>NC_073249.2:75257500-76507500 GCF_029289425.2 Pan paniscus
TGCTTATGAAAAGCATAATTTTAGCTTGCAATGCTATTTGTTCACATACTTTAGTTGTCTGGCTGCCATTTAAACATATAGATTAGCTAAGGAGATTTATGACAGCAGCCTACCCAGTATTAACTTTCAGCATTTTATCTGGTACCCAAATAATATTTAATTATAATAACCTGGCTGAGATTACATGCATAACTTTGATATCTCAGCACACCCAGTTCTGCTCCTGGGACTATGGTACACAAGCAGTATCATCCTTAGGTCTAAGAAAGAGGGGACCCTGCCACAAACCCTATGTTTCAGAGGGCCCCAGCTGTCACAAATAACCCAAATTAAATTTAATGAAGAACACATGAACGTCTTCTGCCACTAGGATCTGGCCCTCAGACTGACACTGTATGATCTGTAACCTTGAACATCTACTCTCACAAATAACATCTTCAAGCCCCAAGAAAATGCTTCTGCACATCTCTTGCCCTATGTCCTCAAAATAAAAGGGGATCATGTGTCAGAATTCTCTCAAGGTTTGGTTTGTGCTGCTGCTGAAGACAGAGATAGATACCGCTTTGGAACTTCTGGAGGATTTGAGTGATGAAATCACTTAGGTAAGAGAAAAGACTAATTAACTTGTCAAATCCTTCCTCTCAAATATCATGTATGCAATAAAGCACTGCTTAACCAAGTATCATTTCCCAATAGTGCCAAATGTCCATTTCCTTACTTCATGTTTTAATTTGTTGTTGTGGAGGTACTCACAAATTAACATGGTATTTGAAAGAGTTACACATAGTGGCTGAATAATATAATATTAAAGAATTCATAAATCTCTTGTGTTTTGCCTTTTACTTTAATAGATAATTTTGCATAAATTAGGAAAAAAACTGAAATTATAGTGTAAAAGTTTTTACAATTGCTTTACTTATATTTTTGTAAAAACATATTCAAATTTGAATGAAATATCTTAGATATTCAGCTGGCCAGTAAATTGCTCCAAAACTTACTATTAAAATCTTATTAACAAAATTAATACAATTAAAATAAAAATAGCGTAGGCAACATTAATTTTTCAGAGCATTTGATAGTTTTACATTTAAACTCAGAATGCTAAAGGTTAGAAAATTGTCATAGGTAAGATCTTCTCTTACATAGAGGACTGAGAACTTTATTGAAAAGTTATTTTTATAAAGTATCATGAATGCATGGAAAAAGTAAGAATTAACTCTCACCTTTCCAAGGTCACTCTGCTAACCTTTGTTGGAGCCAAACCCAGAATTCACATCTCCTGACTCCCACCCTATTGTTCTTTCAACTTCAACTTAGAAAGATTTACAATCTTTCTAAATAATAAGTTATAATGTTATATACTGGTATAATGTTAATTATACATATATAACGTTCTAATAAGTTATAATGTTCATCTAACATTGCGAATTTAGGTTTATACTTTCAATTACTGGCCTGTAGATAATTATACAGCAGAAGCAAATGGCCAAAGATCTGACCTGTCTTTTTTTTTTTTTTTTTTTTTTTTTTTTTTAAGACACGGGGTCTCAGTCTGTCACTCAGGCTGGAATGCAGTAGCACAATCATAACTCACTGCAGCCTTGAACTTCTGGGCTCAAGCGATCTTCCCACCTCAGCCTCCCAGAGCTGGGATTGTATGTGTGAACCACCATTCCTGGCTTGATCTGCCTTAATATGCCATAAATCCTTGCTTGGCATCCTTTCAAATTCAATAAACCTATTTACCTACAAAAGTAGATAAGATCATCATGTCTACCTTAATTGTTTGTCCCTAATATTTGGATATACAGCACTGCAAAATATTTTTTAAAATATTGTGTCCCTGGCATTGTAACAAAAAAGTTTTCAAAACAAAGCACTGGATGAGTCCAAAATATTATTGTTAACTACCTTAAAAACAGTCACAATATCTGAGAAGATATAAAATAACTGCCAAAGACAGTCCAACCAATCATTCAACGTATGTTAAAAGAAAAAAAAGCATAACAAGGGAATCTTGAATACTCCAGTGCCTGCTACACCAAGTGTGCTCTGTAGACTACAGCATCAGCAGCACCTACGAGTTTATCAGAAATGAAGAACTGCAGGTCCTAACTCAGACCTACTAAGCCCGAAAGTGCAATTGAACAGGCTCCCAAGGTGATCTTTACTCATGTTAAAATTTAAACACCACTAGTAGGTTCATCACACCTGCTTGTATATGACATCAGCTATCATTTAAATATTTATTAATAAATGATATTTATTAATATTTAAATATTTATTGTAACATACATTACATTTAATACAATCATACATTAAAACACATAATATGTCATTTCTTTATTTATCATAAGGCAGATATTACTTTCCCTGCTTTATAGATGACAGAAATAAGAATCAGAAGGCCAGGCACAGTGGCTCACGCCTGTAATCCCACCACTTTAGGAGGCAGAGGCGGGTGGATCACAGGGTCAAGAGATCGAGACCATCCTGGCCAACATGGTAAAACCCTGTCTCTACTAAAAATACAAAAATTAGCTGGGCGTGGTGACGCACACCTGTAGTCCCAGCTACTCGGGAGGCCGAGGCAGGAGAATCACTGGAACCCAGGAGGAGGAGGTTGCAGTGAGCTAAAATCGTGCCACTGCACTCCAGCCTAGCGACAGAGCAATACTCCATCTCACAAAAATAATAATAATAATAATAATCATCATCATCATCATAATCATCAGAGAGGTTCGATATTATGACCATGGTCAACAGGTAATAAGTGGTAGATCCTGGAGACAAATTCACGTTATTTCAGTTATACACTGCTTCTTTACATACTGGCCTCATAAAAGAAAGAGCAGAGCACTCTTACTAGCTGACATCAGGAACATTTTGAGAGGTAGTAAGAAGGAAGTAAAGCTACAGTTATCATGACATTTTCTATGGAATTCTCTTTGGTTAACCAAAATACTCCTATTATTCTGGGTTTTATGTTGGGGAGTAGGCAATAAAGATTTTTAAAAAGCTGACAATGTAGTTGAAGAAATAAACGATCTCAGAAATTAACAAAGAACCATTCGAAATTAAGACATCAAGAATGCAAAATGATACTACAAATTGAATAAATAATTTCCAAGGAAAGTATTGAATAAATTTATTCATTTTAATGCAGTATTTATTAACTACCTACTATATACTAGGATTACATTAAGCACTGAGGATCTAAAATTAATTTTAAAAAATAGACTGAGGTTAGGGACTCTGAGGGAGACAACACAAACATTTATGTATAAAACAAAATGATAAGCACTATGTTTACATAAAACGTTACAGGAACAGCTACAGGAGAAAATGGGGTTAGTCAAAGAAGTTCTAGAAAAGGGTTTGTAAGGACTTGAAAGAACTAACTGATATAGATTAATTTCCTGATCATTCATTTTTTCATCTCTACTACAACGGAGTTAGAGGGGAGAAGCAATCTCCAAGAACTTTTAAGATTCTCTGCAGGAGCTTTAGGGGCGAATGATTGCAGGACTCCTCAGCCTGCTTCAGCTCAACCTGCTCAGCAGCTCAGCTTTTACATGTTTTACATATGTGGATTCTAAACAAGATGTGGTTGGCATTAAAATAAAGTTTGAGAACTTTTAAAGTTTAACATAATGTAATTATATGTGTCAAATTATGCTTACCTCAAACCATACCTAGGAATTTGTGGTCTGCCCCCAAAACTATCTTTCTATTAACTAGCAAGAGAAGCCTCTAAGGTAACATCCTAAGGAAAGAAAGGGCCACACGTGGTATAGGAAAGGAAAACACTGTCAGGGCATCCTGTTTTCTGGAAGCTCCTGAACCTATGCTATTTCTGCTTCCCACTTCCAACTGAGACTCGTCTAGTGCTCTGGGCAGTAGATGCTATACCAAAATCAAGAAAATAAGATGCTGCTTTAAAAATCTCTTTGAACCTGAAGTACAAAGTAGGAAAGCTTTGGGATTGTGCACCTGACACATGAGGAATTCTGCACACCAGCAAGGTTTACAGAGATCCTATGTCATCAAGAGATGGTGCTTTCAGCAAAGGCATCTTACCTGTTTGAGCTCTCTAGATATTTATTACTAAAGATACTGTGTATATAACTCTTACTCTACAGGAGAATATAACCTAAAATTATGTTCCATGGCTGACTTTAAATGCATGGCAACATTTCATTGTATTCAGAGTTGTTTTTCTCTTCCTAACACTTCTCAAAAATATCCTTTTGTGTGGCCAACTGAAGACAATAATTAGGGTTAAAATTTGTTTCTATTATGCATAAACTTCATTAAGAAAAATAGAGTGACATATATTTAATGTTCCCTTTCTAGTTTAAAATATTACTGTGCAAAAAACAGTTAATACTGCAGGTCTGAGACTGCTATTCTTAGAATGAAATGCTTGAAAGGTTGGCCCTTTGCTGGCAACTGGAAACTTGAATTTCAGCAGTTGCCATTATTCCCTGATAAGTGTGGTTTATTGTACCTAAACTGTTATATGAACAATGTGATTCATGTTAAACTCCTTCTGAGAGTCTGAAATTTGGGTATATTCTAGGCAAAGGGTGCCTATGTGATGGGCTCTTGATAAAAACCCTGAACTCCTAGGCTCAGGCAAGCTTCTCTGGCATATAACACTTTACCATACTTTCACAACTTGATACTTGAGTAATTAAGCTCATCCTGTGCAACTTAACTGGGAGAAGATTCGGAAGTATGTGCCTGGTTTCCTCCAGACTTTGCCCCATGTGCCTTTTCCCTTTACTGATTTTGCTTTGCATCTTTTCACTGTAATAAATATAGCAATGAGGACTATATGCTGAGTCCTGCTAGTCCTAGCAAATCACCAAACCTGGGGGCCTGGAAGGCAGAACCCTCAACAAAATTGGACTTAAAAAATTTTCCCCACTTTGGGAAATACAGATAATATACGTCATCCTTTGTCCCCACATGCTGTCAGCCACTAGGTCCCATGGACTCTTCTCTTATATCACTTTCTTTCCTTTCCCACCATACCCGTCTCATTGCTGTCTTTCCTGATGCCACACTCCTTACCACCTCAAGCTTAGATTATGACAGTGTTCTCTGTCTCTGTCTCAGTCTCAGTCTGCCCTGGCTGCAACAAAAACATACAGCTGGGTGTCTTAAACAACAGAAATTTACTTCTCACAATTTTAGAAGCTGGAAAGTCCAAGATCAAGGTGCTGGCTGATTCCATTCCTGGTGAGGACTCTTCCTGGCTTGCAGACGGCCACTTTCTCTAGCATGGTGGCTTATACACAGTATGCATTACACATTTCTCCATTGTGTCTTCACATTGTAGAGAGAGTTCTGATGTCTCTTCCTCTTCGTATAATGGATCAGCCCTATCCAATTAGGGCCCCACACTTATGACCCCATCTAACCTTTATCACCTCCTCACAGACCCTGTTTTCAAATATAGTCATATTGGGGATTATGGGTTCAATATATGAACGCCAGGAGACGGGGACACACATGCATTCAGTCTATAACAGTCTCCTATCTGGTCTGACTCCTGAAATAAATTCTGCACGCTGCAGCCAGATTAAGTAAGATTCCTAAGAGAATGCAATCATTATGAGTTTCTACTGTTTCAAAGTCCACCAAGGAGGGACCTATAGTATATAGAACAACTACTTCAGAGCCAATAGCTAACACCTGAATGTGGTTTGCTTGAAGGTGAAAAAATTAGAGCTATTTGTGACAGTATTTAGCTCCGATTTGGATATGTTCAATTCCTTTGAAAAAGATTTCCTAATATTAAATTCTGATAAAAACTGACTTTTCTAAGATTTTGCTTAATGTGGCAAAATTTCTAATATATGAAGAGACTATTACCTTCCTAAATAAACTACTAACAGGTATACTGGGTATTCAAAAGCAAGTTGAACAGTTTTACTTTCCCTGTTGAAGGGGATGAACATTGTCTTAATACCATCATTGTATCACCAGCCTGAGTCACATCACAGGCTTGAATTAGAAAGAAATATTAATTCTTCAAAACAACTAATATACCACCAATGCAATAATCACATTCGATCAAAAGGGAGGTTCAATAAGAAGATGGGTAAGTAATAAGTATGACTGAACTCAAACACAAAAACATACACGAATATAGAAATAGAAATTATAGTAAATCCTTCCCAAACAAGTCCATGCAAAGTAGCTGAACTGCCCTTGTATTGAAACATAATCAATATCAGTAAATCAAAGTGTGTTTTTTTTTTTTTCCTAAATACCTGCTATGTATAAGCCACCATGCTAGTTAGTTACTCCAGGGGATACAAAAAAGCTTAATATGTAATGTCAGTACCCTTAATTCTTGACTGAGAAAATGAAACAAACACAGAGGCAAAATCCAACTTCTGAGGCTAGTTAATTTGGCTAGGGCAAAATGCCAGGCAAGTCATGGATTTAATTTATGTAAAAATTAATTGGTATGGTCTGTTCTCTAACTAAACACTGTATTTTAGTTTTTATTTTGATTTTTTTTTTTCCAGTCAGACAAAGTCTTGCTCTGTCCACCCAGGCTGGAGTGCAATGCCGCCATCTTGGCTCACTGTAACCTCCATCTCCCAGGTTCAAGCTATTCTCCTGCCTCAGCCTCCCAAGTAGCTGGGACTACAGGCATCCACCACTACATCCAGCTAATTTTTGTACTTTTAATAGAGACGGGGTTTCACCATGTTGGCCAGGCTGGTCTCGAACTCCTGACCTCAGGTGATCCACCTGTCTCAGCTTTCCAAAGTGCTAGGATTACAGGCCTGAGCCACTATGCCAGGCCAAAACACTGCATTTTAGAGTGCCCCTGAATTCAAGGAAGGCCAGAGATTACAACATGGATGCATGAATAAAAACTCATCATTACTTCTGGAAATTTAATTCAGTATCATCACCTTTGTATATAAAAGGTAGCATTACCTCTTCTCTGATACAAACAAATTTACATAGAATGTACATATGTAAAATTACATTTTTTCTAAACTGGCTTTTGAGGGGCTAGAAAGTAAGAGTTCCTGATTTAAACCCTGAAATTCAAAATCAGTTTATAGCTGATGATAGAGAAGTTAGAAAAAGATGGATCAATACATGGAATGATATCTATTCTGCGAGATGGGGAGATGCATTTGGAACCCTGCAAAATGCAGTAGTAGCCCTGTGCAAGTGGTAAAATAATTCAAGATGGGTCATGGCTGTAGAAAGGATTTGATCATATGGTCAAGATCTCATATACAAGGAATTTTTAGGCTGAAATTCTCATAGTACCAGAGAAAGCTCTGCTCTTGTAGACCTGAAAAAAGTAGAACTTTTTTTTTTTTCCTCCAGTCAGCTCAGCTCTACAGTGCCTAGTTCCCCACGAGGCTTTAAAGGGTAAAGCATTTTTGGCAGTGACAATCCCCAGTGAAGGCAGCTGAGACATTTCCTGGGATGTTGTCAGGAACTGGAACTGAGTGCAATTTTGTCTGCTTTCAATATTGGTCTAGTGAGCAATTTTGATGTTCTTGTTTTGTTCCAGTCCAACAGCTTTTGGAAATAATGCACCTTTGGTTGTAATTCAAACTGACACAATCAGTGTCTTAAGACTGACTACTCTGGAACTTAAATGGGCAGAGAGCTTATAGTGAGGGATTTTTTTCTGTAGAGCTTCCAGGATGGAACCCCTCCCAAAGGCAAAGACACTTCCAGGAAAGTTTCATACTATGATTCTCAAACTTCTGATTGCAGAGAAATCATCTGCAGAGCTTGTCACAAATTCAGAGACTCACATTGTAGATATTCTGATTTAGGAGGACTAAGGTAGTTGCTGAAAATCTGTAATTTTAATAAGCATTACCAGTGAATCTGATGTAAACTGTCCACGTTTATACTTCTGAGAAATGTTGGATTAGTGGCTTAAAGGATTAATTAACATCAGAGAAAATACCTGATTTACTAGAAAGTAGTGGCCTTGTTATCAGAAAGATACAGACAATAATATGAAACTTTCTGATATTTGATAACCAAAATAATTTCCCTTGTCAGCAATATATTCATATACAATTATATATAAGCACAAAGATTTAAACCTATTACCTGGGACTACAAATCAAAGCAACACTTACCTAACCCTTAGCAATTGATAAGACAAAATACAGTAACAGCTGCACTTTTCTATTAATAGATAAAAAGACATGAACATAA
Organism: Pan paniscus; assembly: GCF_029289425.2. NCBI lineage: Eukaryota > Metazoa > Chordata > Mammalia > Primates > Hominidae > Pan > Pan paniscus. The sequence goes on from NC_073249.2 coordinate 75,265,727, forward strand.
ATACACATAAGCATATACTTAACACAAATATAAACGTTCTGTTCTTAACTTTTGTATAAAACATTTTGCTAATGGCATCTAGAAATTCAGAGCAGGAAAAACATAAACCCCCAGAAATATTCAAGCAAAACTCTGAAATGATTAGCAGTGTAATCTACTCAAAAGCAAAAATATTCCCCTCATTTTTAGTATAACACTTATCTGCAAAGCCAACACAGTCTGCCCCCAAATATTTACTGAACATCTACCATGTATGGCATCCTGCACTAGGTGGCAGAAACACAGTGGGGAAAGTGACAAAGTCCCTGCCCCATGGAATTTACTGTTCTAAGCAGAAGAAACTGGAATGATTTTACAGAGAGAGAGAGAGAGAGAGAAAGAGGTAGATATAGATGTAGTGTCTATGATTTCTTCTCTGGGTTTAAACTTTTTTATCTTTAGGGATATAATGCTCAATATTAGTTTAAGAAATTAACTACTATTTGAAATTCACTGTTTCATACTACACAAAAATATCTGCCCACGCTGTCATATGGAAAGTGTTTAATTTTACTTATTAATAACATTTAAATTTGAAGTGCATAATAACTATAATTTATACTACAACACCAGCACAATCACAAAACCAAGGTAGAATGTAAATCCATTATTGAACAATGATCAGGATGAATTATTATAATAAAGGAGAATTATTTAATATGAAATCAGCCTATTTGTGTACACGTCTTGCAAGCAAAACTCTCTTCTAGTATTTCAGTATAAGCCATAACAATCCCTCTATTATAAATTAGAGCACTAGGGCATCTCTTACATGTGGAAGAATTCTGAAATCTCTATTTGTTTATCCTAATGGTTACACACAAATGTTTGTGTAACCATTAGACTATACAATATAAAAGAAACTGTTAAAATACAAAGTGGTATAAAGAAGTAAATAAGGTAAATAAATAAGTAAACAAAAGCAACAATTTATCTTAAGTCTCAAAATATTACAGATACAGCAATAATAAAATTAATTCTTTATAATATAATCCCATATATAATTGCTATGTGACCAGAAAACAAAACTTATAATCAAGAAGGCTTCTTTCAACCCTAAGATTTCACGATTTTATAATATTTCTAAAATGTAACGTTTTCCTATTGCGGGAAATTTGCCGAGTTTACTCATGGATCCTCATCAATTCTCTGACTCTAGAAATATCTTCTATAGCAAAAAAGCCTTTATTAGCTTCTCTTTATATAGTTTCAGTTTAATATACATGTCAGTATAATGTTAACTGCCAAATAGTAGGGGAGGTAGCATATATTAGGTAGAAAGGATATGGTTTTGGTGTCAGACAAAGCTGGATTCAAATTCTATAGATTCTGCCACTTAGTAGAAGTGTGATAACCAAGATACTTAAATACTGATGCTCAATTTTCTCACCTATGAAAAGGAGTTGCTAAAAGGATTAAACATATTATATAACATGAATATATATTTACAGTACTTGTCATACAGTAGCTCTGTTATTTAGTATTTATTAGTGGTTACTTTTACATTTATTTAGTAGAAACGTTATTTCTCTTCCCTGGTATAGATAATTTTACTCTTTGTCTAACAAAGACCTGAGAATCATGGCCAAGTGAAATACCCAGGCAATTCTCAACTTTATTTTCAGCCTCTCATACCCATGTCTTTTTTTTTTTTAACTAGGCTCAAACAAAGAAATATCAAAGTAGCTACTAGAAGATCTGGTAGTATTATTAATCTTTGAGAAACTGTAGACCCCTGAAAAGATGATAAATGACTACAGAGAAGACAAATTTTAAGCTTTCAATAAGAACATATGGATTTCAGAGATGGTAACATTGATGCTTCATCTAGTAAAATTCTAGACAGATGGCATATAAGATGTAAAAAATAAAGATGTTTTTACTGTGTCCATCCCTAAGAATAAATGGCAGAAAACTAGCTGTGTATATATTTGTGTGTGTGCACATGCATTTAAAGGGTTTTTAGATCTGGAAAGCCCAAAATAGACTATATTTAATTTCTGTGGGCCAGGAACAACAATGACTACAGCTGCTACTGCTAACATTTATTGGACTTTTCTATATGCCAGACATTGTGAGGGATGATTTATATATCATTATTTCACATATCCCTATAAAGCCAATACAATTATTAGGAAACCAACGGTCAGAGAGGTTAGGTAACATGCCCAGTATTACACAGGTAACAAGTGAGGAATAAAAAATTTCAGTTTGACTCTAGAGGGCAGGCTAAACCATTATGCTTCACTCTCTCTTTTTTTTGGGGGGGGGGATAAAGTCTCGCTCTCTCGCCCAGACTAGAGTGCAGTGGCGTGATCTTGGCTCATTGTAGCCTCCGCCTTCCAGATTAAAGCAATTCTCCTACCTCAGCCTCCTGAGTAGCTGGGATTACAAGGGTGTGCCACCACGCCTGGCTAGTTTTTGTATTTTTAGTAGAGACAGGGTTTCACCATGTTGCCCAGGCTGGTCTCAAACTCCTGACCTCAAGCGATCCACCCGCCTCAGCCTCCCAAAGTGCTGGGATTACAGGCATGAGCCACCATGCCCAGCCTATGCTTCACTGTCTTTAGCAAACATTTTATAAAATATTTGAAACAAAAGGGAAAAAAATGGGAACTACATATTAACAGGTTCAGGTACAGTTTGAGGTAGACCTATGGCCTTACTCAAAATGTGCTAATTAAATAAAGAAAAATCAATTTAGAAGAAAGCTTTTTACTAAGTTTTGCCTAGGTACTCTTCTGTATACATCATTTTTGCTAACTTTAAAGACAACAGGGAACATAAGCTTTCTAAATCTATTAAAAACATTAGAAAAGATCACATTAAAGTAGAAGGAAGTGCTGAGTAAGTAAGGAATAACTGCAAAGCCCTGCAACTATGTTCAATAAACTGATTTTCCAAGTTCCAAACAGGTGAGATTTAGACCTAAATAAGTTCACTACAAAGCTAAGGTGACCTGTTGTTGGAACAGCTGATTACATGCGGAGCTGCACTAAGGGAAGCACATTGTCCAAATATGGCAACTACTCATCCCACTGTAAGAAGAGCACACTGAGCAAGAGAATACTGCGGCTAACAATAACTGCAAAAGGTCTAAATTTTTGTGTCTCCTTCTTTAACAGTTCCCTCACTGATGTAGTTCAGACATCTTCATCTCCCACATAACTAAGAAGCTCCATACTTCCCTATGTACACAGAGGACATTAGCAGATCAGAAGTCTTTCACCATAAGATCATATGTTAAAAGTGCCAAGTCCATGCATGTTGTTGTGGTGGAAGGCAACCAAAATGATGAGATATTTGTAAACCAAAGTTCATGGAGAAGCTGCCTCCCATCTCTAACACTTCTCCATCCTGATGTCCTGTTCTATTATTTTCATGGCATTAATCGTAATCTGAAATTATCTTATTTTTTTTTACTTGCTGGCATCTTAATCTAGAATACTTTTTATCTCTATTTGGATGTAAGCTCTATGAGAAAAGAGTTTATCATTCCTGTTCACCAGATTCCAAATACCTAAACAATGACTTGCACACAAAAGACGCTCAATAGGCCAGGCATGGTGGCTCATGCCTGTAATCCCAGCACTTTGGGAGGCCGAAGTGGGTGGATCGCCTGAGGTCAGCAGTTCGAAACCAGCCTGGCCAATGTGGTGAAACCCAGAGCCTACTAAAAGTACAAAAATTAGCCGGGCATGGTGGCACACACCAGTAGTCCCAGCTACTCTGGAGGCTGAGGCAGGAGAATTGCTCAAACCCGGGAGGCGGAGGTCACAGTGAGCTGAGATCACACCATTGCACTCCAGCCTGGGTGACAGAGCGAGACTCTGCCTCAAAAAAAATGCTCAATAAATATTTGCTGAATGAATGAATTAGCAATGTGTTAAAGAAATAAAGATGTTTAATCTGAGAAGAGAAGGCAGATATAACAGTAGTTTTCATGTTCCAGAAAAGCTACATCATAAAGGGAGACTTATTTCTGTGTTTCCACAGAGATATGACATGGGATCAAATGGTGGACATTTGATCCTATGTCAATAGGATTAATAGGAAGATTTTGGGGCTCATTAATTAGGAAGTATTTTCTAAGCCACAGAACTTTATAATAATTGAAGAGGCTACCTTGCTAGTTATGAAAGGAATTTTAGCCATGGTAGGAGGCTGTATCCATAAGTTATCAGTTAACCTGAAGTTCCTATCATTCAAAGCACATAGAGAATATAATAAAACTATACATAAAGATTCAAAAAAAGAAGGTAATCTTTCTATGGAAGAAGCAAAAAAAAAAAAGTGATCTGGTTACCCAGAGAAAGAATCTTAAAAGACAGTGAAGAATGAAGTGTATAAACTGGATTCTAAATGAAAGAGTGATTAAGGTAGAAGAAAAAATCCAGGTAGTCTTTTTTTCAATTAACATTTATTAAACAGACAGGGCTATAAAGTGGAAATATAAGAAGGCAGTGGTACTAATGACATTAACAAAACAACAACAAAAAAAGAGATGAGCAGTGTAAGGAATAAGAAATGGTAATAATGATTTTCCTTTGAAATTGTTCAGGTTTCAATTTTTATGAAAAACCCAGAATAAGAAGGCTCATTGAAGGCAGCATAGTATACGCTCCCGGAGAAAAGGTACAAGGCCAGATTTGAAGAGTTCTATTTTGGAATTCTTGGCAAAAGGATGATAGTTTAATTCCTGAGAGTAGATGGGCTTTCTGTGAAAGCAGTTAAAGAGAACAATTAATTAAGGATGGGGAAAGCATCACAAATTATAACTCTGTAAGGATTACTTTGAAAAGTCATCCATTCATTCATTTGTCCTTGGGCAGAACTGCAATAAACCCCAAAGGTTTACTATCTTTCATTTCACAAATCTCCACTAAAAGGCATTCTTGAAAATCTCTCTGCAAAATATGTCCCAAATGCTAAAGGTATCTGTATTAAAATCTTTCTATATTTTAAGTGTAGTTATGGAATACAAATGGTAACATTTCTCATAGTAAATGCTATCAAATAATCATATATTAAATTATACTTTGGTTCCTAAATGGGCAAACAGAAGGCCTTTAAAAAATTTGTAATCCAATATGTAGTATAAGCTTAGAAAATAAATTATTCTCATCTGACAAATCCAAATATCTGGATTATATCAAATTAGATGTTATAAAATAAGCACTAACAGTATATAAGTGTTCCCTTTTCTCTGCAACCTCACCAACATCTGTTATTATTATTTTTTTTTACTTTTTAGTAATAGCCACTCTGACTGGTGTGAGATGGTATCTCATTGTGGTTTTGATTTGCATTTCTCTAATGCTAAGTGATGCTGAGTTGTTTTTTTCATATCTTTGTTGGCCACACATATGTCTTCTTTTTTATTTTATTATTATTATACTTTAAGTTTTAGGGTACATGTGCACAATGTACAGGTTAGTTACATATGTATACATGTGCCATGCTGGTGTGCTGCACCCATTAACTCATCATTTAGCATTAGGTATATCTCCTAATGCTATCCCTTCCCCCTCCCCCCACCCCACAACAGTCCCCAGAGTGTGATGTTCCCCTTCCTGTGTCCATGTGTTCTCATTGTTCAATTCCCACCTATGAGTGAGAACATGCGGTGTTTGGTTTTTTGTTTTTGCGATAGTTTACTGAGAATGATGATTTCCAATTTCATCCATGTCCCTATAAAGGACATGAACTCACCATTTTTTATGACTGCATAGTATTCCATGGTGTATATGTGCCACATTTTCTTAATCCAGTCTATCATTGTTGGACATTTGGGTTGGTTCCAAGTCTTTGCTATTGTGAATAGTGCCACAATAAAAATACGTGTGCACGTGTCTTTATAGCAGCATGATTTATAGTCCTTTGGGTATATACCCAATAATGGGATGGCTGGGTCAAATGGTATTTCTAGTTCTAGATCCCTGAGGAATCGCCACACTGACTTCCACAATGGTTGAACTAGTTTACAGTCCCACCAACAGTGTAAAAGTGTTCCTGTTTCTCCATATCCTCTCCAGCACCTATTGTTTCCTGACTTTTTAATGACTGCCATTCTAACTGGTGTGAGATGGTATCTCATTGTGGTTTTGATTTGCATTTCTCTGATGGCCAGTGATGGTGAGCATTTTTTCATGTGTTTTTTGGCTGCATAAATGTCTTCTTTTGAGAATTTTTGAGAAGCATCTGTTCCTGTTCTCAGATGTAGGTAGAGGCCATTATCCTAAGCAAATTAACTCAGGAGCAGAAAACCAAACATCACATGTTTTCACTTATAAGAGAGAGCTAAACATTGGTACATGTGAATATAAAGATTGGAACAACAGACACTGGGGACCACTAGAGGAAGGAGGGAAGGGGATGAGGGTTGAAAAACTACCTATTGGGTACTATGCTCACTACCTCGGTGATGAGATCATTCCTACCCCAAAGCTCAGTGTCTTGAAATTTCCCCAAGTAATAAACTTGCACATATAGCCCCTGAACCTACAATAAAAGTTGAAAAAAAATGTATATCACATTTGCAGAAATCAAAAGTTTAATGACTGTATTAGAAATGGAACAAAGGTTTCAGAAATGCTGGAAAAACTGAGCCAACTCTAACAAGATGAAGTTGAAGGGAGATAACAATGTAAAATTTGTTTAAAAAAACCATTGTACATATATGGAGAAGGAATATAAATTAAGCAGGTGTAAAACAGATGTATAGATTTATTGAAAACAAACTTGATATATTAAAGGATAAACTATAACTACCAAAATATGTAATTTATTTCTGGCCTGAATAAATAGCAGAATAGTTTATAAACCAAGGGAAAATGATAGTCTCGCTCTCATCTGTTACTAGTCATATCACACGCGTAACATTTTATTCAGCCCTGAGCACCATTAAAAGAAGTATTATTAGAGCATAGTCAGGGAAAAGTTGGTGATGAGCTTCAAAACCATATTTTACAAGAATGGTTCAAGACCAAGAGAAGCCTGGACAGAAACAATGCTTTTACTAAGGTATACAGAAGGTTCTTGGGTAAAACAAAAATTCTCATTCTTCCTATATAATCACAATGGGAATAAGCCAAAAATATATTCATTTCAGTAGAATATAAATAAACATTATGGAAAAAACCTGAGCTACCCCAAAGTGTATTCACCCCCCTTCAAGACGCATATTCAAAAAGAGCCTATAAGTCCACTGAATGTCAATTTTGGAAGGAAAAATTCAATTAAAGTGGGAAGCTATATTAAATGATAGGTATATTAAATCATCGTTCAACTCTCCTAAAATATTCTTTTCCATAGCTTCCCCAGTTGGTAACAGCAAGGCACTGGGGAAAATAATCTTGAAGTAATCTTCAGTCCAACCATACCCTCAAGTGAGCTGGAGGTGAAAGAACTACTGGAAGAGACCCAAGAACTACTGTTAACTCTGACAATTAAATTCAATTTGGCTCAAGAAATAGACGACTTACTATACAGAGAGCACTCTGTACTCGGCTCAACAAATAATTGAGTAGCCACTATATACAAAGCACTCTGAGGAACCAGAGAGATGTAAAAGACATAAAGAAGACAAACAGTACAGACCTGCGAGCATGCTTGCTTGTTAGACAATCACACCAGGTGTGACTTTTCTAACGTAAAAGCTGATTTGCTTACCACAGCTCTACCACTATGGATACTATTCCCATGGTTCTGCAGGTTAGGGAAATCCTAAGTATCAATACCAGGCCTGGGGTCAGTGCTTAACTACTGAAATCTTGATGTTCACAAACTCTTCAAGGACACAGGCCTCAAAATTTTCTGCTTAGGAACATATCCTCCCCTACCTTGAAAGGCCAGTAGAGATTATCACTGCAACAAAGGCAGAAGAATACAATAGAAAAAAATTTCGAAACCTTTCTCAAACGCAATATCTAGGTGGCTGTGTGGCACACACAAGATACAATGAAACAGACAATGCTGAAGATAGCAGTAATAATGGGAGAACAGCACTGACAATTCAGTGTTCTTAAACAACAAAGCAGCAGTAGCACAGAGTAAATTGTGAGATAACAATAGTGAGAAGATTATCTGAGCTTAAAGACTTCCGAAATAAAGAATTTGAGACAATTTGGTTTAAATGAGGCTCAGCAGATCCATCCTAATTCATCCATCCATCCATCCATCCATCCATCTGCCTACCTACCCACCTACCTACCTATCTATCTGTTTTAGTGTAGGGAAGAAAAAAAATTGCAAAGAACTAAACAAATTCCCTATAGGGGCTGGGAAGAAATAAGTAAAAAATCAAATTCCTTTAATTTATTTATTAATGTAGAATTGCTGCTAGCAAGTTTGCAATGAATCATCATAGTTTGATACATTATTAGTGTGAAGATAAACTGGATCACTCCTTTGGGAAACCAATTTGGCAATATACATAAATAATCTTAAAATACCTTCATACTGTTTGCTTCAGTATTTCTTCCTTAAAAATTGTAAGAAAATAATACTAAATGTGGAAAAGCCTTATTTATAAAAATGTTCATAAACAATATGCAATAATATGGAAAAATGTTTAAGTTATAAATACCCATATTTTAGAATCCTTTAGAAAAAGCCCTAATCCATAGGGGGGGAAATGGAAGAAAAGAAAACCAAAATCAACAGGCGTTATCATCACACCTAATTATATTTGGGTAGAGAACTATGCATAATTTAGTCTCTTTTTTATCATTTTAAACATTCCCTAAATTTCCTTTATGAGCAACTATTTCTTTGACAATTAAAAATAAAAATAACTAAAATGAATGAGGAGGAAAAAAAGGAAGTTAATTATGTGAAAGGGATGAGAATTAGAAACATTTGAGATAAGTTAATAATGATTTGCTATAACTCATCCTTTTACAACATTGTCAGAAATTAAAAGGTGCCAATTATGGAAGGGCAAGCTGGTGGGTGTATAAAAACGTGGAAACAATCTACCTTGTCACTCAAATTATCTCTATAAGAAATCCCTGAGGTCTTTTCTTAAGACCCTTCAGTCCGTTGACTGGTCTGAAAAAGGCAGAAGGACCTAATGATTCTCTGAAATCTTTCTCTCAAAATCAAACTAACGGAAACCTGACCATTTACAATCTTTTAATACACACTTTTACATAAAATTATTCTATTCATTTGTTTGGGAAAACATACAATAAACATTATTAAGGTATTCACTCTGACTATATGGGTTCTAATGATGGCTCTACTATCTCAGTGACTTTAAACAGTACTGAAAGCATAAAAGCATATACAGTCAGTCCTCCATATTCATAGGGTTCACATCCATCGATTCAACTAACCACTGCTTGAAAATATTCAGGGGAAAAAAAATGGATGGTCGCATCTGTGTTCAACACATACAGACTTGTACATGTACTTGAAATGTATTTGTACATTTCTTGTCACTATTCCCTAAACAATACAACTAATTATATTGCATTTACATTGTATTAGATATTGTAAGTAACTCAGAGATAATTTAAAGTATATGGGAGGGTGTGTGTAGGTTATAGTATGCGATTATATAAAAAGGACTTAAGCATCTGTGGATTTTGGTATCCTTGGGGCATCCCGGAACCAATCCCACACAGGTAATGAGGGACAACTGTGTAAGTGTTTCCTTTTATTCTAACAGACTCCGTGAACTGTATTTTCAAGAAAACATCAAGATCATTTATTCATTTTCTTACTGATTTACTAAACTTGAAGAAAACCAAAACTTCCCAATGGATTATTAATAGTTTAAAACAATAGTACTGCCAAAGCAAATATTATTAAATAATGTATCAAATACCTGTGATTAACTGAATCATCAAGATGTTTAAAATGGCTTAATTTTGTGTAAACATAAATTGTGGCTCTTTAAAATTGCTTTGTATTTTCATTCATTAGTTGACAATGACAAAAAACATAAAACTCCTAGCACTGCAATACACCTTAGCTAAGTGTACGACTATAACCATTTATTTTCTAACTTATATATTACCAAGAGCCTATTAATAATGTCATACATTGGTGTTGAATTATAAATTCTCTTAAGTCATATATGTTTTAGAGTTGCATGTAAATTTAACTCTTATACAGCTATATCTTCTGTTTTTTAGTTTTTTGTTTTACGGCCTATTGGAGTACTACAAAAGAGGCATGCTTACTTATAAGTAAATTAACTCTTTTAGACTATGAGATTATCATTTATTGATGAGAAGTTTAATAAATGCTTCTGAAGTTTGAAGACTACATCCAATGTTAATTATTACTGACTCTATGCTTAAAGGTAAAATACGATTATGTTATATTAGTAGTTAAATAAAGAAACTAGACACTAAGTTTGATATGCAAAGAACTTTACCTGAGTAGGAAAAATCTAAATATAAGTAATGTAGATTAACTATATAATAGTAAGAACTAATTAGAAAAAGTAGATCTGTGTTTCATTTACAGACAGGTATATAGTTGAAAAACCACTGGAATCATACAGGGGAATCAATATCTAGGTTTTTATTCATATGCTAGAAATTTTCCTGATGCCTGACTGAATCAGGTTGAAATCACTCCTTCGTATGAGATCCTTTAGCAAACATAAAAGCACAACATTCTATTGTGAGTAGCATACAAAGGGCATTATAATGTCTCATACCAGGCATCAGCAAATTTTTTTCTGTACAGAAAAAAAATTTTTTTTCTGTAAATTTTTTTCTGAAAAATTTTTTTCTGTAAAGTAAATATTTAGGCTTTGTAGAACATAACATTTCCATGACAACTACTCTCTGCCATTGTAGCACAAAAGCACCCATGGGTAATATATAAATGAATGAGTGCTGCTATGGTCCAGTAAAATTGTATCTACAATAGTCAGCGGACTGTAATTTGTCAGCTCCTATCTTGCCCTATAGTTATCCATATAAAGTCCATATAGCCCCTTGTAGTCTAAGGCTCTTGGAGAACTGAAAATCTGTTTTACTTAGAAATCTCCTTATCTTACACAGAATTAAGAATAGTCCCTGGCACACAATAGCAACCTGATAAATACTTAAATGAAAGAATGAGTGATTCTATTATTCAAAAAATATTAGGCCTACATCATATGATTAACTTGATTGACAGAGAAGTTAAAACCTGCCTGTCATAATAACCTGCATATAGTGACATTCACTTGTAATCACAAGACAAATATTAGGAAAACAACTCTAGAAAAAGTGGTCTAAGAAGATGCCTAAAGCCAGGCATGGTGGCTCACACCTGTAGTCCCATCACTGGAAGACCAGGGCAGGTGGATCACTTGAGTTCAGGAGTTTGAGACCAGCCTGGCCAACATGGTCAAACCCTGTCTCTACTACAAATACAAAAATTAGCTAGGCGTGGTGGCACACACCTGTAGTCCCAGCTACTTGGGAGGCTGTGGCAGGAGAATCACTTGAACCTGGGAGGAGGACATTGTAGTGAGCCAAGATCACTCCACTGCCTGGGTGACACTCTGGTGATCACTCTCCAGCCTGTGTGACAAAGCAAGACTCCATCTCAAAAAAAAAAAAAAAAAAAACAAAAGATGATGCCTGAGTTGGTAGAACATGTCCTATGTGCAATCCCTCAAGCTACTTCTACCCATGTTAATATTCTTGTCCTAATCTCAAAGCTTATAATTTATACCTAAAGTGATGATTTTACTCTAATCACATATAATCCACATAAAGAATATTTTCTTTTTCTTACACTGCATTCCAAAGTTATTGTGTATTCTCCCCACAACACTTTTGTACTAATCTGAACATTGAACATTTTCTCTCCTTTCACTTCAATAACTTCTCAAATATCCTGTGGTATCCTTTAGAACTATAGCATCCAAACACATGGCTAAATATTGAAGCCAATTCATATTCTAAAATGCGTTAATCCCTCTAACGCTACAATGTATTGCATAGTTCCTATGACTTTTCTGCAATCTCTCCCTCAAATTCTAGAAATTAATTTTCCTGCTTATTGGATTCACACAATTCAATGAGTTACTCTTAAGAGTCCAGGACTATTATAGAACCACAATTTATGCCCTTAACATAGCATAGTCAATAAATATTTATTGACCTAATTTATAGATCTGAAATGCAAAAATATCTGGTTAATTCAGATTAAATCCAAATTTGGACTTTGCAATGATTCATCCTACAAACTCTTTAAATAAGTAGCATAAATTGTTATGGAAATTTTACATATTTAAGAGAATAAACTTTTCAAATAACTCAGTGGAACTCATTTTTATTCAACTGATACAGACACTAGAAACGACTTAAAGCAAGATTTCCTCTAAGGACACTTGCAAGGCAATTTTGTGTTTGCCTAATTTGAGTTCCTTTAATTTTTCTGTAATTATATTTATTTCATTGAAATAAAACTGAATTACTTATTTAAAAGGTTTTATTTAATATATCACTAATTCAAACTAATCACTGATTCCCTGACTGATATTTTATAGATTACAAACATACAAAAGCACTATAGCCTGAAACATCAAAATCTTGTCCATCATAATGACTGAGAAAAATCCAATCGATGATGACTCAACAACATTGCAAATCTATTACAAAAAAATTCAAAACGTAAAGTATATGACTATGAAATTAGTACTTTCCAAAAGTAGGTACATGAATATAATGTGATTTTGATGTCTTCATCATTAAGGTTATAGTGTTTAGAATACACAGCAAACAGTTTCAATTTATTCTACATATCTCAATATATTCAGTAGATGACTGCTGTGTTTTCAAAAGGAGAGGTAAATTTTTTATTACCCTCTATGGATAAAAAACTGTTAAAAGAAATATTAAAACACTGATCAAGGCTGATAATACATCTGATTAAAAATTTCTATGATCTCAAAAATCACACCTCCAACATAAAGTTAATTTTAAAATAATTTTTCCTATGCCACAAATTAAAAGAAAAAATTTCACATAGAATTTCTTCTATATCAAATAACTAAGTCTTCATTTTCTTCTCAAGAAAGAAATATCAGGTCACTCTATTACCAGCCATCTATAAATACATTATTCAAGAACTTTATCACAGGCAATATTATTGTCACACAAGACACGTCGTCAGTAGTATCTTTGTCAAACGACATGATCTTGTTAGGGTCACTTAAAAATCTTATCTCAGATTCCTATATGTGAAATGAGATAGTGTTTACTCACAGAAGCTTTTAGAATAGACCTCGTTTATAATGTCAAGAGCATTATATATGTTCAAAAGCGTTATAAGTGTTTCCAAATTTCAACTTGCAGTGTTTTCCAATAATTTCTTACCAATTTAGCATTTTTAATTATAAAATTCCTGAAAAAGTAAATGAATAATTGTGAAGACGTTATTTCTATAAAAATATGCCATCTACTAATAATTATATTAAACTTAGAACTCTATTAAGAACATAAGTAAACATCTTAAAGCTATACTTTACAGAGTATGTACATAAACATTCTTTGTGTCATGTATAATCTCAGACAAAATTACTGCACATCTCTTGCTACAGTCCACATTTTATTCAAAAATAAATTTAAAGAACAGGTCATACAACTCTGTACCTTGTTTGTGCCTTGCAATTAAAATAATTGAATTTATAATATATATTTTGCCATTTTTAACTGGCATCAACCTTATTTACAATTGCTTAAGTAGAAAATAAAATAAAACTGGGGTCAAATGTTTAAGTCAATGATAGGTATTTCTTTTGTATAAAGTATCCTTTTTGGAAGTTTTCAAATTTTTGCAAATTATTTTCATTCATGAATTCTACTATTATGTACTACGTTTCTTGATATTTATCACCTTAAACCTTAGAATTTTAGAATCTCAAAAACTAATTTGGCTCCATTTACTATAGTGAAGGTGGTGATATGTGCCTTTCATGTTAAATATTTATCAGACATAACAGACTCCTGCTAAATTTATTACTGTTATTTTCTTCACCTTTGGAGAAAGTCATATATAAAAGCAGAATAAAAGTTACCATTAAAAAATTATAAATATGTTCTTTGGAGAATTCTGCCTATGTAGGAAATGCAGGTAATGTACCAGCTGGAGCCTATTTCCTAACGCAGGGCCATCTTTTTGTTGTTTAAAGGTGTGAAAAATGCAGAAAGGTGCCATGAATGATGCATTTAAAAATCCTACAGTGGGCCGGGGCGGTCGCTCATGCCTGTCATCCCAGCACTTTGGAGGGCTGAGGCGGGTAGAACACGAGGAGGTCAGGAGATCAAGACCATCCTGACTAACAAGGTGGAACCCAGTCTCTACTAAAAACACAAAAAATTAGCTGGGAGTGCTGGCGGGTGCCTGTAGTCTCAGCTACTCGGGAGGCTGAGACAGGAGAATGGCATGAACCCGGGAGGCGAGCTTGCAGTGAGCAGAGATAGCGCCACTGCCCTCCAGCCTGGGCAACAGAGCGAGACTCTGTCTAAAAAAAAAAAAAAAAAAAATCCTACAGTGATTGAGATCCATTTCAGATTCATCAAGTAATACCTCAAATTGTTTACATTAAAGCAAAAATAAGTCAAGAACATCTACTATTGCAAGTAGAAGGTTGTCAAGTTTATCGTAAAAATCTACCTGAAATAACAAAAATTACAGAACTCAGAAAAACTATATAACCTATCTTTATAAGACAATATTGAGACATTATTGGATAGTGTTATTTGTAGTATCAACATAAGCTGTTTTGTGAAATGTTAAAATATTTTTTAAATATTCCGCATTCTTCTTCTTTTTTTTTGAAATGGAGCCTCACTCTGTTGCCAGGCTGGAGTGCAGTGGTGCGATCTCGGCTCACTGCAACCTCCGCCTCCCGGGTTCAAGCAATTCTCCTGCCTCAGCCTCCCGAGTGGCTGGGACTACAGGTGCATGTCACCATACCCAGCTAATTTTTGTATTTTTAGTAGAGACGGGATTTCACCATTTTGGCCGGGATGGCTTTGATCTCCTGACTTCGTGATCTGCCCGCCTTGGCCTCCCAAAGTGCTGGGATTACGGGTGTGAGCCACCGTGCCCAGCCTTCAGCATTTTTTTTAACCAAATATTAATTTTTCTGATTATAAAAGAAATTTTTACCAATGCTCATTGTAAAAAATTAAAACAAAATAGTCATGAAGAAAAACCTTAATGACATCATGTTAATATTTTTAAAAAACACTTTTATTATTGAAAAAAGTTATGAATATTTTAAAATACAGAGCAAGACTAGCACTGAATCAAACTTCCATTTATGAGAAATCATAAAATAGGAACTGTTTTCTCTACTCTAGCCATTTTGTTTTCCTCAATATCTATGTATTTGGTTACAGGATTACCACTTTCTACATATCCCTCTTAATCTAAAATAAAGTTAATTTCTGCTGAAGGAAAAGAGCATCTTTTGGAACCTACACGTCAGAGTACAGCACTGACTGAGTAACACATACATGCTCCTATGCACCAAAATGGCCCTACCTACACATACATGATGCTATCTATGCTCAGAATGTTATACCAGCAGATTTCTCACATCTAAATCTTTTTAATCTACTTATTATGTAATTGTATCTTTTTCACATCTAATGATTACCTTCTAGCGTGGGGAGAAAAAGAGGAAAGGTCCTTTAAGGCAACTTCATTTATCTTTAAATTCACATAATTTATGTTATCTATGGAGCAAATCAGCTTATTAATCATTGTTTCTCCCAAGAAACAGATATATGACAAAATACTTCAAATCCCATTTTAATAAATGAGGAAAATTAAAGTGCAAAGACAAATGACAAGACATCCCTGGACAATCCTTCCTATTATTACTTCCCTAATGAGAATAAAATGTTTAAGCATATTTAGTGTAATAAAGTAAGAGGTAGGTTAACCTCAGAATCATGCCTGTCTCATCACAACATCCGCTTGCTGGATATCTTTAATCTCAAACGATGTCTTCATGAATAACTATTCCTGGGAAATGAGCTTTCAGAAATATACTTGAAATATCTGAGTTTAACCCCAAAATTTGAATTTAAATAGATTTGCAAAAAGAAATGCTATCTTAGAAAACCCTAATGCTCAATGGTTTATTCCTGTTTGAATTGGGAGTAGTGACCTTTAAGTTGTGATGTTAATAAATATGGCACCCACAAAGATAACAAAACAGCAGCTACCGGCCGGGTGCAGTGGCTCACACCTGTAATCCCAGCACTTCAGGAGGCCAAGGCAGGCAGATCACGAGGTCAGGAGATCAAGACCATCCTGACTAACGCCGCGAAACCCCGGCTCTACTAAAAATACAAAAAATTAGCCGGGCGTGGTGGCAGCTGCCTGTAGTCCCAGCTACTTGGGAGGCTGAGGCAGGAGAATGACATGAACCCAGGATGTGGAGCTTGCAGTCAGCCGAGATAGTGCCACTGCACTCCAGCCTGGGCAACAGAGCAAGACTCTGCCTCAAAACAAACAAACAAACAAACAAACAAAAAACAAAACAAAAACAGCAGCTACCATATTCTGAACACTTTTTATGTGCCAGGAGCTATGCTGGGCACACAGACTACAAAATTTCATTTAGTCCTCAAATTCAGCTAAACAGAGAGCTACAAGTCTCTGACTTAAGATTTTTTAATCAATGCCAAAACTAAGGTTTTGGAGCATTTGGTATCTTACCTAAGGCCAAGCAGTTTATGAGGGCCTGGATCTCAGCCCAAGTTTCATATACTAATAGTGTAAATTATGAAGCTTTCCAACACTCTATAACTCTAGAAACAACTATGCAAATAATAGAACCCTTAGGAAAAAGAACACAGAATGCATTATTTTTTGGCTGTCTTTTATAGCCAAACTGGATAATTACCACAAAATACAATATAATGATGAGAAAAATGGTTATGCTTCCTATTCTTAAAACACATTACCTAAAAAGAGAGGTTTCAAAATAAGGATTAGCTTATTATACAAACACATTAAAATATGATAAAAGGAAGTTAAGTGGTTTGTCCTAGAGTTGTATATAAAATACTATAGTAAATAAATAAACTTAGAATTTGCCTCATTCAGCCTCTTTCAGCCTATGATAAAGCCTTTCTTTTCACTCTTCCTCTTCAAAACAATTTTTTTCCAAAAAGAAATTGATAGAGATTTCAAAAAGGCATTCAAGGGAAATAACAAAAGTAAACCAAAGTAATATCAACAATTTCAGTTTGATTATAGACTAAACTGGTAAGTTTGAGCTTATCAGATTGCTGTTTTAATAAAAGAAACTTTAAAGATCAAAGAAAAAGATATCACAAGACAAGAAAAGAACTCAAGCAAAAGACTTACGATGAGAAAAAAATAAATAAAACTCAGAGAAATATTGTAGGGAAAAGGTACAGACAGAGGTACAAAAATTTAAAGGCTTTTGAAATGAAAGCAGCGCAGCCTACCGGTGAAGCAGGCAGGCTTTGGCCCAGGCCGACTGGATGGGCGGGAACCTCTGCCATTGACTAGTTAACTGACGAATAATCATTTTTCTTTCGTTTCCTTATCTCTGGAGTGGAAATAATAACTATTATCTCAAAAGGCTGTAGTGAGGATTTAAGGTATAACACATGTAAAAGTGAACAGTGAGCCTGGCATATAATTGTTATTAATTACTATGGGGAAAAGCCAGAAGGGGAAAATACAGTAAGCATGGCCTCAGGCTTTCTGTACACAGAATCCACTGGGTCCTTTCTAACTATATTTATACCTTAAAGAAATAAAAATACGATTCCCAAATAATATGTATAATTTAGAAGTCTTATATGTGATATCTGAAATGTTAGCAGTACACTTCCTTGAACTTTCTGTTTTCCTTGAACTGGTCTGAATTTAAAAGGCACATTTAAACCAAGATGCCACTGGCAAACAGGGGACAAGAATAAATATAAACCCAAGCTACAGAAGTATGAAACAATTAGATTTTGATTCCCAAAAAAGTAAACTCTTGTCCTAAGCGTTTTATTAAACTGAGGCGAAGTCTCATTTTGATATATAGAATATTATTTTATTCTTTATTTTAAATCTTTCTTACATGTTTAAAAATATACAGGGGTTCAGAACAACCTCAATAAAATGACAACATTTCTACTAAAAGACCTTTGAAGCCAAACCACCAGGGTGCAAACATGGTTGGCTTCTAATTTGAAGAGTCATAGGCACATTTTATTAAATGCATTTCATAAAACAAAGAAATCAAAAATGCTGAGAAGAAAAATACTCAGTAGTTTGATATAAATTTTAAAATATCTTTCAGGCAAGAAACTTATGGTAAAAAAGTAATACTTAGATGTTTTACTGCTCATACCTGCTTCACTAATTCCCCAAATGCTACTTTGCTATATCTAAACCCCTGACAATTTATCACACAATCCCATGTAGCACGCAAAAAAATAAGTTAATCTCTGCATTTGAAAACAGATCATTACAAAAGAAAATACTGTCAGCTCTTACCTGTATTTGATAATTAAGTATATTATATTCTCAGCGGCACTAAAAATGCAGCTTTGTCTAATATAAATATCTAAATAACAATTACACAAAAGTATTTTTCTCTTAAAATAAGTTTTTGTATATACTTTTTCCAATGTTGACAACTTAAACAACATTGATCTATATATTTTGCTAAGAAAACGTTAGGCACAGATAACATAATTTACATTTTCTTTGCTGTGAAAAATATAATATGTGCAAACGCATATCACACAAATGACTGACTAGTGGACACAACAGTAAGCTATCGTAGACCTAACACAAAAAAGATTCATGTTTTATTTTATTTATTTATTTTTAAAAAGGGCATTCTAAGTACCCTTAAGAGTAATACCTCACTGCTGGGTGAGTATCCTGCATCTGCATTACAATTACTAGTGGGTTTTCTTAAAGAAAAACAAAGCTTTACTATAGCAAAAAAAAGACATCACTTTTAAGCACATGAACTAATTTAAAAGGAACCAGATAAAAATGTTTCCAAAAGCCATTAAAAATATTTAATAAGCTACCAGATTGCTTTGCTGGAAGAAATACATTATTTAACATCATGGATGCTCTATACAGTAGATTCTTTCAATAGCTAAGACACTTCTAAAGTAAGGTACCAATGGATGCAGATCAAGAAAAAGAGAGAAAAAAAACAGGAGACTGTTAGGAAACCAGGGAAAAGCAAATGTCATTTTACCCAGAAGAAACAAAAATACTGTTTCTATTTGTTTGTAGCAGAAAAAACTGTGCTGCAGAGAAGATTATAAAAACACAAGCAAAGGGGTTGTTTGGCAAATAATAAAATGCAATGCTTACTGTGCATCCTCCATGAAGAGATCACTTATGGATTATAGATTAGTGTGATTAAAGGTACACTTTGATGCAAAAGATTATACTTTACCACATATATAATATGTAGCACTTTTCTACAAAGGGCAGTTTATGTAAGTAATAACTTCCACAAAGAGTGAGAGAAACATAGACAAAATGAGAAAGACAGAGGCAGGGTACAGTCAGACAGAAAGACAGAAATACCGAGCCGAGGGGCTTGCTCATGTCCTGCAGAAGATTTGAGATATTCTTTTTCATCTCAGTGCTTAATTTTTCCTATTACTGCACACTAATACTCACATGCTATAATTATTTCATGAGCTAACCCTCTATACATCCTTCCCTTTAGTTTCTTCCATGAAAAAGAAAAAAAAAGAGAAATCTTTAGTCTCATACTTCATTTTACAGTCAACTATTCAAGTAAATATTTCTCTGATGGCAAATTTCCAGATGAATCTAGAATATGATCCAAAACCACTGTCAGATTACATTTGATTTACTATGTAGCTCTCTTCAAATGGAGCAAGAATTAGCCCGTTTCCTAGGTTTGGGTTCTTGTGCTTCCTGATCCTTCACACACATACAGGATGTGCACATTGTCTCAGACAGTCTTCGGAGGCCTAGCCGGAAAACGCTGTTGGAGAGGCTGTATATTACACAGTTACAAAAACTATTACTTATTGCAAGCCAGGTTGTTAAGAAGGACAGAGTTGGATTGTCCAAGACCCGGGAGCTTTCTAGAAGAAAGTAAATTATATAGGGGAGCCACAGCATATAAAATACACTGGTTATCCTAAACAAAACCATGGCGTAGCGACGGTCAGGGCTGTGTCCAGTCTCTCTGGAAGAATCTACCTCATGACTAGGGAATCGGGCTCTTCGGTCATTTATCTCTTTGGTGTGCTGACGGCAAATTTTGAAAATGTGGAAGTAAGTGAAGCAGACAACAAAGGCAGCAGGAGCATAAAGTAAACAAACAATAAAGCCAGTAAAATAGGCACTGGTGAGCCAAGAGGTGGCACACCATTCAAAAATGTCACCATGGTAACCAGGTTTCCCCCAACCAAAAAAGGAAGGCAAGAAAATTAGGCAGGAGTAGATCCAGATCAAAATAATGCAAATTCTCAAGCGACAAGGGGTGACCAGTTGATTGTAGGAAAGAGGCTTGGTTATTGCAAGATAACGATCCACACTGATGCAAGCAAGACATGCCATAGAAACACTTTTTAGAACTGAGATGATATATCCAAAAACCTGGCAAGTCAATGACTCGTGGACACCTGTGGAGTAGTGGAGAAGTGACAGAGTAGGAACCAAGCAGCTAACTCCAACGAAAAGATCAGCATATGCCATCGTCTGAATGAAATAGCTGGTAGTATAATGATGTAACAGTGGAGCACAATGAAAGACAAAGATAACTGTTAGATTCCCAGCAATGATCAGAAATGTCAGCAACACAATAACCACTGTCTCGAAGATGCAGACATCCACCACACTGTAGTGGCCAAATCCAAGTGGGCAGGAGTGACGCTCGGACACATTCATAATGCCACTGCTCATGTTCAGGATCCTCCATTCAGTCCACCTGGATTCATTCATGGCTTGGAAATTTAAAGATACCTGCAGACTTGGCTACAGCAAGCAGATGCCCTGCCCAGCATCTGTTAAACACCGCACATGAGTGTTTCAGAACCTGCTTCAGTAGACAGTGTCAGTGCTTCTGTCACAGCTGAGAGTCCCAGAGAGTGCTCAAGTCTCTTCACCAGCCTCAGTTCAGCAGTGACACACCTCAGCTTTCGGGCGGGGGGGTGGGGGGGGGACGGTAAGGGGTGGAGAGAAGGGGATAAGCTAGAAAGGAGGTGAAAAGAGGTCACTAATTAGTTTCCTCTGGTGCCCTCAAAGAACTTTTTGCAGACATAAGGCACTTCTAGAGAAAATAGACTTCTTATTATCTTGCACTATGAAAAATTAAATCTGTAAAAAGAAAAAAAATGAATTGCCAAAGGAAGAAAAGCTTCTGTGGGCTGTTCTCCTAAGAGAGGCAGTTTCTTAGGGAGCAACTGGAAAGAATGAGAAAAGAAAAACTCTGAAACTGTCTCAGGCTTCCTGCTTTACCTATGATGAAAAATGCATTCATATTTTAGATTTTAAATAATTTAAGATCTCAAATTTGGTTGAAAAGCTAAGAAAAAGTTCATTGTGGCAAAGAGTGTCTTTGGGCTTGGTTCAGGGATTGATGTTGGGGGGTCAAATTTATAACCTATTTCTTATTTTTCTAAAATCTAAGAAAAACAACTCTATCAAAGTTAACTTGAAAAGATTCATCTCTACATGGGCAGAATAGAGGTAACAAACAGACTCCAGATTGCCCTATAACTCTCATGAGAAAAAAGTATTTTCCAATAGAAAAGAGAATATACAAGGAATTAATGAATTAACACCTGGCAAAATGTAATAAACTTCTGAAGTTTTAATTCTGCATGCATTTTTAAAGCATTTAGATGAAAGCAGTTTTAGTCCATTACAGTTACTGGTGGTACTAACAGCATCGTAACTTATACCTCTTCCTTTTCAAAATGAAATTATTTTTGCTATTAATTTGGCATCTATAACTTAAAATAACATTTGTTATTTCATATACCACCTTCCTTATAATGGAGCATGATAATAAAATATGTAGCTCACAGTTATTTCTCACCTTTGCAACTGTATACCCATATCTCACATATATATGTAAATATAAAGTTAGACAATAAAACTTTCCAATATACTCTGAGCTTATTTGACCAGAAATGCTGCCATTATTTATTACTTAGGTATTTCTAATAGGCTTCATGTTCTATGTTGCTATACCTTTTCTATTTTCAGTAGATGATTTAACACATTAAATCATTACTTCAACTATATCTTCTGAAAGTGGAAAATTACCTTGTTTATTACATTTGCAGTTATGTAGCAGCCATATGTTTAAAAATGCCTCTTCTATTTCTGTATTCTATTTTGAGCAAGTGCTCAATTAACACAGGGGCCATTAGGTAGGTTGCAAGATAGTCTTATTTTAAAATACCTCTAAAGTATCAAGATGAACTTTAAATCCTAGAGTTTGAAATATTGCAAGGCTGCCAGGATAGAATCCATCCAAAATGCTTCCAAGGTCATTTTGATATCAGGTTAACATTTGCCAAAGTATTTTTTAAAAGTGAAGTCATTTCAGAGAGTCTCCTGTCATTCTTTGTTATCCTATCTTTTGAAGAAATAACATGCATTAGAAATAACATTTCCTCCAGGAACAATGCAGCAGCTTAACAGAAAGCATTCTTCTGAAAGTTATTTTCTGGTGCACCACCAAGTCATTCAGGCAAGTCCTTCTTCTTTTATAATAGCCATAGGATATTTCTTCTTGTACATTCCTAGTTTCACTTATCGCAAAACAGTTCTCTTGTTACAGGAATAAGGTAATGCTTCTCACCTACATTCACTCTTATCAGCTGCTAGGCTGGGCTGCTTGATTCAGAAGTCCGATTTACTGTGATGCAGCTACAAGGATGCTGTCAGTATATTCTTCACAATCTCTCAGCATCAATGCCTCCACCTGAGCCCAAGCCCTACTCCTCCTCCTCATCCTGGGCTGATGCAGAAAAACTCACCATCAGAAAGGTGACTCGGCCCTCCTGCCCCAATCAACAGCACAGCCAATGGCTACTGCAGCTGAAACTGTCACTAGGTAACAGTTGCCAGGCACATGCAGGCTTATAGACTTACTCGGCAAGCTCCGATCAAGACTGACAAAAGAAGACAATGGAACTGACCGATCTTTATAATATATTAAGGCATTTATGAACTTCTCAAGGTATTCTCCTTATAGCATTTGTAAAGATTATTTCATATGGACAAGACAGAAAAAATAAACTGCCATACTCCTGTAAACCCTGTAAAGAAACTACCACAAGGTACTATGACACTAAAAAGTCAGCAGTAATCTAATGCTCATTGGCAGAAAAAACTTATTAATTATTAAAAATTTGCCAAGTCTTCATGAACTAAAGTGATATGACTACTAACTTCTCTCTAAAATATATAGTTACATTTTAATTAACAGAACTTAGAAATCATTTACTAATCTCTCCAATCCCCATCACCCCCACAAAAAATTGCTGAGTTTGATGTATTTAACTGTACAAACAAAGCAATAGAACTAACACTACTGTACCAAAATCTATTCAGAGCAATACTGAAGGTCAAATATGATCTCAAAAGAGCATAGAAATTAGAATAAATAAAAACATTGCTTATCCACATTTTATCCTAATATGAAAAAAAAGGTCAAATGGTCAAAGAAATTTGTTCTAAGTGCTTGAGCTACACATACCTAAATTAGAACAATGCAAATTAATTTAATCAAATATTTGATGGACATTAAAAACATTTCTGATTATTTTGACTTACTACAGACAAACATTCACTATTTTAAACTTCTTAGGGGATCAGCACTTTTCTTAAAAGTGACTTAGAACTAATTTACAAATTATGTCAGAATTAAAATACACCAGGAAAATTAAGATAAAAATGGAAGATAACTAACATTTGTTGAGTATTTTCTATATGCCAAGCATTGTGCTGTGTGCATTATATACTTTTCCTTTATAAAAATCTTAAAACTCTATGAAGTAGGTATCATCATTATCATTTTCCAAATGAAGAAAGCAGATAGTAGAGATAGTAAGTATAACTTGCCTATAATCACAGACTTGTGAAAATGGGACCGAAATAGGTTATTATTATTCTTAAAAGTCGCAAATCAAAACCACAATGAGATACCATCTCACACCAGTCAGAATGGTTATTAAAAAGTGAAAAAATTACAGATGTTGGCAAGGTGGTGGAAAAAAGGGAACATTTATACAATGCTGGTAGGAATGTAAATTAGTTCAGCCCCTGTGAAATGCAGTTTGATGATGTCTCAAAAATACAAAACGGAACTACCATTCAACCCAAAAGAATAGAAATCATTCTACCAAAAAGATACATGCAGTCATATGTTCACTGCAGCGCTATTCACAATAGCAAACACATGGATCAATCCAGATGCCTATCAACAATGGATTGAATAAAGAAAACATGGTACATATACACCATGAAGTACTATGCAGCCATAAAAAGAACAAAATCATGTCCTTTGCAGCAACACAGATGCAGCTAGAGGACATTATCCTAAGCAAATTAGTGCAAAAACAGAAAACCAAATACTGCATATTCTCGCTTATAAGTGGGAGCTGAACACTGAGTACACGTGGACACAAAGAGGAGAACAATAGACACTGGGCCTGACTCCACAGGGAAGGTGGAGGGTGAGAGGACTGAAAAACTACCTACTAGGTACTATGCTCACTACCTGGGTGATGAAATCATTTGTATACAATTTACCCATATAACAAACCTGTACATATACTCCCTGAACCATAAATAAGCAAAAATACAAGAATCAAATAAAAACCCCACTCTCTTCTTTCTTTTGATGGCTGCTGGTCAGAAAATGTCTTAGAATAATTTCAGATTTTATAAAAATGATTTCTATCATATCAAGTATCTTACTGCAATGGAATAAAACTAAACATCACAAGAGGAGCTTTGGAAACTGTGCAAATACATGGAAATTGAACAATATGCTCTTGAATGACAAATGGGTCAATGAAGAAATTAAGAGGAGAATTTTAAAAGTTCTCAAACAAATGAAAATGGAAACGCAACATACCAACACCTATGAAATGCAGCAAAAGCAATAACACAGAAACTTATAGAAATAAATGCCTAACCAAAGAAGTAGAAAGACTTCAAATAAATAACCTAATGATACACCTCAAAAAACTATAAAAGCAAGAACAAACCAACGCAAAATTAGTAGAATGAAAGGAATAATAAAGAGCAGGGCAGAAGTTGAGACCTAAAAAACATAAAAAGATCAACAAAACAAAAACTTGATTTTTTGAAAAGATAAACAAAATCAACAAACCCTTAGCTAGACTAAGCAAAAAAGAAAGAAGACTCAAATAAATAAAATCAAAGATGAAAAGACATTACAATTGACTCCACAGAAATACAAAGGATCATTGGAGACTTGTGAAAAATATATATGCCAACAAACTGGAAAACCTAGAAAAAATGGCTAAATTCCTGGACACATACAATCTACCAAGATTGAACCATGAAGAAATAGAAATCTGAACAGACTAATAATGAGTAAAGAGATCGAAGCAATAATAAAAAGTCTCCCATCAAAGACATGCCCAGAACTTGATGGCTTCACTGCTGAATTCTACCAAACACTTAAAGAAGAACTAACACCAACTCCACTCAAACTATTCTTAAAAAGTTAAGAGGAGAGAATACTTCCAAACTCATTCTGTGAGGCCAGCACTATCTTGATACCAAAAGCAGACATGGACACATACAACAAAAAAAATTATAGGAGGCCAATATCCCTGAGAAACATAGATGCAAAAATCCTTAACAAAATACTAGCAAACCAAACAACACATTAAAAAGATATGCCATGTTCATGGATTGGAAGAATTAATATTGTTAAAAGGACAATATCACCCAAAGCAACATACAGATTTAATGCAATCCCTTTCAAAATACCAATGACATTCAAATAAATAGAAAAAAAAACCCTAAAATTTGTATGGAACTACAAAAGACCCTGAATAGCTAAGGCAATCCTAAGAAAAAAGAACAAAGCTAGAGGCATCACTCTACCTGACTCCAAATACACTACAAAGTTATAGTAACCAAAACAGCATGATATTGGCATAAAAACACATAGACCAATGGAATAGAACAGAGAAACCAGAAATAAATCTACACATTTATAGTCAACCTAAATTCAGGAAAGGCACCAAGAAAATACACTGTTGAAAAGACAGTGTCTTCCATCAATGCTGCTGGAAAAACTGGATATCCATATGCAGAAAAATAAAACTAGACTCCTATCTCTCACCATATACAAAAATCAAGTCAAAGTTGATTAAAAACTTAAAGGTAAGACCTGAAACTATGCAGCTAATACAAGAAAACACTGGGAAATGCTTCAGGACATTGGTTTTGGCAAAGACTACTTGAGTAAGACCTCAAAAGCACAGGCAACAAAACAAAAATAGACAAACAGGATGATATTAAGCTAAAAAGCTTCTGCACAGCAAAGAAAATAATCAACACGGTGAACAGGCAACCTAAAAAATGGGAAAATATTTGCAAACTATCCATCTGACAAGTGATTAATAATCAGAAAAAAACTATTAAAAAGTCAGCAAAAGATCTGAATAGACATTTCTCACAGGAGGACATAGAAATTGCCAAGAGGTATATGAAAAATTACTCATTTTGCCTCTGGTAAATGCAAATCAAAACTACAAAACTATAATGAGATATAATCTCACCTAGTTAATATGGCTATTATCAAAAAGACAAAAAGTAACAAACGCTGGTGAGGATGCAGAGAAAACAGAACACTCATACACTATTGGGGGAATGTAAAACTAAAATAGCCATTATGGAAAACAGTATGGAAGTTCCTCAAAAATTTAAAAATAGAACTATCATATGATCCAGCAATCCCACTGCTGGGTATATATCCAAAAGAAAGGAAATCAGCAATATCAAACAGATAAATGCACTACCATGTTATTACAACACTATTCACAATAACCAAGATACGGAATCAACCTAAGTGTCCACCAAGACATGAACAGGTGGGGAAAAAAAGCAATATGTATATACAATAAAATATTATTCAACTGTAAAAAAGAATGAAATTCTTACATTTGCAGCAACATGATTGGAACTGGAGGACATTATGTTCAGTGAAATAAACCAGGCACAGAAAGACAAATGTTGCATACTCTCACTCATATGTGGGAGATAAAAAAGTTGATCTTATTGAAGTAGTGAGTAAAATGGCAGTTGCCAGAGGCTGGGAAGGGTAGGGAAAAAGGAATGAAAAGAAGTTGGATAATGGTTACAAAAATGCAGTCAAATAGAAGGAATACGTTCTAGTGGTTGTAGTGGGGAGATTATAGTTAACAATTTATTGTATATTTCAAAATAACTGGAAGAGAAGTTAGAATGTTACCAACACAATAAGTCATAAACATTTGAGATGACAGATGTCCCAATTTCCCTGATTTGATCATTACACATTGTATGCATGTATCAAAATATCACATGTACCCCATATATAACTATTATGTATTATTAATTATAAAAATGATTTCTACTCCCTGATTCTAAAATAAAAGTTGGAAAAAAATTATTCCTAAAGAGTGGAAGGTCCTATTCTTTCCTCCATGTTGAATTTCCTTTCAGAGAAAACCATGTTACTGCCAAAATCTTTGGAGGTTTAGGTGAATATAGAACAGAAAGTGTATTTCTCATTACCAGAAATGAGACGTTTGTAAGATACATTAGAATAACGATTTTCAAGTGAATACTATGTTTAAGGATGAAAAGGCAATATTTAAATTTTATACAAAAGGCTAGAAAGTCCTATTTTATAGGGAAATATTTTGACTTTCAGAGATAATAGTATTAAAATCAAACAAAATCAGATATAATATTCTCTAGTACAAGAAAAATAAATATTTAAAATAAAATTATATTTGATAAATATTCGTGAATGTAGATAGGTCCCACATTCCTTGTAAAGAAAAGTTAAATGCTAAGCTCTACTACCAAACCATTGAAAAAGTATAGCCATCACACATATTTGAAGCAGTTTTGAATCATAATATTTCTAAAATTAGGAAAATGGCAAAAAATATCACTCAGAAAATTTCACATACTAAATCCCTTTAGTTTGTTTCCAAAAATAATCACTGGTAGCTATTTGAATCTACAAATACTATAAATAATTGATAATTGCACATGCTTCTAAAGGGAGATGAAAACATGAGATGAAGAGTTTCAGAAGCAGTGCCTTTGACCCACTAAGCCTCCCTCTTTCTTTCCACCAACTTTAAAAAAAAAAAAAAAGCTTCAGCAGCTCAAAGTAGTTTTTTCTTTTTAGCAACTGACTGTACTAGCTACTTTATTTTTTTGTTCGTTTTTTGTTTGTTTGTTTGTTTTGAGACAGAGTTTCGATCTTGTTGCCCAGGCAGGAGTGCAATAGCATGATCTCGGCTCACTGCAACCTTCACCTCCCAGGTTCAAGCAATTCTCCTGCTTCAGCCTCCCAAGCAGCTGGGATTACAGGCATGCACCACCACGCCTGTCTAATTTTGTATTTTTAGTAGAGACAAAGAGTTTCACCATATTGGTCAGGCTGGTCTCAAACTCCTGACTTCAAGTAATCCACCCCCCTCAGCCTCCCAAAGTGCTGGGATTACAGACGTGAGACACCACACCTGGCTGACTGTGCTAGCTTCCTTACTTTTCTTTCTTACCATACTTTTTTCTGATAGGATTATAATATGAACACATTTATAATGTGAAGCCTTACTGACAAAAGAGTACTAATATATATTTACACAGTTTCCTATATAAAGCATTCTTTGTTTTTAAATTAGGCATAATTCTCTTAATTTTCGGGGTCATTAGGTATCTTATTATTGCCATTTTTTTTTTACAATCATCAGCTGCCTCCTTCTGCTTTCAACTGATGAATGCTAATCAGAAAATATCTAGGAGGAATCATTATATGGAATTACTTGAAACAGCCCAAACTGTATAACTTTATTACATGATACATCACAGGCATTTAATTTTTTATTTATATATTGGATATGTTTTATTCTTTATATATATTATACTTTTATTCTTTTATATTTATCAATATTTCATTATTAAAACATCCAGTCAATTCAAACTACTCCTCAATAGAACTTAAACAGCAAAGCCAGAAAGGACCATTAGCCATCAATGGCAAATAGGATAAATAGTAGGCAATGCCTATCAAAGAGAACTATACAAGCAATATAGTATCAAAGAAAGTAAACAAATAGAGACCAGTCAGGGTAGCTCACATCTGTAATCCCAGGACTTTGGAAGGCCCAGGCGGGCAGATCAACTTGAGGTCAGGAGTTCAAGACCAGCTTGGCCAATATGGTGAAGCCCTGCCTCTACTAAAAATACAAAAAAATCAGCCAGGCATGGTGGTGCACGCCTGTAATCCCAGCTACTCAGGAGGCTGAGGCATGAGAATTGCTTACAGTGAGCAGAGATCGCACCACCGTGCACTCCAGCCTGAGCAACAGAGTGAGACTGTCTCAAAAAATAAAAATAAAAAAAATAAACAAACAGAGACTAAAGTAAACCTGTTGTCCTTCAATAAATTTAAAAACGTACCAAAAGGCTTATGCATTCAGAATTTACCTATTTCCTCAACTACTTCTCCTACCTGGTAACTTTTCTCCATCTTCACTATCATTACCCTAGCAAACCAGCATCATCTTGTGCTTAGACACCTGTAGTGGCTTCCAATGTGGCCTTCTTGAGTTGTTTGTAGTCTCTCTTCAATCCATTATTCACAAAAGAGACAAAATATTTTTTTCCACAATGCAAACCAGATGGCGTTGTTTCTGTTTTAAAATACTTCACTGGTTTTACATTGCCCTTATGATAAGATCCTAATAGGTGCTATAAAAACTGGTCTCTATGCATCCATCCAGTCTCACTTCTCTTCTATGTTGTTTAGGATTAGCTAAACTACCTCTACCTCCCCACCAACTCATATCCCTGACCCACCAGTCACAAATATATTTGCTATGTTCCCTATGGCCTCAGGATATTTATAACTGCTTACTAGGCCATCACACTTCTTTTTATTTAATTCAGATGCAACCTTTAGGTCTCAGTTTTAATACCACTTCCTCTGGGAAATCTTCCTTGAGTTCTCACAGGGAACCAGACCAGATTCTACACATGTTACAGTTTATAATTATTTACTTCATTCACCTTTGTCTTCTTGACTAGATTACAAGTCCCATGAGGAGAGCAACATCTGCTTTGTTTGCCATTGCATCTCAAGTGCCTACACTGCGGTGCTAGACACAGAATAGGTGTCGAACAAATAAGTGTTTAACATAATTTTAATATAAAGCACATAAAATAGCTAAAAGAGTCTATCAAAGGACTGAAAAACACTAACACCCAGTCTATGTGAAGCTCAGAATACACAAACTTCAGAAGAAAAAGCTAGAAAATGCATTTCCCAATTGTGGGAGGGGGGAATTAACCTCCTAATATATTCAAATGAAGGGCAGTATTAGTCATCTATAAATCTCCCTAAACTAAACTAAATATGAGTATTTCACTAGTGCTTTGAAAAGTCCTATCTAGCAATTGACAATGATTATTTAATTACTTATCATCTAAAAAATGCCAAATGCTGCAAAATACAGTACCAATGCACTTTAAATGTACTATCAACTGTAGTATTAAAGCAACTTGGTCTAAGTGCCAAGAATCAAATAAACCCTCTGAAGTGATACATATCACAATCTACTGATTTAGTGACCTCTCAAGAGCAGAAAACAATTTCATGTTGTCAATTTCATTTCATTATGAGACAAATTATTAGCAACTAAGAATATTTAAGAAAAGTTAATTTAGTGGCACTACAAAAGAAAACTTCCTCAACCTGATAAAGACACTTTATGGGAAAACCTACATGTAGCATAATATTTAATGGTGAAATATTTAATGGTGAAATATTAAATGCTTTCTTCCCGAGACTGGGAAAAAGGGAAGGATATCTGCTCTTACACATCTATACACATTGTACTAGAGGTCCCAGCCAGTTTAACAGGCAAGAAAAAAAAAAGCCATACAAGAAAAGGAAGATATAATTGTGCACATAAGAAATACTAAAATGTCTTCCCAAGAGCCCACTAGAATTAATGAATAAATTTTGTCGGAACACAGGTCAATATATAAAAATCATTGCATTTCGATATACTTGTAAGAAACAGTAGGAAACAAAATTTAAAAACAATAAATCATTTAAAGTAGCCTTGAAAAACAGAAAGTAGGTGAAAATGTATAAAACCTCTACTCTGAAAACTATAAAATGTCATTTGAGAAAAATTAAAAAGTCATATGTATATATATATACATATATACACTTTTTTTTTTTTTTGACAGTCTTGCTGTGTCTCCCAGGCTGGAGTGCAGTGGCGTGATCTCGGCTCACTGCAAACTCCGCCTCCTGGGTTCAAGTGATTCTCCTGCCTCAGCCTCCCAAGTAGCTGGGATTACAGGTGCCCACCATCATGCCTGGCTAATTTTTATATTTTTAGTACAGATGGGGTTTCACTATGTTGACCAGGCTGGTCTCAAACTCCTGAACTCAAGTGATGACCTGCCTCAGCCTCCCAAAGTGCTGGGATTACAGGCGTGAGCCACTGCGCCCAGCCTACTAGCTTTATGCAATGGGAGAATCAATATTGTTAAGAATGTCAATTTTTCTCAAATTGATCTTCAGATTCATTGCTATTGCAATTCAAATCCAAGCAGCTTTTTGTAGAACTGACAAGCTACTAATTCTAAAATCTATATGTAAACACAAAGGATCTAGGAGAGCTAAAACGATCTTGGGAAAGAGAAAAAACAAAAAACAAAGTTGAAAGACTGGCACAACCTGATTTCAAGACATACTATAAAGCCTTAAGAGTTAAGATCTTGCTCGTTAGTTGATGCAGTTTCTTCCTAGCCTCGATGGTCTTTACAATTTGGCATGTTTTTGCAGTGGCTGGTACCAGTTGTTCCTTTCCATGTTTAGTGCTTCCTTCAGGAGCTCTTTTAGGGCAGGCCTGGTGGTGACAAAATCTCTCACCATTTGCTTGTCTGTAAAGGAGTTTATTTCTCCTTCACTTATGAAGCTTAGTTTGGCTGGATATGAAATTCTGGGTTGAAAATTCTTTTCTTTAAGAATGTTGAATATTGGCCCCCACTCTCTTCTTGCTTGTAGGGTTTCTGCCGAGAGATCAGCTGTTAGTCTGATGGGCTTCCCTTTGTGGGCAACCCGACCTTTCTCTCTGGCTGCCCTTAACATTTTTTCCTTCATTTCCACTGTGGTGAATCTGACAATTATGTGTCTTGGAGTTGCTCTTCTCGAGGAGTATCTTTGTGGCGTTCTCTGTATTTCCTGAATTTGAATGTTGGTCTGCCTTGCTAGATTGGGGAAGTTCTCTTGGATAATATCCTGCAGAGTGTTTTCCAACTTGGTTCCATTCTCCCCGTCACTTTCAGGTACACCAACTACACGTAGGTTTGGTCTTCTCACATAGTCCCATATTTCTTGGAGGCTTTGTTCATTTCTTTTTATTCTTTTTTCTCTAAACTTCTCTTCACACTTCATTTTATTCATTTCGTCTTCCATCGCTGATACCCTTTCTTCCAGTTGATCGCATCGGTTACTGAGGCTCTTGCATTCGTCACATAGCTCTCGTGCCATGGTTTTCAGCTCCATCAGGTCCTTTAAGGACTTCCCTGCGTTGGTTATTCTAGTTATCCATTCATCTAATTTTTTTTCAAAGTTTTTAACTTCTTTGCCATTGGTTCGAACTTCCTCCTTTAGCTCGGAGTAGTTTGATCTTCTGAAGCCTTCCTCTCTCAACTCATCAAAGTCATTCTCTGTCCAGCTTTGTTCCGTTGCTGGTGAGGAGCTGCGTTCCTTTGGAGGAGGAGAAGCACTCTGATTTTTAGAGTTTCCGGTTTTTCTGCTCTGTTTTCTCCCCATCTTTGTGGTTTTATCTACCTTTGGTCTTTGATCATGGTGACGTATAGATGGGTTTTTGGTGTGGATGTCCTTTCTGTTTGTTAGTTTTCCTTCTAACAGTCAGGACCCTCGGCTGCAGGTCTCTTGGAGTTTCCTGGAGGTCCACTCCAGACCCTGTTTGCCTGGGTATCAGCAGCGGTGGCTGCAGAACAGCAGATATTGTTGAACCGCAAATGCTGCTGCCTGATCGTTCCTCTGGAAGTTTTGTCTCAGAGGAGTACCTGACTGTGTGAGGTTTCAGTCTGCCCCTACTGGGGGGTTGCCTCCCAATTAGGCTACTCAGGGGTCAGGGACCCACTTGAGGAGGCAGTCTGCCCATTCTGAGATCTCAAGCATAGGCGTGGACAAGGACTTCATGTCTAAAACACAAAAAGCAATGGCAACAAAAGCCAAAATTGACAAACGGGATCTAATTAAACCAAAGAGCTTCTGCACAGCAAAAGAAACTACCATCAGAGTGAACAGGCAACCTACAGAATAGGAGAAAATTTTTGCAGCCTACTCATCTGACAAAGGGCTATTATCTAGAATCTACAATGAACTCAAACAAATTTACAAGAAAAAAACAAACAACCCCATCAAAAATTGGGCAAAGGATATGAACAGACACTTCTCAAAAGAAGACATTTATGCAGCCAAAAAACACATGAAAAAATGCTCATCATCATTGGCCATCAGAGAAATGCAAATCAAAACCACAATGAGATACCATCTCACACCAGTTAGAATGGCGATCATTAAAAAGTCAGGAAACAACAGGTGCTAGAGAGGATGTGGAGAAAAAGGACACTTTTACACTGTTGGTGGGACTATAAACTAGTTCAACCATTGTGGAAGTCAGTGTGGCGATTCCTCAGGGATGTAGAACTAGAAATACCATTTGACCCAGCCATCCCATTACTGGGTATATACCCAAAGGATTATAAATCATGCTGCTATAAAGACACATGCACACATATGTTTATTGTGGCACTATTCAAAATAGCAAAGACTTGGAACCAACCCAAATGTCCAACAATGATAGACTAGATTAAGAAAATGTGGCACATATACACCATGGAATACTATGCAGCCATAAAAAAGGATGAGTTCATGTCCTTTGTAGGGACATGGATGAAGCTGGAAACCATCATTCTCAGAAAACTATAGCAAGGACAAAAAATCAAACACCGCATGTTCTCACTCATAGGTGGGAATTGAACAATGAGAACACATGGACACAGGAAGGGGAACATCACACACTGGGGACAGTTGTGGTGTCGGGGGAGAGGGGAGGGATAGCATTAGGAGATGTACCTAATGCTAAATGACGAGTTAATGGGTGCAGCACACCAACATGGCACATGTATACATATGTAACAAACCTGCACGTTGTGTACATGTACCCTAAAACTTAAAGTATAATAATAATAAAAAAAAGAGTTAAGATCTTGCATAAAGGATATACAAAATGATCAGTGAGAAGAAGAAAGTCTAAAAATAAACCCACACTTATATGGTCAACTGAATTTCAATTAAAAATTCTAAAACAAATCAAGGAAAAAGGAAAATTTTCTCAGTAAATGGTATTAGAAAAATTTGAATAATCTTCTGGGGAAAAATTAACTTAGACCATGTCCTCACAATATATAGAAAAATTTAAATGATATGGATCATAGATCTAAACAAAAAAAATTGAAACTGCAAATATATAGCTTCTAAAGGAAAACATTCTAGAAGAAGAATGTCTTCATAACTTAAGGATAGACAAAGATGAACAGGTGCAGTGGCTCACACTTATAATCCCAACACTTTGGGAGGCCTAATGAGGAGGATCACTTGAGCCCAGGAGTTCAAGACAAGCCTGGGCAACATAGCAAGACCTTGTTCATACCAAAAACAAAATTTAGCTGGGTGTGGTGGTGCACATCTGTAGTCTCAGCTACCTGCAAGCTGAGGCAGGAGGACTGCTTCAGTCCAGAGTTCTAAGCTACAGTGAGCTATGGTCATGCCAACACACTCCAGCCTAGGTGACAGAGCAAGACTGTGTCTCTTCAAAAATAGACAAAGACTTATTAGGATACTGGAAGCAATAACTATAAAAAAGTTTAATAAAATATACTTAAAATAAATGTTCTGCTTAGCAAAAGACATCATTAAGAAAATCAGCAAGCCAAAGACAGTATTAGCAAAACATATGTCTAACAAAGGACTTGCATCCAAAATATATAACTGACTCCTACAATTTGTTAATATGAATACAAATAATCCAATTAAAATGGTGAAAAAACTGGAAGACACTTCACAAAAGAAGATATACAAATAACCATTAAGAAAATGAAAAAATGCTCAGCACCCATAGTCATCAGGAAAAGGCAAAATAGATGAGATACCAATATACACCCACAATGAGATACCAATATATACCCACTAGAATGGCTAAAACTAAAAGACTGACAGTACAATGTTGGTAGGGATATAGAACAACTGAAACCATACACTGCTGGTAGTAGTGTAAAATGGCTCAACTTTGAAAACTTTGACAAACAGTTTGGAATTTTCTTATGACATTAAAAGAAAATCTACCCTATCTCTCCCATCAATTCCTTCCAATAGAAAGGAAAACATATTGTCCACAAAAGACTTGCATAAAAATCTTCATAGCAGTATGTATAAAAATGAAATAGCCAAAACCAGAAACAGCCCACGCACATCCATCAACAGGGGAATGAATAAACAAACCGTGATATTTCCATACAATGAAATATGGCAATGAAAAGGAACAACACTAAAGACACACATAACATGGATGAATCTTAAAACTAAAAGAAAGAAGCCATACATTGAAGAATACACATTGCATGATTTTATATGAAGTTCTGAAATGGGAAAAACTAATTTTTGCTGAAAGAAATCAGAACCCTAGTTGCCCCAGGCAGGGTGTGTGTGTGTGTGTGTGTACACGCATGCGCTCATGTGCACACATGTACCAGTCAAGACTGGCAAGAGGTATGAGGGAACTTTCAGGGAAGAGGGAAACATTCTGTATCTTGATACATGTGGTTACACACATGCATGCATGTCAAAGCTCATTAAAATGTATCATTTAAGACCTGTGTAAGTTATAGCTGAAGAGACTTAAAAGGCTGAGATGGCATTTGCATGTAATCAAGTGTTCGACTTCTGTGTAAAGCCACGAAATGAGAGCCCTAAATTATTTGAGTGAATTTTAAGGCATTGCCAGGAAATTATATAGTATAATGATATTTAAAAAGAAACATACCAGAATCCTTTGTAGCAATGTGCCATAAAGAATGAGAGCTACTAAAATGTCTAAAAGAACAGATACTGGTGGATGGAGTAAGTATATCCAGCCTGCACATACTTTCACACTCAATCAGTATATCTGACTCATGGCTCAGTGTTTGTACTCAAGACACAACAGCCCAGCTGCAAGTGAGACACTGAGAAAAGACATATCAAATGCCAGTTATACAACACTTTGAGACTGCCCTAGCTAGCTGAGATCTAAGACAATGGGCCAAGTAAGCAAAAACTTTGAGAGGTTCCACTATGTTTCTCGATCATAAAGAAAAATGGAGACAAAAATACTAATTTACATGTATATTTATCACCTTCTTAGTGGGAGAAAGTCTCAAACACAAAATATGTGTTTAAAACAAAATTAATAGGTCAAAACAGTATGCAGAGCAATAAAATAAAACCATACACAGTATGATCTTTCTTCTCATATTTTCCTCTAGGTATGTTATTACCT
Source organism: Pan paniscus (assembly GCF_029289425.2). Taxonomy (NCBI): domain Eukaryota; kingdom Metazoa; phylum Chordata; class Mammalia; order Primates; family Hominidae; genus Pan; species Pan paniscus. The sequence continues at coordinate 75,302,653 of NC_073249.2, forward strand.
TTAATAAACATTTATTAAGTTTGAAGACAAGGAGATACTATGACTTAGAGGAAAGAATGTAGGCTTTATAGTCAGACAGATTTGGGTTGGCATGATGGCTGCACCACTCATTAACTATGAGGCCTTGGGTATATCTTTCTCTCCATGTATCTCAGCTTCTATCTTTAAAATGGAGATAATAATACTTACCTTTAAAAGTTGGTTATGAAAACTAAAACTTAAAGCATGTAAAGCATACAGTGGCTATTCATTCAAAGCTCACTGATAGGAAGATAAGCATATTATTTTACCATCAGTAAGATTTTTGTCTAATCGTTTTTCCTTCAGAAACTGCAACCACAGGTAACATGCTGAGTTTTGGAAATTAATAATAACACTTTCTCTTTTCTATTGAATTGCCAACTCCCTCATCATTCCTTTTTTAAAGTACATTAAAGAAAAGAAATATCAGCCAGGCACGGTGGCTCACGCCTGTAATACTAGCACTTTGAGAGGCCGAGGCAGGTGGATCACGAGGTCAAGAGATCAAGACCATCCTGGCCAACATGGTGAAACCCCGTCTCTACTGAAAATACAAAAATTAGCTGGGCATGGAGGCGCACGCCTGTAGTCCCAGCTACTCAGGAGGCTGAGGCAGGAGAATTGCTTGAACCCAGGAGGCAGAGGTTGCAGTCAGCTGAGATCATGCCATTGCACTCCAGCCTGGTGACAGTGAGAGACTCCTTCTCAAAAAGAAAAAAAGAAAGAAAAGAAAATAAATATCATTGTCTGAACCTGACCATGCTTTTTAGGAAAATCCTGTGATTAGCAATAAAGTAACATAAAAATTACCAAGGCTTAGTCTACGAAAACCTAAGGTACATGGATCTTACATTTCCCAGATAAATGGGGGGCTTTTTAAAATTGATTTTTAATATTATGTTTTATGCTAGCAGACTGGACAAAGAAAATGTGGTACACAGACAACATGCGATACTACACAGCCATAAAAAATTAAATCATATCTTTTGCAGGAGAATGGATGCGACCAGAGGCTATTATCCTAAGCAAATTAATGCAAGAATAAAAAACCAAAAACCCATGTTCTCACTTGTAAGTAGGAACTAAATATTGGGTACTCATGGACATAAAGATAGCAACAATAGATGCTGGGAACTAATAGAGTTGGGAAGGAGAGAGGAAAGTAAGGCTTAAAAAACTATGGGTACTATGCTCACTACCTGGGTGAAGGGATCAACCATACCCCAAACCTCAGCATCATGCAATATTCTGATGTGACAAACCTGCATGTGTATCCCTGAATCTAAAATAAAAGTTGAAACTATTTCTTTAAAAAAGAAAAAGAAAAATGATCCCAAGTTTAAAAAAAAAATTGTTTTACTCTATTACATTAGGCATCTAAATTCTTAAAAGATGTATTATCTATTCCTCTGTCTTCTTAAACCAAGAATTCTGACATAATTTAATATTTGGTAGCCTAGGATCATCACTATTAACATCAATTCAAATACTGTCTTCTGATACAATCATACCTTTGTAGCTGCTGGATTTGTTTGATTTCCATAAGAATTAGGTACCTTAAAAATAATACATAGCTCTCTATATTTTATGAATCTATGTGCATAGCAAACACAGCATAGCCCCTCCTTCCTGTTCTAATTTGCTGTCCTTATTTTCTAGAGGCTTCTGTATCAGAAACTAAGCTTATAAGAATTTTTTCTCAAAGAGCAAATAAAGGTAACTGCTCTATGAGTAAAGTGCCATAGCTCAGGCTTAAGCTGTCAGTTATTTCCAGATAAGTGAGGAGGTACCTGTTTTAGTATGGCAACAGGTATGAAAATACACTTAAAAATAACACAGGAGAAAAGGAAATTTCAACGTTTCTTACATCTCCCATGGCTTACAACTATCCATTAATCACGATCTTTTCCTGCTTTATAAACTAACAAATCTGGAAATTAAATTTTTTATATCATTTCATTTTTATATCAATGAAATCCCATAAAAATTAGAATTATCTCACAGAAAGGGTTCAAAACAGCTGTATCCCTTCAACTTTTGTACAGTAAAAACAGAGAGAGAAAAGTTGAACCTTAAGATATTTCCTACAAAAGTCTGCTAAAATTGTATGAAAACAGAAGAGCACAGACCCATTTTAAATAATGGGTTCACATTATAGGTAAGAAGTGTTGGTTCACATTCATTTTTAATTAAAAGAAAATTTTCTCTTATAAAAGAAAATTGCTATTTTTTAGGATATCTTATTGTTATGGCAACTGAAGTGCTAAAAATAATAAAGAAATATCAAAGTTGTTATAGCAACTAGAATTTTAAAAAGCCATGAAGTATAGAATGATCAAACCTTGGCTTGAAATGCAACATCTATGACTCAGTTTTCAAAAGAAAACTTGAAATACTCATGCTCTTGTCTTTATGAGATGTCTCTGCAGTCCAAGTTAAAAAACAAAAAACAAAACCTTAATCATGAGTTTAATTATTTTTTATATCACTTATATCTTTCATCATTCTACACATATTCAACAATGTGGCTTTAGACAACCCTACATATTACTGACTTCCAAGAACAGTAGGAAATGTTGAGCACTGAATAAATGTCTGTTAAACTGAACTCTAACTATTAGGTTTGTGTGAAATTTGGATTTTTCTGCTCTTCTAACTTGCTTTCATACCTCCAGTCTTGAATGCTCTGCCCTAGAATACACTAAAAATGGAAAAGATTTACTTACTGCCAACATGTTGTGCCCAGATTCGTGCAATTAGAGTTCAATTAAAATGTTAATGAAGGTCTATTGCATGCTAGGTATTGTTTGAGGTCTGGAACCCTATTCTCACAGAAAAAACAAAATCATGAGGGTGCTATAAGAAGTGGTAAGGCCTTTGAAAAAAAATTTTTTTTTTTTTCAGACAGAGTCTGGCTCTGTCATCTAGGTTGGAGTGCAGTGGTGCGATCTTGCCTCCTCCGGGCTCAAGCAATCCTCCCACCTGAGCCTCTGGGACTACAGGCATGTACCACCACACCCGGCTAATTTCTGTATTTTTTGTAGAGATGGAGTTTCAACATGTTGCCCAGGCTGGTCTCATCCTGAGCTCAAGCAAACTGCCCACCTCGGCCTCCCAAAGTGCTGGAATAACAAGGGTGAGCCACTGCACGCAGCCCTGTGAAGGATTTAAGCTAAGAGGTAACACAAATTAATTCATTTTCCCCAGAGATGCCTTATTGGGAAATACAATTTTAAATTTACATGCTTTGTATCAAAAAATCAAGAAGCATCTTTAGTTTCATATGTTCCTTGCTAATAACTAGTGACCAAAATTCAGTAACAAATGTAGTAATATATGTTGCTAACATGACACATTTCCCCGGTATTTATAGACTAACTTGGCTGGAAATGGCTGGAAACAGACCCCTATGTATGTCTCTCCATACCTTTCTGCTTTATTTATACCCTCTATGTGTCTCCTTTGTTTCCCCCTAAATCCACTGGTTTATCTTTATTTTTATTTTTATTTTTATTTTTATTTTTGAGATGGAGTCTTGCTCTTGTCACCCCAGCTGGAGTGCAATGGCACAATCTCGGCTCACTGCAACTTCCGCCTCCCGGGTTGAGGCGATTCTCCTGCCTCAGCCTCCTGAGTAGCTGGGATTACAGGTGCCCACCACCATGTCTGCCTAATTTTTGTATTCTTAGTAGAGACGGGGTTTCACCATGTTGCCAGGCTGGGCTCGAGCTCCTGACCTCGTGATCCGCCCGCCTCAGCCTCCAAAAGTGCTGGAATTACAGGCATCAGCCACCGTGCCCGGCCCTCCATTGGTTTATCTTATGAGCTAGTAAAGAAGACTTGAGAAGCTGGGCTTGGTGGGAAAGAGTGCCATGGATTTTCCTTAGACCTAGAAAGGGGCTTGTTGGTTAGGGAAAGCCTGTTAAATATATATTATAGATCCTCATAACTCTGTAGAAATATAATGCCTTCGAAAAACACAAATGCCCTTCCTCTAACTATCTTATCCAGTGAAGAAGACGACTAGTGATGGCCACTATTATTTTAAAGCTAGCCTAATATAATTATATTGCCTTTCATTAAAATAAATATTACTATCCTTTAGATTAATGATTTACAATACCCTGCTTTATTCTACCCCATGCTTACCAGCATCATACAATAAAATCTTAATTGTCCTAGTTTTTAAAAAAGGAATTGCAAGCACTGAAAAAGCACCAGAAAAAGAACCTAATTTAATTTTACATAGCTGTAATAGTGCTTTTTAAAAGAAAGCTCAAAAAAAAAATCTGTGTTGTAGCTCTCAGTATCATATTCACACTGTCAGCAGTAATTTATTTTCTGGAAGACAACCTAATTTATAACATTAGATTAATATGGCAAATATACATTTTTATTGATTTTATAGTTTGCTTCTAATAGATTATGGTCATGAGAGTTAAGAGTATAGTTTGCATTTAATTGTATATCTCCATGTATTTAGATAACACTGGATAAAATACACACACCCAACACTGGATAAAATACACACACTCAACACTGGTGAAAAGAGGGTCTTTGAGGACTTTTTTTTCCCAATGAAATGGTTTGGCATATTATTCAAAGTTGAAAACCCTGACACAAATAGTAGAATTTTTTTAAAATATCTCTTAATAATGATTAAGGACTCTGGCAATGCAAGTGAAAGTGAAGGCAAAGCTAAAGAACACTATTTAAATAAGTTGATAATAAACTAACTTAATTTTTGAGTTTACAGTGCCCACTGAGGTTTGGAAAATCTCCAACTACAAATCATTATGAAGAGATAAAGGGTTAGAGAGAATAAAGTTAATAATAAGATTCTCATTTAAACATACATTTGCTCTGTACAAGAAAGCACTAAAGAAATGTCTTAACTGTTATGCCCTCCTCTACACTTCCCCCATACCTCGTTTCCATCCAATACACTGCATTGTCAGCTCCTAGACCTAGATAATTGTCTCGCTTATCTCTGTATCACTCAGGGAGCCTAACACATAGTGCTTCAATCATACGTACTCAGTGCATGTTTGTTGAAAGGATAATGTTTCTGTTGACTCAGCATTTCTGTCCCAAAGATCTCATAATATGTTGTAACAGACATTACTAACTTTATAAAAATGATGTATGGCTTACTCAAGATTATACTGTATTAAATATATGATGAAAGATGAAATGCCAGCAGAAAGAAATGGTATGAAAACCTTCTAACTCTCAGACCAGGGATGTATTCACTAGAAGATCAAAAAGACCGTACTGCAGGGACCCGAAATAATTTACTAAGCAATTCCATTGACTAACCAACAAAGGTCTGAGTGTGCTTGATCATCTTCTTCACTAGGCCGTGGAGCTCCTCTGATAACATATTTCATTGCTGTTATCCTCAGTGGCAAGTACAGTGCCTGGCACACAGTAGAAGGTAATAATATTTGCTAAATAAATCAGGTGGACTGATTAGTGTCCCTTTCCTGTTGAACATCAACATAAAGTATTATTTTATATAGTAGGTGTCTTATCTAGAATAAACACCGGGATTCTTTTAAAATATCAGAAATTGGGGTGGCTTAAAACCACCCAGAATATAAAGCTGTTTAAAAGAAAGCTAAAAATACTAAACTTTCTCATCATTCTATCTAGGGGAATAAGAAAAATGAGAAATCAAAGGAATTGACCTACATATGCCAGTACAACTTCCTTTTTCATCAGGCAGTTTCAAAGCTAAGTGGCTAAAGTGATTAGGAAGCATAGGGAACAACTCAGAACACTGAACCTTTGACAGAAATCCCTTTTTAAGAGACAGAAATTGGGAAAGGAAAGAATAAATATATTAGGCTGTTTCTAAGACATGCTTAAGAGAGAAATGAATGTTGCTAAACTGGCAGAAGCCCGGTAAGAAATATCTCTATTGAGAAGGAGTCAAAATCAAAAAAAGAAAATTTGATTAAAAACTGAATTAGAAGATCGAAGTTGGGATCAGCAATCATCTTGGGTAATTTTTGGCCCACTAAGCAGCACAATGCAATAATGTTTATAAACTACAGACTTCGGAAATAAAATCAATGTACACACACACACACACACACACACACACATAAACACGCGGAGGTTTATGTTAAACAGAGGTTTCATACAGGTTTATATCACAGAGATTAAATGTTACTGTTAATCTAACACTAACATCTCCACCATGCCAGCTTCAAACCAGCTATGCTCTAGATTTTTTCAGTGATGACCACAACACAGGCTAAAGCTTTGATAAGTGTGGCTCTGCAACATGGACCCATATTACATATTGTTATGATTGACTGATCTTCCCATTCACTTTCTGTTACGTATCTCTACTTTCAGATGCTGAAATAACTAGGTACACACGCAGCATAAAATAGACTCACAGCAACACTTATTCAAATAGTAAAACTTTTTTAGAATAAATATAATTTTTTCAGAGAAAAATATGACTTTGGCTAAAAGTACATTCTCATAGGATATAAATGTACTAATAAGATGGTAAATTGGGTATTTAAAAATCAGAACACTAACACCAAGTAACTTACAGTCAACATTTACTCTAGGAAAAAAGTGCTCATAAAATGTTATTCACTATCCAATATTCTGATGTTGCTTATAAGATAAATCGACTTCTAGTTCTTTTCTTCTTTCATTATATATAAAGTATTTCCAGTCTAGCTTTTTGAATAATATCAAGATCTTGGGGTCTCAACTCCCCAATATTTTATCAGTTTTCATAGGGCAAAGACATATATTAAGACGTATTTGTAATAGAAAAGTTTTGGGAAATTTTAGGAAACCATTTATCTAATATCTATATTATGTTTTTATATTTGTAGACTTGATAGCCTTAATAGTTTAAATGCTTATATATGCAAATATTATCGGGCTACCAAAAGACAGCTTCAGAAATGTGAGAGAATCTAGTTATAGTAATGGGTTGAAATTACATTTTCCTTAATAACTACTTTTATAAATGTACCGCCCAAGCTGAATGTCATTATGGGACTATTTATAATTTAAATCTTGCTATCAAGATAATTTTATGTCCTGACATGGCACTGAGTAGGCTGGAAACAGCTGTATGCCCTGAAGGGAAACAAAATTGTTGGTGGTGTTCAAGTGTAAAGGTATTAAATAGGCAGTATTTCCTACAGAACTTTATGAGAACAATGATTGATTGTAAAATAGCAAAACTGTATCACTCAAGTAATTACAACGATATTCAACAAATAACTTTTCTTCCCTCTAAATAGAAGAAACTTATTTATAAATATAGTTCAAATCCTTTGAACTTGCTAATAAACTAGACGTATGGCAGTTACAACTAACATTTGTTTATATGTGTACGAAATGGGTGTTTAAAAAGTTTTGGAAATTTTCAGAACCATTTACCCAATATCCCTGGAATGTCTTTATATCTGTAAATTTTAACTTCACATAAAAAATGGTTTTAACCAACATAAACAGAGTTAAAAGAAACTTCAATTATTAAGTAACACAGGCATACACTGTATTAATGGAAAATATGTCTAAACCTCATCATTAATAAAATATAACAGACAAGACAGTGAGATTAAGGTGTTTGTTTCTGTTTTGTTTTATTTATCCGGTTTTATAAAACTCTGTTAGTATAAAGACCATTAAGTTATGTCTAATTTGTTCCTCACATTTTGGGGGATTTCATGAGAATCTAAGTTTGTGACAAATTCTAAATTCACTTGTTGCAAATATTCTTCATATCTTTGCCAAACACTACTGGAAATAACAGAGGAAAGTTCTAGTCCACTTATTCACTGGATGACAGAGAGAAATTCACAGCTTCTCCCAGTCCTAAATGGCTGTCTTATTTTTTAAAGTGACATGCTTACCACCTGAAGCATGCAACAGCAAGATTAGATGTCTTTAAGTTCTTGAGAGCTCTGAAATGTTTACATTCAAAAAGGTGCCTGTTAAGATGTGCAGATATTATAAATGTGGGCTGAGACACAAAGACTGTACACATAATAGTTACAGAAAACTACTGGTAAAGGATAACATCCTACACTATCTATTGGTTATACAGGTCAAATCCAGTTACAGCAAATGCTACAACAAATTCCAATGAAAAACCTCGGCATGACCAAAAGATTCCCAATGCTATAGTTTATGATATACACATCTCAAATAGTATTTTGTATATAATAATGTTCTATACCAACCAAAACCAGCAACAAAATAAAATGTAAAACATCCTATTATTTGCTTGTTCTGACCAATAATGACAGTTTAACCCATTCTGTTCTAAATGCTTAATGATAATCCTATTGTTGGCTTATTTTAATTCCACAAAAAATTTGGATCCAATTGTATATGACAATTTTATAATAGTAATAATGCCAATAAAGTGTTAATCATGTGCACAAATAAAATATAAATTGTGTCATGAATGATGTGATATACAAGTCAATAAAATGTGTTAAATTCAGCTTCAATTTTTCTCTGGAAAAAAAAGAATAAATGTATTAATGACTAAAATTTATTCCTGTTTTTCATAGTAGCAATAAGACAATTGAGAAAGTGTGTGATTTCCAGGTGATTACTACATTGCATGTGGTTAAAATTACTCAGCACCTTCTTCTAGCACCTTTTCAATTTCTATAAAGAAAACAAAAAGCCAACTGCTGCCAAACTTTGTTTTAAAACATGGTTGTTGTTAGAGGTCCTAATTAAAGTTTGAAATATATATGACGAAAATGTTCCTAAAAGCCAATGCAGTGTATATTTTTTCATATTATCAAAAAGCATTTAATAACTACAGAAATACAGAAATGACTTACATTTGAGGAAAGAAATAAAAGTCTGCATTTCACTAATTTTGAACATCACACTGAGAACAGAAAAGTAGCAAGACTTACAGCTATTAGCCAATATCTCTACTTAAGCTAAAGGCACAAAGTCTGAAAACAAGGCACATAAAGGTTGGTATTGTCATACCACAGTACATCTTATTTTAGCTCAACACGACTGAAGACAGGAATTTTATAACTCTTCTTTGGTAGTGGGTCGGAAAAAAAGAAGATATATCCTATATGCTAGGTAGGCCATAAAAACCATAGACACATATTTTCCTTCATCATTCAGTAAACTTCTTTCTTGAAAGTCTACTATATGCTATGCTTTCTTTGTGATCTCCTTTGGTCTTGGTCAACTTCTTGGCCTTTATACCACTCTTATAAACGGTGGCAATTTTTCCTTTAGAAACAAGGGGGCTAACTTGTCAGATCATTTGCCTCTGGCCTACATATCCCAAAATATTTTTTTTCTCTGTTTCTAAAAACAGAGGAAGTTTGGTTCCAAACAGATGTCATATATAAATCAAAAGTAAAATGAACATTAAATCTATCTTCTGTACTTAAATTACCTACAGAAGTTGTTGTTCCAAAATTAGATTTGAGGGTTTGGCAGAAGATAGAATATAGCTTTTACAGAATAGCATTCCCTATAAGAAAGGGAGGAAAAAAGGGAGGGAGAAAGCGAACTAGGAAGGAGCAAACAAAGAAATCTTCAAAAGACCTCCAAAAGGGTTTAGAGAAAATTGGTTAAATATAAATATTTATAATGTGTTTTCATCCCAAGGCATATTACTTAGCATGTAAATAGCCCTTTTGGCCCAGAAGTCTTTTAAATTTTTTTATCAGTTGACTCATAATTCAAAATGCAGGTATACGGCATTTTGGAAATATTATGCAGTTCATTTTGAGATTAGAGAAAAAGCAGTTTTATTCATAGTACATTTTCCAGAACAGAATAAAGAAGCAAAAGTCCAAAGGACATCAGATGCTGCCAAAAGATATTTTTTACATTCATTATTTGTTGATTCAATAAAGTGTTGAGTGCTTCCTACGACATCAGATGCAGTCTAAAGACACAAAGTAAAAATATTGGTGAGCTAATAATAAATGTATATTGTATATTGTTGAATTCATCTCTAAACAACAAAAGATAGTGCAATATTAAAAAAATGGACACAATTTAGAGTTAGAGATTTGGGTGACAGCTTTAGATCCTACATTACTTATGTAACCCATACAAATAATTTTTTGTACCTTTAGATCTTTTTCATTTCAAAAAAGGGAAATACACTGATAATGAATACTGCTTATATCAGATGGCTAGCTGAAAGGTTAAATGAAATTATATTTATGAAACATTTTGGGGAAAAAATCATAAAGTGTGCTAAAAAATGTCACTATTCACTATTTTTAGCTATAATGGTTCAAAAAAAAATTTTTTTTTTTTGGACAGAAACTCACTCTATCCACCCAGGCTAAAGTGCAGTGGCATGATCTCGGCTCACTGCAACCTCCACCTCCGGGGTTCAAGCGATTCTCGTGCCTCAGCTTCCCAAGTATCTGGGATTACAGATGTGTGCTATCACACCAGCTAATTTTTGTATTTTTAGTAGAGACAGAGTTTCACCATGTTGGCCAAGCTGGTCTCAAACTCCAGACCTCAGGTGATCCGCCTGCCTTGGCCTCCCAAAGTGCTGGGATTACAGGCCACCGCGCTCAGCTAGAGAAAAAAAATCTTAAACTAGATTTTAATCAGAGAAGAATGGTTACCTGACTGATTTAAGATTAATTCATATAACTTCTCTTGGGCCTGTATTTGCATATCAATAAAAGGGGATAGAATTATTACTGGCCTAACTCATAGGGCTTTTATAAGGATAAAATTAGAAAGTATATGGAAATAACCTTATAAACTATGAATGTCTGTGAAATATGAATGAGTATTCTTATTATTATAAATTTTATTTTCTATTCCTAAAAACTGTTTTTGGAAGTTGGTCGAATGTTTAAAAAAAAATCTACTTAAATCTTGATGATCCTTATTATCTAGCACAGGCAGCCTAGATACAAGACAATTCTTACCCAATAGGCAGAGAAGATTTTCTGGTTTGTTTCATGTATAATATATATAAAATAGAAGAAACCACAGAATCAGTGCAAAATGAAAATACAGGGCCCTTGTTCAAAAGCCATTAAGCATATCAAGACAGCAATAGTAGAACATTTAATGAAACACAGGATCTTTCTAAGTACGGGTACCTATGCAACAACATAGGTCACATGCCTATGAAACCAATCCTGGAATGATGATAAACTTTCATCAGAGGCTGGGCGTGTTGGCTCACACCTGTAATCCCAGCACTTTGAGAAGCTGAGGCAGGCAGATCACCTGAGGTCAGGAGTTCAAGACCAGCCTGGCCAATATAGCGAAACCCTGTCTCTACTAAAAATACAAAAATTAGCCAGGCGTGGTGGCACATGCCTGTAATCCCAGCTACTCAGGAGGCTAAGGCAGGAGAATCACTTGAACCCGGGATGCAGAGTTTGCAGTGAGCCGAGATTGTGCCACCGTACTCCAGCCTGGGCAACAGAGTGAGACTCCGTCTCAACAACAAAAACAAACAAAACAAACAAACAACAACAAAAAACACAAACTTTCATCAGGCAGTATGAAGACCAGAGGGCAGTGGAACATTTTCAAAATGCTGAAAGCAAAAACTGTCAACTCAGTAGTCCAGTGAAAACACCCTGCAAGAATAAAGAATAAAGGCAAAATAGAGAATGTTCAAATAAAGGAAATCTAAGAGAAGTTTTCACCAACAGACCTGAACCATAAGAAGTGCTAAAAAAATTATTTCAGGCTCAAGAGAAATGACAGCAGAGAGAAACTTAGATTTTGGGAATGAATGAAGAACACTGAAAATAGTTTAAAAATTCTGGATTTTATTCTATATCCTGAATATGTCACTGAAACATTTTTTAAAAGGGTTCTTCAGCTGCACTGTAGAGAACAGGCTATAGGGAAGGAGTGTGTAAAAAAACAAAGATGGAAATGTGAATACCATTTTGAAAGCTGTTGTTGCCTAGGAAAAAGATGTACGTAAGACTCTAACGGTAGCAAAGAAGATGGAGAAGGCCCATTTTTGAATCCCAGTTGTAACATAAGCCTATGCTCTTTCCAAATATAGTGGACTACCCTTCAAGATAAAAAAAAAATGAAGTGTCGTCTCAGTTTGTGATAGTAGCAGAAGATGAAGCTTAGCTTATCTTCATTCTGTCCCAGAAGGGTCCCTAGAAACACACTCACATCATTATATACTTTTGTAAAATATGCACCCACACCCACAATGGGATCTTGTCCTTAAAGAGCTGTTGCCTCCAAATTATATAAGCTTCACGCCCTATAAAACCTGAATCCAGCCAGGCGCGGTGGCTCACACCTGTAATCCCAGCACTTTGGGAGGCCGAGGAGGGCAAATCATGAAGTCAGGAGATCGAGACCATCCTGGCGAACACGGTGAAACCCCATCTCTACTAAAAATACAAAAAAATTAGCCGGGCGTGGTGGCGGGCGCCTGTAGTCCCAGCTACTCGGGAGGCTGAGACAGGAGAATGGCGTGAACCCAGGAGGTGGAGCTTGCAGTGAGCCGAGCTTACGCCACTGCACTCCAGCCTGGGTGACAGAGCAAGACTCCCTCTCAAAAACAAAACAAAACAAAAAAAAACACCCAGAATCCACACTGGATACTCAAACAAAACTAAGCAGCATAAAAGGCATATCAGGAATGAAATTAAAAGCTAGTTTATAAATCCTCTTGATAATTTAGAATAATACTAGAGATGTCTTAAATGATGAATGTCATTTAAAAAGCAACCCAACATATTAAATTGGTTAACATTCAACCTAATGTTCTCTCAGTCAACAATCTAGATTAGTAAATTGTATGTTCAAGGTTCATATCATTATCTCTATGTCAGTAATCAACTATATCATGAATAACATCTTAACTCTTTTTCTTCTTGGGAATGATTACTAAAAGGTAGTGAAAATAAAGAGGCTGAGTTAATGCTTTTAGTATGTGCCACTACATTTCCATAGCAAAAACACTGGCCAGGTTTTCCCAGAGAGCTGTTTGTCACAATACCTTTCTAGCTTTCTGGCTACATCTCTATCCATTAAAAAAAAAAAAAAAAAAAAAAAAAAAGGAGGTTGGGCCTCCAAGAACCTTAAACTCTGTGTTAAACTACTAGCTCCATGATAGAACATTTTAAATTAATATGGTTGGCTTTTTCATTAAAGCCCTCTTCTCTCAGTATATAACCCGAGAGAAGGAATGGGAAACAAAACTTTTCTTCCTGGGAAGTAAAATGTATTATGGTTTTAACTGTGTTGAATATTAATAGTATAAGAATGAAGATTCATGGAAGTAAAATCTAATTCTTGTTTCTTGGGCTCAAATGGAAAATTTAAATGCCTCCATACATGTGAAAAAAGTTAAAGAAGCAGCCTGAATCAAAAATGAAAGCGGACAGCCAAAACCCAAGAGAAAAAAACATTCAAAAGAATCATCTTCTGTTTCTTTGATTCTCTGACTTTTCTTCCTACTTTCACATCAAATAAAAGACAAATGTCAGATGATTTAGTTGTTACATAAAGCATAAATTAAGAAAAAATAACTTAAACCTTATAAGGCAAGTAACTTTAGCCCACTTTCATAGTTCATTTTATATTTATTTACATAATATTCTTTTGATAGTGAACTGTAACTATTTTAAGTTTTAAATTATACTATGTGTCCATCTTTTTACAATAACAAATTAAGCTATGAACTCTCTATTATAATGAAAGCAAACCATAGTTACAGAAAATTTTAAAAACTGTTTTAAAGAAAATAGTAAGATATAGTGTACATTTTTAGCATATTTATTTTCTTAAAACTAAAGTGAGCCAGAAATAATCTCATGAATTCACTGAGCTAATAATAATCCAAAAAATATTTCAGAAACATTCTAGAGTTTACAGTCTATGATCTAGACCCTTGGTTCAAAGTGAGATCCCTAACTAGTAGTAGTGTTGACATCGCCTGATAGCTTGTTCGAAATGAGAATCCCAAGCTCTATCCCAGATCTACTGAATTTGCATTTTAACAAGATCCACAGGTGGTTTGAATGCACATTAAACTTTGAGATCTGTCCTAGGTAATGTTTCTGACAAATAACAGGTAGCAGTAAAATTAAAACTGAATGTAAATAAACCAAGAATAGATTATCAAAAACTAAGTACTCTAACCATTAAATCAAGACTTGAATGAAGAGAGGTATGGAATTGGTACCTTAGATTGTATTCTTAATTAATTTATTTATTTAGAGATGGAGTCTCACTCTGTTGCCCAGGCTGGAGTGAAGTGGCACAATCTCAGCTCACTGCAACCTCTGCCTCCTAGGTTCAAGCAATTCTCCTGCCTCAGCCTCCTGAGCAGCTGGGTTTACAGGTGCACACTACCACACCTGGCTAATTTTTGCATTTTCGTAGAGACAGGGTTTCATCATGTTGCCCAGGCTGGTCTTGAACTCCTGACCTCAAGTAATCCACCTGCCTCAGCCTCCCAAAGTGCTGGGATTATAGGCATGAGCCACCGCACCCAGCCTGTATTCTAAAATTTAGACACTACACAGGATTAAAATGACAAAATGTTGGTGTATAATTTTCCTGCCATATTTTCATGAGACTAAGGACTCATTAAAAATTGCTTGGAGTGCCCCTGAAGCATCATAGTGCCCCTGAAGCATCATAGAATCCTTAAAGAACCATTAAGATTACTAAGGTAAGACATGTGTTTCCCTCATATTTCAAGGACACTCCACTGCTACAGGCATTCTTATAGACTATCTCTATCCAGGATAAAAAGACATCATCATGATTTAATTACAACCATTCTCTCAAAGCATTAATGTGCCATCACAGGAACCTTACATTCAATAATTATCCAGTGACTTAAGACACCATTGTACTGGTCCAAACTGGATAGAATTTAGCAACAAGATAATTTTTCCTCTTATATGGTAAAAAATCATTCTACATTGAGTTCCATAAACAATATCTGTGGAAATAATATCTACTACCTCATTGAAACTGAACAAGACGTGTTATCTTAGGAAAGAAGGTAATTCAAGTGTCAAACTAGAATCAGTTCAGCATCATTTTGGAGTGATGTACAGCTTTCATCCATTGCCTCACATACACCAAGGAAGACAGGCACTAAGCACCGGTAAGCAACACAACCAACAAGCAAAACAAGTTCTGCATATGTGCAGCCATGCCTCAGCATTTGAAATTTCACTTCTGGAGAGCCAATAAGTTGCCTCTTAGTGTTTAGTCTGTGGAAGTACTATTTATTAATGGAAACTTTGATAAGCAATTTTATCACAATATAAAAAAATTCTCTATGATATTATGCTCCAAGTAATGTTCAGTGGAAAACATCAAAAAGAGAGTTAGAAATCACAGATACATTATTAGTAACTCCCGTTTCTATTTCCAGTTCTAAAACACATTTTCTATTTGACTTGGGCTGGGTAACTCAGCTTTTAGACTTCTATGTTAACTGTAATATTATTATTTGAAATCAATATAGTCCACTAATGAGTCACAAAAGTAAATTAATATGTGATTCTTAAAACGACTGTGTTAAATACACACACAACAATACTTCCAGTAAGGTGAATATTTGAGTAAGTTATAGCAATTAATACAAATCCATATACCCAAAGTTTAAAACAAACTATTAAAAATATAAGCCCAGAGATACAAAACTTGAATAAAACCCATGGCTCTAGGCTTTATCACTGTTCTTGTTCAAGATACTGTCTTGTTTCCATTAGATGCATCACATATAAGTTGGGCATTTAATAAGTTTCTTCCTTTGTTTAAACAAACAAGCCAGTAGAACTGCATCTACCTATTAAAAGGCAATTACCCCCAACATTCGCAAGATTGTTTTCCCTGGCTAAGCGTGCCATGAAGTTTGTAAACATTAGACTGTAATGCAGCATCATTTGTATAAGATTTAGCACCTTGAACTATAACTGATTTGAAATATTACAATAGCACAGAATAAATTAATCCCCAATGGGCCACAATTCAAATTGGCTTCATAAAAATATGCTCAGAGTATACGTATTATGTGTCCATTAATAAATGGTGGTTGGGGACAGAAGGGTGGGAAGGATACAAGAAGAATAAGTTAAAATTCCAGTCTTCACTGAGAGTAGCTTTCCAGTTCTTACTAGGCTGGTGCAAAAGTAATTGCGGTTTTTGCCATTGAAAGTAATGCCAAAAACCTTCCTAATTCATCCAACTACTTGCTTATTTTAGAAACTAATAAACTTGTGATGGTGTATACGTATTAGGACAAACATCAAAAAAAGAAGAGGTAAAATTAACAAAAACAACATCAAGAACAATTATAACATTCTCATTAGTTTATAATCAATTCCCGTTTGGTAAATTAAGAAACACCTCAAATCCTAGATATAATAATCATCTTACAAACACAAAGCAGCCGGGGAAACAACACATATAACACATACGTAATGCACATACTCTTGTTAAGTTAAAATACTCTCTTATATAGTAATTCTCTAAGACTTTAGTTAAGCCAAATAAACTAGTAAGTCAACAGAAATGTCAATATGATATACTTAATTCAGTAATAGTTAATTTTTAAATTTTCATCTTGCATGACAAACACATTTGTTTATATATATTTACATACACACTCAAATGCTGTCTACTAGGATTATATGTAAGCAGCATGGCTTGTTCCAGGATTTAAAATGTGGTAAGATTAGAAGTTAAGAAGCCTTCCAGATTGACCAAAATATTCTAACCCAATATTATTGTTTTTATGTTAATTTATACTCAACAAGTCCATTAATATTAATTTAATATTAAAGTTTATCACTACCAAATAAGGTCTGCTAAAAATCCTTAAATTGCCTCTTTTAAATGGGACATAAGCAGTTAAAGAATGATGCTACAAGATGGAGTCCAAGTAGCCAGGTCTACAGTTTCTTTCTGTGGAATAGCCCAAGCAGGCAGCTGATGAGCAGTTTCCTTTTTAATAATAGTTGTTTCCTGATTAATTAGTCCCAGAACACTTAATGCAAGACTACAGTCTGCCACTGGGATGAACAATTATTCTCTTCATAGTAATAGTTAAGCATAATCTTTTTCCTAGTATTAAGCTCAATCTATTTTTTGTCCAAATGGGATACGGTCTGTCACAGCAGAAGTGAGTTGGAAAAACCGCAGCTCACAGCAAGAGACATATCATCAGGCCAAACAGGAAAAAAAAAAATGTGTATATATATATATATATATATATATATATATATATATATATATATATATATATGTAAATTATCTAGGGAAATTCCTTAAGTACTTAATTTAAGGTTCTGGTATAGTTTATGCAGAAAGTCTTGATTTTAAATAGTATAAAATAAAGATCAATAAGCATTTTGAATCCCAGGTCAAATTTATAGGACTGAATGAGTCAAAAATTATGTGAACATACCAGAATCACCCCTGCAAATACTTGAGCTTTGAAAATAAGATCTGAGGTCCCTGGAAAGTAAAGAAAGAAAGCTACAGTAACATCGATTAAAGAATCTCTATGAAGAAATGGAGCCTTACTTAGAATATCTAAATGCCAACTAGACAGATGGGTAGAAAAATTAAGATAAGCTTTCAATCCAAAATTGCCATTCTACTTCACACCAGAACTGAAGATATAAAGAGCAAAATGAAAATTGCTCCTTTTCACATCATTTTTGCAGGTATCAAGGTAGAAGCGTCATGATGCTGTCTTCAAAAAATTTGTCACCTATTAAAAGATTAAGCAGTTTTCATAAACATGTCAGAGATCAGCTTCTCAAAGTGCAAAAGTGACTGAATTTTCCTGACTTTAGTAACAATTAAAGCTCTCTCCTATGGAAAAAAAAAGTATGCATATCCATGATATTCCAATCCAGCAATACAAACATTCTTAGCAACTTTTACTGAGCCTGTTCATCACTTATTAGGAATAAAAATGTTTGTATGTAGAAAATTGAAGTCTATTATGTGCTTAATGGAAGTATTACTGATAAAATAAATTGTTAATCTAGAAAATGTAAAGATTTAATACAGGGAAAAAGGAACTGAATAAAGAATCCTAATAAAATGGTATAGTTATTATTTTAACATTGCAACATATTGAATTAATTGAAATACTTTGAAACAATCTAACGAATAATGTTAAAAGAACAATATATTAATTAAATCACAAGCCAGTTTATAGAATAAAGCTTTAAAGTCTAAAAAGATTTTACAGTATCAATAATATCCCCAATATGGTATTTACATAGAATATTTTTGAAGAAGCTCAAGAAATTTCACAGAGGAACTGAATTTTTCCAAGGCCAACAATAATCTTAAATTTACTCAATGGCTTTCCATTAAATGGTTTTTCCATTTTTTTTCTATTCGATAGAAAAAGGCAGTAAAAACTAGGAAACTAGTTTTCAATAGATGTATGATAGGTCATATTTTGAGGTGTGCATATTAGCAACTACACTTTTATTTCATAAGTAGTAATTATAGTGAAAAAAACTGGTTTGTATCTGGTCCCTAGGATCTACTCATTAAATGTGGTGAAAAAAAGTAAGACTTCAATTAATCAGCTATGGTATATAACTTAAAGTTTTCTACCAAAATTTGTAACTTTAAATCAAATTCTTCAATTACAGTGCCACAGACAATTCACTTCTCCTTTAAAAAAAAATCATGGAGCACTAAGTTTAATTCATAGAGTCATTCAATGCTTATTTATTAAGGGCTAGTACCAGGCTCTGGGCATATAAAGTACAATGAAAGAACACAGTTTCTCTCATTAGTATAGTAGGATCCTATATAGTAGGACAGTATCCTAGATAGTAGGATAGCCTACTATCCTGTCAATTTAAAAATCAACTAAAAGTCATACAACTGAAAAGCAGACTAATCTGAGAAACTGAAAGGGAAAGTAAAACAGCAAATAAAAAAACAACACATAATGAATATCACTTTTCAGAACTACAGTTGACCCTTGAACAACATGAGTTTGAAATAAATGGGTCCAATTATATGTGGATTTTTTTTAAAAAACTGTATTGGAAAATTTTTTGAAGATCTGTGATAACATGAAAAACATGCCAACCATGTGGCCTAGAAATATCAAAAAAATTAAGAAAAAATTATATCATGAATGCACGAAATATATGTAGCTACTAGTCTGTTATAATTTACTGCCATAAAATATATACAAATCTGTCATTAAAAATTATAATTTATAAAAACTTACATATACAAACACAGACCATACATGGTGCCATTCACAGTTGAGAGAAATTTAAGTGCCTGCCATCAGGGGACGTGTGGGCGGATGTGCTGGTCTAACCCTGCCCTTCATGGCCTCTGTCCTATGGTAGTTAAGCAGGGAGCTCAGACCACTGTGCATTCAAAGAATCAGTACACTGCCTGACACAACAGAGAGCTTCCGAAAATAAACAAGAATCAAGTATATACCCAACTGCATTGGCTGCCTAGCGTCATCTACTGGCTTAGTACATTAAATTGCACAGCCCAATATAAAACTTGCCCAAAGAAGTGCATAGGGCTATAGAAGCAAAGCCAAAAGACCCTAACCAGAATTCTCTGCAGTCTCACCCATAGGGAAAGGGGGGGAGGGGGGTACAGAAAAAATAAAATAACATTATAGGGAAATGAAGAAAGAAAAACAATCCTACTTGCAAGAAAATAATGACAAAAATTAGAAGTACCAGTGTCTTCAGATGAGAAGGAACCAGTACAAGAATTCTGGCACCATGAAAAATCTCAATGTAGTGACACTACCAAGGGATGGCCTTAGAGCTGTCAAGCAATGGTCCCCAACTAAAATGGAAACTCATAAATGACAAAGAATTCAAAGCATGGATTGCAAGGAAGCTCAATGAGATTCAAGACAAGGTTGAAAATCGACACAAACGTCTAAAGCAAGCCAGGAAATAAGAGAGAAATATCTTTAAAAATAAATCAATGACAGGTTCAGTCATTAAAAAATTCACTTAAGGAATTTCAAAATACAATTGAACGTGTTAGCAACAGAAGAGACCATGTTGAGGAAAGAATCTCAGAGCCTGAAGACCAGTGTTTTGAACTAATACAGTCAACAAAAATAAAGAAAAAAGAATTTTTAAAAATGAACAAAGTCTTTGATAAAAATAGGATTATGTAAAATGACCTAATCTATGAATTACTGGCATTCCTGAGAAAGGAGAAAAAGTAAACAATCTGAAAAACATATTTGAGTGAATAATTCAAGAAAACTTCCCTAATCTTGCTAGAGAGGTAGACATCCAGATACAAGAATAGAGAACATCTGTGAGATACTACACAAAATGAACATCACCAGGATATATAGTCACAAGACTGTCCAAGCTCAATGCTAAAGAAAAAAATTTTAAAGACAGCTAGAGAAAAAGGTCAGATCATGTACAAAGGGAACCCCATCAGGCTAACAGTGGACTTTTCATCAGAAACATTACAAGCCAGGAGAGACTGGGGGCCTTTTTTAAGCATTCTTAAAGAAAAAAAATTCCAACTAAGAATTTCATATTCTGCCAAACTAAGCTTCATAAGCAAAAGAGAAATAAAACCTTTTTCAGACGAGCAAGTGCTAAGGGAATTCATTACCACTAAACCAGTTTTACAAGGGATCCTTAAGATATTTCTATACATGGAAATGAAGGAAAGATACCTCCTCTACCCAAAAACACACTTAAGTACATAGCCCACAGACCCTATCAGGAAACAACACAATAGAAACTACAAAGCAACCAGCTAACAACTTTATGATAGCATCAAAATCTCACATTATCAATATTAATGTTGAATGTAAATGGTCAAAACACCCCACTTAAAAGGCACAGAATCACAAGTTGGATAAAAAGATTCATACATCTGCTGTCTTCAAGAGACCCATCTCACACATAATAACACCCAAAGCCTCAATATAAAGGGATGGAGGAAGATCTACCATGCAAATGGAAAACATAAATGGGCAAGGGTGGCTGTTCTTGTATTAGATAAAACACACTTTAAGCCAACAAAAGTAAAAGTGAACAAATAAAGGTATTACATAATGATAAAGAGTTCAATTCAACAAGAAGACTTAACTATCTTAAATATATACACGCCCAAGTTTGGGGTATAAACAAGTATGTCTATACCTATGAAAAGACTTAGCCACACAGTAATAGTGGGGAACTTCAACACCCCACTGACAGCATTAGACACATCATCAAAGCAGAAAACTAACAAAGAAATCCTGAACTTAAACTTGACACTTGTCCAGTTGGACTTAATAAACATCTACGGGATACTCTACCCATCAACCACAGAATATATATCTTTCTCATCTGCACCCAGAACATACTCCAAGATCAATCACATGCTCAGCCACAATGCAAGTCTCAATAAATTTTTTAAAAAGTCACACAAACCATACTCTTGGACCACAGTGGAATACAAATAGAAATCAGTATCAAAAAGCTCTCTCAAAACCACACAGTTACATAGAAATTAAATGACCTGCTCCTGAATGACTTTTGGGTAAACAATGAAATTAAGGCAGAAATCAAAAATTACTTTGAAGTAAATAAAATCAGAGTCAGCATCAACCTGATACCAAAACCTGGCAAAGACACAACAGAAACAGAAAACTTAGCCCAATATCCCTAGTGAACACAGATGGAAAAATCCCCAACAAAATACTAACAAACCAAACTCAACAGTGTATCAAAAATTTAATAAATTTGATTGAACACATAAACAGAATCAAAAACAAAAACAAAAGCCATGTGATCATCTCAATAAATGTGAAAAAAGCTTTTGATAAAATCCAACATCCCTTCATGATAAAAATACTCAAGAAACCAGGAATCAAAGGAACATACCTCAAAATAACAGGAACCATTCATGACAAACCCACAGCAAACATCATACTGAACAGGTAAAAACTGAAAGCATTCCCCTTGAGAATGAACAAGACAAGGATGCCCACTCTCATCACTCCTATTCAACATAGTAATGGAAGTCCTACCCAGAGCAATCAGGCAAGAGAAAGAAAGGCATCCAAATTGGAAAAGAAGAAGTCAAATGATCTCTCTTCACTGATGATGTGATCCTATACTAGAAAACCCTAAAGACTCTGCCAGAAGGCTCCTGGAACTGATAAATGACTTCAGAAAAGTTTTAAGATAAAAAATCAGCACACAAAAATCAGTAGCATTTCTATATAGCAATATCGTTCAAGCTGAGAGCCAAATCAAGAACACAATCCCACAATTAGCCACATACACAAAAAAATATACCTAGGAATACATCTAACCAAGGAGGTAAAAGATTTCTACAAGGAGAACTACAAAACATTGCTCAAATAAATCTGAAATGACAGAAACAATTTTTAAAAAATTCCACGATCATGGATTGGAAGAATCAATTTCATTAAAGTGGCCATACTGCCCAAAGAAAGCAAGAGATTGAATGTTATTTCTACTCAACTACCAACATTAGTTTTCACAGAACTAGAAAAAAAACTATTCTAAAATTCATATGGAACCAAAAAAGGGCCCAAATAGCCAAAGCATTCTAAGCAAAAAGAACAAAGCTGGAGGCATCACATTACCTGAATTCACACTATATATAAGGCTACAGTAACCAAAACAGCATGATAATTGGTACAAAAACAGATACATAAACCAACAAAATAAAGAACGCAGAAATAAAGCCACACACCTACAGCCATCTGATCCTCAACAAAGTCAACAAAAATAAGCAATAGGGAAAGGGCTCCTTATTCAATAAATGATGAAAAGACTTAGCCACACATTATCCCTGCTATTACGGGATAGTTGGCTAGCCATGTGCAGAAGAAAGAAACTGGACCCTTATCTGTCACCATACACAAAAATTAACTCCAGATGAATTAAAATTTTTAAATGTAAGACCTCAAACTCTAAAAATCTAGAAGAAAACCTAGGGAACACCATTCTGGACATCAGCCTTGGGAAATAATTTATCGGGGGAACCCACCCCCAATATTTCAACGTTAAGTTCTATTTTCCCTAAGTGTCGGCCAGTCTGAGAAATAAAGAGAAAGAGTACAAAGAGAGGAATTTTACAGCTGGGCCTCCAGGGGTGACACAACATATCTGTAGGACCGTGATGCCCACCTGGGCCACAAAACCAGTAGGTTTTTATTAAGGACTTCAAAAGGGGAGGGGGTGTACAAACAGGGAGTAGGTCACAAAGATCACATGCTTCAAAGGGCAAAAAGGATAACAAAGATCACATGCTTCTGAGGCCAATAAAGATCACAGGGCAAAGGGCAAAGCAAAGATCACAAGGCAAAGGGCAAAATCAAAAACTCCTGATAAGGGTCTATGTTCAGCTGTGCACGTATTGTCTTGATAAACATCTTAAACAACAGAAAACAGGGTTCGAGAGCAGAGAACCAGTCTGACCTCAAATTTACCAGGGCGGGGTTTCCCAATCCTAGTAAGCCTGAGGGTACGGCAGGAGACCAGGGTGAATTTCAGTCCTTATCTCAACTGCATAAGACAGATACTTCCAGAGTGGCCGTTTATAGACCTCTCCCCAGGAATGCATTCCTTTCCCAGGGTCTTAATTATTAATATTCCTTGCTAGGAAAAGAATTCAGTGATATCTTCCCTACTTGCACATCCATTTATAGGCTCTCTGCAAGAAGAAAAATATGGCTCTATTCTGCCCGACCCCGCAGGCAGTCAGACATTATGGTTGTCTTCCCTTGTTTCCTGAAAATCGTGTTATTCTGTTCTTTTTCAAGGTGCACTGATTTCATATTGTTCAAACACATGTTTTACAATCAATTTGTACAGTTACATACAATTATAGTGCTCCCGAGGTGATGTACATCCTCAGCTTACGAAGATAACAGGATTAAGAGATTAAAGTAAGACAGGCGTAAGAAATTATAAGAGTATTATTTGGGAACTGATAAATGTCCATGAAATCTTCACAATTTATGTTCAGAGATTGCAGTAAAGACAGGCATAAGAAATTATAAAAGTATTAATTTTGGGAACTGACATATGTCCATATTAAAATGAAATCTCCACAATTTATGTTCCTCTGCCGCAGCTCCAGCTGGTCCCTCCGTTCGGGGTCCCTGACTTCCTGTAACAATAATTTATGACTAAACCCTCAAAAACAATTGCAAGAAAACATAAATTAACAAGTAGGACCTAATTAAACTGAAGAGCTTCTGCACAGGAAAAGAAACTATCAACAGAGTAAACAGAAAACCTACAGAATAGGAGAACATACTCAGAAACTATGTATCTGACAAAGGTCTAACATTAGAATCTATAAGGAACTTAAAAAATTCAACAAGCACGAAACAAATAACACCATTAAAAAGCAGGCAAAAGATATGAATAGACACTTCTCAAAAGAAGACAAACAAGCAGCCAACAAACATGAAAAAATGCTCAACATCACTAATCTGAGAAAGGCAAATCAAAATCACAATGAGAAACCATGTCATACTAGCCAAAATGGCTATTACTAAAAAGTCAAAAAAAACAACAGATGCTCGCAAGGCTACAGAGAAAGGGGAATTAACACGTAGACACTGTTGGTGGGAATGTAAATTATTACGGCCACTGTGGAATGCTTTAGAGATTTCTCAAATAACTACCATTCTACCCAGTTCAACCCAGCAATCCTACTACTGGGTATATATCCAAAAGAAAACAAATATTTCTATCAAAAAGACACACATGTTCGCATGTTCACTGCAGCACTATTCACAATAACAAAGACATGCAGTCAACACAAGTGCCCATCAACAGTGGGTTGGAAAAAGAAAATGTGGTATATATACACCATACAATACTATGCAGCCACAGAAAAGAATGAAATCATGTCCTATGCAGCAATGTGGATGCAGCTGGAGGCCATTATCCTAACCAAATTAACAAAAAAACAGAAAACCAAGTACCACATGTTCTCACTTATGAGTGGGAGATAAACATTGGGTACTCATGGACATAAAGATGGCAACAACAGACAATGGAGGCTAACAGAAGGCGGAAGGAGACAAGGGCTGAAAAACTAAGTACTGGTGTACTATGCTCATTACCCAAGTGATAGGATCATTCACACCCAAAACTTCAGCATCATGCAATACATTCAGGTAACAAACCTGCATATGTACCCCCTGAATCTAAAATAAAATTTGAAAAACACAAAACAAACATAAAGATGCAGTATTACATCAAAACTATATAAAGTTAAATGTAGTACATACTATGCAACTGTAAAATTTTCAACCCCATCTCGGGTTGCTATTGTGGTGAGTGTATCTGCTTGAAATGCCGTGTAATGCTAATCATCTCCATGTGAGCAGTTCATCTCTCCAGTACATTTTATCATTGTAAAAAGTGATCATGGTTCTCACATATTTCTCATTGTTTAGTGCAATACCATAAAACTTGAATAATACCATGTGACCCATATGAAGTGCCACTAGTGAAGCTAAAAGTGCTTTCAAGAAGCACAGAAAAGTCACATTACAAGAAAAAGCTGAATTCTGAATAAGTACCACAGATTGAAGTCTGCAGCTGCGGATGTCCACTACTTTGAGATAAATGAATCCAGCAAAAGGACAATAGTAAAAAATAATGATAATAATAATAATTAAAGAGGAAATTCATGAAGCTGTCAATGCAGCTACATCAGCACATGCAAAATCCTTGGACTTTTTGCATAATACAAGATACATGTTAACTGACTGCCTATGTTATTGGTAAGGCTTCCACTCAACAATAGGCTATTAATAGTTAGATCTGGGGGGAGTAAAAGGTTATACACAATTTTTCAACTGCCTTGAGATGGAAGCCAGCCACTAACCCCTGCATTCTTTAAGAGTCAACTCTAGATTTTGGACAATTGAGAAAGGGAGGCAGGTAAAAAGAAAATTAAAGATATAATGGAGAGACAAAAAAAAAAAAAACATAAAGAGACACAAAAATGAAAGAAGATACTGAGAAACAGATTCATGAAGCAATCAAATAAGAGGCTGCAAAATGGAACTGTGACCAAAACATGTGCAGAAATGTATAACACGTTGGGGCAGGAGGTAGGTGCCTCATGGGTATCAGCTGCCTATCCCTTTTTTCACCTCAGCCGTAATCAATAGTAAACACATCTAAACATAAATTTCATAAATTTAAATGGAAAAGTAAATCAAAGACAAAGCAAAATCCCTAGAGAGAACTCACCACACCATATTACCCAATGAAACATAAATTAAATATATTCTAGAAATATGTGCTAATGTCAATAAAGTTATTATGAAATTGGAATACAGGAGTGTAATCCCAGGCTCTTGAAAATATGAGACTAGGTTGATGCAAAAGTAATTGTGGGTTTTGTCATTAAAATGGCAAATGGCACAATCACAGCTCACTGCAGCCTCCTAGGCTCAAGTGATCCTCCCACTTCAGCCTCCCGAGTGGCTGTAACCATAGGCATGTGGCACCACACCCAGCTAATTTTTGTATTTTTTGTAGAGACAGCGTCTTTAACTCCTGCACTCGAGATCTTCCTGCCTTGGCTTTCCAAAGTGTTGAGATTATAAGCATGAGCCACCATGCCCAGGCAAGTACTGATTTTATTACTGATTAAAGCCTACAAAACTACACAAGGTGATGACAAAGAACAAGGCAGTCGTATAATTAAGCAATCCTCTGACTCTCAGTGAAATCTAGTATTGTTATTTGACTAACACTGCCTTAAGTTTTTAAAAAGTAAACCATGTAAGCCATGAAATGATCTATGCTCAACAATAACATCTTTCTTCAAAACAGTATACTCCTACTCTAATTCCATAATATGAAAATGAAGGTAATATTAAAAAGTTATATCTTCCTTAATTTACCTCAAAACTATTAAACACATTTGAAGGATAACAAAAACTATATTTGTTACTAATAATAGAATATATCACTTAAGTACATGAAAATACTTAGAGTATATTTTAAATTTTATACACAGTGTTGGAGAGTTGAGAAGAAAACTGTTACTTCTCAAATTCACATATAATTACAATTTTTATATATGTAGATATCACTATAGACAGACAGTAAATGAAAGATCTCAAAGGATGGGGATCAAGAAAATTTGATTTAAATTATTCTGTAAAAAAATTAACCATAAGCAAATATATAATTATGCAAGAAAAGAGAAAATAAATTGTATATTTTCTTAAAGGACCTCTTTCATTAATTCTTAGTTTCTCTTTCTTTTTTCTTTTTTTCTTTTATTTTTTTGATACAGGGTCTCGCTCTGTCACCCAGGCTGGAGTGCAGTGGCATGATCTTGGCTCACTGCAACCTCTGCCTCCTGGGCTCAAGTGATCCTCCCGCCCCAGCCTCCCAAGTAGCTGGGACTACAAGCATGTGTCGCCACGCCCAGTTAATTTTTGTATTTTTTGTAGAGACAGGGTTTCACCATGTGGCCCAGGCTGGTCTCGAACTCCTAGGCTCAAGCAATCAGCCCACCTCAGCCTCCCAAACTGCTGGGATTATAGGTGTGAGCCACCGCACCCAGCCAATTCTTAGTTTGTTTTAATAAAGACTTTCCAGTACCTACATATTCAAGGCATTTACATTACAACACAATGAGTACTCTTTATTCTCCTTGCCTGCCTCATTGTTATGGTTAGTAAATTTTTAGTAACTATACATTTTCTGATGAGATCTTTGTAAATTTTGTATTTATATCAGTAATGTGGTTTTTAATACAACAGCCTGTGGTTTTTATAAATACCAATGGTACAGACACAGCTGGAATAACCTCATTCTATCAAAAAGCTCAAAGCCTACACCTAGACAAGGTGATGACAGAGAACAGAGCAGCCATATAATTAAGCGATGCTCTGACTCTCAATAAAATCTAGTATTGAGTGTTATTTTACTAGGATAAACTGCCTTAATTTTTAAAAAGTAAACCATGTAAAGAAAAAGCAAATATTTACTTGGCTACATGACTCATCTACATGATTTAATTTAGTTTTGAAACTTAACAAATAAAAAACGATGTAGCAGATACTATGACTTTTCAACTATTCACCAAACGTTATTCAATCAAAAGAAAAATACCAAATTAAACATCTCCTCTTGAGAATTTCCAATATTATCATTATAATACATTCCACCAACCCAGAGTAAAAATTCTTCTTTAGCTAAATGTTTTATTAAAAGCCATCTGCTACAATAATACACTGGAGAACAGAAAGAAGACAGGCTTTACTCTGAGCAGTACCAGTAATCTGATGTGAATAAATGCAGGGAAAATTTTTCTGTCCATATAATGCTCAAGAAAGCAGAGAATTTTCAGAATCTTAAAATGGGCCACTCTTGCAGTTGTTTTTTATTATTTCAAAAAGAATTTTTGCCAGCAACTACCAAATTAATATTTGCAACTATTGCCCTTTTTGCTGTCTGATACAGGTTTAAACAAATGCTCTCTGGAGTTTATAAAACAGTGCTGCCTCTTTGCAAGTTTATATTGTTTTACTTTAGTCAATCGATATTTTTTCAGTTAATTAATTTAAAAAATTAATATGTATTATTATCCTAGCACAGCACCTGACACACAATAGGTACTTAAAGATGAACTGAATAGATGCTTTAATAGGTTAAAACCTTATTACATCAACCCTAGATGACCAATTAAATATTCTTTTGTGCTATCATTTTGACATGACATATATTTCCCGAGGCTTATCATGATATGTATTTGTTCTAACAAGAATAAACTTATATTAAGTTTCTATTTAACGCATTGATGCATAAATAGATGAAGCTGGCCAACTAGGACGAGAGTAGGGGAAGGAAGGAACATACTGATTTAACTCTCAAAGGCTTTCTGGATAACCCAAGCTAACTCATTAAATGGAAGCTGAAAAACTACATAAGCTACTCCCTATACTACATGCCCTCTCCTATCCTGCTCAGAAATACTCTTCAAGTCCCACCTCAGATATTCTCTCCTCTGTGAAGTCTTCCCTGGCTCACTCAAGCAGAGCTGTCAAGATCTCTTCTGTATTCTACACATTTGATTAAGACAGTTATTATAACTTGTATCATAATAAAGTTATCTATCAGTGCATAAGCCTGGCTTTCCCTAGGCTGGACTCCTCAAGGGTGTGAAGTCTTTTGATCTACATAGCCCTAGAAACAATAGAGAGCCTAGCCCATAAAAGTTGATCAATCAAGAGTTGGTGAATAAGTGAATTAATAAGTGAATGAGAGTAATACCTGCCTTCTAGTCTTGATTATATAACACAGTATTTAGGAGTGATTTTTAGAGAATATAATTTGACTTTACTATATAGTTGAATTTGCATAATCACTAAAATAATTCATATAACCAATACAAAGTCAAATTTTAGAATGCAAATACTCCATGATATTCACCAACCAAAAAAAAAAAAATCCCAAACCAGAAAAATACAAATCTGACACTTCGTATTTCAGTATAATCAGCTGTTATACTCATCATGTGCTCTTATAAAAACTGTGTAACTGGAAGTTATCTAACACATGTATTAAATTAGAAACATGCCCTGACACCAATATCCATTATTAATATTAACATTACTATTACTGTTGTTCATGATGTAATATCATATTGATAAAGATAGCAGAAGCTAATCATGAGTACTTACTATACGCCAAGCACTTCATCATTTTATGTAATTTACACAAAAATCCCAGTAGATACTACTATTAAGCCTACTTTAAAAATGATGAAACTGAGGCTTAGAATGTTGGGACAATGTTCCAAGATCACAAATTAATACATGGGAGAGGTGAATCTTAAATCCAGGTCTATCAAACACTAGCACTTAAATCCTTTTAAAAGAATGAACTGCAGTGCACTATGATCACACTTGTGAAGAGCCACCACTCCAGCTTGAGCAACATGGTGAGACCCTGTCTCTTAAAAAAAAAAAGAGAGAAGAAAAGAAATGGTATACACATACATACACACACACACACACACACACACACACACTCTCATATATAACCACATACACTTTCGAAAGAAAAGATTCATTTGGGAGAAAAACAGGAATTCAAGTGGTAGAGAGAAACACCTCATGGCGTTATTATTTCTAAAAGCTTATCAATTAAAAGCATCTTTTGATTTTAACAAAGTATACAGTACACACGTTACATACAAGATCATTTTTACAAAAGAGCACACAACTACAATCTAATATTTCCTATGTTATATAAACCAGCAGATGTGATAGGCAAACTATACCATATATGTCATACAATTACTGGAAGTACATACACAGTTCTGTCATGCTACATAAAATTTGACTTGCCCTAAAACATACACAATCCCCATTTCAAATGGCTAAGAATATGTGAAAATGTGATCATTGTTTAGTGGGTCCTCAAGCCAACAATTAAGAAGTACTCATTTCAGAAGCTCTAAATACTGTTTGCTTGTTTCTACACAGGAACAAGGTCATGATCCTTCTATTGTCGTTTCAGATCACCTCAAACGTTATGAAAAATGCAGCTTAACAGGAATAATAAAAACATCTCAATGATAAACAATAAAGGACATAGGATTTCAGAAATATGTGGTAAAAGTCTTCCAGTGATTCATCAGCAGCAGTAGTACCCTACAACTCAGTGGCAGGAATCATGTAACAACAGACAATGGTTGAAGGCTCTAGACTCATCTTAAAAGAGATGACTTGAAGTTAGGCGCTTTAGAACTTCTTTCTTACTCACTGACTTCTAAGGTTTATATGTGTTTCCTGATAGAAACAGAATAGTTTCTGAATTATAAATTTTCATTTCCATACAATGAACAGTATATAGAAATGAGATAGTGCTTTTATTTCTTCAACCTTTTCTTTATTACTCTTAATAACTGATGATCAGAAAAATATAGAGTTTTTCTAAAGGATCTTTACAAGATCAAAAGTAGGGGTGAGCTGTCCCTTTCATTCTAGTTTTGGGTTTTTGAGTTCACGGATTCTACTATTTAGTAACCATGTGACAGTTTTCTTGATGGTAAAAATGGGAATCATATCACAGAAGCTGTGAGGCTTACATGGAAAGGATATATGAAAGCACTAGACATAATGTCTCCCACATACCCCATTAAATCCTTCAGGAAGCGTTTAGCATCTACTGAGGGGCAGTCCTAGCACTGAGTACTAAGGTTAGAGCAGTGAGCAAAACTCAGATACCATCTTTGCTCACTTAGACTGTAGAGTCTAGAGTACTCCCATGGGTCATACTGAACTTCTTACAGCCCCTGACCATGGCAGGACCTTTCACAACTCTGTGTGTTTATGCATGGCATTGCCTCAGCCTAAACACATACTCCCATTCTCTGTTCCTAGGCAGAAATGGCTGTATCCAGTCTTTGTCCTCACTTGTCACTTTGCTCATACCTGTGTCACAGTGCTTAACCATGTCATCGCTGCTTCTTTGCCTTTTTGACTATCTTCCCCCACTGGGCTGTAAACTCCTCAAGGATAGGGTATAGGTATTAGTCTTCTTTACATGTCTAGTGCTTAGCATAGCCTCTGATACAGAAGAGATACTGTTTGATAAATAATGAATGAATTAGCGGTACAAGTAGATAACAGGGTGCTACACACTTCCTGTTTTCTTTCTCCCCATTTCTCAGATGAATGTCCTGAAACCTGCACGGACCTCAAGAGCCCACAGTAATCTCCATATTTCCTATAGTACTTTCTGATGATGTTAATTCTGAAAGCTTACTTCAAACTTCATTTATGCATATATTGCTTTATAATTTTCCTCATTCCCCATCACGGGTGAGTGCTTATCATGTATTAGGCATGCATTGAGTGCTTTATATAAATTATCTTACTAAATTCTCACAACAATCCTGTAAGATACATATTATTATGCCTATTTTACCAAAAAAGGAAGTGAGACTGAAGATAGTTAAGGAGCTTGCCCAAGGTCACCAACCAGTAAGTAGCAGAATTTGAGATTCGAACCCAGGGTCTTCCTGCATAGTGAGCAATAAAATCTCCTCCTAAAGCGAAGCTACCACTGTTACCAAGGCAAGGTGTGCCTGAAAGCTCCTTCTGAAGTGGAGAGTGGGTCAACACGGATTTACACATAACAGCTCTTCTGACTGGTCCTGCTTGGTCCTTGGTTCCAGATTGAGGTTATCAGTTGGTCTACAGCTCCTAACCTGCTTCATTTTCACTTGAATCTCATCCAGAGATTTTCACCCTTTTTTAAACTTTGGTCCCTAGAGTCATTTACTACCAGTCAAAATGATATGAAGAACTTTATTTTCTATAGATTATAAAACCAACAAGACCATATAAAGTATAATTGTTCCACATTGTAATCCCGGCCCTATTCTATGTTCAATATTACTGTCTATCCTACCATGGCAGGCCAATCATTGACCTACCATGATTCAAGGTGACTCAATCTACATGACCCACTACCATTGCAAAATTCTCTAGGGTACTAATTCTTAATGGCTGCCACCTCCTCCCTGGCAAAAAGAGAAGAGGTTAGTTCACCAGGAACAGCTGCTCAAATTAACCCACTGCTTATAGCTCTCCCCAATAAGATGAATAGGTTTCCTACAAAAAAGACATTGCTTCATACTTAAAAGCTTTATCCAGGACCTAACACAATATAAGGCTATAGTTGATGGAAAAGAAAAAAAGAATAAATAACTATACAAATAAGTCAACTATGACCTTATGCTCCTCTTAGGAGGGAAAAAATTTTATTTATCATCTAGAATGTGTCAGGCAGGCCCTATGCCAGGCATAGGCTATCTCATAAGGAGCAACACAGTTGTGGTCTTTGCTCCTGTGGATTTTAAAGTCTGCTGGGGAAGCAGACATTAATCAGTTGCAAGCACACTGTGATAGCCCCCTCCTCTGAAGCAAGCAATGGCTGCTGACATAGTATTATAATGGAGTCACAAAATCGAATATATTTGAGGACCAAACAGGCATTAAAACGTATAAAAGATAGAGAGTAAGTAATAGAGTAATACGCCCATGGCAAAAGAAAGTATAAATTTAATCCATAAGTGTATACCATTCTTTGATGTATTGATAGCCATACAAAGCATATTTGTAGGCTCCACCTAGCCTGCTGGCTGTATATTTGCCACCCCTGAAAGAATGCTTCAGAATGTGATTTGTGGGTTCAAATTCTAAACCAGTACATTCCTACTATAGATTTAAATGGTAGACTACTTTTTCATGGAAGCCAAACCTTAAGTAAATTTTCTGAAATATGATATGGTTTGGCTGTGTCCCTACCCAAATCTCATTTGAATTGTAGTTCCCATAATCCTCATGTGTCGTGGGAGGGACCAGGTGGAGATAACTGAATCATGGGGGCGGTTTACCCCACAGTGTTCTCGTGATAATGAGTTCCCACGAGATCTGATGGTTTTATAAGCATCTGGCATTTCCCCTGCTCATTCTTCTCCTTTCTGCCACCATGAGAAGAAGGATGTGTTAGCTTCCCTTTCTGCCACGATTGTGAATTTGCTGAGGCCTCCCAGCCCTGTGAAACTGTGAGTCAATTAAACCTCTTTCCTTTATAAATTGCCCAGTCTCAGGTGGGTCCTTATAGCAGTGTGAGAACAGACAAATATAAAATACTTCATATTCCTTCTTCCCTGTGTAATCTGAGGCCTCTGGTAGGGTTTTTATAAAGCAATTTTTTATAAAGCAATTGTTTGTTCAAGCTGAACCATTTCATTAACTAACCTTGAAATCTTGCCATTCCCTTAATAAGACAGGAAAAATTAACTGGACCAAAAGAAAGGACAAACAGCTGCTGAACCATGACCAACAAGTGCCAAATATGCACGCACTTCTTACAGAAAATACTCTTGAGTGTTCATGCCCTTTCCACTTAGTGACTATAAGCTCAGATGTATTCACCACCAAAGTACCCACATACACTCTTGGCTACAGGCACTTGTCATCTCATTGCTACCCCAAGGACAGTGAAAGGAAAAAATCATTTTTAGAAAAAATGACATTATTCATTTTACTATAATGCAAGGAAGACAATGAAATTAAATATACCACTGTACTTTATGTCAAAGAAGTCTTATGATTTGAGACCCTGAATAAACGTACATGATTAGAGCCACACATTTCTATATTGTTTGTATGAAAATGTTTTTGATAACTGTATTAACAATAGAAATAACATTACAAACTTTAAGTTGTCATAGATTTATAAGCTGAATGTGAAAATATTTATTATACTAACTGAATTACACATTGCTAATCAATCTCAAGTGGCAATTAGTAAATATTTACAGTTCTAAAATAAAGTTTACATATATTTTTAGAATAATTCATTCCATAATAGATCTCAACTAGCGTCACTATTAAGAGGCAGTTGGGGAACAGAAAGGTAGTTTTCTACTCAATACCTATTTTCTCTTTCCTGTTTACAAAAAGCCTAGATTTTCGGGGGTGGAGGGATAAATCAATGTGTCTATCTTTTAAAAAACATTTCTAGTTTTCCATGAAGATAGTAGCCAGAATTCTGGTCAAGAATATATAGATGGAGTTGTTGTTTGGTGCTTAAGAAAAAGTCTTTAAAAGGGTGATAGACTTGGTTCAGAAATGCCAAAGAGAGGTCTAGCCTTTTTTCCAGCCCATGGACAGTAATCTTTTAACCCTTGAAATTTCATGAATAACAGGATTGTTATTTGTGGTGGGCCCCTCTAACCACATCTGATAGTTTATGTTAATCAGATGATTCATGGTAAGCCCCCAGATAGTTTACACTAAGAAGAAGACCCATGACGTAGGCTGGCCAAGCCACAAAGACCAACCATGTGATTACAGCACTGGGGTTTTGAGCCACGCAACAGCCCCAACACGATATGGTTTGGCTGTGTCCCTACCTTCTTTTCCTCTGGGGAGGAAAGAAGGGGAGCGTAGAGATTGAGTTCTACCAGAAAGGTAATGATCCAATCAATCATGCCTATGTAATAAAACTCCAATAAAAACTCTGGACACCAAAACTAGGTGAGCTTCCTGATTGGCAATACTCCAAGTGTATATTGCTACATATTGATGCTAGGCAGGTAATGAGCCCTTGAGGATAATACCAGGAGGGTAACATATCCGTGAGAATGATGGAAGCTTCAAATTTGGAATTCTCCTAGTCCCACATTCTGCCCTATACATGTCTTCCTTTGGCTGGTTCAGATTTGTATCTTTTTGCTACTAAAAAAACAAACAAACAAAAACACTAAACTACAATTGTTTAAGTATAGCACTTTACTAAGTTCAGTGAGTTATTCTCGCAAATTATCAAACCTGAGGAAGTCTGTGAGGATCTACAAGTTTGAAGCTAGTTGGTCTGAAGTCAGGGTGGCACTAAGAACCCCCAAATTGTGGCTGATGTCAGAAGTCTTGAACAAAGCTGGCAGTCTGGAGGACTGGGCTCTTAGCCTCAAGTTTGGCTACCTTGAGTAGACTTTGTTTTTCTTTTCTTCTTTTCTAAATGTAATGCTGGGTGTAGAAAAGCCATCTTGTGACAACAAGGAGACAAATACATGCCAAGTGTATCAGACAGGGTTTAATCAGGTAAACTATTTCAAAAAAGATGTAATGCAGGAATGAAGGTCCTTAAACACTGAAAGAGCTGAAAGGGCAAAAGACTGAAGACTGAACATCCTGCTGTAGCAGTCTTTTGCCCTTCCAGCTCTTTAGGTGTGTCACCACAGCTACAGTCCAGAGAATCAGAAGGTTGCTGTGGCCACTCAGAATAGGAAACCACAGGAAACAGTAACCCCAGAGTGAAGGCAAGTGATTGAGAATGAAATGCCCAGAGGCAGATGCAAAAACCTCACAACTGGTGAAGCCCAGGTATCTGCCAACCACACTGCCAGAGAAAATATGGCTTTTGCCTCCCTGCAATCTTCACTGGCAGAAAGTAAATCACAGCTAGAACTCCAGAGGGAAGAAATCTAAAAAATGTAATTTATCAGCCTCCAAGTATCTTCCATATATTTTATTCAGTGAAAATGATTTTTGCCATTCTGTTTTTTGTGGTTTGAGACTGGGTCTCACTCTGTCACCCCAGCTGAACTGAAGTTTGATGGCACAATCACAGCCCACTGCAGCCTTGATCTCCTGGGCTCAAGCAATCCTCCCATCTCAGCCTCTCAAACAGCTGGGACTACAGGTATGTGCAACCATGCCCAGCTAATTTTTTTTTTTTTTTTGTAGAGACAGCGTCTCACTATGTAGCCTAGGCTGGTCTTGAAATCGTGGGCTCAAGCCATCCTCCCACCTCCACCTTCCAAACTGTTGGAATTACAGGCATGAGCCACTGAGCCCAGCCCTATCTCTTGATCTTAAAGTATTTTTTGCAAGTTGTATAGTTAAAACTACCATGGTGTTTGGTATAAATGATAAAAATTTTCTCACTATATGAACATACACTGTTTATCAAGAATTCATAAATAATATCAGGGGATGGTATTCTTTACATTTTTCCCTTAAAATTTTTAAAGGTATGAATTATGAAAGCCTCTTAGTGAAAAAGGGGTATGGCAGTTACCTCCTACTCCATGGCAGCCAATAAAAGTATATAATTTAGTTTATTATTTACAAGAAAAAGTAATTTGATACCCAGAGTTATGATCTCTGAAAATTTCAATCAGATACTCCATCGATAAAAACTTCTAGGCATAAATATCTAAGATATATATATTTATCATGTACAAGTGCTACTATACTAATATATTATAGATATTATAAAGCACAGAAATTTAGATAGGATGTAAAAAAGATAATTAAAAATGCTATAAAATACTATTCAATATTGAATATGGATCTTTTGTGTGTGTGTGAAATTTTTCTGTTGTGTTAAACATAACATAAAATTCACCATTTAGAAGTGTACAATTCAGTGGTTTTTAGTATATTCATAATCTTGAGCAACTGTCACCACCGTCTAATTCCAGAATATTTCCATCATCTAAAAACAAACTCCATATATCTGTTAGCAGTCACCCCCAATTCCTTTTTCCTCCAACCCCTGGCAACTATTAGTCTACTTTCTGTCTCTATAGCTTTGCCTATTCTAAACATTTTATATAAAAATAATCATAAAATATGGGTCACTATTTTTAATATGTTTGTTATAGCAGTTTATAAAACAACAATGAAAACTTGTTTCTGCATCAGTTTTTTGATTCATGGTTTTGTTATCATATCTAAAAAAGACTTACAAAGATACACAGACCCAAGTAGACGTACATCATTTTTTCAGTCCCACTCATCAATCATTTTGTTGAAATTTGGCTAGGAAATATCTACTTTCCCTAGGTATTCTTTCTTTTTTTCTTTTTTTAGAGACAGGGTCTTGCTATGTTGCCCAAGCCAAAGTGTAGTGGCTAGTCACAGGTGCAAGTTTCTGGCCTCAGGCAGTCCTCCCACTTCAGCCTCTCAATAGCTGAGACTCCAGGCATATGCCACCACACCAGCTTCTAGATATTCATATGAACAAATCAGAAGGTGTTGTGTTTATATGCTTTTAACAATCAGTTCCAAATTCTCTGTAACTACTTGTATAAGTTTTAAACATATTTAAAGTTTCTGATTCCAGGTTTCTAAGTGTGAAGATGTAAGAGTTTTTTATAGTGATGCATGTTATTTCAATGAAAAAAATCACAGAGGTGTTTAAATTGCCATATGTTTCAAAATGTCCATCTCTGTTACATGAGTTTGTTTCCAAAAGTAGTTGCTTTGTCATTATCATAATATTAATTCTTCCCTGAAGGAACATATTAAATTAAAAAAAAAAACTTGACATGCAGCATCCTGTGATAGTAATCTTTTTAAGCCAATCACACATTTTATGAGGATTAAGTTACATCTAGATAACCTGTAAATCCACTTAATCTAACACATGCAAACTGCAAGAAACCTATAATATTTTGGAAGTTAATATACGAGTGTGAGCCCCACAATTATTCCTCCAAAGTGTGTAAGTTCCATTC
This sequence comes from Pan paniscus, assembly GCF_029289425.2. Taxonomy (NCBI): domain Eukaryota; kingdom Metazoa; phylum Chordata; class Mammalia; order Primates; family Hominidae; genus Pan; species Pan paniscus. Next base: position 75,340,762 of record NC_073249.2, read on the forward strand.
TTCCCTAAGGTCACTCCTGAACCATGTGGGACCAGTGGCCACTGGACCCAAGGACCTCATAAAGCCTCAGTACTATGGCACACCAAATATTAGTACAGCTTAGTATCCTTTGGTGTACTTATTTAAAAGAAATACAAATGGAACTTTGGACATTTTTTCCCACACACCAATGGATCATCTTGCATATTCCAATGTAGAGGCCATCAATTAAAAAAAAAAAAAGTTAAATTAAAAAAAACTGAATTCAGCAGTGATAATTATACTAGGCACTCAGAAAATATTTATGGAAGGGAAGGAGGCAAAGAGGAAAGAAAAGTAAAAAGAAATTACAGCAGATAAAAAGTTCTAAAAGTTCATATAGTCTGAGGAACAAAGTCTTGATTATAAAAATCTCATTTATGAGGAGAGGTTCCTTTAAATTAAAAAATAAAATTTTACTATTATTTTAAAATACAGTACTTAGAGTAGATTAAGTAATTAGGTGGTAAGACCTAGGGTGGTGAGTCCAGGGTCAAGGCTAACACCTACCTTTACTTATGCTCTAAAACCAGGTATTTAGACATAAGCAAAGGAATTTACAGTGGAACCAAGGGCCCCTGACAGAAAAAGGGCAAGTATCTACATTATTTAAATGTAAGGTGACATAAGCACAGAAGAATTTTTAATTTCATTTTAATGTTATTGTAAAATTATACTAGAGTAACTATGTATGATTATAACTATATAAATATCAAACAATTAAAAAAGTTTTAATTGAAAAGTTAGAAAACACTTGAAATATAAATATATTCCAATCTGGTAAATAGCTATTATAAAATCACTTGAATGAAAAGATAAAAATCAAGGCATACAATGTTCATAGATGAGTAAGTGCATTGTTTACCACTACAAGTGTTCAGAACAAAAGGTAGAAGTACTGACTTCACGACCTCAATATATTCATGAAGAAGTTCAAAGCATTTATGGCTTATGGGAGCTATGAAAACTAGGATTTATTTAATAGGTCATCCAATGAAAATAATATGAAAAGAACTTCTTCCTACCTTTGTGATAAGAATTCGGTATCTATCCAGCATTGCCTGGTTGTCATGGCAGCCTGCCAATAACTGCCATACCTCTGCCCTCAATGCTTCAGGGACACCACTCTTCACCAGAGTAGACAGCCCTTTCGGTCGTGCACCAAGGTTACTGTGCCTGAGAAGACAAGAAAATAATCCATTCACACTCCCTTTACAACTCCTGAACTGCTGTTGCCATGAAAAGTATACTAGTTTATATAAAAGTGTAAGCTTGAGTCAAGAGAAACCAGTTTGTGGGGGGGCATTAAACAATAATACTGCTTAAGCTCAGTTATATCTTCAATTTTTTTATTGATCTCATCTTCTTATTGGTGAACCAGGTAATTCTACCTCCAGGAAAAGCTTTTTCTTCTTCTCACTTACTTTTACAAATCATCCTATGGACTTACTCATAATAATTAACGTGTTAGTTATATATTGCTAGGCAACATTTCAAGGCATAAAAAGAACCATCTGGATCCCCTGAAATGAATGTACAGCAAGCTGGACAATGATGTGTGGTAGGAAATAGGGTTCAGGAAATGATGTTGAAAACGGATCATAGGCCTATCACACCTTGACTATACCCACTTCTCTGAGGCCAAGCTGAGCTGGGCCAAGTGCCAAAGACAGACTCCACAGTATAGGAGGCATAAGGCATACATATTATAGTCAAGTTTTACCTGGCGGCCACATCCTGACTCCCAGGTCCTCTAGGAAGCCCTATCTCTTGATGACCTAACTTGGAATTCTTTGTTCAAGCATGAACTTAGATATCAATGAACCTCCAAGTTAAAACGACCTAAGATAGGTTTTCTAGTAAGAAGAGTTCATTATTGTTTACATGTCTGAATTTGTCTCCCTGACTTGTTACAACAGCAAGTGCTCATTAAAGGAAGGACCTAACCCTTTCCTACAATCACCAGAACCTACACAACAACTCCAACTTGCTGGGGAAGCAACATATACTTATCAGGCTTTACCACATCCCAAAGGTGTGCAGCATCAGAACAAAGGCAAAGATCTCTCCTCCTAAAATCAATGATCACAAAATAGTAAATATGCTACTATGCCCATCTGACCAAGAAACTGAATTGCATATCTCAATATTGTGAATGCAATTTCATTTGTCATCTTTTTCCTGGTGCCTAGCTTGAATCTGGAACTATATTCTATGCCTTTTTGCTCAGACTTTACTTGTATTTGCTGCTCATTTTTTATCTATTAGAGCTGACTCTGGTGCAACCACTGGGACTCCAAACCTTGACAATGTACTCTGGTTTGATCTAACACCCCAGGCTCTGGTTTCAAGTTTTGAGTCTCGAAAGTCATAGAATCCACACGTCTATTTTCTAAAAGTGGCCTCCCACCTGCTTCACTAGATTATACACACTCTTCTACCTCTAGCTCAAACCCCAGTATTGGCATACCTTCCTCTGAAAATATATTCCTTGCTTTCCCCATACTGTCATATTTGGGCTATCTCAGAAAAAAACTAAAACTTCCACAACTGAAACAAGTTCAAGTAAACTCATCCCATTAATAATTTTAGTAAACCATCAAATTTAATGGTTTCTTTTAGCCTTTTCTAGCTAAGCTTTTGTATTGTTGGGTTAGAGAAACTAAGCTGATAATACTGATGGGCTTGAAGCAAAAATAAACTAGAGAAAGGCAGAGTTTATATGATTTAACGTGCTACCATACCTTAAAATAACAGTTATGCTGCCAAGTGACAAAAGCAAGTTTCAAATTAGTAAATAGGTGTTAGTTTAAATACACCTCCATAACCGCTATTTTGAAACCTGCTTTTAGACATGCATAGAAAAATAATATGGAAGAACATACTCCAAAATATCTGTGTAATCGAATTAAAAGGGAAAGTAGCCCTTTTATTTTCCTATGCTGTCTGAAATATTTATAATGATTTTAAATTCTTTTATAATCATAAAACATAAGAAGTCATTTCAATTCTTTAAACTTCTCTCGTGGCTTTAAATTAAAACATAATTTTAGTTAATTTGGAAAAACATCATAGATAATTATGCTTCACAAAATATGTCAAGTAGAGGAAGAGTATTAATTATTCTTCAGAAGACTTCCACCTGAATAAACTATTTGACAAGGAATATTATGCCACAAGAGAGCCAGGATTAGTCATAAAAGGATCTTTTTGTAATTTAATGTTTGGCTGTGATTATACTGTTGAATAGGAAAAACATATGGGTTAAGGGTATTAGTATAGAAAACTGGGTTAATTAAAAGCAATGATGTACAAAGAGCAAAGGTCATTTCCTCTCAAATTAAATGCAAAATATTCTAAATTATGAGTCCAATAATTTATAATATCATGTAAGAGAAATCCAAAGTAGTTAAATATAGTATATGTTACATGTTATATAGAGATCAGCAAGTCATCACTGTGTCTCTACAGCTATTAAAACTCCAATAAATTAAATTAATTAAAACTGCATGTGAAAGAATCCTTTCTTGGCTGGGCACAGTGGCTCATATCCATAATCCCAGCACTTTGGGAGGCCAAAGCAGGCGGATCGTTTGAGCCCAGGTGTTCAGACCAGTTCCAGACCAGTTCCAGACTGGGCAACATGGCAAAACCTCATCTCTAGAAAAAAAAAAAATACAAAAAACTTAGCCGGCCATGGTGGCATGTGCCTGTAGTTCCAGCTACTTGGGAGGCTGAGGTGGGAGAATCACCTGAGCCTCAGAGGTTGAGACCAAATGAGCTAAGATCGCACCAGGCAGGGCATCAGAGTGAAACCCTGTCTCAAAATTTAAAAATTAAGAACATTGAAAAAAATCCTTTCTTCAATGCCATGCGTAATTCTCCATCACACTCTTACCCTGTGCAACAAATTTCAAGAGTTGGTATGGAAGCACTATCTCTATTTCTTCCCCTCCAACTCCTACCTCAATTCAGTTCAACATGGCTTCTGCATCTCTCCTTGAAAAGTTTTCACTTAAATGATCTATGACTTCTCTCCATGCCCCACTGGATTCAAGACATATTTTCAGTCCTTTCACTGTGGACCAATCTGTTTCCCTTGGCTTCAGTGACAAAGCACTACTTCTTTATCCACCTTCACAAACTCCATTGTTGATTGCTTCTCCTCTATTAACCTCTTAAGGGCTTGAAGTTATCTCTCTTTACTCTTGCCCTTTTCTTTCATTCTCTTGTCTCTAGGCATTATCACCTATAAACATGTATCCCAAGTTCTAGAAGCTCAAAGGCACCTCAAAGTCAGTATGCCCAAGTCTGAACTCAGTTTCTTCTCCCTAAACCTGGTCGTTTTCCAGGGTATTCCACCTCAGAAATTGTTACCACACTCCATCCAAACTGGAAACCTAGGAATTATTTTTGCCCCATCATCTATTACTAATCCACCACCAAGTCTAATACATCTTATTTTCTCAACCTCTACAAAGTTCATGCACTTCCATCTCAACTGCAACCAACTTTATCCTCCCCAGACCTCTGCAATAGCCTCCTAACATTCACTGGACCTACTATAACATATTTCCAACATTGTAGGCAGAATGAAAGTAACAAGCAGCTTGATTAAATACTCGGCTGGCCCAGATTATTTTGCATAATGATTTAACTGTAATATTTTATATAATGATATATAATAACATAATGATTTAACTATATTTTAAAGTTTGAATATCTCTTCCTACACATGCATACACACATACATAAACATACTCCTTAAGATTAATAGTCAACAGTCCCCAATGAATACTTTACCATAATATAATCTAACTCAATTGACATTCAGTTTCTAGCTGACCCTCAGCCACTTGTTTGGCCAGGCATAATGAAAATGTCTTTTCTCCTCTCATAAAAATCAAAGCACTATTTATCTTTAGAGACAGGCATTTAAAAAGAACTGGGTCACTCATAACACTGCTTGATTTACAGCCTTATTTTACTGGTTATCCCAAGTAACAGTACAGCAATTATACCGCATACAGCACCCTATCACTTGAGAAGTCTAATAAATATTAAGCTAGATGCTGCTAGTATATATCTATGATCAGAGAAGATCCAAATGAATAAAAGAGAAATTTATAAAAATAATCATTGCTTTCAATATTTCTGATTAAAATGTAATTACACATTGCCATTGCTTTGATACATTAACTGCAGTTATCAGGAACTTGAAAATAGGCAACTAGTTATGATACATGCTGAACTCTACCCTAGAAACAAGACGGATACCTAATACAATTATTTTTAAAGTCATACATAAATCAAATATCTATTAATCATACAGTAATTGGCTAGGTTTTAATGCATGAATAGAAACTCCACAATGGCAAGAATCTTTGTCTTCTTATATATCTTAAGCACCTAGAAACAGTGCCCCACACATAAAAGGCATTTAATACATTTTTGGTAAGTGAATGAATATAATTATGAAATGAAATTAATATGTCAATTACTAAAGCTAAACAAAAAAGAGTGCTTTTTTAGAAGCAAACATTCTCACTGAATTTAATAGGATCAAAAAAATGTCATGGACTCATCTAGTGGATTTCCTTTGCTTTCAAAGAGGATTTTCTTGAAACTACTTAGGCATATAAGAACTCTACTTTTAAAGGTGTCTATTGGGGGATAAAATTTCAAAGGGAAAGAGTTATTTCTAACAAAAACAGCAGAAAAAGCAAGAGATGAGGGGGATAAAAGTCATTGAATGTGACCACTGAAAAGTCACCAATGGAATTAGAGAAATTTTGATAGGAGGTGGAAGTAGGTGGCTATGAGATATGAGAATATGACACCAGCAGCATGACCTATTTGGAAAAGTTCTCTCTAGAAAGGAAGAGACTATAACTGAAATTAAAAGATGAGGTGGCATCAAGAAAGGTCGGAGATTTCTCCATCCCGCAATAATGAGAAGAACTAGATACGGAGAAGTTATACGACCTACATTAAGAAATGTTTCAAGAAAAAGGATAGATTAAAGGTCATTATGAAGATGAAAAGCATATTAATTCAGAATACATTTTCCCACTCTGATGATAAGTAATGAATAGCCATGAAAAATACAATTAAAATGCCTACTAAATATGTATCAATTTTCTCTTATTCAATAAAAACAGCAGAAAAAGCAAGAGATGAGGGGGATAAAAGTCATTGAATATGACCACTGAGAAGTCACCAATGTAATTACAGAAATTTTGATAGGAGGTGGAAGTAGGTGGCTATGTACCAATTTTCTCTTACTCAATAAAAAAGAATGACCGATTTGAAGGTGACTTTACTTGATGTAATAATCCAATACCCAATTATTTTCCTCCAATGTTCACTTAGTCTTTTTGGTTAGAAAATCTTCCTGCATATTCTTCCTGCTAAAAGTTGACTTACTAAGTATTCACAGTAAGCACTACCTTTATTTTTGTCTTTAAACTTTTTTAAGTTTTCCATGCATCTCAAAACCTGAAGCAGTTATCCAGATATTATTCTGCCTAATCCTTTAAATTATTTAAATAATAGTTAAATCATCAGCATTACCATTCTGAATATATTCAACATATAAAAGAAATCTTGCTACCACGTTTAGTTTTGTTTTTACAAGTTCTCCTATCCCAAATGTTTTCTCTCTCTCTCTCTCAACCTTTCTTTCTTTAGCTTATGTGCTTTTTTCATGTAGTTATTTCTTCAATACACCTTTATCTCCAATCTGTTATAAAGACCTCCAGTACTGAACTTTTTATACAGTCTGTTCTTAGTTTTCTATATTATTTTTATTTTTTCTAATGATTTCAAATTAGTATTGAAATATTTTTCCTTTACATCTTTCTGATAGTGTATTTAATTACAAGAATTCTGACTTTATTCATGTTTTGCTTTTTTAAAAGAATGATCTAGCTATTTAAGAGTAAGTTCAAAATCTTTTCAAACACATTTAAAATTTCACTGAGCATATATACTGTATCCTCACTTTAAAAAATATTTCCCCAAAGCACAAAGTGTAGGACTCCACATGACAGGTGCTTTACCTACATAAATCACAAAAATGTCTATATGTAAATGCCTACCTATTTTTCCCGAGACTTAGGAAATTTCTAAATCGAATGTTTCAAAAAGAAATTTGAGCACTATTAAAAATATTTGACAATCCTCGTATAAAAGACATAGTAGTTTATACTTCTGTAGTTTACACAAATGTTACCCTTTTCATATCATGACATAATTATAATAATGGCCCAAATAAAAAAAATTTGAATTGTAAAAAATCCAACAAGTTTTCTAAAGGTCTAAGAATCAATTATGTTAGTTTTTTAAAACAGTTCCCTCAGACCTTTAAATAATTTCCTAAAGTCCATTAATAAAAATATTATTAGAAATATTTTATTTCTGAAAAAAATGTACACTGAATTTCAGCTGAGCAACCCTGTCAATTCTACCTCAGAAGTCTTTTCCCATTTGGAGCCTCATCTCTGTACATAGGGTCAGTGAGTCTGGTATAAATATCATCAACCCATGCAATTACCTCCCAATTTGTTTCTCTGTTAATCAATGTTCTTCCTACTCCAATATTACCTTCCAAAAAAAAAAAGAAAAACCCAATGGGAGTCTCAGCTTAAAGAACTTTGTTAGATATTGTCTTTATTGAAGTTGGGCAGTGGGCACATGAGACTTCATTGTATTATTTTATTTCTGTGTACATTCAAAAATTTCCATTAGGTCTACAATGCTTACAGAAGGATTTATTGATTATATCACAATTTTCTGTTTAAAGGTCTGCATGCCTCTATAACATGGTAAACCTTGAGGGTAGAAACTATCCTTACTCATCTTTAAATCAGCAGTGTCTGTTAAAGTCCCCAAGAAAGAATAGATGATTAAGACTTAAAAGTTGAATGAATGAATGAAGTGACTTGTTTTACAGGAAAAAAAGTGGTCAAGAAATGTGAAACAGCCTCAGTGTTTCAGTTACTTTGTTAAATAATCTCTTATGAGTATGCATTCCCACCTACATTGATTATAAACCTCAAAGGTAGAAACTATGTTGTTTCCTATGTATCTCTAAGAGTCTAAGATGATGCCTCATAAATTTATATTGAAGCAAGTAATAAATCTTGCATTTTAGAAACTGAGTGGAGATCTCTATTTGACTGTTTATTTAGTCATCAAAATATTTTGTTTTCTTACCCACCATACTGCCATTCTCATAATCTCTCTTTAAAATCATGACTAGAAGCTTCAAGTACTGCCTGGGCCAGGGTTATCGATTTTCCTAGTTTATTCACTTACTCACTAGAACTTCTACATGCTCTTATAAAAACTAATCTAGGCCGGTGCGGTGGCTCACACCTGTAATCCCAGCACTTTGGGAGGCCAAGGCAGGCAGATCATGAGGTCAGGAGTTCAAGACCAGCCCGGCCAACATGGTGAAACTCCGTCTCTACTAAAGATACAAAAAATTAGCCAGGCGTGGTGGCCGATACCTGTAATCCCAGCTACCCAGGAGGCTGAGGCAGGAGAATCACTTGAACCCAGGAGGTGGAGGTTGCAGTGAGCCGAGATCGCCCCATTGCACTCCAGCCTGGGCAACAAGAGTGAAACTCCATCTCAAAAAAAAAAAAGAAAACACAAACACACACAAACACACACACACACACACACACACACACACACACACACACACACACCCTGTTCTGGCTCTAAAACCAGAGTGGTTTAGATTCAGAAACTGGCTCTGTCATTTACTTGATATGATCATGGGCAAATTACTTATTGGCTGTGAGATCTTGAGCAAGTTACTTAGTTGCTGCCATTTTGTTTTCTGTATTTTTACACTAGCTACCTAATATAGCTATGCCTCAGTTTTCTCACCTCTAAAATGAAGATATAATAATACCTACCTCAGAGAGCTGCCGTAACAATTAAATTAACACATGGAGAGTGCTTAGAACAGAACCTGGCACATAGTGAGTACACTGAACTGTCAGTTATTACCTCTGTAGCCACGCCTCACCTTTCCTTCTGTTACAATGAGCTATCTCTGCTCTCAAATTCAACCCCTCCACTAGTCAACATATACATCTTTTCTTGCCTATTCATCAAATTATCCTACAATTATGTCCTCTTTCTCTGACACTATCAAATTTTCTCTGTTACATCCTTTCTAACAACATACAAACATGCTATATTGCCCATTTTAATAAAAAACTCTCAACCCCACATCCATTTACTAATGTGTCCTCGTTTCCTATCATCCTTTTATAGCAAAACTATTTTTAAGAGCTATCTATATCTGCTGATTTCCAATCCAGCTGGGCTTTCATTCCTGCCTCTCCATTGAAACTGTTCTTAAGATCACCAGTGACACCTAAATTGTTGAATCCAGTGGAATTCTAGGCTTCATCGGACTTCACCTATCAGCACTTGACTACTGTGTCATTCTTGATAGACTTAGTTTACTGGATTTCTATCTTGATTCTCCTCCTACCTCACTGGTTGTACTTTCTTGGGCTCCTTTGCCTGATCCTCCTCATACTTCCAACTCCCAAACACTGGAGTGGTCGAGGGTGCAGTCTTTGGATGATGTCTTCATCTAAACTCACTCCGTAAGTAATCTCGCCCATTTCATTCTAACAGCTTTAAAAACCATCTATATACTGATGACTCCCAAACTCATATTTCCTTCCCTATCTTTTCCTTGAACTCAATGTTACATGAAATTGATTAATGGACATAGTCACTTGGATGTCTTAAATGCATCTCAACATCTCCAAAATCTTGATTTTATCCTCCAAATCTCTCTTCTACATTTGAGTAAACAGCAAGTCTTCTAGTAGCCCAAGCCAAAAACTCTGACATCAGTGGCCAGTTATTTATTTTTCTCAGGCCACACAGAAAAGAGAAGCAAATACAGTCAGTACTCTCTTAAAATATATCCAGAATCCGATCACATGTCACCCTCTGCTACCAGCCTAGTGCAACATGTAATTATCTCTCCCCTGGATTATTTACAATAGCATTCTACCTAATCTGCCTGCTTCCACCTTTGTTCCCTTATAATCCATTTTTCACTGGGCAGTCAGAATGATGTTTTTAAAATGGCTAAATCAAAATATCTCACCATGACATGATCAAGACACAAATTACTCAAGTAACATTCCCAGGGTTCAAGATGAAGCCAGATATAAGATAAATGAATCTATGTATAACCTAATGGGGAATATTACAACTTAGATTTCTTAAAACACTATATAAGACAAGATAATTAATTACCAAATATAGATATATAAAATGTTCATAAAATTGGACAGAAATCTGTAGTGGTAAGAGATATTTCATCCAAAAATTCAGTCAATAAATATGAATTGAGCACCTACTATACTCTAGAAACTGCAGGAGATGTCTCTAAAACAACAGTAACTTTAAGGAGGTCATGTGCATTTGACATAACTTTGCAGGATAAGAAGAGAAAAGTTAGTTAACACAGAGTTACCTATAATAAATATTACAAAATAAAGAGAGAAAAATGGATATGCAAGGTATAATGAAGGCACTGTTCTGACAAGAGAAAAGAACACACTTCAAATAGCCATCTATGTATAAGACATAAATTTCTTTTTTTTTTCCTTTTTTTCCTTTTTTTTGGTTTAGTGACACTATTCTTGCTTCAGCACCTACTGCAGTTAAAACTCTGGGCTTTTTTTTCTTTTTTGTCATTTATTTAAGGCACAATTTATACAGAGTAAAATTCACGTTTTTAGTATACAATTCTGTGAGATTTGACAAATGCACATAGGTTTGTGAGCACTACCATAACCAAGACACAGGATAGTTCCCTCATTCCCCCCATACCCAAATTCCCTGGACCCTCTTGTAGTCAATACCACCAGTCCTTAACAACTACTGACATGCTTCCTATGATGATAGTTTTGGCTTTTCCAGAATTTCATACAAATGGAATAACATAGTATTAAGTCACTTGACTTTGGCATAGGTCACTTAACATGATGCACTTGAGATCCATCAGTTGTAATGTGTATCAGTTCATTCTTTTAATTGCTCAGTAGCATTCCATAGAATGAATATACCACAGTTGGTTGACCCATTTACTTTTGACGGACATTTGGGTTGTTTGCAGTTTGGGGTGATTATGAGCAAGGCTATCATAAACATTCACATACAGGTTTTAATTTCACTTTGGTAAACACACAGCGGTGGGATTGGAATTGCTGGGGTGGTATAAGAAGGGTCTTCAATTTTATAAAATACCATGCTATTTTCCAAAATGGCTACATCATTTTGTATTTCCACCAGCAACATATGAGAGTTGCAGTTGCGAGGAGGAGCCAAGATGGCCGAATAGGAACAGCTCTGGTCTACAGCTCCCAGCGTGAGCGACGCAGAAGACGGGTGATTTCTGCATTTCCATCTGAGGTACCGGGTTCATCTCAATAGGGAGTGCCAGACAGTGGGTGCAGGCCAATGGGTGCGCGCACCATGCGCGAGCAGAAGCAGGGCGAGGCACTGCCTCACTTGGGAAGCACAAGGGGTCAGGGAGTTCCCTTTCCCAGTCAAAGAAAGCGGTGACAGACGCATCTGGAAAATCGGGTCACTCCCACCGGAATATTGCGCTTTTCAGACCGGCTTAAAAAACGGCGCACCACGAGATTATATCCCACACCAGGCTCGGAGGGTCCTACGCCCACGGAATCTCGCTGATTGCTAGCACAGCAGTCTGAGATCAAACTGCAAGTCAGCAGCAAGGCTGGGGGAGGGGCGCCCGCCATTGCCCAGGCTTGCATAGGTAAACAAAGCAGCCAGGAAGCTCGAACTGGGTGGAGCCCACCACACTCAAGGAGGCCTGCCTGCCTCTGTAGGCTCCACCTCTGGGGGCAGGGCACAGACAAACAAAAAGACAGCAGTAACCTCTGCAGACTTAAACATCGCTGTCTGACAGCTTTGAAGAGAGCAGTGGTTCTCCCAGCACGCAGCTGGAGATCTGAGAACCGGCAGACTGCCTCCTCAAGTCGGTCCCTGACCCCTGACCCCCGAGCAGCCTAACTGGGAGGCACCCCCCAGCAGGGGCACACTGACACCTCACATAGCAGGGTATTCCAACAGACCTACAGCTGAGGGTCCTGTCTGTTACAAGGAAAACTAACAAACAGAAAGGACATCCACACCAAAAACCCATCTGTACATCACCATCATCAAAGACCAAAAGTAGATAAAACCACAAAGATGGGGAAAAAACAGAACAGAAAAACTGGAAACTCTAAAACGCAGAGCGCCTCTCCTCCTCCAAAGGAACGCAGTTCCTCACCAGCAACGAAACAAAGCTGGATGGAGAATGATTTTGACGAGCTGAGAGAAGAAGGCTTCAGACGATCAAATTACTCTGAGCTACGGGAGGACATTCAAACCAAAGGCAAAGAAGTTGAAAACTTTGAAAAAAATTTAGAAGAATGTATAACTAGAATAACCAATACAGAGAAGTGCTTAAAGGAGCTGATGGAGCTGAAAACCAAGGCTCGAGAACTACGTGAAGAATGCAGAAGCCTCAGGAGCCGACGTGATCAACTGGAAGAAAGGGTATCAGCAATGGAAGATGAAATGAATGAAATGAAGCGAGAAGGGAAGTTTAGAGAAAAAAGAATAAAAAGAAATGAGCAAAGCCTCCAAGAAATATGGGACTATGTGAAAAGACCAAATCTACGTCTGATTGGTGTACCTGAAAGTGATGGGGAGAATGGAACCAAGTTGGAAAACACTCTGCAGGATATTATCCAGGAGAACTTCCCCAATCTAGCAAGGCAGGCCAACGTTCAGATTCAGGAAATACAGAGAACGCCACAAAGATACTCCTCGAGAAGAGCAACTCCAAGACACATAATTGTCAGATTCACCAAAGTTGAAATGAAGGAAAAAATGTTAAGGGCAGCCAGAGAGAAAGGTCGGGTTGCCCTCAAAGGGAGGCCCATCAGACTAACAGCGGATCTCTCGGCAGAAACCCTACAAGCCAGAAGAGAGTGGGGGCCAATATTCAACATTCTTAAAGAAAAGAATTTTCAACCCAGAATTTCATATCCAGCCAAACTAAGCTTCATAAGTGAAGGAGAAATAAAATACTTTACAGACAAGCAAATGCTGACAGATTTTGTCACCACCAGACCTGCCCTAAAAGACCTCCTGAAGGAAGCGCTAAACATGGAAAGGAACAACTGGTACCAGCCGCTGCAAAATCATGCCAAAATGTAAAGACCATCGAGACTAGGAAGAAACTGCATCAACTAACGAGGAAAATCACCAGCTAACATCATAATGACAGGATCAAATTCACACATAACAATATTAACTTTAAATGTAAATGGACTAAATGCTCCAATTAAAAGACATAGCCTGGCAAATTTGATAAAGAGTCAAGACCCATCAGTGTGGTGTATTCAGGAAACCCATCTCACGTGCAGAGACACACATAGGCTCAAAATAAAAGGATGGAGGAAGATCTACCAAGCAAATGGAAAACAAAAAAAGGCAGGGGTTGCAATCCTAGTCTCTGATAAAACAGACTTTAAACCAACAAAGATCAAAAGAGACAAAGAAGGCCATTACATAATGGTAAAGGGATCAATTCAACAAGAAGAGCTAACTATCCTAAATATATATGCACCCAATACAGGAGCACCCAGATTCATAAAGCAAGTCCTGAGTGACCTACAAAGAGACTTAGACTCCCACACATTAATAATGGGAGACTTTAACACCCCACTGTCAACATTAGACAGATCAACGAGACCGAAAGTCAACAAGGATACCCAGGAATTGAACTCAGCTCTGCACCAAGTGGACCTAATAGACATCTACAGAACTCTCCACCCCAAATCAACAGAATATACATTCTTTTCAGCACCACACCACACCTATTCCAAAATTGACCACATACTTGGAAGTAAAGCTCTCCTCAGCAAATGTAAAAGAACAGAAATTATAACAAACTATCTCTCAGACCACAGTGCAATCAAACTAGAACTCAGGATTAAGAATCTCACTCAAAGCCGCTCAACTACATGGAAACTGAACAACCTGCTCCTGAACGACTACTGGGTACATAACGAAATGAAGGCAGAAATAAAGATGTTCTTTGAAACCAACGACAACAAAGACACAACATACCAGAATCTCTGGGACGCATTCAAAGCAGTGTGTAGAGGGAAATTTATAGCACTAAATGCCCACAAGAGAAAGCAGGAAAGATCCAAAATCGACACCCTAACATCACAATTAAAAGAACTAGAAAAGCAAGAGCAAACACATTCAAAAGCTAGCAGAAGGCAAGAAATAACTAAAATCAGAGCAGAACTGAAGGAAATAGAGACACAAAAAACCCTTCAAAAAATCAATGAATCCAGGAGCTGGTTTTTTGAAAGGATCAACAAAATCGATAGACCGCTAGCAAGACTAATAAAGAAAAAAAGAGAGAAGAATCAAGTAGACACAATAAAAAATGATAAAGGGGATATCACCACAGATCCCACAGAAATACAAACTACCATCAGAGAATACTACAAACACCTCTACACAAATAAACTAGAAAATCTAGAAGAAATGGATAAATTCCTTGACACATACACTCTCCCAAGACTAAACCAGGAAGAAGTTGAATCTCTGAATAGACCAATAACAGGATCTGAAATTGTGGCAATAATCAATAGTTTACCAATCAAAAAGAGTCCAGGACCAGATGGATTCACAGCCGAATTCTACCAGAGGTACAAGGAGGAACCGGTACCATTCCTTCTGAAACTATTCCAATCAACAGAAAAAGAGGGAATCCTCCCTAACTCATTTTATAAGGCCAGCATCATTCTGATACCAAAGCCAGGCAGAGACACAACCAAAAAAGAGAATTTTAGACCAATATCCTTGATGAACATTGATGCAAAAATCCTCAATAAAATACTGGCAAAACGAATCCAGCAGCACATCAAAAAGCTTATCCACCATGATCAAGTGGGCTTCATCCCTGGGATGCAAGGCTGGTTCAATATATGCAAATCAATAAATGTAATCCAGCATATAAACAGAGCCAAAGACAAAAACCACATGATTATCTCAATAGATGCAGAAAAAGCCTTTGACAAAATTCAACAACCCTTCATGCTAAAAACTCTCAATAAATTAGGTATTGATGGGACATATTTCAAAATAATAAGAGCTATCTATGACAAACCCACAGCCAATATCATACTGAATGGGCAAAAACTGGAAGCATTCCCTTTGAAAACTGGCACAAGACAGGGATGCCCTCTCTCACCACTCCTATTCAACATAGTGTTGGAAGTTCTGGCCAGGACAATCAGGCAGGAGAAGGAAATAAAGGGTATTCAATTAGGAAAAGAGGAAGTCAAATTGTCCCTATTTGCAGACGACATGATTGTATATCTAGAAAACCCCATTGTCTCAGCCCAAAATCTCCTTAAGCTGATAAGCAACTTCAGCAAAGTCTCAGGATACAAAATCAATGTACAAAAATCACAAGCATTCTTATACACCAACAACAGACAAACAGAGAGCCAAATCATGAGTGAACTCCCATTCACAATTGCTTCAAAGAGAATAAAATACCTAGGAATCCAACTTACAAGGGATGTGAAGGACCTCTTCAAGGAGAACTACAAACCACTGCTTAAGGAAATAAAAGAGGATACAAACAAATGGAAGAACATGCCATGCTCATGGGTAGGAGGAATCAATATCGTGAAAATGGCCATACTGCCCAAGGTAATTTATGGAATCAATGCCATCCCCATCAAGCTACCAATGACTTTCTTCACAGAATTGGAAAAAACTACTTTAAAGTTCATATGGAACCAAAAAAGAGCCCGCATCGCCAAGTCAATCCTAAGCCAAAAGAACAAAGCTGGAGGCATCACACTACCTGACTTCAAACTATACTACAAGGCTACAGTAACCAAAACAGCATGGTACTGGTACCAAAACAGAGATATAGACCAATGGAACAGAACAGAGCCCTCAGAAATAACGCCACATATCTACAACTATCTGATCTTTGACAAACCTGAGAAAAACAAGCAATGGGGAAAGGGTTCCCTATTTAATAAATGGTGCTGGGAAAACTGGCTAGCCATATGTAGAAAGCTGAAAGTGGATCCCTTCCTTACACCTTATACAAAATTCAATTCAAGATGGATTAAAGATTTAAACATTAGACCTAAGACCATAAAAACCCTAGAAGAAAACCTAGGCATTACCATTCAGGACATAGTCATGGGCAAGGACTTCATGTCCAAAACACCAAAAGCAATGGCAACAAAAGACAAAATTGACAAATGGGATCTAATTAAACTAAAGAGCTTCTGCACAGCAAAAAAAACTACCATCAGAGTGAACAGGCAACCTACAAAATGGGAGAAAATTTTCGCAACCTACTCATCTGACAAAGGGCTGATATCCAGAATCTACAATGAACTCAAACAAATTTACAAGAAAAAAACAAAAAACCCCATCAAAAAGTGGGCAAAGGACATGAACAGACACTTCTCAAGAGAAGACATTTATGCAGCCAAAAAACACATGAAAAAATGTTCATCATCACTGGCCATCAGAGAAATGCAAATCAAAACCACAATGAGATGCCATCTCACACCAGTTAGAATGGCAATCATTGAAAAGTCAGGAAACAACAGGTGCTGGAGAGGATGTGGAGAAATAGGAATACTTTTACACTGTTGGTGGGACTGTAAACTAGTTCAACCATTGTGGAAGTCAGTGTGGCGCTTCCTCAGGGATCTAGAACTAGAAATACCATTTGACCCAGCCATCCCATTACTGGGTATATACCCAAAGGACTATAAATCATGCTGCTATAAAGACACATACACACGTATGTTTATTGCGGCATTATTCACAATAGCAAAGACTTGGAACCAACCCAAATGTCCAACAATGATAGACTGGATTAAGAAAATGTGGCACATATACACCATGGAATACTATGCAGCCATAAAAAATGATGAGTTCATGTCCTTTGTAGGGACATGGATGAAATTGGAAATCATCATTCTCAGTAAACTATCGCAAGAACAAAAAACCAAACACCGCATATTCTCACTCATAGGTGGGAATTGAACAATGAGACCACATGGACACAGGAAGGGGAATATCACACTCTGGGGACTGTGGTGGGGTCGGGGGAGGGGGGAGGGATAGCATTGGGAGATATACCTAATGCTAGATGACGAGTTAGTGGGTGCAGCGCACCAGCATGGCACATGTATACATATGTAACCAACCTGCACAATGTGCACATGTACCCTAAAACTTAAAGTATAATAAAAAAATAATAATAATAAAATATTTTAAAAAAAAGAGAGAGTTGCAGTTGCTATGCTACGCTTTCATTGTCTCCACATTCTTGCCAACACTTGTTATTATCTGTCTTTGTAATGACTGACATTGTAGTGGGTATGAAGTGGTATCTCACTGTAGCTTTGATTG
Source organism: Pan paniscus (assembly GCF_029289425.2). NCBI lineage: Eukaryota > Metazoa > Chordata > Mammalia > Primates > Hominidae > Pan > Pan paniscus. The sequence goes on from NC_073249.2 coordinate 75,358,327, forward strand.
GCATTTCCCTGATGGTTAATGATATTGAGCATCTTTTTATGTGCTACTTGGCCATTTGTATGTCTTCTTTAGAAAATGTCTGTTTAGATTGCGTGGCTCTATTTCTGAACTCTCTTTTCTATGCCACTAATCTCAGTGTCTATCCTTGTATCAATACTCTTTTGATTACTGTAGTTCTACAGTAAACCTAGAAATCAGGTAATATGCCTTTCCATTGTGTTCTTCACTTTCAAAGTTGTTTTGGCTATTCTAGTTACTCTGCTTCCTATATAAATTTTAAAATCAGCTTGTTGGTTGCTACCAAAAAATCTGCTGAGATTTTTATTGGAAATGCACTAATTTTAAGATTAGTTTGGGAATGACTGAAATCTTAATAATATTGAGATTTTTTCATTCCATGAACATAGCATATATCTTCATTTATTTCTGTCTTCTTTGATGTCTTTGATTACTGTTTTCTAGTATGTCAAAGTATATATTTAGCTCACAATTTGTTAGATTTCTATCTATTTCATGGTTTTCCTTTATGGTGCTTTTTTGTTTCAAAATCTCTATTTCCAATTTTTCACTGCCAGTGTATAGAAATGAAACTGATGTGCACATATTGATCTTGTATCTTTTAACATTGTAAAACTCATTTATTAGATCTAGGAGTTTTGTTTGTTTGTTTTGTAGATTCCTTGGGGTTTTCTACACAGACAATCACATCTCTGCAAATAGAGACAGTGTTATATTTTTCTTTCCAATCTTGTTTGCCTTTTATTTCTTTTTCTTGCCTGTTACACTTGCTAAGACCTCTAGTACTAAGTTGAGTAAGAGTCATGAGAGTAGATATCCCTACCTTATTCCCAGTTTTCGGATCTGTCATTCTTAAGTTAGATGTTAGCTGCAGGTTTTTCATAGGTACCTTTTATCAGGTTAAGAAAGGTCCCTTGTATTCCTAGCTTGCTCAGAGGTTTTTTTGTTTTTTGGTTTTTTTAAATCAAGAATGAATGCTGAATTGGGTCAAATGCTTTTTCTGCATCTATTGAAATGATTATATGGTTTTTCTTCTTTAGCCTATTGATATAAGTGAATAACACTGATTTATTTTCAAATGTCAAAGCAGCCTTGCATTCCCAAAATACGTCCCACGTAGTCATGCAACATTATCCTTTCAAATTTATATATTGTTGGATTTGATATGCTACAACTTGTTGAGGCTTTTTTAGTCTATATCCATGAGGGACACTGGTCTGCAATTTTCTTTTCTGTAATATTTTCATCCGGTTTTGATATCATGGTAAGCAAATGACATAAATTAGCTGGAAAGTATTGCCTTCACTTATATATTCTGGAAAGTTTATGTAGAATTTATATATTTTTTCCTTCCTTCCTTCCTTCTTTCCCTTCCTTCCTTCTTTCCTTTCCTTCCTTCCTTCTCTTTCTCTTTCTTTCTTCCTTTCTTTCCTTCACTTTCTTTCTTTCCTTCTTTCTTTTCTTTCTCTCTCTCCTTCCTTCTCTCTTTCTCTATCTCTCTCTGTCTTTCTCTCCTTCCTTCTTTCCTTTTCTTTAATTTACTTTACTTTACTCTACTTTATTTTCTGACAGAGTCTTGCTCTGTCACTGGCTGGAGTGCAGTGGTACAATCTGAGCTCACTGCAACCTCTGCCTCCTAGGCTCAGGCAATTCTTGTGCCTCAGCCTCCCGAGTAGCTGAGATTACAGGTGCACACCACCATGCCTGGCTAATTTTTTTGATATTTTTAGTAGAGATAGGGTTTCATTATGTTGGCTAGGCTGGTCTCAAACTCATTACCTCAAGTGATCGGCTCGCCTCAGCCTCCTGAAGTGCTGGGATTACAGGCATGAGCCACTGTGCCCAGTCTTATTATTTTTTCTTAAATATTTGGTAGAATTTGCCAGTTTGGCCTCAAACTTTCTCTATTGAAAACTTTTAAACTATGAATTCAATTTTGTCAACTAATACAGGAGTATTCAGGTTATTTATTTCAAGTAAGCTTTGGCAATTTATGACTTTCAAGTGTTTGTCGATTTCACCTAAGCTTCTAAATTTATAGACAGTGAGTTGCTTATAATATTATTTTATATCCTTGTAATGTCTGTAGTGATTTGTAATGATGTAGCCTCTTTGGTTCTTGTATCTGTGTTTTCTCTCTCCCTTGTTTTTCTTGATCAGTCTAGTTAGATGGTTATCTTTATCAAATATATTAATCTTTATAAAAATCAGCTTCAGTTTGACTGATTTTCTGAAGTGTTCTTCTCAATTCCATTTATTTCTGTTCTTATTTCCTTGCTTCTGCTTGCTTTGGGTTTTTCTCTTTTTTCCTAGTATCTAAAGATAGAAGCTTAGATCATTGACAGACTTGTTTTCTAGTATAATATGCCATGAATTTTAAATCTATTTTGAAATAAGAGCATGCAAAGGCAAAAAAGAAAAGCATAATATTTTTTCTATATTAAATTTTGTTTATAGTTTTAGAATATTAACTGCCATGTAGAAAATGTAATGAATAAATAATTTAAAATCAAAAGACTTGACTGACAAAAATCCAATGTCTGTTTCTACTTCCCTTCCCAAACATTCTCACCTTGCCGTATCTCCCAATAAGCATGTGGACTTTTAACTAAATTTCATCTAAGAATCAAGAAAGTGAGATGTTTGTACATATTCTCTTAAATGAAACAGCCCAGACTGTTATTGTAAATTCCTCAAGAATGGTGATATAATCCCAAACCATAAAAAGACAATAAAAATTAAGGTATTTTCTCAATCTAAGGGCTAGGAAAAAGAAAAACAAAACACGCAAAAAAACTTTGCAAACATTATTCCACTTCTGAAAGACAAAGCATGCATACATGAGCAGGTTTACAAAAGCTTCACTGGAAAAATGGAACCTAAAAATGTTAAATAACTTGTGCAAGCTACCTATCAAGTTAGCACTACAACTGGAAGTCTAATTCAGTTCTGAGTTTAAGCATAATGTATTTTTCCCATTAAATTATATTCCCCTCCCATAGATCTTATCAAGTTGAAATTATTTTGCCTTTGGGAGTAAATTACGGACAAGAAGAAACATCTTATCCAAAGAAAATTAGTTTCTACAATACCTATATATATTGATATCTAAGAGCTGTTTTGCTGATTAATTTCAATTGGAGTATAAGGTATTAGTTTTAGGTGTTGTGTATTTTGCTATACTAGAAAGAATATGTTGGGCCCGTAAAAAGTAAGCACCCAATTCTCAGTAATGTGAGATCCAGTAAGAAGGGAGCCCTTGTTTTATGAAGTGGCCACAACGGAAGACTATGCCCCTGTTCTTCACCAGAGAATCAGGGACAAATAAACTCTGGCCAGAGAGTAGAGCTGCCGCAGGAGACACGTTGCTTATTTCTATGATGCATGGAGGTCCATGTAAATTCCTAAGCCTTCCCCCAGCAAATAACTTGAAGTGGGAAAGGAAGAAACCACGTAACAGTAGAAGCCAAGCTGTGGTATCAATGCATACGCTACCATTACATCCAATACTATCAATCACATCCACATGGTTGGACCATAAAAGTACACTTTCAGACCAAAGATGAAGAAGATTAGGACAAGTTGTTGGTGCTGTTTTTTTTCTTATCAGTGCTCCTAATAAATAAATCTCTATCTAAAAACATTGGGTATCAGGAAAGCCTAATTCAATTGGACCAGATAAATGGGTAAATGAGAATTAGGCCCAGCTTTTACCCTTTTGTAGTCATTTACCCACTGCCTATCAGCTACAAGTCCACCCTTCTGTATTCTGCTCAAAGATGTAAGGGCTGAGAATCTGCAGACTACATATCCCAAACTCCCTTGCCCACTGGCTTTCAGGTTAGGTTCTGCCCATGAGTAATAGTGATGTACAGTTGGAAGGCAGAAGAATGGAAGAAGGAATTCCATTGCCAGCACCAGCTATATCGTTAACTCCTGAAAAATACTAATACTAGCCAGGCTAACAAGTACCAGCACCAATGATGTGGTCCTCCCCACCTGCTCCAAGATCTGGGTATCTCTTCAGAAGTGTGGAACTAAACAGTTGTCCCCTGCCCTGACAGTTCTTTCTAAACACTAGCTGCTATGAGGATCCTCATAATTCTAAGCAACCAGGATGCAGCCCTCTTCAGAGATCCCTGCATCAGCTCCTCAGACCTCCTCTGAGTTCCTAGACTCTGGTAACAATACTTCTTTCATTTTATTTCTCCAGTCCCATAGGCCATAGCTGTTTCCTACTACTTGGGTTACTCCAATCATAATATCTCCTTTCTGCTCTCTCAACCTTCTAACACATTGTAAGCCAATTATCTGCATTAAAATGCTTCTGTTTAAAAAGTTTAGCATGCTTCCTGTTTCCCAGCCTGGTCTGAGACTGAAAAAGTCATCTGCCTCTAACTAGAACACACTCTCCCATCTCACTTCCTGCCGCTCTCCATCCCCCATTGAAACTGTCCTAACTCAGGACCATCTAAAAAGAGAACTGTTCATCTTAAAGTAAAGGAAGAGAGTAACCCTAAATAAAACAGATAAAAACATATGAGATACATTTAGGTGGACAATGCTTGCAAATGAGTAAGTTAGATTCTGGATATAATGTGGGGTAAAATTGTGTAAGATTTTTGAAATGGACAAAATGATTACTGAACATCATTTCAATAGAATGGCTGGAACATCCGGGAATTGGGTGACAACACAGAAGTGTGTGCCTTTGTCTTTGACTAGGCTAGTTTACAACTCTCAACATATATAACATAATGGCAATGCAAAGTTTACTGTCCATAGCTATGCAAATGACTCCCATTCATGGTAATGCAAATGAATTGCCAGGTAAAGAAAATAAATCTCTAAATCAAATCCTTATTTTGATTGGCTCTAATACCTTATTGGTGCTCCATGTGAAAATAAAACCTAAAAGCTGTTGGAATAAAAAACAACAACAACACTTTAAGTCTTGAGAGAGACGTGACTGTTATCTGAGTCACATATGGTTACAACTTCTGTTCTTGGATTATACATTAAATCACATTTTTCTTGTTTTGTACGATAACTAGAGAGAATTAAATGATGTCAAGGACCAAAACCTCCTGCCTTCTTCATTAATGACCCTTGTTATAGATTAACATCCCTTTTGTCATTCTGCTTCACTTAGACCAGATAACAGAAAACCTACGATTATTGTACCCTCTATAAAAAAAGTTAAGAAAAATTTTTAACGTCCCCCCGCCGAAAAAAGCACTGCCTATAACCAACCAAACTGCTGTAACTATGCACCAGCCCTGTATGAATAACGTCATAATCCTGCTAAAAACTCCTGTGCCTCTGCCCATATAAATGAAATCTTAACTTCCCTACTTTGGACCACTGACTGCATTCCTTTAGAGGTGGTGTTTCTGGGTGGTCCATGCTCATATTTTGCTATTGAATAAATTACCTTTAAATTAGATTCTGACTCTTTTGATTATTTTATGTTGACATTCATTCATGAGTTAAATAAGTTCTCTGAAATGTGTTCATTTTATGTGATATGTATAAGGATACATAAAATGAAATTTTCTTTGCTTAAAAAGGAGAAGCAGCTGGCCATTCAGGGTTTATCTCCTTAAAAACAATAACAGGCCCAATACTTTGGTCCAAATTTGATAAACCTAATCTCCAGATTTTACAATGAAAAATCATCAGTATTTCAACCGTTGGAACTGTAAATACATATTTCCTAAATTACAACTAAGGAAACTCTCAAGATGCATACAGACTATCATAAGGAGCATCCACTTTTCTCTTGAAAAGATAAAAGAGGTTTAAATTATTCTTTCTTCTACTGAACTGTGAAATTCCGCCCAGACTTTGTAGTCTCCCCTGGACTACCCGCATGCATGTAATCTGAGTGCATATTCAACAATAAATTGAATTTCTATGTCTATACTAATATGGCGAAGTATTTTGTTGGCAGGATTTTTTCATTACACCAACATATGATAGTCATAATCACCATTTTTAAAAATGTATTTATCATAAATATAAAAAGTACTTAATATAATAAATATAAACAGAGCACTTTTTTTGTAATTCCACATAAAATACGCCAAAATTTAAAGTAATACTTTTAGTCAGAAAGAATGAAACAAGCTGTGTCAGTTAACAATCAGCGTAAAATGAGAAATTCTAAACTATACAACCCATTTTAGTGGTAATAGACTTGGTTTTAAAAAAACATAACCCTTTAACAGTAGACACTTAAATGCATTGGCAATATAGCATAAAATTGACTGTGCTAAATGATGTGAAATAATAAGACAAATAATACGGTCTGAGTGAAATAATAAGACAAAGACATCTTCTAAAAGCAAGTTAAATAAAACCATACTTGGGGGGAAGACCTAGCCAAACATAAAGAGTATCTATAAATTATATTTTAATTTTTAAGTTTTTAAACAATATTAAGATATTAAGATAGATTTTAATATTAATCCTTTAAAACCTATTTTAACACACAGATTTTAATACAACAAATTAACATCAACTATGTAAATATAGAATTTTCAGTATGAAAAATAAAATTTTACCATTTTCCTAGCAACTCTCCCCAAGAATACAGGATCTTCTCAGGACAATCCTTAGACACATCACCTGTTCCACTTGAGAGTTCATTATCACTCTCTGCAGAAGAAACGCAAAAACCAACAAACATTATTTTATATATTACAGTAGATACTTTATATATCATACAATAAACATGACTCCATGTCTAATAAAACCAGCTTCTCTTCATATTACATGCATTGCAAAAATAACAGTAAGAATTTCATTAATTTATCTTCAGTGCCTAGATATTTTAAAAGAACAAACTTTTATGAAAATCTCATATACAGTTTACATAACATGAAATTGAAAATACCTATAAATAAATAGCTGTATCCAAAGAGTAATGTTTAAAGGCTAATGGTAGCACAACTGGAAATTCCCATATGGTGTTCTACTCACCAGATATTCTCAAATTTTATTAATGGGACCAACAAACATAAAAATTAAGGGTCAAACATATATACCTAAATATAACACTGAGAAACATATATATTATGATATAAACACACAAACAACCGGAAATGTAAAAAAAAAAAAAAGTTAGGTTTCTTAAGATGTATTTGTAAAAAAAAAAAAAAAAAAAAAAAGGTATTTTTAACTAAAGGAAAATTGAAACTGGCCTTTTTATATGGCAATTTTACAAACACCTCAAAATGTAAAATAATAGTTTAAGAAACAATATGGGTTGATTTACAGTTTATAATCGGTGGTGAAAACGACCAATACTAAACTCTATAAACCTTTTAAGCAGTAGCAGAGGTAGTAGAGAAAGGAAAGAAAGAACAATAGACACAATGTACCTATTATAAAATAGTCTTTGACACAGTACTACATAAGAAAAGGCTGGAGAAGTACTATCGGAATAAAATAAGATAGCTGAAAATCTATCTGGCAGATAACAAGTACCAAAGTTTTATCAACACTGTGACAGTATAAGAGGGATTGGCATTTAGTGGCTCCCACGGGAATCTGTGTTAAGAACAGTAGTATTACTTAGCATACCACAAAATCCAATGATCCAAGTATATGCAACATCAGAAAACATTAACGTAATAAGTAATGGTTTATTTGGCCAGGTTAAAACATTAGGTCACAGCCATACAAAAAAGATTTGATGACACATTTAGTAAAATATAACCAAAATATGTCCACATACAGAGACAAATGTTTCATCATCTTTAAAGCAATACTAGGTAAATAAGAATTATAAGGGACATTTAATGCAAAAAGTGAACATCATTCTGTTAATTAAAATGAAGGCAAAGAGAGTACACACTAGCATGACTGTTAATACCTCACATAAGCAACTGTATGAAGCTTGTAATAAGTTCATCATGAAAATAACATATTTTAAAAGTTAAAGCAAATGAAATATTACTACTATAGAAGTAATGTAAATAGAAACAACTGAATGATATAAATAGAAACAACTAAAGCTTTAGTGTTACAATACCCTAAGGAACTATCCCATGTAAACAACTATCTTTTATAACATTTATAATTTTTTATTTAAACTGAGGCACTTTTTATAGTGAAAGGGGACTATTAAAAATTATTCTTGGTCAAGTGCAGTGGCTCAGGCCTGTAATCCCAGCACTTTGGGAGGCCAAGGAGGGCCTGAGCTCAGGGGTTTGAGACCAGCCTGGGCAACATGGTAAAACCCTGTTTCTATCAAAATTACAAAAAATTAGCTGGGCATGGTGGCGTACTCCTATAGTCCCAGCTACTCAGGAGGCTGAGATGGGAGGATCACTTGAGCCTGGGAGGCCACGGTTGCAGTGAGCCAAGATTGTGCCACTGCACTCCAGCCTGAGTGACAGAGTGAGACCTCATCTCAAAAAAAAAATTATTCTGGAAGACAGGTTAAACTTAGACTATGTCACACAAACAAGGACTGATAGTTGGCCCACTTATAAATTGGTACCAAGTATAGGTACTTATAAATTGGTATTCAATTAAGCAGGATCCAAGATCATCCCATCTAATACTCTATTCTGATCCACAGTAACTAATAATGTGCCAAGGTTTCAGGCTATTTGATGATGTTGTACATGCCAAATTAGAGACCAAAATCTAGGAACACAATGAAAACAAAAAAGAGAAAAGGAAATAAACATTCCTAGATATTATAAATCTTGATTATAATAAAAATTAGACAATAATACTGATGACAGAAAATCTTTCAAATTCATAATACTCTTGTAGGGAAAGGAATTCCTAAGCATAAGAACAAAATCAAGATACCATTAAAAAGATTTAAAAATCTGACTACCTATAATTTAAAAAAATCTATGACGGTATAGAGTATGTATATTTTTTAAAAGCAAAAAAATTTCCAACATTTGACAAATGGCTATTTTCACTAATATACCACAATCTTACTAATCAATAGAATAAGGAAAAATCCAACAGAAAACTGAGCTAAGGATATCGACACAGTACAGGTCACAATATGTAAAACATGACTAAAATAAAAATGTTATAGAAAACCCCATTTCATGAATCTTTTAAATGCAAATTAAAACAATGAAACGTATCTACCAATTACATTGACAGAGAGTATAAAAATTGATAATACCTAGTTTTCCTAAAAGCATAAGGAAACAGGTAAGAAGGTTGATGTTTAAATAAGAACAATCTTTTTGAATTTATTAAGATGCTAAGTTAATATATCATTTGATCAAATTTATTCTCCAGAAACACATACTCGAAAGACATATTTGTAACAGGATTCTTAGTGTATCACTGCTTGTAATAGTAAGAAACTGAACTATCAGCAATCCATCAATATGTTTTACTAACTAAATTATGGTATATTCAAGAGTATTCCAGAGAACACTATCAAGTAATTTAAAGGAATGGGATAAATTGGTCTGTGCTGGCAACCACGGGTGGGAGGACAAGGATGCTGCCCGGCAGTCTGCTTGTGTGTGTGCATGAGAGATGGCAGGCCTCCAACTCTGGCCTTCCGCACTGACTGTTCTAGTACCACATTTCCAGCCATGAACCAGTTTGGTACCCAGTTGGTAGAAGCCACAGTGACCTTGTCACAGCTGCTGAAAGCCCGCAGCAACAAACACCTTGACAAAATTGGTATGTCTTTGGCTGGTGTCATCAAACTGAATTGAAAGAAAGGAAAAAAGCAGAATTTTCCAAAACTAAACAGAAGACTCCAGCAATTTAGGATGAGAATACAATGGGTACTCCAACAGAATTCTGGTTTTGGTAAAACCAGTCTAAGCTGCAGAGGAAGAGTAATGCCTGGAAAGAGACATCCTTATGGATAATCACTGGACTTGCAGTTAGAAAATCATCTGGAATTGGAAAAGGAATTAGTCCTATGTATGTATTGACCACGTCTAAGTGACAAGAATACAGAACACTATTTTCCAGTGTTAAAAAGAAAGGCAAGCCTTCTGAAGCAAAATGAAGTGCATAGGAAACCAGTTGCAGTTCTCAAGAGACCTAACCAGCTAAACAGAAAAAATAACATTATGGCCAGTTTTACCAGGAGAGGAAATAAATTAAGCCATCAGAAAGACACTTCACAGGTAACTTTTCTTTTCGGAAGAGGCCTGAAGAAGGTTCAGGCCCAGTTGAACACGGAACAACTGCTAGATGTAGTAGCAAAGAGAACTAGTCAATGCCAGACTTCTATCACAAACGCAGGAATCTGACTGTATCTATTGATAACCCTGGAGCAGTACAATGCCCAGCAACTGAGAAACCATGATTAATTCATACTGCTATACCTTCATTCTTTAAAACACGGCAGCAAGAGAATGTAAAGAAAGTTCCAACGGGTGTTCCCCTACAATTTGACATAAATAGTGTTGGAAAACAGACAGAGATGGCTTTGAATGAGCACTTTGGGATCCTGAGAAAACAAAGAGCCACTCTCACATATAACAAAGGAGGAAGTCACTTTTTAACTGTGGAATAAATCCCATGTTACAGGGACTATTGTGTGACGACTGTGTTTGAAAAGCTGAATTGCTTGAAGAGTTCTTCACAGAAATTCAGAAACTTTACTTCAAAATTTTATAAGGCTAAGTAACACCTATTTTTCAAGGTTTAAAACAAAGGATAAAATAATGCCCTGAAAGAATAACAGGGAGTATACGTAACTGTTCTTAGACTTCACAAATGGCTCAGGCAGAACCATTATCTGTTTGACTTCTTTAGTTCCTTGAGCAGAAGAAAATGGCAGAAAGATACTGTTAGTGCTAAACTTTTTTTTTTTTTTTTTTTTTCCTGGAGACGGAGTCTGGCTCTGTCGCCCAGGCTGGAGTGCAGTGGCACCATCTCGGCTCACTGCAACCTTCACCTTCTGGGTTCAAGTGATTCTCCTGTCTCAGCCTCCGAAGTAGCTGGGACTACAGGGGCCCGCCACCAAACCCGGCTAATTTTTTTTTTATATTTTTAGTAGAGATGAGGTTTCACCATTTTGGCCAGGTGGGTCTCAAACTCCTGACCTCAAGTGATCTGTCCACCTCAGCCTCCCAAAGTGCTGGGATTACAGGCATGAGCCACCGCGCCCAGCCTAGTGCTGAACTTTTAACAAGAAATGTGGTTGCAGGAATTAGTCTCAGTTTAAAATGTTGGTGTTTAAAGGCTGTAAATGCATATTTACAAAGTTGTCCCATAGGGCCTTGGAGGAGAAGGTCCAATGTAAAAATCTGAAAATTTGGTTAGTAAAAGAAAGCATAAGAGGAAGTAGTAACTTGAAGGACAGATAACTGAGATGAAAAACTCAAAACTCAGGTCCTAGGTATACTGTTTGGATTTAGTGTAGTCTTGAGTCTAGTGTCCACAAATAATTCTTCAAATGATGTTTAGAAGAATTATAATTATTAAAATGAATTCAGTACCCTGGATATTTTGATAGTAAAATTAATAGCCATAAAGTGCTAGACTTCTTACTTGAGAAGTTAAATTTTATAAGCTTTAGAGTTTGCTAAATTAAATAATTTATAGCTCCAAAGACAAAAATATACTGGTATTTGTCACCAAAAAAAAAATCAAAATTTATAATAGAGTTACATTGTAACCTTGTTGTTTACCTTCACTCTGATTTCTGGTATGGTATAAATTAAAGTTCAGAGGGCAGAGTAAGATGGCAGAATAGAAGCCTACACCAATCACACCCCCACACTCCCTGGAACACCAAATTTTAACAACCATCTGCACAAAGAAAAACACTGTCATAAGAACCAAACATCAGGTGAGCAATCACAGCACATGGTTTTAACTTTGTATTACCAAAAGAGGCATTGAGGAAGGATGGAGAGACAGTCATGAGTTGCTGATACCACCCCACCCACATCCCTCAGCAGCCACCGTGTGGTGCAGAAAGGCAATTTGTACACTTTGGGGATAAGGAACACAGCAACTGGGGGACTTCACATTGAATTCACTGCTGCCCTGTCACAGCGGAGGATAGAGCCATCCTAGGTTCAGCTAGCTCCCACACACAGAGGGAGCATTTGGACCAGCCCTAGCCAGCAGGGAAACACCCATCGCAGCAGATGGAACTTGAGTTGCTCAGCAAGCCTCAACACTGCGGCCTGAAATGCTCTGGGATCCTAGGTAAACTTGAAAGGCATCTAGAATGCAAAGACTGCAATTCCTAGGCAACTCCTAGCACTAGGCTTGGCTTAGAGCTAGTGAAATAGGGTGGCAGGTGCCCAGCAACTGAGAAACCATGATTAATTCATACTGCTGTACCTTCATTCTTTAAAACACGGCAGCAAGAGAATGTAAAGAAAGTTCCAACGGGTGTTCCCCTACAATTTGACATAAACAGTGTTGGAAAACAGACAGAGATGGCTTTGAATGAGCACTCTGGGATCCTGAGAAAACAAAGAGTCACTCTCACGTATAACAAAGGACGAAGTCACCAGCTAGCATGGTTAAGGGAGTGCTTGCGTCACCACTCCCCCAACTCCAGGCAGTGAAGCTCCCAGCATGAAAGTGTCTCCTTCTTTCTGCTTAAGGAGAGGACAGCAAAGAGTAAAGAGGACTCTGTCTTGCATCTTGGACACCAGGTCACTCACAGTAGAATAAGGTAATGGGCAGAGTCGTGAGGCCTCAATTCCAGGCCCCAGCTCCTGGATAACATTTCTAGACACACCCTGGGCCGAAAAGGATCCCACTGCCTTGAGGGAAGAACCCAGTCCTGGAAGGATTTATCATCTGCCAACTAAAGAACTCTTGGGCCCTGAACAACCACCACTGATACCCATGGAGTACACCATTGACCTTGGGCTCTGAGACATGCTGGTTTCAGGGGTGACCCAGCACAATCCAAAATAAATAAAATGGGAGATAAAAAAGAGACATTACAATGGATACTGCAGAAATTCAAAGGATCATTTGTGGCTACTATGAGCAACCATATGCCAATAAATGGAAAAATCTAGAAGAAATTAATAAATTCCTAGACATATACAACCTACCAACATTGAACCATGAAGAAATCCAAAAGCTGAACAGAACAATAATAAGTAACAAGATCGAAGTCGTAATAAAGCCTCTAAGTAAAGAATAACTTGAGGCTTGATGGCTTCACTGTTGAACTCTATCAAATATTTAAAGAACTAATACCAATCCTACTCAAACTATTCTGAAAAACAGAGGAAGAGGGAATACTTCCAGACTTACTCTAGAAGGTCAGTATTACCCTGATACCAAAAGACATATCAAAAAAGGGAAACTGTAGGCCAATATCAGTGATGTACACTGATCCAAAAATTGGCAACAAAATACAAGCAAACATGAATTCAACAATACATTAAAAGAATCATTCATCATGACCAAATGGGATTTATCCCTGGGATGTAAGAATGGTTTGACATATGCAAATAAATCAATGTGATCCATCATATCAACAGAATGAAGTACAAAAACCATATGAGCATTTCAATTAATGCTGAAAAAGCACTCAATAAACTTCATCATTCCTTCATAATAAAAACCCTCAAAAAATGGGGATAGAAGAAATATACCTCAATATAACAAAAGCCAAATATGACAGACCCACAGCTAGTATTATACTGAATGGGGAAAAACTGAAAGTCTTTCCTCTAAGATCTAGAACAAGACAAGGATGCCCACTGTCACCACTGTTAACCAACAAAGTACTGAAAGTTCTAGCTAAAGCAGTCATACAAGAGAAAGAAATAAAGGACATTCAACCTAGGAATACAGCTAACTAGGGAAATGAAAGATCTCTACAAGGAGAACTACAAACCACTGCTCAAAGAAATCAGAGATGAAAAAACAAATGAAAAACATTCCATGCTCATATACAGGAAGAAGCAATATTGTGAAAATGGCCAAACTGCCCAGTGCAATTTACATATTCAATGCTATTTCTATTAAACTACCATTGACATTCTTCAAAGAACTACAAAAAAACTATTTTAAAATTCATATGGAACCCCAGAAAAGCTTGAATAGCCAAGGCAATCCTAAGCAAAAAGAAACAAAACTGGAGACATCATGCTACATTACTTCAAACTATACTACAGGGCTATGGTAACCAAGACAGCATGGCACTGATATAAGAACAGACACATAGACCAATGGAACAGAATAGAGAACCCAGGAATAAGACCGCACATCTACAACTATCTGCAACAAACCTGACAAAAACAAGCAATGGGGAAACGATTCCCTATTCAATAAATGGCACTGGGATAACCGGCTAGCCATATGCAGAAGATTAAAACTGGACCCCTTCCTTACACCATGCACAAAAATCAACTCAAGATAGATTATTGACTTAAATGTAAAACCCAAAACTATAAAAATCCTCGAAAACAACCTCAGCAATACCATTCGAGACATCGGCACAAATATTTCATGATGAAGATGCCAAAAGCAACTGCAACAGAAGCAAAAATTGATAAATGGTATCTAATTAAACTAAAGAGCTTCTGGCACAGCAAAAACAACAACAACAAAACACTATCAACAGAGTAAACAGACAATCTACAGAATGGGAGAACATTTTTGCAATTTATGCATCTGACAAAAGTCTAATATCCAGCATCTATAAGGAACTTAAATAAATTTACAAGAGAAAAACAACCCCATTAAAAAGTGGGCAAAGGACATGAACGAACATCTCTCAAAAAAAGACATACATGGGGCCAAGAATCAATGAAAAAAACCTCAACAACACTGATCATTAGAGAAATGCAAATCAAAACCACAATGAGATACCATTTCACACCAGTCAGAATGGCTATTATTAAAAAGTCAAAAATAACACATGCTGGCAAGGTTGTGGAGAAAAAGAAATGCTTATACACTGTTGGTGGGAGTGTAAGTTAGTTCTGCCTTTGTGGAAGACAGTGTGGCGATTCCTCAAAGACCTAAAGACAGAAATACCATTTGACCCAGCAATCCCATTACTGGGTATACCCAAAGAAATATAAATTGTTCTATTATAAAGACACATGCACACGGATGTTCACTGCAAAACTATTCACAATAGCAAAGACATGAAATCAACCTAAATGCCCATCAATGATAGACTGGATAAAGAAAATGTGGCACATATACACAATGGAATAATATGTAGCCATAAAAAAAATGAGATCATGTCCTTTGCAGGGACATGGATGGAGATGGAGACCATCATCCTTAGCAAACTAACGCAGGAACAGAAAACTGAATAGTGCATGTTCTCACTTATTAGTGGGAGCTGAATGGTGAGAACACATGGGCACACAGAGGGGAACAATACACACTAGGGTCTATCGGATGGCCGAGGGTGAGAGGAGGCAGAGGATCAGGAAAAGTAATTAAAGGGTACTAGACTTAATACCTGGATGATTAAATAATCTGTACAACAAACCCCCATGACACACATTTACCTATGTAACAATCTGCACATGTACCACAGAACTTAGAATAAAAGTATTTTTTTTTAAAGTAAAAATAAAGGGCATTCATACTGAAAAGGAAGAAGTCACATTAAACTTGCTTGCAGATGATACGATCTTATGCTTGGAAAAAACTGAAGTCTCCACTAAAAAAACCACTAGAACTGATAAATTCAATAAAGTTTCATGATACAAAATAAACATATAAAAATCAGTAGCATTTCTATATGCCAACAGTGAACAATTTAAAAAGGAAATCAAAAAAGTAATCCCATTTATAATAGCTACAAATAAAATTAAATATATACAAATTAACCAAAGAAGTGAAAGATCTCTATAATAAAAACTGTAAAATGCCGATGAAAAAACTGAAAAGGATGCCAAAAAATACAAATATATTTCATGTTCATGGATTGGAAGAATCAATATTATTTAAATGTCCAGACTACCCAAAGCAATCTACAGATTCAATGTAATCCCTACCAAAATACCAATGACATTCTTCACAGAAATAGAAAAAACATGTTAAAATTTATATGAAATCACAATAGACTCAGAATAGTCAAAGCTATTCTGAGCAACAAAAAAAAAAACAAAACTGGAGCAATCACATTACTGACTTCAAATTATACCACAGAGCTACAGTAACCAAAACAGCATGGGACTTGCATGAAAAAAGACACAGAGACCAATGTGTGCAATGGTGCCATCTCGGCTCACTGCAAGCTCTGCCTCCCGGGTTCATGCCATTCTCCTGCCTCAGCCTCCCGAGTAGCTGGGACTACAGGCACTCACCACCATGCCCAGCTAATTTTTTGTATTTTTTAGTAGAGACGGCATTTCACCGTGTTAGCCAGGATGGCCTCGATCTCCTGACCTTATGATCCACCTGCCTTGGCCTCCCAAAGTGCTGGGATTACAGGCGTGAGCCACCACATCCAGCCAAAATATTTTTTAAAAATAAATTAAATGAATAAAAAAGGTAAATATCAAAGTCCAATATTAAGAGAGGAGATGAAAACTAGAAAAACTAGTTAATTAATTAAAAATCAAGAATTTATGGGGAGAAAAGAGTTCCTCCCTCCACCTCTGATGGGATGGGAGGAGTTAGTCTGTTGTGCCAAGATACTGCTAAAAGTCCTCAGATGTTGTATACTGTAAATTACAGTATAATGCCAAATGCAACAAAATATCCCAGCTACAAGTTATATGCTGGGTCATTTTGAAGCTCGGCATATTAGTTTACTATAATGTTAAAAACATCTAAGTAAGCGTTAGTTTCCCTAGAGCATATTATTAGTGTTGACTTTTCCTGCAAAACAAAACATTATCATTCTTATTTTCATAAATAACATAACTTTTATGACTATACAGATCTTTTTTAAAAAACTGTAAGAAATAATGCCAAACTATTAATAGCAATTATGTTTCAGTACCTCCAACAGTATCTTATCACACAGCAAGCACTAAATACTTAGAGAATACTTCTTTTATTTCTGAGTTTTATATTTCTGAAATATTCTAATCTCTTATAAGTATGCATAATGATAAGCATGGCAAAAAAAATTTTAACTTTTGAACAATCCCTATTGCTATATGAAACAAAAACCTATTACTATAAACCCCAACGATGTGCCATAAAATCTCACTGTTAACAACAATTATTGTCTTCCTGTCAATCTCCCAAATTATTTTCCACTACAAAAGGATATTAGAACTATAAAAACCTAGAATAGCAGAGGAGAACCACAGGAAAATAAAAGATAATAAGCACAATTTGAAGTAAAACCAGATCCCCGATGAACAAGTAAGGGAGAGGTAAAAGCAAATCAGGGGCCAAACAGTTGGATGGAAAAACAGTACTTGGCCAAAGAGGCTGGGAACCCCAGGCACTTATGAAATGTCTTCCTTTTTTATCTATATTCCACTCACTGTTCTCAGTTTTAAAGGCATTAATCCATTTAATCCTCTAAAAACCTAATGAGGTAGTCACTATTAGTTTGCCCATTTTAAAAATGAGAAAATTGAGGCAGAGAGAGGTTAAGTAACTTGCCCCAGGTTACCGTGCTAATAAATGATAAAAGGTTAGAATTCAACCTGTGTTTGAATCCAGAGTCAAATACTACCTTCCCTCATAATTTTTCCCATCATGTTTTGTAAAGGAGGCTATATCTGGCATTCAGCAGACACCAGTCTGTGTGCCAAGTGCCAATATCCAGTAAATGTTGGGCAGTCATGCCAAAAATAGAAAAGCTAGCCACATTAAAGGAACATGCCCAAGAAACAGTAAATTGGGGGCTAGATTTAATTGAGAGACTTCAAGGGGTAAAATTCCCCTTGATGCCCAGAAAGAACAAAAATGAAATGAATATCCCAGTGACATCAAGCGTATGACCCAGATCTATCTTCCTCTCTGAAGAAACCAATAATCATGAGTGTTTTAAACACTTGGCAGCCTGCCAGAGAGGAAGAAAGGAGCTGAAGAAAAGTAAATTAAATTTCCTACTGTAGTAGATAAGACAAGTTTCTAGATAGGATGAATAAACTAAAAAGGAAATAAGAATGAAAAAGACACTGGAGACCAAAGTACAGTAAAAGACACACCGAGAAGGCTTGCAAGTAGAACATGACAAAGAAGATAACAGAAGGAACAATGCAACCGTGCAGATACGTAAAGGGGTAATTGAAGGTTTTGAAAAAGCAACTGTATCCCATTATACATAGAAAAAAATAGGGAGGACAAATAATAGAAAGAAGCTTAGCTAAATCCTACTTTTCCATCATAATTCAGGTTAGGGGTTACCCTCTTCTGGCTGGGTTAAACACTGCCCCCCTTGGCCCATACCATCATAGCACTTAGCACGTCATATTATAATTATAATTTTCCTCTACATTTTCTCCCATCCTACTATGAGCTTCGTGATAGTAGTGGCCACTTTTATTTCTGTATTTCCAATGCTAGATTAGTACTTGGCCATAAGAGTATTCAAAATTTACTGAATGAGTGAAGGGAGACGACAAAGGAAAATCCATTAAAACTAGGAAAAATGTATGCCTTGGAAATAAATGAACTTTAGTATATAAGCATTTGTGTGCAGACATGGGTAAAAGGCAACTAGGTTCATTCAGTCTGTTAAAGTATACCCCTATCCAACAGACAAAATGGACTCCCTGTGGCTAACTGAGATGCTCAAAGTAAAACAGAACCAGGCGGCCATCCTGGGTGAAGGAGCAGTCACGTACTCTGTGTTCTCAGAAAGATGTGAAAGTGTTACAGGCCCTCCCTTTCTACAATCAAGCCAAACCAGTTCCTGATGTCTGTGCCAAGATAAATAAACCAAAAACCCTACACCACCCACCAGCCATTTGAAAGAAACGTCTGACAGAGATCTCTGGTTTAGAGCTTGGAAATCAACCAATCAGGACTCACCTGCCACAGCCAATGAGGGCTCAGTTGTAGCAACGACTCAGAACTCCACTGTGCCAACTATTTGGAACTACATGAATTTAAATCTTTCATTTGCATAAATGGACCTGATTGGGAATTTGGGAAGCATATTTTTCTATAAAATCCAAACCTTCTCTTTGTTCTCTGAAATGCATTCTTCATTTTACACCGAAGGCTATGTTTCCCTGGTTTGCAAACTGTTCACTGGAAAAAAAAAAAAGTCTCTTTTCCTCGAATTCCTTTTTAGAGAATTTTGTTCACCAGTGACTCATAACGCATAGGTCCCAAAGCCAAACGGCCTAGATTTGAAGCCCAGTTCCAACATTTATTAGTTGTGATACTGGTCAAGGTATTTAACCTCTCTGTGCTTCAGTTGTCTGTATCTAACATGGGGACGATAACAGTACTTATCTTAGAGAGTGGCTGTAAGAAACAAGCAAGTTACTATATGTGAAACATGTTATTAGGGTGCCTGGCAAAGGGCAAGAGCTCTATAAATGTTAGCTATCATAAGCCATTATCATTTAACAAACTTGAATGCCTACTGGCACAGGTTTGAGGAATACATGAGAGGAAAGTGGAGACATTAAATGTATACTTTTCTTTACCCAACTCAGGAAATATAGAAAGATGAGAGACAGGTTAATATAGCTAAAGAGAATTGCAGAGTCAATTCAAGCCTTATGCTCCCTTTATCAACCTCCATTTCCTGGAAAACTGGCCAGTCCTTCCTTTTTGCTCCTATGTAGACTTCTACTATAATACATATAAAACTTTAATGAAAACATGTTTGGTTTTATTTACTCATGTGTTTAATATCTACAACATTCATGTTTACATGTCTTTTCTCTTTCCTAGAATCCAGGCTCTTTGAGTGCTGGGACTATATCTTATTTGTCTTTATATAGTAGCTTCTAGTACATGACACTCGAATGTGAAATAAATAAAAGAATTTTTTTATTAGTGCTTTATTTTTGGAATATGTTCACACGCTTAGGGTGAGGAAAAACAATAGAGAGACAAAGACAAAGAACTGTGTACATTCCTTAAGAATATGAAAGTGCCCAGATTTGGGGATGTGACTGATCAAGAGGGCACTTTATCTTTTGACTGAGACTTTGGGAAAGTATGAAGATGTTAAGAATGGAAGTTAAAACATTCTTAACTAGCAGTCCCAACTTCCTCTATAAATTTTAACATTAGAAGAGATCTCTGAGAGACTATGCTTAACTTAGGGAGCAGAATTTGGTGAAGTCTCCTTTAATATGCCTAACTTCAACTCCCTTTCATGAACATTTTCCTCATCTACTGCAGTTTACTGTTATCCTTCAAAAAGCAGTACTACACAGAGTATACAAGATGTCATCAGACCCACACAGTAGGACTACCACTTTCTTCAACCTAAACATGTGCTCAATGGAAATAATACTCTCAATTACATAGTGTTGTAAAAATTAAATGAAAATATATATGAAGTACTAAACATAGTAACTGACACACAGTAGTACCAAGTGTTAGCTGTCATTCTTTGAATTACTATTATTGTTATTGAGTCTTCTGTTTTATGCCTATCACTTCAAAGGTAACTAAAAACACATTCCCAGTTTGTTTTATCTCTTATTATCCACTGATTTTTAACATGCAGAGATCAGTAGCTAATTGTGCAACACCAAAATAGGATACAATAGATGTAAATTTTTAGATCAAACAAAATAAATATGTATGATACTTCAATCAAAATAATTTCAGGGCTGTTTCTCTCAACTTTGGTCACTCTCTGCTTTGAAAAAAAAAAATTGTGTTTCTATTAGCAATGCTTTTCATCCTAATAATAAAAGGAAATTTTCAGAATCAGTATTAACTGACATTATAAAAGAAATATCTATACACACAATTCTTTTTTATTTTCAAATAAAGTTAAAAATAAATCACAAAATTGGGGCAAAAACACACAAAATCTCATTTTTTTTTTTAACCAGAGAATTACTTTAAAAGCTACCAAGTAGAACACAAATAAAATGTTGTGATTGAGGGTATTCAGAGATTTTTCTCTTAATTTTACTGTTTTTAGTAAACAAATCCTTGCTTAAAATAATATAGGCAACAATAGGTTCTATAAACTTTCCTCTAATCACACCAGGGGAAAAAAACTCAAAACCTTATTAATCATGCAAACCTGTAGGAAGAAGCACAGATCTGAAAAGGTAATAATGATACTTGTCTAACTAGAATAATATAAAAGTGATCTATTTTCATTACCTCCATGTAAATTAGGTCATCCTGAACTGTGAAAGACCAAAACCACATGTGTATGACCTTAAATGCAATATAATCTCTCGTTTCTCAAATGACAGAATCAGAATACTATACTTGTTCTACAGAAAAGCTGACATACAAATGTAAACCATTAAAGCTAACACAAATCATCTTTAATTTCTTAAATATTATAACATTTCCCACTGTCAAAAGCAGGGTGATTTATTACAGAGAGAAGATTCAAGGTAGAAAAGACCACAACTCAAATGATTTCTTTCCCAACTTAAGCATCACCACTGTCATTCTGAATCTAATAACAAGTTTTTAATTTAAAAATCCCTGCAGTTGCTAAGCATAAGTGATTAATAAAAACGTATCATTAATCATTGAAACCCGTCAAAAATACTCGAGACCTAGGGCAGTCAAACATCTTATCTGAAGAACAGCTAACAATATTAAGGAAAATGCTTTCTTTTTTTTTTAATTTTATTATTATTATACTTTAAGTTTTAGGGTACATGTGCACAACGTGCAGGTTAGTTACATATGTATACATGTGCCATGTTGGTGTGCTGCACCCATTAATTCGTCATTTAGCATTAGGTATATCTCCTAATGCTATCCCTCCCCCCTCCCCCCACCCCACACCAGTCCCCAGAGTGTGATATTCCCCTTCCTGTGTCCATGTGTTCTCATTGTTCAATTCCCACCTATGAGTGAGAACATGCAGTGTTTGGTTTTTTGCCCTTGCGATAGTTTGCTGAGAATGATGGTTTCCAGTTTCATCCATGTCCCTACAAAGGACATGAACTCATCATTTTTTACGGCTGCATAGTATTCCATGGTGTATATGTGCCACATTTTCTTAATCCAGTCTATAGTGGTTGGACATTTGGGTTGGTTCCAAGTCTTTGCTATTGTGAATAGTGCCGCAATAAACATACGTGTGCATGTGTCTTTATAGCAGTATGATTTATAATCCTCTGGGTATATACCCAGTAATGGGATGGCTGGGTCAAATGGTATTTCTAGTTCTAGATCCCTGAGGAATCGCCACACTGACTTCCACAATGGTTGAACTAGTTTACAGTCCCACCAACAGTGTAAAAGTGTTCCTATTTCTCCACATCCTTATCTACAACCATCTGATCTTTGACAAACCTGACAAAAAGAAGAAATGAGGAAAGGAGTCCCTATTTAATAAATGCTGCTGGGAAAACTGGCTAGCCATATGTAGAAAGCTGAAACTGGATCCCTTCCTTACACCTTATACAAAAATTAATTCAAGATGGATTAAAGACTTACATGTTAGACCTAAAACCATAAAAACCCTAGAAGAAAACCTAGGCAATACCATTCAGGACATAGGCATGGGCAAGGACTTCATGTCTAAAACACCAAAAGCAATGGCAACAAAAGCCAAAATTGACAAATGGGATCTAATTAAACTAAAGAGCTTCTGCACAGCAAAAGAAACTACCATCAGAGTGAACAGGCAACCTACAAAATGGGAGGAAAATGCTTTCTTAATCATAAGGGTAGCATATGGCTATCATTCAATAACTTAGGAATATCTATTTGAATTTATTATCTATGACTCTTTTTTTAAAGTAAATTGTGAAGTGGCAAAGGAGAGAAGCACTTTGCAGATGATAGGAAAGAACATACATAAATAGCTACAGAAAGAATTAGTTTTAAACATATTATTCAAAGAACAGCTTTTTATAAGGCAGACAATCAATTAGAATAAAAAAATTAAGCAAGTGTTGGAGGTGACTAGAAGCAAAGCTTCCTTTGAGCTGGAGCTGCAAGGTAAAAATTAATTAATTAATAAAATTAATAAAAATTAAATTGAATTAAAAAAAAAAGAAGCAAAGTGGTGGAAGAGAAGAAAGAACCCATCAAGATAGCTCAAACGTAACTAATGGATGAAAAAGAAGCTTGTTAACATCTGTTAGATGTTAGATGTTAGAGCCCATCTCTAACTGGGCAGATCACTGTCTTCAACCAAGCATGGAATTCTAAAAGGGAAAATACAAAGCAATAATAAAAGAGAAATGCCCACAATACTAGCAAAAACAGCAACATGAAATCAGATAGTCAAGGAAGTAACAGTGAGACCACATTCATATCTCCATTCAGATTTTTGTATAATCCCCTCCTAAAGTCTATTTGTACTGCTGAAAAGAACCAAAATGAGTTACTGAGCAAATTCGAATACCAGACATGGTAAAGACAGAGTAGCTATCAAAGAAAGAGGCACTGCAGTGAGGAAAAAAGACGGTGTTGAACTGCCTACACCATCACTCCCTCATCCCTGGATAGTGCCTGTGTGTTGCAGAGACAGAATCCATGTACTTGGGGAAGACAGAGCACAGTGATTGTGAAACTTTGCATTGGAACTCACTGCTGCCCTATTACAGCAGAAAGTAACACAGGACAAAATTCAGCCCATGCCAAAGGAGGGAGCATTTAGACCAGCCCTAGCAAGAGGAAATCCCAGCAGTCAGTGAGTTCCAGGTAGACCCACCACCACGGGCTAAAGCACTCTGGGTCCTTATAAACTTGAAACTTTATTAGGGGTCCTAAATAAACTTGAAAAGCAGTCTAGGCCACAAGGACTGTAATCCCTGGGGAAGTCCTGGTGCTGTGCTGGGCTTGGAGCAAGGAGACATGAGGTGCAAGTGACCTAGATAGACACTAGGTAGGGCAGCCAAGGGAGTGCTTATGTCACCATTCCTGTAATTCTAGGCAGCGCAGCTTGCAGCTTTGGTGGATACTCCTTCCAATTTGAGGAAATAAGAGGGGAGAGTAAAGAGGACTTTGTCCTGGAACTTAAATACCAGCTGAGCAATAGTAAAATAAAGCACCAAGCAGAGTCCTGAAGCCCCCATTCCAGGCCCTCGCTCTCAGATAACATTTCACGACACACTCTAGGTCAAAAGGGAAAAGGGAATCCACTCTTGGTAGGATTCATCACCTGCTGAATGAAGAGCACTTGGGCCTAAAATAAACATCAGCAGTAGCCAGGCAATAGAGCCACAGGCCATGGATGAGATCCTGTGCTATGCTGGCTTCAGGTCTGATAAAGAACAGTCCCAAAGGTGGTGGCCACAGAAATGGTTGTGTCACCCCTCCCCAAACACCAGGTAGCTCAGCACACTCTTCTCTTCCTTTACTTTGGAGAAGAGTAAAGGAAGAGAACAAGAGTCTCTGCCTGCTAATACAGAGAATTTTCCTGGATCTTACCCAAGACCACCAAAGAGGTACCTCTAAAATTCCGCAAGGATCATTACATGGCTTGGGGTGCCCTCTAATGCAGATATACCTGCAGTGACCAAAGACTTAACTCACAACACTCAATTCCCATTGAATACATGGAAAGCCTTCCCAGGAAGAACTGGTACAAATAAATCCAAACTTGAAGACTACAATAAATACCTAACTCTTCAATGTTCAGACACCCAACAAACATCCACAAGAATTAAGATCATCCAGGAAATCATCAACTCCCAAATGAACTAAATGAAGCACTAGCAATCAATCCAAAAGTAACAGAGATATGTGACCTTTCAAATAGAGAATTCGAAATAGCTGCTCTGAGAAAGTTCAAAGAAATTCAAGATAACAAAGAGAAAGAATTCAGAATTGTATCATATAAATTTAACAAAGAGACTGAAATAATTTTTTTAAAATCAAGCAAAAATTCTGGAGCTGAAAAATTCAACTGACATACTGAAGAATGAATCATAGTCTTTCAACACCAGAACTGATCAAGCAGAAGAAAGAATTAGTCACCTTGAAGACAGCCTATTTGAAAACACACAATTAGAAGAGATAAAAGAAAAAAAGAATAAAAAAGAATGCACCATAACTACAAGGTCTAGAAAATAGCGTCAAAAGGGCAAATTTAAGAGTAATTATCCTTAAAGAGGAGGCAGAGAGAGAGAGAGATCAGTTGCAGAATGTGTATTCAAAGGGATAATAACAGAGTACTTCCCGGCCGGGCGTGGTGACTCACGCCTGTAATCCCAGCACTTTGGGAGTCCAAGGCGGGCGGATCATAAGGTCAGGAGATTGAGACCATCCTGGCTAACACAGTGAAACCCTGTCTCTACTAAAAATACAAAAGCAAAAAAATTAGCCAGGTGTGGTGGCCGGCGCCTGTAGTCCCAGCTACCTGGGAGGCTGAGGCAAGAGAATGGCATGAACCAGGGAGGTGGAGCTTGCAGTGAGCCGAGATGGCACCACTGCACTCCAGCCTGGGCCACAGAGCAAGACTCCATCTCAAAAAAAACAAAACAAAACAAAAAAAACACACAGAGAACTTCCCAAACCTAGAGAAAGATAAAAATATTCAAGTATAAAAAGGTTATAGAACACCAAGCAGATTTAACTCAAAGAAGACAACCTTAAGGTTGTCTAACACCCAAAGGTCAAAACACCCAAAGGTCAAGGTTGTATAACACCCAGAGGTCAATCTAACACCCAAAGGTCAAGAATAAAGAAAGGATCCTAAATGCAGCAGGAATAAAGAAACAAATAACATACAATGGAGCTGCAATATGTCTGACAGCAGACTTCTCAGTGGAAACCTTACAGGACAGGAGAGAGTGCTATGACATTTTAAAGTGCTGGAGGAAAAAAAAAATCTTAGGATAGTATATTCAGTGAAAATAGCCTTCCAACATGAAGCAGAAATAAAGTCTTGCACAGATCAACGAAAACAGAGAGATTTTATCAACACCAGACCTGTCCGACAAGAAATGCTAAAGGGAGTTCTTCAATCTGAAGGAAAAGGACATTAATGAACAATAAGAAATTATCTGAGGATACAAAACTCACTAGTAATAGTAAGTACACAAACACAGAAAATGATAACACTATAACTGTGCTTTGTAAACTAGTAAACTACTCATATTTTGGGTAGAAAGATGAACCTGTTAAAAATAACTACAACTTTTCAAGAGTTAGACAAGATAATAAGATATAAATAGAAACAACAAAAAGTTTAGAAGTGGGGCAAATGAAGGTAAAGTGTGGATTTTTTATTAGTTTTCTTTTTGCTTGTTTGTTACTAGGTTGGTGCAAAAGTAATCACAGTTTTTGCTATTGAAAGTAATGGCAAAAACTGCGATTACTTTTGCACCAACCTAATAGTATGTTTGTTGTTGCAATCAGTGTTAAGCTGTCATCAGTTTAAAATAGTGGGTTTTAAGATATTATTTACAAGCTTCAGGGTAACTCAAGTCAAAAAACATACAAAAGATCACAAAAAATAAAAAGCAAAAACTCAAAGCACACCACCAAAAAAAATAACCTTCACAGAAAGGAAGATAGGAAGAAAGAGAATACTACAAAACAACAAGAAAACAAATAACAAAATGTCAGGAATAAGTCCTCATTTATCAATAATAATACAGAATGTAAATGGACTAAACTCTCCAATAAAAACACATAGAGTGGCTAAATGGATTTAAAAAATAAGACCCAATGATCTGTTGCCTACAAGAAAGAAACATCACCTGTAAAAACACAAAACAGACTGAAAATAAAGGGATAGAAAAGATATCCCATGCAAATGGAAGCCACAAACAGGAGGAGCTATAATTAGACAAAACAGATTTCAAGAGAAAAACTGTATGGCTCATGCCTGTAATCCTAGCACTCTGGGAGGCCGAGGCAGGCGGATCATGAGGTCAGGAGATCGAGACCATCCTGGCTAACACGGTGAAACCGCATCTCCACTAAAAAATACAAAAAAATTAGCCAGGTGTGGAGGCGGGCGCCTGTAGTCCCAGCTACTCAGGAGGCAGAGGCAGGAGAATGGCGTGAACCCGGGAGGTGGAGCTTGCAGTGAGCCAAGATCGCACCACTGCACTCCAGTCTGGGCGACAGAGCAAGACTCAGTCTCAAAGAAAAAAAAAAAACACACACACACACACAAAGAGGGGTCACTATGTAATGATAAAGAGGTCAATTCAGCAACAGAATATAATGATTGTAAATATATATGCACCCAACACTGGAGCACCCAGATATGTAAACCAAATATTAGAACTAAAGAAAGAGATCAGCCCCAATGCAATAGCTAGAGACTTCAACACTCCACTTTCAGCAATGAACAGATCATCCACACAGAAAGTAAATAAAGAAACATGGAACTTAATCTGCACCACAGTCCAAATAGACCTAACAGACATTTGTAGAACATTTGATCCAGTGGCTACAGAATATACATTCTTCTCCTCAGCTCATGGATCATTCACAAGGATAGGTCATCAGTTAGGCCAAAAAAAAGTATTAAATTTATTTTAAAAATTGAAATTATATCAAGCGTCTTCTCTGCCCACAACTAAATAAAACTAAAAATCAAGAGGAACTTTGGGAACTATACAAACACATGGAAATTAGACAACTTCCTCCTGAATGACCAGTGAGTCAATGAAGAAATTAAGAAGGAAATTTTAAAATTTATTGAAACAAATGAAAATGAAAACAGAACATACTAAAACCTATGGGATACAGCAAATGCAGTACTAAAAGGAAAGTTTATAGCTATAAGCACCTACATCAAAAAAGTAGAAAAAACATCAAACAACCTAACGATGCAACTTAAAGAACTAGAAAAGCAAGAGCAAATCAAACCTAAGACTAGCAGAAAAAAAGAAATAATAAATATCACACCAGAAATAAATGAAAAAAATACAAAAGATCAACAAAATGACAAGTTATTTTTTAAAAGATAAACAAAATTGATAGAACTTTATCCAGACTAAGAAAAAAAGAGAAGCCCCAAATAAATGAAATCAGAGATAAAAAGAAGACATTACAACCAATACTGCAGATATTTGAAGAATTATTAGAGACTTCTATGAGCAGCTACGTGTCAATACATTGTAAAACTTAGAATAAATGGATAAATTCCCAGACACAGACAACTTACCAAGATAGAACCATGAAGAAATCCAAAACCTGAATAGACCAATAAGAAGTAATGAGATCAAAGTCGTAATTAAAAAGTCTTCAGCAAAGCAAAGTCCAGGATCTGATGGCTTCATCACTGAACTTTACCCAACATTTAAAGAAGAATTAATATCGATCCTATTGGAACTATTTCAAAAAAAAGGAGGAGAAAGGAATACTTCCAAACTCATTCTACAAGGCCAGTATTGTCCTGATGCCAAAACCAAAAACACATTTAAAAAAGAAAATTATAGGCCAATATCCCTGTTGAACAATTATGCAAAAATCCTCAACAAAATGCTAGGCAAACCAAACTCAGCAACATATTAAAAAGATCATTCATCATGACCAATTGGGATTTATCCTCGAGATAAAAGTATGATTCAACATACACAAATCAATCAATCTGATACATTATCAACAGAATGAAGGACAAAGACCATATGAGCATTTCAATTGATGCTTAAAAAATTTTGATAAACTTCAAAATCCCTTCATGATAAAACCCCTCAAAAAAAAACTGGATACAGAAGCAACATATCTCAACACAATAAAATCCATATACAAAAGACCCACAGCTAGTATCACTGTGAATGGGTGAAAACTGAAAGTCTTTCCTCTAAGATAGTGGAACACAACAAGGAAGCCCAACTTCACCACAGTTATTCGACATAGTACTGAAAGTCCTAGCCAGAGCAATTACACAAAAGAAAGGTATAAAGGGCACTCAAATTGAAAAGGAAGAGACCCACAGCTAGTATCACTGTGAATGGGTGAAAACTGAAAGTCTTTCCTCTAAGATAGTGGAACACAACAAGGAAGCCCAACTTCACCACAGTTATTCGACATAGTACTGAAAGTCCTAGCCAGAGCAATTACACAAAAGAAAGGTATAAAGGGCACTCAAATTGAAAAGGAAGAAGCCAATTATCTTTCTTTGGGGATGATATGATCTTATATTTGGAAAAACTAAAGACTCTACCAAAAAAACTATTCAAACTGATAAATTCAGTAAAATGCAGAATGCAAAAAATCAACATAAAAAATTAGTAGCATTTCTGTAAGTCAAGAGCAAACAATCTAAAAAATAATTAAATACCTATGAATTAACTTAACCAAACAAGCGAAAGACCTCTATAATGAAAACTATAAAATACTGATGAAAGAAATCAAAGAGGACACCAAAAAATAAAAAGATATTCCACGTTCATGCACTGGAAGAATCAATATTGTTAAAATGTCCATATTACCCAAAGCACTCTACAGATTTAACGTAATCCCTTTTAAAATACCTATGACATACTTCACATAAATAGAAAAAACAATCCTAAAATTTATATGGAATCACAAAAGACTCAGACTAGCCATGGCCATCCTAAGCAAAAAGAACAAAACTGGAAGAATCACATTACCTGACTTCAAATTATACTAAAGAGCTATAGCAACCAAAACAGCATGGGGTTGGCATTAAATAAAAGACATGTAGACCAATGAAACAGAAGAGAGGACACAGAAATAAATCCATATGTCTATAGTGAACTCTTTTTTGACAAAGGTGCCAAGAACATACATTGAAGAAAGGACAGTCTCTTCAATAAATGGTGCTGGGAAAATTGAATATCCATATGCAGAGGGATGAAACTAGGCACCTCTCACCATATACAAAAATCAAATCAAAATGGATTAAAGATTTAAATCTAAGACCAAAACCTATGAAGCTACGATAAGAAAACACTGGGGAAACTCTCGAGGACATTGGTCTGGGCAACAATTTATTGAGTAATACCCCCAGAAGCACAGGCAACCAAGGCAAAAATGGACAAAAGGGATCACATCAAGTTAAAAAGCTTCTGGTGAGTGGATAATTCACAAAGTGTTTCACACATATTTTCCTTATTATTAATAACTAGAAAGTGGAATTAATTCCATTGTGAATCAGTCACTCAGCCTGTTTCCACAGTGGCCAGTGCACTCACAAGGTATTACAGGGATTCTATTTCAGAAAAAGGGAAGCAGTAGATGACTCTATATCTTCTAATTCAAAGATTCACTGAAAATATGCAGCTGTATCACTATCACCATGATGTGTGAATGATCACACCAAGGTAATCACTAAATCATTTTTTTAGTCTGAATCTTAATCACTAAATAGGCAGCAAAAGAGGGTAAAATGGCTATACAAGCACTCCTAGACACAAGGTCCCTAAAGAAGTAGACTTTGTGTAGCTGCAGACCTTCTACAACTACTTATGAGAACGAAAGTCCAAAGGCCAGAAAGTACTTCCTCACACTATGCAGAACAGATGTAAAATGCTGACAGCAATCCCAGGCAGGTGTAAATGCTCAATAAAAGCTAACTCCTATTGTTGTTATTATCATTACAGAGAGCATTCTCCAGAGATCACCACGAAAATAAGTTTCAAGTACTATATGCTTTTAGACACCCTATATACCTTAACATTCCTGACAAACTATAAGGTCTCCAGCTCTCACTAGAGATCATCCTCCAGAACATTTAAATTTCTTAGGTCAGTTGAAACATGATTAAGATGTCTTACTCTAATGGCACTACATTTTGATTTGATTTATTGCCACCACATCAAGTAAAGCTGCTGTCAGTCAGGGATGAAACAGGCCTAAATGGCCAGCAGCTACACAGCTACAGTGCTGGCAGAGAAGACACTCAATAAACATCTAAGAGAAAGGAAGAGACTTCTAGGGGAAAGCACAAATCCCCTCCCCTCAAACAGGATGGATTATTTCTGGTTTTCCTAGTAATTTTGATCTGTAAATCTATAATGTGTTGAGAGCCCAAAACAATATAGACTGCTTAACAGATAAAAATCCAAAAGGAGTACCCACTCCTTTTGAAGGGAAAGAAGGAATGATTTTTCATGGCTCTTCCCCTACTTTTCTGACTTCCCTTTAGACTAATATGCAGGCAGACTAATAAACCCAATCAGATTTTTAAAATTTGACTATAGGTATTGCCAAATTAAATCTCTGACAGAAAGAGCAGTTCTTAATGAGGTTTTACAGCATATAGGCCACCTAAAAAATCAAATGTATTAGCCCGATAAACATTTAAAACTTGCTAAGCCTCACTTGTAATCAGGGAAATGTAAACAAAATGAGATATTTATTGTGAACTAGAGTGGTAAAAATTGAAAAGACATAATATCTACTGTTGGCAAATTTATGAGACAAAGGGTACTCAGATACACAATAGGAAAGGGCATATATTTGCAATCTTTCTGGACAGAAATTTGGTAGTACCTATACAAAAACAGATCTCCATACCACAACAATTTCAATTCCAGATATGTGTTTGTGTTTCAGAGTACATACTATTTGTATATTTGTAATAGCAGGAAATAAAAAGGGAAAATGATTATAGGACCCTCAAAAGAGAAATGGAAAAATAAAATTATGCTATATCCACACCACAGAATACCGTGCAATTAAAGAGGGAGAAATCGTTTAATGTAGTGTTCATAACATTGTTTGTGGTGAAAAACAAGTTGCCAAGCAGGATATAAAGAATATTCCTCTTGGAAAACAATACATAAACTGTTAAAAAAAATTTCTGGCTAGGTGCAGTGGCTCATGCCTGTAATCCCAGCACTTTGGGAGGCCAAGGCAGGCAGATCACCTGAGGTCAAAAGATCAAGACCATCCTGGCCAACATGGTGAAACCTCGTCTCTACTAAAAATACAAAAATTAGCTGGGCGTGGTGGCACGTGCCTGTAGTCCCAGCTACTCAGGAGGCTGAGGAAGGAGAATCACTTGAACCCAGGAGTCGGAGGTTACAGTGAGCCAAGAGGGCACTACTGCACTCCAGCCTGGGCAACAAGCAAGACTCCATCTCAAAAAAAAAAAAATTATTCTGAGAATTAGAATTGGTGGGCAGGGAAGAGGAATGGTCCATTTTACATCTGTTGATTTAAATTTTTATTTTATCTACCCATCTGCACACTGATGTTGATTTAAATTTTTAAACAATAAAAAAGAAAAAACAGAAATTCTACATATTTTTCTTTGTTTTCTAAGTAATACAAAGTTGCTTATCTTCCCAAATCATAAATCAGTGACTAGCTTTACAAAGATGATTTTTACAGTTTTGTTAATTTATTTAAATATCTCAAAGATTTGGTTAAGTACATGATATTCTCAGTCAAAAACTAAGATTAGTACAGAGAATCACGTTAGCTAATTCATGTGCTTGGGAAAAACAAACTGACAACCATCAACAATACTTACTAGGGAAAAATAGAAAATGCTATTATATTATCAGTTTATCTCAGAGAAAATCCACTTGGGGATTTTCTATTGCATTTGGTTTATCATTAGTCAACAACAATAAGAACTCTATCCTGTTTCTGACCAATCCCCTCTCTTTATTAGGCTACCATTTAAAATGTTATTGATTAAAATGTTAAAATGTTAATGTTTAATATGTATTAAACATATTAACATATTAAACTGTAGCCATAATGAATAAACATTCTTACCTCCCTCTTTTAGCATGCTGCATCTAGACAATCTTTTAAAACACACGCTTTACTGAACCACCTAGGAAAATATACTTACACATAAATTGAAAGATTTTAAAAATTAAGTCAAATTTCTATGAAAAACTGTAACATTTAGCCAGCTCCACTGACCCTTCAAGTACAGAGTTCAGTTATCCATCATTTAAAGGCTGGTTGTACTTATCAAGAAAGATACTTAAATTAAGCCTTCCAACCTTCAGATAAGTATCAGTGTGTAACTTTTTTTAGAATACGACTACTTTGCATGTAGATATGTAAGATTTCTCTCCTTTTGAAACACATTTCATTAAGCAAAACAAATCTTCAGGTCATAAGATAATTATTTGCCTTGAAAAACAAAGATAAGAATGAAATTTTTTAATAGCTTAAAATTTTAGAAATCAAAGATTTTCACCCAATTCCCAATTATTCTATGAATTACATTAAGTAGAAAAAAGGATTTTAATGGACAGGAAAAGTTCCATTTCAGTTCAAACTTCAGGGATTTTAAATAAAACATCTGTGCAAAACATGTACTCTGAACAATGTCAATAAAATACATGAGTAAGCGGTCAAGTTTTCATCCAAGTTGTTAAACTGAACTTCCCTCCTACTTCTAATATTCTCTCCTATCCAATGCCATCTTATTCTACAACACTTACAGAAGTGTTGATAAAGAAATCATACAACCAGCATGGTGCCAATGTCTCTAAGATAAATTATAAATTAATTTTAATCTTCATCTTTCAAGCAACATTTTGTAACATGAAGCATGGCAAAGATGCATCATATTAGCATTCAGAATTTGGGGAGTTGCGAAGTGAGGCACTTATCACACTGAAGTTAGAAAAATGATGGACAGTTGTATACACATTATCATCACATGAAAATAACATGAATTAAGAAAGAACTATCTATCCATCTGACAACAATCTAATATCCAGAGTCTACCAGGAACTTAAAGAAATTTACAAGAACAAAACCCCACTAAAAAGTGGCAAGGGACATGAACAGACACTTCTCAAAAGAAGACATTCATGCAGCCAACTAACATGAAAAAAAAATCAACATCACTGATCATTAGAGAAATGCAAATCAAAACCACAATGAGATATCATCTCACGTCACTCAGAATGGTGATTATTTAAAAGTCGAGAAACAACATGCTGGCAAGGTCGTGAAGGAAAAGAGACGCTTTTACACTGTTGAGAAATTATTTCAACCATTGTGGAAGACAATGTGGCAATTCCCGAAAGATCTAGAAGAAGAAATACCATGTGACTCAGCAATCCCATTACTGGGTATATACCCAAAAGAATATAAATCATTCTATTATAAAGATACATGCACTGTATGTTCATTGTACCACTATTCACAATTAGCAAAGACATGGAATCAACCCAAATGCCCATCAAGATAGACTAAATAAATAAAATGTGGTATATATACACCATGGAATACTATGCAGCCATAAAAAGGAACAAGATCATGTCCTTTGTAGGAACATGGATGGAGCTGGAAGCCATTATCCTCAGCAAAGTAATGCAGGAACAGAAAAGCAAACACTGCATATTCTCATAAGTGGAAGCTGAACGATGAGAATACATGGACACATGGCAGGGAAAAACACACACTGGGGCCTGTCTGGGGAGTGGGGAAGGGGGAGCATCAGGAAGAATAGCTAATGGATGCTGGGCTTCATATACAGGTGATAGACTGATCTTTTCAGCAAATCATGTGCACATGTACCCCAGAACTTAAAAGTTGAAGAAAAAAAGAAAAGGAAGAACTAAGGATAACATTCCATGGGGTACTGGCTAATTCAGAACTAATTTCTTAACTTCTCAAAGGAAGAGTTTTAAACAAATTAGAAAGAAATAAAGAGAAACATGTTCACTTAATTCTTGGCAATGTCTCTTTACATTAATAATGTTTCATATCATGTAAATAGTATATCTACAAAGTACTAAGTGAACTAAATTTGACATTAGTGTGCAAACACCAAAAGAAAAGAGAAAAAGAGGTCACCAAGAAAAACTAAACCTAAAAAATTTAATAACCAAATAGAAGTATTTAAAAATAAAACTTATTAACTCTTTTCTAAAAGCATACAATACAAAAAGTCATAGTCACAACTCATATTTACTATAAAGTTGAAACTTAAGCTTCATACAATATTTTTACATTCAAGGGTGCAGTGGCTCACACCTGTAATTCCAGCACTTTGGGAGGCTGAGGTGGGTGGATCACTTGAGGTCAGGAGTACGAGATCAACATAGCCAACATAGCAAAACCCCATCCTACTAAAAATACAAAAATCAGCCAGGCATGGTGGTGCACGTCTGTAATCCCAACTACTCGGGAGGCTGAGGCAGGAGAATCAATTGAACCTGGGAAGCAGAGGTTGCAGTGAGCTGAGATCACGCCACTGCACTCCAGCCTGGGCAATAGAGTGAGACTCTGTCTCAAAAAAAAAAAAAATTAGATAAAATTGCCTTCAAACAGTATTAACAACACTGAAGACTAATCCTTCCTCAACTAACTTATAAGCAATATAAAAAAAAATTCTTATGATCTTAAGATGTACTTTATTAGACTGTCCACTTATGATAGCCTGAATTACACATTCGGGACTTGCCATAATACCCAACTGTACAGTTATAGCCTTGAATACTGACAACTTGTTTAGGCTCACTTAAATGACCAAATGAGAAAACTGGGTGCCTGCCATCACACCTGTATAATGAAATACTAGCTTCACCATGCTTTTCTTTTTCTCTTGCTACTTCACAAATTTCCTTTCAGAGAGATTTTCTGTTAAGAACAAAGTCAATCTATGAAATTGGAGTTTTTGCGCTGTTTCAAAATGCAAAAAAAAAAAACTTTAATTTTTTAAAGATATTTTCTACTAGAAATACACTAAAACTTCATTATAAATACTATCCATGTAAAAAGTTTTATAAGAACTGTTTATTTTGAAGCACTAATCCAAAGAAAATCTATTATATAATAAAATGTACCAAAGTAACATGATATGTACACAAGAAAAGTATAGTCATACAGTACATTTCACAGACTTTCAGGAATTACATAAAACATACTTAAATCTATTCACAAATATGCTGTGACTACTGGGGTCAGCCAGCTTTCCTGTAAAGAACCAAATAGTAAATATTTTCAGCTCTGTAACACACTTTTCTTCTTTTTTTATTACAACCTTTTAAAAGTGCAAAACCCATTCTTAGCTCAGGAGTCCTAATTTGACAACCCGAGGCTCCTTTCAGAGTACCAATTCATATTTTATTTGCTTCAAAAATGTTAAATATGAAAGAATTTTTAAGTGTACAATACTACACTTTTCCAAAGGAACAATTTCATTAAAAATGAGAGTATATTTATAGCAATAAATAAATATTATTAATTATAATAAAATACCAAACTATATACCTTACAATTTAATATAATAGAAATCATTCCCACATACACTAAATAGGTTAAAATCAAATTTCAATCCACCAAATTCAAGAATAGTACCACTTAAAAAAAAAAACACTACATTTCAGTAAATTTTCCACCAGTTAAAAACAGGATAATAAACTCTCCAGTGACAAAAACATTGCTACAGGAGTTGATTAAAATATATTCTTTGTCAAAGGTCAATTACTCCTTAAAACTGCATGAGGATTTTTACTGGTAAAAGACATACAACCCAGACACCTGAAAATTTAAGATACTTTCGTTGAATGCTGTCAATTGCCACTCTTAAGAAGCTGTTGTTGTATTTTTAAAATACATAATGATTACATATGATTGAGGCTAGAATAAGATTAAACCTTAACAGACTATAATCATAAATTTAACATTGCTATTTTGTATTTCAGAGCTTTAAATCAAATACAAATCACAGGGGAGAAAATTCACATTAAATGCTTGAGTCCAGTTGATATGAGACCCTATCATACTCAAGTATGGTTAAATTGTTTTAGAAATACCACTGGTTATCTGTAGAGAAAAAGGTCAAGAGCCCAAATAATACCCTTAATTAGTCCCACAGCACTTAGGATCTAAGCCACGCATTTGGCACGTACTATATTTGAGTCAAATGCAACTCAAACTGCAATGTTTCACAGTATTCCTTAACTTCTGTAATGATTTAAACTGTTTATTCCTATTTAAAATATAAGCAATCTTAAAGGAACTTTTTGTCATCTCAGAATCAAACATAATGCTAAAAATATAGCAGGTACACAAATATTTTTTAAATGAATAAAATTAATTAATACACAAATATAGCCTCTTCCAGGGCAAGCTAACCCAGAACTCAGTCCTTGAATATGGCAATTAAAGAGAGGTCTGACTCACACACCTTTTCATGTCAATAATTTTCTTAAAATCAGTCATTTTCTATTTCTAGGGCCAGTACCCTAGTTCAGGCTTTTATCCCCTCAAATGAGACTTACATATCACAGGTTCTTCTCTGTTAACTACATTTTACAAAGCTTACTTCCAGCTTAATCTTCCTCACGAAAATCTTTGCTCATGCTATGTCCTAGCTCAAATCCCTCCAGTGATTTTCCACTGCTTTATACAATTAAAGTCCATAATGTTCTATGTTTCTGTGGAGGCTCTTCATGGCCTGCTTTCAGTCTGCCTCTCCAACCTCAAACACTGCCTCATAACCATACTTCATATTCTGCTTGCACATGTAATTCTTGTTTTCACAAATGTCAAAATGTTATCCTTTCTACTTTCTACTCTTCCCTGAGATTTTCTGCTGACCTTGAATATGCAAGCTACCGTGGGTTCTAAAGCGGCAACGAAATGAATTCTGCCAAAATCATGTGAGCTTTGAAGAGCACCCCAAGCCTCAAAGAGACTACAGCCCTAAACAAAACTGATTACAGTCATCTGAACTCTGAACAGAGGACTCAACTAAGACATGTCCAGACTTCTGACCCATGGAAACTGTGATCTAGTAAATGTGTGATGATTTAAGATGCTAAATTTTTTTTGGTAATCTGTTATGCAGGAATAGAAAACAAATACAAATACACTCTCTCCCTCCACTTTTTCTCAAATACTCTTCCTTATCAGATATATTTTTAATCATTTTAATTTGTCAGAATACATAATGTAAAAATGCAATAATACAACAATACTTTAAAGTCCTTCCTCCTCCATTCTTTCTCTCTCTCTTTCTCTCTCTCTCTCTCTCTCTCTCTCACACACACACACACACACACACATTTATAAACACTGAAATTATCTGACTGGTAAAGAAACAGCATCTATCATGCCAAGATTATTGCATGGAAACATATTTCCTCATCTGTAAAATGGATATAATAATTGTACCTACCATATAGAGTTGATAAGAGGATTAAATGAGCTAATATAGGTAGGCAATTTAAACTCTTGTTTCTCAAACCATGGTGTAACCAGGAGCAGTGGTATCCGGACATTTTTTAGGAAAGCA
Organism: Pan paniscus; assembly: GCF_029289425.2. Taxonomy (NCBI): domain Eukaryota; kingdom Metazoa; phylum Chordata; class Mammalia; order Primates; family Hominidae; genus Pan; species Pan paniscus. Next base: position 75,396,503 of record NC_073249.2, read on the forward strand.
GACCAGGCCCTACCCCTGACCTATAAAATAAGGCTTCGTTTTAACAAGATCTCCAGGTAATGCATGTGCACATTTAAAGTTTAAAAAGCATTTCCTTAACCAGTGCCTGCCACACATAAGCACTATATGATTATCTTTTCTTTAAAAGTTCATTTCTTTTCTATATCCTCTAGTTCCTTTTCATCCAAGTATAAACAATTTTCAGCCAGGGATGGTGGCTCACACCTGCAATCCCAGCACATTGGAAAGCCAAGGCAGGAGGACCACTTGAGCCCAGGAGTCCCAGACCAGCTTGGGCAACACAAGAAGATCTCAACTATACAAAAAACTTAAAAATTAGCCTGGGGTAGTGGCACATGCCTGTGGTCCTAACTACTCAGGAGGCTGAAGCAGGAGGTTCAATGAGAGGTTCACTTGAACCCAGGAGTTCAAGGCTACAGTGAGCCATGATCACACCACTGCATTCCAGCCTAGGCAAAAGAGTAAGACCCTGTCTCAAAAAAGAATCTTCATTTGCAAACTTGTTTCTATAGTAAAAGCTATGACAACTCAGGGGGAAAATTTTTTTAAGATAGCATTTTAGCCAATACAAACACAAAAACAACAACAAAAAATGCAGATTTTACTAAACCTAAAAGGTACAACAAAGTGTTAAGCTTACCTAATGTTACCATGAACCTGGACACTTAAAATTACTTGGGCATATATCTTTTAAGCAACAGAAATAGAATTATTTTGTCATCTCTCAGAATCAAGCATAGTGCTAAAAATACAGCAGGTACACAAATATTTGTTACATGAATCAAATTAATACACAAATATGCCCTCTTCCAGGGCACACTAACCCAGAACTGAGCCTTTAGGATAGCACAATGTATTAGACATTTGTTCTCTTCAAATAGTTTCTTCCTGCAGTTTACTATCCATGTTACAAGTATAAATGCAAGTATGATACCAACAAACAGAAAGCCAGTTTAAAATTCAGATGAAGCAAAACCAAGTAGCTCTTTAACTTCAACAGAGGCAATCCAGAACATGTGGGAGTATATACAGGTGACAAATTAATTTTAAAATAATCCTCATAAAACAGTATTGGTGGACTTAACTTTCTGCTAAGATTATTGGTATTCAAATTAATGCCCTTTAACACACTTCATTTTTTGAACAGCATTTGAAAGATAGGCAAAGATACCTTAATTCATTTTACTTTAGATCTCTCCCAGAAAATTAAAAGCAACTTTAAATCTGTATCCCTTTTTAGTTAAATTACAGGCTAAGGCAAGACAATTTAGAATGACTTGAACTTCCACTTTTGCTTTGACAGGCAAATTGTTGAAAATAATTAAATAAAAGAATACTCTAATTCCCCACAGCAGGAAAGCATTTTTATGCCACCTCCAGCTCTAACTTTTGATGTTTGCGTTGACAAAATGTCAATTACAGAACTAATAATAAAGTGTATTGAAAATGTATGAAACACCTGATCTATAAAAGAAAAGAAACTATTACTTCCTACTCTGTAATTTTCGTAGCTTTTTTTTATATAGGTGATGGCTAATACATATTTCAAAAGACAAGGTGACATCTCAAATAGTGAAAAACTGTTAAGAATAGAAGTGAAAAAATTTTAAGAGAAAAACAAAAATTCAGTGACTTGCTCCTGTTTGGACCATATATAAGAATAATTAATTGAAAATTTTATTTTATGTTTTTGATGTTTTCAAGTGCAATTCCAGAAATGTTATCTCTGCTTTTCTAGTCTTTCTCATTATTGAATAATTTTAAGGTATTTTAAAAGAAAAACATTCATTGACATTACTAACCATTTATTGCTCTTCATTCATTCATTTATTATTATTCATACTATTTACTGAGCTGGCAAGATTTCACTAAGAAGATAGCATTCACAGAAAGACTGGAAAAAGGGGAGGGAAAGAACCATGTGCCTATTTGGTGGAAAAAAAGAGCTCCAGGTAGAGAGGGAAGAGCAAGTGCAATAGCCCAGAGGCAGCAGTTCATCTGGTTTGTTTGTTGGAAGAACAGCAAAAGGACAAGTGTATAATTTATGAGGCTGAGAGTGGTAGAAAATTAGGTCAGAAAAGTAAAACTCAGACAGCAAGATTATGTATGGTTTTGTGAATCATGGTAAACAGAACTTTGGCTAAGTAAAATGAGAAGCCACCAAAGGATTTTCAGAAGAGGAATAATGTCATCTGACACATTTCAAAAGGATGACTATGGCTGGTGTGTGGAACACAGACTCCAGGGGAGGGGACAAGGCTGGAAGGCAGGAAGACCAGTTTGAGGTATCACAATAATCCAGTACAGAAAAGATAGGGTCAGACAGAGGTTGGATTATAAATTCCTATACTTGGAGCCTAAAAGCCGCCACTTACTGACAAGAAAAGACTGTAGATTTTGTGGGAGAATCGGGTATCCGTCATTTCCTGGAGCACAGATTCCCTTTATACAACAGAAAAGAAAGAAGCAAAAGTATTTAGGGACAGAACTCTGGAAACATGTCTGCATTGTACATGTGCAAGGTCTCAACATGGACATATGACCAGTTAGGCAGGCCCTCTCTGGTTTCTCCTGAGTGTGTGCAGAGCCTTGCACATAACAGAGAGCCTTCCAGATGACCAGTGATAATTGTAGGATCTCCACTAATTCCTCAGATCTCCATGTTAAAATCCTGGCCAATCTGTAGCTTTCCCCCACCAGGAATCTCATGCTACTTGCAAGACTGAGCTTCCCATTCTTTTGCTACAAAAATCACTACTGTTTCTAACAATACTGTGGAAACATAGGGTTGTTCCACGCTCTGCTCCAGATCAAGTGAGCCTTCCCTAGCATCAACAGCAAAGCTACTGGTTTCCACAGGTTGCCCTACCCTAATAAAAACTACCATGATAGTAAGTCAGTGGTGAAAATGAGCGTAGTGGGAGCAGCCTCAGGGGCTAAAATATGATAGACATAAGGTTCAGTAGTTTTTTGTGAATAATTGCTTCTCAATCTGTTGTATAATTTTAGTCGCTTTCCAAAGTCCTGAAAAGGCTGTTTTTGACAGTTTAATCCACTTTAATCGTCACTTTGGAATAAGTGGACTTGCTGAGCTCTTCACTCAGCCACTCTGCATTAAATGCATTTTTATTTTACTTATTTTTGTTGACATGTAATAATTATACATATTTATGGAGTACAATGTGATGTTTTAATGTATGTATACATTGTGTAATGATCATATTACGGTAATTAGCATATGATCACCTTAAACATTTATCATTTCTTTGTTGGGAAAGCATTCAAAATCCTCTGTTCTAGCTATGTGAAATATCCGATGTGTTACAGTTAGCTACAGTCACCCCACTGTAAAACGGAGTAGCAGAATTTATTCCTCTTACCTAACTGTAACACTGTGCCCACTGACCAGCCTCTCCCCATCTACCCTCTCCTCATTCTCCCCAACCTCTGGTAACCACTATTGTACTCACAACTTCTAGGAGATCAATTTTTTGGATTCCACATATGAGTGAGATCATGCAGTATTTGTGTCTCTCTGCCTGGCTTATTACACTTTGCATAATGCCCTCCAGGCTCATCCATATTGTCCCAAATAACAGGATTTCATCCTTTTTATGACTGAATAGTATTTTATTGTGTATGTATAATACATTTTCTTTATCCATTCATCCACTGATGGACATTTAGGTGGACTCCATATCTTGGCTATTATAAATAAACATGGAAGTCCAGCTGTCTCTTTGACATACTGATTTCATTTCCTTTGGATAAATACTCCAGTAGTGAGACTGCCGGATCATTTTTTTTTTAACTTTTATAATTTTCTGAGGAACCTCCACACTGTTTTCCACAACAGCTGTACTAACTTACCTTCTCACCAATAGCATATAAGAGTTCCTGTTTCTCAGCCGGGCGCGGTGGCTCATGCCTGTAATCCCAACACTTTGGAAGGCCGAGGAGGGTGAATCACTTGAGGTCAAGAGTATGAGACCAGCCTGGCCAAAATGGGAAAACCCCATCTCTACTAAAAATACAAAAATTAGCCAGGCGTGGTGGTGCACATCTGTAATCACAGCTACTCGGGAGGCTGAGGCAGGGGAATCGCTTGAACCCAGAGGTAGAGGTTGCAGTCAGCCAAGATCATGCTGCTGCACTCCAGCCTGGGCAACAGAGTGAGACTCTGTCTCAAAAAATAAATAAATAAATAAATAAATAAAAATTTAGATAAAATTGCCTTCAAAGAGTATAAACAACACTGAAGACCAATCCTTCCTCAACTAACTTATAAGCAATATAAAAAACATTCTTATGATCTTAAGATGTACTTTATTAGATTGTCCACTTATGACAGCCTGAATTACACATTTGGGACTTGCCAAAATACCCAACTGTACAATTATAGCGTTGAATACTGACAACTTGTTTAGGCTCACTTAAATAACCAAATGAGAAAACTGGGTGCCAGCTGTCACACCTATATAATGAAATACTAACTTTACCATGCTTTCCTTTTTCTCTTGCTACTTCACAAATTTCCTCTCAAACAGATTTTCTACTAAGAACAAAGTCAATCTATGAAATTTGAGTTTTTGGCACCACTGCACTCCAGCCTGGGAGACAGAGCGAGACTCCATCATTCTCAGCAAACTATAGAAAGGACAAAAAACCAAACACCGCATGTTCTCACTCATAAGTGGAAACTGAACAATGAGAACACATGGACACAGGAAAGGGAACATCACACACCAGGGACGGTTGTGGGGTGGGGGGAGGGGGAGGGATAGCATTAGGAGATATACCTAATGCTAAATGACGAGTTAATGGGTACAGCACACCAACATGGCACATGTATACATATGTAACAAACCTGCACGTTGTGCACGTGTACCCTAAAACTTAAAGTATAACAATAATAAAAGAAAAAGAAAAGAAAAGAAAAAAAAAGAGAGTTCCTCTTTCTCCACATCCTCACTAACATTTTTTGTGTGTTTTTGATGATAGACATTTTAACCACAGTAAGGCAATACCTCATTATGGTTTTGATTTGCATTTCCCTGATAGTGATGTTGAGCGTTTTATCATAAACCTGTTGACTATTTGTATGTCATCTTTGGAGAAATATCTATTCAGATCTTTTGCCCATTTTTAAATCAGACTATTTGGGGTTTTTTGCTATTGAATGCATAATGTGCAAATATTTTCTAATGTCATAGGCTGTCTCTTCATTGTTGATTTTTTCCTTGCTGTGCAGGAGCTTTTTAGTTTGATGTAGATCCATTTATGTTTGCTTTTGTTGCTCTTATTTTTGAGGTCTTGTCTAAAATAAATCTTCGCCCAGACCAATTACTTATAGTGTTTCTCCTGTGTTTTCTTCTAGCAATTTCATAGTTTCAAGTCTCACATTTAAGTATTTAATCCTTTTGAATTGACTTACATACAGAGAGAGAGAGGGGCCTAGTTTCATTCTTTTACATGTAGCTATCCAGTTTTCCCAGTTCCATTTGCTGAAAAAACTGTTCTTTCCCCATTGTGTGTTCTTGGCACCTTTCATAAACATCAGTTGGCTGTAAATGCCTGAATTTATTTCGGGACTCTCTATTTTGTTCCATAGGTCTATGCGTCTATTTTTTATGCCAATGCCATACTGTTTTGGCTAATATACCTTTGTAGTAGATTTTGAATCAGGTAGCATGATGTCTCCAGCTTTGCTCTTTTTGCTCAAGATTGCTTGGCCTATTTAGGGTCTTTTGTAGCTCCATATGAATTTAAATTTTTTTTTCTATTTCTGTGAAGAATGTCATTGGAATTTTGATAGAAATTGCACTGAATCTGTAGATTGCTTTGGGTAGTATAGACATTTTAAAAATATTAATTCTTACCATCCATGAACATGATATATCTTTCAATTCATTTATATTGTCTTCAATTTCTTTCACCAATGTTTTATAATTTTCAATGAAGAGATCTTTCACTTCCTTAAGTATATTCCTAGGTAGGTGTTTTGTTTGTTTGTTTGTTTAAAGACAGAGTCTCACTCTGTCATTCAGGGTGGAGTGCAGTGGCACAATAACAATTCACTCCAGTGCCAAACTCCTGGGCCCAAGCAATCCTCCTCCCTCAGTCTCCTGAGTAGCTGGGACTACAGGTGGGTGCCACTATGCCCTATTAATTTTTTTATTTTTATTTTGGTAGAGACAACGTCTCCCAATGTTGCCCAGCCTAGTCTCAAAGTCTTGCCTTCAAGAGATCCTCCTGCCTCAGCCTCCGAAAGTGTTGGAATTACAGGCATGAGCCACTGCATCTGACTTATAAATAGGATTTCTTTCTTGGTTTTTCAAATAGTTTCCTATTGGTGTATAGAAATGCTACTGATTTTTGCATTTTGCTTTTTGTATTCTGCAACTTTACTGAATTTGTTTATTAGTTCTAAGAGTTTTTGGTGGAGTCTTTAGGGTTTTCTGTATAGATAATCATATTGTCTGCAAACAGGGACAACTTGATTTCTTCCTTGTTAATTTGGGTGCCTTTTATTTCTTTCTCTTGCTTAACTGCTCTGCTAGAATTTCCAGGACTATATTGAATAGCAGAGGTAAAAGTAAGCATCCACATCTTGTTCCAGAAATCAGAGAAAAAGGTTTCAATTTTTTTTTTTTTTTGCAGGAGACCAAAGCTTTATTATTATTCAAATCAGTCTTTTTTTAAATACAAAAAATTAGCCGGGCGTGGTGGCGGGCGCCTGTAGTCCCAGCTACTCGGGAGGCTGAGGCAGGAGAATGGCTGAACCCGGGAGGCAGAGCTTGCAGTGAGCCGAGATCGCGCCACTGCACTCCAGCCTGGGCGACAGAGCGAGACTCCGTCTCAAAAAAAAAAAAAAAAAAAAAAAAAAAATTATTATTATGAAATTTTCCTTGTTTAATATGATGTTAGCTGTGGTTTTATCATATCTAGCCTTGTTTATGTTGAGGTATACTCCTTCTGAACATAATTTGCTGGAAGCTTTATCACAAAAAGATGAAGTCTGTCACATGCTCTCTCTGTATCAATTGAAATGACCACATAGTTTTATCCTTCAATCTGTTAATGTGATGTATCACATTTACTGATTTGCCTATGTTAAACCATCTTTACATTCCTGGGTTGAATCCTTCTACATAATGGTGAATTACCTTTTTAATGGGCTTTTGAATCCTTATTGCTAGTGTTTTTTTTTTTTTTAAACTATACTCATTAGGAAAACTGGCCTGTAGTTTTCTCTTTTGTTGTGTCTTTGCTTGGTTTTCAAATCAAGACAGTGCTGGTCTCATAAAATGGGTTTGAAAGAGTTCCTTCATTTTCAGTTTCTTAGAATATTTTGTGAATAATTTGTATTAGTTCTTCAAATGTTTTGTAGAATTCAGCAGTGAAACCATCAGGTCCTTGAATTTTCTTTGATGGGAGGCATTATTACTGCTTCAATCTTGCTACTCAACATCAGTCTGTTCAGATTTTCTATTTGTTCTTGACTCAAGCTTGGTAGGTTGTATGCGTTCAAAAATTTATCCATTTCTCCTAGGTTATCCAACTTGTTGGCATATAATTGTTCATAGCAGTTTCTTATGATCCACTGCATTTCTAGGGTATCAGTTGTAATGATTCCTTTTTCATTTCTAATTTTATTTAGTCTCTTTTATTTTCTTAGTCTGCATAAAGGTTTGTCAATTTTATCTTTTCAAAAATAAACTTTTGTTTCCTGGGGTTTTTTTTTTTGTATTTTTAAGTCTTTATTTCATTTATATTTGCTCTGATCCTTATTATTTCTTTCCTCCTCTCAATTTTGTTTTTGTAGTTCCTTGAGACGTGTTAGTTTTCCTAGTTCCTTGAGGTAGACAGTTAGGTTGTTTATTTGAGATCTTTCTTCTTTTTTAATGATGGCATTTATTACTGTATACTTCCCTCTAAGGACTGCTTTTGCTATTTTGGTATACTGCATTTCCATTATCATTTGTCTTAAGAAACTTTTATTTATATATTTATTTAGAGATGGAGTCTTGCTCTGTCACCCAGGCTGGAGTGCAGTGGCATGATCTCAGCTCACTGCAACTTCCGCCTCCTCAGTTCAAGTGATTCTCCTGCCTCAGCCTCCCAAGTAGCTGGGACTACAGGTGCTTGCCACTACACCCAGCTAATTTTTATACTCTTAGTAGAGACGGGATTTCACTGTGTTGGCCAGACTGGTCTTGAACTCCTGACCTCAAATGATTCACCTGCCTTGGCCTCCCAAAGAGCTAGGATTACAGGCATGAGACAACGTGCCCGGCCAAGAAATTTTTTAAATTCCCTTTTAATTTCTTCATTGGCTCATTGGTTGTTCAGGAGTATATTGTTTAATTTCTATGCATCTGTACAGTTTCTAAACTTCCTCCTGTTGTTGATTTCAACTTCTATTACAGTCAGAAAAACGCTTGATATAATTTCACTTTTTTTGAATTTGTTAAGCCTTATTTTGTAGCCTAAGATATGATCTATTCTGGAGAATGTTTCATATGCAGTTGAGAAGAATGTGAATTCTGAAGCTGTTGGACAGAATGTTCTATAAATGTCTGTTAGGTCCATTGGGTATAGAGTACAGTTTAAATTCAGTTTTTCTATGTTAATTTTCTGTCTGGATGATCTGTCCATTGTTGAAAGTGAGGTGAAATTCCCTACTATTACTGTATTCCAATATATTCCATTAGCTCTATTAATGTTTGCTTTATATATTTAAGTGCTCTGATGTTGGGTATATATATATATATTTACAACTGTTATATCCTTTCGCTCTACTGTCCCCTTTAACATTACATAATGGCCCTGTTTGCCTCTTTTTCTAATTTTTTACTTGTATTCCATTTATCAGATAGAAATATAGGAATTTCTGCTTTCTTTTAGTTTATATTTGCGTGGAATACCTTTTCCCATCCATCATTTTCAGTCTATACATGTTCTTAAGGGTGAAGTGAGTCTCTTGGGGGCAGCATATAGTTAGGTCTTATTTTTCTATCCATCAGCCACTCTGTGTCTTTTCAAAGAAGAATTTAATCAATTTACACTCAAGTTAATTATTAATAGGTAAAGACTTGATGCTGCCATATTATCAACTTGTTCTCTGCTTGTTTTGCAGAACCTTTGTTCCTCTCTTCTTACTGTCTTCCTTTCCAGGTAGGAGGTTTTCTCTATCAGTATGTTTTGATTTCTTACTTTTTATTTGTATTGTATTTATTAAAGGTTTTGCTTTGTAGTTACCATGAGACTTACAAAAAACATCTTACAGTTATAACATATTATTTTAAGCTGACAATTTTGTTCAAAAAAAGAAAACACTAACTCCATTGCTCTCCCATATTTCATGTTTTGATATCATAATTTACATCTTTTTATATACATCTTTTTATACCTTATTATATTATTATACCTTATTATATACATAATTTACATCTTTTTATACCTTAGCAAATTATTGTAGTTGCTATTATTTTTGTTTTGTCTTTTAACCCTTCCTAACAACAAAGGTTAAACCATAAGTGGTTTATGTCCCACAATCACTGCATTAGAGTATGTTGAATTTGCCTGGACACTTACTTTTTCCTGTGGGTTTTATATCTTCAGATTTTTTTCATGTTACCCAGTAGCATCCTTTTCTCTCAGTTTGACAAATCTCTTCACCTTTTTTTGCTAGGCAGATCTGGTTACAGGGAATTCCCTCAGCTTTTGTTTGAGAATGCCTTCAGATTTCCTTCATTTAAAAAAAAATAGCTTTACTGTGTACAGTATTCTTGGTTGACAGGTTTCTTGTTTGTTTGATTGTTTCCCTTCAGCACTTTGAATATATCATTCTATTCATTCTCATCTGTCAGGTTTCTGCTGAGAAGCCTGCTTCCAGGAGTATGGAAATTCCCTTATTTGTTATTTGCTTTTCTCTTTCTGCTTTCAATATCCACTCTTTGTCTTTGGCAGTTTGTTTCTAATACATCTTATAGTTGTTTTATTTGGGTTAAACCTGATTGGTAAATCTAGTCTTGTTATACCTGGATATTTGTATATTTCTCCAGTTTTCAAAAATTTTCTTTTATTGCTTCTTTGAAAAAGCTTTCTATCCCCTTTCCCTACTCCAGTCCCTCTTGAACATCAATGATACACAGATTTGCTCTTCTGATGGTGCCCCATAAATCCTAACAGTTTTCTTCATACCTTCTAATTCCACTTTTCATTTTTCTCCTCCAACTATATAGTTTTGAAGAGCCTGTCTTCGAGCTGATTTTTCGTCTGCTTGATGAATTCTGCTGGTGATGCCCTCTATTGCATTTTTCATTTTGTTTATTATATCCTTCAACTCCAGGATTTCTATTTGATTTTTTATATGATTCCCAATTTCTCTGTTGGATTTCTCTGATAAATTTCTGAATTGTTTCTGTTTTCTAGAAGTTCACTGAGTTTTACTCAAAGAACTATTTTGAATTCTTTGTCCACCAGATCATTCATCTACATGGTTTAGGATCAGTTGTTAGGACCTTGCTTTGTCCTTTTGGTGAGGCCATTTTTCCTAGTATATTCCTATTATTTGTGGACATGCATCTCTGTCTACTCATTGACAAATTAGATATTTATTCTAGTCTTTGTAGTCTAGGTTTGTTTGTGAATTTTGGTGGGTTTGTTTAGGAATCTGAGCTGACTGCTGTATTCTATTTCAGTGCTAGAAGGCACCCTAAGCCCAGGTTAGACACGAGTCTCACAATGGCTCTGTCACTGATGCAAAGGATAGACCCACGGAAGGTCCCTGAAGGGCCCCTAGGCCATGTGGGAGAGCCAGTCAGGCCCTCAAGTCCAGAGGATCTGTGGAATGTGCTTCTTGCAGCATGATGCCCATAAACGGCCCCTTTAGTGCAGCTCCTATGGCAGGTATGATGAGCCACTTCCAAGTTCCACACACCGGCTGCTGCTAGTCCCACATCTTCTGTTTGTTCCTAGCTGGCCTCAGATGGTTGGGCCCCATCAGGACTTGTGTTGCTCCCAATGGGCCAGTGCAGAAGTGAGCCTCCTGTGAAGGGACCCGGGATTGTGGGGAAGCCAAATGTGCAGCTCCAACTCATTTTTTCCAGTATAGAAACCATGAGTCCAGGAGAAACTTCCATGTGTGGTACTGTAATGGCTTGTAGAAAGAGGCATCTTAGTCACAGAGAACCAATAATCTTATCTTCCAACTACAGTTTATTCGTCTTTGCAGTTCATGGGGGCTTTACAGCCTTGGTTGCATGTTCAGGTTCCCTTAGCTTTTATGAAGGTACTTTCATATGTGGATAGTTGTGCAAAATGATGTTTCTGTGGGGGTACTATCAGTGAAGAAAGAAACTCTGCCATCTTGTTCCAACCACATTGCATTTTAAATATAATTTGCCAAAGTAACCTACTAAAAAGGTCATAGAAAATATTTTGAAAGATGTCTGAGAAACTGCCACGATGCTAAAATTACTTTCTTTCCCCCACTATTAACATGCCTTTGTTGAAAAAACTCTAAGCAGAGTAAATAGCATTTGCTAAGACACAGAAGCATGTCAGGAAACTGTATGGTTAAGTGCAGGATGGGTGAACTTCTCTCTATTTTTAGTTCTTCCTTTCTAACCACATAGAAGCTCAAGTCTTTTACACCCTAAAATTGTCCTCTCTTGGCCAGAAATAATTCAGTATTCTCAATCTAATCTCTTTCCTCTTCTTATATTTCTTAAAAGAGTTACTTAAACACTGTTCTCTCCTTCCTTATCTTTAGTCAATCCTCAATGCACTACAATGAGGCTTCTTTCCTAGTTTTATTAAAATCACCCTTGTAGAGGTTCCATAATCCCCCCAAACTAACGAACTTGTAAGAACAGATTTTGGTCTTTATCTTATTAAACCTCCTTGTTTATTTGACAACACCGAATATCACTTCTTCTTTGACAATCTCCATCCCTTATTCTATCCCTGTCTTGGCTCTCATATTGTCATCATTTTTCTGCAGATCCTTTAGCTAGGGCTTTCTCTTCCTGGACCTACCCCTTAAATGTTAGTGATGTCCTAACATCTACTTTTAACCCACCTCTCCCACATTTTCCTCAAAGATAATTTCAGCCATTCTCATTGCTTCATACTGATGACTCTGAAGACTTTATCTCCAGTTGTAAAGTTTTTCTCACAGTTTAAGACTATTTCTAATAACTGAAAAATAGTTCCACTTCAGTGTTCCACAGTGAACTCAAACTCATCAATATTTAAAACTGAATACATTTTCCTCCCACCTCCAAACCCACACTTCCTCCCCCTGTGTTTCCTATCTCATTTGCTGGCACCAAGATCATCCAGTTACCTAAACCAAAAATTGCATTATAACCTTTGATTCTTTCTCCTCTCTTTCTTCTGCCATCTATAGTATCCAATTCATTTATAAGCCTCACTAATTTTATCTCCAGAATATCTCTAATCTATCTCTTCTGCACCCCTCATTTCTTACATTTTGAGGTAGTCATTTCAGTACAACTATTTCAAGACAACTGTCAAAATGGCCATGAGAAAAAATGAATATTGATCTAATTCAGCTCTTTACTAAGACTAAAAAAAAATGACTTTCCAATGATTCGCCTACATGATTTTAAGATCCTAGCAGTTGATGTTTCTGGATAATTTGCAGGTTAATAACACGCCAAAACTGTGGGGTCATTTGGCTTGCCATTTACTTCTTAGTTTATCAGTTTACTAGTAATGTTGTTTTTCATAAGTAAATGACTCTTCCATTATAGAGCATATCCACACAACTTTCAGATTTCTTCACCACTAAAGTAATTATCACTGGATCATAAAATACCTTTTCAAGCCTTTAATAACATTGAGTAATTTATCATAAAAAATGCATGGTGAATAAACTAAAGGTGTATTTGTTGTCTAAAAGACATTTTGAAGAGAATATTTTGGTTTCCAGTTGTAGATTTTTCTACAACTGATCCTTTAAAGAAGTATATGTGGCTACTGGATGATGTAATTTAAAATAATCTATACCTAGAGTTCATTGATAACATACTAGTTTATTTGCATGCTTGAAACCACTTTGCAAAAATGCTTCCAAATATGATGAAAGCTCCCTAAACAATAGTGGAAGATACAGTTTCATGTTCTATTTTCATATTACATTCAATTATATCTTTCTATCAGAAGTCTGCAATTTCAGACAGATCCAGAATATTAAGAATATATAAGATCTAGAACGTCTCATCTGGAAAGGGAACATTAAAAATACTATCTTTTAAGCAATTAAGAGTGTAGTTATATAGATTCAGTGACTTAAAGGAGAGTATCTTTATTTTGTTTATCATGAAAAATCATGGGCTTTCAGGTGAGATTTACATAGATTTGAATTTTGTTTATTATCCCTATGATCTCAAATGATTTACTTAAATTTTTTTGAATCTTCTTCCTTATATATTATATACAGATGATAATAGTTATTTCTCAGGGCTAAAATGAGTAAAATATAAATCTACATATATTAAATATCTAATATATATGCCACAAAACAGATTCTTAAACCATATCAGTTATCTTTCTTCAAACATAGTAGGACAGACGTGAAAACTGTTTTTCACTAAATTAGAGCAAAAGGCCAAATGATGTGACACTGAAGTGTATAATATACTCTTATGGAGTAGCACCTGTCATTTTACCAATTTTATTCTCTCTCAATTCTAGTTCCACGTATTTTTCATTTCTAAAAAAAAATGGCATTTTTGGATGACATTACCTGAAATCTTATTTTCAAGTAACTTTCTGGTAGATGCTTCTCACACCTATTTATTCTTCTCCATGAGCACACAGCTCAATTACATTCCCCAACTGCCCCTGTGGTTCTTGCTTAGCAGAAAATGATGTGCACAGCTTCTAGATCTGCCCCCGAAATCTCCTGCATGTGATATCTTCTCTTTATCCATTCATGTCAGCTGAGATAGAGATGACCCCATCACTGTTCTTGGAAGTCTTCTATAGAATACAGTAGAATCACACAATGTAAATAAGGGCTTAACTCTGTGACTTACAGAATACTGTGTAAGTAATACTGTAGAACCCTAAGGCTAGGAAATATAAGGCACTGAAACTTTCACCTTGGTCTCTTGGGTTGCTCTCTCTGGCAAAAGCTAGACATTATATCATAAGGACAACCAAGCGGCCTCTCTGAAGAAACTTATGTGAAGAGAAACTGATGTTACTTTCCAACAACCAGCATCATTTTGACCGCTATATGAGTGAGTGCTTTTGGAGATTCTTGCCCCACCCAGTCAAGTGTTCAGGTGACTACATGCCCAGACAGTATCTGATTCTTCATGAGAAAGTCTTAGCCAGAATTGCCCAGACAAGCCACTCCTTAATTCCTAACCTGCAGAAACCATAAAATAAATGTTTTCTGTTTTTTAAGCCAAAAAACAGGAACTTTAACCTCTACCTGCAATTACAGATAAAAACAAATAGATAACAGACCTATATGTAAAATCTAAACTATAAAACATCTAAAGGAGCAAAGGAAAAAAATCTTTGTGACATTGAGTTAGGCAAGGATTTATTACAACACAAAAGATATAAATCATAAAGGAAAAGAATTGCCAAATTAGACTTCATGAAATTAAACTTTTACTCTTCAAAAGACATTTTTCAGAAAATGAAAACAAATTACAGAATGAAAGAAATGTGTGCAAAACACATCTGATAAAAAAAATTGTCTAATATATATAAAGAACTCTAATAAATCAGTAAGACAAGTAACAGAATTTACAAATGAGCAACATATTCAAATAGACACTTGACCAAGAAGATATACAAATGGTAAATAATCACATGAAAAGATACACAAAAACATTAGTCATTAGGGAAATGCAAATTAATACTGCAATATACCACAACACACACACACTAGAATAGCTAAATTTTTTTAAACTAGTAAGGCCAAATGCTAACAAGGGTATAGAGCAACTGATTCATCTATTGCTGGTAGGGATGGAAAAGTAGCTTGGTAATTTCAACCCAGTGAACCTATTCGTAGGTATTTTTCCAAGTGAAATGGAAGCATATATTTGCCAAAAAAATTGTAATCAAATTCATTATTCATTATCAGAGGAACCACCCCCAATATTTCAATGTAGGTTCTTTTCTATTTCCCTACGTGTTGGCCAGTCTGAGAAATAAAGGGAAAGAGTACAAAAGAGAGATATTTAAAAGCTGGGAGTCCGGGGCAGACATCACATGTTGGCAGTTTCCATGATGCCCCCCGAGCCACAAAACCAGCAAGTTTTTATTAGCAATTTTCAAAGGGGAGGGAGTGTACGAATAGGGTGTGGGTCACAGAGATCACATGCTTCAAGGGGAACAAAATATCACAAGCCAAATGGGGGCAGAGCGAGAGCACAGGACCAGGGCAAAATTAAAATTGCTAATGAAGTTTCATGTCCCACTGGGCACACATTGTCATTGATAACATCTTATCAGGAGACAGAGTTTGAAAGCAGACAATCAGTCTGACTAAAAGTTACTAGACAGGAATTTCCTCATCCTAATAGGCCTGGGAGTGCTACGGGAGACTGGGGCTTATTTTATCCCTTATCAACAACCATATAATTCAGACATTCCTAGAGCAGCCATTTTAGAGACCTCCCCCTAGGAACGCATTCTCTTTCACAGGGCTGTTCCTTGCTAAGAAAAAGAGTTCAGCGATATTTCTCCTATTCACTTTTGTAAGAAGAGAAATATGGCTCTGTTCCACCCAGCTCCCAGGCAGTCAGACCTAATGGTTATCTCCCTTGTTCCCTGAACATCACTGTTATCCTGTTCTTTTTTCAAGGCACCCAGATTTCATATTGTTTAAACACACATGCTTTACGAACAGTTTGTGCAGTTAACACAATCATCACAGGGTCCTGAGGCGACATACACCCTCAGCTTAAGAAGATGATGGGATTAAGAGATTAAAGACAGGCATAGGAAATCCCAAGAGTATTGACTGGGGAAGTGATAAATGTCCATGAAATCTTCACAATTTATGTTCAGAGACTGCAGTAAAGACAGGCATAAGAAATTATAAAAGTATTAATTTGGGGAACTAATATATGTCCATGAAATCTTCACAATTTATGTTCTTCTGCCATGGCTTCAGCTGGTCCCTCCATTCAGGGTCCCTGACTTCCCGCAACAATTCACAATAGCCAGTAGCTAGAAATAACCCAAACATCCATTAACTCATGACTAAACAAACTGCAGCATATCTATACAACAGATTGCTACTCAGCAATAAAAAAGAACCAACTGCTAACACAATGTAGATAAATCTAAAAGGCATTATGCTACGTAAAGAAGCCAGATACAAAAGACTATGTACTAAGTGATTCCTTTTATATGAAATTGAAGAAAAGGTAAAACTATAATGACAGAAAATAGATCACTGGTTGCCAGGAACCACAAGTGAGGGGAAATGATGAGTTATAAAGGGCATAAGAGAAAGTTTCTGGGGTGATGAAAATGTTTCATATCATAATTCTGGTGGTGATTATGTGGATGTATAACACTTTTCAAACTTGGTGAACTACCACTCAAAATATGTTCATTCTGTTGTATATAATTTATGCCTTCATACCATTTATTTTCAATGGTTCTGTATCAAAACCCACATCAAAATTTTTAGACAAAAATCAGTCAAATGTCCTGTTTTTGAAGAGTGAGCAAGCTGAAGGCAGGGACTTCAACTGGTGGTTCATATATTAAAGATGCAAAAACATAGTGATCGAAGATTTTTATTTAGGGAACAGATGAAGCAAAATGGCAAGGCACGAGAAAGTAAAGAGTGCTAACTAAATAACCGCAGAGGAACATTCAAAAATCAATTAATTACTCTATCACATCAACAGCTAAAGAAGAAAAATCCTAAGATCGTATCAATAAAAGCAATTAACAAAATCCAATACTTATTCATGATAAAAACTCCCAGCAGACTAAGAATAGAAAAGAACTTCCTCACCTTGATAAAGAACACCTACAAAGACCTACAACTAACATCTTAATGTTAATAGTAAGAAACTAGATGCTTTCTTGCTAAGATCAGGAAGAGAACAAGAATGTCCCTTCTCACCATTCCTATTGAGCATTGTACAGAAAGTCCTAGTAAATGCAATAAGACACTTAGAAAATAAAATGAAAGCTATACAGATTGAGAAGGAAGAAATAAAACTGTCTTTATTTTCAGGTGACATAATGACATACGCAGAAATTTCCAAAGATTTGATAAAACAAACAAAAGCTTCTTAGAATTAATAACCAAGAATAGTAAGGTTACCTGTATACAAAGTCAATATATAAGATGTCAACTGCTTTTCTACATACCACAAATAAGCCATTGAAATTTTAAATTTAAAACTCAGTATCATTCATATTAATAACAAGAAGTACTTAAAATTAATCCAATAAAATCTGTACATGATCTATGAGGAAAATTATAAAACTGATGGAAAAAAATCAAAGAATATCATGTCACCAGATCTGTCTTACAAGAAATGCTAAAGAGTTCTTCAACCTGAAAGAAAAGAATGTTAATTAGTAAGAAAAACATTTGAAAGTATAAAACATACTGATCTGAAAGTATAAAAGTTACTGAAAAAAGTAAGTACAAATATGCAAATATGTAAAATATACAAAATATGCAATACTGTAATGGCAGTATGTAAATCACTTACATCTTCAGTATGAAGGTTAAAAGACAAAACTATTAAAAACAATAATAGGTATAATAATTTTTAAAAGAATACACAGGTTAAAAAGATATAAACTGTAGTATCAAAAATTGTAAATATGGGAGAAGGAGATGAAGTGTAAAGTTTTTTTTAATGCAGTTAGTTAAGCTGTTGGCAGGTTAAAAGAGCCTTTATAAGATGTTTTTCATAAGCCTCATGGTAATCACAATGCAAAAGTACAGCAAATACATAAAAGATAAAAAGTAAGGAAACAAAGTGTGCCATTACAAAATATTATTAATCACAAAGGAAGATTAAAAGAGAGTAAGACAGGAACAAAAAGTCTACAAAAAAGAAAGAAAGAAAGAAAGAAAGAAAGAAAGAAAGAAAGAAAGAAAGAAAGAAAGAAAACAATCACCAAATGGCAGTAAAAAGTCTTTATCTAAAGATAAATATCTTGAATATAAATGGATTGAGTATTTCAATCAAAAGACATAGAGTGGCTGAATGGAAGAAAAACAAAACAAAACAAAACAAAAACACAACGTCCCAATTATAGCTCCCTACAAGAGACTCACTTTACCAGTAAGGAGAAAAGTTTACCTGAAACTCACCTGAGACTCACTTTACCTAAAAATGTAGCGAAGAGAAAAGTTATCCCATGCAAATAAAAACCAAAGCAGAGCAGGAGTAGCTATTTTTATATCAGACAACACAGACTTTAAGTTCAAAAGTGTAAAAAGAGACAAGGGGAGAGGTAGGTGGAGGAAGATAGGGAATAGAAAGCTTCACCAATTGTCCCCTGTGCAAGAACATCAATTTAACAACTATCTACACAGAAAAAGAAAACCTTTGTAAGAACCAAAAATCAAGCGAACACTCATAGTCCTGGTTTTAACTTCTTATTGCTGAAAGAGGCACTGAAGAGATAGAAAAAAAAAAAAAAACAGTCCTGAACTGCCAATACCACCCCTCTATAACCCCTGGCATCAGTGACATGGTGGGGTAAGCATCACTGGGCACAGGGGGAGGGAGAACACAGCAACTGTGGGGCACTGAACTTAGTGCTGTCCTGTTAGAGGAGATAGCAAAACCTGACCCAACTCTTGCTGATGCCCGCCCATGGAGGGAGCATTTAAACCAGCCCTGGCCAAAGGGAAATCCCTGACCTCAGCGGTACAAATTTGAGTTCCTGCAGACCTTGCCACCAAGGGCTACAGTGCTATGTACAAGTAAATGTGAAAGGCAGTCTAGACCATAAGGACTGCAACTCTTAGGCAAGTCATAGTGATGAACTAGGCCCAGAGACAGTGGACTGGGGGGAAACATGACATACTGAGACATCAGCTGGGGCAGCCAGGGGTGTGCTAGTATCACCCCTCCCCTAACCCCAGTCTGCATAGCTCACAGCTCCAAAAGACACCCTTCCTTCCACTGGAGGAGAGGAGAGGAAGAGTAGGGAAGACTTTGTCTTACATCTTGGATACCAGCTCTGCCAAAGCAAGATCGGGCACCATCAGAATCATGAGGTCCCCATTCCAGGCCATAGCTCCTAGACATTTCTAGATACAACCTGAGCCAAAAGGGAACCCACTGCCTTGAAGGAAAAAACCCAATCCCAGCAGTGTTCATCACCTGCTATCTGAAGAGCCTTGGACATGAAATAACCAGCAGTGATACCCAGGTACTACATCAAGGGCCTTGGGTGAGCCTCTGAGACTTGCTGGCTTCCGATGAAACTCAGCACATTACTAGCTGTAGTGGCTATGGGAAAAAACTCCTTCTGCTTGAGAAAAACAGAGAAAAAAGTAAAGAGGACTTTGTCTTGCACCTTAGGTTCTAGCATGGCCACAGGGAAGTAGAGCACTAAGTGGGCTCTTATAGTCCCTGATTCCAGAACTTGACTCTTGGACAGCACTTCTAAACCTGCCCTGGCCAAATGGGGAGCCCACTGCCCTGAAGGCTGAGTCCCAGGCCAGGAAGCATTCATCACAAGCTGACTTCAGAGCCCTTGGACCTTAAAGGAATATTATGGTAGTCTGGCAGTACTCCTTGTAGCCTGGGTGGGTGGTGGTTATGGGGTGAGGTTCCTCTGCCTTTGGAAAGTGGAGAGAACAGTGGGAAGAACTGTGTCTTGTGGTTCAACTGCCAGCTCAGGGGCAGTATGACAGAACAACAGGTAGAATTCTAAGGTCCCTGACTCCTGGATGGCACCTCTGAACCTCCAACCCTGGGGTCTGAGGGACCTCCCCACCCTAAAGGGAAGGACACAGGCATGGCTGGCTTTGCCACCTGCTGATGGTACAGCTCCAGAGCCTGAGTGAACATAGGCAGTAGCCAGGGAGTGGTGACAGAGAGAGACTGTTTGTTTGGGAGAAACTCAGGACAGAGAGAGAGAGACTGTTTGTTTGGGAGAAAAGTAAGAAAAGAGAACAAGAGTCTCTGCATGGTAATCCAGAGAATTCTCCCAGATCTTATCCAAGACCATCACGGCAGTATCTCTATGAGTCTGCAAGAACCATAGCATTACTGGGCTTGAGGAGCTTGCCCCTAAAGTAGATACAGCTTAGATTAACACCCAAGTCCTTTCAAATATCTGAAAAGCATTCCCAAAAAGGACAGGTACTAATAAGCCCAGACAGTGAAAACTACAGTAAATACCTAACTCTTTGATGCTCAGACACTGAAAAACATCTACTAGCATCAACACCATCCAGGAAAATATGACCTCACCAAATGAACTCAATAAGACACCAGGGACCATTCCTGAAGAAACAGAGATATGTGAAACTTCAGAAAGAGAATTCAAAATAACTGTGTTGAGAAAAATCAAAGAAATTCAAGATAACACAAAGAAGGAATTCACAAATCTATCATAGAAATATAACAGAGATTGAAATAATTTTTTTAAATTAAGCAGAAACGCTGGAGCTGAAAAATGCAATTGGAGCTAAGGAACAGATCAGAGTCCTTTAAGAGCAAAATTGATGAGGCAGAAGAAAGAATTAGTGAGCCTAAAGGCAGGTTATATGAAAATACAGTCAGAGAAGCCAAAAAGAAAAAGAATAAGAAACAATGAAGCATGCCTACAGGATCTTTAAGAAGGCTCAAAGGTGCGAATCTAAGCATTATTGGCCTTAAAGAGGAGGTAGAGAAAGAGATAGGGTAGAAAATGTATTGAAATGGATTCCCAAACCTAGAGAAAGATACCAATATTCAAGTACAAGAAGGTTATAGAACACCAAGCACATTTAACCCAAAGAAGACTATGTCAAGGCATTTGATAATCAAACTCCCAAAGGCTAAGGATAAAGAAAAGATCCTACAGCATGGGCAACATGGCAAAACCATGTCTCAAAAAAAAAAAAAGGCAAGAAATGAAATCATAGCAACAGAGAAAATCATCTTCACTAAAGAAAGACGGGAAGGAAAGAAAGAAGATCAGAAAACAAATTACAAAATGGCAGAAGTACATCCTCACTTAGAAATGATAACAATGAATGTAAATGGACTAAACTCTCCCATCAAAAGACACAGACTGGCTGAATGAATGAAAAAGCAAAACCCATTGATCTGTTGCCTACAAGAAACAAACTTCACCTACACGGACACATATAGATGGAGAATAAAGAGATGGAAAAAGATATTCCATGCCAACTGAAACAAGAAAACAAACAAAAAAGAGCAGGAATAGCTATACTTATAGTGGAAAAATAGACTTCAAGACAGAAAACTCTGAGAGACAAAGAAAGTCACCATATAATGATAAAGGGATCAATTCGGCAAAAAGATACAACAATTTTAAATATATCTGCCCTCAGCACTGGAACATCAAGATATACAAAGCAAATATTATTAGAGCTAAAGAGAAAGATAAACCCCAACACAATAATACCTTCAAACCCCCACTGTGAGCACTGGACAGACCTTCTAGACAAAAAAATCAACAAAGAAACATCAGACTTAATCTGCATCATAGACCTAATGGACTTCATAGATATTTACAGAATATTTCATCCAATGGCTGCAGAATACATATTCTTTTCCTCAGAACACAGATGATTCTCAAGGACAGACCATATTTTAGGTCACAAAATAAGTTTTAAAACATTCCAAAAAAAACTGAAATAATATCAAGCATCTTCTCGACCACAGTGGAATAAAACTAGAAATTGTTAAAAAGAGGAATTTTGGAAACTATACAAATACAGAGAAATTAAACAATACGCTCCTGAACGACCAGTGGGTCAATGAAGAAATTGAGAAGGAAATTGAAAAATTTCTTGAAATAAATGATTAAGGAAACACAACATACCAAAACCCAGCAAAAGCAGTACAAAGAGGGAAGTTTATAGCTATAAATGTCTACATCAAAAAAAGGAAAAACTTCAAATAAACCTTCTAATGATGCATCTTAAAAAATGAGAAAAGCAGAAGCAAACCAAACCCAAAATTAGTTGAAGGAAAGAGCTAATAAACATCAGAGAACAAATAAATTGAAACTTTAAAAAATGAACAATCAATGAAACAAACCACTGGTTTCTTGAAAAGTTCAACAAAATTGACAAACCTTTAGCCAGACTAAGAAAAAAAGTAAAAAGATACAGATAAATAAGATCAGAAAGGAAAACAGAGACATTATCACTGAGATGGCAGAAATTCAAAGGATCATCAGTGGTTACTATGCGCAACCGTATGCCAATGAATTGGAAAATCTAGAAGAATAGAACACATTCCTAGACACATACAACCTACCAAGATTGAACCATGAAGAAATCCAAGACCTGAATAGACTAATAACAAGTACTGAGATTGAAGCAATAATAAAAAGTCTCCCACTAAAGAAAAGCCCAGGAACCGATGACTTCACTGTTGAATTCTATCAAACATTTAAAGAACTAATACCAATCCAAATCGAACTACTGCAAAACAGAGGACGAGGGAACTCTTCCAAATGTCCAGACTCATTCTACAAGGCCAGTATTACCCTGATACCAAAACCAGACAAACACATATCAAAAAAAAGAAAACTATAGGCCAATATCTCTGATAAATACTCACACAAAAATCATCAACAAAATACCAGCAAACAGAATTCAACAATACATTAGAAAGATCATTCACCATGACCAATTGAGATTTATCCCTGGGATGCAGGGATGGTTCAAATCTATCAATGTGATACATCATATCAACAGAATGAAGGAAAAAAACTATGATCATTTGAATTGATACTGAAAAAGCATTTGATAAAATTCAACATCCCTTCATGATTAAAAACCCTCAAAAAAGCTTGAGATAGAAGGAACATACCTCAACATAATAAAAGCCATATATGATAGACCAACAGCTAGTACCATACTGAATGGAGAAAAACTGAAAGCCTTTCCTCTAAGATCTGGAACACAACCAGGATGCCCACTATCACCACTGTTATTCAATATAGCACCAGAAGTCCTAGCTAGAGCACTGTTACCACTGTTAATCAACACAGTACTGCAAGTCCTAGCTAGAGCAATGAGACAGGACAAAGATATAAACGGCATCCAAATTGGAAAGAAAGAAGTCAAATTATCCTTTTTTGCAGATGACATAGTCTTATATTTGGAAAAGCCTAAAGGCTCCACCACAAAACTATTAAAACTCATCAACAAATTCAATAAAGTTACAGGATACCAAATTACAATACAAAAATTGGTAGCATTTACATACGCCAATTGTCAACAACGTGGAAAAGAATTTTTAAAAATAATCCCATTTATGGCCAGGTGTGGTGGTGGCTCGTGCCTGTAATCCCAGCACTTTGGGAGGCCGAGGCGGGCAGATCACAAGGTCAGATCGAGACCATCCTGCCTAGCATGGTGAAACCTCGTCTCTACTAAAACTACAAAAAATTAGCCAGGCGTGGTGGTAGGCACCTGTAGTCCCAGCTACTCGGGAGGCTGAGGCAGTTCAAGAATCACAACTGACTTCAAACTATACTACAGAGCTATAGTAACCAAAACAGCATGGGACTGGCATAAAAACAGACACATAGACCAATGGAACTGAAGAGAGAACCCAGAAATAAATCCATACATCTACAGTGAAATATTTTTTGACAAAGGTGCCAAAAACAGACATTGGAGAAAGAACAGTCTCTTCAATAAATGGTTCTGGGAAAACTGAATATCCATATCCAGAAGGATGAAACTAATCCCCTCTCACCATATACAAAAATCAAAACAAAACGCATTAAAGACTCAAGTATAAGACCTCAAACTATAAAACTACTATAAGAAACACTGGGGAAAATCTCCAGGACATTGGTCTAGGCAAAAATTTCATGGGTAATACCCTACAAACACAGGCACCCAAAGCAAACATGAACAAATGAGACCGTATCAAGTTAGAAAGCTTCTGCACAGCAAAGGATGCAATTAACAAAGTGAAGAGATAACTCACAGGATGGGAGAAAATATTTGTAAACTACCTATCTGACAAGGGATTAATAACCAGAAAATATAAGGAACAGCTCAAACAACTCTGTAGGAAAAAATCGAATAATCTGATTAACACATGGGCAAAAGATTTGAATAGACATTTCTCAAGAAAAAAAAAAGACATACAAATGGCAAACAGGCATATGAAAAGATGCTCAACATCTTTAATCATCAGGGAAATGCAAATCAAAACTACAATGAGATATCATCTCACCCCAGTTAAAATAGCTTACATCCAAAAG
This sequence comes from Pan paniscus, assembly GCF_029289425.2. Taxonomy (NCBI): domain Eukaryota; kingdom Metazoa; phylum Chordata; class Mammalia; order Primates; family Hominidae; genus Pan; species Pan paniscus. The sequence continues at coordinate 75,420,992 of NC_073249.2, forward strand.
GCAGGCAATCACAAATGCTAGTGATGTAGAGATAAAAGAACCCTTGTACACTGTTGGTGGAAATGTAAATTAGTACAACCACTATATAGAACAGTTTGGAGGTTCCTCAAAAAACTAAAAATTAAGCTACCATATGATCCAGCAATCCCACTGCTGGGTATATTTCCAACAAGAAAGGAAATCAGTGTAGCAAAAAGATACGTGTACTCCTGTGTTTGTTGCAACACTGTTTACAATCACTAAGATTTGGAAGCAACCCAAGTGTCCATCAACAGATAAATGGATAAAGAAAATGTGATACTTATATGCAACGGAGGACTATTCAACCATAAAAAAGAATAAGATCCAGTCATCTGTCAGCTGGGCATGGTGGCTCATGCCTGTAATCCCAGCACTTTGAGAGGCCAAGGTGGGTGGATCACCTGAGGTCAGGAGTTTGAGACAAGCCTGGCCAACACGGCGAAACCCTGTCTCTACTAAAATACAAAAAATTAGCCAGGCATGGTGCTGGACACCCGTAATCCCAGCTACTCAGAAGGCTGAGGCAAGAGAATCACTTGAACCCAAGAGGCGGAGGTTGCAGTGAGCTGAGATCGCACCACTGCACTCCAGCCTGGGCAACAAGAGTGAAACTCCATCTCAAAAAAATAAAAATAAAGATCCAGTCATTTGCAACAACGTGGATTGAACTGGAGATCATTATGTTAAGTGAAATAAGCCAGGCACAGAAAGACAAACATTGTATGTTCTCACTTATTTGTGGAATCTAAAAATCAAAACAATTGAAGTCATGGACACAGAGAGTAGAAGGATGATGATACGGTTAGGCTTTGCATCCCCCACCCAAATCTCATCTTGAATTGTAGTCCCCAGTTGTTGAGGGACAGACCTAGTAGAAGGTGACTGGATCATGGGGGCAGTTTCCCCCATACTATTCTCATGATAGTGAATGAATTCTCATGAGATCTGATGGTTTTATAAGGGGGCTCTTCCCTTTTCTCTCTCTCACTCTCTCTCCTGCCGCCTTGTGAAGAAAGTACCTGCTTCCCCTTCCACCATGATTGTAAATTTCCTGAGGCCTCCCCAGCCATGCAAAACTGTGAGTCAATTAAACCTCCTTTGTTTATAAATTACCCAATCTTGGGTAGTACCCTTACAGCAGCGTGAGAACAGACTAATACAGATGGTTACCAGGGGCTGGGAATAGTAGTGATGGGTTGCGGGGGGAGGCGGGGATGGTTAATAGGTACAAAAAAAATTGAAAGAATGAATAAGACCTAGTATTTGACAGCACACAGGATGACTATAGTCAATAATAACTTAATTGTACTATTTAAAATAACTTAAAAAGTATAACTGGATTGTGTGTAACTCAAAGAGTTATATGAGAGAATGAGTATGAGAGAATATGAGTATGAGAGAATACTCTCAAAGAGTATGAGAGAATAAATACTCCATTCTCCATGACGTGCTTATTTCACACTGCATTCTTTACCAAAATACCTCATGTACCCCAGAAATATATACACCTACTATGTGTCCACAAAAAATAAAATTAAAAAAATTTAGAGACAAAGAAGGTGATTATATAATAAAAAGGTCAATTCAGCAAGAGACTATAACAATTGTAAATATATGCACTCAACATCAAAGTACCTATATATAAAGCAGACATTAATAGATCTGAAGAGATATTCTGCAATACAAAAAATAGTAAGAGATTTCAACAACCCACTTTCAGCAATGGACAGATCATCCAGACAGAATATCAATAAAGGAACATCAGACTTAAAGTACACTCTAGACTAAATAATATATAAGACATTCCATCTAACAACTGCACAATATACATTCTCCTCAACTGTGTATGAAACATTCTCCAGAACAGATCATATGTTAGGCCACAAAACAAGTCTTAACAAATTTAAGAAGACTGAAATCGTATCAAGTATCTTTTTCAACCACAATAGTATAAAACAACAAATTAATAACAGAAAAAGCTTCGGAAAATTCACAAATACATGGAAATTAAACAATATGCTCCTGAACACCAAGGAGACATTTCAACTGATACAACAGAAATACAAAGAATCATAAAATACTGTTATAGACCCTTATATTCAAACAGTTAAACAACCTAGAAGACATGAATAATTCCTTGACACATACAACCTACCAAGATTGAATTATCAAGAAATAGAAAATCTGAACAAACCAATAATGAGTAATAACACTGGATCAGTAATAAACAGTCTCCCAGCAAAAAAAGGAAGCTCAGGACCTGATGGCTCCATCGCTGAATTCTAACAAAGACTGAAAGATGAATTAATACCAACTGTTCTCAAACTTTTCCAAAAATTTCAAGAGAGCAGAGTAATTCCAACCTTATTTTATGAGGCCAGCATTACACTAATATCAAAGCCAGACACAGACAAGGATACTACAAAAAATGAAAACTACAGGCCAATATTTCTGAAGAACACAGATGCAAAAAACCTCAACAGAACACTAGAATACCAAACACAACAGCACATTAAAAAGATTATTCATCATGATCAAGTGGGATTCATCCAGGAGATGCAAGAATGAGTTAACATACGCAAATCTGTAAATGTAATGCATCACATGAACAGAATGAAGGATAAAAATCACATGATAATTTCAACTAATACAGAAGAAGCATTTGACACAATTCAACATCCTTTCATGTGAAAAACTCTCAACATATTAAGTATAGAAGGGATATACCTCGATAAAATAAGGCCATATATGTCAAACCCATAGCTAACATTATACTGAATGGGGAAAGGCTAAAAGCTTTTCCTCTAAGATTCAGAACAAGACAAGGATGCCTATTCTTGCCACTTCTATTCAAAATAGTAATGAGTCCTGGCCAAAGCAATTAGGCAAGAGAAAGAAATAAAAGGTATACAAACTGGAGAAGAAATCAAATTGTCCTGGTTTGCAGATGACATTATCTTATTTATAGCAAACCCTAAACACTCCATCGAAAAACTGTTAGAATTAATACATAAATTCGGTAAAGTTGCAGGATACAAAAATCAGTAGAATTCCTACAGAGTAACAGCAAACTATCTGAAAACTAATTTTTTAAACCCCATTTAAATCCCATTAGCTACAAAAGATAAATACTTAGAAATAAATTTAACCCATGAGGTGAAAGATCTCTCCACTGAAAACTATAAGACATTGATGACAGAAATTTAAGAAGATACAAATAAATGGAGTGATATACTGTGTACATGGATTGGAAGAATTAATATGTTTAAATGTCTATACTACTCAAAGCAATCTACAGATCACAACACAATCCCTAACAAAATTCCAATGACATACTTCACAGTAATAGAAAAAAAAATCCTAAGATTCATATAGAGCCACAAAGGATCCCAAATAGGTGAAGCAATCTTGAGCAAAAAGATCAAAGCTGGAAGCATTACACTATCTGACTTCAAAATCTAGTGCAATGCTAAAGTAACCAAAACAACATGAGATCAGCATAAAAATAGACATATAGACCAATGGGATAAAGAGAACAGAAATAATTCCATGTATTTAGAGCCAACTGACATTCAACAAAGGTGCCAAGAACATACAATGGGGAAAGAACAGTCTCTTCAAATAAATGGTTTTGGAAAAACTGGATATCCACAACATGCAGAAGAATGAAATTAGAGATTAGACTTTTATCTCACACCACCATACATAAAAATAAACTAAAAATGGATTAAAGACTTAAATTAAACTACTAGAAGAAAACAAAGGGGAGCAGCTCCATGACACTGGTTTGGGCAATGATTTTTTGGATAAAACCCCAAAAGCAAAAGGAACAAAAGCAAAAATAGATAAATGGGATTACATCAAACTAAAAAACATCTGCAAAACAAAGGAAACAATCAACAGTGTATAAAAGGGCAACCTACAGAATGAGAGAAAATATTTTGCAAATCACACATCTCATAACAGATATGCATATATGTATATGTGTGTATATATATAGATATGTATACAGCCTGTATACATATACACATACATACGTAAATACACATATATGTGTGAATTTTGCACAACTCAATAGCAAAAAGAAAAAAAAATTTTAAATGGACAGGGGACCTAAATAGACATTTCTCAAAAGAAGACATGCAAATGACTAACAGGTATATGCAAAGGTACTCAACATCACTATCATAAGGGAAATGGAAATCACAACTACAATGAGATATCATCTCACACCCATTAAAACGGCTATTATCAAAAAGCAAAAGTAAGTGTTTCCAAGGATGTGGAGAAAAGGGAACCCTTGAACACTATTGGTAGAAATACAAATTGGTACAACCACTATGAAAAACACTATGGTGGTTCCTCAAAAAATTAAAAATAGAACTACCATATAATCTAGCAATCCTACTACTGCATATATATCCAAAGGAAATGAACCAGTATGTCAAAGGGACAGCTGCACTCCCATGTGTACTGCAGCATTATTCACAATAGCCAAAATATGGAACCAACCAGTGTCCACTGAAAGATGAATGGATAAACAAAATGTGGTTTATCTAAACAATTATTATTCAGTCATAAAATGGAATGAAATACTGACACCTGCTATATCATGTATCAATGTAGATGAAACAATATGCTCAGAAAACACTGTGCTAAGTGAAAGAAGCCAGACACAAAAAGTCACATTTTGTATGATTCCATTTATATGAATTATGCAAAATAGGTAAAGCCATAGAGATAGAAAGCAGATTAGTGGCTGCCAGGGGGAAGGGAAAGGGGAGAACAGGGAGTGACTGCTTAATAGGTATAATATTTCCTCTTGGATGACGAAAATGTTTAAGAACTAGATAGAGGTGATGGTTGCCCAAAATTGTGAATGTACTAAAATGCCACTGAGTTGTACATGCTTAAGTTTTCATGTTATTTTCATGTTATGTGAATTTTACCTTAGTTTTAAAAGTGAGTTGTTCTCATGTTTTAGTCAACTGGCTAACTTGACCGAATAATGTCATAGTTACAAGTACAAATCTTAAAGTCAGATAGCCTGGACTCAGATCTCAGCTTTGTCACTTTGAGCTGAGTGAGCTTAGCAAGTGATGATGCTCTCTGTGTCTCAGTTTCTCATCCTTAAAACCAAGTTAATAAGAGTATTCATAGGATTGTAAGACTCAAATAAGTTAACATATTTGAAATACTTGGAATGTTCTTAGCATATAGTAAGCACTAAATAAATATTAGCTAAAAATAATTATTATGTTTATGGCAATCATAGAAAAAAATAGCTTCATACAGAAGCAAGACTGAGAATTCTAAGATGCTTTTTTCAAAGATAATAAAAATTAAGAAATTTACTATTAATAAACCATACCCTAGAAGCACATGATACAAGGTCTTAAAGTAAACATCTGTCATTTAGCTCTAGTTTGTATAAAAAGAGTATTGAGCACAGAGCCATATGATGTGTGCTTTTTGTGAGGTCAGTTATCGCTCAGCAGCAACCATGTAGTAAATAGAGCAGATACCCCACTATTTCCAAAAAAAGCAGAGGTAAGGGGTACAGCAACAAAAAAAACAAGAATTGAATGATGTCAAATGAGAAACAGGACATGACGTAACAATCATGAAAATTCTAAAGTCACAGGAGATCATTTGAAACTTCTCATTAAATACTTCAAGAAGATATTTATGCAGCCAACAGACACATGAAAAAATGCTCATCATCACTGGCCATCAGAGAAATGCAAATCAAAACCACAATGAGATACCATCTCACACCAGTTAGAATGGCGATTGTTAAAAAGTCAGGAAACAACAGGTGCTGGAGAAGACGTGGAGAAACAGGAACACTTTTACACTGTTGGTGGCACTGTAAACTAGTTCAACCATTGTGGAAGTCAGTGTGGCGATTCCTCAAGGATCTAGAACTAGAAATACCATTTGACCCAGCCATCCCATTACTGGGTATATACCCAAAGGATTATAAATCATGCTGCTATAAAGACACGTGCACACGTACGTTTATTGCAGCACTACTCACAATAGCAAAGACTTGGAACCAACCCAAATGTCCAACAATGATAGACTGGATTAAGAAAATGTGGCACATATACACCATGGAATACTATGCAGCCATAAAAAAGGATGAGTTCATGTCCTTTGTAGGGACATGGATGAAGCTGGAAACCATCATTCTCAGCAAACTATTGCAAGGGCAAAAAACCAAACACCGCATGTTCTCACTCATAGGTGAGAAGTGAACAATGAGAACACTTGGACACAGGAAGGGAACATCACACACTGCGGCCTGTTATGGGGTGGGAGGAGGGGGGAGGGATAGCATTAGGAGAGATACCTAATATAAATGACGAGTTAATGGGTGCAGCACACCAACATGGCACATGTATACATATGTAACAAACCTGCACGTTGTGCACATGTACCCTAGAACTTAAAGTATTAAAAAATATATATATATATGCAAAGAATAAAATAGAAAAAATAAAATAGAAAAAAAGGCTATAATTACAACTAAAAAATTTTAAAAATCAATTGAGGGCAGGTGCAGTGGCTCACGCCTGTAATCCCAGCACTTTGGTAGGCTGAGGCGGGCAGATTACTTGAGGTCAGGAGTTTGAGACAAGCCTGGCCAACATGGCGAAACCCCATCTCTACTAAAAATACAAAAAAAAGTAGCCAAGCATGGTGGCGCACACCTGTATCTGGCTACTCAGGAGGCTGAGGCAGGAGAATTGTTTGAACCCGGGAGGCAGAGGTTGCAGTGAGCCGAGATTTTCCACTGCACTCCAACCTGGGTGACAGGGGAGACTCTATCTCAAAAAAATAAAAAATAAAAATAATTGAAATAAAACAGAAAACAACAGCAGCCAAGTGATGCTGTCAAATTTAAATAGTTGCAAAAGTGGCACTGGGGACTATGCAACTTAGGAACCAAATGAACCAAATTCTTTTCTGCATCTTGTAGAATTTGGCCTAAGGGTAACAGAGGTTAGGAATAACCACCACTTCTCCCCACAACACACACACCTCCTCTGAAGATTGTAAGTAAAGCAGCTATACAGACAGAATAAACTGAGTAAGTCCAACTTCTTACCCTCTTCTGCTTCATCATCCTGGGGTGACATTGGACCCCCTCCACTAGTAGGAGTGACTGGTTCCTCCTTGTCAGACTCTCGCTGTAGACTCACCACCTCATATATTGCATCTCCAGCATTGGTATGGCCTTTTCCCTCAGACTGAGAAAAACATAACAGTATATTTAAATATTAGAAATCTGAAGGAAACATTGAAAGATAGTATTTAAATAATGCATTCAAAAGAGCTGCAATGAAGAATGGCATGTTGTGTTTGATCTACAGCATGTCTAAGGTTCTGAAAACTTTTAAGGTGCACTGTCCTTCACAGGATATTCTAAATTTATGTTCCTCTAGTATTATTTTTAACTAATATGATGAAACCTACTAATTATTTTTGGAGAACTCAATTTCTTTTCATCAGAAAAACCTGAGACACCAGAGGTTCTAGGACAGACAGATAAGCAAGTGATGCTAGACTCTTAACTGACTACCTTACACAAACCTAAACTATATAGCTCAAAGATTTTTTACAACTGTATACAGTTGGGGAACCACATGCATACCAATATGCCTTCCTATATTATACCCATCCCTGATAGGTAGCCACAGATATAGATGTTATATTTTTTGTTAAAGATATATTTGTTATATGTATAAAAATATATATGTGGGTTACATATATAAATATATATGGATTTAATTTGCTAATCAAATTATAAATTATATATATTAGCAAATCAAATCATTTTATACATATACATAAAACAATTTCAAATAAATATATATTCAAATATATTTCAAATCAAATATATATAAACCAAATTACAAATTTTATACATATACACATACAAAATACATCACAACCAATAGGATTTAGTTGGGGAATGCCAAGCTGGTTCAACATTGGAAAAATCAATCAGCATAATCCACTATATTAATAGACTAAAGAAGAAAGACCTTATGTTCATATCAATTAATGTCATAATCAAAATAAAGGGCATTTGAGAAAATTCAGCATTCATTCATGTTAAAAATGCTCAGTAAACAAGTAATACAAGCACGTTTCCTCAACCTGATAAAGAGTATCTAAGAAAAATCTACAAGTAACACTATGTTTAAAGGTATAAGGCTGAATAATTTCCCCCTGAGATGGAGAAAGAAGGAAGAAAGTCCACTGTCACCACTCTCATTCAACATCCCATGGAAGCCCTGTCCAGTGCATTACGGCAAGAAAAAGTATACAGATTGGAAATAAAACTGTTCTTATTTACAAACAATATAACTGTCTTTCTCAGAAGTTGACAAATGTTTTGTATAAACAACTCAACTCTGATGTTGTAGTACAAAATTGTACAATAGTGGTAAAATATTTCATCTGCACTTAGTTTCCTATACAAGCAGAATCTGAACTACTTTGATCTCATATAGAATCTAAATATTGCACCTAAAAACTGAGTTTCAAATAAGTGTATTTTTATTAAAATACACTACTTGTTCCCAATATTCACATATTTTAGATAACTAAAAAATCAATCTGTATTTGTAAAGAAAATTGCCTGGTTCGTATTAGCATTCATTACAGCTTAGCAACATGTAAACAGGAGCTCAATAAATGTGGGTTGGCTAAGTCACATTACAAAGATTCATCACATTTACGCAAATAAATTATAAAACCTTTTTCAATATGGCATGCCATCATCAAATATTAAATACAAAGTACAATATGCTGATATCTCTATAAATTCTCTAAAGTTACAAGTCTCAACAGTGGCTATAAATAAGGAAACCAGACCTGAGGCTTTTTATATTTTAAACACTAATGCCTAATCCTTAGGGCAGGATTTAGGGATCTGGATTTTTTTTTTTAAGGTTCACAAGTTAATCTGATGCAAAGCTGAATTGAGAACCATTGCCTACAAGACCTGTTATTTTCAACAAGAATGTCTATATAAAACATGTAACAGAATCAAATATTCTCACTAAGCTACAGATACATTAAATCACATGAAAAAAATACATTTCCAAGCAGCTTCTATTTACCTCTGCAGAGGTGACAGTAAAGAACGCCAATGCTAATCAGAAGCACTAAGTTAAAAAAAAAAGAAAATGCCCCCGACAGAGATCTTCTCACAACTTTATAAGTACTCCACAACCTTGTTAATTTTCATCTTTCTGCAGTTAGAATAGTTATTCTTATTATTTGGTTACTTTTGGTTATTTACTGACTGATCATACTTTGATTTAAGTAGGTTTAAACCAACATGCATCTTCAAATAGGAATTTTCCTTTTATGCTTTTTAACTTTAATAGTTGATTAAAAGTTTTGTCTCCAACTTAAAGGAATGTCAAGGCACTCAAAAGCAAAGAAGATATTTGGAGGAGAGGGCAAGAAAACATTTGATATTTTAATATCAAACCTACACTTAGCACAGATCAAAAAAGTAGCTTACTTCCCTGTATTGAAAGTCAAGTCATAGAAACTTCTGAGAACAGCTAACTCCTGTCCTGACCTGAAGCCTATCCTTTTCTTATGGGCAAGCCTCTTCCCTCCAAACTATCTCTTGCCTGAAAATAAAAAACAGGAAGTTGGCACGTGGAAAACAGATTTATCAAGAGAAAAGTTTCTGCTCCTCCTTAACTCTTCACCTGAAGTACCATTTCATGTCTTTTTACCATTATGGCTCCTCTCAATTCATTCTAACTTTCCTTCCTCTCTTGTTTCTTGAGACCTCTCTCTTTTCTGAATCCAAATTCTGTCCCAAGCCAGACACAAAAAGCAAGTAAAGTATTTAGAAAAATGCTCAGCACACAGTAATAACAAGTGTTATTTCTTGTTATCATTTTGTGCTGTTGATGTAACACTATGAGGCATGAGAGAGTCTAACCTATAGTACAATATGCAAGTAATGTTCAGGAATAATGAAGCAGCAAAAGTGGCTTCTGTGTCCTAATCTACCACTACTCTGGAAATCCTGCAAAAATAATTACTATGGTAATAACAATAAGGATAGCAAGAATTCAATCCTAACAACAATCCAAGCTTGTCCGTATCTTAGAACTTTTACATTAGCTGTTCCTTTGAAAAGTCTTTCCCTGGATCTTTATATTGACAGTGGCAGGAGGCAGACAAATCCTAGGCAGACAGGGGCAGGTCCCCAGTGAAACCCCACCTTCAAGCCAAAAGGCAGTTTAAAGCCTGAAAGACAAGTTACAAGTCAAATCCACAAACTGGACTGAGAATCTGTCTTCCCATTTGGCACACTTTCCTCTGATTGATCCCCAGCCTTCGCCTATTTTACATATACCTCCCCTTCCCTAATTAACTTTTTACACTGTCATGCCCAACTTTGAGTGTTGCCTTTGTTTTAATCTTTTTGCATACTCACAAACCAATCAGCATACACTCCCCAATCTGAGCCCATAAAAGCCCTGGACCCAGCCACAATGGGAGAGAGGCCACCTGACTTTGGGTAGGGGACCACCCTCGTGTCCCCTCTCTGCTGAGATCTGTTTCATTGCTCAATTAAATTCTCCACCTTCCTCACTCTTCAATTCTCAGCGTGATCCTATTCTTCTTGGTCATGGGACAAGAACTCAGGACCCACTGAAACTGGGTACACAGAAGGCTGTAACATTGTGGCCCTCTGCCCTCTGCTGGCAGAGGGCAGCTGCCCCACACAACAGAAAGCAGCAATGGGGCTGAGCCAGGCCTGCAGCCACAGGCCAAACTGGGGCAAGGGGCTGAAAGAGTGGTTAACACACCGCCATCCATTCCAGATGGCAGTGTGTTAACAGCTCTTTCAGCCCCTTGAGCTAATTAGCATGCTGTAACACCCCCTCAGGGGCTTCGGAGTCACAGCACCCCTGCCTGGGTGCTGTGTCCTCTATCTGGACATCAGAGACCATCACAGGAGTGGGCTTGAGACATGCCTAGTCCAGCAACAAGCACTGCACAAAGCCTGCTTCTGTGTCAGCACTTGGAACAACTGGCCAGACCCCACACTTGCTCGCTCACACCCCACCTCCAACCAGAGGTTGAATACACAGTCGCAGTGGCCGTGGGATCCATGACAAACTGCAGACCGGGCATGAACTGGCAGGCCAAGTGTGGGGCATCTCCTGTGATGAACCCAGGCCCAGCAAAGCCCGGACAGGGGCGTTACCAACCAGAGGTCTCCGACTGGCAAAGTGACCAAGAAAAATCCTGTGTCACTATGGTGAGTTCCTTCTTGTCATTCAGTTCTCAGACATTGATTCATTCATTCATTCATTCATTTGAGATAGAGTCTCACTCTGTCACCCAGGCTGGAGTGCAGTGGCGCCATCTTGGCTCACTGAAACCTCTTCCTCCCAGGTTGAAGCAATTCTCTGCCTCAGCCTCCCAAGTAGCTGTGATTACAGGCACCCACCACCATGCCTAGCTAATTTTTGTATTTTTAGTAGAGATGGGGTTTCACCCACCTCGGCCTCCCAAAGTGCTAGGAATACAGGCATAAGCCACCAGGCCTGGCTTCAAGTATTTTAAACCTTGAACATTTAACAGCCTTCCCAAAATCAAACTTCAGTTTCAAAACCGTGTTCCCTGGCACCTCACTTTTTTTTTTTTTTTTGAGATGGAGTTTCACTCTTGTTACCCAGGGTGGAGTGCAATGGCACAATCTCAGCTCACTGCAACCTCCGCCCCACCGCCAAGTTCAAGGGATTCTCCTGCCTCAGCCTCCCAAGTAGCTGGGATTACAGGCATGTGCCACCACAACCTGCTAATTTTGTATTTTTAGTAGAGATGGAGTTTCTCCACGTTGGCCAGGCTGGTCTCAAACTCCCGACCTCAGGTGATTCACCAGCCTCGGCCTCCCAAAGTGCTGGGATTACAGGCATGAGCCACCACTCCCAGCCAGCACCTGGCTTTTCAAATACTTCAGGGGACCCTGAAGTGTCCAGAAAAAGAGAGGTAAACAGGATTATTTGACATGTTTAGGTACATGGGATTGCCAAAATAATGTTCTGTCTTCTTTGGGTTATATTTTTGTGAATAATGATAATATATGTTCAAAAATCATAAGGGATTTCTAAAATTCTAATGTCTAAGTATATGCTGTCAACCATAATCAATGTTAAGTTATCATAAACCACAGAAATAACCACACTTATTTGTCAATTGTGTTTCTAACTGTAACTACCCTGGGTATTTTGCTACTCACAGACAATTGTTGTCTTATTTTAATCCTTTTCAAAAGATGGTTTATAATAAGCTATAGAACTTTAACAGTCACTCTCAAACACAGACTTCTGATAACTTTGGAGACTGTAACATTTTAATAAAGGAAAATGTACAGGACTCATGAAGAGCTGAAATATTCATGAATATCAAGCAAAACAAGAGTTAACTAAATGCACTGAACTCAGAAAGCCAAAGCAACGTTTTTGACTTTTACTTGGAATACTGCTGATCCTTGCTTTGTTTTTCAGAGTCAAGGAAACTTATTTTGAACTATTTATGGCCTTTAATAATTGAGTAAGGTATATTCCTATGATCAAGATTTGGAGCATGTTTGTTTCTCTCTGCCTGGTTCCACCAGAATTTGAAAACTATCTGTGAGCCTTCTTATGGCAATATAGCTGTTTGCATCAGTGCAGTAAGAATTCATTTTTCTTTTGCAACAGAGCACAATTGGAGAAAGTGGTTATTTTACCGAGGCTGAGTCAATCTCAAATTGCAGAGCCCATAAAAGCCCAGTGAGAAACTGGCCACCTACCCTTGTCTACACAGTCCCTGTACAGAGTTCCTGACCTGTGGTCAGTAAAGAATGTCACTTGCTAACAGGTCCAGGAGCTCCAAGTTTATCTTGGGACCCTAAGAGGAGAGAATCACCCAACTCACAGGTGTTTGAGGATACAAACCCATGATTAGGCTCAGACTTAAAAGGTCTTATCTGAGATTCCTTATGGAACAAACTTCCATCAAAACCAATCCAAAAGGCCTATGTAGAAATAATTATTCTTGCTGCACTTTATGCAAATAATCAGGCCAAGTATAAAACTAAAGTCTATTTTGCAAACCACTCAGTCCTATGACGATTTGTTTTTTAACATGAGGACTAGACAGAGAGAAATCACGTTTCAAAACTTATATTTGCCATTAAATTCTAAACTCATTAGTTGTTTTTAAGTTTTCACCTACATTTTAGACTAACCCTGCTTGTTCCTGTGAACTAACCAGCAATTTCCGGCTGCAGCTCAGAAAGAACAAAAGGGATGGGTAATGTACAAGTCTGGATCAATATTCTAGTTCTGAGCAATTATCCTGCAAATCCTGCCAGATGATGGGAATAAATAGGATGCTCATCACTCAGAGGTTTCCTTTTGGGAAAGTAAGACCAAGGGAGGTAAACAAAGCCAGGCACCATGTACCCAAATCTTAGCACCAGTTATCTGGGTGTGTCACAAGACATCCTTTCCTCTCCCTTGTTGGAGGAGGACTCAGTTCCACAGTTTAACCTTAGCATTTGGCTTATGATAAGGAGTCCATTCAATCCCCTTAAGACACATTTCTGCCCCAGACTCAATTCCAAATTTTGGGTCAAAGCCATAGGAAAGAAAATTGGATCTGAAGGATCCAAAGGCAGACAATAAGGGAAGTTAAAAGGCACAGCGCAGGTGAGTGTGGCTGATTCCTTCCTATTAAGCCAAGCCCAAGCTTCCTATTTGGATAAAGGCCACATCAGTATCCATGGCATAAATCAGGTCTAGGGAACTCCAAGGCTACTGACAGTAGGTGAGAAAGAGACATAGGTGAGAGCAGATAATTCCAATTCTCAGGTCCCCCTGCTTCATGAGTGCAAGCAGCTTTGGTACTCATGGTGGCACCTGTCAAGGTCACCAGAACTCGGGGATGCAAGGACAGAAGACGGAAAGAGGGCGCTCTTCCCTCTCTCCCTCAGGTACCCTGGGTATCTGCTAGGAAGAGAAGGGAACCAGGGACGCCTGCTCCCCTCTTTCTAGATGGGTAGCCATTTATCTTCAGTCTGTTCCCCTTTAAAATACACCCTGGACCCCTAGGAGTCCTTTAAAAGGCACCCTCTTTTTTCCTTTTTTCTCCTCTGTCCTCTCTTCACCGATAGGTAATTGTGTCTCTGTACTATGGGACACGTCCCTCGGATGCATCCTCCAAACTGGAAAGAGTTAATTTCCCAGCCCTTACACTGGTTGGCTTAGGATTGGCCTCAGGGAAAGGGAACCCAAAAACCCAACATGCCAGTAAAAGGGTAAAGTGTTTTTGCCAGTCAGGCTTTTGCCCTCCGGCCTTGGGATTTTTGAGCTGCCCTTACCTGTGCCCTTGTTTCATTTTGATATATGTCTTCTAATAACCCGGTTTGTCTATTCTTGCCTTCAGGCCATCAAACTCCAAACAATCATGCAACCAGAGCCTCTGACGATGGCCCCTTCTGCTGGAAACCCTTAGATAGGTCTCTGAGGGAGCTCTGCCATTTCCCCCAAAACAGCGCCCCCTATCAGCAGGAAGCAGTTAAGATCGGTCTTAGTCCTTATCCTTAATCTAACAGCAGTTAGATATACTTCTTTAGAGAGGGGAATGAGACAGCCAGGTGCGAGGGCCGCCCCAGAAAAACTCCAACCATAATGCTCATTGGAGTGGAACTCGAGAAGTTCGCCCTGTTTGCAGCGGGAGGAACCTGGCCCTTCCTCTTCCTGTGTGGAACCTGGAATTTGAAGAGCCGGCGGGAGGCGCTCTAGCACTCTGGCCTAGCGAGAGTCCCTGCTTCCCCCTTTTCTTCCTTTTCACCCAATAAAATCCTGCTTTACTCACCCTTCAAACCATCTACAAGCCTAAATTTCTGTGGCGTGGGACAGACAAGGACCCCGTCTTTAGCTGAACTAAAGAAAACCTGCAACACTATGTCATGTAAAACTTAAATAAATTTCTATGTTTTTCTCTTGTTATTCTGTCTTTTGTTATAGGGAGTCTTAGCCATAAACCTAAGACACTAAGAAATGTTTTCTCCCTTACAACTCACTTCAATACAATATAGTACATACTCAGAAATAAGTAGTAGCACCTAAATGTGCCTGGTGTCTTATCATTGTTTTGCCTAAACATCACCAGCAGAATATAGAATTATTCCATAATTCAAAAAATTATGTAAGGTAAAACAAAGCAAACCAAAACAAAACAAATACTTTAAAAGGTATTTGTTTTTTATTTGTATTATAATCAGTTCCCTATCAAAGAATCCTGTCACTAAACACCTTATGGATAAAGATGCATGACATTTATTTCCAGTAACAGGAGAAGAAATAATAGCCCATTAAATCATTTCTTAAGCAATTTATCAGAGTAGCAACAGCTGGTATCAACATAAAGTTATGAGTATTTCCAATATGAATTCTATACTGGGGTCCTTAAAAACTCATTTAAAAAACTTTGAATTGACATGTTAAGCACATAAAATTGAAAGCAAGGGAACTTTCTGAAATTCTCATTTTTCTTTCAGCTGTCTTCAAAGACCTTCAATAAATTACAAAAAAAGAAAATACCAAGTGATGCATAATTTCTGAATTACACCAAATCTGCCGAAGAAATTAACTTCTAAAATATCTGTTACGCAATTCCTATAAATGTTGGCGACAAGCAGTTTTTACACTTGAGTCCATATTTTAATGGAATGCTCATTCAGTAGTATCACTAGCAGAAGAGTTTGGCTTCCAAACTCAGGAAAAGTACAAGAAGAGAGTAAATTACATAAAATAAAGTAAAATCTATCCTAATACTTTGGATTTGTACCCAGCATCTCTTTTGTCTCCAGATGCACAGAGGGCTGGGAGTTAAATCAACTAACGCTAAATCAACTGCAATCTGACTTCTGTCCCATTATTCCTCAGAAATTGTCCAAGTCTTAAGAGTTTAAGAACACTGTCTCTTATTTACCAATTAAATCCCTAAATAAGCTCCTTGCAGTAACTGATACTTTAGGCATTCTCTCCTTCTGGAAACTATTTCCTTTCTTGCCTTTCCTGACATCATGTTCTTATGATTTTACCCCCAGATCTGTGTTATCCTTCTATATTTATTTGGCTCAATCCTCCTCCTCTCCAATTTTTTAAACGTCTGTGTTTCCCAAGGCTTAGCCTTCACTCCTCATTCAATACTTAGGCTCTGGGTGATTTCATCTACTGCTTTTCATCATTCTCAACACTGACCACTTTTTAAATCTTTATTTCCCAAGCTTAGGTTACAAATATCCAACTGCTTGCTAAACATCTCTACCTGGGAGTCACACAGGAACAATAAATTCAACATTATCAGGCCACTTGTGGTAGCTCACACCTATAGTCCCAGGACTTTGAGAGGCCAAGGTGGGAGGATCACTTGAGCTCAGGAGTTTGAGACTAGACTGGACAACATAGTGAGACCCCACTGCTACCAAAAAAAAAAAAAAAAAAGGCTGGCTGCGGTGGCTCATGCCTGTAATCCCAGCACTTTGGGAGGCCGAGGCAGGTGGATCACAATGTCAGGAGTTTGAGACCAGCCTGGCCAACATAGTGAAACCCCGTCTCTACTAAAAATACAAAAAAAATTAGCCAGGCGTGGTGGTGGCCACCTGTAGTCCCAGCTGCTGGGAGGCTGAGGCAAGAGAATCGCTTGAACCCGTGAGGCGGAGGTTGCGGTGAGCTGAGATGGCGCCACTGCACTCTGACCTGGGTGACACAGTGAGACTCCATTTCAAAAAAAAGAAAGAAAGAAAAACTAGCCAGGTGTGGTGGCACACACCTGTAGTCCCAGCAACTTGGGAAGCTAGGCAGAAGGACTGCTTGAGACCAGGAGTTCAAGGCTGCAGTTAGCTATGACTGCGCCACACCACTCCAGCATGTACAACAGTGAGACTTTGTCTCAAAAAAAAAAAAAAAAAAAAAAAAAAAAAAAAAAAAAAAGTCCGGGCGCAGTGGCTCATGCTTGCAATCCCAGCATTTTGGGAGGCCAAGGTGGGCGGATCATGAGGTCAGGACATCGAGCCCATCTTGGCTAACACGGTGAAACCCCATCTCTACTAAAAATACAAAAATTAGCCGGGCATGGTGGCACGCACCTGTAGTCCCAGCTACCCAGGAGGCTGAGGCAGGAGAATCACTTGAACCCGGGAAACAGAGGTTGCAGTGAGCCAAGATCACACTACTGAACTGCAGCCTGGGCTACAGAGGGAGACTCTGTCTCAAGAAAAAAAAAAAAATTCAATGTATCAAAAACTTCACTACCTTTCATCACCTCAAAACTTTTCTTTCAGGAACTCTCTCAATCAAGAGCATCAACAACCACCCAGTCACCTGAAAATAATCACACCTTTCTTCCTTTCCCTCAACCTCACATGAAATCAGACACCAAATCTTGTTTATCTTTACTTCCCTAACATCTCTCAAATTTGTCTTTTCCACCATCCTCACTGCCACTGCCTTTCTTGAGGCTATCATCATTTCTTATCTTGGCCACAATAGCCTTCTTACTTTTTATTTACCAGTCTCGATATCCTTTTCACTGTAGTAACAGTGACCTTTCTCAATTAAAAATCTAGAGTCATTCAGAAGTTAAAACCCTTCAGTGGTTCCTCCGTACCTGAGGATAGTCTCTAAATTCCTGACATGGTAATGACCTATCTATCTGTTCAGAGTAATTGCCCACCCAAGTCCACTGATGCTCCATCAATAACTGATTTCCCACAAATCCTGAATATACAATGTTGAATCAGAGATTTATGAAGTTAACCAACTATTGTCTCTGACTGACCCTTCTTTGCTTTGTCACACTTCAAACACCTGACCTATCCACCAGAATTAGTTCTTCAATTCATTGATTCATTAATTCATTTATGTTAGGCTGACTACACAAAGGACTCTGCCCAAAAGGAATACAGACTAGATAGAAGACAAACAGGTAGTCAATTAATAATACTAACAACAATAATAACTAATATTTGTTGTTTATCAGGTAGCAAGCATTGTTCTAAGGGTCTTAAATGAATTAGTATTTATTCACTATGACAATCTTTTGGGGTGGCATAATTATAATCCCCATTTCAGAGACTACTAATATCTTGCCTAAGGTTATACAGCTGTGAAACATACACCAGAGTAAACTGGATACAAACCTAGGATGTCTAACTGAACTCCAATAAGGGTGATAAGGGTGATTAGTGAGTGCTGCTTCTGAACTATGTATATACTTCTATTGTTCCATTATCATCTAGTATTGTAACATTTTTACCAGTATATTGTTTACTGTTTTAGAACAGAGAATAGATAATACTCATTCAAATATCCCCAACATAGCATAATGCCTATCACATAATGCATAATGCCTACCACACTGTAGGCACTCAATAAGTGTTTAATAAACTAAACTAAACATTGAAAATCATTTCTAAAATGAATACCGGCATCTCAGTGAAATTGTAAGTGATACAGGACTTTGGCCTTTCCTGCTCAATATAGTGACACTTCAAGTAGAAATGCCCTCTTCATTTCTTTACCTTGACCCCTAATAAAACCTAGACTAAAGGAAAGAATCTTATTAAAGTCACTACCAATAAGGACAATACAACTAGTAAAAGTTATTATGACCTATTTCCTGGGGATGTTGACATTTTAACAACCAGCAAAGCTTTAAGCCAGTGGAGTTAGCATGTAACAAGAAAATACCAAATGTTCATTCATTTAGAAAGGCTTTTAGAGCAGAAATCTTTTTGGCAAACAGTTTTCAAATAACCCCATATGAGCAGAGTGCTCTTCATGGATCAGGATCATAAATCACTGAATTTTACCAGCCAAGAGCCTATTTTGTTAAAGGAGTAAGGGCAAGTACACTGTCAATGTTTCCAATGTTACAAGTCCTTAGATTTTCTTTACAAACTCTTCATATAACTAATTTAAATAGTGATACCAGCATCAAGATGGTGCAAGTAAGGAAAACCAAGTTGAAGAAGAATATAACCAAAAAAAACTACTGTTCATGAAAAAAAGTTTTCAGGAAAAAAAAAAATCCTAATTTTAGTGTTAGATTATCATAATTTTCCATTTCCCATAAACATTTTATGTGTAAGTTTTAGGGTCAAACTGCTTAGATTCAATTCCTGGTCCACCACCTAATAACCTACCTGTGCCTAAGTACAAATCCAGAGAATGGAGGTAATAATGGCACTTACACCTCAATAGAGATTACTGAAGATTACACAAATTAATCCATGTAAAGTGCTTAGAAGAGGGTATGGTATGTAGTAAGCTAATTAAAAAATAATTAGTAGTGGCTATTACTACTGTTGCTTACAGTAATAGTCACAGAAATTGTTGATCTACTGAGTAAAGATCACAGGAAAATCTTATTACAGAACTTGACATAATGGACATTTATAGGATACTCCACTCAACAACCGCAGAGCACACATCCCTTACAAGTACTTTTGAAAAATTCACAGTAGACCATATGCTGAGTCATAAAATAAGTCTGAACAGTTTAAAAGAATTCAAATCATATAGAGTATACTCTGTGACCAAAATGAAACTAAATCAGAAGTCAATAGCAAAAAAAAGGAAAATCTAAAAATATTGGAAAATCAAACAATATGCTTCTGAATGACCCATAGGACACAAAAGAAATAACAAGGGAAATTAGAAAATATTTCAAATATAATTAAAATGAACACACAATATATTAAGGTTCATGGAATGCAGCTAAAGCAGTGGTTAGAGGGAAGGTTTGAACCTTAGAAATACAAAAGTGTTAGGAAAAAAGCAGTAAACAAACAAACAAAAAAAAGATTAGGTAGGTGCAATGGCCCACACCTGTAATCCTAGCACTTTGGGAGGCCAAGGCAGGAGAACTGCTTGAGCAATTTGAGACCAGCCTGAGCAACATAGCAACCCGAATCCATACAAAAATAAAAAGCCAAGCATGATGGCATGTACCTGTAGTCCTAGCTACTCAGGAGGCAGAGATGGGAGACTCGCTTGAGCCCAAGAGTTCAACACTACAGTGAACTATGGTCGTGCCACTGCACTCCAGCCTGGGTGACAGAGCAAGACCCTGTCAATAATAATAATAATAATAATAATAATAATAAATGATCTAATCTTCACATGAAGCCAGAAAAAGAAACACAAGTGAAACCCAAAGCAGGAAAAATAATGAAACAACAAAGGGAATAAACCGAAGAGAAAACAGAAAAAAAAATAAGAAAATCAAACCACCCGAAATCTGGCTCTTTGGAGGGAAAATGTCAATAAGTTACAGACTTCTACCTAGACTGATTAAAACAAAGGGAGAAAACAAATAAATTAACCAATGTCAGGAATAAAGGAAGATCCTACAAACCCTATAGATGTTTAAAAAAATAGGTCAATATTTTGTGCAATAGACCAAATAAAATTGAAACATTCCTTGAAAGACAAATCACCAACATTTCAAGAAATTTAAAAAATAATAAATGGAATAAATCCAATATTTACTAAAGAAATTAAATTCATGATTTAAAAGGCTTCCCACAAAGTAAACTATAGGCCCAGATGGTTTCACTGGTGAACTCTATCCAACAATTAAGGAAGAAATAATACAAATCTTATAAAAATTCTCCCAGAAAATATAGGAAGAAACAATTTCCAACTCATTTTTTGAGGTACCATACTACATGAACACTAAAATCCAACAAAGACATTATAAGAAAACTATAAACCAATGTCTCATAAAAATAGACATAAAAATTATTTTTAAAATATATTACTGGGTCAATAAAGTGATATATAAAAAGAATACCATCATCACCAAGGGTGACTTTTCCTAAGGAATGCAAGGTTGGCTTAATGTTTAAAAAAAAATCAATGTAATTCAATATATTGATAAGAAAAAAAGGGGGAAAAACCACAAAAATGCAGAAAAATATTTGATAGAGTTTCAACACTGTTCACAGGGGGAAGAAAAAAACTAAGCAAGAGAAGAAAAAGAATTTATAGGCATTCAGATAGAAAACTACCTTTATTGGCAGACAACATGATAATATATAGAGAAAGCATTAAGAATCTAAAAGAGCTGGGCACAGTGGCTCATGCCTGTAATCCCAGCATTTTAAAAGGCTGCAGTGGGAGGCTTGCTTGAGTCCAAGAGTTCAAGACCAGCCTGGGCAACATAGCAAGACCCATCTCTACAAAAAATTAAAACTTAGCCAGGTGTGGTGGCACATGCTTGTAGTCCCAGCTACTCGGGAGGCTGATGCAGGAGAATCGCTTGAAACCAGGAGGCAGAGGCTGCAGTGAGCCGAGATCTCGCCATTGCACTTCAGCCTGGGCAACAGGAGCGAAACTCAGTCTCAAAAAAAAAAAAACCAAGAAAAAGAAAACAAGTTAATTTAGCAAAGTTGCAGGAAATATGGCTAATATACAAAAATCAAGTCTTTATGTATTCTAAAAATAAACAATAAAAAATTAAAATTTAAAGAATACAATTTATAGTAATATCAAAAACATGTGTGTTCTGAGGAATCACATCAGCAAGATGGCAGAATAGGAGGTCCCAAGCTCTAGTCCCCATCACAGAAATACCAACTAGCAACTATCTACATACAAGAACATCTTTGCAAAAATTCCAGAAGCACAAAACTTAGAAAAGTTGTATTGGAAGTATAAGTGGAGCAATTTCAATTTGATGATGTTGCCACTACCCCAGGCCAACACAGCCTCATGCCAAGAGAGATTTGCTGAGTCTATGGTTTCACCAGCAGCACAAGGTGAACATCTAGCTTTCCCAATATTCCAGCGTGCTTCCCAAAAGGCCAAATTATATCTCTTCTCCTACAGAATATTGAGAATTGTCAGGACTAGACCACATGCAACAAGCACATGTATCTTGGCAACGGCACCACACATCCCTGCTGACAGCTTCACCTGACAAGGAGCCCGGGCAGCAGCTCCTCCCACCTGCAGAGCAATCCTGGCACCCAGTCTGGCCAGGGAGTATGGTTGGCAGTACTGGGTGTCTAGGTTTCCCAGTCAGCAATCCAGCCCAGCTGCAAAGCACAGATGGCAACCATGCCCAGGCAGGGAACCAAGCCAGCAGCCCAGAGTATAACCTGCAATCCCACCCAACCAGGGAGCCTAGCCAATGACTACATCAAATAGTGGGGCACAGCCTCCAGCCCCAACCAATTAGGGAGTCCAATCAGTATCCCTACCTGACTGTAATGCCATCCAGCTGTAGAGCCCAGCCAGCAACCCCGCCTAACTTTGGGGCACAGCCTGCAGCCTCACCCAACCAGAGGCAATTACAAAGCCCAACCAACAGTCCCACTTGACCTCAGATACCAGTCAGTGGGCCTGCCCAACAAGAGAGCTCCACCCAACCTTAGAGCAATGGCAGCAGCCCCACCAGATCAGAGACCCCAGCCTCACTTACCTGCATATGCTACCAGCTAGCCCATCCAGAAGCCCAGGCTTGGCAGACTAGTAAAGATCTTTCCTTGCCAAAGTGAACATGTAAAGGCTAGAAGAGGTGATCACTTCCTAAATTGTGCAGACACTAATACAATGATATGAGGATCACAAAGAATCAGGGAAACATGATACCACTAATGGAAACTAATAAAGCTGTAATAACTGACCCTAAACAAATGAAGATATGTAACTAACAAAGAATTTAGAATAATACTCTTAAAAATCAGTGAACTACAAGAAAACACAGACAACTAAACTAATCAGAAAAACAATACATCAACAAAATAAGTTCAACAAAGTAATAAAAACCATTTTTAAAATCCAGCTAGGCACAGTGGCTTATGCCTATAATCCTACCACTTTGGGAGGCCAAGGTGAGAAGATCTCTTGAGACCAGGAATTCAAGACAAGCCTAAGCAAAATAGCAAGACCCTGTCTCTACAAAAGTTATTTTTACAAAATTAGGTGGGTGTGGTGGCCCACGCCTGTTTTTCTAGCTATTTGGGAGGCTTAGGTGGGATCATCACTTGAGCCCTGGAGTTCGAAGTTACAGTGAACTATGATTGTGCCACTGCATTCCAGGCTGGGTGACAGAGTGAGACCCTGCACCCTCTTTACAAAAAATCATAAAGCTGAAGAATACAATGACTGAATTTAAAAATTTAATAGCATGCTTCAACAGCAGACTTGGCCAAGCAGAAGAATAAAAAAATCAGTGAACTCAAAGATGAGTCACTTAAAATTATCCAGTTAGAGAAGCAAAAACAAACAAACAAAGAGTGAAGAAAGTCTACAGGATATCTGGAACACCATCGAGCAAAACAACATAAGCATTCCAGAAGTATCCGAAGGAAAAGAGACAGATAAAGAGACTGAAAAATCTATATAAAGAAATAATGGCTGAAAAGATCCCAAATTTAGGAAAAGAAGAGGACAGTCAAAGTTATGAGACCCATAGATTTCCAAACAGGCTGAAAAGTCTACACAAGGACATGGTATAATTAAATTGTCAAAAGTCAAAGACAAAGAGAGAATTATGAAAATGGCAGGAGAAAAGCACCTTGTCACATACAAAAGAGCCCTTATAAGACTGTAAGTGGATTCCTCAGCAGATACCTTGCAGGAGAGGAAACAGTGGAATAATATATTCAATATATTGAAAGAGAAAAGAAATCCTCAAGAATACTATACCTGACAAAGCTGTACAGCAGAAATGAAAGAGAGAAAGACTTTCCCCAACAAACAAAAACTAAAGGAGTTCATCATCACAAAGATCTGCCTTATAAGAAATGCCAAAGTTCTTCAAGTTGAAATGAAAGGATACTAATTAACAATGTAAAAACATATAAATGTATAAAACTCATTGGTAAAAGCAAATAGATAGTCAAAATCAGAATTCTCTAATATTCTTGTGGTGGTATGTATATCACTTTCAACTCTAGTATAAAAGTTAAAAACAAACATATTAAAAATAATTATAGCTAAAATAATTTTAATGGGCACACAATATTAAAAGCTGTAATATCAATAACCTAAAATATGAGAGATGGGGGAGTAAAAGTGTAGAATTTTTGTATGCAAACACAGTTGAGTTGTTACTGGCTTAAAATAACATGTAATAATTATATTTTATGTAAGCCTCATGGTAATTACAAAGCAAAATCCTGCAGTAGATACACAAAAGATTAATAGAAAGAAATAAAAGCCTGCCATCACAAAAAGTCACCAAACTATAAAGAAAGACAGCAAAAGAGAAAGGAACAAAGGACTACAAGTCATTTTAAAAATTAATAAAATGACAATAATAAGTCCTTACCTACCAATAATTAAATGTAAAAGGATTATTCAATCAAAAGATATAGAGTAGGCTGGGTGCTATGGCTCACACCCGTAATCTCAGCACTTTGAGAGGCTGAGGCGGGCAGATTACTTGAGCTCAAGAGTTCAAGACCAGTCTGGCCAACACAGTGAAACCCTGTCTGTAATAAAAAAGCAAAAATCAGCTAAGTGTGGTGGTGTGCACCTGTAATCCCAGCTACTCGGGGGGCTGAGGTTGGAGAATCACTTGAACCCAGGAGATGGTGGTTGCAATGAGCCAAGATCAAGTCACCAGTGTACTCCAATCTGGGCAACAAAGTAAGACTCCTTCTCAAAACAAAAACAAAAAGATATAGAGTGACTGAATGGATACAAAATTAAGATCCAAGAATATGCTACCTACAAGAGACTCACTTTAGCTTTGAGAACACACAGGCTGAAAATGAAGGGATGGAAAAAGATATTCCATGCAAATGGTAACCAAAAGAGAACAGAGTGGCTATATTTATATCAGACAAAGTAGACTTTAAGTCAAAAACTGTCAGAAGAGACAAAGAAGATCATTATATAATGACAGAGGGGTCAATTCATCAAGAAGATTTAACTATTGTAAATAGTAATACATCTAACATCAGGGTACCTCATTATAAAACAAGTATTAAGAGAACTGCAAGGAGAAATAAATGACAATATAATAATAAAGGGGACTTTATTATGCCACTCTTGACAGTAGATAGATTATGCAGGCAGAAAATCATAAGGAATCAACAGATTTGAACAACACTATAGAAAAAATGGACCTAACAGACATACAAAGAACATCCTATCCAACAGCAGCAAAATACACATTCTTGTCACACACACACACAGAACATTCTTTAGAATAAATAAGACACACAAAAAAAGTCTTAAATTCAAGAAAATTAAAATCATATCATGTATCTTTTCTGACCACAATGGTATAAAACTAGAAATAAAAACAGAGGGAAAAATGGAAAATTCAGATATATAGAAACTAAAGAACACATTCCTGAGCAATCAATGGGTCAAAAGGAAATTTAAAATACATCTAAGACAAAACAAAATGGAAATACAACATACCAAAACTTATGGGATAAAGCAAAAGAAGTTCTAAGTGGGAAAGTTTATATTGATTAATGTCTAAATTATGGGGAAAAAAAAGACCTCAAACAACTTAACTTTACATCTCAGCAAACTAGGGGAAAAAAAAACTGGACCCAAATTAGCATATGGAAAAAATAGTAAAGACTGGAGCAGAAATAAATGAAATAGAGAAGAGTAAAACAACAGAAAAGATGGACAAAACTAAAAGCTGGTTTTTTGGAAAGATAAACAAAACTTTAACTAGAATAGCCAAGAAAAAAAGAGAGAGGACTCAAATAAATAAAATTACAAATGAAAGAAGAGGCATTATAACTGATACCACAGAAATACAACAGATCATAAGAGACTATTATGAACAACTATATGGCAACAAAATGGATAACCTAGAATAATAAATAAATTCCTGGAAACATATGACCTACCAAGATAAAATAATGAAGAAACAGAAAATCTGAACAGACCAATAAAGAATAAGAAGACTGAATCAGCAATAAAAAGTCTCCCAGCAAAGCAAAGCCCAGGACCTGATGGTTTCACTACTGAATTCCACCAAACATTTAATGCCAATCCTTCACAAATTCCTCCAAAAAAAAACTGAGGAGGAGGAAATACTTGCAAACTCATTTCATGGGGCCAGCATTACCCTGATACCAAAGCCAGACGAAGACATCACAAGAAAACTATAGGCCAGTAATCCAAATAAACACAGATGCAAAAGTTCTCGACAAAACACTAGCAAGCTGAAATCAACAGCAGAGTAAAAAGATCATATACACGATCAAATGGTATTCATCCCTGGGGTGCAAGATGATTCACCGTACACAAATCAATAAATGTGATAAACCACATTAATAAAACATAAAAATCATATGATCTTCTCAATAGATTCAGAAAAAGACAAAATTCAACATCCTTTCATGATAAAAATGCCCAATAAATTGGGTATAGAAGGAATGTACCCCAAAAAATAAGAAAGACCATATATGACAAGCCCACAGCTAACATCATTCTCAAAGGTGAATAGTAACAAGGGTGCCCACTCTCACCACATCTATTCAACATAGTACTCAAAGTCCTAGCAGGAGCAACTGGGCAAGACAAGGCATCCAAATTGGAAATGAAAAAGTTAAATTGTTTGTAGATGGCATGATCTTATTACATAGAAAATTCTGATGACTCCACCAAAAAAAAAAAAAACAGAACAAATTCAGTAAAGTTACAGGGTACAAACTTAACATTCAAAATTTGCTTGTATTTCTATACGAAATCAACAAACTATCTGAAAAATAAATGTAAAAAAAATCCCATTTACAGTAGCATACCAAACAAAAAAATCCCTTACAAATAAATTTAACCAAGGCAGTGAAAGATCCATACACTAAAAACTGTAAGACATTGGCCGGGCACGGTGGCTCATGCCGGTAATCCTAGCACTTTGGGAGGCCAAGGTAGGCAGATCACCTGAAGTCAGGAGTTCGAGACCAGCCTGGCCAACATGGCAAAACCCCATCTCTACTAAAAGTACAAAAATTAGCCGGGCGTGGTGGCAAGCACCTGTAATCCCAGCTACTCAGGAGGCTGAAGCAGGAGAATAGCTTGAACCCGGGAGGCAGAGGTTGCAGTGAGCCAAGATCATACCACTGCACTCCAGCCTGGGCAACAAGAGCAACACTCCATCACAAAACAACAAAAAACAAAACTGTAAGACATTGATGAAGGAAACTGAAAATGACACAAATAGATGGAAAGTCATCTCATGTTCATGGATTGGAAAAATATTGTTGAAATGTCCATACTATCCAAAGAAATCTATAGATTCAATGTGATCCCTATCGAAATCCCAATGGCATTTTTCACAATCCTAAAATTCATATAGAACCCGAATATCCATAGCAATCTTGGGGAAAAAAAAAAAGCTGGAGACCAGCCTGGGCAACATAATGAGACCCCATCACAAAAAAAAAAAAAAAAGACAAGAAATAACAAATGTTGGTGAGAACAGAACCCTTGCACACTGATGGTAGGAATGTAAACTGGTATAGCCAGTATGAAAAACAGTACAAAGAGTCCTCAAAAAATTAAAAATAGAGCTACCACATGATCTAGCTATCACACTGCTGGGTATATATCTGAAGGAAACAAAATCAGTATCTTGACATATCTGCACTCCATGTTCATTGCAACATTATTCACTAGACATGGAAACATGTCTGTCAATGAATGAATGAATGAATGAATATATACACACATACTTGCACATAATGGAATATGACTCAGCCATAAAGAAGAAGAAAATTCTGCCATTTGCAGTAACATGGGTAAAGGTGGAGAGCATTATGCTAAGTAAAAAAAGCTAGACAAGAAAGACAAATACTGTATGATCTCATTTTTAACTAGTCTAAAAAAGTTAAACTCATAGAAACAGAGTAGAATGGTGGTTGCCAGGAGATGGGGTTTGGGGGAAAAAGTGAGATGCTGATCAAAGGGTAAAAACTTTCAGTTATAAGATGAATATGTTCCATGGTGACTATAGTTAACAATATTGTATTGTGTACTTGAAATTTGCTAAGACAGTAGTAGATCTTAAGTGTTCTACACACACACAAAAAGGTAACTTACGTGAGGTGACAGATGTGTTAACTAACTTGATTTTGGTAATCATTTCACAATATACATGTATCAAATCATCACATTGTACACCTTAAGTCTATTCCGTTTTGTCAATTATACCCTGAGATGAAAAATTCATGAACTAGGTAGAGATAAATTAAAGTATGTGTAAAACCTGTATACTAAAAGTGACATAACTGCTGAGATAAATTAAAGAAGAGCTAAATAAATGAAGTGATACTCCATGAGATAGGCCATGTTTATTGAAGACTCACTCTTAAGACAGCAACTCCTAGAGGACAGGTGCAGTGGCTCACGCCTGTAATCCCAACACTTTGGGAGGCCGAGGAGGGTGGATCACTTGAGGTCAGGAATTCAAGACCAGCTTGGCCAACATGCCAAAACCTCGTCTCTACTAAAAATACAAAAATTAGACAGGCATGGTGGTGGGTACCTGTAGTCCCAGCTACTCGGGAGGCTGAGGCAGGAGAATCACTGGAACCTGGGAGGCAGAGGTTGCAGTGAGCTGGGATGGTGCCACTGCACTCCAGCCTGGGCAACAAGTTGAGACTCCATCTCAAAAAAAAAAAAAAAAAAAAAAAAAAAAAAAAAAAAACCAGCAACTCTTCCCAAAATCATTTACATATTCAGGCATTCTCAGTCAAAATCTGGGAATGCATTTTTCTTTTTTTTATTATTATTTTTTAGAGATGGGGTGTCACTCTGCGGCCCAGGCTGGAGTGCAAGTGGCATGATCACGGCTCACTGAAGCCTCAACCTCCTGGGCTCAAACAATCCTCCCACCTCAGCCTCCTGAGAAGCTGGGACCACAGGTGCGCACCACCACGCTTGGGTAATTTTATTTTACTTTTTTTTTACAAACTGAGTCTTGCTATGTTGCCTAGGCTGGTCTCAAACTCCTGGCCTCAAGTGATCCTCCTGCCTCAACCTACCAAAGTGCTGGGACTACCAGTGTGAGCCACTGCATCCAGCCTGGGCATGCATTTTTCTACAAACTGATCCTAAAATTCAGATGGAAATGCAAAGAACTCGCAACAAATAAAACTAAGAATGAGAAAGGTTGGGAAGCTTACAACACAGACTTTAATACATAATATAAAGGTATAATGAGCAAGACTGTGTGGTACTCACATAGAGTTCAATGGAAGAGAAATAGTGTCCCAGAAACAGACTTATACATCTACAGTCAATTAATTTTAGACAAACTAATTCTATAGATAAAAGAGTCTTTTCAACAAATGATGCTGGAACAACTGTATACCCATATGAGAGAGGTGTGGGAAGATGACCTCAAGCCTTCATGCCATACATACAAATTAAGAGAAAATAGGTAATAGGCCTGAAACTATAAAGTCTTTACAGGAAAACATAAAGAACATCTTCACAACCTTGAGGTAGGCAAAATTTCCTTAGATAGGACACAAAAAAAGCAAAAACAATAAAATAAAATATTAATATGACTTCATCGAAATGTAAAACTTCAGTTCTTCAAGAGACATTATGAAAATAAAAAGGCAAGCCACTGTCAGGAAGAAACTATTTGAAATATGTGTATCTGACAAAAGAAAATATATTCAGAAAATATAAACAACTCTTGCAACTCAGTAAGACAAACAAAAAGTGGACAAAAATTTTAGATAGACATTTTATAAAGAAGATATATGAATGATTAATAACCACAAGAAAAAAATGCTCAAAATCATTACTCAATGTGAAATGTAAATTGACATTGCAATGAGATACATCTACACACCCCTAAGAATAGCTACAATTTAAAAGACTGACGATACTAAGTGCTGGCAAGGATGAGGAGAAACTGGGACACACATATACTGCTGGAGGGAAAATAAAGTGGTCAAGCACTGTAGAAAACAGTTTGGCAGTTTCTACTTACGATACCACACAGCAATTCCATTTCTTGGTATCAACCCAAAAGAAATGAAAATCTATGTCCACAGAAAGACACAGCAGCTTTAACCACACGAACCAAAAATGGAAACAACTCAAATTGCCAACATATGATCTAATAAATTATGGTACAGCTATACAAAGGAATAACATTCAACAATAAAAAGATTAACAACTGACATACAACATGGATGGATCTCAAAGGCATTGTCACATGAAGAAAGCTTTTACATAAAAGAAGCATATGATTCCAGTTACTGTAATGACAGCACATCAGTCATTGCCTGAGGCTGAAGGTGGGAAAGATTAGCTGGCATGGACACTATAGAACTTTTAAGAGTGAGGGATCTTAATTTTGGTGGTAATTATTCATGTGTATAAATTTGTCAAAACTCATCAAAATGTACTATTAAATGGGTGCATATTACTGTATGCTAACTACCTCAATAAAGTTGATTTAGAAAAGAACTCTGAACGTGGACTCCAAAGTTTCACATGGCCAGGGGCCTACTTGCCTTTCATCATCAACTACTGTGCTTCCCAGTCTTTCTAGTTCTCTGGGCATTTATACTTGGTGTTTCCCACTTACACCTAATTAATGTCTACTCCCCTTAGACTCAGGTCAAGGTGAGAGGTGAATCCGGCTGGGCTTCTGGGTCGGGTGGGACTTGGAGAACTTTTCTGTCCAGCTAAAGGAGCGTAAACGCACCAATCAGCACTCTGTCTAGCTAAAGGTTTGTAAACACACCAATCAGCACTCTGTAAAAATGCACCAGTCAGTGCTCTGTGTCTAGCTAATGGTTTGTAAACACACCAAACAGCACTCTGTAAAAACAGGCCAATCAGCACTCTGTAAAATGGACCAATCAGCGCTCTGTAAAATGGACCAATCAGTGCTCTGTAAAATGGACCAATCAGCAGGGTGCAGGCTGGGCCAAATAAAGGAATAAAAGCTGGCCACCTAAGCCAGCAGCAGCAACCGGCTCGGGTCCTCTTCCACTCTGTGGAAGCTTTGTTCTTTTGCTCTTCACAGTAAATCTTGCTGTTGCTCATTCTTTGGGTCCGCACTACCTTTATGAGCTGTAACACTCACCGCGAAGGTCTGCAGCTTCACTCCTGAAGCCAGCAAGATCACGAACCACCGGGAGGATCAAACAACTCCAGACACGCCACCCTTAAGAGCTGTAACACTCACTGCAAAGGTCTGCGGCTTCACTCTTGAAGTCAGTGAGACCATTAACCCACCGGAAGGAAGAAACTCCAGGCACATCTGTACATCTGAAGGAACAAACTCTGGACACACCATCTTTAAGAACTGTAACACTCACCACAAGGGTCCGCGGCTTCATTCTTGAAGTCAGCAAGACCAAGAACCCACTGGAAGGAACCAATTCCGGACACAAAAGGACTTTCTCTAGTTTACTTTCCTAGCCTCTAGTTTACTTTCCCAGACTCTAGTTTCCATCCTCTTGTTAAGTGCTCTCCTTGCTCCCAGTAAATGGACAATGAATGAAATGAAATGCCATTTGGCCGTGAGTGGACACTAAACAGGAACAAAGCAGACTTTCATACATCCCCACTGCCCACACATAAAGTTCTGCTATATTTGAGAGAAGAAAGTTGCCAAGAAAAAATAGTTTGGGAACAGGGCATCTCATGTACTTTGGTGTTGCCCCCAGGAGTCTGGTCTAATCCTGTCTGGGTACAGGACAAGTTCTGGTTTCATTCAATAAGTTCAACACTCTCAGAATGAAAGAAAAAGTTCTAGGTGTCTAAATCACTTAGAACTGAAATCAATGCATTCTCTCTTTATTTCTTTAAAGTAGTAATGGCCTGGACCCAGATTTTCAAAGGTTACTTTGAATTGCATTAGGTAATCACCTAATTCATTCTTTCTACCAATGTTGTATAGTGTAGACCAACATCTCCAGATTACCATCAACCACCCCAAACCAACCCACCTTTTGGAGTTGTAGAAAGAAGCTAGTCTGGCCTTACAGCAGCATATTCTGGCTTAAGGTAAGGAGTTATAGTCTCCGGTCTTGCAATAATTACTTACATGAATTTTAACAATTACTTTAATCTCTCTCTTTCTCTCTCTCTCTCTCTCTCTCTCCAGGCAGACAGACAGTCGAAAGTACTAGAACTGGGAAAAACCTAACATTTTCTCAGATCTCTAGGAGGTATAATTTACATTATAATTTATCATCATTAGAAGAATGACAACTTTCTATACAGCTCCAGCTCCTTTATTCACGATTATGCAACTATGAATAATTCTATGGCTCAAAATGAAGAATTATTGGATAGTCATAACTAAGCTATTTTTTTAAAAAAGAAGGGTGGGGAGGAAGGAAGACAGGAAAAAAGTCTCATAATAAAATATTAAAAGATACTCAGGAGACTGAAGTTTGAATATTGCTCACATAACCTTCATTAGAATATGCTATAAAAGGAGTTCACACAGTAATACAAACTGAGTCAAATAACAGCCATAATAATTTTATGAAAGATTTTTTTAAAACCACAATAATTTCCAAGTACATAGTATATAAAGCCGAGATGAGCCATGGCAGTTTTTTTAATATGAAAATGGGTAAGAGGCTTCTATATTTGTTTCCTGTGCTGGTGCCTGCTTTTATCACACAGCAGTCCACATATTATAGTATATGAAGCAGCAAGCATTTTAAAACTTGAGAGAATGAAAGTACTAACAAAAACAGCATATAAAAGATGTTCATTATTCTAATAGAGCATTTTTATCCTGATTTTTAAAAAACTCACACAATTAACATTCATTTTTCATTATTATCTGCTTCCTTTGCTATAATACAAAAGTTACATATTTTATCTACTAATACTGCCTAATTTGAGGATATCATAGAAACCATAATTTTGTTCATTTAATATTAAAATAATTTTATAACCTCACTGATGAGTCAAACAAGATGTTCATATAATATTGTCTATCTAATATTACAGGCAGAAATAACTATAGAAATTAGGTATTTCTTAGAAACATTTTCATTAAAATTTTATAAGCATATGATATTTCTGTGCACTGCCTTTTTGGTTTTAAGTAATTGTTTATAAAAGGCAGAAACGTTGTTTTATATGCAGAGTCAATATTTCTGTTAAGAAGGTTCATACATTACAGGTTTCTAGGGAAAAAGTATGTAATTATTAAACTCGCTGGGTTTTTTTAGCTAATATTACCTAGATGTGACTTTTTCAAACACTCTATTGGTTGACTTCAAATATCATTTGATTTCTTTGAGGAATTGTATTGTTTTGCAACTTCAGGAATTATCTTGGCATTAAAAAAGAAGTGTGGAAAGAAAAATGTTTGTTACTATATATGAAGAGAACAAAAAGGTCCTACCTGTTTCAATCTCATGAAGAAAGTCTCTGTGAAAGTCTTTCTGCTGAAATACCAAAATCGCTCATTTGCAGGGTACACACGGACTACTGTCTCCAGGAGAAAGCGAACAGGCTCCACCACCTCTGTGACTACCATATCCACTGCCACAGTCATGTATACTTGCTTATCTGTAGTAGAAATTTTCTGGGTTTTATGCTAGCTTTATTATTCCTTGACTACTTTAAACAAAGTTTCCTCACTTATGAAAGAATTAAAGTTCTTTACAATTGTAATACCTTCTATGTTTATTTTTAACTGTTCTATTCACATTTTGATTAAATAAGCATGCAAGTATTCCAAGCATGTTTCTTAGGAACTAATAATCCTAAGTGTTTGTTGTTTTGAGACAGAGTCTCACCCAGGCTGGAGTACAATGGAGCGATCTTGGCTCACTGCAACCTCCGCCTCCAGGGCTCAAGCAATTCTCCTGCCTCAGCCTCCCAAGTAGCTGGGATTACAGGTGCCCGCCACAACACCCAGCTGATTTTTAAAATATTTTTACTACAGACAGGGTTTCACCATGTTGGCCAAGCTGGTCTCAAACTCCTGACCTCTGGTGATCCACCCCCATCAGCCTCCCAAAGTGCTGGGATTACAAGCGTGAGCCACCACGCCTGGCCTCATTGAGGTTTTTGAATCTATGGCCTGGTCATTCCATACCATTTTGTAATTTCCTCATTCCTTTTTAAATATTTTTTAAAATTTATTTTCTTTACAATTTTTAGTTCTCTGTTAAAGGAAAGTCCAAATAACCAAGGCCACCACTAGAAGAAACCCTCAATAGTGTTTTTAAATATTATATAACATTCAGATTCATCAACTACTTCTCAAATTCAATAACAATTTTATTACATTCTTACTAAATACAGTCTTACTAAATATACCTGCCAATTCAAGAGAAACTAAAATTTGTTAGACATTATACTTGACCTGGAGGACCTTAGAGAAAGGAGTAAGGAGTAATAACACAAGACAGAATATAACATTCAACTGGATCTTAGTGCAGTGGAAAGATCCAAGACTTTTCATCTCTCAGGGTCTAAACTTCTTCCATAAAAATCAAACTTTATTTGATCACAAATTCTCTGAGTAATGTGTAATTTCAAGGACATAATTTAGAAATTTTAAAAATCAGGGCAACATTTTTGTGTGGCATATGAGATAATTTTAAATTTAAAATGTATACTTTGAATCAGAATATTATAATATACTATTATATAGTTTATTTTAATAGAATAAATTATAAATAAATTTTCTTTTGTGGACCAAATATATATTTTATTGCAAAATAAAACTAAACTAGGTGTTACATTAAAAACATAAAAACTATTTTTATAACTTGATATGCAAAATTCTTATATTTTGTTCTTCAAAACTGTCAACTGGCTTATTTTTATCATTTTTGTGGCTTCCTTCTGAACAAGTATAAGAAAGAAGTTACAGGTATTTGCAAGCCTGTCTCCAGAAATAACAAATTGTGGGTCTAAAAATTATTTACTGCTAATAAATGAAAAGTTAAATTTTATATAATCTTTTTTTCTGTTTAGCCTTTATTTTTAGACAGCTTAATATGTGATCAAGGTATGTGACTTATATAAATGGTGAATACTCTCTTTAAGGAAATGAAAGAATAATTATCATTTTAATGCCCTTCATTAACATATTATATTTTCATATCAGTATTCACGAATGCTTCCTGTCAGTAACCAAAAGTCTACTGTGGGTATAAACTAAATAATATAAAATTAATGATAAAACAAACTGATCCATTATATTCTAAATATGAATTAATGGTTTAATGACAGTAAAGCATTTAGGGTAGGCATATAACTCGGCAGGTAAAACTTCAAATTTAGTTTAAAAGTAGATGATGAAGGGGCAAAAAACAGGCAATTAACAGCTATCTGGATGAAGTAGGAATGAAAAAACACAATGGAACAACGAAAAATGTGACTATTCAACATTTATACATTCTGTTCAATACTAGACATGATAAATAATATGAAAAGTTAAAAAACTAAGAAAAAACTATTTGCTACAACTGAAATATTTAATATATATTACAAGCATCCCGAAGGCCAAAAGACTGGAGCCAATAATTAATAAATGAAAAACTATAAGTAAACTATAATGCAAAAATAGTTAATAATTTAAAAATATTCAAAATTCTAAAATATTTCCTTTTCATCATTTTCTTTAATATTTCTCCATCACTAGTCTCCACAAATGAAATAACTCTATAGTGGTATATGAAAAACAAAGCCCAAATGCTTTCTCTATAATCTAATAAAATTAATTCAGGCCAGGTTCAGTGGCTCACATCTGTAATCCCAGTGCTTTGGAAGGCAAGAAGATCAGTTGAGGCCAAAGGTTCAAGACAAGCCTGGGCAACAAAGCATGACCCCATCGCTACAAAAATAAAATTTAAAAATTAGCCATGCATGGCAGCACACACCTGTAGTTCTATTTAATAGCTACTCAGAAGGCTGAGGTGGGAGGATTGCTTGAGTATGAGAGTTTGAGGTTACAGTGAGCTATAATGCCCCTATACTCTACCCTGGGCAACAGAGTGAGACCCTGTCTCTTAAAATAATAACAATAATAATAATTCACATATCTTTTGGGGAGGATTTTTTTAAATAGTGGAGATTTCCCCCATAGAAGCATAAAGAATAAAAATGAACCTCAAATTCTCAATGAAAGAATATGTCCACTTTGAGTTCCAAATTTTTTTTAAAACATGACAAACAACATTGTTCATAATATAAAATGTAAAGCAAACAATAAGGGATCTTTTAAGAAAAGTCACCTTTTGGGGTTTCCTCATTAAGTGCCAGAAATACTGGTGCATTGGGGTTCCACATGCCAGTGATGACATAAGCTCTCCCATCATAGCTCTTTCCCATGGATTCCTATAAAAATTCAAACAGTAATTACTGATAAAAGACATCAAAAAAATCACTACTTTAAATTACATCTTACTTTAAGCAATACAAATTATTAAAATTTAGATTTACAGTCAAGCAGGAGCTTTATATTCATTGTAAATTCTTTTCATCCTACAAAAGCATTTATTTAAATATTAAATTCTTCTACAGCTTTCTTCAAGCACAGTTTCTATTTAAAGACATGTACCCTTGGATAAAAGGAGGCATATACTTACATGCTGAATCAAAAAAACATAATATTGTTACAAAGTTATATTTAACTTGATCTTGACGCCAATTGTCCAAATCTCATATACACATAAGAATGTATATGGTTTCTATTAAAACAATAATATAGAATTAGCTGAAGACAGTTAAACTGAACTAGTAGCTAATCACAGTAGGGAAAGTTAATATTTTTCTTCTAATATTCTAATTTTTAATGAATTCTTAAAATATTAATTTAGTTTGTAGCAATTAATACTTTTTAAATTAACACTTGTCTATTTTCTATATGTCAGATATTTATATACTTTCTTACAATCATAAATTAGTATTAGGAGACTAATTTTTGGTTTGTAAGCAGCATCCAAGTGTATTAACTCTCTCCCTCTACTGTTACACTTACTCCCTCTTTCTTCCCTTCTCTCCTTCCTCCTCTTCTCCATTCTTTAAGACTTTACCAAGCCAGCTCTTGACTCTCACTAAAAAAGCCAGCAACTCCTATGGCAAAAGCTAGTCTACTTATAGCTTGTGTATATGTGTGTGGAGAGAGGAGGGGTAGAGTTTGTCCCATGAAAGAACAACACACAGCATACAAGTATTTCCATATGCAAATGAACAGTATCTACAATATTTCAGTTTTTGTAGCAATTTCCTCACATTATGAATAGAGACTGTTAAAAGGGTCAGACTAAAACAAAGAGAAAAACTTTTCTTTTTTCATTATTACCCATTCACAGATGTTTCTCTGAACCCCCTATAAAATTGTGTCAGTCATTTGGTAATTACTATGTATATTTTTCTAGTGTATTAGTAATACTTCACTAATCAGATTGTGTAGCTTGAGCACAGGGACCATGCATTCCAGAGATGAAATACACTCAAGGTCACTTGTAAACGAAACCCTCCCAGCAGCCCCAACACACTCATATGTTAATGGTCTCTTTCTCTCCTCTACACACACACACACACACACACACACACACAGAGTCACCTGTTGCTTAATGATAGGGTTATGTTCTAAGGTATGTGTCATTAAGTGATTTCTTTATGCAAATAGAATACACCGTACTTATAAAAACCTAGATGGTACAGGGGCTACACAACTAGGCTGTTGCTCCAAGGCTACAAACTTGTACAGCATGTTACTGTACCAAATACTATAGCAACTATAACAATACCATTTGTGTACCTAAACACAGAAAAGGTACAGTAAAAATACATTATAATCTTACGGGACGACCTTAAATTATGGGTCCATCATTCACGGAAATTTTCTTACTCAGCATATGACTGTTATATATAAGTAATCTGGCTATTTCACTGAAAAATATATCTTCATTTATAAATAGGACTTTCCTGTCATGAGGATCACATGATATTTGGGAGTGTCATAGAAGGAGTAAAAGTATTAATATCTTGTTCTAGAGTGCAGAATTAAGACTAATTAGGCCAAGTTACAAGAACTATGATTTCAGGTGATTATAAAAAAATAACTTTGTAATAAACAGAACTGTCCCTTAGACTTTAACATAAGGTAATGAGTTTCTCTTCATTAGAAGTAGTCTAGCTGAGGTTCAATGTCCACTATGAAGATTAACAACACTGGGTAATAACAAATCACAACTGCTAATCATTGCAAATACAAGCCTCTCATTTGCCCAACTATTTGTTGCAAGTAAGCCCCTTCTCTGTCTGAGAGCATGAATGCTCACAACTCTTTTGATTTAGATATGGACTCAAAGGTGGGGAGGACTGTTCTGAAAGTTAGAGAGACATAGTGAAGGGGCCTCAGAAGTTTATACCAGTTCTATAATTCTGTAATCTGAATTTAGGTTTTATGGACAAATCTCTGCAGTAATTCATCTTAGTCTTTTAAACTCTGAAAGACCATGATTAATTAGGACCTAGGATCTTAAAAGTTTTTATTACCTCAATTCTCCTAATTTACTTCCTCATGGAATTTTCAGGGCTCCAAAATGCTAATGGCTTGCCTTAGGTAAAACCACTTTCATTACTGATATGTGGTTAAGAAAAAAAAAAAAGATGTAAGAGACATAGATCAATAGCTAATTTATGTTTTAATAGTCAATTTAACTGGTTGTCCTTACCTGACCTATTCAGGCAGTGCTTCCTCTATATTTCTGTGGCTTGAAGTACCACCAGATACTAAAAAGTTTGTTTCCCACAAGACCATGAACCCACAGATGGTAAGAGCTATATTTTACTCATATGCATAACCTCATCACTTCACACAACACTTAGCAGACAAACAGGTACCCAAAAGCCTGAATAAACCATTCCTGTACTGCTATAAAATCAGTATTGATATTACCATGAAATTACTCAAAAAAAGTTGACCTAATTAGTAATGTTTAACTGATATTTGCAAAACACAGCTAAAAAAAAGAAAGCATATAGTGCTTATTATCACTAAATATAAGAATTTCAGTTCACTAAGAAACTTTATACTTACTCTAAGATGATTATTTTCCTATAACGTCTCCAAGTCACAAATTAAATGTTTTCACTAACTGCAATATTAGAAGGTATTTCTATTTGAAAGTTAAAATAGCTTGCTACTTTTACACTAAATATCAACTGTTGAATATATATTAACCTTTAAGGACATTCCTTAAATAAATATTACTCCTAGAATAAGTGTACTTTGCTAAGGACAGGTAATTAAGAAGAAATTCAGAAAGGGAAACGCTTTAAAGAAAACAAAAGTACCCATCACAAACTCAAATTAATAGCAGTGCATTAAAATAAATGAAAGGCACCATATTCACTCTGGAGATGCTTGTTATAATCATGTACTTGTTACTACAGGTTCAAAGAAAAGATATCTTTCTAAGAAGCCAAAAAAATAAATGGACATTATCATAACACAATCCTTTTATTTGTTGCATATGACTGTTTTGGTGGAAATTGTCCTGAATTCCTCTTTCACAAGTAATTTTAAGTTTGCGTTTCCAAATTTAATTATTACTATCACACAGCTGCAAGAAATAATTTTGACAATATGACAAAATTTGTAAATAGAAAATACTTGTCAAATATAAAATAACTATCATCTATACTTGGTTAAGGTGCTTAAGATTATCATTACCATATCCAGTAAATGCATGTCACTGTTCTTCACGTTTCGACCTGGGCTTAATAACATTCCAAAACATCTGAAAATATTGGGGGAAAAAAAGGAGAAATAAGGTATCAAGAATATATAGAAGCCCAGTGAGCATAAAGCCTTTTTACAATAACTATACAATCTGAGCTCTGTATTTATAAGCTTTAGTTTTTTTTCTAAGAACACCAGAAATAAGTATTTATGAAGATAGATAATAAAATCACACCGAAATAAGTCATCTAAATTTCCAGATCTTTATTTGCATGTAAAATATTACCAATAAGAAACTGCCATAAAAGTGGCCATAAGTTGTTAATTGAAAGAAAATATGGTACTGAGATACAAATTAGTTTCTAGGGAGATAAGAGATTTTATTTGCCTTAGACTTATTCCAAACATATAGGTCAAAATCCATTAACCCAGTTAAACCAAAAAGGAGGTTTTTAAAAATAAGATGACACTATGCTCTCTTTGCATCAAACCAGATTAAAAAGAAAGCAAACTGTTACCCTGGCCCTCCACAGTCATGTTCACTAAGTAGCATGTTAATACTATATCCTCAGTTTAAAAAAAAAAGTTATGCAAACTTTATTACTAAATGGGCTATTAGTGAAGATATTATATCCAACATATTATTAATTTACTGTTAACTATTTAATATTGTTCTGTGCTTCCTGATGCCAGAGAAGCTTTAGGAATCCCATCAACACTGCCACTTTATTTGTAAAGGATTTGCATAAGCTCTAAAATTCAGCTAACTCGAAGATTTTTATGTTTGTTAGGCTATTATTAACTCCACTTTACATGTAAGCAAAGTCAAGTCCAGAGAAGTTAAGCAATTTACCCAAATTCATATTGCTATATTATAGGTCTCGTAACTTGAGAAGCAATGTAATCTGTCCACAGGGTCCCTCTGCCAACAACACATACCCACACACAAGAATGTTTTTATTGTAGTTTCCCAAAACTTCAAGATATGCTATGTAACAATTTATAGAAAGGGTAAAGAATATAACTACATTAAACATAAGATTTTTTCAATTTCAAAATAGTGGCAGCTAACCACTCAACCGTTATTCTCATCCTTGTTGTTTTTCAAAGGTTTACTCTCCTAGTATCATGGCTAATGCTGACATGAGCAAGATCACTGGTCCTGTCCAAATGTAAGCTTAGTAAGGAGTAAATATATACTTCCTATAAGTTCTTGAGGATCACTTGTTCAAGGCTTCCTTCTGGCACCCAAAAATGATGACGTACATAGCAAAGCTAAAGTTGGTAAGCTCTGAGGATAACTTTTCAAATACAGAGAACAAAATATAATCTACAAGAGAAATAATTATACTGTAGTATTCATAATTTCACCTATATACTGCTATGATCTCTCTCCTATGAATTCTTGTAATAAACACTGTCTACACAAATTAAATAATAATCAATCATGCAATTCACTGTACTATTTCTTATACTACTGCCCTAAATTCTTGCTAAGGAAGAATAAAAGATTTAATTCTTTTTTAGAAATAAAATTTGACTCTCTAAAAAATT
Source organism: Pan paniscus (assembly GCF_029289425.2). Classification (NCBI taxonomy): domain Eukaryota; kingdom Metazoa; phylum Chordata; class Mammalia; order Primates; family Hominidae; genus Pan; species Pan paniscus. Next base: position 75,462,320 of record NC_073249.2, read on the forward strand.
AGGTCAATGAGAACAGATTTATCTCACACATCTCTACATACTTTGCTTCAGCTTGCATCTCTAATGGTTTTTTGTTTTAAGAACAATATTCTATATTATAGGGTTTAAATTACAAACCCATTATATAGTCACCATAATAAGTTAACAAATACCAAAGTATGTAAAGAAAAAATAATTTCTCCCTTCTGTCAGCCTCCTTAGGAAATAATGCTAACAGTTTGGAAAGTATACTCTCTTTCTTTTTGTTCTTTTTGAAAATTTAAAGGATTTTTTTATAAGGCAGAAAAAGATTTTTTTTAATTTTTATTTTTATAGGCATAAGGATTACAAGTGCAGATTTCTTACATGTATGCATTATGTAGAGATAAAGTCTGTCTGGGCTTTTAGAGTACCCATCAACCAAAGACTGAACATTGTAACCAATAGGTAATCTTTCAACCTTCACCCCACTCTCCCACCCTCCTACCTTTTGTAATCTCTGATGGCTATAATAAAAGTTAAAAGTTTAATGTCATTTGTTTCTCAAGCACTTCCAGGTAAATGATAAAATAGATGAAATTTCACATTTTCTCAGCATAATATTTCTATATTACATTGTACTGCAAAAGGAGCCTTAGAGGTTTGGATTTTTCTTAAGTAGCAATACTCATCACCTTATTTTGATAATCTTTAATGCACTAATCTTTTCCTGGCCTGAAAAAAAAAAAAAAGGCCTGCCACCAACCAGCATGACCTTAGAGAAAGCACCTAACCCCCTGGGACTCTGCTCCCTCTTCTAGCAAACAGGAAAGGTATAATACATGAACTTTAAGCACTTAAATTACATAATTATTTTCTGTCAAGCTGTATTAGTCATTTTCAAAATTACACTTCATTAAAGCACATCAGGATTCCTATGGAGGCCAGCAAGATCTATTAGGAATAATGTGTCAGAAATTAGATAGATATTATTAGTAACATTAACACCTAATAGGAGTATTCAGTGTTTCACTGTGGAGTTCAAAGCATTCAACAGTCTCTTATTAACTCTATAGATAAGGTAAAAAGCAAATTGCTATCCCACCTATTTTCTTAAGGAGTTTACAGTATAGTGGGGGGGAAAATAAGTAAACAGGCAATTAGAATCTGATATCATTTGTTCTAAAATACCTGTAAGTACATAATATTAACAAAGTATAGAAGAGACATCCAACATAATTTATAATATAGTGAATAGCTGACTTCACTGAAAAATTGAAATCAACCTCCTGAGAATGAGCTGATGATGCTATTATATCAATTATTATCATAATAATAGATATTGTTTATTGAATGTCTTAACTTTAAGCCAGGCTCTACTATACTGTTACATTTAAATTTCAAAGCAACCTTCATACAACAAACGATAAAACTGATTTTCAAAAACAATGGTTTTGCCCAAAGCCACATAGCTACTAAGTTACACGACTGGGATTCATGCCCATGTCTATCACTACAAAACTATATGGTCTTTCACATTACAGCCTGCCAAGGACTGTCAGTAAAAGACTATAAACTCCCTGAGAGACCCTGGGCAAATCACAAACCTCAAAGTCTCACTTTCCACATTTCTGAAGTACAAATACTTGCTTTCATGTTCATTACGTCAATGTAAACTCGACATGAAAAAACTCCTGGCCGGGCGCGGTGGCGCGGTGGCTCACGCCTGTAATCCCAGCACTTTGGGAGGCCGAGGTGGGCGGATCACGAGGTCGGGAGATTGAGACCATCCTGGCTAACAAGATGAAACCCCGTCTCTACTAAAAATACAAAAAAATTAGCCGGGCCTGGTGGCGGGCGCATGTAGTCCCAGCTACTCGGGAGGCTTAGACGAGAGAATGGCGTGAACCAGGGAGGCAGAGCTTGTGTGAGCCGAAGCTTGTGTGAGCCGAGACTGCGCCACTGCACTCCAGCGTGGGCAACAGAGCAAGACTCCGTCTCAGAAAAAAAAGAAAAAGAAAAGAAAAAAACTCATGATGAAAGGGCACTGTAAACTATAAAACAGTTGATAATTATAAATTATTATAATTACCATTATCATTAGGAAGAGAAAGCTCTCCCTTTCATAGCAGTACTTAGTGTTTACTCAAAATAGAACTTTAAGCAGCTTTTAACACCAAGTTAACCTCTAGAACAAATACCAAAAACTCTGTATCACTAATACGGCTTTAGACTTAACTGCAGGAAAAAGTGAGAAAAACAGATGTTGTATTAATGTCCTGCAATATGAAACTAATTTTTAAAAAACTTTTACCTTTAGTCTATCAAATCATTAGGAATTACATATATCTCCATGAAGATAAAAATGGAAGGTAGGGAAGGAGAGAGAGGAAAAGAACACGCTCTCTTGCTGTACTAAACTTTTATTATTAAAAATGAAAAAGTGGCTGGGCGCAGTGGCTCACGCTTGTAATCCCAACACTTTGGGAGGCTGAGGTGGGCAGATCACAAGGTCAGGAGATCGAGACCATCCTGGCTAACATGGTGAAACCTCCGTCTCTACTAAAAAATACAAAAAAAATTAGCCGGGCGTAGTGGCGGGCACCTGTAATCCCAGCTACCGAGGAGGCTGAGGCAGGAGAATGGCGTGGACCCAGGAGGCAGAGCTTACAGTGAGCCGAGATTGCACCACTGCACTCCAGCCTGGGCAACAGAGCAAGACTCCGTCTCAAAAAAAAAAAAAAATGAAAAAGTGACAGCACAATAGAAGGGGAAAAACAGAACTGCAAATAAGAAAATCTATAATGCAATCACAGTTTTTCAAAACTTTATGCAAAACACTAAAACTAAATAATTTCATAAAAGTTGGAATCTCAGTCAGTCTCCCCAAAGGGGCTAAAGCAAAAAGATAATTGGGCAAATCTTCTATTGTGTCAATGAGACTGTTATTTCCCTTACTAAAAAGACTGAAGTAGAGAAAGATACACAGGCATTTGTCACTATGTACAGTGGTGTGGAACCACAAAAATAACCATATAAGCAAAACTGCATATAAAATGATATTTTTCAAAAGGAAAAATTATGATTCTTCAGTAACCTTTAAAAATTTTTGTCGAAACTTCAAAAACTCTCTTACTTTCAGTTATAAATTTATAGGACAATTGTTAAAAAGTAAAACTATTGTTTATTTAGCACTTCGTGGTTTGAAGCACAAAAATTAAAGTATTTTAATTATTTTAAAAACTTATCAAGAATATATTGAACAGTGCTTGCTGCCTTCTCATATAATTTACAATACGAAGTATTTTTTCTATCTTGGCAAACTGTCATATTCCTTTCTAAGTTTGGATTAACTTCCAAACTTTATCCTTTGCATGTTCAATGTTGTGAAGTATCTCCAAGAGTTCCTTTAATGTGAAAAATTTGCCAGAGTCATTTCCCCTGGAACATTCATGCTTTTCATCACAACCACTTTCCTTATTTACACTGATAAGTTCATCTTCACAAAGTTCATCTGGCTGCATATCTAGAGTCCACTGAATAGCAACAGTGTCAACACTCCCACAGACAGCTATTTATTCTACATCTCCATAAGTGTCCTATTCATATCCTTCAAAGTTACTTCTATAGCGAAGTAAAAGTTTGCTGTACTACAGACATAATATTCATTGTTGCTCCCTGAAATGATGCCTTCAACTGCATGCTTTATGTCATATTTCTCCCAAAATTGAGATAAAAAAATTGCATAATCTCCAGTCTCCTTATAATTACTATTTCCTTTTGATGTGGCATCTAACTTCAGTATTTTGGCTGACATGCTAGCAAAACTGATTGGAATTTTTGTTTATTACAGTCTTAATCCAAAGCAGAAGTATATGCTCCAGTTAAACCATAAGCAGCTTTCTGTTCCTAGTGAAACTTAAACTAAAGGATGTTGGAGTGATTTTATCATTTTTTTAAATTTATCATACTTTTTCAATATGCTTCATATCACAACTTTATACAGGCCTAGGTCTCATTCTGTCTTCATTTTGCTGTTGCCATTTTAAAATCTTCTAAGACTGTGCATCTTCTAAAATTACATGCAATTTCACTTTCAGCATTATGACTTTTCATTTCTTTGTAGCACTGTTAGCTTTGTTGGCCAATTTCCTCTTTGGATTATCCATTTTTGTAAAATGTCAAATGGATTTATTACCAGAGACAAAGAGGCAACACAACCACATACTTTGCTATCTGTAAGTAAAGTGAATAACAGATACACAGTGACCAATCACCAACAGACTTTGGAAGAAGCGACATGATTGGTCACTAATCATGTATGTATACAGTGACTTGTGGACTGAACAGCAGAGTTTGTTTTGCAATTACTCTGTTAATATACTATGGTAACAGAAATTTGAACCATGTGTTTGGGAGACTAGTGTTATAACTGAACCACGGTAAGAGAAAATAATGTATACCATAACTACAAAGCAAGGACTGCCTGTATATACACACATAGGTTCTAAAGAACTCTAGCCAAGATTTTGCCTTCCAATGGTAGCAGTCTACTCTGATTTTGCAGGTTACTTACTTCTGATTATCACTCAAAAAAGACCAATAGTCTTAAAATATTAACTGTGGTTGTTGTAATAGTACCACTAATAGTAATAATAGCATGCATTTATTAAGCATTATTGTGAACACTTTACAGTTACTAGCTAATCTTCTCCCCACATTCTTAAGAGGTAAGTTTTATTCACAATTTACAAATTGCAAACTGAAGCACAGAGAAGTTAAATAACTTGACCAAGATCACTGTAAAGCCAAGATTCAAACCCAGATGAGGGTACTCCATAGCTATTTATCCTAAAAATTTCACTCTAGTAACTTCAGTGATATCAGTAATAGGAAGAAGGAGTCTCTCCAGATTTAAAAATTGGTTACTCTTTTCATTCATCAGGCAGGAAATCGTTTTATCTATCTATCTGTCTATGTAACTAACTATCTATCTTAGATTTCCTAGAACACTAGGAAAAATCACCAAGAAAAAAAATAACCTAAATAGATCTTAGGACTGCCATAGAGCTGCTACCAGTACAGAGAATTTAACATGCAGATAGGCTATAAAAGAAGAATATCTTAGGTCCACTTTTTTTTAATTTTCAATCAACAAATTTCAAAAACAAAAAAAAATACCAGTACAGAGAAAATAACATACAGAAAGAAGAATATTTTTAGGTCAATGTTCTTAAAATTTTTCATTGAATAAATTTCAAAAATAAAAACAAAAAAACCCTCCATACCATCCTTAGCAATAATGTTCCCATTCTCACATTAATAAAGGGTCAAAATTTAAAATGCAGAATAACTCAAATATGAGTGCTTTCCTTCTTCCCTTTTTTTTTTTTTTTTTTTTTTTTTCAAGACAGGCTCCAGCTCTGTCACCCAGGCTGGAGTGCAGTGGCACAATCTCAGCTCTGCAACCTCCACTTCCTGATTCAAGCCATCCTCCCACCAAATATGAGTACTTTTACTAACTCCCTTCAAATACAAAATGAGAACTTAGCTACAGTCAGATTTTAAAATATATTTAAAATGATTATAACAAGAAAACCAATAAATTTCAAAGTCTGACATGGTTTAATCCCTGCTTAAAACATTTAAAATCAATTATTTTGCTTTTCCATTCAGTAAGACTAATACAGGACATTCAGATAGTGATACATTATTTGGGCTTTTGCAAATACTAGCTATATGCATCAAAATAAACGGGTGCTAATTTACAAGTATTTTTACAATTGAATGTATTTGTAAACATAATTCAAAAACATCTAAAAGCATAAAGAAAAGGAATATCTTCCCCTGTACAGCTACAGCTAATTAACAAAAGTCCATTTTTCTCCTTCATAAAGGCTGATTTTGCAGGCTACTGATTCCTGATTATCACTCATAAAACACATGTAGATAGGGTTGAACAAAACATGGGCAAAAAATGATGAATTCAATTTTATGAGAAAATTTACAGCAAAAGTACCTACATTAACTTTTGATAAAATAAGAAAACTAGTGATTAGACTTGGAGTTCCTATTTCTTTTTCTCTCGATTGTCATTTCTTTTGTTTTTTTTCTAATTTTTTTCTTTTATCTACAGTCTACATTTTTTCCCATTTCTATTCGTATTTTTTCTTTAATCCCTTTCCTCTAGGGTTTTTCTTTCTTTACATAGTTGGAAGTAGAACTAATATGATTTAATGAAGAATTAGATGTAGAGTGAGAGAAAATGGAGTTGAAAATGCCAAGTTTTTCATCTACAATAATTGGAAAGATCAAGTTACAAATTAAAAAGACTGTGAGAAATTACAGGAGGAACAAGTTTGGGACAGTGTCAAACTTGATTTTTTAGTTTGATTTTTGAACATATTAACTTTGAGATGCCAGATGAAGATCTGAAGTTGTTGAATATATAAGTTTGGAGACCTCAGGTCAGAGAAAAACATTTGGAATCATCCAGTTATAGATACATTTAAAGTCATGAGACTGGATGGGCTAATCTAACAAGCAAGTGTGGTAGAAGAAAGACTGCTTAAACAATGTCTTTGAGATGTCAAAATGGAATAAAATATAGTATACAAGTAGAAAATTAGCCTTAAAAGCAGGGACATTTCATATTATAAAAGAATTAAGTTTCTTGTAGTACAGTGGAATAATGAAATAATTCACCTAAATATATAAAACTTCAAAATTTAAAAAATACCAGGGAAATAAAAAGAATGAGTAAATTTATCAAAATATACTGAAAATTTTAAAAATCAAATATTTAAAGCACAAATACAAAATTTCACCTATAAGACATATTTAACTTTTAATTAATTGCTTAAAGTCCTACTAAAAAAATATAACATTTTTAAGTCTTCCTCCCTCTTCCCTTCAAATGATCCAAAGATCTTGAAAAGGGAATAAAACAACTATGCTACTATTACAAATATGGATAAAATATTAGTAACTAAACAATATTTACTAAAGAAATAAAATAATCATATCCTATTTATAGGTACTTAATGCTGACCCCTATAAACATCCCCCAGCCCCCCAAAAAAGAAAGAAAGTCATACAGAAGAGTCAAATGAAAAGGCTTTAGGAAGACTAGCAAGATGGTCTTGATTCAAATACTTGTGTTGCCAATTATAAGCTAGATTTCATAGCAAGGCAAAATAAAATGCTTTAGCTCCCTACTCCCCATTAAAAAAAAAAAGTAAATAAAAGATAATCTACTTTGCAGGGTTTCTTGCTTTAGTAAGAAAAAGGCTGTGCGTGGAATGGAAATAAACATACGGTAGAAATAATAGTGGTTTTTTCCTTGCCATTATCGTGACAGTAAAAAGATTATCTAAAATAACCACTTTTTTGTTTTGTTTTTCCTGGAAAAATATCAGAAACTTTATGGACTGCTTAATATCATTAGATATTAATTCAATTAGATACTGTAAGTCAGCATTTGATTAGGACAGAAAACACAGTAATTTAAACAGGGAAAATTTACTATAAAGAATTATTAACTGTCATAGTAGAGTAACTACAAAGAGAATTTAACCCTAAAGCTAAGGGAGAGTACCACAAGAAGAACTAACTTGGAAGTTGGGTCCTTTCACCAAAGCTGGTATTCAGACCTCACTGGAGAAGGCAGAATTACAGCCCAATGAATAGCAAAGAAGTTTGTTGGACTGCCCAGGGAAAGCTAGACCACAGGCAAGCAGGAAACAACCCTCTGGGCTGCAGCCAGCAAAGGCTGGCAGGCAGGTGGGCAAAGGAAATCAGGGCTTCCAGAGTCAGCTCACTGGCAGGGTGGTACGAGGCCTGGGGCACACAGTGTCTGTGTCAGGAAGGCTGTAGGAGGGCCTCACTGAGACAGAACCAAAGCTATGAGCTCACGGAGGGACTGCATGTGAGTGCACAGCTGGGTTGAACCAAACATCAGCAAAAGCACAGCATCACTGGATGTCCCTGGATCTTACAATAAGCAAGAGCAAGAAAACAATAAATGTAACACATCAGAAACAAAAGAAACCCCATCTTCCTGCAGTGTCCCTGCAACACCCTCTACTGGCATAATTTAATATTGTGCTTGCTGCAAAGAAGAAATGTTTAAAGCTCCATTAATGCAGATCAGCTAAGAGGACAGATTTGGAGCCAAGGGGCAATAACCTGGTAACTGGATAGGATATGGTTAAAATACCCAATCTCTTCTAATTAGCAGCCAGGCTACATATCCAAATTTCTTAAGCTAATAAATTAAATGTTTATATTATAGAAGTATACTGTGATTTATAAAAGGATTCAAAAAGAGCTGCAATAGAGGTCTGCAAATTGTACCAATGCCAATTTCCTAGCTGTGATACTGTACTATGGTTATGTAAGATGTTACCATAGGGGGAAATGGGGAAGCATACATAGAGCATCTCTACACTATTATTGCAATTTCCTGTGCGTCTACAATTACTTCAAACTGGAATTTTTTTTAATGAGCTCCAAAACATCTAGAATCAATCAACTTATGAGAACACATTACAGACAACAATATATGTTTTCATTGCTCATATTTTAAAAGTATTTCTTAAAATACAATGCTAAAAAGGTAATAGTACTACATCCACATTTAATACTTAAACCATGATGCCGCCTCTCCCCACTGGGTGCCAACAGAAGCCAGCAATGAAAAGATGCTGAAAATTCTGTCCTGATTACAAGTTTCAGTTCAAAGGCTGAGAGTCAGATAGAAGCTTCCAGTTATCTACTCCCCAAATTATTCACCTGAAAATGCCAATAGCTTTCTATCAATTGTCACATGAAATCATTAACAGAGAATAATGAAAGTACTTTTGTATAAGTAAGTAATACCTGTTTTCCTATGGAAAAAGAGTTATCCTTCTACTGCCTTAAAAGAAAACACAAAAAGGACAAGTGAGTAAGCTCACAGGGCAGCTTTTAAAATATTATGCAGAATATGGATCATCCCACTAATCTATTCCCATTTTCAGGAAAAGGAGGAATGATATCCTCTAAGAGAAATTATTATAACATCTAAAATTCTTTATTTTGCTGTAAAAGTTCATAAATGTACTAATTCACATAAGAGAATAAAACATCCAAATCAGACTGACATCTAGGCAACTTCAAGATAGTAACTTGAGTTTTTACCTAAATAAAACTGTAACAACTTGCTAAGGCCAAAGTAAAAATAAGTACTAAGTAAATTCAGCAAAAGACCCTCAGAATGGTCTAACATCAAGTTAGAGCAGTCAAAAAATAATAAACAATTCAAATTCTACTGTCCATCAAATTTAGTGATGTCAACTCACACTAAAAACCTGTTTCATGAGAAGAAGAGAGTCCCTGGGTGATTTTTTCAGTACTCCTTGTGTAGGATATCTTTTCCTCAAGAAAATAACACAAGGAAAGGTACTATCAATCACCCATGCTACACAGTATGGTTCTTATCACTTCAGTTTCTCATTATATAGTTTGTGCTGCAAGCCAGCAAGCACAAATTGAAAACTGAAGCAAAATTGCTACCAAAAGAGGCACATCACTGAACTCTCCAAATGATCAAACTACATGATCTGATATGATCACTGCCATTTAGAAGTGATGTTTTTCTAATGTATATATAATGATTGTATCCCCCCAAATCAATGTGAGATAGAAGTGGCTCATGGAAATCCTTATTTTCCAACAGTGTTGGCCCATGTTACTCACTGCAAATTGAGTTGTGTGCTTATAACAACTCTAATCATTATATTCTGCTTGCTGTATCACTACTTCATTCTGGTTAGCACAAGTATTAATATGAGGGCAGACCCCTGAGAACAGAGTGATAGGACAGACATAAAACCTGGTGCCAAAAATCGCTTCCTGATTACCCTTCCCCAAGGCCTGAAACTACCATTATTGGAACCTCTTCATGTTAAGGAATAATAAAGAGGCCCATTTTCTAAATGTATATGGTATTATTTGTCTTGAATCATTTTATCATGAAATAAGAAGTAATACTTGGCAAAAAAAAAATCAACTAGACAGAGCACTAATGGCAAAGACTGAAAAAATTTCCCCTTCTCTCACCTTTGGAATATTGAGCATAGCAAACTATTCAAAGCATCCAAGTGGGTGCTAAGTAATAGTGCTAGTAATAGTGCATTTAGGTAACAGTGCTAGTAATAATGTATTTTAAACACTATCAAGGCTTTAAAAATACATATCAATGTGTTAGTATGCAAGAAATCTTTTGCAATATTTCTGTATGTGGTGATACCAAAACCCATAATAATGGCAGCTAGTCAGGGAGAGAAATGATCACCATTTCTGTTTTGGGAACACCAGAAGAGCCTGACCTCATGTACACACACTTTAACATCTCAGCTGGAGGCCCTCAATAAGTAAGCTTTGCCCTACCACTCCTCACACATTTCATATACAATGATCTTGCTTTCTCCTTAGTTGTTAATGTCAGCTTTCTCTTCTACAAATTGGCTTTTCTCCCAAGGCACTGAGGGTTTGAAATTTCTGAGCAATCACTTGAATGCCCTAACATCTAAGTTCTCACTTTTAAATTCTGCTGAAAAGATACCAAAGAATACCAATTCATTTATCTTCAAACTGGCTTAATTTTAAACCTAGTATATAATCAAGATTTAATTGGGTTTAGCCTTTAAGAGTACACACTCAGAAATCAGATGACCCTGGTTTAAATCCTGGCTCTACCAGTTTCTGGCCAAGTAACCAAAGTTACTTAACCTGATTAAACCTCTGTTTCATCATCTATAAAATAGAGTAATAGGCCAGGCGTGGTGGCTTACACCTGTAATCCCAGCACTTTGGGAGGCTGAGGCGGGCAGATCACGAGGTCAGGAGTTCAAGACCAGCCTGACCAATATGGTGAAACCCCATCTTTACTAAACATACAAAAATTAGCCGGGTGTGGTGGCGCATGCCTGTAGTCCCAGCTACTCGGGAGGCTGAGGCAGAAGAATTGCTTGAACCCGGGAGGCAGAGGTTGCAGTGAGCCAAGATCACACCACTGCACTCCAGCCTGGGTGACAGAGTGAGACTCTGTCTCAAAAAAAAAAAAAAAAAAATGCAGTAATAATAACAGTACCTTCCCTCATATGTTAAGACAAGTTGTTCAATGGCCACCAAATAGTAAGTGTTCATTAAATGTTGGCCATTATTATTGCTCTTTTATATCCAGTTATTAAATAAAGCTTAATATGTGATATCCAACATGGGTAATCAAGAAAAGGAAAAGAATATTAAAAGTTTTCATGACTTGAGAACAGTTTTCATACATTCTTTAAAATACATAGGATTTTATTGGTGCAATGTGCAGTTATTAATTCCATATTACAACAAATTTAGCCAATGCTCTAACTTTATAAACTTTTATATACTTTTTATTGATTTAGTCAAGTATTTAAAAAGAAGCAGTAGAGAGTAAGAATATGTGTTCTAGTACTAGATGTACTTAGTTAAAAATTAATTTTATAGCCTTGGTCAAGTTATGTAACTTTTGTACCTCAGTTTCCTCAACTGAAAAATGAAGATAATAGTACCTATACCTCAGAAATACCACCTAGAACAGTGCCTGGCACTGAGAAAGTGCTAAGTAAGGAGTAAGTACCTAAGTATAAAGCTCTGTATTCCAAGCACTATAGTAGATGCTGGGGATTCTGGGATAAACAACATAGTGCTTGTTATCAAAAGGGTCAAGACAGACAATTGCAGTATACTTTGCAAAATATCTAGATATAAACAACCCTTAAACCCTTGGATGCACACAGAAATGGCTTCTTTCATAATATATTTTTCAAAAAAAAACCAGAATATTGGCCAGGCATGGTGGCTCACACTTGTAATCCCAGCACTTTGGGAGGCTGAGGCAAGAAGATCACTTGAAGCCAGGAGTTTGGGACCAGCCCAGACAACTAAGCGAGACTCCGTCTCTATGAAAGATAAATAAGACAAGATAACATTAGCCCAGAGTAGTGGTGGGCACCTGTAGTCCCAGCTACTTGGGAGGCTGAGGCAGGAGGATAGCCTGACCACAGGAGTTCAAGGCTGCAGTGAGCTATGATCACATCACTGCACTCCAGTCTGGGCAACATAGCGAGGTCCTGTCACCAAAAACAAACAAAAAAAACCCACAATGTTGATAATTTTACATAATTTAAATAATGATTTTAAAAATTTTTTAATGATAAATTTTATTTTCTCGTTCAGAAGATAAACAAAAATTATGTAATTTGAAGGATTTTCTTTCACACCAATGTTTTTATATTACAAATTAACTTTGTCAGCAGCAGTTATTAAAGATTTGGGTCAGTCACAGTGGCTCACGCCTATAATCCCAGCACTTTGGGAAGCCAAGCACTTTAGGAAGCCAAGTCAAGATCACTTGAACTCAGGAGTTCAAGACCAGCCTGGGCAGCATAGGGAGACCCCCATCTCTCCAAAAAAAAATATGTTTAATTAGCTAAGAATGATGGCATGTGCCTGTAGTCTCAGCTCCTCAGGAGGCTGAGATGGGAGGATCGCTTGAGCCTAGGCAATGAAAGATGTAGTAAGCCATGATCACACCACTGCACTCCAGGCTGGGTGACAGAGTGAGACCCTGTCTAACAAAAAAGATTCAGAGGTGTTAAGAATTTTCTTGGTAAGGCTGCCACCTGCTGGACTACCTTAAATTCCACTGTTTACAGTCTGATTTAAACATATTAAATACCACATTTAATCCAATGAAATGCAAATGTTTCTTTTACCAATATAGAAAAATCCAAGAATTTACTAAATCTTCTGTATCACAGGTAATTCGGTCTGTTATGCTGAACAAAGTATCGTTTAGGGAAGAGTCATTCACCTGAAGAAATCTTAGTCAATTAACATTTGGATGTTTACAGAGATTATCTGACAGAATCAGTGGAAAAGGAAGCAATGAAATTTAACATGGATTCAGTAAATACTGTTGGATATATGAGTCCAAGGTTGCAAGTGTTAGATATTAGCATCAGCAAAATAGTTATGTTAAAATAAAAACAATGTAATTTAGCCATTCCACAAGTATACATACCTCAAAACATGTACACAATAATACAACTCTTCTGTGTCAATTAACAAAGAAATAAAACCAATATAGCATTTATGTATTCAAAGTAACTTTAAAAACAATTGTGCTAATGTGTACAAATGTGTACTCGTGTTTTTGGTAAAATATCCAATGTTAGTAGCATATACTGATTCAAAAGGCATTTTCTCTCAACTCAGGCAGAAGTTGACATAATGTGCTCTGGAAAAAATGCCTTAAAATTATTCAAAAAGTAGCTTTAAGGATGATGAAGACATCAATATTAAAGATTATGAGAGTCTGATAAAATTGTTTTATGAATATAAGGGTGGGCAAAAAGTAACATTTCTAAGTTATTGTTTTGTGTAATATATTTAAATGTGTGTGCAAATGTTCTACCCAGTTAGCAAAGAACATATATATAATTAGGCATTCAACTATTTCACCTATATTTGTCTAGGTTTCTATATTCAAGTTGATCAAACTTGGAACTTAATGAGAAAAGGAAGGATTGCATTCCTTTACATTTAGGCACAGTTCAGGCATAATATACCACTTAATCATAAAAGTCCAAGATTTTAAAATTACGCTTATTCAAAGTTAAATTAACTCAATACCTAGTACTTCTTTGTCTGTGTTGCTACGACTTTTTAAATTGAAAGATGCTTTGTTATGCTAAAAAGGAAGTGCTCAAAAAAATGATGCAGGCATGTCATAAAGATAGGGTTCGAAGGGGCTCCAACTGGTTGATTCTAGGGCAATTTGAACACCAAAATAATCAGGTACTTCAGTCAATTATATAGTACTGGGGGGAGGAGGTGGGGTTAAATTTAGGAATCTATATCAATAACAAGTAGTTAAATGGAAGAAAAGGGAAAGAAAAGGTTTACATCAGAATGCCAAGGACTGAATACAAAATGTAGAGAGAAGGCAAGAGTTGAGAAATTAATCATTTTGCAATCATCATAGTACAGACTAGATCCAACAAGAATCATAAAAGAATGTTAAATTAAGGAGGATATTTTGATGAGGAGCAGGATATATTTTCGTGGTTGGTTGTTTTGTTTTGTTTTGTTGAGACGGAGTCTCCCTCTGTCACAAGGCTGGAGTGCAATGGCGTGATCTTGGCTCACTGCGACCACCACTTCCCGGGTTCAAGGGATTCTCCTGCCTCAGCCTCCCAAGTAGCTGGGACCACTGGCACCCGCCACCATGCCCAGCTAATTTTTATATTTTTAGTAGAGACGGGGTTTCACCATATTGGTCAGGATGGTCTCGATCTCTTGACCTCGTGATCTGCCCGCCTCGGCCTCCCAATCTGCTGGGATTACAGGCGTGAGCCACCGCGCCCAGCATATTTTCATGGTCTTAACGTGTTTCCTCACAGACTGCTTACTGGTTGGAAGGAAGAAAAAAAGTAATCATAGTGGGAAGAAATCAGACATCTTAACTATGTAATCAAAATTAACATCATCATCAAGGGACAGATGGCTATCAAGCGCCTCCAGATGTGATACTCTGTGAAGGACATATAAACTATGCAGCAATATATAATCTGAATTTAGTCACAAATATTAAACAAAGCCAAAAATGGGCAATGTTATATTAAAAAGAGGAAAAATGGATGTATTCTCCAAAAATGTCCAAGTCTTAAGAGACAGAGGAAGGCTGTGGAAATGTTCCAGGTTAAAGAAAGCTAAAGACATATGGTAACTAAATGCAATATCTAATCCTAGAATGAATTCTGAACTGGAGGGGGAGAAAGGATATTATTAGGTTAACTGGCAAAATAGGAAGGCAAATGGCAGGTTAGATTAAAAGTTGTGTATGAATGCTAAATTCACGTATGTTGATAAGTATACTGTGGTGATGTAAGCGATATCCCTATTCTTGGAAAACATACACTAAAGCACTTGGAGGAAAGGGCCACGATGTACTTAACTCACTCTTAAAAGTGTTCAGGAAAACAACTGTGTGTGTATAGGGAGTAGCAGGGAGAAGAGAAAGAGAGTGCAAGCTGGGCACAGTGGCTTATGCCTGTAATCCCAGCACTTTGGGAGGCTGAGGCAGGCAGATCATTTGAGGTCAGGAGTTCGAGACCAGCCTGACCAACATGGTGAAACCCCATCACTACTAAAAATATACAAAATTAGCCAGGCGTTGTAGGGCACACCTGTAATCTCAGCTACACAGAAGGCTGAGGCAGGAGAATAGCTGGAACCTAGGAGGTGGAGGTTGCAGTGAGCCAAGATCAGGCCATGGCACTCCAGCCTGGCTGACAGAGCGAGACTTTGTCTCAAAAAAAGAAAGAGAATGCAAAGCAAATTAGGTAAAATGTCACCAATATCTGAGATTTTGGTAACACTGGTAACACTGAGATATTGGTAACAATCTTGGTAAAGAGTATACAGGTCTTCCCTCTACTAGTTGTATTGTTTTTAACTCTTCTGTAAGTTTGAAATTACTTCCAAATAAAAAGTTTAAAACATTGCTATATATAATGCTTACCCCTAAAAACTAAAAGGTTCCTGTATGTAAAATCTAATCATATTCTTTTGGAACTGTAATATTCAACATCAAAAATACGACATCTTCAGCTCTTTTTCATCAATTTTAAGAAAGCCATCAATTTTAAGACTCACCATTATTTTTTGTATCTCATGAAAAAAAGGTGACAACTATAAGATGCCTCTCAAAAGAAGACATTTATGCGGCCAACAAACATATGAAAAAAAGCTCATCATCACTGGTCATCAGAGAAATGCAAATCAAAACTACAATGAGATACCATCTCACACCAGTTAGAATGGCAATCATTAAAAAGTCAGGAAACAACAGATGCTGGAGAGAATGTGGAGAAATAGGAACACTTTTACACTGCTGGCAGGAGTGCAAATTAGTTCAACCGTTGTGGAAGACAGTGTGGTGATTCCTCAAAGATCTGGAACCAGAAATACCATTTGACCCAGCAATCCCATTACTGTGTATATACCTGAAGGATTATAAATCATTCTACTATAAAGACCCATGTACACGTATGTTTACTGCAGCACTATTCACAATAGCAAAGACTTGGAACCAACCCAAATGTCCATCAATGACAGACTGGATAAAGAAAATGTGGCACATATACACCACGGAATACTATGCAGCCATAAAAAAGAATGAGTTCATGTCCTTTGCATGGACATAGATGAAGCTGGAAACCATCATTCTCAGCAAACTAACACAGGAACAAAAAACCAAACACTGCATGTTCTCACTCATAAGTGGGAGCTGAACGATGAGAACACATGGACACAAGGAGGGTAACATCATACACCGGGGCCTGTCAGGGTTTGGGGGCAAGGGAAGGGAGAGCATTAGGAGAAATAGGTAATGCATGTGTGGCTTAAAACCTAGATGATGGGCTGATGGGTACAGTAAACCACCATGGCACAGGTATACCTACGTAACAAACCTGCATGTTCTGCACATGTATCCCAGAACTTAAAGTATTTTAAAAATGCCATCAATTATAAGACAAACTACAATTTCAGAGATGTTCAATATGAAAACACATGCATCTTAAAATTTATAAAAGATGGTTTTTACATATGGCCAAACTTTGCAAGCAATTAAAAACACATGCATGCATCACTGTACCAAGATGCTGAATAAAACTTTTCCTGTTGCCTGGCAGGATTCAAAGATGGGAACAAAGTGGAGCTAGATAGCCTACCTTCTAAAAAAAAAAAAAACTGCAGATAATTGGGGGCCAGATACCTTCTCCTATATTTAAGAGGAACAGAAGTGGCCATGATGCCATCAGCCAGTGCCTCAATTGCCTCCCACCCTCATCCCAGTCTAGAGACTGGAGGGAAGACAGAGGGAATCTATTTATTATTGGAATTTTATTTCCAATAGCACAGATGCCCTAGAATAAGACATAGTATACAGCAGTCTTGATGAAGAGGCTTTTATTTCTCTTGAGCATCACCAACTTCCCTTGCTCCTTGAAGCCAAATAGGCATCTGTATTTCCAGTTTTTGCCACTAAAAATAATACTTCAAAGTTAAATTAATAAACATCCTTTGTTGTTTGACTGAAGTACTGATTGACTTCAGTACTGACTGATAATTGACTGAAGTACCTAATTATTTTGTTGTTCAGATTGCCCAAGAAGTAACCAGTTGAAGCCCCTTCAAACCCTATCTTTAGGATATGCCCCCATCATTTTTTTGAGCACTTCCTTTTTGGCATAACAAAGCAACTTTCAATTTAACAAATATGTAGCAACAAAGACAAAGAAGTACTAGGTATTGAATTAACTTTGAATTAAGTTTATTAATAAACATCCTTACAAATGTCCTTAAATAGTGATACTTTTATTTTGAATAGCACAGATTCCCTAGAATAAGACTTATGTGTCCAATTATAGGTATTAAAATCTTTATATATGTTGCCTAATTGGTTTTCAAAAAGGACATATGTACATTTTACATTTCCATTAACAGTATGAGAATTCCCTTTGCCCCATACCCCCACCATCACTGCATATTTTTGCAATCTGATATCTTAAGGTTACTATAATTCGCATTTCCCTATCTTTTTGTGAATCAGGACCTCTTTACATATGTTTCTTAGCCATCCAATAGCTTTCCTCTGATCTGTTTATACTCTGACCTGTTTTTCTCCTCTGCTTTCTGCCAATTGTTAAGAAATTTATGTATATTGTAGACATTACCTTTTCCTGTCATCTACATTACGAATATTTTTTCCAGAACTATCATTTCTTGTTGACTTTATTTATATCTTTTGTCCTACCATTCCTTTGTTTTCTGAATAGTTTTCCTGTGAATTGACACACAAGTATATGTGTATGTATTTATATATTTTAAAAATATGTATCTATCTTTTAAAGTTTCTAAAATTCCAGCAGCTAAGTGGAAGAGTAATCGAAAGTGATTGAAAAGTTAAAAGTATTTATGCTGTATGTAAATAAGGAACAAGAAAAAAAGATGTGAACAAACCCAGTTGTAGCAGTTATGACTGAAAAACTAAAACCATTTCATGTTTACTTACCCCAGCAATTGAGATTTTCAATGAACCAGTTACATCTAACTTAGAGAAAGTATTATTAATTATCCTCATTTTTAATTGGAGAAAATGAAGTATAGTGAAAAGCCACACTGAGCAATGCATCTGAGACAGTAACAATGTCAATACAAGTTTTTGGTAGCATTTAGGAGCAAGCTGCTTACCTTTCAATAGCTAACTCTTTGTTAGAAAGTTGCTGCACTGTAATCACAACCTTCTTCTCTATTCCTTGCTTTAATTTGAAATAAAATTTATCTCTATCCTTAGGCACAGGGCTGAAATATTCAAAAGGAATAGGAATTACCAATAATCTAATAAAATGATAAAATAACCTATTCCAAGGTTAGAACAAAACAACAAAGTATTTAAGCAACAACACCCTTATTCTTAAGATATACTAAAGTCTCACCTTGCCACAGGCAGCAAACTATAAATTTTATTTGACTATAAACTTTATAGTCAGCAACACAGTCATTATTAATTTTTAAATTGAGTTTACAAGAGCCTTATATTTTGTCTGCTAACCAAAGTTAAAAGCAAGATCTTAAAAAAGACAACATGGCCAAGCACGGTGGCTTACGCCTGTAATCCCAGCACTTTGGGAGGCCAAGGCAGGCTGATCACTTGAGATCAAGAGTTTGAGGCCAGCCTGGCCAACATGGTAAAACCCCATCTCTACTAAAAATACAAAAATTAGCTGAGTGGTGGTGCATGCTTGTAGTCCCAGCTACTGGGGAGGCTGAGGCAGGAGAATTGGTTGAACCCAGGAGGCAGAGGTTGCAGTGAGCCAAGATTGCACTGCTGCAATCTTGCCTGGGCAACAGAGCAAGACTCTATCTCCAAAAAAAAAAAAAAAAAAAATGACAACATGATAAATTTCAGTTTTAAAACAAATTTAGGAATAATGTTTACTTGAAGTTCTTAAGACTGTCACATGTCTGGTTTAGCTGGTTGGGTGGTCATAAGTGCCTGTAAAACAGTGAAATCCAAAGCAAAGGAAGTGAGAAGAGCATACTTTTAGACACATAGAATTTGAGATGACTGTGATGTATCCATGAATATATAAACAAAAGATGGACAAAGAGATATATAACAGGGACAAGTTAATCAAATTCTAGCCTAGGCTAGACTATTCTTACAAATTAATTCATTAAAACAATCAATGTATAAAATATGGCTTGTCTTATCTAAAAAGAAAAAATATCTTGAGCAACTTTTACATGACCTCAATTTCTATGTCTGTAAAACTACAGATAAAATACCTAGCTAGCAACTACTCTTAGAATTAAAGGCACAGCTAAGGAACAAAGTTGAGCATTAAATAATATAACTGTTTCCTATTAACTGTCTATATCTGAACTGGAGGAAAACATTCTAAATGTACAAAAAAAAAGAAATGGTTAATTAAGTGGTGGTCAAACCATATATTATCAGTTACTGTTAAAAACAATTTTTATTAGAACACTTAACATAAAGAAAAAAAAAGGTATATATATACAATTGTGTAAAAATTCCCCTAGAAATAAACAAAGGGAAGAGACCAAATGTTAAAAGTGACTGTGGCTGACAAGATCGTAGTTTTTATTCTACTTTTATTATTTTACTAAATTTTCTACAGTATCAGTATTTTTTAAATCATTAAGAAAATAAGTATCTGACCAAGCGCAGTGGCTCACACTTATAATCCCAGCACTTTGGGAGGCCAAGGAAGGCAGATCACCTGAGGTCAGGAGTTCGAGACAAGCCTGGCCAACGTGGTGAAACCCTGTCTCTCCTAAAAATACAAAAATGAGCCAGGCATGGTGGCAGGCGCCTGTAATCCCAGCTACTTAGGAGGCCGAGGCAGGAGAATCACTGGAACCCAGGAGGCAGAGATGGCAGTGAGTCGAGATCGTGCCATTGCACATGCACACTCCAGCCTGGGTGACAAGAGCGAAACTCCATCTCAAAAAAAAAAGGAAAGAAATATCTGACAAGCACGAGAATAAAAAATATTAATTCACCAGCCAAATATTTATCAGTTTGAGGCTTTATGCCAACACTGTATAGTTTCTTGAAACTTTATATGCGCCTATATTATACTCCAGACATAATGCGAATTTTTAATCTTTCCAAATGCCTCACCTAAAGTTTCCTTTTCCATCGTCTTCTTTTACCTCCAAGGAGACACTGAAGGTAAACACATCACTGTCGGGGGTAGGAATAACTGAGTCTTTAACATCAGACACTTGTCTGGAAGAACGTTTGAACGCTGTACAGAAACTGTACAAAATTCTGCTTACCTAAAAGAATAAAAAAGGAAATACCATTAGGCAAAGGTTTTAATTGCATTCTGATATCCTTCTCTCTTAACTCTTGAATCTACAATTTTCCATGACAATTTTCTTTGGCAGAATATATATTTTTTATATATAGTTCAAGTATTTATCATTGTTTAGATATTACATGACAACATTTTCATCACTTGTGCATTAAAAAAAGAGGGAGTAAACAACTGTAGATGGTAAATGTAGACCATCCAAACTCTAAATTATTACAACCTAAAAACTATCATCAATGTGAAGTCCAAGAAGGGAAATACTGAGGAAATACCGCTTAAGAAGTAAATTAACAGAATTTTTTACTTTGAAATTAATAATGGGGTACATTTCACTTCATGGAAACTTAAGTTCAAATCTGAGGAGGGTTTTCAAATATATACAGATAAAGTTCAACAGTAAGCACCACCAGCATACATACTGGAGACCAGAAGAGAACTATGATTTAGGAGCTGCAACTAGGATCTGAGCATCTTAAGAATGAAGAAGGGCAAGAGGGCCGGGCACAGTGGCTCCATGCCTGTAATCCCAGCACTTTGGGAGGCCAAGGCAGGCGGATCACAAGGTCAGGAGTTCAAGACCAGACTGGCCAGCATGGTGAAACCCCATCTCTACTAAAAATACAAAAAATTAGCAGGGCATGGTGGTGCGCACCTGTAATCCTAGCTACTTTGGAGGCTGAAGCAGGAGAATTGCTTGAACCTGGCAGGTGGAGGTTGCAGTGAGCCATTGCACCACTGCACTCCAGCCTGGGTGACAGAGCAAGTACTCTGTCTCCAAAAAAAAAAAAAAGAAAGAAAGAAAGAAGGAATTCCTTTTACTTTAAAAAAAAAAAAGCTATCTTTCAAATATTTGCTTCTCACAACTCTGACATTTAAACATGGTGATAAAGATATTGAACTAATTTAAGTTCACAAAATAAACTGTATTTATTTATAGATATTTCTAGGCTTCAAAATATACAAGAAATTGAATGTATCCTAAGATAATTTACTAAAATGATGTTGGTATCTGAATCTTCCCAACACACTCTCACAAACAAGGTTTTGGCCAAGTCTCCAAGTTCTCTCTTCACTTCCCTCAGCCTCTGGGGCTAGATACAGAACCATAGAATAAGGCAAATACTGGCTTTAGCAATACAGTCAGTAACATAAAGAGCTACCAGTATTTTTACTCAATGTTGTTGTGCTATAAGTGTTGGGTTCCCAGAATGAATGCTGAAATGGTCTTATTCTTATCTATTCTATTGGTATTAGGCCACTCTAGTGACTACTTTTATACATACATATATACATATATATGTATATACATATGTGTGTGTATTTGTGTGTATAGCTCATATTCTTTCCTTAAAGTGAAGAAGTACTCTAAATCCAACACTTCTCCAGAACTTATTCTACTTCTTGGTTCCAAAAGAAGCATCAGATCATCACAAACTTGTGAGCTTGAAGCACCAAAGACTCTCCAAATCTCTCAGCCCACGCATAGGTTGACAATGAAAACAAGGTGAAATGTGAAGGGTTAAAAAAATATTTTCAATGTGTCACATTGGGAAGTACAGATAAGAAGAATGCTGTGAACATTAATAAATCCCTCACGTTAGATAAAGTGAATTCAAAGTACTTCTTGAACTGTATTAGCCTAGGAATACAATATTTGTAACTTGCTTGAAACAGGAATACTCCCTATAACAGAAGAGTCTGTTAAAGTATGAGGTCTTCTGTTTTCCTTTGTTTTATTCACATATTCTGCCACTTTTTCTTGTACAAGCACACACAGTCTAACACATTCAAAAACTTCCGATTGCCACATTTATACCCACTAACCAATGATTACCCTAAAGTGCCTTCTCAATGCCAAATTAACAGTTTAACTTTTAACAACTATACAGAAATCCTACCTGCCAGTCTAAAGTTCAACTTCTGCAGTAGCACCATATTTATATCATAATGTTCCCAAAATTTCTTCATTATTTTACCATGCTATCCCCGTTTTAATCTTATATGAGTAAAAATTTAAAAAGCAGCAAAGGATTGATGCTAATAAGAACTGTAGGCCTCAAAACTTATATAATTAAGACAATAAACTCATTCATTCAACAAATATTATTTGAGCACCTTCTGTATACCAAGTATTAGTCTAGGTGCCAGAAATACAAGAGAGAACATACAGCCTGTACTCCAGCAAATGTTAAGTTGAATGTGCTTGGGGATGGATGAGAGGGAATCATTAGATAAGCTAAAAACAGAAAGGTTCAGCCTCAGCTGGATAGTTACTGGATTTAGCCCAATAATTCAAGTGTTTATAGAGGAAAACAGAACCAAAGAATATGCTAGAAATATGTCATTGAAGACTATGCCTACAAGGTCAAGTGTAAATAGAGACTTTAAACTACTTTTAGTTCTCTGGGTATTCTCCACTTCCTACTCCTAAATGAAATATAAAGTCTACTGTCTGATTTTTATACATTTAACTTCAGTGTATATTTAGTTTTGTTTTAAGGAGCAGGGAGTTTAATAGGCAAGAAACAAGGGCAAAGAAAAAAGCAGCTCCCCATACAGAGACAGAGGGAGAGGGGCTCCAAAGCCAAGAGACAGAACACCACCTGCCATGGATACTAACCAGGTATATATGCAGAGGCTGGAGGAGGTGATGTCTGATTTGCACAGGGCTCATGGGATGGGTTTGACTAGGCATGCAATTCACGTAGCAGGTGGAAAAAGCTGGCCCTCCCACCCTAGCTTTTCATATGCAAATGCAGGGCACCATGATGCTCTCCACACGCAAGGATATGTGTGGGCAGCCATGTTGCCAGGAACATGTGGGGCAAGGGCAAGAAGGCCCTGGGAATTGCCATGTTGGGTGGACCCGGTTTCTAATGGCTGCCATTTGTATATTATAGGTTGCTGGCCTGGCTCTAAGAGCTGGGGCTTTACAAGAAACTTTTCCAGAGATGCTTTAAAAAATGAAAATTTCCCAAGGATCCCTTTTCATCTCTATATGCCTAAAATAATTTCTTAATAACTCCTACAACATTCCCCACTGTGGAGATGCCACACTAACTGCTGTTAGGGGGTTTTGGGCCATGACTCTTTCTGGCTACTCCTGGACTTAAGCGTATTTTTAAGAAAGCACTGTATGTGAAAACAGGAGAACACCTGTATGTAATTTTGTATACATTGGTAGTTAAACCCCAGCCATATTTATTCTTTTTTCCCCTTTCCCATCTCTTCTTTTTCACATTCTTTATGTCAGATCAGCCAGCTTGTCACATCAGAAGGCCATACCAAAAAAAGTCAAAGAACTTGGCAAATTCTAAAGCATCTGGCAAGGCTTCAAAAAATTCTTTATAGAAAGGTTAAGTGTATGGAGCTGAGCCAGAGTGATAGAGAATGATGGAGAAAAAAAAAATCAGATTCCATCTATCTCTCTTTTGGAGAAAGAACACGACAGTACCTTAATTTCATTAACAGCAATCAAATTACATTTAATACTATGTCTTACAAGCTGCCATTTCTATCAAAAGAGTTAAAATATATTGTGAATTCTAGAGTCTGTGAATAAGCTGAAACAGTAATCCAAGAATTAACAAGATAAACTTCAGAAACAATGACTATCAGTATCTTATAACAAACTGGATAACCAATTACAGTTGTCCTTTGGTACCCATGGGGAATTGTTTCCAGGACCCCCCAAAACCCCCAGATACCAAAATCCATAGATGTTTAAGTCCCTTATATAAAACTGTGTAATATTCCATATAGCCTACACACATCTTTCCATATACTTTAATCTCTAGATTACTTATAATACCTAATAGAATATAAATGCTATGTGAATGGTTTTTATACTGTATCTTTTAGGGACTAATGACAAGGAAAAAAGGCTATAGATATTCAGTACAGATGAAACCATACATTTTTATCAAATATTTTAAAGCCATGGTTAGTTGACTCCATGGATGTAGAATCCACAAATATAGTGGGCTAACTGTACATCAAGAAAGGAAATTAAAAACACATACCATGGCAAACACTTCAATACATGTCACACTTATTAAAACACATACACACAAATAGTCTTGAATGGGCATTTCTTTGCAGAAGGAAAAGGTTTATTGATAAATAATACAATCTTTCTCCAGAAAACAGTATCTATAGAAAATACCAAACACAAAACTGTATATCTGTTTGAGTTTGTTGCTGTTGTTTTTGAAGAGGCAGGGAGGAGAGCACATGTAGATATCTGGAATGAAGATACACCAAAATCTTAACTGTGGCGGAATTTTAAGCACCTTTTATTTTCTTTTTTATTTCAATATTTTCCAAATTCTCAAATATGTATTACATCTTAAAAGTCCAAACACTGTTATTAAGTAACAAAGGTATTTATTTAAAATAAATAACATAGCTAGTTTCTCCAAGATGAAGTCTTTTCATTAATACTGGTGAAAGATAACTCACTCTTTTGGAAACACCATATATCAAGAAAATGTTCACCCAAGGCCAGGCATGGTGGCTCACACCTGTAATCCCAGCACTTTGGGAGGCTGAGGCAGGTGGATCATTTGAGGTCAGGAGTTCAAGAACCAGCCTGGCCAACATGGTGAAACCCCGTCTCTACTAAAAACGCAAAAATTAGCCAGGCGTGGTGGCATGTGCCTGTAATCCCAGCTACTCAGGAGGCTGAGGCAGAAGAATCGTTTGAACCCAGGAGGTGGAGATCATAGTGAGCCGAGATCACGCCACTGCACTCCAGCCTGGGAGACAGAGTGAGACTCTGCCTAAAAATAAAAAATAAAAAGTTCACCCAAGAAATAAATGTGAAAAATCATTCTATGAAAGGCACCTTGAAAGGTATGTATTAAAATTTTTAAAACAGCTAGCTCAAATACATTATTCATGGGAAGGAGCTCAAATAAGAGGCACATTACCAGGAAACTTTTTTAAAATCATAAAAATCAATTGATTTAAGGAAAACACTAACAAGATAACTTCGAATTATCTTCCAAAATGAGGCATTTAGCTAACATACCAATTAAATAAATACTTGTTTAGAAATGATATTTTCCACTGGGTGCGGTGGCTCACGCCTGTAATCCCAGCACTTTGGGAAGCGCAGGCAGGTGGGTCACCTGAGGTCAGGAGTTTGAGAGCAGCCCGACCAACATGGTGCAATCCTGTCTCTACTAAAAATACAAAATTATCCAGGTGTGGTGATGCATGCTTGTAATCCCAACTACTTGGGAAGCTGAGGCTGGAGAATCACTTGAACCCAAGAGGTGGAGGTTGCAGTAAGTCGAGATCACGCCATTGCACTCCAGCCTTGACAACAAGAGTGAAACTCCATCTCAAAGAAAAAGAAATTTTCCCATGCAAGGAACAGGTTTTCTTTTATACAGTGTCATATCTGCAACCCCAAGAAAAAACAATGCAATAAGAATAAGTATCTTCCCAATGATGCCCTTGATATTTATCAAGAAGTATCTCTGAATGCCTTTAACACCAGATGACAAAAAACATGCTTCCATAATGTAACACTCAGAGTTTCTAATACTGAATAGTATCCTAAAACACACAAATATCATCAAAATCTGCTTTGCATAGAATGGTTACACTGGCTAGTAGAAATAAAATCTTTAAAAGACTCAAAACTTTAAAAGTATCTTTTGAAAGTTTTATATAATATATCCAAAAAGATGTGACAAGAACAGGTGCCTCCTTGTATTTTTTTCACTACACTTTCTGATACCTTGCTTGGTCTGCAATTCTTCAGCAGAAGCCTAGCATATCATTCTCCTTATACAAAGATCATTGACCTCAAGATACTTCTGGTTGGATTGTCCAACTCTTTTGCCATAGATTATTGAAATCTACTCCAGCACGGTCCTGCAGAAGCACATCCAAGTGTTGCAAGTCAAATATGTCCTAACCCTTCTGTAGGACCTCCCAATCCTTGTGTCACAGGTGTTCAAGAGGGCCATCACCCTCACTGGGATTCCCTTCTACCATTGTTGATGCCTGCAGTTTGAGGGATTTTATAGTGAAATAAGCATCACAGTGACAGTAGTGGCAGCCATGCTGCTACTCCTGCTTCAGAAATCTTCCTTTAACGACAAACCTCTTCAGCTCTCATCCACGAACTCTGCGAAAATAAAAATAAAAAATAAATTTGTGGCATTGCTGCACAGTACATACTTAAGCAGTAAGAATGTTTGTCAGCTGGTTCCTGAACTATCTGCCAACTGTTTGTGCCCATCAAGAGGGACTCAAATACTAACGACTAAAGGTGTTTATCAAAGAACAGAAAACTTCTGGGAACCAGACAACCGGATGACCAGTAAATGTAACTAGAAGACTTCAGATTAATTAAAACCATAATTATTTTGTAGGGCAGAGAGGAAGATGTTGGACATCTTCTGTAAAAGGGTCAGGTAAAATACAAAACGTAAATGGAATGCAAGCTATGTTACCAATAAATCCCTTTATAAAACATAACTAAAATACAAAAATCCACATTTGTGTTTTATAATATGTAAGCAACAGGAAAGTTGTTACTGAAAACTGTATGGCTCTTCAAAGTCAAAGACTTCAACTTAAAACCCAGCTCTATCACCCAGTCTCTTAGCCACAGGATAAACAAAGGGTAACCAAACAATTTATCATCCAAACCACAACACTTTTGAGAATAAAAATGAGGGTATTAGTAAAAACCTGGACAATAAGCATAAAATAGAACTGCTCCAGGCAAAGAGAAACATAAAGTCACTCGTCTAATAAGTCCAACCTGGTCACGGGCTGTTATGAGTATCAAATGAATGCTTAGCACAGTGCCTGGCATAAGCTCTCTATTTATATTGGGTTATTCCTCATTTAGAACTGATGTCTCATTCATTACCTGGAGGAGGATTTTTAAAATCTTTTTAAAAAGAAATAATGTCTCATAATAAGGTTTAATGACCACTGTCATGTATTTCTCCTTCAAACAATATATTTTACCACTAATGCCCCCATAATGTAATACTTTCTAAAATGCACTCAAAAAATTAAATAATAGATGGAGATAATTTTCTTACAACGTGCAATGGAAAAAATATGCTCTATAGAAATAGCATTTATTTAATACTATATCCAAAATGGTCTGGCCAAGAATTTCCCAGGGTTTCTTCCACTACTTACCTACCATGATAAGCTCTCAAAAATAAACACTTCCCCTACTCTAAACCCAAGTGAATGCTACAATCCAAAAGACAGTTTCATACCATTAGTTATGGAAACCTCTTGCAGCAATTCAGTATCCTTCTGCAGCAGCATTTCTCTCTCTCCAAGCAGCAGATTTTCCAGGTCTTCAAAGCTCATTTCCTTGCTGTTGAGCTCCAGTGATTCGGAAATCACACAGGTGGGTTAAATGATGGCTGCCAACATGAAATGCCAGGATTCTACCATCTGCTTCCCCACCTCTGTAGTGGAGTTCGTAAGGATCAGAAATAGCCCCCCTCATTCACAGAAACATACATATTCCTTCAGCATATTTATATTCACTGTCTACTATATGCTAGGCACACTAGCAGCATACTTACACTCATTCACTCTCCTGTCTATCAGACCATTTTGAACAAGAAGTCAGTATACACATAGATATGTAAGTGCTGGGAAAAAAATAGATAAAGCCTTATCTAAAAAACAAAACACAAAACTTCAACTTCTTTCAGAAGGCATGGGTTCTGATAGAGAATTTCTACAGTTACAATCTAAATTATATGTGTCTGTGCATGTTCAGTTTAGTGTAAAGCAAACTGATCACCAGGGCACAAGAACTGACATAGCCATCATGCTTTGTATCAAACTCACAGAAATCCACATTTCCATTAATTCCCATTTTGTGGCCAGAAATAAACTCAAAACTCCTGTTAATAGAATGATTTATTCATGTTTCATGATAGAGGCTAGAATAACTATTGCTTTCAGCATTTTCTGCTGATAATTTATTTTGTCACAAGCAAACATACCTGAGACATTGCCATCCACACCCATTTATGAATGCCTTTGAAATGGTTTTAAGTACTAAGTGTCTAACAGTGCAACATTTTAAAATTGGTGATAATTCAATAGAAGTAGAAAAGATTTCCCTATGTAATTAACTGCATTTAATCTAAACCATTTCTCCTAACAATAATCTACCAATTAATAATTTCTATAAAAAAACTTACTAGCATTTTCAAAGGACTACAAGTTGTTATACCTGCTTTATGTGAGCATTTCTAATTTTATTTAAGCCAGTTCTCTGGAGCAAAATATAGCCTCTGAGCAAGAAAGCACAAAACAAATAATCATCAATGAAAACCACAGAGATTGATAAAATAATCTTAATGCAATATCTAAATGAAAGCAATATGCAACTATCAAGCCCATCAGAGAAACAGGTATCGTTATAGGCACTTTTTAAAATCACATGGACCAATCTACTAGGGCAAAATAATAAGAGAGCTGCAAAAATAGTCTCCCTTCTGAGCATAAGCAATTTACTACCATGGTAAGGTGGAAAGGCAACCCATCCAGTTGTATTTTTCTACGACAACTGCTAAGCTGTGAGAGTGCCCTACCTACGCAGATATACCAGACTTGGCTTTCCACATTCAGTTTTATGTCATTACAAATATTAATTTTGTCTTTAGAAATATACTCCAAATTTATGTAACATATTTATACAACAGTGAAATTAGAGCTCAAAAATATTACCCTAATTCATCTCTGTAGCAAATTGCTATACTATATTATACTTACTGCCTCTTTAATTTCACAGGAGAAAACATGTATCTGAAATTCTTCTGAACCATGGGAACTCTCTGTAAATGCAAAGCAATTGCTCTCTGTTGTTCCGTCATGTCCACGTGCACAGAATAACACCTTATAGATTGGAAAAGATGCTATCTCCACATTGCTGGATTGGTCTATAATTCTGTAGAACAGTAATGAAACATTAGATAAAATATTAATTCTCGAAGAACAAAGACATATTTCCAGTTAGGTTTTTTTTTTTTTAAAAAAAAAGAACAAATAGTTTTACTATGACAATATATGATATATAAACATAACTATCTTTTTTGTTTTGTTTTGTTTTGTTTGAAACAGAGTTTTGCTCTTTCCCCCAGGCTGGAGTGAAGTGGCCCAATCTTGGCTCATTGCAACCTCCACCTCCCGAGTTCAAGCGATTCTCCTGCTTCAACCTCCCAAGTACCTGGGATAACAGGTGCCTGCCATCACACCCGGCTAATTTTTGTATTTCTTGTAGAGACAGGGTTTTGCCATGTTAGCCAGGCTAGCCTTGAACTCCTGACCGCAGGTGATCCACCCCGCGTTGGCCTCCCAAAGTGCTAGGATTATAGGCGTGAGCCCCCGCATCTGGCCAAACATAACTATCTTAAAAATCACAAAAATAAACTGGAACTAACAATGCAAGAGAGAACAACTTGTCTTCATATTCACAACACACACACACACACAAACACACACATACACACAAATTCTTTATTATCTTCTCACAATTTCTTCATTCTTGTGTTTCCTATGATCCAACTCATTTATTCCAAAGCTAAGTATACATGCCTGGTAACATCTCTATCACCCATCCCTAAATCTAGTCTTTTTCAGTTATGGCAAAACGAATGTCAGTCTAGAATAGTATAGACTATTCCTAGAGAGCCCACTTCTATACAGAGCAGCACCTATTAGTTTATCTAAGCCCTAATTCATTGTTCAACTGAGGCCCTTTCTACCACAGAAAAGGTCAGGTGGTTCCAAAGATGAATTCAACAACGCAATACAAAAGCTGAAAGGCGTCTGGGATTTGGAAGCAAATAATTCTCTGACTTTCCCTACACAAATCCTAAGTCCTGGCTGGGCGCAGTGGCTCACGCCTGTAATCCCAGCACTTTAGGAGGTCGAGATGGGTGGATCACTTGAGGTCAGGAGTTCAAGACCAGTCTGACCAACACGGTGAAATCCCATCTCTACTGATAAATACAAAAATCAGCCAGGCATGGCGGTGGGAACCTGTATTCCCAGCTATTCAGGAGGCTGAGGTATGAGAATCGCTTGAACCCAGGAGGCAGATGTTTCAGTGCGCCAAGATCGTGCCACTGCACTCCAGCCTGGGCAACAGAGTGAAACTGTGTCTCAAAAACAAAAACAAAAACAAAAACAAAACAAAACAAAACAAAGCCTAAGTCCTGGACTGATCTACACATTCAAGACCCCTTCAAGATCTCAAATTTAGAAACTGAGGGTAAGGGGACAACCCCAGGAATAAAGAGGCAAGTCAAAACACTAAATCTCTGTCAAGGTGTGTTTGGCAAATCGAAGCTAAACAGATAGCATAGAAGACACTTTGAAAACAATTTTTCTTTAAAAAGACATTTTGACATTTTTAGACGATAACATATAAACAATATACATGCAAACCCTTTCCTGAAAAATTCAAAGCATTTTTACCAAAATTTTCTAAATTTATATTGCCATTATTTTGGTACTTGGAACTTAGCAAAAGTTTTCCCACATTCTAAACTTTAGAGAATGAAGCAAATCAGAAAGGGTTTTTAAAAGATTAAAGCAACTTTCAGAGAATATTCCAGGCTCCAGACAAATTCAACCTCATTTCCTTGACCTGGTCTGCTTATTTGTTCATTCAGCAAATATTTGCTAAAATCTTGCAATGAATCACTTACTTCCCTAGCCACTGAAGCTACAGCAGGGAAAAATATAAAGAAACTATTCTCACAAGCTTATAATCTAGTGAGGAAGATATCCAATAAACCAATAAGCAAATAAATATAATATCAATTCAAAGAAAAGTGCTATGAAGGAAAAAAAAAAAAAAGGCCCAGTATGAGGAAAGAGAGTTACATGATATAACCAAGGAAGGCTTCTTATGATAAAATGTTTACTAAGATGAAACAAAAAGCATTGGAAAATCAGGGAAAGATTTACTTAGGGAGTATAAAGATAATATGCCAAGGTCCTGGGGCGGGAAATATGACCGGTAAGTCCTATAAGAATGAATACAGAGGCTAGTATAACTGGAATGTAGTGAATGAAGACAGAGAAAGGGAGAGGAAAGTGGTACTAATAATGCAAGTAAACAAATTATCTTCATATTCTTGCACATCTTACACACATACACACAAATGTGCATCTTCTTTTGATGAATGAAGAGAGAGAAGGGAGGAGGGAGACAGAAGGACAGAAAGAGAGAGAGAAGGGAGTCCTCTTGAATAAGATTAGTATCCTTATAAAAGAAACCCCAGAGAGCTCTTACACTCTCTTCCACCATGTAAGAACACATGAACCAGGAAGCAGGCCCTCACCAGACACCAAATATGCTGGAGCTTTGATCTAGGAACTCCCAACCACGAGAACTGTGAAAAATAATTATCTGTTGTATGTAAACCACCAGTCTATGGCAGTTTGTTACAGCAGCCCAAACAGGCTAAAAAGAAAAGAAGGAAGGACAAAGAGGGGAAGAACAAGTTGGAGCAGTAGGTCAACAGTGCCTAACCATGATAAGGATTTCAAATATAACCACAAGTGTGACTGAGGGAAAGGCTGAATGTAGGAGAATAACATTATCTGACTTTTTTTTTTTTTTTTTGAGACGGCGTCTTGCTCTGTCGCCCAGGCTGCAGCGCAGTGGCGCGATCTCCTGGGTTCACACCATTCTCCTGCCTCAACCTCCCGAGTAGCTGGGACCACAGGCGCCCGCCACCACGCCCAGCTAATTTTTTGTATTTTTAGTAGAGACGGGGTTTCACCGTGTTAGCCAGGATGGTCTCGATCTCCTGACCTCGTGATCCACCCACCTCGGCCTCCCAAAGTGCTGGGATTACAGGCGTGAGCCACTGCGCCCGGCCACTTTTTTTTTTTTTAATTGAGATGGGGTCTCTGTCACCCAGACTGGAGTGCAGTGGCATGATCTCGGCTCACCGCAACCTCCATCTCCCGAGTTTGAGCGATTCTCCTGCCTCAGCCTCCCAAGCAGCTGGGATTACAGGCGTGCGCCACCACACGTGGCAAATTTTTGTATTATTTTGCCCAGGCTGGTTTCGAACTCCTGACCTCAAGTGATTCACCCACCTCAGCCTCCCAAAGTGCTGGGATTGCAGGTGTGAGCCACCACACCTGGCCCTGACTTACATTTAAAGAAACTAAAGGTTCAGCTGACGTAATGTATTATTCCTAATTAAGCATAAGAGGAAAAAGCCATTTTGCTTCTTTCCAGTCTAATGTAAATAACTTAAAATCTATGGCTCACTCCAGTTTCTTTCAACCACTATTACTTCAGAAGCTGAAGGCAGATTTTTATGCTCATTCAGGATAGAGAAATAAATATTACAAGTATTTTTACAGTTTTATTTCTATTTATAATATTCTAAGCGTAATTGTTGATATGGGTTTGGATCTGCGGCTCCATCTAAATCTCATGTCAAATTGTAATCTCCAGTGTTGGAGGTGGGGCCTGGTGAAAGGTGATTGGATCATGGGAGCAATTTCTTATGAATGGTTTAGCACCATCCCCTCAGTGCTGTTCTCATGATAGCTGTTCTCATGAAACCTGGTTGTTTAAAAGTGTGTGGCACCTCCCCCTTCTCTCTCTTGCTCCTGCTCCTGCCACGTAAGACAATTCTGCTTCCCCTTGCCTTCTGCCATGATTGTAAGTTTCCTGAGGCCTCCCCTCCTGAGGCCTCCCTCCCAGAAGCTGAGCAGATGGCCAGCATCATGTTTCCTATACACCCTGCAGAACCAAGAGCCAGTTAAACCTCTTCTCTTTATCAATTATCCAATCTCAGATATTTCTTTATTGCAGTGCAAGAATAGACTAATACAATTGTTCAAATGCCCCTTTCAAACAATGAACACAGTCTAAGCCTAAATATGTTTACTCTGCATGTCTACAGTGTGAGTTCACAGTAAGTTCTACACCTGATGATGCTATAACATCTTCACCACCACCCAAAAGACTTAATACGTGTCTAAAGAAAAACATATTAGAGCTTACCTCACAGAACCTTCTGGAACATTTGGTACATACAGGGTAACAGGAAAGGGGTATTGACTGGAAGATTTCATGGTTGCCATTGCCCGTAAAGCCTCTACTTCATTACGTGGGGAAGAAACCTTCATACATCCTAAGTAGGTCAGTTTATTAAATAAAACACTATCTTCTTCAGGTAGTCCACCTGGAGAAGATGGTCTGGGTGTAGAAATTTCTGAAGAAACAAAAAAAGAAACACTCAAAAGTCATTGCAAAACTCCACCATCATTATAATCTTGCCAATGCCCAAAAAGAAATGAAATATTTCAAACAAAATCTAGGTCTCTCTGTATTTTCACTCCTTTTATATTTTAAAATTTTAGGATTTAAAATCTAGGATTCTAGGATTTTATAATCCTAAATCTTATGTCAGAGTTCCAGAGCCAGCCATTTCATACTTTCGAATCTCTCAAAATATTATCTTACTTAGCTATAAGTTCTTCAGATGAGAGAAAAAATTTAAGCTTTATATTAAAAAAACTCAAAAAGATAGAGTACAAGTATGTAAAAGAACAACAGAACCTCTGGTCTCCAAACTGACTATGCCAAAGCAAAAGATAAGCTTGGGAACCGAGTCACGCAATACTGCCTTCTTTTTGTTCCCAGATAGCTGTAAATTCACAACCCTGTGTCATAGCCTTATCCATATGCCAGGTTCCCACAACGATAGAAGGGCACATATCTCCCCAGATGGCTTCCCTCACAGATTACTCACAAGGAATTTCCGTGTGAGCCCCTAAATCATTTAAGATATGTATCCTCCCTATAAACTAGCTCTAAAGCTGAGTTCTGTCAAATCTCATCCTCACAATGTCAATTATCAGCTTATCTTCACAGACACAAGACAAGACCAGAAATCGTCCCTTCACCTACACTAAGATGAATGCATAATGGACTTTCTTCTTTTTTATTCTTTTTTTTATTATACTTTAAGTTTTAGGGTACATGTGCACAACGTGCAGGTTTGTTACATACGTATATATGTGCCATGTTGGTGTGCTGCATCCATTAACTCATCATTTAACATTAGGTATATCTCCTAATGCTATCCCTCCCCCCTCCCCCCACCTCACAACATGCCCCGGTGTGTGATGTTTCCCTTCCTGTGTCCATGTGTTCTCATTGTTCAATTCCCACCTATGAGTGAGAACATGCGGTGTTTGGTTTTTTGTCCTTGCGATAGTTTGCTGAGAATGATGGTTTCCAGCTTCATCCATGTCCCTACAAAGGACATGAACTCATCATTTTTATGGCTTCATAGTATTCCATGGTGTATATGTGCCACATTTTCTTAATCCAGTCTATCATTGTTGGACATTTGGGTTGGTTCCACAATGAGATACCATCTCACACCAGTTAGAATGGTGATCATTAAAAAGTCAGGAAACAGCAAGTGCTGGAGAGGATGTGGAGAAATAGGAACACTTTTACACTGTTGGCGGGACTGTAAACTAGTTCAACCATTGTGGAAGTCAGTGTGGCGATTCCTCAGGGATCTAGAACTAGAAATACCATTTGACCCAGCCATCCCATTACTGGGTATATACCCAAAGGATTATAAATAATGCTGCTATAAAGACACATGCACACGTATGTTTATAGCAGCACTATTCACAATAGCAAAGACTTGGAACCAACCCAAATGACTTTTTCCTCTACTCCCTCTTTTCACATGTAAAGTGTAGATTTATTGAGGCTAGTCAGAGCCTCACAAGAATGCAACCATTTGCCTCACTGCCTACCTTTCCCTCTTTTTTAACCTGTGCTTGCCCTTTCCCCCTTTAAACACCGAAATTTCCAAAACCCCTCTAGAAAAGCACAGGTCACAACTGTTCCTGTGGCTTGTTTTTCCCAGGCACATACTAAACCCTTGACTAAGTAAACCTCTATGGATTGAGACCTGCCACTTTTTGGTTAACAAGTTTATAGAACAATAAGGAGGAAAAACTATACTAAAGATACTGTGAATTAGCCCCAAAATAATGAGGATTAAACAAAAGTAAATCAGCTAAAAGTTTCTCTTGACTGTAAAGATCCTTCACTGCACCACATTTATTAAGCAGCCTAACTTCCTAAGCAAAAACAAGCAATGTTAAAATGTTACATCTCATACCAACAACAAGTGTCAAGCTCCTTATTTCCCTCATTCCTGGCTTGCTGGCTTCTATGAACTATATAAGTATTCCAATGGAATTTTTTTCCTCAAAATAATTATTTTTGATGAATGAATCTACGATTGCTTCGCCCAATTCCATCCCCGTCATAATGAATTTCTTAAAAAAAAAAAACTGTTCATTTTATTCTAAGAACAGCAGGCAGCAAAGGTCCAATTGTGGTTAGAGAGCATCCATCTCCGTGTATCAGGTAGTATAACATTCTCCCTTCATGCCCCTACCTAAAATCCACATTCTGCTTGGCTTCCCCGCTGTTACCTACATTCATGCTGCACAAAATTAAGCATACATGTATCACTTGAACTAGGTCCTTGCAACATTTTCAAACTGCCATTACCAGGATTCCTCTTGTAGGATAGGATTTTAATAAATAATTCACAAAAGCCATTTCAAATTCCCCAACTGCAGCTCCTAAATATTATACTAAAATATGCAACTTCACCACTGACTTTTTTGTTAAGGAACTAAAGCCATTCAAAATGAACTACTTCATCTGCCATGTTCTTCAACCACTGAAACATGTTTTTCTCCCTTTTTCAGTCAGTTCAATATAATGTATTTCAAAAGGGATAAATAAAAAACTACAAATACATTTTAATATGTTTAAATTACTTTGTATTATATTATTATATACATGTATGTTTTTACATACTTTTCTTAATGTAACAAGCACTTATGCAGCAACAATAAGACTGATGAGCCTGGGTGATTACATAGTTCAAGTGGTCTAACATGTGTAACTAGAGTCTTAAAAACAGAAAAAATATAAGATGAATGTGAACCAGGGAGAAACAACAAAAAATAATATAAATAAAAAGAGAAAAGAGGAGGCCAAAAAGAAGTTGTTTGAAGAGGTATTTTACAAACCTGTGTAACCCAAGATTCATGACTCTACAGATTCCAAATATAAAACAGTACAGAAACTGATCCAAAAATAAGAAATGATAAAATAGGCAAAGAAGGCCTATACAACGACTATTATAAATATGATCAAGGATTTAAAGATAAACATCTAACAAAATAAGAAGAAAAATGAAAGACATAAAAAAGAACCAAAAGAAATTCTAGAGCTGAAAAAATACAAGATCTGCAGTAAAATATTCCCCAGGTGAATATAACAGCAGTTTCTAAATTGCAGAAGAGGAATGCTAAAGGAAGTTCCTTGGGCTACAGGAAAATGATACAGAGAAAACTGAAGAGCACAAGAAGTTAAATATGAGAAAAAGACCTATTCCTTGCTCTTTAATTTCTTCAAAATATAACAGACTAAAGCAAAAAAAAAAACAAAAAAAAACAGTATTTTGTAGAACTTCTAACATACGTATTAGCAAAATGAATGAGAGCAGAAGCATAAAATCTAGAAGGTAACAAAAGATCCTTACAATGTACATAAAGTGTTATGATATTATTAGAATGTACATGAGTTAAAGACTTGAGTTATAAACTCCAGAGCAAATACTAAAATAATAAGACAAAATTATATAGCTAATGTGCCAATAATGGAGATAAAATAGAACATTAAAAATAACCTAAAGGCAGGAAAGCAGGGGAAAAACAAGAACAGAAGAGACAGAGAAAAACAGCAAGAGAGTAAGTACACTTAGATCCAAATATATTTAAAATTACATTAAAGGTAAATGGTCAGCTGGGCGCAGTGACTCATGCCTGTAATCCCAGCACTTTGGGAGGCCCAGGCAGGCAGATCATGAGGTCAAGAGATGGAGACCATCCTGGCCAACAGGGTGAAACCCCATCTCTACTAAAAAAAAAAAAAATTAGCTGGGCGTGGTGGCATGCACCTGTAGTCCCAGCTACTCAGGAGGCTGAGGCAGAAGAATTGCTTGAACTCAGGAGGTGGAGGTTGCAGTGAGCTGAGATCGTGCCATTGCACTCCAGCCTAGGCAACAAGAGTGAAACTCCATCTCAAAAAAAAAAAAAAAAAAAGTAAATGGTCAGCTTTTTCTGTAAAGGGTCATATGATAAATATTTTAGGTTTGGTGGGCCAAGAGACAAAATCTACAATATTATGCAAGTATTTATACAAGTGAGAAAAAAACCTTCCACAGATTTTTTGACAAAACTTAAAACTTAATTATGGATACTAAAATTTGAATTTCATATAAGCTTCATGTGTCACAATATTATTCTCCTTTTGATATGTTAGAGCCATTTAAAAATGTAAAAACCATTTTACTTTGCAAGCCACACCATAAACAAGTATGAAGTGGAATTTGGCTCACAGATAGTAGTTTACTTATCCTAGTCTAAACCCAACTAAAAGACTGAGATTGTTAAACTGGATTTTAAAAAGGTATCTACAATAAACACTCTTTAAAGATAAAAATAGATGAAAATTTTTTTTAAAAAAAAAGGAAAAAGAAAAATATATACCATGCAAATACTAATCATAAGAAACCAAAAGTGGCTATATTAATATAAGAAAAACTAGACTTCAGGACAAGGAATTTTAACAAAAAGAAAAGGGATATTTCACAATGCTAAAATGGTCAATTCATTAAGAAAACACAAAAATTCTAAGTGACTACGCCCTTAATAGCAGAACTTCAAAACAGCTGAAGCAAAAACAGACTCAAGATTATTGAACTGGACCAGTCAAATTGAAGTGATAAGCCTGTTACAATTTATCTCTCCCACTGTTATAAGTTATCTCTCCCACAGATTATACCTGAAAACTCTTGACAGAATATAAAAAGCAACGACCGGAGGACTCTTTCTTTCTTTTTTTATTGAGATTGGGTTTCGCTATGTTGCGCAGGCTGGTCTTGAACTCCTGAGCTCGAGTGATCCGCCCACTCTGGCTTCCCAAAGCGCTGGGATTACAGGCGTGAGCCACCACATCCAGCCTCTTTTTAAAAAGTAAATAGGAACAGCCAGATTGGAGAGGAAAGTGAAAATCTGAACCTCTATTACAGTGGTGAGTTTTCCATTTTTCTCATCATCACCTCCCAGTTTTGACCTAAGGGTGGTCCGAGTTGCAGAATAGCAGTAAGCAACAAAACAAAGAAATCCAATCTTTCCGGCCAAATAACAGAGAAGTCCCTGCAAACTAGAGAGTATCTGAGAAATCATGACTTGTTTCTGTTTTGTTTTCTCTCCCAGTTCTACCACTAGCCCCGACCACAGAACTACCTGAAATGCTGGTAGTCGTGGTGGTACTGTAAGCATCTACAATCTGGAGGAAAAGAAATGTGTCTCAAAGGCTAAAATACCAAAGCAAAGAGGCCCCTATAACCCAAAAATGGAAAAGAAAAACTCTATTATTTTTGCCTCTCTTTTCTCTCACCACTTTGTCATAAAGTGCTCCAGACATATGATTCTGCAAAACGCACAAAGCAGCAAAAACTCTAAGAAAGAAACCTGTCTTTCTAACACAGGGGTAGAAGGAAAATGGCCCAAGGAAGCCAGAGAGTGTAGGGAAATCTCAGAGAGGAGAGAGCTGAAGAAGATAATCCCCTAACTCTGTGTGTAAACTAGCAAACTGTGTATGCATGTGGAACAGACTGAAAAAGCACAGCAAAGGTTTTGAGAATTGAAAATACTTTGGAACCAGAAAGCAAGACAGATCTTGCAGTTTGGACACAACCAGGTGGAATGTCTGCTTTAAAAAAAAAAAAAAAAAAAAAAGTCAACATTCTTCAGAGGATTTTAACAAGAAATAGTCTCAAAACATAAGATTCGAAAACTCTGGGAACAAGCCAATTACTCAACAAACATAAAAGGGTGATCTATTCTCAAGTGAAAAAATAATCCACAGACCAATCCCAAGATGTCCCAGTTGCTCCATAAATACTCCATAAAATAAACGTGAAAACACCTGTAATGAATAAAAATATCAAAACTATCCACAGAGAAACAAAAAAACTTTAAAAAACAATGTAAATTTAAAAACAGAAAAATACAATATCTAAAATTAAAAATTCATCAGATGATCTCAATAGCAGAATGGAGATTAACAAAGTAAAAAGTCAGTGAGCTTGAACACAGGGAAAACAATGAAAAGAGCCTAAGGAATTGTGAGAACGGTATGGAAATGTCTACCATTTTTGTCTACTGAGTCCCAGAAAAGAAAGAGATTAGTGTAGAAACAAAACAATTACCAAGAAATAATGGGTGAAAACTCCCAAATTTGGTTAAAGATATAAATTTACAGATTCAAGAATCTCAGTGATCCAAAAAACAAGATAAACTCAAAGAAAACCACACACAGATAATCAAACTGCTGAAAACAATGAAATAAAAGTACTGAAAGCAAAGAAAAATAACATATTACAAATAGGAGAACAATGATTCAAACCACTTCAGATTTGTTATCAGAAACAATGGAGACAAGAAGACACTAGAAAAGCATTTTTAAAGTGCTCAAGGAAATATACGTATGGCTGTTGAAAGCAAAATTATTAGACTGGTAGGTTTTTCAATGTATGTATATGTAATACATGTCAATATCAGGAATGAGAGGATATTAATACACATCCTGCAGACATTAAAAGGATAATAAGAGAATATTACTCTATAACAGAGAAACAACTCTATCCCCATACTTAGGTGAAATTGACCAATTACTTGAAAGATGAAAACACCAAAGTATACTCAAGAAGAAATAGATAACCCGAATGGTCTTTTGCACTCAGATTTAAAATTTTTTTTTGAGATGGAGTCTCACTCTGCTGCCCAGGCTGGAGTGCAGTGGTGTGATCTCGGCTCACTGCAACCTCCGCCTCCTGGGTTCAAGCCATTCTCCTGCCCAGATTATCAGCTGGGATTACAGGCATGAACCACCATGCCCAGCTAATTTTTGTATTTTAGTAGACACGGAGTCTCACCATGTTGGCCAGGCTGGTCTTGAACTCCTGACCTCAAGTAATCCACCCACCTTGGCCTCCCAAAGTGCTGGGATTACAGGTGTGAGCCACCATGCCCAGGCCAGACTTAAATGTTTCTATAATGATATGCAACTA
The DNA here is from genome assembly GCF_029289425.2 of Pan paniscus. NCBI lineage: Eukaryota > Metazoa > Chordata > Mammalia > Primates > Hominidae > Pan > Pan paniscus. The sequence continues at coordinate 75,503,010 of NC_073249.2, forward strand.
TCTTTTCCTTTTGTGATTTGGCTTTTCCTACCTTGACAATCACAAAAATATGCTCCATTGTTTTCTTCTTACAGGCTTATTTTTCACTTTAAATATCTGAATCACTAAAAATAATTTTTATGTACAACTAAGGAAACTAATTTTATTTTATTGCACTCAAAGATGCAACTGTCCCAACACTATTTACTGCATAGTTACCATTTCCCCCAGTGATATGTGAAGCGAATTCTGTCATATACTGAAATCCTTTATATACATAGGTTTGTTTCTGGTACCCTGTTCTAGTGATTCACTTCTATAACAAGCCAATATCACATTGGTTTAATCACTGTAACTCTGTAGTCTATCTTAATACATAATATTCTTTTTAAAAATTTTCTTAGCTACCTGTGTACCTCTACTTGTCCAGATACATTTCAGAATGTTTATAAAAATAACTGAAAATTTGAAATTCCCACCCAAGTTACAGACTAATTTGGAGATAAGTTACATCTTTTCAAGGTTGACTCCTATCAATCAACATGGCATCTCTCCCCATTCATTCAGGTGTTCATTTCCTTCAATAACATTTTATAATTTTATTAAAATTTTACATAAATTTTTGTTTCTTCCTTGTTACCTATTATTTTTGTTGGTATTATGAATGGCAATTTTATTTTCTACTGTTGGTGCTAACCTTCCTAAAAGTCGTTAAATCTTTTTTTTTTTTTTTGAGATGGAGTCTCACTCTGTTGCCCAGGTTGGAGTGCAGTGGCATGATCTCAGTTCATTGCAACCTCCACCTCCTGGGTTCAAGTGACTTTTCTGCCTCAGCCTCCTGAGCAGCTGGAATTTCAAGTGTTCACCACCCTGCCCAGCTAATTTTTTTTTTTTTTTTTTTAAGACAGAGTCTCACTGTCACGCAGGCTGGAGTGCAATGGTGCAGTCTCGGCTCACTGCAACCTCTGCCTCCCGGGTTCAAGCGATTCTCTCGCCTCAGCCTCCTGAGTAGCTGGGACTACAGGCATGTGCTGCCACACCCAGTTAATTTTTGTATTTTTAGTAGAGACGGGGTTTCACTATATTAGCCAGGCTGGTCTGGAACTCCTGATCTCGTGACCTGCCCATCTTGGCCTCCCAAAGTGGTGGAATTACAGGCTTGAGCCACCCCGCCCAGCCATTTTTGTATTTTTAATAGAGACGGGGTTTTGCCATGTTGGCCAGGCTGGTCTCAAACTCCTGACTTCAAGTGATCTGCCCGCCTCACCCTCCCAAATTGCTGGGATTACAGGCATGAGCCACCATGCCTGGCAAAAAGTCTTTAAATCTAATAGCTTATCCATTCACTTTCTTAAATACTTTACCAATCATGAGAATTTTTTCACTTTTTTTCTAATCACACTTCATTTCTTTTTCCTGTCATCTTGCATTGGCTGGATTCTTTAGTACAACGTCAAAGAGCTATGGTGATAGCTATCATGCCCTAACTGCTCCTGTTTCAATATATCTTGATGGTAACGCATTTTAAATTTCAGCATAAAACATAAGACTTTGATAGATATTTGGTTAAGCAAGTTTCCTTCTAAGTTTTCCAAGAACTTTACATGTGCATATACATGTAAAATTTTAAATTTTATCCAGTGCTTGTTCTTTATCTACTGACATTTTTTCACTCTTCACCACTTTATGTGGTAAACCACACTGAAAGATTTTTCTAATGCTTAATCATCCTTGCCATGGAAGGCATTGTGATTACATTCCCTACACAAATGCATCACAGCCCTATTGTGTAACAGTTTGGCTATACCTATACTTACCCTGTACCAAGGTTCATTTGGTTCAGAAATGAATCACGAGTTTCCTAAGCCAATTAGGATAATCCCATCCCCTCTGTCAGAGTGACTTATTTACAGGTTTGAATGTAACCCAGGCCTACAGCTATCAGTTCATGTCATTTCCCTCACTACTAGAAAATGGTTTCACTGGTCCAATCAGAGTGAAACTCAGAACTTTTATTTAATCCGTAAAACAGGCCAGGGATGGGTGCAATGGCTTGCACTGGTAATCCCGACACTTTGGGAGGCTGAGGTGGGCAGATCGCCTGAAGCCAGGAATTCAAGACCGGCCTGGTCAACATGGCAAAACCTCATCACTACAAAAAAAAAAAAAATTAGCTAGGCATGGTGGTACATACCCAGCTACTCAGAAGGCTGAACAGCATCACTGCACTTCGGCCTGGATGACAGAATGAGATCGTGTCACCAAAGAAATTTTAAAAATCAGTAAAAGAATGAAGACTTTCTCTTTGCCACCAGGCACAAACAGGTCACCTTCCCTTACCTACCAGTTTCTGCTGGTAGCTACTTTATAACCAGCTAAGGAGAAAGGTAACATAGAGAAGATCAGAGCTGAGTAGTTACCAAAAAAACACCATCAGAGCCTAGATCAAATTATACCTGTGGTGTTTAAGCCAGCTGAAGTTGCAGCTGGTTTTGATTTTATTTATTTTTGCACCCAAAAGCATCTTGACTTATAAGCTAGTATTCAAAGTACAAATCCTAATTATTCATAGATGTATTTATTATTTAATACACTGTTGGAATTGATATGTTTTACTTAGAGTTTTTACTAAATATAACTTTAAATAAGTGTAGTGAAACTGAGCAAAAAGGCACATCACATGAAAGACTATCTCCATTACACTATTCTGTGACACCCAAGTATTTACTCATTTGTTCAGTAAGTATCTGTTGAGGACCTACCATGCATGAAGTACTAGGGGTAAAATGAGGACCCAGACATAGTCTTTGTTCCCAAAGAACATTAAGACCTGATTTTTATAGGCAGAGATATAGGCAGAAACATAACACCGAAGTGGAAACTCTCAACAAGAACTGAAAGCTTGAAAAGAGCTAACAATTTTTTCTGATTTTCATCTTAAAATTTTCACTATTACTTTATCCCATTTCTTTAATAGTTTCTAAGAATTCAATGCAGTACCTGTGTTAGACGGATCCAAAATTAACTGAAGAGATGGCTTATTTGTTTGGCTGGCTGGAATATCTCCAAACGAATGGTCTGAAATCTCACTGGAACTTTGACAATCAACAAGAAGACTGCTTTGCCTTTTCTCGGAATCTCTCAAAATCTCTTCCATGGCTTTTTCCAATTGTTCATCACCATTAGAAACTATCTACAGACACAGCAAGACAATTCTGTTTCAATTCTACCATAGTTCTAAAGCTAAATTTTATGAAAGTATTTCATTTCTAGAAGAAATTAAAACAATCTAAATATTTAAATATGGTTACTAAAATACTAAGAAGTTGTTTCACATATATAATACATTAAAATCCTGGTTATAAAACTAAATTAGAGGAAGATTATTAGTTTCACAAAAGGATTCTTTATAAAACACTTAAGACAGTTTCCAACTACATTTTATATAAGATCCTATTTACAGAGATGTATTTATCTTTTTTTCCCCTTTCTTTTTAAAGACAGAGTCTCACTCTGTCACCCAGGCTGGAATGCAGCGGTGCAATCTCGTTTTATTGCAAACTTCGCCTCCTGGGTTCAAACGATTCTCATGCCTCAGCCTCTCAAGTAGATGGGACTACAGGCATGCACAACCACACCCAGCTAATTTTTGTATTTTTTGTAGAGACGGGATTTCCCCACATTGGCCAGGCTGGTCTTGAGCTCCTTACCTCAAGCAATCTGCCCACCTTGGCCTCCCAAAGTGCTGGGAGTACAGGCTATGAGCCACCACGCCTGGCCCTTCTTTTTCTTTTTCTTTTTTAGGAACACACCCTAAAAATCAGATAACCTTAAATTTACATGTCTAAAGGAAAAAATAGGTAAATTTAAATCGGGTCTATTATGAATATCATTTAAAAGGTTATGTTTCTTGTTAGCACAGCATAACCATATTTCTGATTTCTTTACAAATTGTTGGCTAGCTCCCAAGATGAATATTGCTAATTTCCTTACACTTAAGTTGACTCATAGTTTTCTCAAAGGCAGGTGAAACGCAAAGCCTAAGCAAATAAATGATGTCTTAAACACAATAATGCTAAAATACAGGTATCTAAAAATAAAGCCACTGATTATTTAAATAAAATTATAAAACAATATATTCTCAACATAAACATTTAGTAATCTCATTTTCAGAATATATTTTATTAGACTGATATATTAATACACTTTTGATGCCATAGTTAATACTAAAAGTCATAAATAATATATAGCACTTTTAACTACTTTTCCTATTCCTGTTTCTAGAAGACAGTTATACCATTTTCAAGCCTATATAACTGAGTTTACTTGCTTCCTTTTCTTTGACTTAGAAAGTGCAACACAGAAGTGAAAAAGGGACCATATCTAAATAAAAACTCAAATGCTAAAAATATAAGATGTGCTTTAAAAACATTTAGACAAGTCGACTGTTAAATCACACAATGGAACGTTACCAGCTGATTTAAAACATAAAAATCATAAAGAAAAAAGTCTCTCAAGTGAAAGCAAAACATTTAATTAACTTCTAAAACCCAGCAGTAAGATAAACAAAAACATCCAGATAAAGTAATGTAAAATTTAACCATTATGTCTAATTCACCAAAAAATCCTTTCTCTTCTTTTTCTTCTTTTATTCTTCCCCCTAAAGTTCCAAATCAAAAGGTAAACAACCAAAAGCAAGAACTTTTTAAAATACACAAACCAAATAATTAGGGTCTGGATAAATCAAACATTGATTTTATTTTGAAAGTCAGCACTTGAGAAAAACCTTTGCATTTTACACATCTCCTGAGATAAGTTTCAAATAGTTTTTAATTAAAAATTATACCATATGTAGAAAAGAAAAAAATACCTTCAGTTGAGGTTTTTCTTCATGTTTTGTAGAATTATCATCTGCATACTGAGGAACCAAAACAAATTCTTCACTGTTCATTGCAGCCACAGAATCAGATGATCCACTAACCTTCTGTAATGAAGCTCTGACCTCCATTTCAGTTCTGCAAACTTCTCTTCCCACATCCACCTGGAAAAACAAAAGGGATTAAAAAAAAAAACCTACTGATTAAAAACATGAACTAATTAAAAACATGAACTAATAAAGCTTTAAAAATGGTTTATGTGAAGAAGAATCCTGCTGGCTAGATAATTATCTCAAAGTTAGGGAGGTTACCTTCTTGGACTAAGCCACTTAATCGAAATGTACTCTCTCTTCATCCTAAGTTTCCAGACTAATAGAGCCATATTGTTACCTAAAAATTTACACAAACCAGTCCATATCTCAACCAGATTTATCACTGTTTACCTGACACACTCACTCTCATTTCTCTTAGAAATACTGTTTTCTTTTCTTTTTAATAGAGGAAATAATTAAATGATACTAGAAATACCTACAAATGCACGCACAGACACAAAACCATATTCACTGACACTGCTATATTAATTAAATCTAAATGCTTCAAAAAAAAACTTATCTCCTCAAGACCGAATATTGTACCTGCAAATATTTTTTCTGAGTAACTAAAGTTGACTAATACAGAATTCAACATCCTAAGACATATAGCTTCTCTTTCCTGACACATTATCACTTATTAACACCAAAAAGAAAAAGAAAAAAGCTTCTATATTGCCTTCACGTAGCAAATAATGTTTCAGTAATCAAACACAGTGTAATTCTGTTTTCTGGATAGATCTCTACAGCATAGAAACAACACTCACTATCATATCCAGAAGTTCATGTACTCACACAACTAAGTTTAACTGCAGACATACACTATATAACAGACACAACTCAGCCCTGAGGTTACCTAAGTGAATAAGGAAAACAAGTAGCCTGCACTTCTGGGGCTTACATACTAGTAAGAAAACAAAGAAAAAGGGAGCAAATGGTGATTCCAAGTCACCCTAAAGGCTATGCAAAAAATAAACACGTTAATGTGACAAACAGTAGCTATGGGAAGTATACGGACAAATTAAGGTGGTAGGAAAAAGCTCTCTGAGAGGAAAATATCTGAGCCTAAACCTGAAAGACAAAAAAGAACCCTACTATTACACAATCTGCTCAGTGACCAAATGAGTAATGTGATAGAGGGGCAGGACAAGCAGGCTAGGGCTAAAGAACACGGGACCTTGTAAGCCATAGTAAGTCTACTGATCCATGCCTAAAATCCCCCCAGAAATGTTATTTTTCTTTCTAATTAGGTTACCTTTTCATTATAGCCTATAAGTATAGCTGCAATATTCCATTTTGCCATTAGGTGACACTAACACCATTACTCTTGGCAATAAAAAGAATGAGTCTAGCTTCAAGTTACATGTGTATCTTTTAAAAAGTAATTACTTTCCAACTTTATAAAAAATCAAAAATTTCAAGAATATCAAAATAAAGAATAACCATACTCCTGGACCAGTGTAATTAGCTAGCCATCATTTATTTCTGTTATGCATGTTAACACCCTTCCTTTTTAAAACCCAAGCGACATTCATCTGTCCTCTGAAGGTTTTTTTCTCACTTTGTATATTATGTTTCTAAAAATGCAGAATGTGTTACAAGCCAGGTCTTTACTCTTCCAGACTGCACGATGAATCCTTAACTGCCAACACACCACATATTCCAGATGTCTTTCTGTGGTCAATCCTTCAAGTCCTTCTCAGGTTGCTGCTCCTCTACCTGATTTCTAAATGTTAGAAATTCCCTGAGTTCAGATCCTGACCTTTTCCCTTGTCACACACTCTAAGTAATGTCTGTCATTGTCATGGACGAAAATACCATCTGCAGGCTAACAGTCTTCCAAATTGCTATCCCAACTCAAATACCTTCTCTAAATTCCTGCCCTGAAATTCACCTCTCTACTTGATATTTCCATGTGGAAGTCTTATCAGTATCTTAAATGAAACATGACCAAAATGGAATTCCTAATGTCTCCTCCAAACTTGTTTCCAGTCCCAATTTGCCATTTCAGTAAATAACACCACTATCTTCTACAAAGTTACTTGAACACGAAATCTGGATATCATCCTTGATTCACCTCCACTTCTTTACTCCTCACATCAGCAAGTCATGTCAGACCCACTTCCAAAATAAGACTCACATCTATCCATTTTTCTGTCTACTACTACTACCACTCTAGTCCAAACAATGCTCTTATCTACTGTAAAAGCCTCCTAACCCATCTTCTATTTCCAGTCTTCTTCCCTCAATCTACGTCATTGTTCACAAAGCTGCCAATTTATTTATTTAATTTTTTTTTGGAAAATAAATTAGATTACATGAAAACTCCAGACCAAAACCTTTTCACTAAAATTTAAATAAAATTCAAACTGCTTCCCAAGACTTACAAGGCCCAATACACCCTTGCCCCCATCACTTTCTCGTTATAATTCCTTAATCACACAAGTTCCAAAACAAGCAAAAACCAAGAAAAATCATTGCCAGCATATCTGGCTTGAAAGAAAGATTAAAAGTAGTTCTTCAGACAGAAAGAAAATTATATAGGTCAAAAATGTGGATCTATGTGATAAAAGGAAGAATAAATGTATTGGATGATTATACCACATGGACAAAAAAAAACCTGACAGCAATGGCAAAAAACAAAAAAAGGGAGGGGGAGAGAGGGAGGAATTGGAAATATCCTGTTACAAGGTAATGGCACTACTTGTACATGGGTTACATGCAGTATAAAATTATTTAAAAATTTACTTTTTTACTCCTTTATTTTTAATTTTTGTGGGTACATGTGTATATATTAATGTGTTATGTGAGATACTTTTACATAGGCATGAAATGCATAATAATCACATCAGGGCAAATGGAGTATCCATCACCTCAAGCATTTATCCTTTGTGTTAGAAGCAATTCAATTATTCTCTTAGTTATTTTTAAATGTCCAATTAAATTGACTACATTCACCCTGCTGTGCTAGCAGATACTAGGTTTTATTCATTCTTTCTAATTATTTTTTCATACCTATTAACCATCCCCATGTCCCTTACCCATCCCACCTTCCCACTACCCTTTTCAGCTTCTGGTAATCATTGTTCTAATTCTCTATCTACATGAGTTCAATTATTCCAATTTTTAGCAATCAGAAATAAGTGAGAATGTGTGAACTTTGTCTTTCTGTGCCTGTTCACTTAACCTAATGACATCTGCTTTCATCCATGTTGCTGCAAAATGACAGGATCTCCTTCTTCTTTATGGCTGAATAGTACTCCACTGTATATGTATACATTTTCTTTATCTGTTGATGGACACTTACGTTGCTTCCAAATCTTGGCTTCTGTGAGTAGTGCTGCAATAAACAAGGGAGTGCAGATATCTCTTCTTCGGAGTATATACCTAGCAGTGGGATTGCTGAATCATGTGAAACCTCAATTTTTAGATTTCTAAGGAACATACAAACTGTTCTTCATAGTGCTTGTACTAATTCATACTCCCACCAACAGTGTACCAGGGTTACCTTTTCTCCACATCCTCACTAGCATCTGTTAATGCTTGACTTTTGAATAAAAGCCAATTTACCTGGGGTGAGATAATATCTCATTGTAGTTTTGATTTGCATTTCTCTGATGATCAGTGTTGCTAAGCACCTTTTCATATGCCTTTTTGCCATTTGTATATCTTCTTTTGAGAAATGTCTATTCAAATCTATTGTCCATTTTTAAATTAGATTTTATTATTATTATTATTATTTTTTTTTGAGATGGAGTTTCGCTCTTGTCACCCAGGCTGGAGTATAATGGCGCAACGTTGGCTCACTGCAACCTCCACCTCCCTGGTTCAAGCAATTCTCCTGCCTCAGCCTCCCAAGTAGCTGGGATTACAGGTGTGCACCACCACACCCAGCTAATTTTTGTATTATTGGTAGAGACAGGGTTTCACTATGTTGGCCAGGCTGGGCTCGAACTCCTGACCCCAGGTGATCTACTCGCCCTGGCCTCCCAAAGTGCTGGGATTACAGGCGTGAGCCACTGCACCCAATCTAAATTAGATTTTTAATTAGATTAGACTTTTTCCTATAGAGTTGTTTGCGCTCCTTATATATTCTGGTTATTAATCCCTCGTCAGATAGGTAGTTTGAAAATATTTTCTCCCATTCTGTGGGTTGTCTCTTCACTTTGTTGATTGTTTTCTTTGTTGTGCAGATAACTTTTTAACTTGATGTGATACCATTTGTCCATTTTTGCTTTTTTTGCCCATGCTTTTAGGGTATCACTCAATAAATCTTTGCCCAGTCCAACATCCTGGAGAGTTTCCCAATAATTTCTGTTAGTAGCTTCATAGTTTAAGGTCTTATATTTGAGTCTTCAATGTATTTTAATTTTGTTTTTGTATATGATGAGATACAGGGGTCCAGTTTCATCCTTCTGTATATGGATATCCATTCTTCCCAGCACCATTTATTGAACAGACTGTCCTTTCCCCAGTGTTATGTTCTTAGCAGCTTAGTCAAAACTGAGTTCACCATAGATGTACAGATTTATCTCTGGGTTCCCTATTATGTTCCACCGGTCTATGTGTTTCCTGCTAGTACTGGTTTTTGCTGTTTTGGTTACTATAGCTATGGAGCATAATTTAAAAGCAAATAATGTGATTGCTGCAGTTTTGTTCTTTTTGCTTAGGATAGTTTTGGCTATTCTGGGTCTTTTGTAGTTTCATATAAATTTTAGGACTTTTTTTTCTATTTCTGTGAAGAATGTCATTGTTATTTTGATATGGATTACATTTAATCTATAGATTGCTTTGGGTAAGTATGGACATTTTAACAATATTGGTTCCTCCAACCCATGAACATGGAATATCTTTCCAATGTTGTGTCTTCTCTGATTTCTTACATCAATGTTTTATGGTTTTCACTGTGGAGATCTTTCACTTCTTTGGTTTATTCCTAGGTATTTTATCTTATTTGTAGCTATTGTAAATGGGATTACTTTCTTGGTTTCGATTTCATATTTTTCACTGTTGGCATATAGAAATGCTACTGATTTTTATATGTTGATTTTTTATCCTGCAACTTTAATAAATCTGTTTATCAGTTCTAACAGTTTTTTGGTGGAGTCTTTAGGTTTTTCCAAATATAAGACCATATCATCTGCAAACAAGGATAATCTGACATTTTCCATTCCAATTTGTATGCCCTTTATTGCTTTCTCTTGTCTGATAGCTCTAGCTAGGACTTCCAGTATATGCTGAAAACAAAAGCAGTGAAAGTATGCATCCTTATTGTGTTATCAATCTCAGAGAAAAGGCTTTCAGCTTTTCCTTCTTCAGTATGATATTAGCAATGGGTCTCTCATACATGGCTTTTATTATGTTGAAGTATATTCTTCCTTACCCAGTTCTTTAAGGGTTTTTATCACGAAGCGATGTTGAATGTTTTCAAATGCTTTTTTATCATCAACTGAAATCATCATATGGTTTTCATCCTTAATTCTGTTGATATGATGTATCACACCGATTGATATGTGTCTGTTGAACCATATTTGCATCCCTGGGATAAATCCCACTGATTGTGATCAATTTGATCTTTCTAATGTGTTCCTGTGTTTTGTTTGGTAACATTTTGTTGAGGATTTTTGCATCGATATTCATCAGAGATATCAGCCTACAGTTGTTTACTTGTTTGTTTTTGATGTGTCTTTGGTTGGGTTTGAGGGTAATACTAGCCTCTTAGAATGACTTTGAAAGTATTCCCTTCTCCTCTATTTTTTGGAATAGTTTGAGTAAGTCTCACTCTGTCGCTCAGGCTGGAGTGCAGTGGCACAATCTCGGCTCACTGCAACCTCCACCTCCCAGGTTCAAGTGATTATCCTGCCTCAGCCTCCAGAGTAGCTAGGACTACAGGCATGCACCACCATGCCCAGTTAATTTTTGTATTTTTAGTAGAGACAGGGTTTCACCATGTTGGCCAGGCTGGTCTTGAATTCTTGACCTCAGGTGATCCACCCACCTCAGCCTCCCAAAGTGCTGGGATTACAGGCGTGAGCCACCATGCCCAGCTGGAATAGTTTGAATATATTTGATTAGTTCTCTAAATGTTTGGGAAAGTTCACCAGTGAAGCCATCAGGTCCCAGGCTTTTTTTGCTAGGACACTTTTCATTACAGCTTCAATCTCATTACTTGTTATTGGTCTGTTGAGGTTTTGGATTTCTTCACAGTTCAATCTTGATAGATTGTATGTGTCTAGGAATTTAGCCATTTCTTCTAGGTTTTCCATTTATTGACATATAGTTGCTCATAGTAACCACTAATGATCCTTTGAATTTCTGCAATATCAACTGTAATGCCTCCTTTTTCATCTCTGATTTCATTTTATTTTATTAATTTGGATCTCTCTTTTTCTCTTAGTCTGGCTAAGGGTTTGTCAATTTTCATTAACTTTTCAAACCACCAGCTTTTAGTTTTGTTGACCTATTATATTATTTTCTTCATGTCAAATTAATTTATTTCTGCCCTGATCTTTATTATTTCTTTTTTTCTACTAATTTTGGGTTTGGTTTGCTCTTGTTTTTCTAGTTCTTTAAGTATTGTTAGGTCGCTTACTTGAAGTTTTTCAGAAGAAAAAAGAATTTTTGATGTAGGCACTTACAGTAATAAATTTCCCTCTTAGTACTGCTTTAGCTGTATCATATATGTTTGGTATCTTCTGTTTCCATTATCACTTGTTTCAATGAATTTTTCAATTTCCTCCTTAATTTCTTCATTGATGCACTGGTCATTCAGGAGCATGTTGTTTAATTTCCATGTGTTTGTATAGTTTCTAAAATTCCTTTTGTTACTGATTTCTATTAGGTTGGTGCAAAAGTAATTGCCTTTTTAACGGCAAAGACCACAATTACTTTTGCACCAACCTAAGTTTCATTCTGTTGTCGTCAGAGACAATGCTTGATATTATTTCGTTTTTTTTGATGTTTTAAAACTTGTTTTGTGACCTAAGTATGGTCTATCCTTAAGAATAATCCATGTACTGAGGAAAAAAATATGTATTCTTCAGTCATTGGATTAAATGTTCTATAAACATCTATGAGGTCCATTTGGTCTATAAGGCACATTAAGTCTGATTACTCTTTGTTGATTTTTTGACTGGAAGATCTGTTCAATGTTGAAAGTGACGTGTTGAAGTTTCCAGCTGTTACTGTATTTGGGTCTATCCCTCTCTTTAGCTCTAATATCTGCTTTATATATCTGGGTGCTCTAGGATTAGGTGCATATATATGTACAATCATTATATCCTCTTGCTGAATTGACCTTTTAATCATTATACAGTGATCTTCTTTGTCTCTTCTAATAGTTTTTGTCTTAAAATCGATTTTGTCTGATAGAAGTACAGCTATGCCTGCTCCTTTTTGGTTTCCATTGGCATGGAATATCTTTTTCCATCCTTTTATTTTCAGTCTATGTGTGTCTTTACGGGTAAAGTATGTTTCATGTAGGCAACAGATCAGTGGGTCTTGGTTTTTTATACATTCAGCCACTACTCTGTATCTTTTCATTGGAGAGTTTAGTCCGTTTACATTCACTGTTATTGCTGATAAGTAAGGACTTACTCCTGCAACTGTTACTTGTTTTCTGGTATTTGCTTCCTTCTTTCCTTTCTGTCATCCTTTTAGTCAAGGTGATTTTCTATGATGGCATGATTTAATTTCTTGCTTCTCAATTTTTTTGTACTTATTGTATGTTTTTAGATTTAAGGTTACAATGAGTCTTGCAAATACTATCTTGTAACCCATTATTTTAAGCTGATAACAACATTTTGCATAAGCAAGCAAACAAGCAAGAAGAAAACTCATAAAGACACTACACCCTAACTTTATCCCCTGCTTAATCTTTTCTTGTTTCTATTTATATCTTTTTTGATTATCTATGTCTTGAAAAGTTGTTGCAGTTATTATTTTTTATTGGTTCATCATTTAGTCTTTCTACTTAGGACAAGAGTAGTTTACACACCACAGTTACTGTTACCATACTCTGTCTTTTTCTGCGAATTTACTATTACCAGTGAGTTTTGTACCTTCAGATAATTTCTTATTGCTCATTAACGTTCTTTTCTTTCTGGTTGAAGTACTCCCTTTAGCATTTCTTATAGGACAGGTCTGGTGTTCATGAAATCCCCAGCTTTTGTCTGAGAAAGTCTTTACTTCTCCTTCATGTTTAAAGGATATTTTCACCAAACATATTATTCTAGAGTAAAAGTTTTTTCCTTCAGCACTTTAAACATGTCCTGCTGCTCTCTTCTGGTATATAAGGTTTCCACTGAAAAGTTTGACACAATGGAGCTCCATTATATGTTATTTGTTTCTTCTCTCTTGCTTCTTTTAGGATCCTTCCTTTATCCTTGACCTTTGGAAGTCTGATTATTAAATGTCTTGAGGCAGACATCATCTTCCTTTAAATCTGCTTGGTGTTCTATAACCTTCTTGTACTTGGATATTGATATCTTTCTGTAGATTTGGTAAGTTCTCTGTTATTACCCCTTTGAATAAACTTTCTACCCATATCTTTCTCTATCTCCTCTTTAAGGCCAATAACTTTTAGATTTACCCTTCTGAGGCTATGTTCTAGATCCTGTAGGCATGCTTCATTGTTTTTGTTCTGTTTTGTTTTTCTTTTGTCTCCTCTGTGTATTTTCAAATGGCCTATCTTCAAGTTCACAAATTCTTCCTTCGGCTTGATCAATTCTGCTATTAAAAGACTTCAATACATTCTTCAGTGTGTCAACAGCATTTTTCAATTCCAAAATTTCTGCTTGATTCTTTTTAATTATTTAAATCTGTGTTCAGTATATCTGATAGAATTCTGAATTCCTTCTCTGTGTTTTCTTGAATTTCTTTGAACTGCCTCAAAACAGCTATTTTGAATTCTCTGTCTCGCTTTCTCCAGAATTGGTCCCTGGTGCCTTATTTAGTTCCTTTGGTAAGGTCATGTTTTCCTGAATGGTCGTGATGCTTGTCGATGTTCATCTGCGTCTGGGCATTGAAGAGTTAGGTATCTACTGTAGTCTTCTCAGTCTGGGCTTGTTTGTACCCATCCTTCTTGGGAAGGCTTTCCTAGCATTCAAAAGACTTAGGTATTGTGATCTAAGCTGTATCTCCATTAGGGGCACTCCATCCAAACCCAGTAACACTGTGGATCTTGCAGACTCACAAAGGTATCGCCTTGATGGTCTTGCGTAAGAGATCTGGGAGAATTCTCTTGATTACCAGGCAGAGACTCTTATTCTCTTTACTTACTTTCTCTCAAACCAATGGAATCTCCCTCTCTGTTCTGTGCCACCTGGGGCTGAGGATAGAGTGACACAAGACTCCTAATTCACCACCACTGAAACTGCACTGAGTCAAACCTAAAGTCAGGACAGCACCGTGTCTCACCAAAGGCCTGCTGTAAGCACTACCTGGCTACCGCCTATGGCAGCTCAAGGTCCTGATGCTGTATAATCAACAGGTAGCAAAGCCAGCCAGGTTTGTGTCCTTCCCCTCAGGGCAACAAGTTCCCCTGGGTCCCAGGTGGGTCAAGAAGTGTCATCTGGGAGCCAGGGACTGGAGTTTAAAAACCTAGAAGTCTACCTAATATTCTACTATGCTACAGATGAGCTGGCACTCAAACCACAAGACACAATTCTTCCACTCATCCCTGTCGTTTCCACAGGCAGAGGAGCCTTATCCTGTGGCCACCCACAACACAGGCCCATTTGGTATACTTCCAGGCTACTGCCGATGTTCCCTTAAGGCCCAAGGGCTCTTCAGTCAGTTTCTGGTGAATGCTGGCTGGCCTGGGACTCATTCCTCAGGGCAGAGGGCTCCCCTCTGGTCCAGGGCAGGTCCAGAAATACCATCTAAGAGCCAAGGCCTGGAAAAGGGGACCCAAAGACTCCACTTTGTGCTCTACCTCATCCCTAACCCCCAGGCCACAGACTGATACTGGTCCCAGGCCTGTTAGGAACCAGGCCACAGAGCAGGAGGTACGCAATGCATAAGCGAGTATTATTATTGCCTGAGCTCCACTTCACATCCAATCAGCAGTGGCATTAGATTCTCATAGGAGTGTGAACCCTACTGTGTACTGCACATGTGAGGGATCTAGATTGAGTGCTCCTTATAAGAATCTAACTAATGCCTGATAATTTGAGGTAGAACAGTTTCATCCAGCCCCCATTCCGTGGACAACAACCATCTTCCATGAAACTGGTCCCCTGTGCCAAAAAGGTTGGGGACTGCTGTTCTACCCCACTATGGCCAAGCTGATAAACTGAATAGCCCTATATTTTTAAAGGAAGCACCAAAGATGACTTCACTGGTAAACTCCACCAAACATTTAAAGAAGAAATAATATCAATTTTCCACAATATCTTCCAGAATATAGAAGCAGAGGTAATACTTTCTAACTCATTCTGTGAGATCAGCACTGCTCTAATACCAAAACCAGATAACAAGAAAAATGAAAAACTATACATCCATATCTATAATGACATTAATACAAAAATTCTTAACAAAATATTAGAAAACCATATCCAACAATGTATTAAAAGAATTATACACCAGGTACGAAAGACTGGCTCAACATTCAAAAACCAATCAATGTCATCCTACATATCAATAGGCTAAAGAAAAATCATAATCATGTAAATTGAAATGCATTTGACAAAATCCAACATCCACTCATAAAACAAAACAAAACAAAAACTCTCAGTAAACTAGCAATTGAGGGGAATTTCCTCCAATAAATAAATTTACAAAACATCACACTTAATAATCACGAAGCAGACACTTTCCCCCTAAGATTGGAAGAAATATAACGTATACAGATTGGAAAGGGAGAAATCAAACTGTCTTTATTTACAGATTACATGATTGTCAATGTGGAAAACCTAAAGATTCAAAAAGAGAAAAAAAAAACCCTCAGAACTAATAAGCAAGTACAGTAAGGTTGGAGGATATAAGGTCAATATACAAAAGTCACTATCCTCCCTACATACAATGGACAATAGGAATTTGAAAGTTAGAAAAGCAGTATCATTTACAATAGCAAGGGAAAAATTGAAATACTTAGGTATAAATCTAACAAAATATGCATAGGGTCTGTAAGCAGAAATCTAAAAAACACTGAGGAAGGAAATTAAATCAGATCTAATTAATGTAGAGATATTCAATGTTCATGGATTAGAAAATTCAAAGTTGTTAAATTGTCAATTCTTCCCAACTTGAGTACTTGATTCAAAAAATAACTTGTTGAGACTGATTGAGCACTGAACACCCAACTACAAGTTAGACTCTTTATCCACAAATTCGGCCACTTAGATGAAGGAGACCAGTTCCTTAAAAGACACAAAGTACCAAAATTCACACCAGGAGACACAGATAACTTGAATACCCCTATATTTTTCAAGAAACTGAATCAACAATAATTAATAGCCTTCTAAAAAAGACCTATCTGCACATGGGCAGGGACCAAGTCTATTTTTATTTTAGCCAACACATCCCCAGGACAGTATCTACACACACTATGCCTCAATAAATACTTCCTTAATAACCAAATGAATTATTTGGGATAGCAAGATGGATTCCAGCATCAGGTAGGAAGTTGGACTGCATGAGTTCTAAAGTCGAGTACTGACTTGACTCAAGATTCTCATGCTATGTGATTTCCAGAAGAATCCAGTCAGCTCCTGACCTACATTCCAAAACGTCCTTTCAAAATATAATTTACTAAGTCTACTATTATGCAGCAGTGTGCTATAACAAAATGTTAACTTTGTCTTTATGTATGGCAATCTGCTATTATTTCAAATCAAAAGAAATAACAGCTGGAATATTCTCAGAGGTCTTTTAAATAATATGAAGCTCACTGTTCTAGTGAACTTCAGACTAATACATCCATTTCAACGCAGCATGTACTACAGAGCAGTGTACAAATGCAAAACTGCTTTAAAATGCACTTAGTTAAGACTGTTCTGTTGCAATCTAAAAATCAGAATATAAAATCTGAGAAAAGATTTTTATGTTTCTTCAGGTGCAAAAAATAATGGAAATATAGGCATAAATATTTTCATTTTCAGGGCATTTTAAAGATATACGGAAATAAGGAACAGAAGCTTATCAGCATTATTGAAAATCTGGTATGAATCAGTGTTTTGTTTCTTCTATCCATCCCCTTCTAAACTCAAAGGAGCTCAATAAATATTTAGATTAAATTAAATCACTTAAAGACACACTTCTCCCCCATACCTACAGCAATTCTACCAAGTGAAATAGCTTATAATTCTTACTTTAATGCCACATCATTTTTGCTAAATGAGCAATAATGATATCTAAATTAATACCTCACTTGGATGCCTAAAACTACAATTTTCACATATACAAGAAATAGTACAACAATATTCAGCAATGTCTAACTGAAAGCTATTTTCTTCCCAAAATAACGTAACATATTCGAAAGTGTGCAATCACAGTGCACGTGATCTAATTTCCTTCAGTGCCAAATGTGGTTAGCCTCCTTCTTGCTTTTAGATCACGTGTTTGTGCCTACTCATTTTCAAGTGGCTCCTGAGCTAAAATAGAAACCTAAAAATATAAGAGTGAGTCAAGATTGGATAGGCTGCAAAGACTATTAGGCATTAGAATTAGAATGACTGTAGGAGATCCATAACAGAAGTAGAAAGGGAACTACTCTTAACTTACACTAAGAAAATGGACAAATACTTTATAGAACAACATTTGCCAACCAAAATTCTTCTGTGCTTTGAAAAACTGAGCCAATCCAGGAAAAAATTACCATGACTTTTGTTTACTAAACAGTCTATCCACTACTCTAGTTCCCAAGCAAGAACCAAACCAATATGTATGCATGTACACAAGTATGTCTCTAGCTCTGAAAAGGGGACAAAAGAACTTTATTAATTCACATTACTTTAATGGATACCTATTTTTATCTGTCCAACAATAATTCTCAAACATCTTATTCTGCGAATAAGCCTTCTCTCTACTTAAACCACATAGCTTTTATAAAAATGTCAACCCCACAGCCAAATAGATGAATCTAAGCTAGATCAATTAATCCAATTTCTAAGATGTTTGGACTAGTGACCAGCCATGTTTTTCCTCAATGAAGAATGACAGTGTGCAGTGAGAGAGAAAAGTAAACCCTAGACGGAGACAAGAAAAAGGGTCTTAACCAAGTCATATCCCTGAGTCATTCCTGAGGCCTAGCTCCAATTGTCCCCATCCTCAGTCTTAATAAATCTTCCATTTTTTATTTCCCTAAAATATTCCTTTCAACAAATTATTTTTGCACAAATTAGTTTAAATTGGGTTTCTAGAATTAGAGAAGCAAGAACAAATCAACACCAAAGCTACCAGAAGAAAAGAAGTATTCAAAATCAGAGCTGAACTGAAGTAAATGGAGACAAGAAAAAACAATTAAAAGATCAATGAATCCAGGAGTTGGTTTTTTGAAAAACTTAGTAAGATACATAGGCCACTAGCTACAGTAATAAAGAAAAGAGAGAACACAATTAGAAATAACAAAGGAAATGTTACCACTGAACCCACAGAAATAAAAAATAACCATCAGAAACTACTACAGACACCTCTATGCACACAAACTAGAAAGCCTAAAAGAGACATAAATTCCTGGACACATATGTCCTCCCAAGACTGAACCAGGAAGAAACTGATTCCCCACAGAGACCAATAACAAGCTCCAAAATTGAATCAGTAATAAAACGTCTACCAACCAAAAAAATCCCAGGACCTGATGGATTTACAACTGAATTCTACCAGATCTACAGAGAAGAGCTGGTACCATTCCTACAGAAACTATTCCAAAAAACTGAGGAGGAGGGACTCCTCCCCACCTCATTCTATGAGGCCAGCACCATCCTGATAAACACAACAATAAAAGAAAACTGCAGGCTAATATCCTTGATGAACATCAACGCAAAAATCCTCAACAAAATACTTGAAAACCGAATCCAGCAACACATCAAAAAGCTAATCCACCACAATCAAGCAGCCTTCATCTCCAGGATGTGAAGTTGGTTAAACATACACAAATCAATAAATGTGACTCATCACAAAAACAGAACTAAAGACAAAAACCACATGATTACCTCAAGAGAAGCAGAAAAGGCCTTTATTAGTCCATTCTCACATTGCTATAAAGAACTACCCATGACTGGGTAATTTATGAAGAAAGGAGATTTCACTGACTCACAGTTCCACAGGCTGTACAGAAAGCATGGCTGGGAGGCCTCAGAAAACTTAACAATCATGGCAGAAGGCGAAGGGCAAAGAAGCACATCTTACCATGGAGGAGCAGGAAAGAGAGAGAGAGTGAAGGGGGAAGTACTACACTCCACATCTCGTGAGAACAACCAGATCTTGCGAGAACTCACTCACTACCATGAGAACAGCAAGGGAGACATCCGCCCCCACGATCCAATCACCTCCCACCAGGTCCCTCCCCTAACACTGGGGATTACAATTCAATATGAGATGTGGATGGGGACACAGAGCTAAACCATATCAAGGCCTCTGGTAAAATTCAACACCCCTTCATGTTAAAAATTCTCAGTAAACTATGTACTGAAGGAATAAAATAATAAGCCATCTATGACAAACCCACAGCCAACATTATACTGAACGGTCAAAAGCTAGAAGCATTCCCTGTAAAAACCGGCACAACACAAGGATGCCCTCTCTGACCACTCCTATTAAAAATAGTATTGGAAGTCCTAGCCAGAGCAATTAGGCAAGAGAAAGAAAGAGCATTCAAACAGAAAGAGTAGAAGTCAAACTATCTCTGTTTACAGATAACATGACTCTATATCTAGAAAGCCCCAGTCTCAGCCCAAAAGCTCCTTCAGCTGATAAACAACTTCAGCAAAGTTTCAGGATACAAAATCAATGTACAGGCCAGGCACAGTGGCTCACACGTATAATCCCAGCACTTTGGGAGGCTGAGGTGGGCAGATCACTTGAGGTCAGGAGTTTGAGACCAGCCTGGCCAACATGGTGAAATCCTGTCTCTACTAAAAATACAAAAATTAGTTGGGCATGGTGGCACATGCCTGAAATCCCAGCTATTCAGGAGGCTGACACACAAGAACACTTGAACCTGGGAAGTGGAGGTTGCAGTGAGCCGAGATTGTGCCACTGCACTCTAGTGCCACTGCACTCTGGGCAACAGAGAGATACACTATCTTTAAAAAAAAAAAAAAAATCAATGTACAAAAATCACTAGCATTCCTATACACCAACAACAGCTAAGCCAAGAGCCAAATCAGAAAGGCAATCCCATTCCAAATTGCCACAAAAAGAACAAAATACCTAGGAATACAGCCAACCACGAGGTAGAACATCTCTACACTGAGAATTATAAAACACTGCTCAAGGAAATCAGAAACAACACAAATAAATGAAAAAACATCCCATGCTCATGGATAGAATGTCATTGAAATGGCCAAACTGCCTAAAGCAATTTACAGATTCAATGCTATTCCTATCAAACAATATTCTTCACAGAACTAGGAAAAACTATTTTAAAATTCATATGGAACCAAAAAAAGAATCTGAACAGCCAGAGAAATCCTAAGCAAAAATAACAAAGCTGGAGGCACCATGTTACCCAACTTCAAACTATACTACAGGGCTACAGTAACCAAAACAGCATGGTACTGGTACAAAAACAGGCACATAGACCAATGGAACAAAATAGCCCAGAAATAAGGCCACACACCTACAACCATCTGATCTTTGACAAAGCTGACAAAAACAATGGGGAAAAGACTCCCTATTCAATAAATGGTGACGAGATAACTGGCTAGCCATACGCAGAACACTGAAGATGGACCATTTCCTTACATCATATACAAACGAGCAATGGGGAAAAGACTCCCTATTCAATAAATGGTGATGGGATAAACTGGCTAGCCACACAGAACACTGAAGGTGGACCATTTCCTTACATCATATACAAAAATTAACTCAAGATGGACTAAAGACTTAAGTGTAAAACCCAAAATTATAAAAATCCTGTAAGACAACCTAAAAAATACCACCCTGGACATAGGAACAGGCAAAGATTTCATGACAAAGACATCAAAGCAATCACAATAAAGGAAAAAAAGGACAAGTGGGATCTAATTAAATTCATGAGCTTCTGCACAGCAAAAGAAATAATACCACACATCTACAACCATCTGATCTTTGACAAACCTGACAGAAGCAATAGGGAAAGGATTCCCTATTTAATAAATGGTGCTGGGAAAACTGGCTAGCCATATGTAGAAAGCTGAAACTGGATCCCTTCCTTACACCTTATACAAAAATTAATTCAAGATGGATTAAAGACTTACATGTCAGACCTAAAACCATAAAAACCCTAGAAGAAAACCTAGGCAATACCATTCAGGACATAGGCATGGGCAAGGACTTCATGTCTAAAACACAAAAAGCAATGGCAACAAAAGCCAAAATTGACAAATGGGATCTAATTAAACTAAAGAGCTACTGCACAGCAAAAGAAACTACCATCAGAGTGAACAGGCAACCTACAGAATGGGAGAAAATTTTTGCAACCTACTCATCTGACAAAGGGCTAATATCCAGAATCTACAATGAACTCAAACAAATTTACAAGAAAAAAACAAACAACCCCATCAAAAAGTAGGCGAAGGATATGAACAGACATTTCTCAAAAGAAGGCATTTATGCAGCCAAAAACCACATGAAAAAATGCTCACCATCACTGGCCATCAGAGAAATGCAAATCAAAACCAGAATGAGATACCATCTCACACCAGTTAGAATGGCAATCATTAAAAAGTCAGGAAACAACAGGTGCTAGAGAGGATGTGGAGAAATAGGAACACTTTTACACTGTTGGTGGGACTGTAAACTAGTTCAACCATTGTGGAAGTCAGTGTAGCGATTCCTCAGGGATCTAGAACTAGAAATACCATTTGACCCAGCCATCCCATTACTGGGTATATACCCAAAGGATTATAAATCATGCTGCTATAAAGACACATGCACACATATGTTTATTGTGGCACTATTCACAATAGCAAAGACTTGGAACCAACCCAAATGTCCAACAATGATAGACTGGGTTAAGAAAATGTGGCACATATACACCATGGAATACTATGCAGCCATAAAAAATGATGAGTTCATGTCCTTTGTAGGGACATGGATGAAGCTGGAAACCATCATTCTCGGCAAACTGTCGCAAGGACAAAGAATCAAACACCGCATGTTCTCACTCATAGGTGGGAACTGAACAATGAGAACACATGGACACAGGAAGGGGAACATCACACACCAGGGACTGTTGTGGGGTGGGGGGGAGGGGGGAGGGATAGCATTAGGAGATATACCTAATGCTAAATGACGAGTTAATGGGTGCAGCACACCAACATGGCACATGTATACATATGTAACAAACCTGCATGTTGTGCACATGTACCCTAAAACTTAAAGTATAATTTAAAAAAAGAAAAAAAAAGCCAAGCAATAATAGCATGAGAAGTAGTTTAACAAAAAAAAGAAAAATACAAGCACACACTCCCTTTAGACTCTAGCACATTGTGTAGCATCTAAATAAAATAAATGATGATAGAATAAAGTACATATCACAGCTAAAGAATAGTTTCTAGGCCGGGTGCGGTGGCACCTGTAATCCCAGCCCCTTGGGAGGCCAAGGTGGGCGGATCACCTGAGCTCAGGAGTTCGAGACTAGACTAACCAACATGGTGAAACTCCATCTCTACTAAAACAAATAAAAATTAGCCGGGTGTGGTGGTGGGTGCCTGTAATCCCAGCTACTCGGGAGGCTGAGGCAGGAGAATCACTTGAGTAAGACTCCATCTCAAAAAAAAAAAAAAAAAATTTCTACACTGGGTGTGGTGGCTCACACCTGTAATTTCAACACTTTGGGAGCCTGCGGCAGATTACTGCTTGAGGCCAAGAGTTCAAGACCAGCCTGAGCAACAGAGGGAGACTCTTGTCTCTGCGAAAAAAGAAAAATTAAAACTAAAATTAAAAAATAGTTTCTATAAACTACCATAATGATAGGAGCAGACTAAAACAAAAATTAACAACCAAAGTGAGCATCTCTTTCTGAATGAAAGAAAAGTGACATGTAAAACGACGGCCCTGGTGGTTGCTACTGAAGGGACAAGAAAAGAAATTTGTTTAAACAGGCAAAGCCACAGTGACTTCAGATGTGGATAACTGAAACCAAACGGGGACACATTGAAAAAGTTTTTCATCTTTTTTCAAGACAAAAGACACTGTACTTTATCCTATAAAGGTTATTTATATAAATGCAAAATACCAGTAGGGAAAAGAGAACATAGCTAAAATTGTATGTATCAAACAATATTGCAGCATAATTATTAGAAAAACAAGGTTCAACGTGACTAGAAAACAAATATAGCAGGAAACAAACATGATCTCAATCCCAGAAATGTCAAGTAAACAAAAAAGCACAGAAAATTTAAACCTTAGAAGTATCAAAGTGGCATAAACTAAATATAACACAATTTGTAACCTTCAAAATATAACTTGTGCCACCTCTGGAAGCAGTTTCAACAGTCTCCCCAACTGATTAAATCTGCTCTAGTAAAATATGATTATTCTATAGGTTTATGGCAAAAACATCTGTATATACATGTTTTCTAGGAGCCATCCCTCTACCTCATATACAGATTTCTTTTTAATTTTTACTCATATTCAGGTAACTGTAGATAATAACCTAATGGACTAATCAAGTACAAAAAGGTATAGAATTTTCCTGTCAAGAATAGAAGCTGTTATGCCAGCTTACTTTGCTAATTTGCCAAAGAGTAAGATATATGTGTTTCACATTTTAGGAACACCAGATTGTTAGCTAACACCTACACAAGAACTTATATAGATCCTTTTGTAGTTCATAAGCATGATAACTGGGTTTTCACACACATATGAGATGTGCCTCCCTCAAACCTTGCTACAGCATTGGTACATTATCTGTCTAACATGGAAGAAAAAGACATCTCAGGTACCTATTTTAGCTTATTTGATTTTTACTTCCCTTTTACTCTAACTTGTTACGAAAATCTCAAATCTTAATGAAAACAATGAATATGACTTCTTTAACATTTATTTTCTCTTTAAAGAAATACCTGGATTTAAATCTATAAACCTCATATTTGTTTCCTATGAGTAATCATGACTAGAGAGAACCTAAGAAAGTATTTTTTAGAGCCAATAATTCTAAGAATAGCTATTACTTCCTTCATGGATTTTTCAGTTTTCCCTCAATCACCCTCACTGTTATTTCCCTGAAGCATTTTGCCAAACCACATTATGAGGGAGGGGAGACAAGAACCATCAACACTGATTTTTGAGTCATGGAAACCCAGAATAAAATTTGCCCTATTTAAGATTTTCAAAAGACCGTTAGAGATATTGAATTGGCTCTCACAATCATGAAGGAATACACTATTAAGGAAATAATGAACAAAACAACTGATCTTTTAAAACAGAATGTTTTAGAATTGAAAAACAATGTATGGGCCGGGCATGGTGGCTCACATCTGTAATCCCAGCACTTTGGGAAGCCAAAGTGGGCGGATCACTTGCGGTCAGGAGTTCGAGACCAGCCTGGTCAAAATAGTGAAACCCCGTCTCTACTAAAAATACAGAAATTGGCTGAGTGTGGTAGTATACGCCTGTAATCCTAGCTGCTCAGGAGGCTCAGGCAGGAAAATTGCTTGAATCCGGCAGGCAGAGGTTGCAGTGAGCCAAGACCACACCACTGCACTTCAGCCTGGGCAACAGAGCAAGACCCTGTCTTAAAAAAGAAAAAAAACAATACATGAATAAAATTGCCTCCACTAAAATATATGACTCAAGATCTTACTGGTCAAGTGAGTAAAATAACATAAAATTCAGGTCTGATATGTCCATAATTTTCATATCCCATAACTTTAAGTGTTTATATTGAAGGCACTGAATTTTTTAATTTTCCTCAGTAATAAGAACTTTTTCTTTTGTCGAGATGGAGTTTTGCTCTTGTTGCCCAGGCTGGAGTGCAATGGCGCAATCTTGGCTCACTGCAACCTCCGCCTCCCAGGTTCAAGCGACTCTCCTGCCTCAGCCTCCTGACTAGCTGGGATTACAGGCATGCGCCACCACGCCCGGCTAATTTTGTATTTTTAGTACAGATGGGGTTTCTCCATGTTGGTGAGGCTGGTCTCGAACTCCCAACCTCAGGTGATCCACCTGCCTCAGCCTCCCAAAGTACTGGGATTATAGGCATGAGCCACCATGCCCGGCCCTGGCCCTCATCTCTTTTCCCATTAATGCTGGAGGGGGCGCCTCACAAGCCAAGACACCTGCTAGTTGTTGGACTCACTCACTCTTGATGACCAAGGTGCCCGGCCAATAATATGAACTTATAAATATTACTTTACCTCAATTCCCCAATACAGTGCAATGCATGCTGCTGCTGATCAGAAAATCTCATTTCCAATGCACCCTGTTGCTATCAGAAAATCCTCATTTGATTACTAAAAAGATTTTCATTTTGGAAAGACTTATTTTCATGTAACTTCAACTATCATCTTAAATCAAATAAATCTAAATACTAACCCAGAATCCAAAGAGCTTAAAAATTCAACTATTCTCAATTTACTCTCATTAAGTCAATTCCCTGAACTTAGGGATTATTTACTGTGTGTCCTTCTCTCTCTAAAAGCCAAGAGTAAAATCACAAATCTGCAAAGTCATTGTGAGGCTGGTTTAGTACAGTAAATAACTCCAAAATGAACTCAACAATAATGTATTTATTACTTCAAGAAACTCCTGATGGCCTTTCTCTGTATATTATAAACAAGATCTAAACCATATACACTATGGATTTGGATATTTTTATCATTACAGCATGAATATTTAAAAATCAAGAAAAGTAACAATTATTTACCAAGAACTATTCAATCACTTTTATAGTCTCTAAATATAATCAAATTAGAACAGTGTTTCTAAGTCATAATAAGCATCTGTATTTCAAAAAAGGTTTCCAGCTGATCATGATACATATACCCAACTACTTTAAATATGCGCATTTTAGAGGAGTATGCTATGTAATCTCCTTATCTAATTTAATTCATACAACATTCACACAACCAATAATTATTAGGTCCATCTTCTGTAACAGGAACTATGGCTGATTCTGAAAACACATTCATATAAAATGGGTTTTTCTGCACTTCATGAAAAGGTGTCAGCTACATGCCCAGAACCCTAAGAATATCTACATAACACACACCATAACAGATTTTTTTTTTTTTTAGACGGAGTTTCGCTCTCGTTACCCAGGCTGGAGTGCAATGGCGCAATCTCAGCTCCCTGCAACCTCCGCCTCTTGAGTTCAAGTGATTCTCCTGCCTCAGCCACCCGAGTGGCTGAGATTACATGCGCCCGCAACCAATGCCCGGCTAATTTTTGTATTTTTAGTACAGACAGGGTTTCACCATGTTGTCCAGGCATAACAGATATTTTAAAAACAAGAGATCAGACGTATTGTGCTACGCTTAAGAAACAGAGAATCAAGCAGTGTGACAGAGGGGTTGTGAATGAGCAAAATTAAGGAAACAAATTCTATGGTTTTCCAAGTGTATTACGTGGAAACTCAGGGGCTCCTTTCACCAAGAGGGATCTAAACACATCTTCTACTGACCATCATGATTAAGATCGGGCAGTGTATCAGTTTGGAACTAAACCTACTTATAAGAGTTCAAGCCCTTTGGGATATTGACGAGAGGCCATTAAAACCTAACTATTTGACACTCAACTGCTGGAGTCAAACACTTGGGTTTAATCCTGGCTCTACTATTTATGAGCCTTATGACCTTAGGTGAGTAAATCTCTAAACTTCAACTTCATTAAGTTTACAGGAAAAATAGTATCTACCATAAAGTTGCTGAGAAAGAGAAAAGGATATAATTCATATGTAAAGCACTGGGCACAGTGCCTGGCACATTTTAAAAAGCTAAATAAATATTAATGTTTATCACTTATTGTTCTCTTTTATGATAATATGAATCCCAGATCAGTCATTCCTGGGGCTTCAAGAAATATTGCCACCTTTCATTTTTCTTAAATCAAAAATTTAATATGATCTATATCTACCTTTGTTATAAAACATCTCAAATTCCACCTTATGCTAAGACTAATACTAAGCTGGCAGAGACCTCCCACTTATAAAAATGAGCAGAAGACAAAGCTGATGTCCAAAAAAATACCATAATTCAAATTATGGATACTAGCCTAAACAATGAATGCACAATTTCTTCAGAAACAGATTTACTATAAGATACAGGAAAACATGTTTATAAAATTTCTAATTGACATTCTCAGGACAATCCAAGAGAAGATTACAAACAAGAAACTAGAGCAGGAAGTTATGATGAGGAAACAATCTAAGATTTGGAGAAATTGCAGAGAAAAAATAATATGAAAACAACAGCAGAACTGGCCAGATTAGAAACTTCGGTAAAGAGAAAAAAAAAAAAAGAAAAAAGATTAAAAACTTAAAAAATTTTCCCAGAAAGAATAAAAGGATTAAGAAATATAAATGCTGCTCACGCCTGTAATCCCAGCACTTCGGGAGGCCGAGGCGGGTGGATCACAAGGTCAGGAGATCGAGACTATCCTGGCTAACACAGCGAAACCCCATCTCTACCAAAAAATACAAAAAATTAGCCGGGCGTGGTGGCGGGCACCTGTAGTCCCAGCTGCTCGGGAGGCTGAGGCAGGAGAACGGCATGAACCCAGGAGGCGGAGCTTGCAGTGAGCCAAGATCGTGCCACTGCACTCCAGCCTGGGCGACAGAGCAAGACTCCGTCTCAAAAAAAAAAAAAAAAAAAAAAGAAAGAAAGAAAGAAAGAAAGAAATACAAATGCTGAGGAAAGAAAAATATGGAGATCATATCCAAAAGAGGCAATCTAAATAAAATAATTCCACAAGAAGAAAATAAAAAGAACTACAGCCCAGGCGTGGTGGCTCACGCTGGGAGGCCAAGGTGGGCGGATCACGAGGTCAGGAGATCCAGACCATCCTGGCTAAAACGGTGAAACCCTGTCTCTGCTAAAAATACAAAAAATTAGCCAGGCATGGTGGTGCATGCCTGTAATCCCAGCTACTCAGGAGGCTGAGGCAGGAGAATCACTTGAACCCAGGAGGTGGAAGTTGCAGTGAGCTGAGATCACGCCACTGCACTCCAGCCTGGACGATAGAGCAAGACTCTGTCTCAAAAAAAAAAAAAAGAAGAAGGATAGAAAGAAAGAAGGATACAAAGAAAGAAAGAAAGAAAAGAAAAGAAAGAAAGGAAAGAAAGAGAGAAAGAGAGAAAGAAAGAAAGAAAGAAAGAAAGAAAGAAAGGAAGGAAGGAAGGAAGGAAGGAAGGAAGGAAGGAAAAGGAAAGGAAAGGAAAGGAAAGGAAAGGAAAGGAAAGGAAAGGAAAGGAAAGGAAAGAAGGAAGGAAGGAAGGAAGGAAGGAAGGAAGGAAGAAAGAAAGAAAGAAAGAAAGAGAAAGATTGATTAAGAACCCTACCCAAAGTTACTAGTATCATAACAGGAATTGGAAACCAAACAATCTGGCTCCTCAGTCTGTGGTCTTAAACATATTACACTCTCAAAAAAATACGAGAAGGAAATTTTTCTAAACTGAAGAAAAATCTGAATTGGAACATGTACAGATTTTGAGTATATAGGGAAAAATTAATTAAAACATGCCAATATCTAAATACAGCCTAATAAAAACATTTTTCAATCCTACAGAAAAACAAGAAATCAAAAAAGATTATCTACAAAGAGGAAAAAAGGAGAAATGGATATTCGGAAGGGCCAAGAGGAATCAAGTTAATCTCAGACTTAGCCCTTTCCTCTGGAAAACTAAAAGCCAGATTATAATGGATCAACCCTTAAACTTTCCCAGGGAGAAACATAAAGATCAAAATCTGAGAATCCCATATCTGCACATGTACATAATCAAGTCCTTCTCAACTGAACAAGAACTCAGAAAAGAGATCACTCATATAATATACTCTTCCTGAAAATAATTATCCAAATATATATATTCCAGGTTATCAAGAAAGAGCCAAAATTTTAAAACAAACACTCAAGGAGGGGGAAATTAGTTTATAAAGAACTAAGAGTGAACAATAAAATCAATTCACACCATATTAGGGTGAAATCACTTGTGATTCAATGTAAAGACCTCCTGAAAAACCTGATTTTATAAACTGGAAAATAATAATTTGTGTCAATCTAATTTCAAAGCAAACCCTGTGCCCACCAGCAGTCACTACCCATTCTCTCCTTCCCCCACTCCTGGCAACCACCCATCTGTTGTCTGTCTCTTCCTGTTGCTTTTTCTTCTTATAACTTTTTAGATATTCCTGACTATTCAAGAGACTGTGGCTAAGGCGTGCGTGCCGGCCCACCAGATGTCAGGTAACTGATAACAATCTTAGCACTTTTCCTGGGGGCAATGAAGAGCCAACAGGTCACTTTCTCAGAACTGGTCTCTAAGATTTAAAATCCTACTGACAGTCCCAGGCTTTAGAATTAACTGAAGCCGGCCGGGCACGGTGGCTCATGCCTGTAATCCCAGCACTTTGGGAGGCTGAGGTGAGCAGATCACGAGGTCAAGAGTTTGAGACCAGGATGGCCAACATGGTGAAACCCCATCTCCACTAAAGATACAAAAAATTAGCTGGGCGTGGTGGTGCACACCTGTAATCCCAGCTACTTAGGAGGCTGGGGCAGGAGAATCGCTTGAACCCAGGAGGCAGAGGTTTCAGTGACCTGAGATCATGCCATTGCCCTCCAGCCTGGGCGACAGGGCAAGACTCTGTCTCCAAAAAAAAAAAAAAAAAAGAATTAACTGAAGCCTAATCCCGTAGATTCTCCACCACCACCACCATTAATTACCACAAGGGAGAAGAGAATGGTTACGACTGACTGAGTGCTTAGTACGAATGCAATTAAAGAGGTACCAAAGCCAACCAGGTCAGTGTTGACCCCATGCTGGGCACTAAGAATGCCTGGTTTTGAATCATGGCTTCTACATGGGTCAGTTTAATGACCCTGAACACGTAACTTGGTCTCTCCATGCCTTAATTTTTTTCAGATGGAGGATAAATATTCCCATCTCACAGGATTGTTGTTAACATAAAATGAGTTACCATAAGTGCTTAGAACAGCACACATAAAATTATTGCTCCTATTACTGTAGTAATCATTTAACTATGTATATGTATATCAAAATATCATGTTTTACACCTTAAATATATACTATTTTAAAAGCTCCTATTTCAAATGACAGGTATTCACTAATGTACAGTTGACCCCTATTAATACTCCCTTCCCCAAAACACATGAAGAATATTTCTGACATTTTGACAAGAAAATCAAAACCTCTACCTGGCATTCTGTTTAATGTTCCTATATATGGTCAAGTCTTCAATATAAGGGCATATCAGCATAAAGGCAATTGTAGTCTTTTGTTTCCTGAAATGAGTAGGTCAGAGAAACAATATTAGTTTAAGGAGACAGGTTTTCTATTTTGGAGATTTTTTCTGAGAGTCTTGCTCTGTCACCCAGGCTGGAGTACAGTGGCAAGATCTCGACTCACTGCAACCTCCACCTCCCGGATTCAAGCGATTCTCATGCCTCAGCCTCCCGAGTAGCTGGGATTACAGGCATGCACCACCACGCCCAGCTAATTTTTGTATTTTTAGTAGAGACAGGGTTTTGTCATGTTGGCAAGGGTGGTCTTGAACTCCTGACCTCAGATGATCTGCCCGCCTGGGCATTCCAAAGTGCTGGGATTACAGGCGTGAGCCACCGCGCCCAGCCAAGTTTTCTACTTTTAACAGCACAATTTAAGAATGTAACAAATGTGGCAGTTAAAATTTTTAAAGATGTAAACATTCGAGGTTTGACTTATTAAGAATAACTGTTAAGGATAACAGTTATCCTTTTATTACTACTATTTGCTAAACCAGAAACTTCTACTATAAACCAGAAAGTTCTGGGCATTTTAGTCATGTTTATGTTCGCAGTCATCACTCAACTGTATTCCCACCTTACAAATGAAGGAATACGTTCAAAAGAGTTAATTTGTTTTATTTAATATAGCTAATTAAAATACATAATTCAGTCCAGATCTGAAGCAACCAAATCAATCTCACTTTGTGATGGTCTGTCTCCTACAGTAACGACAGCATTGTCAGGTGCCCATCTGAAGCCCAATGGTGACATGCCTGCCTAGTTTCCTGCCCAAAGTGTTTATCTGAAGGGACTCTGGCAAAAAACCTATTCCTTTGTTCTCCTATTTTCGTGTGGGGGCTTTCACTTTTTGCTAGAAGTGCAATACTGTAATATTCACCACATTTTCTAACTCAACCAGTAATGAAGCTCAATACTTTATTTTGATCCATGTTTGGCTTATTGTTTCTCTTCTCTGTTAAGAAATCAGAGGCTGGGTGCAGTGGCTCACGTGTGTATTCCCAGCACTTTGGGAGGCCGAGACAGGTGGATCACCTGAGGTTGGAAGTTCGAGACCAGTCTGGCAACATGGTAAAACCCTGTCTCTAATAAAAATACAAAATTTAGCTGGGCATGGTGGCATGTGCCTATAATCCCAGCTACTTGGGAGGCTGAGGCACAAGAATCACTTGAACCTGGTAGGTGAAGGTGCAGTGAGCCAAGATCATGCCACTGCACTCCAGGCTGGGCAACAGAGTGACAGACTCCATCTCCAAAAAAAAAAAAAAAACCTCAAAGAGGTGGATAAGTGACTTAATTAGACTCTCTTGAACCTCCAACTGCCATGTGTTACGCAGTTAGAGAAATAATCAAGGTTTGAGATCAAGCAGATATAGTTAATGAAACACACTGACAACATAAAGAGAATTACAGGAATGAGTATTATCATTTACAGAATAAAACCACTAACATAAATGTTCTAAGTTCAATTATAACATTTCAGAGAAAGTATATTTTTGAACATACCTTTACTTCCATCTATGAAATTTTTAGACCATTCAGTCTAATACTCTAACCACTTTGAAAAAAACTAAGTCAATATCACCTGCTTTTACTGCTGCACAGAAAGCAGACTCTACGTATAAATGCATTCAGTCCTACATTCTAATTCCAATTTTTAGTCTGGCCCATCTTTCCACTGATTAATGTAGATGTATTTCTAGACCTTTGCTTACTCTGATAAGCTAAATCCAAACATTTCCCTGTGCACTGACTGTTCCTGAGTCAGTGTGTCTCTATTATTCCAGGAATGTCTCAGCTTATGCCCCAAGCATCTTCTAGCATTATTCTCTATGCACTGGCTAATAAAAACCATCAGGGCAGTAAGCAAGCTGATTAAAGCATACCAAGCAGTTATAAGACCTGGGTTAAAGCCAAGAAGAAAGCAACAGGAATGTGGCAGGAAAAGGAGGAAGCAGCTAATAAATGTTTAATTAGCAGCTACTATATGATCCCCTCCCAAAAAAAGTATGGGTACACATTATTGGCCCAATTTATGAGGGTAGCAGACTCAAATTAAGTAATTTTCCCCAAGGCTATACACGTAAGAGGGAGAAAAGTAATGCAATGTTTCATTATCTGACTGGCCAATCTTTTTTTCTCAAACTGGTGACGTACATCTTCAGGCATAAACTGAAACATACCAGGGATACACTAAGAAAAAGAAAGTAAGTGCTAAACCGGGTATGTAGTGTCAGCTCTCTTCATTTACCCCAGTTTTCAAAAATCAACAGACAAACAGGAAATGATTTTTGTTTTTCCTTTTTCTGGCAGTAATTCAAATATTTCTATATTTTTATTAACAGTATGCAATGAAATGCAAAATTCACACACATTCCTGAGATAAAACACAGAATTTAAGAAATTTTCAAGCTATTATAAGGTACAGGCATACCTCATTTTATTGTGCTTCACTTTATTGTGCTTTTTCATTATTATTCTATCTGTTCTGGTGATCTGTGATCAGCGATCTTTGGTATTACTATTGCAATAGTTTACAGGCGCCACAAACCGCACCTATCTAAGACAGCGAACTTCAGAGTTTAAAGTCTGTGTGTGTTCTGCCTGCTCCACCAACTAGCCGTTCTTCCATCTCTTTCCCTCTCCTTGGGCCTCCCTATTCCTGAAACACAACAATATTGAAAATAGGCCAATTAATAATGCTACAATGGCTTCTAAGTGTTCAAATGAAAGGAAAAGTTGCAAGTCTCTCACTTTAAAGCAAAAGCTAGAAATGATTAAGCTTACTGAGGAAGGCAACATGTTGAATGCGGAGACAGGCCAAAAGCTGGGCCTCTTGTACTGGTCAGTGAAGTCTGAATGCAAAGATAAAGTTCTTTTAAAAAATTTAAAGTGTCAGTCCACTGAACACACAAATGGTAAGAAAGTGAAACAGTCTTTTGCTGCTGAGTAGAAAGTTTTAGTGCTTTGGATAGAACATCAAACCAACCAACCATTGTCTTAAGCCAAATCCCAATCCAGAGCTAGGCTCTAACTCTTCAATTCTAAGCAAGGATGAAAAGGGTAAGGAAGCCGCAGAAGAAAAGTATGAAACTAGCAGATGCTGATTCATGTCATTTATCTTAGTCTGCTTTCTATTGCTTATTAAAAAATACCTGAAACTTGGTAATTTATAAAGAAAATGATTTCTTACAGTTATGGATGCTGAGAAGCCCAAGGTAAATGGGCAGCATCTGGTGAGGGCCTTCTTTCTTTCTTTCTTTTTTTTTTTTTTTTTGCAACAGAGTCTCACTCTATCACCAGGGTGGAGTGCAGTGGTGTGATCTTGGCTCACTGCAACCTCTGCCTCCCACGTTCAAGTGATTCTCCTGGCTCAGTCTCCCAAGTAGCTGGGACTACAGATGCATGCCACCATGCCCAGCTAATTTTTGTATTTTTAGTAGAGACGGGGTTTCACCATGTTGGCCAGGATGGTCTTGATCCCCTGACCTCATGATCCACCCGCCTCGGCCTCCCAAAGTGCTGGGATTACAGGCGTTAGCCACTGCGCCCAGCCAAGGGCCTTCTTTCAGGTGGGGACTCTCTGCAGAGTACTGAGCTGAACGGCAGAACAGGGAATCACATGGCAAAGAGGCTGAATATGCTAGCTCAGGTCTCTCTTCCTTTTTTCTTTTTGTTTGGAGACAGAGTCTCATTCTGTCACCCAGCCTGGGACTACAGGTGGCACTACAGGCACACACAACCACATTCAGCTAGTTATTTTTTTAGTTTTTGTAGAGACAGAGTCTCACTATGTTGCCCAGACTGGTCTCAAACTCCTGGGATCAAGCAATCCTCCTGCCTTGGCCTCCCAAAGTACAGGGATTACAGGCATGAGCTACTGCATCCAGCCCCTTTCTCTTCTTAAAAAGCAATGAGTCAGTCTCACTCCCATGATAATCCACTAACACATTAATCCATGAATGAATTCATGAGGGCAGAGCCCTCATGACCCAATCACCTCTGAAAAACCACACTTCTCAATATTGCCACAATGGAAATTAAGTATCAACAGAAGTTTTGGAAGGGACAAATATTCAAACGATTAAGCAAGGTTTAAAGAAAAGCCATCTCCATGACATGTAAGTATAAAGTGAAGCAGTAAGTACTAATACAGTAACAGAAGCTGCAGTAAGTTATCCAGAAGATCTGGCTAAGATAATTGATAAATGTGGCTTCATTAAACCACAGATTTTCAATGTAAACAAACAATCTTCTACTGAAAGAAATGCTATCTGCCGGGCGTGGTGGCTCACGCCTGTAATCCTAGTGCTTTGGGAGGCAGAGGTGGGCGGATCACAAAGTCAGGAGATTGAGACCATCCTGGCTAACACAGTGAAACCCCGTCTCTACCAAAAATACAAAAAATTAGCCAGGTGTGGTGGCAGGCACCTGTAGTCCCAGCTACTCGGGAGGCTGAGGCAGGAGAATGGCGTGAACCCGGGAGGCGGAGCTTGCAGTGACCCAAGATCACGCCACTGCACTCCAGCCTGGGCAACAGAGCAAGACTCCATCATAAACAAACAAACAAACAAACAAACAAATAAATAAATAAATAAATGCTATCTAAGACTTTCATAGCTAGAGAGAAGTCAATGACTGGCTTCAAAGCTTCAAAGGACATGCTGACTCTCGTTAGAGGCTAACATAACTGGTGACTTTAAGTTGTAGCCAATGTTCATATCCCATTCCAAAAATCATACGGCCCTTAAAAATTATGCAAAATCTACTCTGCCTGTGCTGTATAAATGGAACAACAAAGCCTAAATGACAGCACATCTGCTTAGGGCAGTTTACTGAGTATTTTAAAACCATTGTTGAGACCCACTGCTCAGGAAAAAAGATTTCTTTCAAAATATTATTGCTCATTTACAATGCACCTGGTCACTCAAGAGTTCTAATGGCAAAGTACAAAGCTAAACAGGAAAAAGAGAAGACACAAAAGTGTTAAAAACCCTAATAATTAGATATGTCTGAATTAACAAATCTGTAAAACTTTCTCCAACTCTCCCAAAGAATCAATTACTCCCTCTACAGTGCTTATACAACACTTTACATAATTTATATTCCTACTCTAGCATTTATCGTATCACATTATTTATATGTATCTCATCAATTACAATTATTTCCTCTAAGACAACCACCATGCTTTATTCATTTTTGTATTCCCAGAAAAGTATAAGAAACATACCAGCTGATAATACTTATTTTATGAACAGGTTAAATTTACACACTTCAAAGACCAAAATAATTTCTGTTAGAGAAATTTTGATCATTTCAGCACGAGAATTTTAAAAGATTTGAATTAAATTAGCCAACCAATACAAATACCAAATCCAAATCCACTTTACAGCTAATGGAATTTGAAAGGCTAATTTCCTCACCCATAATCAAGAAACCACACTCTATAGACCTAATATAAAGACAAACACTAAACACTTACTGCCCATAGTCTTTATATAAAGTATACCCTGCTATATCAGAGAATTTCTGGTCATGCAAAAACAAAAGTGGGATTAAAGAAGAAAACCTTTACAAATGATGCCTTCCTTTTTGTTTATCCCAGCACACCTTATTAAGGCCAACAAATCTTAAGACATAACAATCAGAATTATAGTATATTAGTTTAGTTTTAATTACCTATATTTCAGTTCTATACTTCAGGCCCATTTGGCTCTCCAGAGAGCAAATATCATTACGTTATGTAGGGTCACAAAGAAAACTCTAATTTAGAGGAAAACAATTCTATAATTATTAATAATAGTGCCTATGACCTTCCTAGTGTTTCTAAGTTTCCTACAAGATGATCAGAATTCTTAAGATAGTGAATGAAAAATAAATGACTATTTTTAAAAAGATAAGCAACATTGCCCCCATGTTTTAAAAAGGGTCCTAATTATTTTAGTAAATTTGCATTATTCTCTCCAGTATTAGCATCTGAAAACTTTTTTAAATGTCCCATATTTCATTAAATGCATACTTGGATGTACACACTTCCATTTTAAAATGTACTATAGGCTATCAATGAGATGACTAAGTGGCATTTTACTAAGTAATGCCCCCCACAGTGCCTGACACTTTATATATAAATAATAAACATTTGATTAAGTCTACAAATATTTAAGCTTCTTATTACATAGCAGACACTGCTCTAACCAAAGGCTATTACACTATGATAAACCCAATATATATGGATGGCCCTTGCCTTCACAGAGGCTTCAGTCTTGTAAAAAGAAAATTACCTGTTCACTTCCTTCACTCTACCTGCCACATTTGGCAGGTACAGTGAAGGAAGAGAAAAGGGTGATATTAGTGGGCTTGTGGGGAGGTTGGGGTTATCCTACTTTATACTGGAATATTATCTAATATTTACGAAGCCTCTCTGAGGACAGAACATTTGAGAAGAGACCTCAAAAGATCTGGGCCAGCCAAGGATTTAAAGAAATTATCATTCCAGGTTATGGGAACAATATGTGGAAAGGCCCTGAGGCAAGTTTCGGAAACTGAAAAGTCAGTGAAACTTATCACAGAACACCTAAGGATAAGTAGATTTCGAAAAAACTGGCAAAGAGCCACATAATGTACAGTCTTGTACCACATTTAAGGATTTAAAGTTTTAAGTACATTGAAAAATCTACAATGAAGCATTATAGGGGAAATGGATGAAAGAAAGACCAAGATATAGAATGCCAGAAGGCCTTGGCCCAACATCAAAATCTTGGTAAATAAATGTATACCTCGATTTCAAGTTAAAATAAAATGTTTAAAGTGTATGTATGTTATGTTTTTATGACTCCTAACTTTAAACAACTTCTTCAATTAACCCATCATTTACTAGATCTGATCACATTCTCTCCCTTTCCTTTACATGTCCATACTAGCAGATGTAGAACTGAGTAGTAACAGGTCAAATGTGAAGAATAAAAGTACACAGATAATAACAAACTGGGAAATCAGCCTCTGAATAACTGAGCTGACTAGTTTTTCTACAGGTTGGTGTAGAAGGGGAGCAGGGATCTATAGAGTAGATAGATAACATTCTGAACTCTTTAAATTTTAACCATATGCATTCTTTTTAAATCAAAGCATTGACTTTAATTATTTCTTACTAGAAAGCAGTTTAAAATAACTGCTTGCCAAAACATTGCCAAATCACCCAGAATTAGTGATTGTTAGCTATAACTTTGTGAGATTATCCTTGCATCTTCACCATCTACCTGAAATTCAGCTACGTAGAGAATTTCCTTGGGAGTTTCTATGTCCAATATTCTATTTGGTAAACATCTTTCATCTTTATCAAAATAAGTGTGAGCATCAGCGCCCAAAAAGCACTAGAAGTCAACATAAAACTCTCTTAGAATTAAAAGAAAATTTTTAAGAAAAAAAATTTTTTTTTTTTTTGAGATGGAATTTCGCTCTTGTTGCCCAGGCTGGAGTGCAATGGCGCGATCTCGGCTCACCGCAACCTCCGCCTCCCGGGTTCAAGCGATTCTCCTGCCTCACCCTTCCCAAGTAGCTGGGAATACAGGCATGCACCACCACTCCTGGCTAATTTTGTATTTTCAGTAAAGACGGGGTTTCTCCATGTTGGTCAGGCTGGTCTCGAACTCCCGACCTTAGGTAATCCGCCCACCTTGGCCTCCCAAAGTGCTGGGATTACAGGCGTGAGCCACCGCGCCCGGACTTTAAGCAAATTTTAAAGTAAATGTACACAATAATCCAGTGATCCATCTGCAAAATTCTGTCCCAGGAAAATACTTGCCAATATATCAAAGTACAATTACAAGGACACACATGTCAGCATTGCTTTCAAAGGGGGTGCAGGAAGGAGGGAATCTAAACATTTAACAATAAGGAGACAGTTAATTAAGTTATGTGGTATTATGCTGCCACAGAACAATATCCAAAATATACTCAGCCCATTATAAGGTCATTTTTTAAAAGGCATATGCTTATTAAACAATGTATAGGGAGAAGTAGAATTGCACTTTTATTTGTATTCTTCTTTAAATGTGCTACAACTATCACATACTAACCAGCATTTTAAAATAAAGGAGAAAATTTCAAGAAATAATTATTTGAATGTATAATTTTATATTTATTCAAATAAAACCAAAAAATCAATTTAATTATAAATAAAACCTTCTAAAAGAAGTAAAATTTAAAATTACCCTTCACTGTACTTTAGCTCTAAAATTCTCAAAGCAAGCTGCCTACACTTTTCTCCACCTCAGTTGGTATATTTACTTGCTTACTGAATGATCCCTAACCGGTAGATTTTGAAGTTATTAACGGCAATCATTTTTGCACCAACCTAATAGATCTAAAAGATTATAAGGCATCTTAAGGTGTCCCCATATTTTGCAGATACTGTCACTACAAACAAAAGGATAGCAGAGAGCACTGACAGATCTCTCCCAGGTTCCTCCTTTCCCTAGAAACACTTCATTGAAATCTATAACCCAAAGAGGTCAAGAATCATTGCCCTATAGAGCAAACAACAAGTTAGGCAGGGAAGGGTTGCCACCACAACTGTACCCCAACCTTGAGTGACCTTTAGAAACACCTCCCACACCACTTAGAGGTTGAGCATCTTCTTAAATAAAGTAGACATCGCTAGCATACACCTGCCAAAAGTAAAATCTAATTACCTTTGGCTACTAGGAATTGAAGAAATAAATAAAGAGACTAGTCTTAGTCTGGGAATATGAGTTTCTAAATCCATAGTTTACAAGGGATTAACACCATAAAATTTCACGAAACTTCTGTGTTAGCAGAGACCCTAGGCAAGAACAGCTACCACAGACTTCATTTTTTAGTTTTATATGGAAGATCCCAGGCAAAGATCAACCTGCAAATATTGATCTGCAAAGCCCCAATTTGTCTGGGATATTCTGAAAGTACTCTGGAGGTTACTTTCCTGAGCTTAAAAGTGTTTTGTTTTTGTTTTAATTTATTTTTTAAAAAATGATGACAGATTTCGTTTTGGACATTTTAAGTTTAAGTGAATTTAAATTTATGATGTCATTTCATTCACTGCTAGTGCGGATGCAAAATAATACAGCTACTTTGGAAGATAGTCTGACGGTTTCTTACAAAACTAAACACAGTCTTACCATATGACCCCACAATTGCACTCCCTGGTATTTACCCAAATGAGTTGAAAACGTATTCATACAAAAATCTGCGCATGGATATTTACAGCAGCTTTATTCATAACTGTCAAACCTTGGAAGCAGCCAAAATGTCCTTCAGTAGATGAATAGACAGACTGTGGTACATCCAGACAAAATGTAATACTATTCCATGCTAAGAAATGAGTGACAAAGCCACGAAAACACAAAGGAACAGTAAATGCATTTTACTAGGTGAAAGAAGCCAATCTGCCGGGCACGGTGGCTCACACCTGTAATCCCAGAACTTTGGGAGGCCGAGGTGGGCAGATCACGAGGTCAGGAGATCAAGACTATCCTGGCTAACACGGTGAAACCCCATCTCTACTAAAAAAAAAACAAAAAATTAGCCGGGCATGGTGGTGGGTGCCTGTAGTCCCAGCTACTTGGGAGGCTGAGGCAGGAGAATGGCGTGAACCCAGGAGGCAGAGCTTGCAGTGAGCCAAGATTGCGCCACTGCACTCCAGCCTGGGCAACAGAGCGAGACTCCATCTCAAAAAAAAAAAAAAAAAAAAAGCCAATCTGAAAGGGCTGTATACTCTGTGACTCAACTATATCACATTCTGGAAAAGGCAAAAGTATTGAGGCAAGACAAACTAGGGTCCAGGGAGGGAGGAATAGGCTGAACACAGGATTTTTAGAGCAGTGAAACCATTCCATATGATACTAATAATGGTGAACACACGTCACTATACATTTGTCAAAACCCATAGAATGTATAACATCAATAGTGAAATCTAATATAAACTACAGACTTAAGGTGAAGAAATGATGTGTCAAGTAGGTTCATCAGCTGTAACAAATTTACTACCCTGATGTATGAATGTCGATAGCGGGGAAGGCTGTGCACGTTGTATAAGGGCAGGGGTATGCAGGAACTGTCTGTACTTTCTGCTCAGTTTTGCTGTGGGCCTAAAACTGCTTTAAAAAATAAAGTATATCTTTAGGCCGGTTACAGCGGCTCGCACAGTGGCTCACACCTGTAATCCCAAGACTTTGGGAGGCCAAGGCAGGAGTATCACTTAAGCCCAGAAGTTCGAGACCAGCCTAGGCAACAAAGCAACACCCCAGTGAGCCATGATCTTCACCACGGCAGGGCCTGGGCAAAAGAGTGAGTTGAATAATGTATCTGTTTTTATTGGCATCCATTTTAATAAAATTTGGAAGAAAATGCTAATAATAGATCAAGAAAATATACAAATTGTATCTACAACTCTCGCCTCATCTTTATGTGAAGTACATCAACTTTTCAAGGTATATAAAGATGAAAACAATAATATATGCCTTAAAGGGGCTCACAGTCTAATAGGAAAGAGATAATAAGGGAACTATTATAACTCAGTGTTATTATGCATGCTGTTATGAAACTACAGAATCACACAACTCTAAAACACATGCATATAAAGAAATAGCTTTAGAAAAATATTACAACATGTTCACAGAAGTTATTTCTGGTTTTCTGTAATAAATATAAATAACTTAGTGGGAAAAAAATGTCTTAAGAAACTTTAAATAGCCATACTGAGAAAGGCAACATGAAAGAAAATCAAAATAGTTGATGTATTTGTCAGGGCAACACATATTTGCAGTTCTAATTTTTTACATTCTACACTGTTGTAGAGCTGTTTACGGGGGGAAGTAAAAGTCTTAAATGCTAACAAAGATTCACTCAAGTGAGGAGAGAGGATAGGATGGGAGGCAGGACCTTCAGGAGTTTGACTGTGGAAATATTCAGACTCAGAATTATGTCCCAACTCCAACAGCTTCAAAAATGGCTTAAACTATAATTTCACTGCTTAAACTATAATTTGTGATTTATGGGTCTTGCCTTTTCACTTCATCTTTTGACTAAAACCTACAGCTGGCCCTCTTCCCCTGAGATCCAGTGTTTAATAACCTCTACAGTCGGAAAGCTGTTCTTTACCTCTAACCAAACTATTTTATGATAATCTCAATTTCGTCTTCTAAGAATTGAAGGGGTGGGAGAGACAAGAACCATTTCGACTTAGAAATTTTACAAGCTTGAAAACTATTAAGGTCACTTACTAACTTTCTCTCAACCAAAATACAGAGAAATTCCACTAATTCTGGTAATTAGCTTAGAAAGCCTATGCTTCATCTCCTTAATGCATATTTCATTTTGTTTTCCCTGAATCTCCTCAGTTTCTTCCCATAGCCCTGAAACTACACAGCTAAACCAAATTATTTAACATGAAGCCAATTAGGGTTAAGTAAAGCAAGTGGTTACCCATCAGTCCACGGAGGACACAGTTATATTAATTCAACCCAAAGTTGCCTTTTAACATGATCTGCATTACTTATCCATCTGCATCAGAACTTAGACTACCTAACCACTGTAACTGTCAAATCTCCATAGGATTTCTTCTATCCTGAAATTTATTACCATTTATATTTCTCCCTCATTTATGCTATTTTAAAATATCTTCTTAAATTAGGGAGGGAGTACAGTATAGTAGTAGTTAAAAGACACAAAGGTGCAGACACTCTTTGTTACCTATGTAAATAATCATTCCTACCCACCTCCCTTCTTTCTGTTGGCAGAGCCCTTAATTTGTTTAAGCTGTCTCCCTTACTGGCATATGCTCAGGAATAGTGACCTTACACACATACTCTCTCTTCACAGCCCTACTAATGGTGGTTACAGTCCCTTGGTATCTGTGGGGGCTTGATTCCAGGATCCCCCATGGATACCAAAATCCACAGATGATGCTCAAGACCCTTGTACAGGCTGGGCACGGTGGCTCACGCCTGTAATCCCAACACTTTGGGAGGCCGAGGTGGGCAGATCACGAGGTCATGAGATCGAGACCATCCTGGCTAACACGGTGAAACCCCATCTCTACTAAAAATACAAAAAATGAGCTGGGCGTGGTGGCAGGCACCTGTAGTCCCAGCTACTCGGGAGGCTGAGGCAGGAGAATGGCGTGAACCTGGGAGGCGGAGCTTGCAGTGGGCCGAGATCACGCCACTGCACTCCAGCCTGGGCGACAGAGCGAGACTCCGTCTCAAAAAAAAAAAAAAGAAAAAAAGAAAGACCCTTGTATAAAATGATTAGTAGCTAGGCACGGTGGCACATGCACATAATTCCAGCTACTTGGGAGACCAAAGTGAGAGGATCACTTAAGCATAGGAATTCAAGACCAACCTGGACAATACAGCAAGACCTCATCTCTTTAAAAAAATCAAAATAAAATAATATGGCTTAGTACTGGCATATAACCTATATACATCCTAAGTTTAAGCTACTTTTCTGGTGTTAGTTGAAGCAAAAAAGAACCTAATAGAAAAGAGTTTACATCTCAGTTCTGCCACTTATAAACCATATCATATAGGACAAGTTACTCAATCTCCCTGTATCCTCTGTTTTCTCGTCTGTGAATTAAATGTAAGAGAAGTGCCCACTTCACATATTGATCTTAAATGAAATAATGCAGGTAAAGCATGAAACAAGTACCAGGCACAGAGTAAGTGTTTTAATAATTATTAAATTATCAAGAGTGAATATATGAACACAAATAAGCAAATTTTAAAACACAACAAGAAATAATTTATTCAGAGGCTACCAGGTACTATTTTCACAAAATACAAGTAAAACTTGGCCAGATGCGGTGGCTCATGCCTGTAATCCTAGCACTTTGGGAGGCCAAGGCACGAGGATAACTGAAGCCCAGGAGTTCGAGACCAGCTTGGGCAACAAAGCGAGATCTTGTCTCTACAAAAAAATATAAAAAATTAGCCAGGCGTGGTGGCATATGCCTTCAGTCCCAGCCACTTGGGAGGCTAAGGCAGGAAGATCCCTTGAGCCCAGGAGTTCAAGGTTGCAGTGAGCTATGATCACACTATTGTACTCTAAGGTAGGTGACAGAGTGAGACCTTGTCTCAAAAAAATGTACAACTTAAGCAAAGTTTATCAATTATGGCTTTCAAATTTTAGCTAATGGAGGAAATAGCAAGTTTCCACTTGTCATGATTACATGCATCACTATCATTGTATCATTATTCTAGTACTAATGAAAGACCTCAAGAACATATAAAGCGGCAGTAAAGAGTGCTAAGAAATGACAGTGTGGTCACACCAACTTGCCCAAGGTTACAACAGTGGAGTCAGGGTTCAAACCAGGTCTGTCTGGCTCTAGAACAACTAGTTATCTGCTACTCCAAATCCTGTGTGTGTGTTTTCACTAAACTATTTTGTTGTTTATAGATCTGAATTGGAAGCTATTCTTATACAGGATCAGTACCCTGAACTTAGCAACTGATATAAAGGTATCCCTTATGGAAATCTCAACTAATTCTTTATTCCTTTTAGGAAGAAGAGTCTTAAGAATATGCATTATAAAACATGTTTCAATGAAGTTATTTAAAAAATGTTTGCTCCAGCATACTCTTGCTATCTCCAAGGAATATATTCTGAGACTTTAACAAATGTCCAAAATCTTGAATACTACTAACATATTATTTTCTACATTAAATGCATACATAAGATGAAAAAGTAACATTGAACAACAAATTGCTGGGCTTATACAGGGCTTGCTCTATTCCAGCTATTCCCAAAGTGTGGTCCATGGACCCCAGAAGTCCCCCAAGACCCTTTCAGAGAGTTCATAAGGTCAGAGCAATTTTCCTAATAATACTAAGACATTATTTGCTTTTTTCACTGTGCTAATGTGATGATGCAAAAGCAATGGTGGGTAAGATTGCTGGTGTCTTAACACAAATGAAACAGCAGCACCAAAGTATACTGGTAGTCACTGTACAACCATATATGCTCAGTTAAAAAGTGTGTGTGTGTGTGTGTGTGTGTGTGTGCACGTGCTAAGACTGTCTTTAATGAAACAGTAAAAATTGTCTCCAACCTTTTGAGCACACATCTTTTTAACATTCTATGTGACAAAGTAGGAAATACACAAAGTATTTCTGCTGCACACCAAAGTATAATAGTTTTCAGAAGAAAATGCACTTGTGCAATTGTTTGAGTGGCAAGTTAAATTAACCATTTTCTTCACAGAGTACCATTTTTACTTTAAAGAACAACTAACTGACAAACTATAGTTGTAAGGACTTGGGTATTTGGAAG
Organism: Pan paniscus; assembly: GCF_029289425.2. Classification (NCBI taxonomy): domain Eukaryota; kingdom Metazoa; phylum Chordata; class Mammalia; order Primates; family Hominidae; genus Pan; species Pan paniscus. Next base: position 75,547,870 of record NC_073249.2, read on the forward strand.
ACATTTTCTCTCAATGGAACAAGCTAACACAGTCAATTCGAAGAAAAGAACTGACAGTATTTGTTGCCAATGATAAAATTTTAGCTTCAAGCAAAAAAAAAATCAGCTTAGGCTAAGGCAAGAGGATCGCTTGAGCCCCAAGAGTTTGAGTACAGCCTGGGCAACACAGCAAGACCCTGTCTCTTGAAAAATAAAAAATAAAAAAAAACTAGCTTAACAGCCTCACACTACTTAAAAGACTTTTCTGGGATTGTTTTGTTTTGTTTTGTTTTTGTTTGTTTTACTTTCAGTTTTGGGATACATGTGCAGAATGTGCAGGCTTGTTACATAGGTATACATGTGCCATGGTGGTTTGCTGCACCTATCAACCCGTCACCTAGGTTTTAAGCCCTGCATGCATTACCTGTTTTTCCTAATGCTCTCCCTTCCCTTGCCTCCCAACCCCCAATAGGCCCCAGTATGTGATGTTCCCCTGCCTGGGTCCATGTGTTCTCACTGTTCAACTCCCACTTATGAGTGAGAACATTCGGTGTTTGGTTTTCTGTTCCTTTGTTAGTTTGTTGAGAATGATGGCTTCCAGCTTCATCCATGTCCCTGCCAAGGGCATGAACTCATTCTTTTTTATGGCTGCATAGTATTCCATGGTGTATATGTGCCACATTTTCTTTATCCAGTCTATCACTGATGGGCATCTGGGTTCGTTCCAAGTCTTTGCTATTGTAAATAGTGCTGCAATAAACATACGTGTGCATCTGTCTTTATGGCAGAATGATTTATAATCCTTTGGGTATATACCCAGTAATGAGATTGCTGGGTCAAATGGTATTGCTGGTTCTTTATCCTTCAGGAATTGACACACTGTCTTCCACAATGGCTGAACTAATTTATACTGCCACCATCCATCTCAGCCCAAAAACTCCTTAAGCTGATAAGCAACTTCGGCAAAGTCTCAGGATACAAAATCAATGTGCAAAAATCACAAGCATTCCTATACACCAACAGACAAGCAGAGAGCCAAATCAGGCCATTCACAATTGCTACAAAGAGAATAAAATAACTAGGAATACAACTTATAAGGGCGATGAAGGACCTCTTCAAGGAGAACTACAAACCACTGCTCAAGGAAATAAGGGAGGACACAAACAAATGGAAAAACAGTCCATACTCACGGATAGGAAGAATCAATGTTGTGAAAATGGCCATATGCCCAAAGTAATTTATAGATTCAATGCTATTCCCATCAAGCTACCATTGACTTTCTTTGCAGAATTAGAAAAAACTACTTTAAATTTCATATGGAACCAAAAAACAATCCATATAGCCAAGACAACCTTAAGCAAAAAGAACAAAGCTGGAGGCATCATGCTACCTGCCTTCAAACTATACTACAAGGCTACAGTAACCAAAACAGCATGGTACTGCTACCAAAACAGATATACAGACCAATGGAACAGAATAGAGACCTCGGAAATAACACCACACATCTACAACCAGCTGATCTTTGACAAACCTGACAAAAACAAGCAATGGGGAAAGAATTCCCTACTTAATAAATGGCGTTGGGAAAACTGGCTAGCCATATGCAGAAAACTGAAACTGGACCCCTTCCTTACACCTTATACAAAAATTAACTCAGGATGGATTAAAGACTTAAATGTAAAACCCAAAATCATAATAACCCTAGGAAAAAACCTAGGCAATGCCATTCAGGACATAGGCATGGGCAAAGACTTCATGACTAAAACGCCAAAAGCAATTGTAGTAAAACCCAAAATTGACAAATGGGATCTAATTAAACTAAAGAGCTTCTGCACAGCAAAAGAAACTATCATCAGAGTGAATAGGCAACCTACAGAACGGGAGAAAATTTTTGCAATCTACCCATCTAACTATGGTCTAATATCCAGAATCTACAAGAAACTTAAACAAATTTACAAGAAAAAAACAAACAATCCCATCAAAAGTAGGCGAAAGATATGAACAGACACTTCTCAAAAGAAGACATTTATGCGGCCAACAAACATAAGAAAAAAAGCTCATCATCACTGGTCATTAGAGAAATGCAAATCAAAACCAAAATGAGATACCATCTCACGCCAGTTAGAATGGTAATTATTAAAAAGTCAGGAACCAACAGATGCTGGCAAGGCTGTGGAGAAATAGGAACGTTTTCCACTGTTGGTTTTGTTTTGTTTTGTTTTGAGAGAGGGTCTCACTCTGTCGCCCAGGCTGGAGTCCAGTGGTGTTATCTCAGTTCACTGCAACCTTGACCTCCTGGGTTCAAGCAATTGTCCTTCTTCAGCCTCCCGAGTAGCTGGGATTACAGGCGCCCACCACCATGCCCAGCTAATTTTTTTTGTATTTTCAGTAAAGGTTTCACCATGTTGGTCAGACTGGTCCCAAACTTCTGACTCAAATGATCTGCCTGCCTTAGCCTCTCAAAGTGCTGGGATTACACACGTGAGCCACCATGCCCAGCCCTTAGAAGACTTTTCTGATGACACTGATGGCAGTATTAACAAATGTTGACCTTTTTTTTTTTTTTTTTTTTCTGAAAAAGGGTCTCCCTCTGTTGTCCATGCTGGAGTACGGTGGTGCCATGTCAGCTCACTGCAACCTCCGCCTCCTAGGCTCAAGTGATCCTCCCATCTTAGCCTCCCAAGTAGTTGGGACTACAGGCATGTGCCACCATGCCTGGCTAAGTTTTTTGTATTTTTGGTAGAGACAGCATTTCACCATGTTGCCCAGGCTAATCTTGAACTCCTGAGCTCCAGCGATCCGCCCGCCTCGGCCTCCCAAAGTGCTAGGATTACAGGCGTGAGCCACCATGCCCAGCTTGACTTCTTTATATTGTATAATAAGATGTGCCAATATTATAAAGATCTGCATAAATCAGTGAACCAATGCCTTACAAATGACGAGTTATAAAATTACGCATAGATAAAAGATCCATTCAAACTGCAAGACAGACCAGTGGATTTTAAATGTAACAGGTTACAAAAAGTTCATTAATGTGATGTAAGATTTTACATGGCAACTAACCATTAATATAAAACTACCAACTGTAGAATTCTGGTGTGATATGAAAGAAAAATATCAACATTACCTTAAAAGACTATTAAAATACTCCTCCCTTTACAAGCTACGTATGAGGCCAGCTTTTCTTTGGATATTTCAACCCAAAAAGCATACTGCAATAGGGTGAATGCAGTGACAAATATGAGAATTTGTCTGTCTTCTACAAAGCCAGACATTACACAGGTTTGCAAAATCTAAAACAATGCTGTCTTCTCGCTAAACTGTTAGTAATACAGGACTATTATAAGAATTAAGCAATACTGGCTGGGCATGGTGGCTCATGTCTCTAATCCCAGCACTCTGAGAGGCCAAGGAGGGCAGATCACCTGAGGTCAGGCGTTCAAGACCAGCCTGGCCAACATGGTGAAACTCCATTTCTACAAAAATACAAAATGTAGCCAGGCATGATGGCGGGTGCCTGTAATCCCAGCTACTCAGGAGGCTGAGGCAGGAGAATCGCTTGATCCTGGGAGGCAGAGGTTGCAGTAAGCTGAGATCGCACCATTGCACTCCAGCCTGGGCAACTGAGCAAGACTCTGTCTCAAAAAAAAAAAAAAAAAAAAAAAGTAGCCAGGCGTGGTGGCATGTGCCTGTAGTCCCTACTCAGGAGGTTGAGGTAGGAGAACTGCTTGAGCCCAGCAGGCGGAGGTTACAGTGAGCCAAGATCGCAAGACTCTGTCCCAAAAAAAAAAAAAAAAAAAAAAAGAAAGCCTGTAGTCTAATGCAGAAACAGGCAAGCTGCAATACAATGTGATTAGTATGACAACAAAGAGGAAAACTGAATGCTTTAAAAGCACAAATGAGAGATTTCTAACAGAGACCACAGTCTCAAGAAAGGCTTTTTAAGATGATATCTATGCTCAGACCCCAACTTCATGCCATCCAGAACAAATAGACGACATGGTTCATGCTCTCTAAAAATTCTTGGTACCCAAGTAGTTAAGAACCATAACTCTGGTATCTAAGTAATTTCTAACTACAGTTATATAATATTGTACTGAACAATGTCTAGTATTCCATAATCTACTGGTCTGTATGTGTCATATACAAGAAAATTAAATCTATGGTTATTCAAAGCCTTTTAGAAATCAATCATGCTGAAAAAAACAATTTGATAACTGTACTAAGTTTACCCCCTGGTTTTCATCCTATTTCATATTTTAAAAATCTTAGTAATATAAATACTTTGACACCTTCATAAATTTACTGTGATAGCTAGTTTTAGTTGTCAACTTGACGAAACTAGGGGATACCCAGATAGCTAGTAAAAGCATTATTTCCGCATTTGCCTATGAGGGTGTTTCCCAAAGAGACTGCCATTTGAATCAATAGACTGAGTAAGAAAGATCTACCCTTACCCAGTGTGGGCAGGCACCATCCAAACTGCTGGGGGATAAGATAAAACAAAAAGGCAGAGGAAGGGCAAATTCACTCACTCTCTGTTCTGGAGCTCAGACATTTGTCTTTCTTGCCCTCTGACCTCAGAACTTCAGGTTCTCCAGCCTTTGGACTCCAGGACTTGCATCAGCAGCCCCCTAGTTTTTCAGCCTTCAGCCTCGAATTGAGAGTTATTTTGCAAAAACCTCAATCACTTTTGCACCAACCTAATACAATGTTGGCTCTGCTGGTTCTCAGGCCTTTGGACTTGAAATGAGCTACTGGTTTCCCTGGTTCCCTAGTTTGCAGACGGCCTATCACGGGATTTCTCAGCCTCCATAATTGTGTAAGCCAATTCCAACAGATCTGTATCTACACATAGCTATCCTATTGGTTCTGTTTCTCTGAAGAATCCTAACTAATATATATACTATACAGGACATATATTTCATGTCTTCTTGGTAACAGAGAGCACAGCAAACTTTCATTATTATTCTATAGTATTACAAATACATTTGATACCCTTAAAGCTAATTTAGTTGTCCAAGGATGTTTTCCTTGTATTATCTATGACTTATTCAGTTGTGTGTGTGTGTGTGTGTGTGTGTGTGTGTGTATTTTTTTCCAATTTCTTCATCGCTATCATGTTGTCAGAAATCTCACTGTCTTGTTATCAGTATGTTTATTGCAGCATCTTGCTGCTTGTAAATTATTCCTCCTTAATCTACTACAACCTTAGAAACCTTAAGTATCATATATAAAGTAAAAATAAGCTCTCAGCAACAGCCTAAAGAGCTTTATTTATAAAGAATTTCTTATTAAACTGACAACTATTTGGTGGCTTTTGTAATGTTTCAGAGAGATGAGGTACTGCCACTGAGTCTAGATAGGTAAAGACTTACTATTTCAAAGTTTCATACCTATATCTAAAATATCCCTCTTGCTTTCTATAAACTCAACTCAGATATTCCAGACAGCCTTACTTGAAACCCAGACCAGTTTACATATCCTTCTGAAGACACACCTTGTGGTGCCCCTTCCTTGCTACTCTCTATTCATCTGTTTCCCCAATAAGACTGTCAGCTCTTCAACAATCTCTCATCTCTGCTTCTCCAGCACAAAACCCATATTCTACCTTATAAATAAATACTTGCTGAAAAAAAAACAATGACAGAGAATGAAACCAACTGTATAAAAAGCCATAAACTTACTACATAAAATTAAAATGACCTTTCATATATATAATGATATTAAGTTTCTTCTCAAAATGCACACTCAGGAAATCCAAATTTGAGAGGAAGTCATAAGAAATGCATTAAGAACCAAGTATGTAATAATGTAATAGTAAGCCATTTCACCCACCCCATCCTCTAAAAAATCTTTTTAACAGCCGGGTGCTGTGGCTCACGCCTGTAATCCCAGCACTTTGGGAGGCTGAGGTGGGCAGATTACCTGAGGTTGGGAGTTTGAGACCAGCCTGACCAACATGGAGAAACGCCATCTCTACTAAAAATACAAAACTAGCCGGGCATGGTGGTGCACGCCTGTAATCCCAGCTACTCGGGAGGCTGAGGCAGGAGAATCACTGGAACCTGGGAGGCAGAGGTTACGGTGAACCGAGACCATGCCGTTGCACTCCAGCCTGGGCAACAAGAGTGAGACTCCATCTTAAAAAAAAAAAAAAAAAAATCTTTTTAACTTGGAGGGGAAAAAGCAAAACACCATAGCTGCATCTTACTCAGATAATTATATATTTGTATTCAATCTAAGTGCAACTGACATTTAAAGAATGTTTGCTAAAATAGTTTAAAGAAGTAAACATTAATATCTATAATAAAACCTTAAAACCCCTAGAAGAAAACACAAGGGAAAAGCTCCCTGATATTGTTCGGCCTTGGCAATGATATTGGTGGATACTACACCAAAAGCTCAAACAACAAAAGCAAAAATAAATAAGTAGGACTACATCAAACTAAAAAGCTTCTCCAAAACAAACAACAAAATGAAAAGGCAGCCTATGGACTGGGAGAAAATATTTGCAAACTATGTATCTGGTAAAGGGTTAATATCCAAAATACATAAGGAACTCTCACAACTCAACAGCAAAAAACAAAACAAAACGAAATAACCCAATTAAAAAATGGGTAAAGAACCTAAAGAGACATTTTTCCAAAGAAGACATACAAAGGGCCAACAGGTATATGAAAAAGCACTGAAAACATCACTAATTATCAGGGAAAAGCAAATCAAAACCACAATGAGCTATCACCTCACACCTGTTTGGATGGCTATTATCAAAAAGACAAAAGTGTTGGCCAAAGTGTGGAGAAAAGGAAACCCTTGTACACTGTTGTTGAAAATGTAAATTGCTACACAGACATTATGGAAAATGGTATAGAAGTTCCTCAAAACATTAAAAATAGAACTGCCTATGATCCAGCAATCCCTCTGCTGGGTATACACCCAAAGAAACTGAAATCAGCACCTCATAGAGATATATGCTTTCACATATTCATTGCAGCATTATTCACAATAGCATAGATTATGGAAACAACCTAAGTATCTGTCCTAAGATGAACAGATAAAGAATTTGTGGCATATATATATATATATACACACACACACACACACACACACACACACACACACACGGGAATATTATTCAGCCTTAAAAAAAAAAAAAGGAGATACTGTCATTTGAAACAACATAGATGAACCTGGAGGACATTATGTTAAATGAAATAAGCCAGACACAAAAAGAAAGACACTACATGATCTCATTTATATATGAAATCCTTTTTTTTACTTTTTATTTATTTATTTATTTAGATGGAGTCTCACTCTGTCGCCCAGGCTGGAGTGCAGTGGCATAATCTCAGCTCACTGCAACCTCCGCCTCCCGGGTTAAAACGATTCTGCTGCCTCAGCCTCCTAAATAGCTGGGATTACAGGCACATGCCACCATGCCTGGCTAATTTTTGTATTTTTAGTAGAGACAGGTTTTCACCATTTTGGTCAGGCTGGTCTCGAACTCCTGACCTCGTGATCTGCCTGCCTCGGCCTCCCAAAGTGCTGGGATTACAGGCGTGAGCCACCACACCCAGCGAAATCCTTTTTTTTTTTTTTTTTAAAGGTGAATACGCAGAAACAAGAGTATAGCCACAGTTACCAGGGGAAAGGAGGGGGACGAAATGGGAATAAGTAGGTCAAAGGGTACAAACTCGCAGTTATGTAGGATGAATAAGTCTAGAGAGCTAATGTATAGCGTGAGGTCTATAATTATTCATATTGTATAGTATATATAAAATTTGCTAAGACAGATTTTAGATGCTTATACCACAATTTTAAAAATTATAGAAGGAGATGGATAGGTTAATTTGCTTAACTGTAGTAATCATTTCATGATTTTGTATCTGTGTATGTTTTGTATATGTATAGCAAAACATGCTGTATACCTTAAATATACACAATTTTAGAAAAGGACAAAGAAAGAATGGTGATTATTGATGATCTAAGCTAAAATAAAATTAAAAAGCTCTTTTGGGCATATCTCGCTAATTTGAGGATATTCTAACAGAAAATAAGTAACCCATAACAAAGACTCATAGATTATTGATGTTGGAAGGATCTTATAGGTCACCTGTTATTTACATATACTCCTCATTGCAGAAAGAATTCAGGCTGCTAGAGATCATCTGATCCACTTTTTATAATACATCCCTACATTTCTGCATTCCTCTACCTTTCACTCACAGATCCCTTGAACCCACACAAAATATGTCTTTATAGATAACTTTTCAAATATTCATCTGTTCAACTTATTTTATAGCATTACTGATTACAAACAAATATGTGTACAAGATTTCAAAGATTTCTTTGGTGTCTCAAATATTATCCAATAAAATGAATACACCAGAGACATCTGTGTGTTCTTTTGTACACCTTATCTTTTTTGATTCTCATAACTACTCTATGAAATGTGCAAAACAAGTACCATCCCATTTAAAGATTGTCAATACAGAGTAGTAGTAGAGAGTCACTGTGAGACAGATTTAGAAGCAAGAGATAACTGCCTCTCACAAGCTACGTGATTTTTTTTTTTTTTTTTTGAAACAGCGTCTCACTCTGTCCAGGCTGGAGTGCAGTGGCGCAATCTCGGCTCACTGCAACCTCAGCCTCCCTGGTTCAAGCGATTCTCCTACCTCAGCCTCCCGAGCAGCTGGGATTACAGGCACATGCCACCACGCCTGGTTAATTTTTGTATTTTTAGTAGAGATGGGGTTTCACCATGTGGCCAGGATGGTCTCAATCTCCTGACCTCGTGATCTGCCCACCTCGGACTCCCAAAGTGCTGGCATTACAGGCGTGAGCCACGGCGCCTGGCTATGTGATCTTAGGTAAGTTACTGAAGTTCTCTAATCCTGCTTCCTCACCTGCAAACTGGAGATGATATTATAATCGTTCCTACCTCATATGGTTACTGTGAAGATTAGCGAGATAATGTACATTTTCTTATGTAATAACTACCCCATGTAAACACTCAATATTAGCTCATGGTTAATGTGCAAAGAGGAGAAAGAAGTTGTGTCTAAATTACTTATTCTCTCTGAATTTCACAGCAGCACTAGATCAAGAATTAAGGTTCTATGTTCTATCTACACTGTCTCCCACAAAACCAAAAATGTTTGTAGTTACTTGCATTTTAAGTATTTTTTTCCACCCTTGGATAACTGATAAAAATGTCTAAAAGCTACTATTATCCTCCTCTAAGTGAAATTCCCAAAAGTTGAAAAATTGTGCAGGGTTTAGTGGCTCACATCTGTAATTCCAATGCTTGGAAGGGCTGAGGCAGGAGGACTGCTTAAACCCAGGAGTCTGAGACCAGCCTGGGCAACATAGGGAGACTCCCATTTAAAAAATTAGCAGAGTGTGGTGGTACAGTCCTATAGTCCCACCAGCTACTCCTGAGACGAAGGTTGGAGAATCGCTTTGAGCCCAGGAGTTCGAGGCTGCAATGAGCTATGACCGTGCCACTGCACTCCAGCCTGGGCAACAGAGAGATACCCTGTCTCCAAAACATGAAAAAAAAGAAAAATTGTTAAAGGTCTGTCTTTAGAAAAGTAAATACTCAGTGGAACATAATGAAGTTACCATGCAACACAATGAAATTTATATTCAAAATAGGAAGTATTAGATTAACTGATAAACTGGTTTCTCTTTCCTACTATTACTAGATTATCTTTTAAAAAAACTTTATCTGGGCCAGGCACAGTCACTCACGCCTGTAATCCCAGCACTTTGGGAGGCCAAGGCTGGCAGATCACGAGTTCAGGAGTTTGAGACCAGCCTGGCCAACATAGTGAAAATACTACTAAAAATACAACAATTAACCAGACATGATGGCACGTGCCTGTGGTCCCAGCTACTCAGGAGGCTGAGGCAGGAGAATTGCTTGAACCTGGGAGGCAGAGGTCAGAGGCTGCAGTGAGCCGAGATCATGCCACTGCACTCCAGCCTGGGCGACAGAGCAAGACTCCGTGTCAAAAAAAAAAACACCTTTATATTTTCAAATGGTAGGGATGGCTAATTTATTGTGTGTGATACCAACTGCAACAGGAGAAACCTGTTTCATCTATCAAAGCTATTGATAATGTTGACAAGAACTATAAAATGCATGTCAGAATGTTTTTTAACTTAAGAGGCCTACATTATCATATGTAAAATAACTCAGAAACAGAAAGTCAAATGCTGCATGTTCTCACTTATATGTGACAGCTAAACAATGGGTACACATGGACATACAGAATGGTGGATATTCGGGTGATGGGTATACTAAAAGCCCAGACTTCACCACATCTATACATGTAAGAATCTATACATGTAAGAAATCTGCACTTGTACCCCATAAATATTTTTTAACTTTTAATTTTTTAAACTTAAGAGGCCTAGCCTCAGTGAAAATTTAAGCTGCATAATTCATGCTGAAAAATTTTCTATGTTCATTAGTGTTGGCAAAAAGGTCACCCTAGGATTTGAATAACAGTAATATTTAATTTCATTTCCCCATTAACTTTGCCAGGAATCTCACACTAGTGTTAAGGTAACTTCTAGAATACAGAAGGAAAAAAGGAATGGAGAGAAGAAGACATTAACTGAATTACCATTCAATACCATGCAACTTGGTAATAGATCTTTGCACAGACAACAGCAAATCAAAACATTAGTCCAAATATGACCACTGACTTCAGGGCAAATATGAGAGATTTAAAATGAAAGAATACAGTTCATGAGATTTAAAAAAAAATGGAAAAAAGCAATAATAAATGAATGAGGTCTGGTGATAAAACAGCTGCTCAATAACAAAATTATTCTAAAACAACTTCAGAAACCCTACTGTCTGCCAATATATATATAACCTCCCTTCAATGGTTGATTTTTCAATGGTCAATTTTTCACTAAAGTAGTATACTCTATTCAATTTTTTTTTTTTTTTTTTTTTGAGACCGAGTCTCACTCTGTAGCTCAGGCTGGAGTGCAGTAGCACGATCTTGGCTCACTGCAACCTCCATCTCCCAGGTTCAAGGGATTCTTGTGCCTCAGCCTCCCAAGTAGCTGGGACTACAGGCACGCACCACCACATTCGGCTAATTTTTGTATTTTTAGCAGAGGTGGGGTTTCACCATCTTGGCCAGGCTAGGCTCAAACTCCTAGCCTCAAGCGATCTGCCTGCCTTGGCCTCCTAAAGTGCTGGGATTACAGGTGTGGGCCACCACCCCCGGCCATCAATGTATGCAAGATAAATTGACTACAGAAAAATAAACTATTCAAAGAAACACCTAATAACCATTCTAACAACTATGCCTTTATACAATGCTCTCAGCAAAAGGCCTCACAATGACAATTACAACATCTTGAAGCACAGAAAACACTACATGTAGTGTATAAAAAAAACTAGTGATATGTGTCTCTTAAACCTTCATAACTCAAAACCACAGGTTTGTATTTTTTCTAAAAATAATATTTATTTGTATCACTTTTAGTAGAAGTCTGATTCTTAAAGTCTTCTAATTTTGCTTACTGCTAATAATGAGGATGGTAAACGGGTGTATGTGTGGGGTAAAGGAGAAGTTGAGAAATTCCTCACTGGTATATGAATGAATTCCATACTTGCCTTTTAAAATGTGCTCCTTTCTTGAAATTGGGCATACAAAACCTCCCTCTGGGTTTGCATTACTTTCATATTTGTGAATACTCACATGGTAGTCTTCAAAGAGCTAGAACACTTGTTTTCAGCCATTTGCCAGGTGGGTGTATTTTCACCACAAATTCCAAGAACTAATGATATGTAAATACATATGTATGTATGTCTACACATACATATACGCACACTATGTGTATGCGTGTATATCTTTACAAATGTTTACATAATTTAATTATGGGCACCATCATTATACTTTTTACCACACACACAAAAAAAATGGTGGCAGAAAATCTGGAAAGATTCTAATAACCTCAATTCGTGAAAACTAATATGCCTCAAAAAAGAGGGGGAAAAAACTTTAACAAAAACACTGTGCTGACATGATTAGCTTTATCATTTAACTGGTGTGAGGCATCTGGGCCATGCCATATTTGAACTCTTATCGTGGTGTTTGGGGTGTGCTATATTGTGGAACAGTTCATATGAAACTGCTGACACCTTCTAAAATGGTAGGACAACATTTACATATTAGGAGCTTACATAACTGAAGAAAATCGTGTGGCAATGACACAATTCATATTTATTTTAGAACCACGGCTCATCTCAAAAACTCTTTATCAACTATCCAGAAGTAGCCCAGCTTTTTACCAACCAAGTAGTTATTTACTATAGCAACTTCTTTACCAACATTTCCAAAATTTTCCACACACTTCCATGATGAGCTATTAAGCAGTCTCTGTATGTGTTGTTACCTGGGCAACACTCTAAGAAGGCTTTTACCTTTACAGAACTGGTGGGTCAAAGAGAAGCAAGGCTTCTTCAAATCGACTACACACTATTTAATTAGAAGCAGTAAGTGTGAAATCATCAGCAGACAGAAAAGCTTGAGAACTGCCACCAGTACTTCAACTTGATTAACAGACACAACTTACTGGCATTTATACCTTCATTTCTAGCTACCCAATTCCCCTGTGAAACAAGGCAAGTTCCATCCAAGACTTCAAAACATCTTCAGTCATACAGGCTGTCAAAGACATAAATGCTGAAATCTAAGAAAATTCTTGGAATAAAGAAGCCATCAATTCCTTACAAGTGGATTTTGTATAAAATACCCTGCTTTGCTGCCCTAAATTCTAAAAGCTACTCAGCTTAGCTGCAGATCTGTATAAACTACCCTTCTGCCTGAACTAAACCTGCCTCCAAAAATTAAGATCCAGTCATTTAGAAATCACATTTTAGAAGGCCCTTGTAAAGACTTTCAAAACTGCTTCCTGTTCTACTACAGCCAATTTGATGCTATTTAATGAAGGAAAACAAAAAACAAACAAACAAAAAAACACTGTCTCTCCTTACAAATAAAATATTTTTCACTTTCCAACACTTTTAGGATTGGTAAACTCAAGGTTGCTTCTCTAACACTAATAATTTTTCCCTTCAGCTTCTACTCTAAGGATACTTATGTGCTCTCTGGATCATATTTTAATCATAATATATAAATCCTGTTCAATGTTAAGAAGTACTAGATTACTCCAGAGTCAAAAATGAAAGATAAACTGAAAAGCAGAAAGGAAAACTGGCATTCTAGGCTCTTAACCATCTGGTGCTAACGGACTCTTTCTTGCCTAGCTCTTTCACTACTCATTTTTCCCTGTCTATGCTTGTATACCTTTGATCACCCTGGCCCCTGGACCAGAAAGGCCTTTCTCTCATACTAGTTGTCCTATTTCCACATGTCCAAATCCTACCCATTCTTCAAAGCATAGTTCAGGGGCCGGGCGTGGTGGCTCACAACTGTAATCCCAGCAATTTGGGAGGCCGAGGCAGGAGGAAAGTTTCAGTCCAGAAGTTCAAGAACAGCCTGGGCAACATAATGAGACCCCGTCTCTACAAGTAATGAAAAATTAGCCAAGCATGTTGGTGTGTGCCTATATAGTCCCAGCCACTTGGGGGCTGAGGCAGAAGAACTGTTAGAGGCCAGGAAATCAAGGATGCAGTAAGCTGTGATGGCACCACAGCACTCAGTTTGAGTAACGGGAGTGAGATGCTGTCTCCAAATTTAAAAAAAAAAAAAAAAAAGTAGTTCAAATGTCACCTCTTCTTTTATCCTTAAAACTAAAAGTAGGCCGGGCACGGTGGCTCACGCCTGTAATCCCAGCACTTTGGGAGGCTGAGGCGGATGGATCACCTGAGGTCAGAAGCTCAAAACCAGCCGGGCCAACATGGCGAAACCCCGTCTGTACTAAAAATACAAAAATTAGCCGGGTGTGGCAGTTGGCGCCTGTAATCCCAGCTACTCAGGGAGGCTGACGCAGGAGAATCACTTGAACCCGGGAGGCGGAGGTTGCAGTGAGCCGAGATTGTACCACTGTACTCCAGCCTGGGTCAAAAACAAAAAACAAACAAACAAACAAAAATAAAAGTAATCTCTCCCTCCTCTCTAAACTCTTATAGTTCCTTATCTTTATCTTTTTACCACCCATTACTTTCTGCCTTTCATTATCACTGTTGTTTCCATATTTAATCGCCCACCTAAGCATAAAGTCCTCAGGGTCAAGGTCCATCTTTATTCAAACTGATTAACACAATCCCTTATACACACTAAGCGAGGTTAGGAAAGAAGCCCACCAGAAACAACTCCAGATTGAGTCCAGAGCCCTGGCTTTGCTAATAACTCACTATCTGACCTTGGCCTTGAGGCTCTTAGTATGTTCCTTCACTTACAAAGTTAAGAGGGTAGGCTAAACTAGTTGTATTTGTTGTTAAATGTAGGCTATAATCCATTAGCTGGGTGTAAAATTAATTTGGAAGTCAAAACCCAGCATTTTAAAAATGAAATGAAATAACAGAATATATCAATGTGTGTTATAAGCAGTGGGGTGCTATAAATGTTTAACAACTACCTATGAGGAGGGAAGCCCTAAGAATACCATTTGCTGAATTTCCTGGTGTAAATATTCCCACCATGACCAATTTTGAGCTACCAACATGATGTCACTGGACATAGAGCTAGATAGGAAGAGATATGCACAACTGGTCTTGCAAGCCATTATAGCTAACTCAGCAGGGCCCTGAAAAGATAAATATTATTTCACCAAACTTTCAACTTTGTGTGTGTGTGCGCTTGCGGAATCAAGAAGTAAAATGTATTTTTTATTGTGGGTCACAGTCAAATGAGTTTAATAAATGTTCAGGTAAACAATCTCCTGGTGTCCTTCATGTATACTACATAATTTGATAAATCTTACTCTTGGTTACAGATGTCTCTTCACCACAATTCATATTTTTCTTCAAAAATGGGAGTAACAAACTGATATCACCGGAAGGCAAATTACACAGAGCAGGAATTTGGTTTATGGAATATCAGCCAAGTGCCAAGGTTTTTAGCATTTGTTCAGCCCTACATACCTGAAGGATATAACACACTCCTACTATCAATGGCTCACTTAGCAATGGGTTGGGGGGCAGGTAGGGGGTAAGAGGAGGAAATCCATAGTATAAAAAAAAAAATCCAGATAATTCTAGTATTTGTGCTCATGTTCCCACCCCACTGAATACCCAGATACACAGAAAATTAGAGCAGTAAAAAGTAAATGTTCCATGCCTGATGTTTCCCAATCAAATTCCCTTGCATCCCTCAATGAGACTTCCATTACTAAGAATCCTCTACTGGAACTAAGCTTTTACCATGGACTAGGGATGCATAGTTCTTGCTGAATTTAGAACAGGCAACAGGGAAAATAACACAGCAAACAGTTGTTAGGCTTCATATTCTGGGAAAATCAGGCTTTTATTAAAAAAAAAAAAACTGTCTTATTTTCCTCTTATTTAAGCTTACTAAACTGGGTGAGAATTTTCTTAAATATATTTTTGGCTGTACTATGTCTATCACAACACAGCCTGTAACCAGATTTTTCATGAGTATTTATAAAGAATTGTGTTGTTGTTGGGTTTTTTTTTTTTTAAGCCCAACAGCACTGGCAAATGTTTTCTATTTTAAAAGCTATTTAGAAAATAAGAAGGCTCAGAATTTCAAGTATACTAATAATCTTAGCCCAAATCTAACTCTAAATCAACTGAATATATGCCTAGAACTTTCCCAGGAAAATCCCCAAAAAGTACACCAAAAAACACCAAAAGATAACAAAAAAGAGTTAGCATGCACATAAACTTGGTATACCCAATTATGCCATCCTATCTGTTGAATAAGAGCAATATGGGAAGTAAACGAAGTATAAAAAGAAGATGCTCAGAGATGCAAGCTCTTCTTAATTCATTAACTCTTCCTTATTAGGGTCCACTGATGTTCACATACTTATACCCAATTCAAATACTGACTATAAAGTCAAAATTATTTCCCCTTCTGAAAGTCTAGGAGTCAAACAATGTCTTTCTCTATAATATCAGCATTAAAACTCTCCTTTAAAAATGAGTATGTTTTACCATAACTCAGGCTCAAGTCCGTACTTTCTCAGCCTCCACTGTTTGTAATGGCAAAATGCTCATCAGATCATCTCCACAAGAAACCCCTGAGCCATCTCTGAAATACCAGCACCTGGAATAGCCTTGGGCTGCTGGTCATCCTCAGACTCAACGGCTGACCCATTTATATGTCAAGAGTTATAAAAATATAGAACTCATTAAAATTAACACATAAGCAAGCTCTGTGCCTGGGAATCCCATAGGCTTACACCCCCTCTAACCAGTCATAATGATCCATACCCCACTTGAAGACAATGGTAGGTTGGAATGCAGGCCCAGTTCTACACCTTCAATATAGGAAATTTTTGCTACTTAGCCACTACTCTCTTCAAAGTCAATCTCTTGAAGCCTAGCTATCTCCCACACATATTTTTACTTGGCACAACAGAATTCCTTCTTTTGATTACTCCAAAAGCATGGATAAAAGGACTTTCTGCTTCAATGCTGTATCATCTGAGAGTTCAAATAAATATACAATGGCTGAGCAAATTCAAGTTTGGGTTAAGGCAAAGAAAAAAATTCAAGTTTTTTAAAAGTCACAAATTTAGAACTGGAGAGCTGATCACATGAAAACTCCTGTTTCACATGCCTAATAAAATTCTTTCATTCAAAGGAAAAAAAAATCATAACTACCAGCGTAAAAAGAAAACATCTAAATCATGAAACAATTATCAAAGAAACAAAAATTCTCAGAACATCGCAACTGTAATATATAGAAATTCCCATCAAATAACTCAGGTGAAAACAAAAAAATGGGACAAGCACCGTTGGCTCAGGCCTGTAATCCCAGCACTTCGAGGGGCCGAGGCGCAAGGACTGCCTGAGGCCAGGAGTTGGAGACTAGCCTGAGCAACATGGTGAGACCCTTGACTCTACAAAAATAAAACAAAAAATTAGCCAGGTTTGGTGGCATGTGCCTGTGGTCCCAGCTACTCAGGAGGCTGAGGTGGGAGGATCTCTTGAGACCAGAACTAGGACTGAGCCACTGCACTCCAGCCTGGGCGCCAGAGCGAGACCTTGTCTCTTTAAAATAAACAAATAAACTTCATATATTTACAGTCACACTTTTTTAGGTTGGTTTGTATATTCACCATATGCCCCAATAGTACTGAGACTTACTAACTTGTTTCCAGCTTTCTAGAGGACAATGTAGGTTATATAATATGTTCACATATAAGCTCTACCCTATTTCATCTACTTCTCCCCATATGACTTACTAATACACATCAGAGGCCGGGCGCTGTGGCTAACGCCTGTAATCCCAGCACTTTGGGAGGCTGAGGCGGGCAGATCACCTGAGGTCAGCAGTTCCACCAGCCTGACCAACATGGAGAAACCCCGTCTGTACTAAAAATACAAAATTAGCCAGGCGTGGCGGCGCATGCCTGTAGTCCCAGCTACGCAAGAAGCTGAGGCAGGAGAATCGCTTGAACCCGGGAGGCGGAGGTTGTGGTGAGCCGAGATCGCGCTGTTGCACTCCAGCCTGGGCATCAAGAGCGAAACTTCGTCTCAAAAATAATAATAATAATAATACACATCAGAGCAAATGTAGGCTACATAATATGTTAAAATATAAACTCTGCCCTGCTTTATCTACTTCTCTCCAAATGAATAATACATAATATCAGCGCATTTATTGAACTGATTTAGTATAGACACCAGTCTAACTCAAAGTCTAGAGCTAACCCCTCAGGCAGGTGTACATTTAATACAATTTGATGATAATGTATACATAAAGTTCAACTAGTCTTTCTCCTTAGAAATCTCATTGTCAATTTCATAAGGGACGCTCTACTGAGAAAATGAATCACAGGCCAGTTTTCTAGTACTAGGAGCTTGTGAACCAGTATTTTCCATGAACAAAATCCACTTCCAATGTGATCACAACAAGCAAACTTCACATCCGTATCTTCTGACATCATAACTAATGGATATTCTACGGAAGATGCCAAATATAAACACTACTGTAAGAAAAGTCAGAAGGTTTTCATGAAACTGTGTTTTCAGAATTTTAACAAGCAACTACTTACCTCCCACTATGCACGAGGAAATTTAAATGTATTAAAAATCCCTAAACCCCTCCAGTGCCAAAAATAAAGGCCTTAAAATCATTTTCCAAACTGCGCTGAAATCTGTCAGGCAAGCAAAAGTTCTCCTTACCATTAGTGTTAAGGCTGGCATTTCAGTTTACTTGCATGAAACCAATTTTGCAAGTGACCACCCAAGTTTTGGTACATATTCTAATATAACCCTATCTGAGAGATCCAAGGACCTGGACACACTGCCTAGTATCTGAAACCCGTCAGTTCAGCTCCCATGCACCCGGCCACCTCCCGCTAGCCGGTGGCCCCTTTCCACATGCTGACGCACTGCCCAGCCCTGTACCGTTGGCGACCAGTGCAAAGTACTAGCCCAGTCTCAGAAACTTTGACTCAGTTATCAGGACACTGAGCACTCACAAGCTGGGTGGGGGTTGGGGGGAGGTGTTTGTCATGGCTCAGGAGGTCAACTTTGAAGCGGGGCATTCCCTACAGGTAGGTATCTGCCCGGAACGCATCCCATCCCAAACTGCAAAACCACAAGCATCAACAGCAGGAGCCGAGCAAAGTGCTCGGCGGAGGAAGAGGAAGGGCGAGGGAGAGAAATGGTCGAGTACAGAAGCCTGCGTGTGGGTAAGAAAATACCCTAACCACTCGCCCACCGGACGCAGGGCGGCTGGGACTGCGAATCCAGCAGCAGCCACAGCGTAGCAGCGGGCGGCAGCCGCCGAGGCAGCAATGTCAGGAGGGCACAGCTGGAGGAGGCGGCCGCCAAAGCCACTACCCCACCCCCAGGTAAGGGCGCCGACCCCGCCCGCCCTATCCGCGAGGAGCGGCCACCTGGGAGAACTGCGGCGTCCAGGAGGCGGCCGACAGTCCTGAACCCGCCCCGTACCCTCCTTACCGCGGTCCTCCCGCATCCCAGTCCTGGGCTGGGGCCCCATCTCGACCCTCCCCAGGCTCAGCCCGACGCCAACACACCCAGGCAGCCTCGGCCCGCGGATCCGGGCCGCCGGGCCGCCCTCGTGTCCCTAGGAGGCCGTCCTCGCCTCACCTCTTCACGTCTCCGCGGGCGCTGCCGAGACAACAACTCCTTCAGGCGCCCGCGTTCCACCCTCCACCTCGCGCTCTGAAGCCGGGCCGGTCCCGTTCGCTCCGCCACCGCTGGAGCCCGAGGAGGGCGGAGGGAGCTGAGAGGGGAGGGGAGAAAGGCCGCCTGGCAGGAAGAGGCGAGGGAGGGGGCGGGCCGAGAAGGAGGGGAGGAGGAGGAGGCGGCGGGTCGGAAGCGCGCTCGTCCAGGCCCCTCTGCGCGGCGTGCGCGCTCCTGATGTCGGAGGCGCCCACTCTGCCGGGCGGCGGCGGCGCACACGCGCGTGCACGTCGCTGCGTGGCCGCGGTTGCGCCGGGAGCGGAGGAGTGAGGTCCTGACAGAACCAGAGCTGTTAGAGCAGGGACGCACGAAAGGCGGGAGTACGGGCGGCGCTAGAGAACCTCCGCGGCGGAGGGGCCTGGGGGTGGGACCGCGCCCGCGAGCCCGCCCTGACCGGGGTGCGTTCTGCTGGCAGTTGCTGAGTTCGGAAGATTAACTCTGAATGTGGAGAGATTATTTTCTTGCTCGTAAACCTGGTTTACATATTTTCATTCTTAATGCTCAGTAATCTTAAGGAAAGTCACCTGAAAGAATACTTTTTCACCAAGTACTCTTCTGCGCCTGTTCGAAGGTGTCTGTGTGCTTGTGAAGCGCTCCCTTGTTAGTTCCTTCTGTGAGACTCGGGGGAGACTGAACAGGGAAATCACCTGCGGGGAATGAACAGGAAAGCAATAAGTAAGCACCATTACGTATTATATGAAGAAAATGTGCCCTCATTTGCACCTTTTTATCCTTTGGGGTAAAAGATGTTGAGGTACAAACTAGGTAGAGGTAGAATAAACCAACGCTTTTTCGCTACGAAGATTGTACTGATCCTTGAATTGCGGACATCCTTCTTCTAGATCCTGCAACCAGAAATGACCTGTAAATTTTCCGAATCTCCTTAGCACTTTGTTCTGTAGTTTTGTGGCACCTAACATGTCAGGCTTATCCAGGTTGCCCTGTGCAGCATTTTATCCCACTAGACAACCGCTGTGAACCTGCATCATTCATTTATATCTTACACTGTGCACCCTGCCTAACTCATAGGAAGCACTCAATGAATGTGATTGCATGGATAAGTGAATATAGTGTCCAGTGATTGCAGCCATAGAATGACTTTAGTTTAAATATCTCCCTTCTATCCCACTTCAATTCCCCTGCCCTCATTTTCCCACCCATATTTAAAAGCTACTCTGAGAAACGTGACATTTGTCCAAAGGGCCCTCCCTCACAAATTCCTTCCCTCCACACCCCCGCTTTTCCTGATGTTAATGTCTATAGATGCTGAGACATATCAAGAGTGTTGTAACTATTTTTTTGTTTCCCCTACCTTCTGGGCTGCTTCCCTTATTAACTTCTGTATCTCAGGAGCCTACCTAGCCCTGGGCCTGACAATAAATGCTGACAGTTTTTATTATATTTAATAAAGTTAGGGTTAGAATAACATAAATCATCTGTTGATTTCCTGAGATGTACAGGAACTATTAATAAATCTGCCAACCAGTAAGTACTAAGCCTCTACTAAATAAAGTACTAGTAAATTTACACTGCGCGCCATGAGGAAATCAACAGTTGACAAAGCCGCAGTTTCTGCCTTCAGGTATCTTCTAACTGGAGTGAAGCTTTTTGACAAAAAAGGACAATGGATGTGGTAATTATGGGCATTCAATAGGTAACTTAGCTAAAAAAGAATTTTAAAAAAAAATGGCAAGTCCAAAACAAGTTTAGTGTTCCCCAAATTCAGTTCCATATGTCTTTAAAAGCAATAGTGGACACCACTGGCCACTGCGAGTTAATTCTTCTATTTAAGTGGAGCATGCTATCTTCATGTGCCAACTTGCTATAAGGAAAAGAAAAATCCTGTCCCATGGCCACATGTGACACCTCTCATCAACAGGGGTCATTCTTTAAAACTGAACTTTTCCTCACAGTACAACATAGATAAGAGACAAGTCATGAGAGAACCTAGATAAAAGACAATTAAGGTGATCTGATGCAAACTCATCCTTACCACCAGAAAAACAATTCTAAGCACATGCCAAAAAATTATTAACAGATCTTCAGGCTTTTAGTCGAGAAACTAAAAGGAATAAAAAATTAATAACAAAGCATTCTTCATGTGGTACGTGCTGCTCACTTCTCTTTCCACTGTGGCTTCATTTGCATTAAGCGTATCTTAGCAGCCCTGGTCCATGAAAGGACTGAAACTCTCACTTTGAGAGATGGTGTTATAAAATACTCCAGCATGATTCATAACATGACAAACTGGTGCCCCAGGTACAAATCAAACCCACAAACATGTTTTGTTTGGCATACATGGTGCTTAAAAAAATACATATCCAAAGTTAAAAACCAGAAGATTATACATGCATTTTGGGCTTCTCTTTAAAAAGTGGAAGATTTGGTAACAGTGAGCTTACATTATTACATGATAACGATCAGCTGCAGGACATGCATTCTCTCTTTTGCCAAAGTCTCTACATTCTCTATTGTATCTTACAGTGTTGTTTCTCTCATTTATGTCTGCAACTCCTAGTTTAAAATGTAATATCAAAAATTGGAAACAGACCAGGTGCAGTGGTTCATGCCTGTAATCCCAGCACTTTGAGAGGCCAAGGCAGAATTGCTTGAGCCCAGAAGTTCAAGATTAGCCTGGGCAACATAACAATACCCTGTCTCCACAAAAAAAGAAAAAAAAAATTAGAAACAAGTTAAACATTGAACAATAATGTAAGAGTTTAAACTGGTATCTAATGGTACAGAATATCATATTGATTTTATAGTGAGCATTATATTGATTGATTCCCCAGAATATATTTCCACCCCTCTGCAATTGCAAGACAGCCAAGGATCTGATTAGGCCCATCTCCCACTCCAGGTGTGGACAGTGATTGTGATAATCAGCCTAATCCCATTCTCACTTGACCTGTCAGTATTCATTGATAAACACTGACATGAGTCTAAATTGGTGCCAGTCACATGGAAGGCCATATCTTGTGTTTGTTGGGAAATGAAAAGTGCTCTTTTTCTTACTCTGGCTAGTGTGATGGGTAGATGTGAGTCCAATAGTTACTGCAGCCACTTTGCTACCATGAGGAAGCCAGCCTGAGGATGAAGCTGACACAAGATGGAAGCACTCAAACCCAGCTTGAAGCCTACCCCTTCCTCTGAGACAATAAATTTTCACAGCTTTTTTTTTTTTTTTAAACAGTCTCACTCTGTTGCCCAGACTGGAGTGCAGTGGCACAATCTCGGTTCACTACAACCCCTGCCTCCCGGGTTCAAGCGATTCTCCTGTCTCAGCCTCCCGAGAAGCTGGGATTACAGGTGCCCACCACCACGCCCAGCTAATTTTTGTATTTTTAGTAGAGATGGGGTTTCACCATATTGGCCGAGCTGGTCTCAAACTCCTGACCTCAGGTGATCCACCCGCCTCGGCCTCCCAAAGTGCTAGGATTACAGGCATGAACCACCGTGCCCGGCCTGATTTTGACAGCTTTTTAAGAAGGTTCGAGTTTGGCTTTGTATTTCTTACAGATAAAGCTAAATCTTTCCATGCATACTATGGAACGAAGAACTTTAGTTGCATTATATGACTCTTCCAAGGATACGTTTCCAATGATAGAAAGGTAACAAGCTGTCTGGCAAGATTTTACAGGGTCTTGAAAGGAATTTGACCACACCAAAAAATCCTTCCCTGACTGGGCTACCTGATGCCTGAAAGCCCATCGTTACACTTTTTTTTTTTTTCACTTTGACCTAAATCCTGTGCCCTATTTAAATCAACTTTGCCCAAGAAGAGCACTTCATGACTCCAATCACTAATCTTGTATAAATGAGTTTATCACATGATTTTTTAGTCTTTTTTTTTTTTTACTAACAGGAAGATTTGGAAAAGAGGCACTGGCTACTGGAGGAAGGGAGAAATCACCGAGAGAGCGAAAGATGTAACAGGTAAAACTGGAGATACAGAAGAAAACCTTTTTTATTTCACAGTTTTATGTAGGGCTGAAATTCAGAGTAATCTGAACAAGTCATAATGAGCTTATATGATAAACCAAACCTGTGTTGCAATCACCCATTTAAGACTAAGAACACAATAAAATATGTATATAGGGAGCAGAAAATTTCCTCAGCAGTAGAAGAGGCAGGCAGAGATCTAAATGCCTGTTTTGTTTTATTTTATTTTTTGAGACAGAGTTTCACTCTTGCTGCCCAGGCTGGAGTACAGTGGCGCAATCTCGACTGACTGCAACCTCCGCCTCCCGGGTTCAAGCAATTCCCCTGCCTTAGCCTCCAGAGTAGCTGGGATTACAGGCACGCACCACCATGCCCAGCTAATTTTTGTATTTTTTTAGTAGAGACAGCGTTTCGCCACATTGGCCAGTCTGGTCTCGAACTCCTGACCTCAGGTGATCCACCCGCCTCAGCCTCCCAAAGTGCTGGGAGGGATTAAAGGCATGAGCCACTGCGCCTGGCCCTAAATGTCTCTTGAGGAAGAATAGCTAGCCTACTACTTTTATTTCTTTTATTTTTTATATTTTTTATTTTTTGAGACAGGGTCTCACTCTGTCACCCAGGCTGGAGTGCAGTGGTGCGATCTTGGCTCACTGCAACCTCCACCTCCCGGGTTCAAGTGACTCTCCTGCCTCAGCCTCCCAAGTAGCTGGGATTATAGGTGCCCACCACCACACCTGGCTAATTTTTGTATTTTTAGTACAGACGGGGTTTCACCGTGTTGGCCAGGCTGGTCTCAAACTCCTGACCTCAAGTGATCTGCCCACCGTGGCCTCCCAAAGTGCTGAGATTACAGGCATGAGCCACCATGCCCAGCCCCTACTACTTTTAGAATTTGATACTTAATGTAAAGGACACCTACCAAAAATGGTTTTTCCCATACATTGTGGTAGGTGTCTGAAATTCATCTCACCATAGGAGTCCTTTTCTTTTATGTGGGGCAGTGATCCTCAGTAGTGTATAACAAAATCACCTTGGGAGTTTATAAAAATGCATATCTCTATGCTCAACCCCCAAGAAATTCAGTACCTCTAAGATAGGCCCCAGGACTTGTTTCAACTTTTTCTTATAAAAAATGTTTAAGCACATAAAAAGTAGAGAGAAGAGTATAATGAGCCTTCATGAGTCGGTCATTCAGCTTGAACAATTATCAACATGTGGCCAATCTCCTTCCCCACCCCTCACATGGATATCACCCATAAATACTTCATCATATAAAACTCTAAAAGATAAGAATTCTTGACCAGGCATGGTGGCTCAGGCCTGTAATCCCAGCGTTTTGGGAGACCAAGGCAGGAGGATTGCTTGAGCCCAGGAGTTTGAGACCAGCCTGGGAAACATAGCTAGACCCCATCTCTACAAAAAATTTAAAAATTAGCCAGGGGTGATGGCATGCACCTGTGGTCCCAGCTACTTGGGAGGTTGAGGTAGGAAGACCGCTTGAACCTGGGAGGTCAAGGCTGCAGTGAGCCATAAGGGGGTGACAAAGCAATACCTGTCTCAAAAAAAAAAAAAAAAAAAAAGATAAGGATTCCTTTTTGCAATCAATAAAATCCAGAATGTGGGAAACTCTATAGGACATACCACCAAGTTTCTTCAGCAAATAAATTGCATACATATAAGTGAGAAGAAGGATCTGTTGAACTTGCTTGGATGTTGATTTTGTTTGTCCTTTTTAACATCTTCATGAGATATAACAGACATACAATAAGCTATTCATATTTAAAGTGTACAATTTGACAAGTTTTGACATATGTACGCAACTGTGAAACCATCACCACAATCAAGAGTAAACATATCCATCATGCCCCTTTGTAATCTCTCCATCCTACTCTGACTCATCCCCCTCCATGTCCTCAGGCACTCACTGATGTTGCTAGAGATTTGTTTGCATTTTCTAGAATTTTCTATAAATGGAATCATATAGTATGTATTCTTTTTTTGTGTTGCTTTTTTTACTCAGTATAATCATTTCAGGATTCATCCATGTTTTTGCACTTGTCAATAATCTATTCCTTCTAAGTCTTTGAGTCCCACAACATGTATCAAGTTCCAGTACTCATGTGAGCCACTGGGCTTCAGTATATACTTGCCTTCAGCTTCCTGTAATGCTCTGGTTTTTTGTTTTCCTTTTTCTAAAAGCTAGTGATTTCCTTTTCTTTTTTCTTTCTTTCTTTCTTTTTTTTTTTTTTTTTTTTGTTGTTGTTGTTGTTGTTTCGATGGCTAAAAAAAAAATTTCTTTGAGACAGGGTTTTACTGTGTCGTCCAGGCCACAGTGGAAGTGGCATGATCACAGCTCACTGCAGCCTCAATCCCCTGGGCTCAAGTGATCCTTTCACCTCAGCCTCCCGAGTAGCTGGGACCTCAGGTGAACGCTGCCATGCCTGGATTTTTTTTTTTTTTTTTTTGATAGAAATGGGACATCTCTATGTTGCCCAGGCTGGTCTTAAACTTCTGGGCTCAAGTGAGCCTCCTGCCTCAGCCTCCCAAAGTGCTAGGATTGCAGCCACCATACCTAGCTGATTTCCCTTTCTTGCTTTCAAGCTTGACAAAATACATTTTTTCAATTTTTAAAGTTATTATCCCGCATTTGTATATTTTTATAAAGGTAGGGAGTCTTTCCTTGTCAGCCCAGCTAGCCATATTAGTCTGAATTATATTAATTTTTTAATAATGTAAAGAAACTATACAAAGAGGGAGGCTGCTTTTCTACAGATGTGGTATCTTCCTTCCTGATGCTTTCCCTGCACAAGCGTTTCCAAACAGAGCTTTGGCAGTAAACTCCAAGTTCCTTTGAAGTACTTACCATAGGCCTACTAAATTGCAGGTTTTGAATATATAAGAAATATTCCTTAAATACATATGTTTTGTAGAAAAAGCTACTTCAAAAATTACAAATACTTTCATGGTAAAGGGAGGAAAATTACCACTTTCCTCTTCTGAGTCAAGGGAAGTTCACGCCCTCTCCACCACACCCTACCCCTCCCTCCAAGACATTTTTTTAGTCCTTTTCCCTTTGCCACATAAAAAATAAGCTGCAAATTTGAAAAAAAGATTATGTCTAATTCTAAGAGACTCTCTAATACAAAAGTAAATGAGAATTATAAAATGACAAATGCCATTGCTTTAGAATATATTAAAATATTCCTAAAACTTTGTCTAACACTTTCAATTTCAGGAAAATTCTTACTATTTAATTCTCTGATTTGGTGACGGTGACAATAACAACCTCTTCGTGGAAGATTTTTAGTTTTTGACACACCTACATACATCATTACTAATAATTTCAAACTGCTAATAATTTCAAACTGCATATGAAAATCAGAATTGTATCTTGTAATTATATTCAAAATATCTTGTTTCATAGGCAGATGGTGCATAAATTGATAGCCATTGTGTTATTCTCTGTACCTTTTGATGTATTTTAAATTATGTAATCATTTTTAATTGAATTCCACCATCAATGTATGCCTTACTTTGGATGCATACCCTTTAATCTCATTTTTGTAGAATTGATATCTTGCTCTACTGTACCCCACAACACCAGATACATACATTTTTACTGCACCTATAACACTTTCATACATTTAAAATTTTTTATCACCATCTTTTTCTACCAGACTGAACACTTTGAATTTAAAAATTATGGGTTTTTTTTTCCTAGTACCTAGGCATTCGGTATGTTTATTGTATGAATGATTGAATGAATGTATTTACAAATCTGTGTTCGAATTTGCTGAGATGCTTCTCTTAGTGAAACAGAGAGCTTAAGTAATAGAACAAATCCCTGATTACTGACCATGAGTTAGTCTTTCTTTGGTTGCAAGTGACAGAAGTGTTCTCTACATAGAGAAAGCAAGCATTTAAAGAACACTGAATCTACAGTACAATTAAAGATCTTTACCAATAATTCAAGCTTATTAGTAATTAATGTCAGACCTAACCATCTTATTAAAAGAAATATATTTAAGTGTGTATGCCAGAGACTCCTAGCTGCTTGCCTCATCATCCATTTTCTCCTTCCATCTTAGTAAAAGAACCCCAAATTTATCCAATATTAAACTATACACAGATAAAAGACTATAATTCCTGTCTTCCTTTGCAGCCAATATTCTGGCAAATGAGAAAAGTAACTGTGAAATTTTCTTCAAAGAGAGAGACTGGCCTCTTCTTTTCCCTTTCTTCCCTCCTACTACCTGGAACATAGATGTGATGGTTGAATCTAGCAACCATCTTCAGCCGGAGGATGAGGACCACCCTAGGTGTGGTGTAGTGACCAACCAGAAGGAGTTTATGTCCATGATGACTTTGTGGAACCTCCATCTCACCTGAAATCCCACCTGAAATGCCAATTTCCAAACTTATAGAGAATGAAACCTTGTGTGTTTAATCCATTATTTGTTATTTTTAGTTTTACTCACTTGCAACTGAACTTAATTCTAACTACTATTTTTACTCTTAAACCTTATCTTAGGGTCATATTCCTTCTTAATTGATTCACATGATTTCTGAAGAGATTATAATTTATAATTTATGGGATTATTAAAATAATTTCAGAAAAATATAATTCTAGCACTCTGGGAGGTCAAGGCGGGTGGATCACTAGAGCTCAGGAGTTCAAGACCAGCCTGGGCAACATGGCGAAATCCCATCTCTACAAAAAATACAAAAATTATCTGGGTGTGGTGGTGCCTGCCAGTAGTCCCAGCTGCTTGGGGGGCTGAAGTGGAAGGATTGCTTGAGCCAGAGAGGTGGAGGCTGCAGTGAGCAGAGATCCCGCCACTGTACTCCAGCCTAGGCAACAGAGTGAGACCCTATCTCAAAAAACAAATAAAAATTCCTAGCCAGGCATGGTGACTCGTGCCTTGAATCCCAGCACTTTGGGAGGCCAAAGCAAGAGGATCACTTCAGGCCAGGAGTTTGAGACTAGCCTGGGCAACATAGCAAGACCCCATCTCTATAAAAAAAATTTTTTTTAATAGCCAGACATGGTGGCACACGCCTGTGGTCTCAGCTACTGTGGAGGCTACAGCAGGAGGATCACTTGAGCCCAGGAGTTTGAGGTTATAGTAAGCTATGATAGCACCACTGCAGTCCAGCCTGGGTGATAAAGGAAGACCGTGTCTCTAAAAATAATAATAACAATAATAATAATTCCTTTAAAATTGAAATTCTTCACTTGGATGCCTCATATCTAGAAGGATAGCTGATATAGGAAATTTAAATAAGAATTTCAGTAATTATTTCATCTTAATAACCATGGCTAAAGGGTTGTTGTTTTTTAAGTCCTTTGTGGTTTGATAATCATTCTACTGAAAGTACACTGCATATTTCCCTGTCTTAGAAAGACTGAATTTTTTTTTTTGAGATGGAGTCTCACTCTGTCACCCAGGCTGGAATGCGGTGGCGTGATCTCGGCTCACTGCAACCTCTGCCTCCCAGGTTCAAGCGAGTCTCCAGCCTCAGCCTCCAGAGTAGCTGGGATTACAGGTGTGCGTCACCATGCCCAGCGAATTTTTGTATTTTTAGTAGAGATGGGGTTTCACAATGTTGGCCAGGCTGGTCTCAAACTCCTGACCTCAAGTGATCCGCCTGCCTCAGCCTCCCAAAGTGCTGGGATTATAGGCATGAGCCACCGCACCTGGCCAAAAGACTGAATTTTTTTGTCATTCAAATTTTTAATTTATTTCTTTCATAAATTTTGAATATATACATTTTATTCGCTTCAGGACTTAGTGTAGTGATTGGTGAATGAAACTAATATAGGAATTGTAAAATTTTTTATTTTAAAAATTTGAGCTTGCCATGCTCTTTTCCTCTTAAGACATGTACCCGCAGGTTCTGAAAGGTTTCCACCAACTGTGTAGCAGAAAATCTGTATATTTATTGCATTGAACTAGTGTGACTTGTAAAATATAATCAAAACATAACTATTCTCTTAAAACTAACTCAGTGGGGTTAGCTTTTTCCCCTGCCACAAAGATGAAAATTCCAGCAAGTCTCATGACTTTCCTGCCCACTTGCAGAAATCATAAGGTCTTAAATTTTTAAAATCACAAAATTCAGCCTCATTTGAAAGGGAGGATTCTGAGAAAAGAAACGTGTTCAGCTCTTCTCTCTTTCCTGTTCGTGTTCTCACCTACTCAATGGCTGTTGTCAGTGACTCTCTCATCCTTTTTATGGCTGCATAGTACTCCATGGTGTATATGTGCCACATTTCTTTATCCAGCCTATCATTGATGGGCATTTGGGTTGGTTCCAAGTCTTTGCATTGTGAATAGTGCTGCAATAAACATGTGTGTGTGTATGTCTTTATAGTGGAATGATTTATAACCCTTTGGGTATATACCCAGTAATGGGATTGCTGGGTCAAATGGGATTGCTGGTTCTAGATCCTTGAGGAATTGCCACACTGTCATCCACAATGGTTGAACTAATGTACACTCCCACCAACAGTGTAAATGCATTCCTCTTTCTCCACATCTTCTCCAGCATCTGTTGTTTCCTAACTTTTTAATGATCGCCATTCTAACTGCCATGAGATGGTATCTCATTGTGGTTTTGATTTGCATTTCTCTAATGACCAGTGATGATGATCTTTTTTTTTTCATATGTTTGTTGGCTGCATAAATGTCTTCTTTTGAGAAGTGTCTGTTCATATCCTTTGCCCACTTTTTGATGGGGTTGTTTTTTTCTTGTAAATTTGTTTAAGTTCCTTGTAGATTCTGGATATCAGCTCTTTGTCAGATAGATAGATTGCAAAAATTTTCTCCCATTCTATAGGTTGCCTGTTCACTCTGATGGTAGTTTCTTTTGCTGTGCAGAAGCTCTTTAGTTTAATTAGATCCCATTTGTCAATTTTGGCTTTTGTTGCCATTGCTTTTTGTGTTTTATTCATGAAGTCTTTGCCCATGCCTATATCCTGAATGGTATTGCCTAGGTTTTCTTTTAGGGTTTTTATGGTTTTAGGTCTAACATTTAAGTCTTTAATCCATCTTGAGTTAATTCTTGTATAAGGTGTGAGGAAGGGGTCCAGTTTCAGTTTTTTGCATATGGCTAGCCAGTTTTCCCAATGCCATTTATTAAATAGGGAATCCTTTCCCCATTTCTTGTTTTTGTCAGGTTTGTCAAAAATCAGATGGTTGTAGATTTGTGGTGTTATTTCTGAGGCCTCTGTTCTGTTTCATTGGTCTATATATCTGTTTTGGTACCAGTACCATGCTGTTTTTGTTACTGTAGCCTTGTAGTATAGTTTGAAGTCAGGTAGCGTGATGCCTCCAGCTTTGTTCTTTTTGCTTAGGATTGTCTTGGCTATACAGGCTCTTTTTTGGTTCCATATGGAATTTAAAGTATTTTTTTTAATGCTGTGAAGAAAGTCAATGATAGCTTGATGGGAATAGCATTGAATCTATAAATTACTTTGGGCAGTATGGCCATTTTCACAATATTGATTCTTCCTATCCATGAGCATGGAATGTTTTTCCATTTGTTTGTGTCCTCTTTTATTTCGTTGAGCAGTGGTTTGTAGTTCTCCTTAAAGAGGTCCTTCACATCCCTTATAAGTTTTATTCCTAGGTATTTTATTCTCTTCGTAGCAATTGTGAATGAGAGTTCACTCATGATTTGGCTCTGTTTGTCTATTGTTGATGTATAGGAATGCTTGTGATTTTTGCAGGTTGATTTTGTATCCTGAGACTTTGCTGAAGTTGCTTATCAGCTTAAGGAAATTTTGGGCTGAGACAATGGGGTGTTCTAAATATAAAATGATGTCATCTGCAAACAGAGACAATTTGACTTCCTCCTTCCTATTTGAATACCCTTTATTTCTTTCTCTTGCGTGATTGCCCTGGCCAAAATTTCCAGTACTATGTTAAATAGGAGTGGTGAAAGAGGGCATCCTTGTCTTGTGCCAGTTTTCAAAGGAAATGCTTCCGGCTTTTGCCCATTCAGTATGTTATTGGCTGTGGGTTTGTCATAAATAGCTCTTATTATTTTGACATACGTTCCATCAATACCTAGTTTATTGAGAGTTTTTTAGCATGAATGGGGTGTTGAATTTTATCGAAGGCCTTTTCTGCATCTGTTGAGATAATCATGTGGTTTTTGTCATTGGTTCTGTTTATGTGATGGATTATGTTTATTGATTTGCATATATTGAACCAGACTTGCATCCCAGGAATGAAGCCGACTTGACAGTGGTGGATGAGCTTTTTGATGTGCTGCTGGATTCGGCTTGCCAGTATTTTATTGAGGATTTTCGCATCTATGTTCATCAGGGATATTGGCCTGAAATTTTCTTTTTTTGTTGTGTCTCTGCCAGATTTTGGTATCAGGATGATGCTGGCCTCATAACATTAATTAAGGAGGAGTTCCTGTTTTTCTATTTTTTGGAATAGTTTCAGAAGGAATGGTACCAGCTCCTCTTTGTACCTCTGGTAGAATTCAGCTGTGAATCCGTCTGGTCCTGGACTCTTTTTGGTTGAAAGGCGATTAATTACTGCCTCAATTTCAGAACTTGTTATTAGTCTATTCAGGGATTCGACTTCTTCCTGGTGTAGTCTTGGGAGGGTATATGTGTCTAGGAATTTATCCATTTCTTCTAGATTTTCTAGTTTATTTGCCTAGAGGTGTTTATAGTATTCTCTGATGGTAGTTTGTACTTTTATGCAATCAGTGGTGATATCCCCTTTATCATTTTTTATTGTGTCTGTTTGATTATTCTCTCTTTTCTTCTTTATTAGTCTCTCTAGCGGTCTATTTCGTTAATCTTTTCAAAAAACCACCTCCTGGATTCATTCATTTTTTGAAGGCTTTTTTGTGTCTCTATCTCCTTCATTTCTGCTCTGATCTTAGTTATTTCTTGTCTTCTGCTAGCTTTTGAATTTGTTTGCTCTTGCTTCTCTAGTTCTTTTAAATGTGATGTTAGGGTGTTAATTTTAGATCTTTCCCACTTTCTCCTGTGGGATTTTAGTGCTATAAATTTCCCTCTAAACACTCCTTTAGCTGTGGCCCAGAGATTCTGGTACATTGTGTCTTTGTTCTCATTGGTTTCAAAGAACTTATTTATTTCTGCCTTAATTTTGGTAATTTTTCTCCATCCCTTTATTTTGAGCCCACGTGAGGTGGGTTTCCTGAATACAGCACACCGATGGGTCTTCACTTTTTATCCAATTTACCAGTCTGTGTCTTTCAACTGGGGCATTTAGCCCATTTACATTTAAGGTTAATATTGTTATGTGTGAATTTGATCCTTTCATTATGATGCTAGCTGGTTGTTTTGCCTGTTATTGATGCTGTTCCTTTATAGTGTTGACAGTCTTTACAATTTGGTATGTTTTTGCAGTGGCTGGCACTAGTTTTTCCTTTCCATATTTAGTTCTTCCTGCAGGAGTCTTGTAAGGCAGGCCTGGTGGTGACAAAATCCCTCAGCATTTGCTTGTCTGTAAAGGATTTTATTTCTTCTTCACTTATGAAGCTTAGTTTGGTTGGATATGAAATTCTGGGTTGAAAATTCTTTTCTTTAAGAATGTTGAATATTGGCCCCCACTCTCTTCTGGCTTGTAGGGTTTCTGTAGAGAGATCCGCTGTTAGTCTGGTAGGCTGCCCTTTGTGGGTAACCCGACCTTTCTCTCCGGCTGCCCTTAACAATTTTTCCTTCACTTCAACCTTGGTGAATCTGACAATTATGTGTCTTGGGGTTGCTCTTCTCAAGGAGTATCTTAGTGGTGTTCTCTGTATTTCCTGAATTTGAATGTTGGCCTGTCTTGCTAGGTTGGGGAAGTTCTCCTGGATAATATCCTGAAGAGTGTTTTCCAACTTGGTTCCATTCTCCCCATCACTTTCAGGTACACCAATCAAACGTAGGTTTGGTCTTCTCACATAGTCCCATATTTCTTGGAGGATTTGTTCATTTCTTTTCATTCTTTTTTCTCGAATCTTGTCTTCTTGCTTTGTTTCATTAAGTTGATCTTCAATCTCTGATATCTTTCCTTCCACTTGATGGATTTGGCTATTGATACTTGCGTATGCTTCACGAAGTTCTCATGCTGTGTTTTTCAGCTCCATCAGGTAATTCATGTTCTTTTCTAAACTGGTTATTCTAGTCAGCAATTCCTCTAACCTTTTATCAAGGTTCTTAGCTTCCTTGCATTGGGTTAGAACATGCTCCTTTAGCTCAGAGGAGTTTGTTATTACCCACTTTCTGAAGCCTTCTTCTGTCAATTCATCAAACTCATTCTCCATCCAGTTTTGTTCCCTTTCTGGTGAGGAGTTGTGATCCTTTGGAGGAGAAGAGGCATTCGGTTTTTGGAATTTTCAGCCTTTTTGCACTGTTTTTTTCTCATCTTCATAGATTTATCTACTTTTGGTCTTTGATGTTGGTGACCTTCAGATGGGGTTTCTGTGTGGATGTCCTTTTTGTTGATGTTGATACTATTCCTTTCTGTTTGTTAGTTTTCCTTCTAATGGTCAGGCCCCTCTGCTGCATGTCTGCTGGAGTTTGCTGGAGGTCTAATCCAAGCCCTGTTTGCCTGGGTATCATCAGTGGAGGCTGCAGAACAGCAAAGATTACTGCCTGTTCCTTCCTCTGGAAGCTTCATCCCACAGGGACACCCACCAGATGCCAGCCAGAACTCTCCTATATGAGGTGTCTGTCGACCCCTGCTGGGAAGTATCTCCCAGTCAGGAGGCACAGGGGACCCACTTGAGGAGGCAGTCTGTCCCTTAGCAGAGCTCGAGTGCTGTGCTGGGAGACCTACTGCTCTCTTCAGAGCTAGCCAACAGGAATGTTTAAGTCTACTGAAGCTGTGCCCAAAGGAGCCCCTTCTTCCAGGTGCTCTGTCCCAGGGAAATGGGAGTTTTATCTATAAGCCCCTGACTGGGGCTGCTGCCTTTCTTTCAGAGATGCCCTGCCCAGAGAGGAGGAATCTAGATAGGCAGTCTGGCTATAGTGGCTTTGCCGCCCTGCAGTGGGCTCCACCCAGTTCAAACTTCCTGGCAGTTTTGTTTACACTGTGAGGGGAAAACCACCTACTTAAGCCTCAGTAATGACAGACGCCTCCCCCCACACCAAACTCAAAGTCCTAGGTCGACTTCAGACTGCTGTGCTGGCAGTGAGAATTTCAAGCCAGTGGATCTTAGCTTGCTGGGCTTTGTGGCGGTGGGATCCGCTAAGCTAGACCACTTGGCTCCCTGGCTTCAGCCCCCTTTCCAGGAGAGTGAACAGTTCTGTCTCGCTGGCAGTCCAGGCGCCACTGGGGTAAGAAAAAAAAAAAAAAAAAAACTCCTGCAGCTAGCTCAGTGTCTGCCCAAACGGCCACCTAGTCTGTGCTTGAAACCCAGGGCCCTGGTGGTGTAGGCACCTGAGGGAATCTCCTGGTCTGTGGGTTGCGAAGACCATGGGAAAAGCATAGTATCTGGGCCAGAATTTACCATTCCTGATGGCTTCCCTTGGCTAGGGAAGGGAGTTCCCCAACCCCTTGTGCTTCCCAGGTGAGGTGACACCCCACCCTGCTTCAGCTTGCCCTCCATGGGCTGCACCCACTGTCTAACCAGTCCCAATGAGATGAGCCGGGTAACTCGGTTGGAAATGCAGAAATCACCCGCCTTCTGCATTGATCTCACTGGGAGCTGCAGACTGGAGCTGTTCCTATTCATCCATCTTGCCAGCCACCCTCAGTTTTACATTTTAAGTTTGACAGTGATTAGACATCCAAGCGAAGACTTTTTATTTTATTTTATTTTTTGAGACACAGTCTTGCTCTGTCACCCAGGCTGTAGTGCAGCAGCATGATCTCGATTCACTGCAACCCCTGGAAGGCCTCCCAGGTTCAAATGATTCTCCTGCCTCAGCCTCTGGAGTAGCTGGGATTACAGGCACCCACCACCACACCTGGCTATTTTTTGTATTTTTAGTAGAGATGGGCTTTCACCATGTTGGCCAGGCTGGTCTCAAACTCCTGACCTTAGGTGATCCTCCCGCCTCAGCCTCCCAAAGTGCTGGAATTACAGGCATGAGCCACCATGCCCTGCCTATTTTATTTTTTGAGACAGGGCCTCCCTCTCTTGCCCAGGCTGGAATGCAGTGGTGCATGATAGCTCACTGCAACCTCAAACTCCTGGGCTCAAGTGATTCTCCTGCCTCAACTTCCAAAGTAGCTGAGACTACAGGTGTATGCCGCCATGCCTGGTTAATTTTTTTCTGTAGAGGTGGGGTCTTGCTATGTTGCCCAGTTTGGTGCAAGTGGCAATTTTGACTAGAAAATTAAATATATGATCTTGGGTTCAGATCCACGCCGGAGAGAGAAATTTGAAACTCATTAACATATAGTCTTCTTCCTTTTTAAAAAACAATGTCGAAAATTACATGAAAGATGCAAGGATAGCACAAACAACGTTTTTCCTCAGTCATTTGAGAATAATGACAAAAGCTGACCCAGTAATGACACAATGAGAATGCTGACATCATGCCCCATCACCCCGATACTTCAGTGTGTTCTTCCTATAAATAAGGACATTTTCCTGTATAAACACAATAAACCCATCAAAATCTAGAAATTAAGACTGCTATACTTACCTAACCCTCAGACCTTATCCAAATCATAATGTCCTTTATAATAAAAGGATTCAGTTCAGAATTTACCTATTATGTCTCTTTAGTCTCCTTCACTCAGGAATATTTCCTTGGGCTTTCGTTGATTTTCATGGCCTTGCTGCTCTTGAAGATTAACAGGCCAGTTATTTTGAAGTATATCCCTCAATTTTGAATTTATTTTATATTTCATCATGATTAGATTCAGATTATGCATCTCTCTATTAAGAATATAAATAAGCAATCCTATATTCTTATTGCATCCTATCAGGTGTTAGGGACACAATTGCAATTTGTCTCATTATTGATGGTGTTCATTTGAATCACTTGATTAAAGTAATATAAGCTTCTCCATTTTAAAGCTTTTTTTTCCCTTTTGTACTTAATAAGTATTTTGTGGAAAAGTACTTTGAAGCTATGTAAATATCCTATTCTTTTTTGTTTTTGTTTTGAGACAGGGTATTGCTCTGTCTCCCAGGCTGGAGTGCAGTGCCAGGATCATAGCTCACTGTAGCCTCAACCTCCCAGGCTCAGGTGATGTTCCCACCTGAGCCTCCTGGGTAGCTGGGACTAGAGATGCACGCTAGTAGTTTTTTTTTTTTTTTTTTTTTTTTTTTTTTTGGTAAAACAGGGTTTTACCATGTTGCTCAGGCTGCTCTTGAACTTCTGGGCTCAAGCAATCTACCTGCCTTGGCCTCTCAAAGTGCAGGGATTACAGGTGTGAGCCACCACGTCTGGCAAATAGCCTGTTCTTCATCAAACTTTATTTATTTATTTATTTATTTACTTATTTATTTATTGAGATGGAGTCTTGCTCTGCCGCCCAGGCTGGAGTGCAAATGGCATGATCTCAGCTCACTGCCACCTCCGCCTCCTGGGTTCAAGCAATTTTCCTGCCTCAGCCTCTGGAGTAGCTGGGATTACAGGCACCCACCACCACACCTGGCTATTTTTTGTATTTTTAGTAGAGATGGGCTTTCACCATGTTGGCCAGGGTGGTCTCAAACTCCTGACCTCAGGTGAAACACCTGCCTCGGCTTCGCATAGTGCTGGGATTACAGGCATGAGACACTATGCCCGACCTTCAAACTTTCCATGTATTAAATTTATTAATTTATGTTTGTATTGACTCATCGTTTTTTAAATGAGTATAATCTGTTTCCATCATTAATTCTCAAATGATCTCATCCCATGATTTGAAGAAGTCTAAATAAATAAATATCCAATTGTCTCAGATTTGGTCAGTAGAAAGCCCAAGCTGGCTTCTATCTTTTGATATACCCCATCATTCTTAGAGCACTTTTTTGTCTGGCTCAGCAGATGTTCCAGGGTTAATTTGTATTTTTGCTGCCCCAGTACTGGAATCAGCCATTTCTCAAAGAACCCTGGTTATTTTTGTGGAGAACGATACTTAGAAGTCAAAATCTGGGGCTAGATGTGCTCAGTTGCTACTGGGGTGTAGCTACTCCCAGGCTCTGTCAGTGGTCAGAAGTGAGGAATATAGAGATAAAAATAGAGATACATGAAAACATATACACTTTTACATCTATATTTATTTCTATAACTATATTTCTCTATCAATCAATCTATTTAGATATACAACCATAAATTCACACAAATATCTCCTATTCTAATCAAACATCACAAGGTTTATTCTAGTATTCTTTTCCATCTGACAATGGGGAACCTGGCTCTAACTTTTTAATATATTTATTTATGTAATTAAGCCCCCTGTAATAACAGATCATTGATTGTCACCACCACTCTCTTCTATGCACAAATGTCCTCCTCACTCCACTCAGTCTCTAACACCCATACCTGTCTACCCCTGCCATGTAAATGTCTTTCTCATTCTGCTTAGGCTTTGACTCCTCGTGCATGACCAGTTTTCTGTGTGGATACCCAGTAGCCCATACTATGCTGCCCCTCTCCATGGATGTCCTTCTCACTCTGCTCAGGCTATAACTATCCTTGCTACACAGTCCTCTTATGCAAGCATCCTCCTTTCCCAGATTGGGCTCCAAAATCCCAATTGGCCTCTGCGATTCTCTCCAACTCAGGCCCAATTCCAACCTTGCTTTTTCCACCTAATGGCTTTGGGATCAAATCATTTAAGAAGAGAAGGGAGAGAAAGGAAAGGGGAAGAGAAAGATATATATATATATCCTATATCTATATCTATACCTAGATATCCTATATCTAAAACTATATACAAACTACATATACGTAACTATATATATACATATATATGTATGTAACTACATATATACACATATATATATGTGTGTATATATATAGTTTTTGAAGCCACAAGACTGATTGAAAGCTCCTAGGGAATGAAATGAGGGTAGATAGAGAAGAGGAGAACTGAGCTAGCTGTGGGGCACTCCAGTTTTGACATTTACTTGTCAATGTAATGAAGAGGAACCAGCAAAGTAGACTCCAAAGAAGCCAAAGAGATAAGGGAGAAACCAGGAGAGAGAGGTTTTTTTGGAAGCCAATACAGAATGTGTTCCAAGAAGATCAACTGTGCTGAATACTGCTAAGTGGTCAACCATGATATCATGAAGACTGATAATTTGGCATTGGGTTTAGTGATATGGAGGGCAATGGTATACTTGATGAAAGTATTGCCAGTGGAATAGTGAAGGCAAAAAGGCTTATTAGAGTGGATTCAAGATAGAATGAGAGATGACCGAGGGACAACAAATTTAGATAATTCCTTTGAGATTTTCTGCAAAAAGAAGTGGAGCTGTGGCTAATGAAGGATGTGAGATCAGGATAGAGTTTCTTTTATTAAGTGGGAGATATTCAAATATATATTATATGTTGATGTTAATGATTCTACAAAAAGAGAAAAGTTGATACAGGAAAGAGATGGAATAATTTTGGGAGCAAAAGAGGATAGGACCAAGAGCACAGGAGGGAGGGGTTAGACTCAGACAGAAACAGGAATATTTCAACCTTCATAGTAGAAGGGAAGGTAAGACGCAGGTAAGTGAGTAGAATTAGTGGTGAGAAGTTGTGAAGGTTCTCTTCTAGTTGCTTCTTTTTTTCAGTGCAGTGTTAATAGAAAGCAAGATCATCAGCTGAGAGGGAGGAGGAAGAAAGAGGCTTGAGGGGAACAGCTTCATCTGAAGAGTAGAAGAGTCAAATGACTATGGAATTGTAAAGAATTGCTGGGCAACACTGAGAACCCACTTGAGGCTTGAGGTCATAATTTTAAAGTGAGTCCAATTAGCATGATAATTTGTTCTTCTCCAGTTGATTAGATGTAGACATGGAGTAGGTGAGAAGTTGCATTTCATCAGGCTTGGAGTTTTGCCAGGCAAGTACCAAAGGAGAGAAGGGCAAGGGTGTTGAGAGTGTGAATTCTCTGTACAAACCATAGGTGGTTACCTCATGAAGTATTTTATGAAGCATTATATAATGCTTAAAATGCATTTTAATAAAAAAATTAAAATAATTATAAAGTAGTTTCATCATAGTGATACATGTATATATGTGTATTTATATTGAAAAATATATAAATATGTAAATAAAATATTATTTTAACTATAATTGCCAATAAAATTTGGAGATAATATTGTTTACGTGTCCAGGAATGACAAATACTAAATACATTCAGAAGGCAATTTTATCATCATCATCATCAATATTTTCACTATATGACTATGGACTCTATAATAAATGGCTGTTGTTCCTTATCTATGAAGTGAATGCAGTTTAGGAAATAATGAGCTAAACTTTTACCTTTGCATCTAGGGGGCTATTAACTTAAGTATTTCAATCCTCCTCACCCCTCTGTTTTGTCCTGAGGCACTATTAGTTCAGTAATTTCATTATCTCTTTCTAAGATACTATAACTAAGCCAATAGGTGAATACATTCGTTGATATCCAGATGTTCCTTAGGCCTTAATCCCTTTTAGAACTGTGTGGGCCAAGGCCTTCATGTGTTCATTCATTCACTCACAATTACTCAAACAACCGCCATATATTTGCTCAGTGGGGGAACAGAAAAACTAACACACTAAATTTTCTACCCTCAAGAGGGTTTCTCAACAGTAGGCCAGATGAGACATGCACACAAATAATTCTATAAAGCAATACGTAATGAGTGTTAGTTATATTGTTATACAAACTAAATGCTATAGTTATATAGATTGATTGTTAATTCCAGGTGTAATGACAAAGTAGCTATTAAGGAAGACATGGTATTTGAACTGGGACTTGAAAGATGGCAGAGTTTTGAATGATAGAGAATAGAATAAGAAAGCATTCTAGAGGCTGGATGCACAGGCTCACGCCTGTAATCCTAGCACTTTGAGAGGCCAAGGTGGGAAAATTGCTTAAGGCAAGGAGTTCAGGATCAGCTTGTGAAACATAGTGAGATCCGATCTGTACAAAAAATTAAAAAATAAAAAGTAAATAGAAAAAAGCAAGGTAAGCAGAAGGGTTAAAAAGAGCATCTGTATTGTAAGAAAATACTTGAGTTGTTGCCAGGTGCAGTGGCTAACACCTGTAATCCTAGCACTTTGGGAGGCCAAGGCAGGTGGATCACTTGAGGCCAGGAGTTTGAGACCAGCCTGGCCAGCAAGGCAAAATCCTGTCTCTGCTAAAAATACAAAAATTAGCCAACTGCAGTGGTACAAGCCTGTAGTCTCAGCTACTTGGGTGGCTGAGGCATGAGAATTGCTTGAGCCTGGAAGGTGGAGGTTGCAGTGAGGTGAGAGCATGCCACTGCACTCCAGCCTAGGTGACAGAGTGAGACTCTGTCTCAAAAAAAAAAAAAAAAAAAATTGCTTGAGCTGGAATAAGAAGACCTGAGCTTGACTCTCAAATCTGACATGCATTACCTGTGTGATTTTCTTTGGTAATGGTTACTCTCTGTATATGTTTTTGCCTCATCTTTACAGCACTGTTAGTGATACTGTTAATAATACAGGACTATTATAAGAATTAAGCAATATTGGCTGGGCACGGTGGCTCATGCCTCTAAGCCCAGCACTTTTAGAGGCGAGTTGGGCAGATCACTTGAGGTCAGGAGTTTGGGACCAGCCTGGCCAACATGGTGAAACCCTGTCTCTACTAAAAATACAAAAATCAGCCGAGCGTGGTAGCGGGTGCCTGTAATCCCAGCTACTCAGGAGGCTGAGGCATGAGAATTGCTTGAACCTGGGAGGCAGAGTTTGCAGTGAGCTGAGATTGCACCACTGCACTGTAGCCTGGGTGACAGAGTGAGACTCTATCTCAAAAAAAAAAAAAAGAATTAAGCAATATTTATTATGAATACTTACATTTCATACTTATTCTGAAAAATTCTTGAAAATTATAAAGCCTTATATAAAGCCCCAGGATTAAGGGAAAAGAAAGTAGTCCAGATTTGATAATTCAGATTTTTAAAAAGTATAGTAGACTGCATGATGGATTAGAGCAAAGAACATGGAGTCACTCTTCTTTGCTCTAATCCATCATGCATTCTACTATATTTTTAAAAAATATAGAGATATATTA
The DNA here is from genome assembly GCF_029289425.2 of Pan paniscus. Lineage (NCBI taxonomy): Eukaryota > Metazoa > Chordata > Mammalia > Primates > Hominidae > Pan > Pan paniscus. Next base: position 75,589,297 of record NC_073249.2, read on the forward strand.
GGAAGCCATACAAATAGTCAGTGAGGGTGTGGTACCAGCTTGTAGCAGGGGTAAGAGACAAGATATGCAATAGTATCAGTAATAATAAAATCAGGAGATATTAGTATTAGAAGTAAGATATTAATAGAATTAGATAAGGAAGTGGATATGAAAGTAATTTTGAAACTGTATGCAATATGAGCCATCCCATGCAGATTCATTTCTTTTTTGGGTAATTCTTCAGATGCTGAATAAATCTATGAAAAAGGGAGAAAATGACACTTCATTCAAGAATACCCTTCTGGAACCCAGGAGGGGTTCAAGGGTATTCAAGAATAGCCTTCTTGAATACCCTTGAGTGGAAAAATAATTGGGCTTCTTGCATATGGAAGTCTTCTGAAGGAAAGAAGACAGAAAAATGTTAAAATAGTACTTTTGAAACAGAATTAGCCTCTTGGGAGAAGACAAATTCGTTTGTGAGAAGTACAGTAGATGGCCAAGTATGATATTGACTGGCATAAAAAGACTAACTTGCCTAACACTGTATTCCCCAGTAGTCATGCTACAATGGTCAATGTTTACTGTTTTGAATTTTGAAATACTGAAGGTTTCTGTTATACATATATATATATATATAAAACAGAAAGTTATATATATAACAGAAAGTTATAAATATATATAAAACAAAGATATATATAACAGTAAGTTATATATATATAACAGAAAGTTTTATATATATATATATATATATATAATTTTGGAATAATTCATCAAGGAAATGAATGGAGCTTGCTATAAAATGCCAGCAGAGGAACCCACTAGTAGAGAGGGAGCTTTTAAGGGCACAAAGCTTGTTGAAAAGGTATCACCTTAAAAGTAATTAATGTATCATTTATTTTTACCTAGAATGATGAGAAGGAAAAGCAATATAGGACAGGAGAATTTTGCTGAAGAGGCAGGGGACCATGAATGGTCTCATACTGGCACTGACAACATCTGGCATTGTTATACTGTGACAGTCTCCCACCCTTCATTCCTGGTTGCTATGTGTAATATGAGGCAGAATAATGGGCAATACCTTAGGAGAATTGCTCCCTAAATATTAGGTCCTTCTAGCAGTGCATGGAACTGGAAAGAGGAATTGTCATATACTGAGATAGGGAAAATTTTAGGAGGAGCAACTTCAAGGTGGAAGAAGGGCAGACTCTGGAGTTAAACTTTAGATGCATAAAGGTTTAGATGCCTATTAAGTATCCCAATAGAGATGTCAAATCAGCAGTTAGATTATAAAGTTGGATTTATAAGACCGGAGTTCAGGAGAGAGGTCTGAGCTAGAGACAAAAATTTGAGATTGCCAGTAATAGGGAAGTTATTTAAAGCCATGAAACTGAATGACATCACCAAGGGAAAGAATGGAAATGAAGAGAAAAGGGCAAAGGGCTGAGCCCTAGATCACTTCAACATTTATAGGCTGAGATGAGGATGAACTCTCAAAAGAGACTGTGGCTGATGAAGCAGACAGGAAATCAGCAAAGTATGCTATATAGGAGCCAAATAAGTATAGTGTTTCAAGGAGAAAGGAATGAGCAGCTGGTATTGAATGGTTAAGAAGGAAAGAAGTGAGAATTCCAGTATCAGTCCTGGATTTCAAGGAAATGAAGATAACAAAGATTTTTTGTTTATTTGCTAGCTTCCTTTTAAAAATCACAGCTAGGCTGGGCGCGGTGGCTCATGCCTGTAATCCCAGCACTTTGGGAGGCCAAGGCAGGCGGATCACGAGGTCAGGAGATTGAGACCATCCTGGCTAGCATGGTGAAACCCTGTCTCTACTAAAAATACAAAAAATTAGCCAGGTGTGGTGGCGGGTGCCTGTAGTCCCAGCTGCTCAGGAGGCTGAGGCAGGAGAATGGCGTGAACCCAGGAGGTGGAGCTTGCAGTGAGCCGAGATTGCGCCACTGCACTCCAGCCTGGGCGACAGAACGAGACTCCGTCTCAAAAAAAAAAAAAAAAAAAATCACAGCTAGAGAGGTAATGATTCTTACTGCCTTTAAGATAGACATGTCTTTATGAAGATGTGAACTATCTTTATAAAGATTATAATCAGATTATTCATTGAAATTACTACACTTCCAAAATAGTCACATTTACTTATTGAGTTCCTTTCATGAAGAAGACTCTGTGCTAGTTGCAGGAGAAAAAAAGATAAGTAAAATATGGGCCCTATCTCAAAAAATAATTATTGCTACCATATTCTGTTACCTACTATATACTTGGCATTGTGCTAGGCACTTTACAAATATTATCTCAAATATATAAACAAATATATAATTACCTCAATATATAATTATATATAGCAAATATATAATTACCTCAATATATAATTATATATAACTATATATAATTATATAACAAATATATAATTACCTCAAATATATAAACAAATATAGGTATTTTTATAATCATTTTAAAGATAAGAAAATTGAGGTACTGACAGGTTAAATGACTTGACCAAGTCATTTGTGTACTAGTAATAAGAGGAGGAATCATGTGTGTATGTGTGTGTGAAAGAAAGAGACCATTTATTTAACTCAGCGGTTTTATGGTTCAGTAATTTGGGCTGGACTTTGATGGGCAGCTTTTCTGGTCTCAGTTGAACTGGTTTATGCATCTGCAGTCAATTTCCAGGAACCTAAGAGGTTCTGCTTTTAGAGTTTAGCAAAAAGCAGCCAGGAGATGGGGATGACTGCACTATATGTCTCTCATCCTGCATCAGGCTAGTACCAGCTTATTCACATGCACTAGCAGGTTTCCAAGCAGAAGTACGCAAGTCTCGTAAGGCCTGGACTCAGAACTGGCACACAATATTACTTCTTCCACATTGTATTGGTCAAAGCAAGTCACAAGGACCCCATACAAGGTGTGGGGAAACTGCCCAATAAATACGCCCACAACATCTTGCACTTAGTAGATGCTCAGTAAGTGCTTATTGAACAAATGATGACTTCAGTCTTTTTTTTTTCTTTTTTTTTTTTTCTTTTTGAGACGGAGTCTTGCTCTGTCACCCAGGCTGGTGTGCAGTGGCACGATCTCGGCTCATTGCAACCTCTGCCTCCCAGGTTCAAGCAATTCTCATGGCTCAGCCTCCTGAGTAGCTGGGATTACAGGCGCACCACCATACCCAGATAATTTTTCATATTTTTAGTAGAGATGGGGTTTCACCATGTTGTCCAGGGTGGTCTCTAACTCCTGATCTCAGGTGATCCGCCCGCCTCGGCCTCTCAAAGTACTGGGATTACAGACATGAGCCACCACACCCAGCCCACTCCTATTTTTCGTTTCAGAATAGCAAATGATAAGCACAAGAAATGGGGGCAAGAGGCGGCCCCAATGAGGATCTCAGTGAACAAGCTTAGCTGGCCCCAAAAAAAGCTCCTCTAAAGAGTTCCAGGGCATCCTCAGAAACCTAGTATCTCGCCCAAGCCTGGCCACCTGAATTAGAAGCTACGTGCCCTTTGTTATGGGTAGAGAAAAACTTCTAGACTTTTGTCAGGGCATGGAGACAGTCTCCTTTTATTCCCCCACCCCCCAAATTTAACATCTTTATTAAGACATAAATGATGCAGAAAAAATTGCACATATTTAAAACGTGCAAAAAATTTTTTGAGGCAGGGTCTCATTCTGTCATCCAAGCTGTAGTGCAGTGGCGTGATCATGGCTCGCTGCAGGCTCAATTTCCCAAGTGCAAGCCATCTTCTGCCTCAGCCTCCCAAGTAGCTGGAACTACAGGTGTGAGCCACCATGCCCACCTAATTTTTGAAAACGTTCTTGTAGAGATGAGGTCTCACTACGTTGCCCAAGCTGGCCTCAAACTCCCGAGCTCAAACCATCTACCTGCCTTGGCCTGCCAAAATACTGGAATTACAGGCATGAGCCACTATGCCTGGCCTAAAGTGTGCAATTTGATACCTCTCGACATATATAAACACCTGTGAAACTATCACCACCACCAAGATAATTATATCTATCACCCCAAATTTTCTCATGCCCCTTTCCCTCATGCCTCTCTCTGTCTATTCCTTCCCAAGAAACCACTAATTTGCTTTCTGTCACTATAGGTTAGTTTGCATTTTCTAGAATTTTATTTAAGTAAAATCACACACACTTTTTTGTCCAGCTTCTTTCATTCAGCATAATTATTTTGAGATTCACCCATGTTGTGTGTATCAATACTTCTTCCTTTTTATTGCTGAGTAATATTTCTCTGTATAGTTACTCTTCAATTACAGTCATCCCTCAGTTTTCTTGGGGACTGGTTTCAGGATTCCCACGTTTACCAAAATCTGCACACGTTCAAGTCCCACAGTCAGCCCTGCAGAAAGAACCCTTGTATAAAAGAGAAGTTGCCCTGTTGTATACATGGGTTTTGCATTTCTTGAATACTGTATTTTCAATCTGCATTTGGTTGAAAAAAATTCATATATAAGTTCACCTGCATAAGTCAAACCCATGTTGTTCAAGAGTCAAATGTTTTTATCTGTGTACTTGCTGATGTACTTTTTGTGTTGTGGTAGCCAATTTTTTGTTGTTGTTCAATTAACTTATTAATTTATTTTTTTGAAGGAGTGTATCAGTTCGTTTTCACTCTGCTATGAAGAAATACCTGAAACTGAGTAATTTACAAAAAAAGAGGTTTAATTGGCTCATAGTTCTGCAGGCTGTACAGGAAGCATAGCAGCTGGCATCTGCTGTATTTCTGGAGAGGCCTCAGAAAACTTAAAATCATGGCAGAAGGCAAAGGAGGGGTGAACGCCTCACATGGCCAGAGCAGGAGAAAGTCGGGGAGGTGCTACACACTTTTAAACAACCAGATCTTGTGAGAACAAAATCACTATACAGTACAAAGAGGGGACAGTGCTAAACCATTAGAAACTGCCCCCATCAGGGCCAAGGTGGCCGACTAGAAGCAGTGGTGATTGGAGGCTCCCATCAAAAAGGACCATAATAAGCATGTGAATCCTTCACCAGCAACCAAGGTATTCAGGTTCTCATCAGAATGGACTAGGGGACTGGTGTGACCCACGGAGAGGAAAGAAGAGCAGTGTAGTGAGGTGGCCCACCTGAGAGCCACACAGGGCAGTGGAGTCCCCAGCCCACAGCCAAGGGAGGTGGTGAGTGGGCATGGTACCCAGCTGGGGAAACAGTGCTTTTTCCACAGAACTGAGCGGCCCACAGATCAGAAGATCCCACTCGCAAACCCATGCCACTGGGGCCTAGTGTCCCAACCCCAGAGCCATACATATTCTCAATAGCCTCTCAGCTAGAATCTGCTTAAGCCTACCAAGCTCCTGGGGGGAAGGGGCAACCAGCACCACGGTTGCAGCTGCCTGCTGTCTAAGCCATTTGAGCTCCTTGGGGGAGGGGCAGCAGCCAGCACTGGGACTCACAACTGCCTAACACACTGAGCTCCCTGGGCAGGGGAAGGATGGCAGCCATCTCTATGGCTCCAGGCCACACTTTTCCCCTGCTGGGGCCAGGAAGGCTGGACGGCTTGGTCCCAAGATGTGTCCCCCACAGCCCAACACACTGGCTGTGACATACTGTGTCCAGAGTGCCTCTTCAAGCCTGACTCTGACTCATCCTTCCTCACTGGGCAGGGCTTCCCTGCAGGGACTCCAGTAACTCCAGCCAGAGGCTCAGGGACAGAACCCGGATCTCCTGGGCCTGAGCCCCTAGGGGGAGGAGTGGCCACAGTCTCTGGACCAGCAGACTTAGCCTTTCCTCCTGGTAGTTCTGAGGAATCCAGGCAGCCCAGAGGAGTGGGTTTCCCACCCAGCAAAGCACACCCCTCCACCAAGGGACAAAGTACTTCATTAAAACAGGTCCTGTTCCCCATGCCACCCAACTGGGTGAGACCCTCCAACAGGTGTTGTCAGACACCCTATACAGGAGTGATCCTACTGGCATCAGTTTGGTGCCCCTTGAGGTCAGAGGTCCCAGAAGAAGGAGCAGGCACTCATCTTTGCTGTTCTCCTCCTTGAGTGACATCTCCAGGCACAAGAACGAACCAGATGAATAGGGCCTGAAGTGGAACCCCCCAGCAAATCGCAGTATCCCTACAGAAGAGGGATCTGACCATTGAAAGAAAAACAAACAAACAAAGAGTAACAACACAGCAAAAAGCCCCCACAAAAACCCCATCCAAGGATCAGCAGCCTCAAAGATCGAAACTAGACAAACTCATGAAGATCAGAAAGAATCAACAAAAAAATGCTGAAAACCCAAAAGGCCAGAGTGCCTCTTCCCCTCCAAATGATTGCATTGTCTCTCCAGAAAGGGCGCAGAACTGGACGGAGGATGAGATGGGTGAATTGACAGAAGTAGGCTTCAGAAGATGGATAATAAAAAACTATGCTGAGCTAAAGGAGCATGTTCTAATTCAATATGAAGAAGCTAAGAACCTTGATAAAAGGTTAGAGGAGCTGCCAGCTAGAATAACCAGCTTAGAGAGGAACATAAGTGATCTGATGGAGCTGAAAAACACAGCACGAGAACTTTGTGAAGCATACACAGTATCAATAGCTGAATCGACCAGGCAGAAGAAAGGATATCAGAGTTTGAAGACCACCTTGCTGAAATAAGGCATGCGAACAAGGCTAGAGAAAAAAGAATGAAAAGGAATGAACAAAGCCTCCAAGAAATATGGGACTTCGTAAAAAGACAGAACCTATGATTGATTGGAGTACCTGAAGGAGATGGGGAGAATGGAAACAAGCTGGAAAACACACTTCAGGCTATTCAGGAGAACTTCCCCAACCTAGCAAGAAAGGCCAACATGCAAATTCAGGAAATACAGAGAGCACCACCAAGATACTCCATGAGACGATCAACCCCAAGACACATAATCATCAGATTCTCCAAGGTTGAAATGAAGGAAAAAAATGTTAAGGACAGCCAGAGAGAAAAACCAGGTCACCTACAAAGGGAAGTCCATCAGACTAACAGTGGAGCTCTCAGCAGAAACTCTACAAGCCAGAAGAGATGGGGGGGGGCCAATATTCAACATTCTCAAAGAAAATAATTTTCAACCCAGAATTTCATATCCAGCCAAACTAAGCTTCATAGTGAAGCAGAAATAAAACCCTTTCCAGACAAGCAAATGCTGAGGGATTTCATTATCACAAGGCCTGCCTTGTAAGAGCTCCTGAAAGCAGCACTAAATATGGAAAGGAAAACTGCTACCAGCCACTGCAAAAACACATCAAAATATAAAGACCAATGACAGTATGAAGAAACTGCATCAACTAGTGTGCAAAATAACCAGACAGCATCATGACAGAATCAAATTTACACATAATAATACTAACTTTAAATGTAAAAGGGCTAAATGCCCCAGTTAAAAGACACAGACTGGCAAATTGGATAAAGAGTCAAGACCCATCAGTGTGCTGTATTCAGGAGACCCATCTCATGTGCAAAGACACACATAGGCTCAAAATAAAGGGATGCAAGAAAATTTACCAAGCAAATGTAAGGCAAAAAAAAAAAAAAAAAAAAGCAAGGGTTGCAATCCTAGTCTCTGACAAAACAGACTTTAAATCAACAAAGATTAAAAAAAGACAAACAAGGGCATTACCTAATAGTAAATGGAACGATTCAACAAGAAGAGCTAACTGTTCTAAATATATATGCACCCAATACAGGAGCACCGAGATTCATAGAGCAAGTTCTTAGAGACCTACAAGGAGACTTAGACTCCCACACAATAATAGTGGGAGACTTTAACACCCCACTGTCAATATTAGATCAATGAGACAGAAAATTAACAAAGATATTCAGGACTTGAACTCAGCTCCGGATCAAGTGGAACTAACAGACATCTACAGAACTCTCCACCCCAAGTCAACAGAATATACATTCTTCTCAGTGCTACATTGCACTTATTCTAAAATCAACCACAGAATTGGAATTAAAGGACTCCTTAGCAAATGCAAAAGAATTGAAATCATAACAGTCTCTCAGACCACAGGGCAATCAAATTAGAACTCAGAATAAAGAAACTCACTCAAAACCACACAATTACATGGAAATTGAACAACTTGCTCCTGAATGACTACTGGGTAAATAATGAAATTAAGGCAAAAATCAAAAATTATTTGAAACCAATGAGAACAAAGAGACAATATACCAGAATCTCTAGGCTACAGCTAAAGCAGTGTTAAGAGGAAAATTTATAGCACTAAATACCCACATCGGAAAACTAGAAAGATCTCAAATTGACACCCTAACATCACAATTAAAAGAGCTAGAGAGGCAAGAGCAAACTAATCCAAAAGCTAGCAGAAGACAAGAAATAACTAAAATCAAAGCAGAATTAAAGGAGATAGAGACATGAAAAACCCTCCAAAAAATCAATGAATCCAGGGGCGGATTTTTTGAAAAAATTAACAAAATAAGACTGCTAGCTCAATTAATAAAGAAGAAAAGAGAGAAGCATCAAATAGGCACAATAAAAAATGATAAATGGGATATCACCCCTGACCCCATGGAAATACAAACTACCATCAGAGAATGCCATAAACACCTTTACACAAATAAACTAGAAAATCTAGAAGAAATGGATAAATTCCTGGACACATACACCCTCCCAAGACTCAACTAGGAGAAGTCCAATCCCTGAGTAGACCAATAACAAGTTCTGAAATTGAGGCAGTAATTAATAGCCTACCAACCAAAAAAGTTAAAAAGCCCAGGACCAGACGGATTCACAGCCAAATTCTACCAGAGTTACAAAGAGGAGCTGGTACCATTCCTTCTGAAATTATTCCAAATAATTGAAAAGGAGGGACTCCTCCCTAACTCATTTTATGAAGCCAGCATCATCCTGATACCAAAACCAGGAAGAGACCCAAGAAAAGAAAGAAAACTTCAGGCCAATATCCCTGATGAACATCGATGTGAAAATCCTCAATAAAATACTGGCAAACCAAATCCAGCAGCACATCAAAAAGCTTATCCATCATTTTCAAGTTGGCTTCATCCCTGGGATGCAAGGCTAGTTCAACATATGCAAATCAATAAACATAATCCATCACATAAACAGAACCAATGACAAAAACCACGTGATTATCTCAATAGATGCAGAAAAGGCCTTCGATAAAATTCAACATCCCTTCATGTTAAAAGCTCTCAATAAACTACATATTGATGGAAAGTATGTCAAAATAATAAGAGCTATTTTTGGCAAACCCACAGCCAATATCATATTGAATGGGCAAAAGCTGGAAGCATTCTCTTTGAAAACCAGTACAAGACAAGAATGCCTGCTCTCACAACTCCTATTCAACATAGTATTGAAAGTTCTGGCCAGGGCAATCAGGCAAGAGAAAGAAATAAAGTGTATTCAAATACGAAGAGAGGAAGTCAGATTGTTTCTGTATGCAGATGACATGATTGTATATTTAGAAAACCCCATCATCTCAGCCCAAAACTTCCTTAAACTGATAAGCAAATTCAGCAAAGCCTCAAAATACGAAATCAATGTGCAAAAATCACAAGTCTTCCTTTACACCAATAATAGACAAGCAGAGAGCCAAATCATGAATGAATTCCTATTCACAATCACTACAAAGAGAATAAAATACCTAGGAATACAGCTAACAAGGGATGTGAAGGACCTTTTCAAGGAGAACTACAAACCACTGCTCGAGGAAATAAGAGAGGACACAAACAATTGGAAAAACATTCCAACCTCATGGATAGGAAGAGTCCATATCTTGAAAATGGCCATACTGCCCAAAGTGGTTTATAGATTCAATGCTATCCCCATCAAATTACCACTGACATTCTTCACAGAATTAGATAAAACTACTTTAAATTTCATATGGAATCAATGAAGTCCCTGTATAGCCAAGACAATCCTAAGCAAAAAGAACGAAGGTGGAGGCATCGCGCTACCTGACTTCAAACTATACTACAAGGCTACAGTAACCAAAACATCATGGTACTGGTACCAAAACAGATATATAGACCAATGGAACAGAACAGAGACCTCAGAAATAACGTCATACATCTACAACCATCTGATCTTCAACAAACCTGACAAAAACAAGCAATGGGGAAAGGATCTCCTATTCAATAAATGTGCTGGGAAAACTGGCTACCCATATGCAGAAAATTGAAACTGGATCCCTTCCTTTCGCCTTATACAAAAATTAACTCAAGATGGATTAAAGACTTAAATGTAAAACCCAAAACCATAAAAACCCTTGAAGGAAACGTAGGCAGTACCATTTAGGACATAGGCATGGGCAAAACTTCATGACAAAAATGCCAAAAGCAATTGCAACAAAAGCCAAAATTGACAAATGGGATCTAATAAAACTAAAGAGCTTCTGCACAGCAAAATAAACTATCATCAGTGTAAACAGGCAACCTACAGAATGGGAGAAAATTTTTGCAATTTACCCATCTGACAAAGGTCTGATATCCAGAATTTACAAGGAACTTAAACAAATTTACAAGAAAAAAAAACAACCTGATTATCAAAAAGTGGGCAAGGGTTATGAACAGACACTTCTCAAAAGAAGATTTTTATGCATCCAACAAACATATGAAAAAAAGCTCAACATCAATGATCATTAGAGAAATGCAAAACAAAACCACAATGAGATACCATCTCATGCCAGTCAGAATGGTGATTATTAAAAAGGCAAGAAACAATAGTGGTTGGCAAGGTTGTGGAGAAATAGGAATGCTTTTACACTGTTGATGGGAATGTAAATTAGTTCAACCATTGTGGAAGACAGTATGGCGATTCCTCAAGGATCTAGAACCAGAAATACCATTTGACCCAGCAATTCCATTACTGGGTAAATACCCAAAGGAATATAAATCATTCTGCTATAAAAACATATGCACATGTATGTTTGTTGCAGCACTATTTATAATAGCAAAGTCATGGAACCAACCCAAATGCCCATCAATGATAGACTGGATAAAGAAAATGTGGTACATATATACTATGGAATACTATGCAGCCATTAAAAGGAATGAGATCATGCCCTTTGAGGGGACATGGATGAAGCTGGAAGCCATCATCCTCAGCAAACTAACACAGGAATAGAAAACCAAACACCGCATGTTCTTACGCATAAGTGGGAGTTGGTCAGTGAGAACACATGGACACAGGGAGAGGAACAACACACACCAGGGCCTGTTGGGGGCATGGGGCGAGGGGAGGGAACTTAGAGGATGGATCAATAGGTGCAGCAAACCACCATGGCACATGTATACCTATGTAACATACCTGCATGTATTCTGCACTTGTATCCTGGAACTTAATGTAAAAGAAAAAATTTTAAGAAAAAGAAACTGCCCCCATGGGCCAATCACCTCCCACCAGGCCCCACCTTCACCACTGGGGATTACAATTTGACATGAGATTTGGGTGGGGACACAGATCCAAACCATATCATTCTTCCTTTGGCCCTTTCAAATCTCATGTCCATCTTACATTGCAAAATACAATCATCCCTTCTCAACCATCCCCCAAAGTCTTAACTCATTTCAGCATTAACTCAAAAGTCCAAAGTCTCATCTGAGACAAGCCAAGTCCCTTCCACCTATGAGCCTGTAAAATCAAAAACAAGTTAGTTACTACCAAGATACAATGGGAGTACAGGCATTGGGTGAATACTCCCATTCCAAAAGGGAGAAATCAGCCAAAAGAAAGGGGCTACAGGCCTCATGCAAGTCCAAAACCCAGCAGGAAAGTCATTAAATCTTAAAGTTCCAAAATAATCTCTTTTTACTCTGTGTCCCACATCCAGGGCACACTGGTATGAGGGGTGGACTCCCAAAGTCCTGGGCAGCTTCACCCCTGTGGCTTTGCAGGGTTCAACCCACACAGCTGTTCTCAGGGGCTGATGTTGAGTGCCTCTGCCTTTTCCAGACACAGGGTGCAAGCTGCCAATGGATCTACCATTCTGGGATCTGGAGGACAATGGCCCTCTTCTCACAGCTCCACTAGGCAGTGTCCCAGTGGAGACTCAATGTGGGGGCTCCAACCCCACATTTCCCCTCTCCACTGTCCTAGTAGAGGTTCTCTGTGAGGGCTCTACCCCTGCAACAGGCTTCTGTCTGAATATTCAGGCTTTTCCATACATCCTCCATACATACATAGGCAGAGGCTCCCAAGCCTCAACTCTTGCATTCTGTACACCCACAGGCTTAACACCACATGAAAGCCACCAAAGCTATGGATTGCACATTTTGAAGCAGCTGCCTGAGCTGTACCTAGGCCCCTTTGAGCCGACGCTGGACCTGGAGCAGCTGGGACACAGGGAGCACTGTCCCAAGGCTGTGCAGAATGGTGGGGCCCTGAACCTGGCCCAAAAACCATTCTTCTTTCTTAGGTCTCTGGGCCTGTGGTAGGAAGGGCTGCCACAAAGATCTATGAAATGCCTTCCAGCCCTTTTCCCCATTGTCTTGGCTATCAGCATTTGCTTTCCTTTTACTTTTGCAAATTTCTGCAGCCTGCTTGAATTCCTCCCCAGAAAATAGGCTCTTCTTTTCTACCACATGGCCAGTCTGCAAATTTTCCCAACTTTTACATTCTACTTCCCTTTTAAACATAAGTTCCAGTTTTATGTCATTTCTTTGCTCATGCATATGAGCATAGGCTGTTAGATGCAGCCAGGCCAAATCTAGAATGCTTTGCTGCTTAGAAATGTCTTCCTCCAGATACCCTGGATATCATCACTCTCAAGTTCAAAGTTTCATAGATCTCTAGGGAAGGGCCACAATGCCTCCAAGTTCTTTGCTAAAGTATAACAAAAGTGACCTTTGCTCCAGTTCCCAATAAATTCCTCATTTCTATCTGGAGACTTCCTCAGCCTGGCCTTCACTGTCTAGCATTTTTACCACAACCATTGATCACTACCAGCATTTTGACCACAATCATTCAAGTTTAGGAAGTTTTTAAACTTTTCCTCATCTTCCTGTCTTCTTCTGAGCCTTGCAAACTGTTCCAGCCTCTGCCTGTTACCCAGTTCCAAAGCTGCTTCACATTTTCAGGTATCTTTATAGCAATCCCCCACTCCTGGTAAGAACTTTCTATATTAGTCTGTTATCACTGCTCTAAATAAATACCTGAGACAGGGTAATTTATAAAGAAAAGAGGTTTAATTTGCTCACAGTTCTGCAGGCTGTATGGGAAGCATAGTGGTTGGCATCTGCTTGTCTTCGGGGGAGGCCTTAGAAAACTTACAATCATGGCAGAAGGCATGAGGGGACTGAGCACCTCACATCACCAGAGCAGGAGGAAGGTGGGGGAAGGTGCTACACATTTTTAAACAACTAGATCTTGTGAGAACTCACTGTACAGTACCGAAGGCAGATGGTGCTAAACCATTAGAAACTGCTCCCATGATCCAATCACCTCCCACCAGGCCCCAACTCCAACACTGGGGACTACATTTCAACATGAGATTTGGGTGGGGACACGGATCCAAACCATATCAGGGAATATCCACCACCTCAAGTGTTTATCCTTTGTATTACAAACAATCCAATTATACTCTTTTAGTTATTTTAAAATGTAGAATTAAATTATCAACTCAGGTCACCCCATTGTGCTATCACATACTAGATCTTATTCATTGTTTCTGATATGGTTTGGCCCAAATCTCATGTCAAATTGTAATCCCCATTGTTGGAGGTGGGGCCTGGTGGGAGGTGACTGGGTCATGGGGGCAGTTTCTCATAAATAGTTTAGCACCATCACCCTAGTGCTGTTCCCATGATAGAGTTCTCATGAGATCTGGTTGTTTAAAAGTGTGTAGTACCTCTGCCCCTCTCTCTCCCTCCTGCTCTGGCCATGTAAGACATGCTTGCTTCATTTTCACCTTCTGCCATGACTATAAGTTTCCAGAGGCCTCCCCAGAAGCCAAAGAGAGCCACTATGACTCCTATACAGCCTACAGAACTATGAGCCAATTAAACCTCTTTTCTTTATAAATTACCCAGTCTCAGGTATTTATAGTAGTGTGAGAACTGACTAATATACTTTCTAACTATTTTTTGTATCCATTAACCATCTCTACTTCCCCCACAACCCTTCCCAGCTTCTGGTAACTATCGTTCTACTCTCTATCTCCATGAGTTCAGTTGTTTTAATTTTTAGCTCCCACTACTAAGTGAGAATATGTGAAGTTTGTCTTTCTGTGCCTGGCTTATTTCACTTAACATAATGACCTCCAGTTTCATCCATGTTGTTGCAAATGACAGGATCTCATTCTTTTTCATGAGTGAATAGTACTTCATTGTGTATAAGGACCATATTTTCTTTATCTGTTCATCTGTTGGTGGGCACTTAGATTGCTTTCAAATCTTAGCTATTATGAATAGTGCTGCAGTAAACATAGGAGTGCAGATATCTCTTTGATGTACTGATTTTCTTTCTTTTGAGTACGTATATGCCTAGCAGTGGGATTGCTGGATCATATGGTAGCTCTATTTTTAGTTTTTTGAGGATCCTCCAAACTGCTCTCCATAGGGGTTACACTAATTTACATTCCTGCTGACAGTGTACAAGGCTTCTTTTTTCTCCACATTCTCACCTGAATTTGTTTTGTTTTTTAGAAACAGGCTCTTGTTCTGTCACCCATACTTGGAGTGCAGTGGTACAATGATAGCTCACTGCAGCCTCAAACTCCTGGTCTCAAGCAATCCTCTCACCTCAGCCTCCCAGGTAGCTAAGTTTTTAAATCCAGTTTTGCTTGACTTGAATGTCTATGACTTTATCAACTGTGGAATACAGTTTGTTATGGGCTGAATTGTGTCTCCCCCACCCCCAAATCATATGTTGAAGCCTTAACCCCCAATGTGACTGTATTTTGAGATATGGTCTTTAGGGAGGTAATTAAGGTTAAATGAGTTCCTAAGGGTGGGTTCCTAATCCAACAGGTGTCATTACAAGAGGAAGAAACCCCACAGTGCATGCTTATGCACACCTCTCTCTCCTTCTCTCTCACCCGCACACAGAAAAAAAAGGCCTTATGAAGACATTGCAAAAGGACAACTATCTGCAAACCAGCAAGAGAGACCTCACCAGAAATCAACCCTGCTGGTGGTACCTTGATCTTAGACTTCCAGCCTCCAGAAGTATGAGAAAATAAATATCTGTAATTTAAGTCACCTAGTCTATGGTATTTTGTTATGACAACCCTAGCACACTAATGCACACTTCAATTGAAAGAATTAGTGATATCTCAAATTCAACAAGTGCAAAATGAACCCAAGATCTTCCCCACCAGAACTTGGTCCTCTATTAGCATGCTTGATCTCTCTGAATGACACCACTATTTAACCTGTTATGGTAGCCCAAAACCTAGACATTACTCTTCACATTTTCCTTTCTCTCTCTCTCACCTGTTCTCTCATTTTTCAGTTTATCTCTCAGTTCTGTCAATTCATTTCTTGACTATTCCTTAAACCCAGACATTTCTGTTTTCCTCCACTGCCATCTCTCTACTTCAAGTACCATTCTCTCTTACCTGGACTAGCCATAGTGTCCTAATTGATCTCTTTTTATTCATTCTTGCTCCCCTATAACTCATTCTTCACATGATAGCCAGAGTGTTATAGTAAAAACCAAAGCCAGGGCCAGGCAAGGTGGCTCACACCTGTAATCCCAGCACTTTGGGAGGCCAAGGCAGGCAGATCACCTGAGGTCAGGAGTTCAAGACCAGCCTGGCCAACATGGCGAAACCCCATCTCTACTAAAAATACAAAATTAGCTGGGCATGGTGGTGCATGCCTGTAGTCCCAGCTACTCATGAGGCTGAGGCAGGAGAACAGCCTGAACCCAGGAGGCAGAGGTTGCAGTAAGCTGAGATTGCACCATTGCACTCCAGCCTGGGCGACAAGAGGGAAACTCCATCTCAAAAAAAAAAACAAAAAAAAAACCCAAAGCCCGATATCAACCTTCTACCAAGAACAGTGCCCAGTACTATTAGGATTAAGACCAAATTTCCTAACATGATCTACAAGGCCCTTTATAAGCTGACCCCTGCGTCTCTCTCCAATCTGTTTCACTAGTTCCCCTTATTCTCTGTACTTCAGCCACACTGGCCTTTCCATTCCCTAAATGTGCTTACTTCTCCCAGTCACAGGGCTTTTGAACATGCAATTTCCTCTGTCTGGTCTCTCTCTGTCCTTCTGGCCAACTCTACCTCAATCGTTCTTTCACTAGAAAAACTTTCTGGGACCTCTCTGCCTAAAGTAACTCAACCTATTATGGATCTAACATTACAATGGTAATTTTACATTTGTCTGTATGATTCTTTAATTAATGTCTATTTTCCCAGTGCCTAGCACAAATATAAATATGATAGGAATTATTGTAAAATGCAGAAATCTTCTAGAAAGGTGTGTGTATGCCCTGAAACTATGTAAAATTCTTTGTACATTGACTGGGTATATCTTTTCTTGCAGAGAAGGGCCACAGTTTATATCATACTTTCATTTATTAGGGGGAAATTAGGGTCAGCAATTGGCCCATTTTTAAATTTTTAGTTGGCCTGGACTTTCCTATTTAAAAGCAAAAGAAGGCCGGGCATGATGGCTCATGCCTGTAAGCCCAGCACTTTGGGAGGGTGAAGTGGGCAGATCACTTGAGGTCAGGAGTTTGAGACCAGCCTGGCCAAAATGGCAAAACCCCATCTCTACTAAAAATACAAAAAGTAGCCTGACATGGTAGTGCAACATAATCCCAGCTACTAGGGAGGCTGAGGCAGAATTGCTTGAAGCTGGGGGGCGGAGGTTGCAGTGAGCCGAGATCACACCACTGCACTCCAGCCTGGGTGACAGA
Organism: Pan paniscus; assembly: GCF_029289425.2. Lineage (NCBI taxonomy): Eukaryota > Metazoa > Chordata > Mammalia > Primates > Hominidae > Pan > Pan paniscus. The sequence goes on from NC_073249.2 coordinate 75,606,146, forward strand.
TGGAGAGTCCATCTCAAAAAAACTAAATTAAATAAATAAATATATATATATATAATATAAAAGCAAAAGAGGAGAGGGGGAAAATGAGTTAAAGGCCTAATGCTGTTCACATTATAAGGTATAGCTCTAACTTCATTGCATACCAGGGCTGTGTTATACAGAATAGTTAGGAAAATGTTTATTTTCCTCCTTATTGATACAGCACTGAAAATTGATGTCTGTCCTTGGGAGATCAATGTGTATATATGTGCCTGATCCAATAATTGTCTCCCAGATCCTTAGACTGCCAAAACTCTTCCCTAAGCTCTAAACTATGCAACTGGACTTAAGAGTGTAAAGCCCACCAGGAACCCCATCCCTTCCCTATGGTATTATTCTACACTAAAATGTGCAAGGTGAGGCAATGTGCTGCTAAAGATACTCAGATCCATAGACTACCAGGAGACGGGAGGAAGATATAGCAAACCATTTCTACCATTGAGGGAAATGGCTCAAACCATTTGCAGCAGAAAAATGAAGAGTATCCTCTAACTGGGCAGAGAAGCCTTCCTGAGCAGCAGAGTGCAGGTGGGTAAACCCATAACAGATGTGGAGCAACCCCTTTCACCTTCACTTTTCCCAACCCTACCAAGGAAGGCAATCCTAATCGGTGAGAGTATCATCTAGGGAGGAGGACTGTGAAGGAGGGCTTCCCAAGGGAAAAGACATCTGAGCTACATTTTAAGCTAATAAAAAATTTTCATAAACTATTATGTAAAAGTAATAAAAATCTTCATGAGCAGAGTTCAAGGAACTGAAGCATAAGTAGGTAAATATATTTCCCCAAAGAAAATATGAAGCATATGGCTTGGCAGCTGATTTGGCAACAAGACAGAATATTTGAAATTGAGACTCTCCAGAAAATAGAGAGCATATGGTCACTCACAGCATAGGGTGTAGCTTGGGAAAAGGTTCTAAGGTGTGAGAGGAATGAGCCAAGGAAAGAGTACACTGAGATTAAGCAAATGTCTAATGTCATCAGTGTTGATTGCAGGGAGTTAAAAATAGAGCTAAGATATGGAAGCCAACAAGAACCCCTGAAGAGTTTCTCTCTTTACTCTGGTGTGATTGATATTAACAGCCTCCAGCAATGCCCAGTGGGTAGGCTTTAGAAGAGGGTGATGATGGATTTTGAGTTAATATTGGACATGAAGGTCAGCAAAAAACAGCAAAGCAGTTAGAAAACAGGCAGCAAATACTGCAGCAAAGATACTGATTGCACTTCCTCTAAACTCCCACCTTGTGACAAATGCCAGCATCATAAGTATTTTTATTTAATAGTTTATATGTTCTTTAAATAAAAGAAAAGCTGGGCACAGTAGCTTGCACCTGTAGTCCCAGCACTTTGTCAGGCTGAGGTGGGAGGATCATTTGAGCCCAGGAGTTTGAGACCAGTCTGGGCAATAAAGTGAGACCCCATCTCTAAGTAAATAAAATAAATAAACAAATAAATTAAAAAGACAAAAGATGTAATTTTTTTTCTTTTTGAAAGGGAGAAAATATTTTTAACCTAAAGAAAAAACAGATTGATTAGATAAATTGCATTTTGGTACCACCTACTTAATTCCTTCCTATATAAGGTATACATTTCCAAGCACCCATATTTAAAATAGATAATTCACTCTGAGTATGATACTTTTAGGAGTAAAAGAAAATAAATTTTGAAAATCTAAACACTTCTCGAGAATGAAATAAAAGAGTGAAAAATCAACTAGAAAGCTATTTCAGGGAGGAAATAATTTGTAAAAACCAAATGGCTAGATGATGATGACAAACCAAATAATGTCAATTAATGAAGGGGATGATAATTACTTTCAGAATGTGAGTGTGCTTCTCCGCATTTCAAGATGGAATTAAGTGGTTAATCTCATATATCTACAATGAAGAAAAACAAACACTTGATAGGAGCAGATAATTCACAAAAGAAGAAATACAAGGCCAAAAGATACATTAAAATGTTAGCCTCACTTGTAATCAATAAAACAATGAGATACCTCTTGGTTTATCCAATTAATGATGATTAAAAAGAATGATAATACTCAGTGTTGTTGAGGGTGGAAGTAGTCTCATAGCTGACTGGTAAGAGCATAAAAAAGGCACAACTTTTCTGGGAGGCAATTTGTCAAGATATAAGAAAACCCTCAAGACTGGCTTTCTTGCAGAGATACCAAGACTGGTATCTCTGGTGTAAAAATTCAATATCTAATATTTATTTTTGAGAAATAATCAGAAAAACGTTGAAGGATAAATACACAATTTTGGCGGTATTATTTATAAAGACTAACAATGTTTAACAAAATTCAATGATAGTCTGGGAGTGGTGGCTCACGCATGTAATCCCAGCACTTTGGGAAGCCAAGGCAGGAGGATTGTTTGAGTTCAGGAGTTCAAGACCATCCTGGGCAACATAACAAGACTTCCTTTTTACTAAAAATCACAAACATTAGCTGGGCCTGGTGGTGTGCCTGTAGTCCCAGCTACTCAGGAGGCTGAGGCTGGAGGATCGCTTGAGCCCAGGAGATTGAGGCTGCAGTGAGCTATGATTACACCACTACACTCCAGCCTAAAAAACTCAATGATGTGCTAGGTGTGGTAGCTCATGCCTGTAATCCCAGCACTTTGGGAGGTCGAGGCGGGCAGATCATGAGGTCAGGAGTTCGAGACCAGCCTGGCCAACATGGTGAAACCCCATCTCTACTAAAAATACAAAAAATTAGCTGGGCATGGTGGCACGTGCCTGTAATCCCAGCTACTCAGGAGGCTGAGGCAGGAGAATTGCTTGAACCCAGGAGGCGGAGGTTGTGGTTAGTGGAGATCCCGCCATTGCACTCCAGCCTGGGTGACAGAGCAAGATTCCATCTCAAAAAAAAAGAAAAAAAAAACTAAATGATGACATGTTATGATACTTCTATACATTGTAAAAGTGTGCAATCATTTGAAATTATATCTATCCAGAAAGAAATCCACAATTCTACCAATAAAGCAGGTTCTGAAATAGTATGCATCATTTGACCCCCCACATTTTTAAAAATTGTATAATTAAAGATATGAGTGTTTACAGAAAAGAATATCAAAATGTTAGTAGTGGCAGAATTATGGATGCTTGTTTCTATTTCTCTTCCAGTATTTTTATTTTATTTAATAAAGATGTATTGCTTATGCAATATCATTGTAATAACCATTTTAATGAGCAGGAGTATTTTTATTGAAGGTTTCCTCTCCAAAGGATGGAAAATCAAAGTGCAGGAATATGAGGATGTTAGGAAGGTGAAGCTGGTGAGAGATGGGTGTGTTCAGGAGAGATGCCTGTCAGCAAAAACAACAAAGAACTTTTATATATGGTCCAAAGATGAATAGTTAAATGGGTTTTTAGGTTACCACTTTCTTCTATTCCCTTGACCTTAAAAATTCTTCATCTTGATAATTAAGCATTCATAAATTTGGAGGTTATGGAATGGGATGGAGAAAATCTAAGATTTTCTGTCAGCAACTTTATTTTTAAGTGATTTTACATTCTGTCAATGTTTGTTTGTCTCATCACCAGGGAAAAAATGGTTCATGGTAGTCTCAACCATCAGAAATATCTCAGGATTTCAAAAATACAATAAGAACACTCATTACTGATGCTTTTTCAGAACTTTTGACATGCTAAAAAGTTCACTAACATCAAAGAGGGTCTGTAATAACTATACAAGCTGAATTAAGCCAATATGACTCATAGGGTCATTGTGAAATATAGAAGGTTACCAAACTGCTTATACACAAAGGTGTCTGTTTCAGTCAAAGTTCTTGGTAAGAATAATTGCGACCAATTCTCTTTGATTTAAGCAGAGCAGTAGTTGATTAAAAGGGTATTGTCTTAGTTATTTGGGTTTCTATTACAAAATACCATTGACTGAGTACCTTACAAACAACAAAAATTTATTTCTCACAGTTCTGGAGGCTGAGAAGTCCAAAATCAAGGGACTAGCATATTTGGTGTCTAAGGAAGGCCCCTTACTTCAGTCGTGGATGGCACCTTCTTCTTGTATCCTCACATGGTGTAAGAGGCATTCTTTACAAAGAGACTCTGCTTTCTTGGGGCCTCTTTTATAAGGGCACTAATTTCATTCATAGTGGCTCTGTTCTTATGACCTGATCACCTCCTAAAGGCCCCACCTCCTAACACCATCACATTGGTGATTAGGTTTCAACGTAAGAATTTGGGAGGATACAGACTTTCAGACCATAGCAGATACTGAGTTATACTTCCATTAATTTTTTTTTTTTTTTTTTTTTTTTTGCCAGATGCAGTGACTCATGCCTATAATCCCAGTACTTTGGAAGGTCAAGGCACAAGGATCCATTGAGGGCAGGAGTCCAAGACCAGCCTGCACAACGTAGCAAGACTCCTTCTCTACAAAAAAATAAAATAAAAATTAGCCAGGCATGGTGGTGCACTCCTGTAGTCCCAGCTACTCAAGAGGCTGATGTAGAGGATCGCATTATCCCAGAGGTCAAGGCTGCAGTGAGCCGTGATCATGCCTCTGCACTCCAGCCTGGACGATAGAGCAAGACTTTATCTCAGAAAACAAAAATTTAAAAAGATATCGGGTAGCTCATAGAATTGTTGAGAGGGCTGTAAAACCAGGCTTGAACTTAAACAGCAACGATAAACCACCCACAGAACGGACATGATGAAGAAGTTGGCTAATGTTACCAACTGTCCTGGTTTTTTTGGTGACTGTAGTTTCCAAGGATTCAGATCCTTCCATGCCAAAATCTGAAAAATGCTGGGCAAAGTATGACTGACAATGTGGTAATCTTACAGCTAGCACTAGAGACATCAAGCACTAGACAACACAATTTGCCCTTTGGCCACTTGTACAATGGGAACTCACGCTTGCAGTAACCTCTACTACCACTAGGAGAGAGAAACACAGAAGGAGGAAGGGAGAAGGGAGAGAGAGGAAAAAAACTGTTGCTTGTCTCTTTAGCTGTGGGTCAAAGGTCTAACACAGATGTCTGGCTGAAAAGCCTAGGTCACATGCCTGCACCCCAGAGAAAGTATGTGACATCTTCTGCTTCCATTATGGGAAACAGCCTTTGCTTGTCACGAAGATTTACATGGTGAGACCTAAATATAGGGAAGCTGTTGAAGTGGCCCAAATAATGACCAATTTCTACTAATTTGTACTAATATCCAAATTACTTTTAATGATCTAATATTACTTAGATACAGTGAGGCAACCATTCATTGGATATATAATGGTTTCTTTGATGTCAAAAATCTTTTTTTTATGTAATAGATGTCTGAAGACCATCAAAATAAATTCTTAAAGTCAGATTAATAGAATGTTACTTATAATATTATTGTAATTATTTGACCACATAATAGTTTACACCCATTATATACTATGCAATTGTATGATGGAAATAATGCTGTACTTTGTAAAAGTTTAATTATCCTGACCTTTGTTCATCATAAAGAATTGCTCCATTTCTATTATTTATCGAGGAAAAAGGTTTCTTTTTGTTTTTAATATGTCATGAGGAGAAGAGTAGTTACACGTAGGCTAGAGTGTTTGCCAAGAAGAAATTGATTTTAATGGTAACCTTCTATCTAAGACAAACTTTAAGAAGAGCAGTAATGGACAATGTGTTCTGTGCAACTCTTCAGCCTTCAGTCTCACATTCATTGTGGTCAAGTATTTTCAGCAAAGAATAACAAGTCAGAGTTTGTGTATATTTTTCATAGCTGTTCATTCTCTTACAGAGTAACCTTGAACAAACCTCTTAAGATTTGTGTTTTATCTTCATATACTGAAATACAAAATGGGAATGCCTATATTTAATCAAAGATATAATTTTTACTGATAGATAGTAAAGAACAAAACACTGGAACAAGAATTCCTGTCCTGCCTTTCACAATGTGGTTTTGAGGCCTTGGCCATGTCACTTAAATTCTCATATCTGTTTCCTCAATCTATAAATGATCATAATACCTGCACTATCTGTCTCAAATTACATATGTGAAAGCATCTTAAAGGTACAAAACAATAAATACAAAGCATTATTATTAAATTATTACACCTTCCAGCATTTAATGCTAAAAATGCCGAATGCGTCCTTTGGTTATATGTAGGAAATATGTCTCGGAAAAATCAATTTAAAATTATAGAAGCTAACAGGTAAGTCATTTTAAGTGTGTGGTTATCTTCTGCATGGCAGATTTTTAAATGGTAATTATTAATGAAGTTTTCCTGTACTTACTGTTTCCAAGACTCCGTTCTTTCCAAAGTTTTCTGAGTTATGCTTACCATCCCTTAAGTCTTAGGGATGCTCTTCTGAGCTTTTGGGGTTTGTTTAATTGATATGTCATAGTTGTACATATTTTAGGAGTTCTTCTGATATTTTGATACATGTATATAATGAGTAATGATAAAATCAGAGTAATTGGGATATCCATCACTTCAAACATTTATCTTTGTGTTGGGAACATTAAAATTCTTCTCTTCTAGTTATTTTGACATATGCAGTGAATTATTATTAACTATAATTTCCCTACAGTACTATCAGATACTAAGACTTATTTCTTCCATCTAGCTATATTTTTGTACCCATTAACCAACCTCCCTTCCTTCCCTCCCCAGTCTCTGGTAATCACTATTCTACTCTCTACTGAGGTTTTTTTAAACCTAAGATATCAAAAATAAGCTTCCATACAGGAGACAACAATTAACACAGCAAATAGAAAGTAGAATTGTTCTACGTAAAATAATTACGCCCTCTTAGAGGCATAGAATATGACTCTATTTATAAGAGGGAACAAATGAAGAGGAGAAGAATGTGTTGAAAGAGATTTTCTTGACAAATACATCGTATCTACTTTGTGAAATTACCAAGTGCCTAAGGACTAGTAAAGTACTCAAATAGCCCCTATAAAGAGGCTTCTTTGTTTCTTTGATCTCTGGCCCTTTAAATAGTGTCTGGATAATCTCATATTAACTCCTGAGAGCTGTGAATTTATAGATTTAAAACTACTGATGCAGGACAGCTATGCAATTAATCGAGACACCAAAAATACAAGCAGGCAGACAAGATGCTTATTCTGGCAGCTCCACAATTTGGACTCTTCAGTAGGAAAAAATATCTCAAGCCTACTCCTTTAGAAAAGTTCTGTTTCTCAACTTTCACTGTCTAAACCTAAATAGAATTCCTTTCTATTTTTAATCCCCTTTCAACAAAGCGAAAGCTGAATTTACACACCAGTTTTTGTCTTTTATCCATCAACACTTTAGTTGAAGACAAACTACACTGCTCGTTAATCTCAAGTGGGATAAACCTTTCTGACTTTTTTCTCACACCTACTCAGTGTGTATTTTTCACAAAAGTTTAGTTTAGAGTAAATAATCTGAAGAGGTGGTATGCCTGATTCTGCGGGTGACCTTGGCAATCTCTCAGATTCTTTTCCTAGAGAATGTAATATAGTTAATAGATATAGTAATCCAGTTATTAAAGAACTATATGTACTGCTGGGTGTGGTGGTTCATGCCTATAATCCCAGTACTTTGGAAGGCCAAGGCAGGTGGATCACTTGAGCTTAGGAGTTCGAGATCAGCCTGGGCAACATGGTGAAACCCTGTCTCCACAAAAAATACAAAAATTAGCCAGGCATGGTGGCGTGCTCCTGTAATCTCAGCTACTTGGTGGGCTGAGGCTGGAGGATTGCTTGAACCTGGTAAGCAGAGGTTGCAGTGATCCGAGATTGTGTCACCACTCCAGCCTGGATGACAGAGTGAGACCCTGTCTCGAAAAAAACAAAAACAACTATTATGTACTATAATTGATTTTTAAAACTATGTTATCTGTCTTGTCCAAGATAAGTACTCCAAAAAAACTGTTGATTTATCTTCATCCATTTATGCTACTATTACAGATACCACAGACTAGGTTATTTATTTATTTATTTATTTATTTATTTATTTATTTATTTATTTTTTCAAGACAGAGTCTTGCTCTGTCTCCCAGGCTGGAGTGCAGTGGGGTGATCTCGGCTCACTGCAACCTCTACTTCCCGGGTTCAAGTGATTCTCCTGCCTTAGCCTCCCAAGTAGCTGGGATTACAGGTGCAAGCCTTCATGCCCGGCTAATTTTTGTATTTTTAGTAGAGACGGGGTTTCACCAAGTTGGCCATGCTGGTCTCAAACTCCTGACCTCAGAAGACCCACCTGCCCCGGCCTCTCAAAGTACTGGGATTACAGGCGTGAGCCACCGCGCCCGGCCAGACTAGGTAATTTATAAACAATAGAAATTTATTTCTCACAGTTCTGGAGGCTGGGAAATCTAAGATCAAGGCAATGGCAGATTTGTTGTCTGGTGAGGGTCCAGTCTCTACTTCCAAGATGGTGCCTTGTTGCTGCATCCTCTGGAGGGGAGGAACACTGTGTCCTCACATGGTGGAAAGCAGAAGGGCAAAGGGGCAACTGCCTCCATCAAGCCTTTTTACAAGAGCATCCAATCACAGAGGAGAAGCCCTCATGGCCCAATCACTTCTTAAAGGCACCACATTGACAATACCTGAATTTTGGAGGGCATATATTCAAACCACTACATTGTTGATTTCTTGATTGGGAGGTAATGTTTTGACTCATAGCAAGGGAAAAAGCAGATCTCATTTGTAAAGTGAAATATTCCACTCAGGATAGTTTATACATTAACTGAGACTAAAAAGCAATTTGATTTGGTTCTTCTTGAGTCTTATACACACAATATCCTACATATTAATAAAAATACAATGCAAATAATGCCACATTGTGTCCTGAAGTATAAGAAATAATCCCTGATCTCAATTTTACAGAGTGGTAATGGCTTATAATTTCTGACACATTTAAAAGGATTCCATTCAAAAAACAATTAAGTGTCTTTACCATGTACAAGGCATGGTAAACAAAATAACTATTTCGGTGTCCTAAGTAATGCCTCTGAAATATTGTGATTATAAATTAACTTTGTGTGCTTATTTTTAAAAGTCAACAAATTTTATGAGATATGTTAAAATAAAGAACAGCTCTCAATTGTTCTTCCACCCATCATTTCCCTGTGTCCAAAGACAACTACATTTACCTCTAAATGATTCTCTTCATATGTACCTCCATACTCTAGATAACATGTTTGTCTTGCTATGTCATATTCTTTTAGTTGTAGGCATTCCCTATGGTCTTCCTCTCCACACCACAATTAAACACAGACATACAAAGCAGTTATCATTCTTATCACAATATAGTGATATAATTTTGGTTAGATAAATATATAGTGTTTCTATTATTATGACTATATATGCTTTCAGAATGGAGCAATATAGTCAACTATAATCATTTTCCTTTCCTACAAAATATTTTGCTTTCCCTACAGCTAATAATTTGTGTGTGTGTGTTTAACTTTCTAATTTCTAATTCAATCAAACTCTCTTACAGTTGTTTAAATTCACATATTCTATCAATTTATCAATTTCATCTTCCTAAATATTTCTGTCCCAGGGTTTATGAACTGCCTTAACTTTGACTTGTCACATAGCTGTCATCCTAGGGTCTCCCTTGATAAACATCTTGGAAAATCCTTTCACTTCTCTCATAGGATAGGGCTCCTGTTTTGATGATGCACACCTTTGGTAACTTCCTCAGAGAGAATGTATGGGAAATAAATTTTTTGCATACTTGCATGTCTGAAAATGTCTCCTTCCTCTTTTTAAAAAACATACGTACTTGGTGTAGAATTCAAAGTTGGAAATAATTCTGCTTCAGAATTTTGAGGCCATTTCTCCTTGTCTTAGTCTGGTATATAAGCTATGCCACAGACTGGATAACTTACAAACAACAGAAATTGATTTCTTACAGTTCTGGAGGCTGGAAAGTCCAAGATCAAGATGCCAGCAGATTCCAAGTCTGGTGAGGGCTGCTTTCTGTTTCATAGGTGGTACCTTTTTGCTGTGTCCTCACCTGCTAAAAGGGGCAACACAGCTCTCTAGCATCTCTTTTACAAGGCCACTAATCTCAATCATGAAGCCTCTGCCCTCATGACTTAATCACCATTTAAAGGCCCCACATCTTAGTACTATCACATTGGTGATTAGCTTTCAACATATGAATTTTTGGGAGGACACAAACATTGAGACTACAGCAATATGTTATCTCTCAGTTTCACTGTGAGATGGTGTATTAGTCTGTTTTCACGCTGCTGATAAAGATATACCTGAGACTGGGCAATTTACCAAAGAAAGAAGTTTAATTGGACTTACAGTTCCACATGGCTGGGGATGCCTCAGAATCATGGTGGAAGGCAAGGAGGAGCAAGTCACATTTTATGTGGAATGCCAGCAGGCAAAGAGAGAGAGCTTGTGTAGGGGAACTCCTCTTTTTAAAACCATCAGATCTCATGAGACTTATTCACTATCACAAGAACAGCAGGGGAAAGACTTGCACCCATGATCCTATTACCTCCCACCGGGTCCCTCCCACAACATGTGGGAATTCAAGATGAGATTTCTGGGGGGACACAGCCAAACCATATCAGATGATATGCCTGGATCATTTGCTGAGGAATTCCTGAAGTTTTATCTATAACTTTCCTTTTGGGTGGATCTGATCCCTAGAAAAGTTTCGACAAACTTCCTGCCTAACAGGTCTAGGCTTGGCTGCCAGTGTCTTGGAGCTTTCTTTGCTACTGATCCTGTATTCTCTCTGCCTTTAGCCATCTATTTCTTATCTAGTGTGTTACTGTCCTTCATTCCTGAAAAAGTTGTACCTTTGGTGATGCTGCCCATATAGGTTGCTGTAGTCTTCCATTACCTTTTACCTCTGAATATACCAATAACAGAAGGGGCTCCTAATAATCACCTGGAGTTCAGCTACACTACTCCTCTCCCTATCTTATAGCAGCAGTCCTATCTCCCCTGATATCTGAAATATATTACCACAGCCAATCCCACAATCCTCTTTCTTACCAGTTGTATTGGTGGTAAGAAGAACCTGAAGTGACCATTGAATTTCAACTTCAATGGAATTGCTGTTGTATTCCCTGGTAGAAGTATTCTTCTCTTGCTTTCTCAGACCACCAAATAATGAGAGCTCAGAGCTGCAGGGACAGGAAGAAAAAACATTTGAGGAAATCATTATGTATTAATTTATAAAATATTTATTGACAAATAGCATGTACCCTTAAAACTATCAGTGTTATAAAATAAAAACAAAGAAGCTGGGGCACTGTTCTAAATTTCAAAACCTTAAGAGACATGGCATTTAAGTGAAATGCATAATTCCTGATTGAGTCCTTTATTAATTTTTAAAAAACAGCTATAAAGTACATTATTGGAACAACTGAGGAAATTTGAATACAGGCTGTGTGTGTATAAATATGTATGTGCATGTGTATATATATAATTGTTAATTATCCTGAATGATATTTGCATTGTGGTTATGTATGTTATATATCATAGCTAATGCATGCTAAATTATTTGGAAGTGAAGGGTCACCGTGTCTAAAACTTACTTTCAAATGAAGTCAGCAAAAAAAGTGTGTGTGTGTGTGTGTGTGTGTGTAGTGCAACTGAAAGAGAAATAAAGCAAATGTGACAAAATGTTAACAATGAGTGAATCTAGGTGAAGGGGATATGGATATCCATTGTATTTGTTGTTAAATTTTCTGTAGGTTTTTTGTTTGTTTTTTGAGACAGGGTCTCGCTCTGTCACCCAGGGTGGAGTGCAGTGGTGAGATCATAGCTCCCTGCAACCTCCAACTCCTGGGCTTATGTGATCCTCCCACCTCAGCCTCCAAAGTAGCTGAAATTATAGGTGTGTGCCACCACACCTGGCTAATTTTCAAAATTTTTTTGTAGAGATAGAGCCTCCCTATATTGCCCAGGCTGGTCTCAAACTCCTGGGCTCAAGCAGTCCTCCCACCTTGGCTTCCCAAAGTGCTGCAATTGCAGGCATGAGCCACCACACCTGGTCTCTTTAGGTCTGAACATTTTCAAAACAAAAAAGTTGGAAGAGGCCAGGCACAGTGGCTCCCGCCTGTAATCCCAGCACTTTGGGGGGCCAAGGTGGATGGATCACCCGAGATCAAGAGTTCAAGACCAGCCTGGCCAACATGGCAAAATCCTGTCTCTACTAAAAATTACAAAAATTGGCCCAGCATGGTGACGCACACCTGTAATCCCAGCTACGTGGAAGGCTGAGGCATGCAAATCACTTGAACCCGGGAGGCGGAGATTGCAGTGGGCCGAGATTGCGCCACTGCGCTCCAGCCTGGGTGATAGAGTGAGACTCCGTCTCAAAAAAAAAAAAAAACAAAGAAAAATTGGAGGATAGAGAGAAAGAAAAATATCTGTTGAGTGTGTTTTAGGCACCGCATTGAAAAGACAATAAATGGCTGCTTTCTTGGTAGGTAGAGGGAGCAGACAATAAACAAAATAAAACATATAGTACAATTATAAGTGTCATGAAGAAAAAACAGACAAAGGAAATAAGAAATACAGAGGGAATGATGGTTGCAGTTTTAAATAGGGTTTTTGTGTAAGCCCTCACTTAGAAAGTGACATCTGTACAAAGACTTCAAGCAAATAAAATAACAAAATATAGTGATATTTGGAGGTATGGTTGGGATGAGGGGAAATGTTCCAAGTCCAGGGAATAGGATGTGCAAATACCCTTCTGTGGGGACAAGCTTGGCACATGCTAGGAACCCTAAGGAGATCAATGGGGCTGAAACAAAGTGAAGACTTTGGCTTTTACTTTGAATGAGATGAGAGTCACTGGAAAGTTTTAAGTACAGAGTGACTTGACCTGAGTATGGAGAATAGACTATTGGTGAGCAAGAGCCAAAGCAGGAAAATCCACTAAAAGGCTATTGCAGTAATCCAGAGACTATGGTGTTTCAATCCAAGGTGGTAGTGGCAGTGGTAAGTGATCAAATTTGGGGTTAATTTTGGAGCTATGTCAAAAGGATTTGCTGATGGATTAGATGTGTAGTTTGAAAGAAGAGAGTCAGGCCAGGCACAGTGGCTCACACCTGTAATCCCAGCAATTTGGGAGGCCGAGGTGGGCGGATCACTTGAGGTCAGGAGTTTGAGACCAGCCTGGCCAACATGGTGAAACCCCAGGCGTGGTGGTGCATGCTTGCAATCCCAGCTACTCAGGAGGGTGAGGCAGGAGAATCACTTGAACCCAGGAAGTGGAGGTTGCAGTGAGCCGAGATTGTGCCACTGCACTCCAGCCTGGGCGACTGAGTAAGACTCTTGTCTCAAAAAAAAAAAAAAAGAAAGAAAGAAAGAAAGAGGAGAGTCAATACTGGCTCCAAGATTTTTGGTCTAAACAATTGGAAAGTTGAAGTTGCAATCAATTCAGAAAGAGAAGACTGCAGGAAGAACAGCCTTAGAGGACAGATCTGGGGCTCAGTTTCTGACCAATTAAATGTAAACTGTACACGCAGGTGGAAATGTATTCCGTTGGATACTTGGGACTAGATTTTAGAACCAGGCTGAAGATTTAAATGTGACTTGTTAGCAAATTTATGTTACTTAAAGACATAAGACTTGAAGGGATCACCTAGGAAAGGAAAGTACGTAGAGAAGAAAAGAAGTCTAAAGATTGAGCTTTGGCTGAGCACAGTGGCTCACACCTGTAATCCCAGCACTTTGGGAGGCCGAGGAGGATGGATTACCTGAGGTCAGGAGTTTGAGACCAGCCTGACCAACGTGGCGAAACTCCGTCTCTACTAAAAATACAAAAATTAGCCAGGTGTGGTGGTGGGCACCTGTAATCCCAACTACTTGGGAGGCTGAAGCAGAAGAATCACTTGAACCTGGGAGGCAGAGGTTGTAGGGAGCCAAGATCACACCATTGCACTCCAGCCTGGGCAACAGAGCAAGACTCCATCTCAAAAAAAAAAAAAAAAAATAGAGCTCTGGGACACCCCAACATAAGAGGTCAGGGAAATGAGAAGGAACTAGCAAAGATATTCTGAGAAGAAATGATTAAAGAAGGAAAATCAAGGAGGAGTGGCACTTGGCCTCCAAGATGTCTGCTTGGCTCTCTTCCAAGTGTACTTTCCTTTCTTTCCTGCTCTAAAGTTTGTTTTTTTTTTTTGTTCTGTTTTTGTTTTTTTGTTTGTTTGTTTTTTTGAGACAGAGTCTTGTTCTGTCACCCAGGCTGGAGTGCAATGGCACAATCTCGGCTCACTGCAACCTCTGTCTCCCAGGCTCAAGCAATTCTCCTGCCTCGTCCCCCCGAGTATCTGGGATTACAGGCGTGTGCCACCACGCCCGGCTAATTTTTTTTATTTTTGGTAGAGACGGGGTTTCACCATGTTGGCCAGGCTGGTCTTGACCTCCCAACCTCAGGTAATCCGCCCACCTCAGCCTCCCAAAGGGCTGGGATTACAGGTGTGAGCCACTGCGCCTGGCCTCTAAAGCTTTTTTAATCAACCTCAACTCCTGCTCTGAAACTTGCCTCAGTCTCTTTTTCTGCCTTATGCCCCTCAGTTGAATTCTTTCTTCTGAGGAGGCAATAATTGAGGTTGCTACAGACCCATACAGATTCACCACCAGTAACTCATATTCACCACTGCAAATATATTTTGGTGCCGTGTAACTCAGACACATTCCCTAGTGATAAGAGATCTCTACGCCTCGCCTTCTTCGGCTGCAGGCATTTGACCCCTGTGCACGATTTTCTTCTCCCCTTTCTCTCTCCTGCTTACTAACGAACCCCCAGAACAATGCCTCTTGGCCACAGGTGACCCTGCTCCCCACGGCCGATTTCTTAGCTCACCCTGACAGGTGGCTCATGGGGGTGGAAGGGACCTTAGGGTCCGCACCGAGTAGATCTGAGGCACTAGTGGTTCTCCTGGACAGGAGACTTGCAAGAGTGTAAGGCCAAAGCCTAAACCATGCAACGTCTGGAGTTTCCTCTGCTTTTTCAACTTAAAAAAAAAGGAGGAGTGCCTTAGAAGCCATTGAAGAATGTGTTTCAAGGAGGAAAGAGAGATGAACTGTGCCAAATGCTCCTGATAGGTCAAATAAGATGTGCATTGAGATTTTTTTCATGCAGTATCCCGTCAGGGGCTTAGGGCTTGTTGCTGCTGCTAGAAAATGGGGCACTCAGCAGAGGCAGCCGCCACAGTGGCCTTAGTGAGAGGACATGCATGTCATTGACCCGACTCATAGCCATCATCTGCTGCAATGGCCATTTTATGAGCTCACTGAGCAAGCACTTGGATGCAGAAAGAGGTTGAGTGACATCTATAGTATCAATCATTTTATCCACTTCATTATTGAGATGGTCCTCTAAAGTGGGCATCTTTTGTGGTCATTCTCATGGGACTCAAATATTCTAACATTCTGGACCCAATCTGAGAGATCTAGCCTTATACCACATTTCTAAAACTCCTTGTCAGCAGCTCTTCAGTCCATTTACTCCCAAGACCCTGACCATTCAGTGAAACCTTTCATTATTTTCCAGGAATCATTGTACTTATTTATCTAATGTCATCTCTCCTTTTAGATAAAGTGGACAATGAGAAGTCTTCGTTAAAGTGTGATTAACTGGGGGATTTCTTTTTTCCACTACTTTTCAGGATCGCATCTGAATTAAGCTATCATCAAGTCCTCTTCCTTGAAATTCACATTCATATATTCAGCTAAAGACATCTCCACTTGGATTAATAATACATATCTTAAACTTCATTCAAAATTAAGCCCCTGACCTGCTTTTCCAGCTGAATGAAACTGTAAGCTTTTCATTTGGTACCAATGAAACCTAATTCTCTGTAACCAAGCTGGATTTTTTTTTCCTCCCCATGATCATAGAGAATTCTACACAAAGCCCTTAGGTATGGGCTGAGGAAGAAGCAACAGAAAAAATGCTGTAAATATGAGACATCTTCACATGACACTTACTTGTATCTTGCTTGTTTCTGGTCCTACGTATACACTGCTTTCACTTGATGGAATGCTGCTGGCAACATCAGACTGTATGGCTAGGTAGGTCATACAACACTTGTTTAATGGAACGTTCCTCAAAATCCATGGCTCCTTGGTACCTTATGGTCAGGTGCTCAGTTTCTATCAGAAACCAGTATCAGAACAAGAGTTGCTTATCAAAAATAGAATAGTCACTTGCCAAAAAGGGCATAGTTCTCTCCCAAACTATCAGGTACCTCCATTTTGACTCCCTTACTAGAACTTGCCATCATCTCCATGCAGCTCCCTGATCCACCTTTATCAGCTAGAGAAACTTTTTTTGCTCTGGGGCCCTCTCAAAGCTGAGATCTTTTGTGTTAACCTGAAAATGGATCAGGGCAACATACTCAAATGTGGTGTATGCTGCCTCCAAAATCCAAGGAAGCTCACAAACCATTGTGTCTCTTCCTGAATGGTAGGGAGAGTAGAAAAACATGATCATCATTTTAGAGGGAATATCCTAACTCATCCAGGCTGAAGTGCGAGTGGTGCTCAAAGACTGATCAATTATGCCTTATAGAGAATGTGCCAAGTTTTGTTAGGCGAATCACAGCAGGGTTTTGTAGCACTTAGAGGCACTTGAACACTTAGAGGTCATTGTAGGGTTATTAACTGACCTAATTTCAATTTTGTTGTATCTTAGGAAATAGAACAGTATGAGGAAAGGAAGAAAGATGAGAGAATGAGTTGCCTATGAAGTACTCAGAACACACATTTTTTACATGAAGTTCACCATCTTTTTTTTTTTTTTTTTTTTTTGAGATGGAGTTTCGCTCTTGTTGCCCAGGCTGGAGTGCAATGGCGCAGTCTCAGCTCATTGCAACCTCCGCCTCCGAGGTTCAAGCAATTCCCTGGCCTCAGCCTCCGGAGTAGCTGGGATTACAGGCGCTCACCACCATGCCTGGCTAATTTTTGTATTTTTAGTAGAGACGGCGTTTCTCCATGTTGATCAGGCTGGTCTTGACCTCCTAACCTCAGGTGATCTGCCCGCCTCAGTCTCTCAAAGTGCTGGGATTACAGGCGTGAACCACCGCACCCGGCTAAAGTTCACCATCTTATATGAGCGTGGTTGGTGGTGCCCCAAAACAATTACAATAGTAACACCAAAGATCACTGAGCACAGATGACCATCACAAATGCAGATCACTTGCATTTGTTAGGAGAATCACAGCAGGGCTCTATACTCACTTATAAAAATTTATATAATTTAGGCCGAGTGTGGTGGCTCATGTCTGTAATCCTAGCACTTTGGGAGGCCAAGCGGGGAAGACCCCTCTTTTGTTTTTTTCCTTTTTGAGACAGGCTCTCACTCTGTTTCTCAGGCTGGAGTACATTGGCATGATCTTGGCTCACTGCAGCCTTGACCTCCTAGGCTCAAGCGATCCTCCCACCTCAACCTCCCAAGTACCTAGGACTACTGTCATGCACCACCATGGCTGGCTAATTTTGTTTATTTTTTATTATTTGTAGAGACAAGGTCTCACTATGTTGCCCAGGCTGGTCTCGAACTCCTAGACTCAAGCTACCCTCCTGCCTCTGACTCCCAAAGTGCTGGGATTATATGTGTGAGCCACTGTGCCTGGCCAGGGAAGATCTCTTGAAGCCAGGAGTTCAAGATCAGCCTGGGCAACAAAGCGAGACCTCGTCTGTACAAAAATAAAACATAAAAAAATTTAGCTAGTTCTGGTGGCACATGCCTGTAGTCCTGGCTACTTGAAAGGCTAAGGCAAGGGTACAGTGAGTTATGATTGCATCATTATATTCCAGCGTGAGCAACGAAGTGAGACACTGTCTTAAAAAAAAAAAAAAATTACAGGTTTGGCACAGTGACTCATGCCTGTAATCCCAGCACTTTGGGAGGCTGAGGCAGATGGATCACCTGAGCTCAGGAGTTCGAGACCAGCCTAAGCAACATGGCGAAACCCGGTCGCTATCAAAAATACAAAAAATTAGCCAGGCATGGTGATGCCCCTGGGGTCCCAGCTACTAGGGAGGCTGAGGTGGGAGGATCGCTTGAGCATGGGAGACAGCCATTGCAATGAGCCAAGATGATGCCACTGCACTCCAATTTGGATGACAGAGTGAGGCCTCATCTCAAAAAAAAAAAAATTAAACATATAAAAATGAAAGAAAAAAATATATAACATAATATACAATAAAATACAATCTATAATGAAGAATTATATATATATATTTTTAAAACACCCTGTAGGGTCGGGTGTGGTGGCTCACATCTGTAATCCCAGCATTTTGGGAGGCTGAGGTGAGTGGGTTACTTGAGCCCAGGAGTTTGAGACCAGTGTGGACAACATGGTGAAACCCTGTCTCTACAAAAAATACAAAAACTAGCCAGGTGTGGTGGCATGTGCCTGTAGTCCCAGCTACATGGGAGGCTGAGGTGGGAGGATTGCCTGAGCCCGGCGAGGGTAAAAATGCAGTCAGTCGTGATCATGACACTGCACTCCAGCCTGCGCAACAGAGGTGAGATCCTATCCCAACAACAACAAGAACAAAACAAACAAACAAGAGCTGGGCACGGTGGCTCATGCCTGTAATCCCAGCACTTTGGGAGGCCGAGGTGGGCAGATCATGAGGTCAAGAGAATGAGACCATCCTGGCCAACATGGTGAAACCCCGTCTCTACTAAAAATACAAAAATTAGCTGGGCATGGTGGCGCACACCTGTAGTTCCAGCTACTCAGGAGGCTGAGGCAGAAGAATTGCTTAAACCAGGAGGCAGAGGTTGCAGTGAGCCAAGATTGCGCCACTGCCCCTCCAGCCTGGCAACAGAGCGAGACTGTCTCAAAACAAACAAACAAACAAGAAACAGCCTGTGGCTTGCTTGCTATAATCCCTGATAGACACTGAATGAATGCCCATGAAATACCTGGTACCAATCATTAACCTGATATTATCTAACCAGACATAAAATCAAGCATCAGTACAGGTATACTTCATTTTGTTGTGATTCACTTTATTGTGTTCATAGATACTGCATTTTTTTTTACAAATTGAAGACTGGTGACAACCCTGCATGGAGCAAGTCTATTGGCACCGTTTTTCCAACAGCATGTGCTCACTTCGTGTTTCTGTGTTACATTTAGGTAATTCTCATATTTCAAACATTTTCATTATTATTATATCTGTTATTATGATCTGTAATTAGTGATCTTTAATGTTACTATTGTAATTGTTTTGGGGCACCACAAACCATGACTATGTAAGATGGTGAACTTCATGGATAAATGTTGTGTGTGTTCTGATTACTCCATAGACAACTCATTCTCCCATCTTTCTCCCTCTCCTCACATGTCCCTGTTCCCTAAGACACAACAGTATTGACATTAGACCAATTAATAGCCCTACAATGGCCTGCTAAGTGTTCAAGAGAAAGGAAGAGTCACACATCTCTCAATTTAAATCAAAAGCTAGAAATGATTAGACTTACTAAGAAATGCACATCAAAAGCTGAGATAAGCCAAAAGCCAGGCCTCTTGAACCAAATAGTTAGCCAAGTTGTGAATGCAAAGGAAATGTTCTTGAAGGGAATTAAAAGTGTTACTCCAGGGAACACACAAATGATAGATAAAAAAGTAAAACAGCTTTATTGCTGATATGGAGAAAGTTTTAGTGGACTGGATAGAAGACCAAATCAGCCAAACATCTTAAACCAAAGGCTAATCCAGAGCAAGGCCCTATCTCTTCAATTCTATGAAGGCTAAGAGGGGTAAGGAAGCTGCAGAAGAAAAGTTTGAATCTAGCAGAGATTCGTTCATGAGGTCAAAGAAAAGAAGCCATTTCCATAACATAAAAGTGCAAAGAGAAACCGCAAGTGTTGATACAAAAGCTGCAGCAAGTTAGCAAGAAGATTTAGCTAAGACAATTAATGAATGTGGCTACACGAAACAACATATTTTCAGTGTAGATGAAATAGCTGTCTCTTGGAAGAAGAAGCCATCTGGGACTTTCATAGCTAGAAAGAAGAAATCAGTGCCTGGCTTCAAAGCTTCCAAGGACAGGCAGACTCTCTTGTTAGGGGCTGAGGCAGCTGTTGACTTTAAGTTGAAGCCATTGCTCATTTCCCATCCCCAAATTCCTAGGGCCCTGAAGAATTATGCTAAATTTACTCTACCTGTGCTCTACAAATGGAACAACAAAGCCTGAATGACAGCACATCTGTTTACAGCATAGTTTAGTGGATATTTTAAGCCCAGTATTGAGACCTCCTGCTCAGGGAAAAAAAAAAAAAAAAAAAAAAAAATTCCTGAAAAAAATGTTACTGCTCATTGACAATGGACCTAGTCAATCAAGAGCTCTGATGGAGGTGTACAAGGAGATTAATGTTTTTTTCATGCCTGCTAACACAACATCTATCTATTCTGTAGCCCATGGATTAAGGGGTAATTTCAACTTTCAAGTCTTATTACCTAAGAAGCACATTTCGTAAGGCTGTAGCTGCCATAGATAGTGATTCCTCTGGTGGATCTGGGCAAAGTCAATGGAAAACCTTATGGAAAGGATTCACCATTCTAATGGCATTAAAAACATTTGTGATTGATGGAGCCTGAAGATTAACTGCAATGCTGCAATCTCACAATAAAACTTGAACAGATGAAAAGTTGCTTTCTATGGATGAACAAAGAAAGTAGTTTCTTGAGATAGAATCTACTTCTGGTGAAGATGCTGTGAACATTGTTGAAACGGCAACAAAGGATCAAAAATATTACATAAGCTTAGTTAATAAAGCAATGGTGGGAGGTTTTGAGATGATTATCTCCAATTTTGAAAGAAGTTCTACTGTGGGTAAAATGTTATCAAACAGCATTACAGAGAAATCTTTCATGAAAGGAAGAGTCAGTCAATGTGCCAAACTTCATTGTTGTCTTATTTTAAGAAATTGCTGCAGCCATTCCAACTTTCAGCAACCACCACCCTGATCAGTCAGCAGCTGTCAACATGGAAGCAAGACTCTCTACCAGCAAAAAAATTAGGACTTGCTGAAGGCTCAGATGATCATTAGCACTTTTTAGCCATAAAGTATTTTTAATTAAGGTATGTACGTGTTTTTTTAACATAATGCTATTGCACAATAGCAATGGACTACGGTGTATTGTAAATAATAACTTTTATATGCATTAAGAAACAAAAAAAATTGTGTGACTTGGTTTATTGCCATATCCACTTTATTGTAGTGGTCTAGAACCAAAACCACGTTATATCTGAGGATGGTTTCCACCATCATCAAGTGGAAACAATGTAAACAGGACTAGACCCAACAGGTCCAAAATCACAAGAAAGTTGCACATGCAGATGGCTCACACTGCAGCATGCCTTTTCTGATTTCACTGCCACACTTTCCATATCCCACTCCTGTGGAATCACGGATACTTCCTTATGATCACTTGCCTGGGAAGGAAAAAAAAAACCTAACCAAATTTCTAGAAATCTCTGCATGGTATGATAGCTCTTGCCCTAAATGGATTTCTGTAACATTCAGTTCCATCTAGGTAGACCCTGAAGGATGGTGGGAAAGGGATATCCTCCCTGTGGGAGAAACTTCAAGAACTGTAACTCACTGGGTAGTCTGCTCCTTGCAAATGAAAACATCCTATGTGATGTGAATTTTCCATGAAACATTGCTTCATTGCTTCAACAAATGAACTCTGTGAGTCAATATTCTGATACCCATTATATTTACAGGTCTTATCTTGCACCCCATCAGCCAGAAGCAGTTGATGTTGATCTTATAGAATAGTGACATGGCTATTGAAAACCCAGTTACATTGCCAGCTCTCAGGCCATGTTATATTGGGGTGTGAAGCTGGGATGTGATCCTGCAGGATGAGGTAAATGCTCAGAACCTTTGAATAATACATAGTGCAGTTTCTCTTCTCCAGGAACCAAAGGAGTATAAATGGGGTTGTGCCTCCAAAAGTTTTATCAGTAGCCCTTGCATAAAATGTTTGTTTCCTGTCCTCATGACTTTGGTCTTTGATAATTTAGCAGTTTTAATAATTAAGAGTACACACACCAGGGATACAATAATTTTGTGGGATAGACAAGTAGAAATGTCTTTTAGTCAGAAAATACAGGGTCACAATTTAAATGAGAAGACAAGACTAGAGATAACAGTTTGAGAGTCTTCAGGTGTCCGATGTGAAGGTGTAAGAGTAAATTAGTCCTCTGAAGGAGAGTGCAGACTGAGCAGCCAGCCAAAGACTGCAACCTGGGAAATCCTATAGTCAGAGGCTGAAGAAATGAACACAGGTTGAAACAATCTACAATAAAAATCAATGAGGCATTTCTAGCTTTAAATAGTATTTGGCTAGCAGCCCTGCCTCAGGGTCTCTCAACTGCTGCCTATAACACATAAAAAGGTAAAGAAAAATGACAAAATTAATCCTAACACAGAGCATAAAGAATGACAAGCTGCTTGCTCATTACCAGGAGGAATTGCCCTAATTTATGAGGCTAATGGAGGTGGATTCAGAAAAACAGTTGTTGGCTTATCCATACTCTACTTCATGGTACAGAACAGATCCACCCATCTGAAAGAAAGTTTGGCATCTGAGCATCCCTTTCCCACTGTCTGCTCACTGAATTAGAGAGCCAGTGTCCATCAGAGCTGCAAACTAAGCAGCTGGCCCTCTTCGGCCTCTGTATTAGCCTGTTTTTGAATTGCTGTTAAAAAAAAATTACCTGACACTGGGTAATTTATAAAGAAAAGAGGTTTAATTGGCTCATGGTTCTGAAGGCTATACAGGAAGCATTGTGGCTTCTGCTTTTGGGGAGGCCTCGAGAAGCTTCCAATCATGGCAAAAGGCAAAGGGGGAGCAGGCATCTTACATGGCAGGAGCAGGAGCAAGAGAGAAAGTAAAGGAGGAGGTGATACACACTTTTAAACAACCAGCTCTCACGAGAACTCACTATCATGAGGCATAGCGTGAAGGGGATGGTGGTAACCGTTCCTGAGAAATCCACCCCTGTGATTCAATCACCTCCCACCAGGCCCCACCTCCAACACTGAGGATTATAATTCAACATGAGATTTGGGCAGAGACACAGATCCAAACAATATCAGCCTCTCGAATCTAAAATCCTGCTTTGAGAGGTGATTATAATACTGTTAGAGACCATCATCTTTATGCATGTAACTGGGGACTGCAACTTCCGGAATTCAGTGGGGAAAGATGGGGTGGATGGAGAGACAGGTAATTGTCCATTTGCCCTGTCACATTTGTCCCTATGAATACAGTGTACGGGGAGAGTGCTGGCTGCAGTGCTTGCTGAAATGATAGCTGATCATGGATTCCATTGGTTTAAGACAGTGGAATAACAAAAGGCCCTGGGAATTACTTTTACATAGGCATATCGATCTGGACTCTACTTAGAGATCTAAGAGTGGAGCCAAAGGAAATCCACATTTCGTATCTGAATAGATGACTGATATACTGGATATAGATGAGAAAATAAAGAAGGGGAAAATCTGTCCAAACTGACCTAAGATCTTAATTCTCTCCAGATTTAGCAGTATGAAAAGCTATCACATCCTTGTGTATTTTATTTCCTCAAGTTAACATTCCTGGCTGTCTCCAGATTCTACTAGTTAAGGTCCATCTTGCCTGACAACCTTTGAAAAAGATCCAGTTCTTGAGTTCATCTTCCCTCACAGATTTCAAGTTTCAGATTATTGTTTGCTTCTCAAGGCTGCTTGGCAAGGCTCTTAGACTTGAACTCTCCTTTGTTCCCTATCCACAGCTAGTGGTCAGCTCTGCTTTCTTGCACATGACCTGTCCCAAGTCCTTGGAACCTTGGTCCATATCAGACTCCCAAGCCCTCTTCTTGTCCCAAGAGAAGCATAAAAAATAATATACAAAAGGGAAAGGGTCATAATACAGAAGATTCAGAAGATTCGCTTATCTCTGAAAGTGATTTTCTAAGGAAATAGATACCTCTTTTAGAAAATTTGCATTCTCAAGAAGAAAGCAAGAAGATGAGGCTTGTACGAAACAGAAGCAGAAAGACAAAAGAGATGAGATAAAACCGAATCTGAGAATTACAAGTATGTTTGAGGAGTAATCTGGACTAATTTAAACAGAAGTAATAGTAACTCAAAGGCAAATTGAATAAAAATATCTAGACTTAAAAGAAGACCTAAAAGTAAAGAAAAAGGTGACATGAGATTAATGGTCAAAGATCCATATCTAGACATATCCTAGGGGGCAGAGAAGATAACAAGGAGTTTGCAAGCATTCCAGTAGACTAAAACAGATTACTTATAAATAACTAAAAATCAGATAACCCTCATTTAGAGCTTCCATTATAACAAAGTTTGTAACAAAATTTGGATAGATAAAATTTACAATTTAAGCTACTGTTTAAGTGCAAACTAATGTGTTTATGTACGATGGCAAGAGAAAACATGAGAAGTTTCAGAATAAAATAATACCCATATTTTCTTCTTTAAAAAAGTCTTGAGCATAGCCGAGCACGGTGGCTTTTACC
This sequence comes from Pan paniscus, assembly GCF_029289425.2. NCBI lineage: Eukaryota > Metazoa > Chordata > Mammalia > Primates > Hominidae > Pan > Pan paniscus. Next base: position 75,630,687 of record NC_073249.2, read on the forward strand.
TGTAGTCCCAACTACTCAGGACTCTGGAGGCTGAGGTGGGAGGATTGCTTGAGCCCAGGAGTTCAAGGTCAGTCTTGGCAACATTGTGAAACCCATGTCTAAAACCTTTTTTTTTAAATAAAAAATAAATCACATTACAGCTCTTTTAAAATTTGTCTAGCAGGTTTTCTGGTCTTTACCAGAAAGTCCCCGACAATGAAAAAACATTTTTGTAAGAAAAATAAATTTTAAGAAATAAATCTTGGCTGGGAGCAGTGGCTCATGCCTGTAATCCCAGCACTTTAGAAGACCAAGGTGGGAGGATCACTTGAGCTCACGAGTTCAAGACCAGTCTAGGCAACATGGTGAAACCTCGTCTCTACTAAAAGTACGAAGAAAAAAACCTAACTGGGCATGGTGGCCCACACCTGTAATCCCAGCTACTCAGGGTGCTGAGGTGGAAGGATCGCTTGGGGCAGGGAGGTCGAGGATGCAGTGAGCCAAGATTATGCCACTGCACTCCAACCCAGGCAACTGGAGTGAGACCCCATCTCTAAATAAATAAATAAATAAATCTTGAGTATCTTCAACTAATTAAGAAATCAGAATAAGAATTCCAAATGAAAGCCAGGTGCGGTGCTCATGCCTGTAAACCCAGCACTTTGGGAGGCTGAGGCAGGCAGATCACCTGAGGTCAGGAGTTCGAGACCAGCCTGGCCAACTTGGCAAAACCCTGTCTGTACTAAAAATACAAAAATTAGCCAGGCGTGGTGGCAGGTGCCTGTAATCCCAGCTACTTAGGAGGCTGAGGCAGGAGAATCGCTTGAACCTGGGAGGCAGAGGATGCAGTAAGCTGAGATCATGCTATTGCACTCCAACCTGGGAGACAGAACGAAACTCCATTTCAAAAAAAAAAAAAGGAATTCCAAATGAGTAAGTTGTGCTATAAAATATGCACAATGGACATTAAAGCCTATTAAGTGTTATTTATTCAATTAACAGATATTTATTAAGTATTTTTACTATGTACTAAGCAATGGAAATGCAACAGTGAACAAGACTGTTTATTCCACTTGAGGGAAATAAAGACAATTCAATAAGTAATTATGGGTCGGGCGCGGTGGCTCACTCCTGTAATTCCAGTACTTCGGGAGGCTGAGGCAAGCGGATCACCTGAGGTCAGGAGTTTGAGATCAGCCTGTCCAACATGGTGAAACCCCATCTCTACTAAAAATACAAAAATTAGCCAGGCGTGGTGGCGAGTGCCTGTAATCCCAGCTACTCGGGAAGCTGAGGCAGGAAAATCACTTGAACCTGGGAGGTGAAGGTTGCAGTGAGCCGAGATGGTGCCACTGCACTCCAGCCTGGGTGACAGAATGAGACTCTGTCTCTCAAAAAAAAAAAGAACAAAAGTAATTATGATCAAGTGTGTGCTATGAAGCATATAGTGGAGGTTGAGGGCCACCCAGAGGAAGTGCAATGTTAAAACGAGGCTAGAAATTAGCCAGGCAAACAAAAGCAGGGAAGAGAATATTCTAGACAAAGTGAAGAGCCTCAAAAGAGAGAGCATTTGAAAAATGGAAATGTGTTCAGTGGGCCTGGAGCTTTGAGATCAGGCTACCAAGGTAGTCAGGGGCTGGATCATGACTGTAAGCCATACTAAGGGCTTTGGTTTTTATCGTAAAGGTAAGGCAAGGGATAGATATTATGGAAGAGTTGATCAGGAAAAAGATGATCAGATCTGAGCTTCAGAAAATACTTTTTTTTTTTTTTTTTAGGCAGGGTCTCCTTTTGGTCACCCAGGCTGGAGTGCAGTGGCACCATCACGGCTCACTGCAGCCTCGAACCCCCCCAGGCTCAAGCAATCCTCCCACCTCAGCCTCCTGAGTATCTGGGACCACAGACTTGCACCACCATGCCCAGCTAGTTTTTTTTGTTTGTTTGTTTGTTTGTTTGTTTTTTGTAGAGACAAGAGTTTCGCCATGTTGCCTAGGCTGGTCTCAAACTCCTGGGCTCAAGTGAGCCAGCTGCCTGGGCTTCCCAAAGTGCTGGGATTACAAGCATGAGCCATCATGCCCAACCATATTTTTTCTATATAAGAGATGGATTAGACTGTAGTAGATAAGTGGGTGGATTCATAAGATGTTTGCAAAAAAAGATAGGAAATCAAATCAACAGGATATGGTGAGTGACTGGAAACAGCAGGTAAGGGAGAGGAGAAGTTAAGAGCAATTTCTAAGTTTCTAGCAGGGGCTGTGAGGTGGATAATGGTGCTGTTACTGAGAAGGGATATCTTGCAGGAGGACCAGGTTTAAGGGAAGGGCTCAGTTTGGAATATTTTGAGTTTGAGGGAGCTAGGAATCATTCAAGTAGACAACTAGGTATATGAATCTGAAGCTAAGGGACAATATCTTTCTCAGTGTACAGGTCTTGGAGTTAAAAACAATTGTCAAAAAGATTAGCCTAAGAATGTTCATAGAAGCTTTATTCACAAAAACTGGAAACAATCCAAATGTTCAATGGGAGAATGAATATACATACTGTGGTACATTTGTATTATGGAATACTACTCTGTAATAAAATAATAAACTGTTGATATATATATATAATACAATAGGTGACTTCAAAACAACATCATATTAAGGAAAAAAAAGCCAGAAAACACTACATATTTTATTATTCTATTTGTGTGAAGATTAAGACTAGTAAAACTAGTCTATAGTGATAAAAATCAAAATAGTTGTTGCCTGGAGTTTTTGGGCAGTAGGAGGGGGTGTTGGTGGCAAGGAGGAGGATGAGGGGATTAACTGGAAAAGGGCTGGAGGGAACTTGCTGTGTTGACAGAAATGTTCTGGGTTTGTCTTGACTGGGGTGTTTTTTACACAGAAGGGTATATTTGTCTTAACTCATCAGATTATATACAAAAGATCTGTGCATGTTACTGTATGCAAATTATATCTCAGTAAAATTAATTAGTGAAAAATAAATAAAAAGCACACAGGAGAGAATTTCCACAGGTTCCTACCATCATCATATCTACCCATCCTATATCTGTGCCCAGGTACTGCCTTTCCTCCTGTTTATAAAAATGAACTGTCTTTTCTCCTAAAGCCACTCTTCCATTGCAACACTATATCCCATTCCTTCTCATCTCACCTCATTGAGGACATTACTCTGGTAATTCTCCCTTCACCCTCCTGCATCAGTTTTTCTGTCTCTACTGGATCATTCACATGAGCACAGAAACATGCTGAAAAATCCCCCATTCTAAAAAGAGAGAGATGTCCTCCTTTGACCTGACATCCTCCTGCAGCTTACATTCCATTTCTCTACTTTTGATACAACAAAATTCTTCATAAGTGTTGCCTCTATTTTCTGTCTACAAGTTCCTTCCGTGTCTTCTCTTAAACCTACTCCAGTTAGGGTTTTGCCCTCGTCACAACTCAAACTGCCTGCCAAGGTCACCAATAACCTTTTTGTGGCCAAATCAAATGGTTAACTCTCAGACCATTGATCTTTCTTTTCTCCGCTAAATACATTCTACACTTGCTTCAGGGTTTGTTTTCCTCTTACCTCACTGGCCATTCTTCCTTTGCTGATCCATTTCCCTCAACCCAATCCCTAAATATTGGGTTTGACCCTTGCAACTCTTTTCTTTCCTATCTATGCTCACTGTCTTGATGGTCACATCCAATCTTGTGGCTTAAATACAATCTATATTCTGACAATATCCAATTTAAAAAAAAAAAAATTCTCTCCTCAAGACCTGCATCAACCCCAAACTCACAATAATAATTAATTCCCAGTATAGCTCAGAGGGAAAATTACAAGCTCTACTGAGTGAGAGAAAATACTATATACACAGAAAATGCAGCAGTTGAAGGATAACTTGTATTGTCAGAAATTTGGGGAGCATATTGACAGTATATTCTAAAGGTATTAGTCCACAGAGAAAAAAATATAAGGTTGGATCTGGCTAAATTTATTAATATAAATATGGAGATGTAATATGTTTAACTGCCTGGGTGTAACTAACAATTTGCTTGGTTGGTTAGCAGGACTGACTTCAATAGTGGCCTATAGTGAATGAAATTGAGATGCCATCCCAGCACTTTGGGAGGCCGAGGCGGGAGGATCATGAGATGAGGAGTTTAAGACCAGCCTGGCCAAGATGGTGAAACCCCGTCTCCACCAAAAATACAAAAATTAGCTGGATGTGGTGGTGCACGTCAGGCACACCACCGAGTAGCCTAATCCCAGCTACTCAGGAGGCTGAGGCAGAAGAATCGCTTGAACCCAGGCGGTGGAGCTTGCAGTGAGCCGAGATCGCGCCACTGCACTCCAGCATGGGTGACAGAGTGAGACTCTGTCTCAAAAAAAAAAAGAAAGAAAGAAATTGAGATGCCAGTACTTCTTTGGTATGCTCTAGGAATTAAACCTCAGGCTTAGGGAAATGAGTATGTTAGAGCAGATATGATCATCCACATACCAACCATACCTCCTGGAGGCCTAGAGGGTATTCCCTTCACCAAGCCATTAATAAATTAATAAATATGAAAAATTAATCATTTAATAAATGCCTGAGTTGGGAGCTTCAGTATCCTTTTAAAGCTCTGTGTTGGCTGTATTCTGTAGGTCAGTGATGATGGTCGGAAATGTTGCCATGAAATTAGGAATCCCTGATTGCAATGGAATAATAGAATCCTGGTGTGTAGAAGGCCAGGTGGCAGCATTTAATCATCAGAGACAGGATAGATGCAATTACCACATTAAGCTGCAGAGAGGAAATGTTAATCAAGTACTTTAACCCAAGAGATTTGTGGCAATAATTAATTACAAGGTTCCTGGGAATGAAACAGGTGGGCAGCCCATCAAAGTTTTGCTTTAGAAAAATTCTAGGTCTTCCCTTCTTGCCTCCCAGTTACCTTGGCAGCTGCTTTTGTTTGGGGGCCATCCCACACCTAATGCAGGAAGATGGTGCTTGCAAAGAAGATTAAAAAGTCAGTGGAATCGATCAACTCTAGGCTTCTACTTGTTATAAAAAGTGGAAAGTACATACTGAGGTACAAGCAGACTCTAAAGATGATCAGGCAAGGCAAAGCAAAATTGGCTATCCACACTGAAAACTGTCCAGCTTTGAGGAAATCCAAAATAGAGTACTATACCATGTTGACCAAAACTGGTGTCCATCACTACAGTGACAATAATTTTGAATTGGGCATAGCATGTGGGAAATACTGCAGAGTATGCATGCTGTCTATCATTGATCCAGACGATTCTGATATCGTTAGAAGCGTGCCAGAACAGACAGGCCACCACCTTGACCATTCAGGCTTCTCAGCCAGTCCAGCCTGTGGGCCTTGGAGAGCCCAAACTGATCAGGGGCTGAAAGGTTCTCCAACACAGCACAGCTGCTCTACCAAAAAGCAGCCAGACTGCTTCTTTAAGTGGGTCTGTGATCCCGTTCCTCCTAACTGGGTGAGACCTCCCAACCAGGGACTCCAGCCATCTCCTACAGGTGCATTCAGGCTGACAATAGATCAGTACCCCCCCTGCGATGCAGCTTCCAGAGGAAGGGGCAGGCTGCCATTTTTGATGTTTCACAGCCTTCATCAGTGATACCTTCAGGTACAGGAAAAACAAAGGTGACTAGGGTCTGGAGCAGACCCCCAGAAAACCGCAGCAGCCCTGTGGAAGAGTGGCCAGATGGTTAAAAGAAAAACAAACAAACAAACAGAAAACAACAACAACAAAGAAAACAACACAAAAATCCCACCAAAGGTCAGCAACCTTGAAGATTGAAGGTGGATAAGCCCACAAAGAAAAGAAAGAATCAGTGCAAAAACAATAAAAACTCAAAAAGAAAGGAAGATGACACAAAAACAAATGGAAAAACATTTCATGCTCATGGATAGTAAGAATCAATACCATGAAAATGGCCATACCACCCAAAGCAATTTATAGCTTCAATGTTATTCCCAATAAACTATCATTGACATTCTTCACAGAATTTAAAAAGAACTATTTTAAAATTAATATGGAACCAAAAAAGAGCCCAAATAGCCAAGACAATCCTAAGCAAAAAGAACAAAGCTGGAGGCATCATGCTACCTGACTTCAAACTATACTACAAGCCTACAGTAACAAAAAGAACGTGGTGCTGGTACAAGAACAGACACATAAGCCAATGGAACAGAATAGACAACCCAGAAATAAAACCACACACCTACAACCATCTGATCTTTGACAAGCCTGACAGAAACAAGCAATGGGAAAAGGATTCCCTATTTAATAAATGGTGCTGGGAGAACTGGCTAGTCATATGCAGAAAATTGAAACTGGACCCCTTCCTTATATCATATAAAAAAATCAACTCAAGGTGGATTAAAGACTTCAATGTAAAACCCAAAATCATAAATACCCAAGAAGAAAATCTAGGCAATACCATTAAGGCACAGGCACAGGCAAAGATTTTATGATGAAGATGCCAAAAGCAATTGCAACAAAATCAAAAATTGACAAATAGGATCTAATTAAACTAAAGCACTTCCGCACAGCAAAAGAAAAGATCATCAGAATGAACAGACAACCTACAGAATGGGAGAAAATTTTTATAATCTATCCATCTGACAAAGGTCTAATATCCAGCATTTACAAGGAATGTAAACAAATTTACAAGAAAAGAAAACAACCCCATTAAGAAGTGGGAAAAGGACAAGAACAGACACTTCTCAAAAGAATACATACATGTGGCCAAAAAACATATAAAAAAGGATTCAACATTACTGATCATTAGAGAAATGCAAAACAAAACCACAATGAGATACCATCTCACACCAGTCAGAATGGCTATTGTTAAAGTAAAAATAAAAAACTGATGTTGGCAAGGTTATGGAGAAAAAGGAACACTTTTACACTGTTGGGAGTGTAAATTAGTTAAACCATTGTGACAGACAGTGTGGCAATTCCTCAAAGACCTAGAAGCAGCAGAAATACCATTTGACCCAGCAATCCAATTACTGGGTATATACCCAAAGGAATATAAGTCATTCTTTTTTTTTTGAGATGGAGTCTCACTCTGTCACCCAGGCTGGAGTGCAGTGGTGTGAACTGGGCTTACTGCAACCTCCGCCTCCCAGGTTAAGCAATTCTTGTACCTCAGCCTCCCAAGTAGCTGGGACTACAGGTGCATGCCACCATGCCTGCCTAATTTTTGTATTTTTAGTAGAGACGGGGTTTCACTATGTCAGCCCGGCTGGTCTCAAACTCCTGACCTCAGATGATCCACCTGCCTTGGCCTCCCAAAGTGCTGGGATTACAGGCATGAGCCACTGTGCCCAGCCCTCATTCTATTATAGATACATGTATGTGTATGTTCATTGCACCACTATTTACAATAGCAGAGACATAGAGATGCCCAGCAATGATAGACTGGATAAAGAAAATGTGGTACATATACACCATGGAATACTATGCAGTCATAAAAAAGGAATGAGATCATGTCCTTTGCAGGGACATGGATGGAGCTGGAGGCCATTATCCTCAACAAACTAATGCAGGAACAGAAAACCAAATATTGCATTTTCTCACTTATAAGTGGGAGCTGAATGATGAGAACACATGGACACATGGCGGGGAACAACACACACTGAGGCCTGTTGAGGGTGGGAGGAGAAGGGAGGAAGGAGAGCATCAGAAAGAATAGCTGATGGATGCTGGGCTTAATACCTAGGTGATGGTATGATCTGTGCAGCAAATCATCATGGCACATTTTTACCTATGTAACAAACCTGTACATCTTGCACATGTACCCCTGAACTTAAAAAAAAAGACATAGAAAAGAAACACAGAAATGCAAAACATAAAAAAAAAAAATTACATGAAATGTAGACCAGGCATGGTGGCTCACTCCTATAATCCCAACACTGTGGGAGGCCAGGGCAGGAGAACTGCTTGAGTCCAACAGTTTAAGACTGCAATGGCAATGATAACACCACTACACTCCAGTCTGGGTGAAAGTGAAAGACTATCTCTAATGAAAATAATAATGATAATTACATTAAATATAAATGGTCTAAACATACTCCATTAAAAGGCAGAGTAGGCTGGGTGTGGTGGCTCAGGCTTCTAATCCCAGCACTTTGGGAGGCCAAGGTGGGCAGATCACAAGGTCAGGAGATTGAGACCATTCTGGCTAACAGTGAAACCTCATCTCTACTAAAAATACAAAAAATTAGCTGGGCGTGGTGGTGGGTGCTTGTGGTCCCAGCTACCCAGGAGGCTGAGGCAGGAGAATGGCGTGAACCCGGGAGGTGGAGCTTGCAGTGAGCCGAGATTGTGCCACTGCACTCCAGCCTGGGTGACAGAGCGAGACTCCATCTCAAAAAAAAAAAAAAAAAAAAGGCAAAGAGTAAGATTTCAATTATATCCTACCTGCAAGAAGCCCACATTAAATATAAAAATACAAATACATTAAAAGTAAAAGAATAGAATAATATATAATATGCTTACACTAATCAAAAGAAAACTGGAGCAGTTATAGGCAAATATTTCAGTACTTAGAAAGTACTACCAGAGATAAAGAAGATGATTTTTAATGATACAGTAGTCAATTCATGAAGAGGAAATAATAACCCTAAATTATGGACCTAATAACACATTTTCACAATACAAGGAGCAAAACTGATAGAACTGAGAATAAATAGATGTAATCCTCAATTATAGTCAGAGATTTTGATATCCATCTCTCAATATGTGACAGAACAAGTGAACAGAAAATTAGCAAAGACACAGAGTTGAACAACACGATCGAATAATTTGACAAAATTGAAATTTATAAAACACTCCATTCAATGACAACAGAATACATATTTTTTAAGTGCACATGGAACGTTTACTAAGACAGATGATATTGTGAGCCCCCCAAAATCTCAATAAATTTAAAGGATTCAAATCATATAAAGTATGTTTTCTGACCAAAGTGGAATCAAATTAAAAATCAAAAATAGAAATATCTGAAAAAAACCTTCAAAATAGTTGTAAATGAAATAACACACTTCTAAACAACCCATAGGTCAAAGAAGAAATCAGAAAGGGAAATCAGAAAACAATTTGAGTTGAGTCAAAACAAAATGACAACATATTGATATTTGTGAAATGTAGCTAAAGCAGTACTCAGAGGGAAATTTATTGCACTAAATGCCTATATTAGAAAAAAAGAACTGAATCAGTGTCATCAGCTTCCTCCTTAATAAACTAGAAATGAAAAGAGTAAATGAAACCCAAAGTAAGCAAAAATAAATAAGAAGAATAAAGAGCATAAACAGAAGCAGAAAAGTAATAGGGGAAATTAATGAGACCAAAAGCTGTTACTTTGTGATCAACTAAATTGATAATCTTCTAGCCAGGCTGATCAGTAAAAGGAAGAAAGGAACTGCAGTGTGTATTCTGGATGTAAAAGGAGGAGGAAGAGAAGGAAAAAGAAAAGGAAAAAAGGAAGGAAGGAAGGAATTAAAAGAAAAATAGAGAGGATAGAAATTGCCTATGTCAGGAATAAGGACGTGATATCAATACAGAATCCACAGGTATTAAAAGCAAAACAAAGGAAATTAGGAGCAATGTCATGCCAATAAATTCAACAATTTAGATGAAATGGACAAATTCATTGAGAGATACAAGCTACCTAAGCATACACAAAAGAAAGAGAATCCCAAATAGCACCATTTCTATTAAAGAACTTGCACCTGTAGTTAAAATCTTCCTATTAAAATAAAACTACTCCGGGCTCATATAAATTATTTGGTGAGACCTAAAAACAGAAATACCATTTGATTTAGCAATTCCATTACCTGGTATACGCCCAAAGGAATATGAATTGTTCTGTTATAAAGATACATGCATGCATATGTTTATTGCAGCACTATTCACAATAGTAAAAACATGGAATCAACCTAAATGCCCAGGAATGGTAGACTGGATAAAGAAAATGTGGTACATATACACCATGGAATACTATGCAGCCATAACAAAGAATGAGATCATGTCCTATGGAGGAACATGGATGGAGCTGGAGGCCACTATCCTTAGCAAACTAGCAAAGGAACAGAAAACCAAATACTGCATGTTCTCACTTATAAGTGGGAGCTAAATGATAACACATGGACACATACAGGGGAACAACACGCACTGGGGTCTATCAGAGGGTGAAGGTTGGAAGGAGGGAGAGGATCAGGAATAATAACTAATGGATACTAGGCTTAATACCTGGGTAATGAAGTAATCTGTATAACAAACCCCCATGACATAAGTTTACCTATATAACAAACCTGCATATATAACCCTGAACTTAAAATAAAAGTTAAAACATAAAAATTAAACAAATTTTAACAATTAAGTTATTTGGTGAATTCTACCATTTAGGAAATAAGACCAATGCTATGCAAATTCTTCCAAAAATTTGAGAAGAATAAAATACCAACTCATCCTATGAGACTAGAGGCTAGCATTACTCTGACACCAAAATACAACAATTACAAGACTCAAACAAACATACAAACAAACAAAAACTAAGGACCAACATACCTCATGAACATAAATGCAAAAAGAGCCTTAACAAAATTTTACCGAGTTGAATCAGTGTCCAAAAATGGTAATACATTATGCCTAACTGGAATTTCCCCTCAGAAATGCAAGTTTGGTTTAACATTTGAAAATCAATGGAATTTACCATAGAAGAAAACCAAAACCAAACCAAACAAAAAACGAACCTACTATATGTTCATCTCAGTAGATGCAGAAAAAAGATTTCACAAAAATCCAATATCTGTTCTTGATTTTTTTTTTAAATCTGCCAGGGCCAGGTGTGGTGGCTTACACCTGTAATCCCAGCACTTTGGGAGGCACAGGCGGGTGGATCACCTGAGGTCAGGAGTTTGAAACCAGCCTGGCCAACATCGTGAAGCCCCATCTCAACTAAAAATTCAAAATTAGCCACGAGTGGTGGCACATGCCTGTAATCCCAGCTACTTGGGAGGCTGAGGCAGGAGAATCACTTGAACCTGGGAGAGGGAGGTTGCAGGGAGCCAAGATTGCACCATTGCACTCCAGCCTGGGCAACAAGAGCAAAACTCCATCTTAAAAAATAAATAAGTAAATAAAAATAAATTAAAAATCTGCCAGGTGTGGTGGCTCATGCCTATAATCCCAAAATTTGGGAGGTCAAGGTGAGAGGATCACTTGAGCCCAGGAGTTCGAGAGCATCTTAGGCAACATGGCAAAACTCCATCTCTATAAAAAATTCCAAAATTAGCAGGGCATCGTGGCATGCATCTGTAGTCCCAGCTACTCAGAAGACTGAGGTGAGAGGATTGTTTGAGCCAGGGAAGTTGAGGCTGAAGTGAGCCATGATTGCATCACTGTACTCCAGCCTGGGTAACAGAGCAAGACTGCCTCAAATAAGTAAACAAACAAACAAACAACCAAATAAATAAATAGAATGTTATCTAATTAAAAGGAATAACATTTCCTCAACTTTATAAAAGTTACCCCTCAAAATCTGAAGCTAATTTGATACTTAATGGTGAAAGACTGAATGTTGCTCCCTAACATAAGGAGTAAGGGAAGCATGTAAGTTCTCACCACTTGTATTCAACATTGTACTAAAGAAAGCCAGTATATTAAGGCAAGAAAAATAAATAAAATATATCCAGATTGGAAAAGGAGACATTAAATTGCCTTTACTTGCAGATGACATAATTTTAAGTAGAAAATTCTACAGAATGTACAAAAAAGCTGCTGGAACTAATAAATGAGTTCAGCACAGTTGAATGTTACAAGATCAATTTCAAAAATTAATTGTATTTCTAAATACTAGGAAAAAAAAATCAGAATTGAAAATTGTAAGGCCCAACATTCACAATAGCACTAAAAGACATGAAAGACTGGCTGGGCACGGTGGCTCACACCTGTAATCCCCGCACTTTGGGAGGCCAAGGCGGGTGGATCACCTGAGGTCAAGAGTTTGAGACCAGCCTGACCATCATGGTGAAACCCCATCTCTACTAAAAATACAAAAATTAGCCAGGCATGGTGGCATGCGCCTGTATTCCCAACTACTCGGGAGGCTGAGACAGAATTGCTTGAGCCCAGGAGGTGGAGGTTGCAGTGAGCCCAGATCATGCCACTGCACTCCAGTAGGTGGGACTACAGACGCATGCCACCATGCCCTGCTAATTTTGCAACTTTTTGTAGAGATGGAGTTTCGCCATGTTGCCTAGGATGGTCTCGAACTCCTGGGCTGAAGTGATCCTCCCACCTTGACCTCCCAAATGCTGGGATTATAGGCGTGAGGCACCGCACCTGGCAGCTTTTTTATTTATTTTTATTTATTTATTTTTTGAGATGGAGTTTTGCTCCAGATTCATTCTTCCGTATGTGGCTTGCCAATTATCCCAGCATCATTTGTTGAATAGGGTGTCCTTTCCCCACTTATGTTTTTGTTTGCTTTGTTGAAGATCAGTTGGCTATAAGTAGTTGGCTTTATTTCTGGGTTCTCTATTTTGTTCCATTGGTCTATGTGCCTATTTTTATGCCAGTACTATGATGTTTTGGTGACTATCGCCTTGTAGTATAGTTTGAAATCAGGTAATGTGATGCCTCTGGATTTGTTCTTTTTTTTTTTTTTTTTTTTTTTTTTTTTTTGAGATGGAGTTTTGCTCTTGTTGCCCAGGCTGGAGGTGCAGTGATGTGATTACTGCAACCTCCACCTCCTGGTTCCAGCAATTCTCCTGCCTCAGCCTCCCTAGTAGCTGGGATTAGAGCCGCATGCCACCACACCCAGCTAATTTTTTGTATTTTTAGTAGAGATGGAGTTTCACTATGTTGGCCAGAATGGTCTCGAACTCCTGCCCTCAGGTGATCCACCCACCTTGGCCTCCCAAAGTGCTGGGATTACAGGTGTGAGCCACCACACCCAGCCAGATTAGTTCTTTTTGCTTAGTATTGTTTTGGCTATGCGGGCTCTTTTTTTTGTTCCATATGAATTTTAGGATTGCTTTTTCTAGTTCTGTGAAGAATGACAGTGGTATTTTGATGGGAATTGCATTGAATTTACAGATGAATAGAATGTATATTCTGCAGTTGTTGGGTAGAATGTTCTGTAAATATCTGTTAAGTTCATTTGTTCTAGGGTATAGTATAAGTCCATTATTCCTTTTTAGGCTTTCTGTCTTGATGATCTGTCTAGTGCTGTCAGTGGAGTATTGAGGTCCCCCACTATTATTGTGTTGCCGTCTATCTCATTTCTTAGGTCTAGTAGTAATTGTTTTGTGAATTTGGGAGCTCTAGAATTAGGTGCATATATGTTTAGGATTGTGATATTTTCCTGTTGGACTACTCCTTTAATCATTACATAATGTCCCTCTTTGTCTTTTTTACCTGTTGTTACTTTAAGGTCTTTTTTTTTCTGTCTGACATAAAAATAGATATTCCTGCATGCTTTTGATGTTCATTTGCATGGAATATCTTTTTCCACCCCTTTACCTTAAGTTTATGTGAGTCCTTATGTGTTAGCTGAGTTTCTTGAAGACAGCAGACACTTGATTGGTGAATTCTTATCCATTCTGCCATTCTATGTCTTTTAAGTGGATCATTTAGGCCATTTACATTCAACGTCAATATTGAGATGTGAGATACTATTCTGTTCATCCTGCTAGTTGTTGCCTGAATACCTTATGTTTGTTGTTGTTGTTGTTATTGTTTTAGAAGCCCTGTGGGATTTATCCTTTAAAGTGGTTCTATTTTGGTGTATTTCGAGGTTTTGTTTCAAGATTTAGAACTCCTTTTAGCATTTCTTGTAGCGCTGGCATGGTAGCGGCGAATTCTCTCAGCATTTGTTTGTCTGAAAAAGACTTTATCTTTCCTTCACTTAATGAAGTTTAGGTTTGCTGGATACAAGATTCTTGGCTAATAATTGTTTTGTTTAAGGATGCTAAAGATAGGACCCCAATCCCTTCTAGCTTGTAGGGTTTCTGCTGAGAAATCTACTGTTATTCTGATAGGTTTTCCTTTATAGGTTACCAGATGCTTTTGCCCTCACCATCCTTAAGATTCTTTCTTTTGCCTCGACTTTAGATAACTTGATGACTGTGTATCTAGGTGATTATCTTTTTGTGATGAATGTACTGGGTGTTCTTTGAGCTTCTTGTATTTGGATGTCTAGATCTCTAGGAAGGCCAGAGAAGTTTTCCTCGATTATTCCCTCAAATAAGTTTTCCAGACTTTCAGATTTCTCTTCTTCCTCAGGAACACCTGATGGCAGTGACAGGTCTCATCCAGCTCCCATGCAGCCAGCAAAGCCAGTCTCACTCCCACCATGCCCCATCAACAGCATGGAGTTTATATCCAGGTGAGCAAGACTGAGATCTTGCCCCAGGCTACAAGCTTCCCTGCTGAGAAAGCAAGCAGGGCTTTCAGGCCCTGCCTCTCCCTGCCTGCTGTGGCTTCCATGCTCTTATCTGCACTCCTTGTTCACCCCCCTCTCCATTTTGCCCAGGAAAATTCACGCTCCATCAAAATTATTACAAAGTTCAGCTTGAAGTTTCTTTCCCCCTGTGGTCCTTTCCCAGTTCCACTGGCAGCCCCCCAACAAAGACCCCTGTGAGAAAAAGTCAGAAATGGCTTTCCTGGCCTTCCTGGGGACCAGGAGTGCCTATAGGGCTTTTCCCACTGCTTCTTCTACCTTCATATTTCACTCAACTCTCTAAATTTGTTTCAGCTGTAGGTTAGGTCAAACCCTTCTCCCGTGATCTGGATTTTCAGGTTCCCCACTGAGGATGTGTGTTCAGAGGCAGACTTTCCCCTCTCACATATTGGCCACTCACAGTTTTTTTACCGTCTCATGGAGTTTAGAGCAGCAAGTTGCTTCTTTCAAAGGGTCTGTGAATTTTTTTGGTTTGTTTTTGTTTTTTGTTTGTTTTTTCCTTTTTCTTTTTTTAAAACTCTACAGAGAAGTACCCTTACATCTGTTGGTGGACAGGTTGTTTACAATCTTGGCTATCGTGAATACTGCTGCAGTAGACATGAGAGTCCAGATATCTCTTTGATATTGATTTCCTTTCTTTTGGATGTATACCCAGCAGTGGGATTGCTAGATCATATGGAAGATCTATTTTTAGTTTTTGAGGAATCTCCATACTGTTTTCCTTTACGTAGTGTAATAGTGTACAGCCACTGTAATAGTAGCCATATTAATTTACATTTCCACCAACAGTATGTGAACATTCCCCTTTCTCCACATTCTTGCTAACAAATGGTCTTCTTGACAATACCTATTTTAACTGGAGTGAGATGATATTTCATTGTGGTTTTGATTTGCATTTGTCTGATGACTAGTGATGTTGAGCATTTTTCCATTTACCTGTTGGCTATTTGTATGTCTTCTTTTGTGAAATGTCTATTCAGCTTATTTGCCAATTTTCAAATCAGATATTTCGTTTCATTGTTGTTGTTTTTGCTATTGAGTTGTTTGAGTTCCTTACATATTCTGGTTATTAATGTGTCATCAGATAGATAGTTTGCAAATTTTCTCCCATTCTGTAGGTTGTCTCTTCACTCTGTTATTTCCTTTGCTGTTTAGAAGGGTTTTTTGTTTGTTTGTTTTTTAGCTTGATGTAATCTCGTTTGTGTATTTTTGCTTTGGTTGCCTGTGTTTTTGAAATCTTACTCAAAAAATCTTTGCCCAGACCAATGACCTGGAGTATTTCCCCAATGTTTTCTTCTAGTAGTTACATAGTTTCAGGTCTTACATTGAAGTCTTTGATTAATTTTGATTAGATTTTTGTATATGGTCAAAAGAGATAGGGGTCTAGTTTCACTATTCTGCATATGGTTATCTAGTTTTCCCAGTACTATTTATTGAAGAGACTGTCTTTTCCCTAATGTATGTTTCTGGTGCCTTTGTCGAAAATGAATTGGCTATAAATGTATGGATTTATTTCTGAGTTCTCTATTCTGTTCCATTGGTCTATGTGTCTGTTTTTATGCCACTACCATGCTGTTTTGCTTACTATAGCTTTGTAGCAGATTTTAAAGTCAGATGATGTGATGCCCCCAGTGAGGATTAATATCACTTTGGAGAAAAAATATTTATTTGTAATTCAGTAATTTTTTTCACTTTTAAAATTTTCCTTTTAAGTAAATTAAATAAATTTTAACAAACACATATAATATAATCACATATAAAAATAAAGAGTTTTTCTTTTTCTTTTTTTTTTTTTTTTTTTTTGAGACTGAGTCTTGCTCTGTCACCAGGCTGGAATGCAGTGGCACGATATTGGCTCACTGCAAGCTCCGCCTCACAGGTTCAAGTGATTCTTCTGCCTCAGCCTCCTGAGTAGCTGAGACTACAGGCATGCCACCACTCCCAGCTAATTTTTGTATTTTTAGTAGGGACGGTGTTTCACCCTGTTGGCCAGGATGGTCTCGATCTCTTGACCTCGTGATCCGCCTGCCTTGGCCTCCCAAAGTGCTGGGATTGCTGGCGTGAGCCACTACTCTCAGCCTTCTGTTTTTTACATGTATATATTCAGGGAAAGATGTTTACCTAATGTCAATGATGATTATTTCTGAACGGTGAAATTTGAAGGTAACTATTAGTTTCTCCTTTATAGCTTCCTGCATTGACTTCCTATTAAACATGCCAGTTTGAAGCAAGTGTTCATTTCATTGCTTATACCAAAATGTCACAATTTTTTTTTAAAAAGGCATAAGCTCAAAAGCACTAAAAGCCCGGGAGAGGAGACTATAGTGGCTAAGATGTGTCAGTAAAATTTTAGAAGCTGAAAAGTGGATCGACTAGAGAGAACTGACTTCAGAGAACTGAAAAAGCCAAAATTTAAGCCTAAAGTTGTGTGTGTGTGTGTGTACATTGGAGGTGGGAGTGTGAATCTAGAAAGAAGTAAGCTTAATTTTGTTGCAGCACCCTGGAATGGTTCTTAAATTGAAGGCACAGGTATCTCCAGAGGAGGGGTAAGTATGGTATTGAAAATAGAAGAACTGGTTGAACTATAAGGAGGGAAGGTCATTTGTAGATGCCTTCTTTCAACCCACATAGGCTGTCAATCAGTAGTCTCAAAGTGATGTCTCTGTACCAGCAGCAATAGAAAATTACAAATACAAATTCTCATGCTTCACCTCTGACCTCCTGAATGAGAAACTCTAGAGATGGTGTCACCGGTAGAGAGTCATGACTACAAGTTGTCCAGGTTCTTGGTGTTTTGAACAAAGAATTGGAAGAAACACCCAGCAAAGCAAAGAAAGAACGAAGCAACAAAAGAACTAAAGCAAGGATTTATTGAAAAAAAAAAGTACACTCCACGGTGTGGGAGCAGACCCAAGCAGTGGCTCAAGGGCCCAGATACAGAATCTTCTTGGGCCCCCTAGAAGTTTCCCATTGGCCACTTCATGCTAACCTCATGTAAATGAAGTGGTATCCCCTGCTCAGTCTGACTGGTTGCAGAAAGCAACCATTCAGAGGCTGGAGTGAAGTTACAAAGTTGCAAACAAAGACTCCACCCGCACTCAGCATGATTTTTTGTAGACAGCAAATTTCCCTCTGCCACGCAGAAAAGATCCAAGGGAGTAGCCTCTGCTCTTTTTGTTACTTAGGTGTGCAAAGTTAGGGTTTTCCTTTCAATTTAGTTCTAGGAAGTCAGAGTGAAACAGCCTTACGTTCCCTGCCTCCAGACCCTATTCTCCTGCCTCAATGGGATCCAGCCACCTGTGTTTTACCAAGCCCTCCATGGGACTCTAGTACATGTTAGAATTTGAGAATCACACCATTAGATTGGAGGTTTATTATCTGGAAAGTCTGAAGCAGAGAAAAGGTAGACTCAGAGACACCAGGAATATCTGAAGGTATGAGTAATTTACTGAAATTAGTAAATGTGCAGCAAATGAAAATCTACTTATTCCAAGTAATATATTTAAACCCCAATTGAGCTCCATGATGTTGACATCCAGGGTTTCATTCCTTAGAGAGCGATTAACACGTTGCTACCCAATGTTTGGTTCACAAACTGGTATTCATTATTGGTCTACAACAAGATATGGAATTTGTGCAAGAATGTAAATCTACTATGTCACTAAGTGCACTGTGTGGTTTGGCTTACTTTTTTTAATTAGAGAACTTCTCTCTGAGGAAATTAACTAGCAATCTGAACTGTGTCTGATATCCCTACAGTGAAACCCACTAGTTGTGAAAAGCTTCAAACACACTAAGATTTAAGTGAGCATTTTTATCTCTAACTCTTAACTGTAAATGAAGAGCCAAGAATCATCAGACATTTGAAGAAAGTCTAATATGGAAGAAACCAAAAGAAATGGTCAAAAGGAACTTGGAGAAAACTGAGACAAGTAGTAACAGAAAAAAAAATTACAGTTAAAAAAAAAAACCCATACTTTAACATCTTCAAAGAGATAAAAGGAGAGATAGCATCCCTATGCTAGATGATAAAGCTATTTTTATTTTTATGGTTTTTTTTTTTTTTTGGAGACAGAGTCTTGCTCTGTTGTCTAGGCTGGAGTGCAGTGGCATCATCTCTGCTCACTGCAACCTCTGCCTCCCAGGTTCCAGCAATTCTCCTGCCTCAGCCTCCCAAGTAGCTGGGACTACAGGTGTGCGCCACCATGCCTGGTTAATTTTTGTATTTTTAGTAGAGACGGGGCTTTGCCATCATGGCCAGGCTAGTCTTGAACTCCTGACCTCAGGAGATTCACCCGTCTCTAGCTCCCAAAGTGCTGGGATTACAAGCGTGAGCCACTGCACCCAGCCAATTTTTTTTTTTTTTTTTTTTTTTTTTTTTTTTTTTTTTTTTTTTTTTGAGATAGGGCCTCCCTCTCTCGCTCAGGCTGGAGTGCAGTGACATGATTTTGGCTCACTGCAGCCACGGCCTCCCGGGTTCAAGCGATTCTCTTGCCCCTGCCTCCCAAGTAGCTGGGACTACAGGTGTGCACCGCCACGCCCAACTAATTTCTGCATTTTTAGTAGAGACGAGGTTTCACCATGTTGGCCAGGCTGGTCTCAAACTCCTGAGCTCAAGTGATCCACCCGCCTCAGCCTCCCAAAGTGCTGGGATTACAGGCGTGAGCCACTGCACCCGGTCAATAAAACTATTTTTCAAAAGACCATTATGGCCAGGCATATATAGATAATTTAGATATCTATCTATGATAGATAATACATGCATATCATATCTTATATATATATTCTGTTTCTCAGGAGAACACTAATACACCAGCTAAATGGCTTGAAAGAGTGATTGCTGGGGAATGGAGGGAGGGGGCCATTTCGGGGGAGGGATGGGACCAGGAACTCCATTTTTTACAAGCCTTATCATCCTTTTTGGCTTTTAAAACTATCTGCATACATTAATGTGACAAAAATTTAAAGTAAATTTAGAAAACACAACAAACCCAAGATGTTTCCTTTGTTAAAATTAAATTATATTAAAATGTGACCGACTCCTTTAAACTAGTGTAGTGAAATAAACGATAAAAACTTGTTTGTTCCTGTCTTGTTCCATTTCAATGATTCCCAAGTTTTTCCTCTGTGCTCCAGGTTCCTCACACTGTATTAAAGGAAGACCATTTTACCATCTTCACAAGGAAGGAGGAAGAACTAATAAAAATGGTTGATAAGTGTAAAGAGGCCTGAAAGGATAAGGAGTCTAGGGCAAGTCTTTTTGGCTGAAAATTGTTAGAATGTGAGATATGAAAAATAATTATAGATAAAAGCTGGCAATTACTGACCAGTTGCTAAGTGGCACATGTTGTGCTGGGCCCTTTCTTTGCATTACATCATTTAAATCCTCACAATGATCCTATAAGTTAGGCTATTTTCCCCATTCTACAGATAGAAACCTTTTAAAGGATGAGTAATTTGTCAAGGAAAGTGGCAGAGCCTGGATTTAAACTCAGATCGGTTTTACTCAAAAGTCTAAGCTCTTGGAAACTTACAGTGTATTTTGAGCAAAACCAAAATAACAATCTGGGGGGTGGGGGTGGGGAGATATGAGGAATCACTATGGCTGCCAAGTCTCAACACGGGGCTATAGGAGTACAAGAGAAAATTACTCAAGACTAATTGAAACTGTAAAAGAATGATCCTGCTTCACAAAGGAATGCCACAGTAGATTGTCACATGAGCACCACTAGAATAAACTGAAGTATATGTACATTAATTCACCAAATATTTATTAAATGTCCTGTGAGTTGGCCACTGAGTTAGGGACTAGTAATATAAATTCTTCATTTATATAATCTAATACACTTCGATATGAGGAGTTTCTTGAAGAATTACTATAAAATTAGGGGGTTTTTACTATCCTGAGACATAATATCAATATTCAGTTTCTTAGAAGAAATTCGTTCCTCTATTACTAATTTGTTATACTATGACTGTTTCAGCAGAGGGCACTAGGTAACCAAGATAGTTTTGAACTTCATGTGGCAAAATAGTTAATAAAAGTATCTTTCTGAACTGTATCTAAAAACAGAGTCATGATTTTTAAAAGCATATCAAATGTTTCAAAACTGGAATAAGCCATGAACCAAAGAAAGGAGGCTTGAAATATGAATATTGGCAAGATCACTCAGGTCAATATTCGAGATGCTTACACAATTATAGATTTTTTTTAGTGTTTCTGCTGCTTGTAAAATGATTTCGATTATTTATCTGCAAGCTTCTATTAGTGCTACCAGGAAATGTCAGTTTATCATTTAGCACTTATGAGAGAGATGGCTTAGGGTAGTGGAATAAACCCTGGGCCAGAAGCAAAAAATCTGGAGTTTGAGAGCACCTCTCTCCACTCACATTGCCTTTTACTAATTCTGTGACCCGGAGCAAAATACTTGATACTTTAGAGCTGTTGTTTCTACACCTCTACAATAGTGATAATGTCTCCCTTGCTTATGAATGTGAAAATGTGTTGCAAAATGTTGTAAATGCATAAGGTATTATTAACATACAAAATGTCAAGCTGCTAGAAAAAGAAATTCTAGAAACAAAATGCAATCCTACATAATATCCTTTTGATTCCAGGCCTGTAACAATTGGCTTTGGAATCTTCTGGTAGTAGTGTATCTTATTAGTCCAAACAGAGACAAAAAGCAGCAACCTATAGTCACGATTTTAAGATTATTTTCTCCAGCCCCTTAAGATTTTACAAGTCCATTTTTTTCTTTTTTTATACAGGGTCTCACTTTGTCACCCAGGCTGTAGTGCAGTGGCGCAATCTCACCTCACTACAGTCTTGACCCCCCAGGTTCAAGCAATCCTCCTGCCTCAGCCCTCCAAGTAGCTGGGACTACAGCCTATGCCACCATGCCCGGCTAATTTTTGTATTTTTAGTAAAGACGGGCTTTCATCATGTTGAGCGCAAGTGATCCGCCTGCCTAGGCCTTCCAAAGTTCTGGGATTACAGGCGTCAGCCACCCCGCCCCAACTACTAGTCCCTTTTGCACATCAAAGAAGAAATACAAATTAATTCATAAAGATTTGCTAAAAGATCTTTTCATCATGTGATCATGCACTATCCTCAGACAAACTGCCACTGGTTTGCACAGAGAGATTTCTCAGTTTTCAGGGGGAAGGCACATCCGGCTGTATGCTTTTCATTTTCTTAAATGTACTCACACAGTTTGCATGCCTGACTAGAAGTATGGCCACTCATCAACACTTCCAAATTGCCTTTATGAGCAATGTTTCCGTAAACCAATGAATAGGGTATGATTATATGTTACTTATGTGTGGGAAACTAAAGAACAAAAGGATCAAATGTGTAAGTGGGAGCTAAACATTTAGTACATATAGACACAAAGAAGGGAACAAAAGACACTGGGACCCACTGGAGAGTGAAAGAGGGAGGAGGGAGATTACGCCTTCTGACAATCATAGAACCACCGGAAACCACTGGAACCACTTAGAGTTACTAGAAAATTAGCATTCTGCCAGGGAGGTGGCTCATGCCTGTAATCCCAACACTCTGGGAAGTCGAGGCAGGTGGATCACTTGAGCTCAGGAGTTTGAGACCAGCCTGGCCAACACGGTGAAACCCCGTCTCTACTAAAAATACAAAAATTAGCCAGGCGTGGTGGCACGCGCCTGTAGTCCCAGGTACTAGGGAGGCTGAGGCAGGAGGATTGCTTGAACCTGGGAGGCAGAGATTACTGTGAGCTGAGATCATGCCACTGCACTCCAGCCTAGGCGACAGAGCGAGACTGTCTCAAAAAAAAAAAGAAAAAGAAAATTAGCATTCTATCATATTACTCTTCTGTTCACATAATCAAATATATTTTGAACAGTTAACTACATGCGAGGCCCTGTGGGAGATGCTAGAGATACATTAGGGAAAAAACAAAAATACAAAACCAGCTCAGTCCCTGCATATTTGTGGAGCTTATGTGAGGGGGAGGGGCAGACCAAAAAATGAGGAGAGAAGGAAAATAGTTGTGAGTTGTGAATATTTTGTAAAGAAAGTAAACATGAGGGTGAAATAATAAAGAACAGAGGAAAATGATCAAAGGCAGGCTGTTCAAGAAGTCAGGTCAAGAAAAGATGCTGACATTTCAGCTGAAACCTGAGGAGAGGCAGCATTTCAGGGGTTGCAGCTCTCCCAACAGAGGCAATAAATAGCATGCGCAAAAGCCCTGAGAAGAGAAAGATCCTGATGTGCCTGACAAACTGCAAACAAAACAAAACAAAATAAAACAGAACTGAACTGAACAAAAACCAGATGCTCACAGCATAGCAAGCAAGGGGAAGAGAGCCTTTAAAAAACGAGGTTGAAGAGTTAAGTCGGGGTCAGATACCAGGTTTTGTGGGCTATGGTAGGAGTTTGGATTTCATTCTAAGGAAAATATAAAGTCACTGAAAGATTTTAAACAGAGAAATAATTGGATTTGTATTTTAAGAAGATTCTTGCTACTTTGAGAAGAATGGGTTGGAAAGAAACAAATAGCAACAGGGAGATAAAGTAAAACTCTAATGCAATTTTCCCTGAGATAGATGACAATGAACTCAATAAATGTGTTGATGGAGACGTAAAATTGTTCATAAATTTGAAATGTATTTTAAGAGATACGGATCGTTCTACTGGTTATTAGTAAAGTGTCTCTATGCAAAATATATATTGGAAAATAACTCAAAATATAATAATTTCATTTGACAGAATGAGTTCTGTTAACTTTTAATGAACTCAAAGCTGTTATCAAGCACTTTAATCACTTCATTATATTAATTGAACATCTTTGGAGTGTACAGAAATGAAATTTGAGGCCAGGGGTGGTGGCTCATGCCTATAATCCCAGCACTTTGGGAGGCTGAGGCGGGTGGATCACCTGAGGCCAGGAGTTCGAGACCACCCTCGCCAGCATGCCAAAAACCTGTCTCCACAAAAAATGCAAAAATTAGCCAGTTGTGGTGTCAGGAGCCTGTAATCCCAGCTACTTGGGAGGCTGAGGCAAGAGAATCGCTTGAACCCGGGAGACGGAGGTTGCAGTGAGCCGAGATTATGCCACTACACTCCAGCCCGGGTGACAGAGCAAAAAAAAAAAAAAAAGAAAGAAAAGAAAAAAGAAATGAAATTTAAGAGATATCCTTCTTCCTTAAAATGCTTATCAGTTTGGAAATCAAAAGCTTCCTGAATAAACCAATTGGAAAATGACCTATCGTTTAACATAAAACTAAACTGTACAGGGCAGAAAATAAGCACTCAGAAAGGATAGAGATTAAAAAATAATTTGGACTATCAAGGAATTTTTATGGTCTCCAAATTGGAGATTCTTCCTGG
The DNA here is from genome assembly GCF_029289425.2 of Pan paniscus. Lineage (NCBI taxonomy): Eukaryota > Metazoa > Chordata > Mammalia > Primates > Hominidae > Pan > Pan paniscus. The sequence goes on from NC_073249.2 coordinate 75,654,512, forward strand.
GCTTTTAAGGAGGGATGAAGTTTAAGTAAACCAACAAGTTCAGTTAGGGAAAGGATTTGAGCAAGATCATTGTGGTAGATACTTGAGGGTTTCTGCTCATCTCAGAATAATTTCTCCTTTTTCTCTCAGAACTGGCTCTCCCTCCACAGGAATGGGCACCTGGTAGACATCCAGTGCAGTCTAATCAATCTTGACACAAGAGAAGTAATTGCACTGGATGCTTGACCCAAACCAAGTGAAGCCAATCAAATTCTATCTCAGAAATTCTGAATTGAGGTTCAAAATAGGGAAGTAGTTCCCTAAGCATGGCTGGAACTGTACCACATAAAATCAGAAGCCATAGATGGGTACAGAAGTGGGGAAAGCTAATCTGCAGAGATAAAAAGAGAGAGAAAAAAATCCTGATTTCTTGGTTCTAGAACCTACTAGATGCTTCCAGAGTCTCTTACTACACTCTTGTCCTTGAGTTCTGTGAGAAAACACTGTATCCTTAAAATAATTTCCCTTTTTGCTTAAATCACTTTGTGCTAGTTGCTGTTATTCAGAACCAATGTACCTTATCCAAGTCCAGTAGTCATAAAAATAAGAACAAGCATGATGAACAGATAGGACTAACTGTAACAGAGTATCATTCTATACACAAAATATTGAGAAAAAATATAACACTAGGCACCATCTTTAACAAACATACATTTAGTGGAGTAAGATAAACAGCATACCAGAATTACAATGACACCTCATGGATACTGATATCAAAGATTCTTCAGGCAAAGAATGTAAATGACATTATCAGACAGGAAAAGCAGTCACAAATTAGGGACTCATACTTTCAGGTGAAAGTGTTAATTCTGAAGATTAATTTGGCAATATCTATTAAGATTCTTTAAATGGATATAGTACTTCTTTCAAGAAACAAGGATTTCTCAAGTCCTTAGTGTATATCACGTGCATGTCTAGGTAGTGGAAATAAAGTACTAAACAAGAAAGGTAAATTCTCTGCCCTGTGGAACTTACAGGGAGGGGGGAAGAAATAATAAATTAATTACAAGATTGCCCATAATTTCTAGGAATTTGACAAGGTAAACAATCAGATAAATATACACAGATGTAGGCACAAACATGTTGACACATTATAATGTTACTTATAATTTTTAAAAATTGGAGGCCAGGCGCGGTGGCTTACGCCTATAATCCCAGCACTTTAGGAGGCTGAGGCCGGTGGATCACCTGAGGTCAGGAGTTCAAGACCAGCCTGGCCAACATGGTGAAACCCCGTCTCTACTGAAAATACAAAAACTAGGCTGGGCGTGGTGGCTCACGCCTGTAATCCCAGCACTTTGGGAGGCCGAGGCAGGCGGATCACGAGGTCAGGAGATCGAGACCATCCTGGCTACCACGGTGAAACCCCGTCTCTACTAAAAATACAAAAAAAATTAGCCGGGCGTGGTGGCAGGCGCCTGTAATCCCAGCTACTAGGGAGGCTGAGGCAGGAGAATGGCGTCAACCCGGGAGGCGGGGCTTGCAGTGAGCCGAGATAGTGCCACTGCACTCCAGCCTGGGCGACAGAGTGAGACTCCCTCTCAAAACAAAAAACAAACAAACAAACAAAATACAAAAACTAGCCAGGCATGGTGGTGGGCGCCTGTAATCCCAGCTACCTGGGAGGCTGAGCAGGTGAATTGCTTGAACCTGGGAGATGGAGGTTGCAGTGAGCCAAAATCGCACCATTGCACTCCAGCCTGGGCAACAAGAGCGAAACTCAGTCTCAAAAAAAAAAAAAGGAAACAACCAGCCAGGCGCTTTGGCTCATCGCAGCACTTTGGGAGGCTGAGGTGGGCGGATCACCTGAGGTCAGGAGTTCAAAACCAGTCTGGATAACATGGCGAAACCCCGTTTCTACAAAAATACAAAAATTAGCCAGGCCTGGTGTCAGGAGCCTATAATCCTAGCTACTTGGGAGGCTGAGGCAAGAGAATCACTTGTAACCTGGGAGGCGGAGGCTGCAATGAGCCAAGATTGAGCCACTGCACTCCAGCCTGGGCAACACTCCATCTCAAAAAAAAAAAAAAAAAAAAATTGGAAACAATCTAAGTGTCCAATAATAAGGAATCAATTACATAAATTATAGTATATCCAAATAATGGTGTGCTATGTTATAACTTAAAATATTTTAAAATAGTAATGGCTAATGTCCATTAAGTGCTTACTGTGTGCGAGGTATTGTTGTGTTTTATATCCAGTAACTCATATAATTACTCATTTAATAAACACAAAAATCCTGAAGTAGGTATTTCATTATCATCTCCGTTGTATACATAAGGAATCTATTGCATGGAGAGGCTAAGTAACTCACCCATAATCGTATAGCTAATAAGTAGGAAAAGTGAGATTTTAATCCAGAGAAGAGTTTAACTTTAGAAACCGTGCTCTTAACTCCGCCATTCCCTGAGAAACATTCCTATATGGAAAAATATCCATAATATAGTTTTAAGTCAAAAAATGCAATATATTAATAGAATTTCATATATAATTTTTAAAAATAAATTATGTATATACTTTTACCCAGAAAAAAAGGAAGAGATTCCAAAATATTAATAAATCAATTTCCCTGAATAGTAGGATTAAAAATTTCAATCTTCTTCTTGGTCTGTTTTATATTTCCAAAACTTTTTGTACTTAACATGGATTATTTAGTAAAGAGGGTATAATTTGTGCTGAGGTTTAAAGGATGAAGAGAAATTAAGTGAGAATTACAAGAAAAGTACATGGGAGGAGGTTTAAAATTAGCTACCACAATCTCTATAGTGAATCAGAAAGCAGGAGATAATCTAGCTTCTAGAAGTTGCACCTTCCAAGATGTTTTTGAAAAAAATATTTGATGACTGACATTTAGGACATTTTATTTGCCATTTTTACAAAATGAAACTGATATCATGAGAAAAAAAGTAACATGTCCACCAGAATTAATATGGAGCTAGAAAGAGAAAAAATATATTCCAATAATCCAGCCACTTCCCTACATTGTTAATATTGAGAAAATGGCTTTTCCAGGTTTTTGAGAGTCTCTTTGTTGAAGAAAAGCATTAGGATGCTCGGAATTGCAGAATAAGTAAACAAGGCAGGTATAATAAAGTGTTATGGTGATATAAAACATATTTTAAACAATTACAAAGGTGGGAAGGATGACTTCTAGGCAGGTCAATAGAACTTAGCTATGAAGAATGGTAGAAATTCAACAGACAAAAAAGAGAAGCAAAGAGTGCATTCTAAGTACTCTAGCAGGTGTGGAGGCAGAAAACCACAGGATGTATTAATGTTGATGCCACACAGAGGATTTTGAATTCCAGGCACACTGCCAGAAATATACACCCTAAGTTTTTATCTTCTACTCAGCTCTAAGAAGCTGAGAAATAGGCCAACAACCTCTAGGCAGGAAATGTGAAAGGCTTTAGGATGTCTATTCAGGACTATCTGAGTTGTTCAAGAGTTGAAGATAACAGCATTGGGAGTTCCTTAGCATAGTGGCCAAAGCAGCTTACTCTACAGTAAATTTCACAGTTAACAAACCGTACTCATGGGCGCAGAACTTCCTATCAGCCTTTTAGTGGTTTGAAACAGATGAGCAAAGATCACAGTTATCTAAGGAAAGCCTCTAACAAATATATAAAAGTAACTTGGAGGAAATGAAGACTGTGGGGAGAAGAATACTCCCTAAAGAAAATCCTCATTAAATATCCTCAGAGATGCCGGGTATGGTGGCTCATGCCTGTAATCCCAACACTTTGGGAGGCCGAGGCGGGTGGATCACCTGAGGTTGGGAATTTGAGGCCAGCCTAGACAACATGATGAAATCCCCTCTCTACTGAAAATACAAAAATTAGCCGGATGTGATGACACTCACCTGTAATCCCAGCTACTTGGGAGGCTGAGAAAGGAGAATCGCTTGAACCTGAGAAACCGAAGTTGCAGTGAGCTAAGATAACGCCACTGCACTCCAGTCTGGGTGACAGAGCAAAACTCTGTCTCAAAAGAAAGTAAATAAATAAATAAATATCCTCAGAGAAATAAGACAAAATGTTGCATCCATTAAACAGACCATGATGCCATACAACAGGAACATTTATGATACAAATCAACAAAATAAAACCAAAAAAATTAGCTCTTGTAAATTAAAACTTTGAGAACCTACATGAAAAATTCAGTATCTGGAAGATAATGTTGAGAAAAAATAAGTAAAGTTAGAAATGAAGGATGAAATAGCCAGTGGAGATTAGAGGATTAATCCAGACAGACCAACATGCAAATAATTACGTTCCAGAAACAAGAACAGAAAAATGAAAGGGAGAAAATAGTTAATGAAAATATTCAAATTAAATTGAAGAATGTGAGTCTCCATACTGAAGTGGTTTATATAGTGTACAGCACAATAGTTAAAAATAAGTTCATACAAAGGCATATCATGAAATTTCAGAAACCCGAGGACAATGGGAAATGTTATAAGCATCCAGAGGTAAAAATAGGACATATAAATCATAAATTAGAATAATTTTAGACTTCTGTGGTAGGCAGAATTCTAAGATGGCCTGCAAGAGTCCCCACCCCCTGTGGACATGTCTCTGGTACCAGAAATGTCATGGATTTCATGACCATAATTAGGTTGTTATCATGGCACAGTTGACTTTGAGAAAGGCATGACCTAATTAGCCTTATGAGGGGCTGAGAGGACTCTTCCTGGCAAAGGAGATTCTCCATAGCCGGCTCTGAAGATGAGCAGGCCGCAGTGCAAAGAATGCAGAGGCCTGTAGGAGCTGAGAGTGGTCCCTGGCTGATAGCTCTCAAGAAAAATGCTGATCTTGGTCTTACAACCACAAAGCACAGAATTCTGCCAACACCCTGAGTGAACCTGGAGGCAAATTTTTCCCCAGAGTCTCCAGACAAGCATTCAATCCAGCTAACACCTCAATTTCAGCCTTAGGATACCCTGAACAGAGAATCCAGTTATGCTGTGCTCAGATTTCTGACCTATGGAACTGTAAACTAATACATGGGTATTTTTTTAAGCTGCTAAATTTGTGGTGATTTATTAACAGCAATAGAAAACTAATACAGCTTCTCAACAGCAACAACAGAAGCTGGACAACAACCATGACACTCAAAATTCTGAAGAAAAGTTACGTATTCTTAAATAAAAATTTTTACTTTTTTGTGGGTACATAGTAGTGTATATATTTATGGGGCACGAGATATTTTGATAAAAGCATATGACGCATAATAATCAAATCAGGGTAAATGGAGTATCCATCACCTCAAGCATTTATCCTTTCTTTGTGTTATAAAACGATCCAATTCCACTCTTTTAGTTACCTTAAAATGTACAATGAATCATTGTTAACTATAGTCACCTTGTTGTGCTATCAAATACTAGATCTTATTCATTCTATCTATTTTTTGTCCCATTAACCATCCACCCGCCCTCCTCGTCCCAACTACCCTTCTGGTAACCATCATTCTCCTATCTCCATGAGTTTGTTTTCACTTTTAGCTCCCACAAATAAGAACATGCAGTTTGTCTTTCTGTGCCTGGCTTATTTCACTTAACATAATGACCCTCAGTTCCATTCATGTTGTTGCAAATGACAGGATCTCATTCATTTCTATGGCTGCATAGCACTCTATTGTGTACATGTAACAAACTTTCTTTATCCATTCACCTGTTGATGGACACTTAGGTTGCTTCCAAATCTTGGCTACTGTGTATAGTGCTGCAACAAACATGGGAGTGCAGATATCTCTTTGATATACTGATTTCCTTTCTTTGGAGTACATACCTAGTGGTGGGATTGCTGAATCATATGGTAGCTCAATTTTTAGTTTTTTGAGGAACCTCCAAACTATTCTCCATAGCAACTGTACTAATCTACATTCCCAGCAACAGTGTACCAGGGTTCCCTTTTTTCCATATCCTTGCCAGCATTTGTTATTTCCCATCTTTTATATATAAGTCATTTTAACTGGGCTGAGATGATATCTCACCGGAATTTTGATTTGCATTTCTCCGATGATCAATGATGTTGAACACCTTTTCAAATACCTCTTTGCCATTTGTATGCCTTCTTCTTCTTCTTCTTCTTTAAATAATGGTGTTGTACACCTGATACTGCCTAACATCTGACAGCATATAATGTCTGGTTTTCTCACTCGTTTTTTTGTTTTGTTTTGAGACAGAATCTCACTCTGTCACCCAGCCTGGAGTGCAGTGGCATGATGATGGCTCACTGCAGCCTCCACCTCCCAGGTTCAAGCAATTCTTGTGCCTCAGCTTCCTGAGTAGCTAGGATTACAGGTGGGTGCCACCACGCCCACTAATTTTTGTATTTTTAGTAGAGACAGGGTTTCGCCACGTTGGCCAGGCTGGTCTGAAACTCCTGACCTCAGGTGATCTGCCCACCTTAACCTTTTTCCAAAGTGCTGAGATAACAGGCGTGAGCCACCACACCCAGCCCATTTGTATGTCTTCTTTTGAGAAATGTCTATTCAAATCTTTTGCTCATTTTTATCAGATTATTAGATTTTTCCTATAGAGTTGTTTGAGCTCCTTATACATTCTCGTTATTAATACCTTGTCAGACGGGTAGTTTTCTCCCATTCTGTGGGCTGTCTCTTTACTTTGTTGATTGTTTCCTTTGCTGCGCAGAAGCTTTTTAACTTAATGTGATCCCATTTAACTTAACTTAATGTGATCCCATTTGTCCAAATTTTGGTTGCCTGTGCTTTGGGGGTATTACTCAAGAAATCTTTGCCCAGTCCAAGGTCCTAGAGTGTTTGCCCAACGTTTTCTTTTAGAAAAGTTATTTCTAACCTAGAATTATATATCTGATCAAACTACCAATTAGCTGTGAGAGTAAATTAAGGAAATTTTCAGACATACAAGGTCTCAAAAAATTTACCTCTCATGTACTCTTTCTTAGGAAGCTACTGGTGTGTGCTTCACCCAAATTAGGGGGAAACATAAAACAAGAAAGAGGAATATGTTTTATAGAAGTGTGAGGAGGCCAGGCACGGTGGCTCACGCCTGTAATCCCAGCACTTTGGGAGGCCAGGGCGGGCAGATCACCTAAGCTCAGGAGTTCGAGACCAGCCTGGGCAACATGGTGAAACCCCGTCTCTACTACAAATACAAAAATTAGCCAGGCGTGGTGGTGGGCGCCTATAATCCCAGCCACTCGGGAAGCTGAGGCTGGATAATCGCTTGAACCCAGGAGGCAGAGGTTGCAGCGAGCTGAATTGTGCCACTGCACTCCAGCCTGGGCAACAGAGGGAGACTCCGTTTCAATCAATCAATCAATCAATAAGGGGAGATAGTGAAAGGGACCTCTACAATTTAATCAGTTGCAAATAGCTTTCTTGGGAGGAAAACAGACAACCCTGTGATCATAATGAAGTGTTTTCATGTTAGCATCCATTTTAAAAGGCAAAGAGGTTTTTATTTTATGTGTCAAACAATGGAGCATTGTTGTAATTTATTATTATTATTTTTTTTAATGAGACAAGGTCTTGCTCTGTTGCCAAGACTAGCACAGTCATGGCTTACTTCAGCCTCAACCTCCTGAGCTCAAGCCATCTTCCCACCTCAGCCTCCATAGTAGCTGGGACTACAGGGGCACACCATCATGCCTGGCTACTTTTTTTCTATTTTTTATAGAGACAGAGTCTCACTATGTTGCCCAGGCTGGCCTCCAGCTCTGGGGCTCAAGCTATCCTCTTACTTCAGCCTCCTAAAACGCTGGTGTTGCAGGCATAAGCCACTGTACCCAGCCTGTTATAAATTTCTGAGCAGAAGAAATTCATTCATTATGGCAAGTGGGGATGGAAAGGAGTAGATTAAAAATTTTTTTTGAAATATCAGATTCAATAGTACCTGGTGATTGATTGCTAGATGGATGGAAGGAGTGATAACATGGGTGTGAGGAAGGAGGGAAGAGTCAAGGATGGTTCCCAGGTTTCTGCCTTGGAATACTTGGGTGGATTGCGGTACCCTTTTCTGAAATAAGAGAAATAGAATTGGAAAGACAGGAAAGAATGCAAGTTGGATTTGAGACATCATCAAACAAAGTAGCTATGTGACATTCAGGCAGAGAAGACGGGTGACAACTAGATATGAAAAAGTTCATAAGGGATTTGGCCTGAAAGGAGAGAATCAGGAATGTAACAATATGAATAAGACGATGAGGGGAGAAGAAGCAGGAGAATCCTTCCCTGGGTACAGACCTGCTTCGATTAAACCCATTTAGAGAGACCAGCCTTCAAAAGTCATGGGAAGGTTGGCAATGATAGAGAAGTCAAAAAGTGCTAAATTACTCTAAGAGAGGGTGTATGAAGGATTAGGCGAGAGCGAGAGACTGGCTGGTAGCATTTTGGGGAGAGGACAAAAAATGTTCAACTGGGAACTTTAAGTCATTTGTGTGTGGTGTGCCTTGTAAATTCTTCGCCTTTTTCTTTCCATAAAATCTTTAGTAAAAACTGGCTCTTCTTCTCAGTATTTTGTGGAGCAGAGTTGTGGGTGGGAGGTAGGGGAAATGTGACAAAAAGATAAATTGTGTCTTGAGGTTTTTACAGGGAGAAGTCCAACATGAGCCAGGGAAGGATGGCTACATGACTATAGGTATAGCTAGCACAGTGTTAGGGAAACATTTGCAAATGCCTCTGGCAAAGACCAAAACAGAACAGCACCCAAAGAGGTCACTGCGGTAGGAGCCAATCATAACCCTGAAAGACACAATCCTGAACACCATAATCCTGAATGTTGAAATCTCAAAAGAGCAAAATTATGAAAATATAATTCTGGAATAATTCTGGAAACATAATTGTAAAAATTTTAAAGATATTTATTTACATATTTAAACAGGGACTTATTAGAGAAACATAAAAACAACAGAAGTAGGCCAGGCGTGGTGGCTCACCCAAGTCATCCCAGCATTCACAGCTGAGGCAAGTGGATCGCTTGAGCCCAGAAGTTCTAGACCAGCCTGGGCAACATAGCAAAACCCCATCTCCACTAAAAATATGAAAAATTAGCCAGGTGTGGTAGCACCTATAGTCTCAGCTACCTGGGAGGCTGAAGTGGGAGGCCTGACCCTGGGAGGTGGAGTTGCAGTGAGGTATGACCACGCCACTGCACTCCAACCTGGGTCACAGAGTGAGGCCCTGACTCAAACAACAACAACAACAAGCAGAACACTTTATAGACCACTTTACACAATAGATGAGACATTAAGATACATATTTTTGCAAGCATAAACACTCAGATATTCTAAAAACAGTCACCTGGGTGTAACATTTATGAGCAGATGAACCATATTCATTAAGAACTATGGCCAGGTGCAGTGGCTCATGCCTGTAATCCCAGCACTCTGGGAGGCTGAGGCAGGCAGATCATTTGAGGTCAGGAGTTTGAGACCAGCCTGGCCAACATGGAGAAACCCCATCTCTACTAAACATACAAAAATTAGCTGAGCTAATTTTAGGTGCATGAGCTAAAATTAGGTGCATGCCTGTAGTCCCAGCTACTCAGGAGGCTGAGGCAGGAGAATTGCTTGAGCCCAGGAGGCGGAGGTTGCAGCAAGTGGAGATTGCACTACTGCACTCCAGCCTGGGTGACGAGCAAGAACCTGTCTCAAAAGAAGAAAAGAAAGAAAGACAGAGAGAGAGAGAGGGAGGGAGGGAGGGAGGGAGGGAGGGAAGGAAGGAAGGAAGGAAGGAAGGAAGGAAAAAAGAATAAAGAGAGCTTATATAACTTCAATAATCTGGTATCTCATGATAGAGCAAGAATCTGTCTAAAAAGAAGAAAGAAGGAAGGAAGGAAGGAAAGAAAAAGAAAGAAAGAGAAAGAAAAAGAGGAAGAAAGAAAGCGAGCTTATATAACCTCAATAATCTGACATCTCGTGATGGGCAACCCAAGTCTTCTGATGAGGTTGATCAAAAACCATGATGGTTCACCACTGCAAATGCAGTCATCCAAAGAGCTGAACTCTCGAGAAATTTTATCTTTCACTAATGAAAATGCACAAAATGAACATCTCTTCATTTTTTTGAGGACATTTCAATGTTTTTATGTACATGTACATGCTTATACACAAATGTACCTTTGTGGAGACAAATTTGCAAAAAAATGCATGAAAAACTCAGGAGGCTGAGACAGGAGAATCGCTTGAACCTGGGAGGTGGAGGTTGCAGTGAGCGGAGATTGCGCTATTGCACTCCAGCTTGGGCGACAGAGCAAAACTCCATTAAAAAAAAAAAAAGAATTAGAACTCTGAAAGTCTTTGTACAATTTATACCGCCAGTATTGGAAATGATACAAAGATGAGATACATACCATAGAGACTTCTAAAAAATAATGCCAGCAATTTAAAATAGCAGGAAAAAAAAAACTAAACTAAACTAAACCAAACCAAAAGCCAAAAAGAAAACCTGACATACAAAAAAGTGCATTACAGAGATAGACTATGGGTAATTGCACAGAGGTAGTCCATAAGAGCTGAACAACTTTAACAATCATTGACTATGTTTTGAAGTCTTACATTTCAATGAATACCTGCTTTTTTTTCTTTTAGGGCATAGGTCTCCTTGAAAAATACGTTTACATTCATTTTCTATGTGACACTGCTCTTTTTGAAATTTTTCTATGATTCTCTATACATAGACATCAGCATTCCCTATTATTTTTCCCATGCCATGCTTCTGTGTTGTTTTGGCCATGTGGAAATCCATTTCACTTGCACTCATATACAGACCACAGATTTGGTGAAAACAATACTGGTGATCAAACAGCAATATCAGGCCAGCGAGATGGCTCACACCTATAATCCCAGCACTTTGGGAGGCCGAGGCGGGTGGATCACTTGAGGTCAGGAGCTCAAGACCAGCCTTGCCAATATGGTAAAACCCCATCTCTACTAAAAAATACAAAAATTAGCCAGGAATGGTGGCGCGCACCTGTAATCCCAGCTATTCGAGAGGCTGCGAAACAAGAATTGCTTGAACCCAGGAGCCAAAGACTACAGTGAGCTGAGATCGCGCCACTGTGCTCCAGCCTGAGCAACAGAGCAAGACTCTGTCTCAAAACAAAAAACAAAAAAACCTCAGCAATACCATTGAGTGTCTTCTCATCCTACCACATACGTAATTATTTTTTAACTAGTCAGTAACTTCACTGGCTTCTTCAGGCACATGTAGCTTTAATTTATCAAAAGCTCCTGGAATGTCATCATCTGGAAGGAATGTCAATGCAGGAAAATGACACATTTTTTAAACTGAGGTTTTCATTGTTCCCTTATTGCCTGGCTAATCCACTCATTGAATTTCCCACCAAATGCATTGGGCTGAATGGAAAAAAAAATTTTATTAGCAATACCTTGAAATTCACTTTTAGAAGGATTGATTGGTCTTAATTCCAAACCTGTCATTATGGTTTGAGGATTCAGTTGAAATCCATTTTCTTCTGCCAAGTCCACCAAATCTACAAGTACTGTTTTATAAAGTGCCTCACTTTTTTCAGTCATTAATACATAAACAAGCAAACAAATTCTAGAACTTTTGGATTTAACAGGGGCATAAATTGCATATAATTCATTAAAAAAGAAAAAACAGTGGGGACAGTTCTGAAAGTGCCATCCATTAGCCAAAGATAAGCATGTGCTGATTTTTCTGTTAGATTTACTGGAAAATAAAAGAAGTCTATCTTCTTCAACAGTCAAATCCCGAATTCAGGATAGTTCGCTATTCAATATCAGCAAATAACTTTGATTCAGAAGGTTGCTGACCTTGTTGAATTATTTTTATTCTCTGACAAAGGACATTCTTTAAAGGTAAGAATGTTGCTATGTATGAAGGGGCAAAAGTTGTACATGATTGAATAATTTGGCAGGGGAGACTTGTGGATTTTTTGCCTGTGTTTTCACTTCTTCTGTAATCTTCAAAATACTCACTGCACTTGTATTTAAAGAGCTGTTGTGGTATAATTTTTTTTTTTTTTTTTTTTTTTTTGAGATGTAGTCTTGCTCTGTTACCCAGGCTGGAGTGCAGTGGCACCACCTCAGGCTCACTGCAACCGCCGCCTCCTGAGTTCAAGTGATTCTCCTGCCTCAGCCTTCTGAGTAGCTGGGACTACAGGCATGCACCACCATGCCTGGCTAATTTTTTTGTATTTTTGGTAGAAACAGGGTTTCACCATATTGGTCAGGCTGGTCTCGAACTCCTGACCTCAAATGATCCGCCTGCCTCAGCCTCCCAAAGTGCTGGGATTACAGGCGTGAGCCACCGCACCCGGCCTACAAATTTCTAAAGTATATGCTGTCCATTGGAAACTCTGGTTATTGCTTAGCCATTGCAATGAAGCAATTTTCTGCTTTCACAGCATCAATAATAATTAGCTTTTAGACTTTTATATTTCATCATTAAGCAAACTCATACAATTATCACAGCCTTTTTGTGAGGAAACAATTTCACAGATCTTTTCATTATGTTGTGAGAAAGTCAGTAAGGGGGAATCATACTCAGCTTCCCCAATACTGAGTCTGTATTAGTCAGGGTTTTCCAGAGAGACAGAACCAATAGGATATGTGTATACATATAGGAGAAAATATTAGGGGAATTGACTCACGCAGTTATGGAGGCTGAGAAGTCCCACGACATCTGTAAGCTGGAGACCCTGGGATGCCATTAGCATGGCTCAGACCAAGTCTGAAGGCCTCAGAACCAGAGAAGCCGAGGGTGTAACTCTCAGTCTGAGGCCAAAGGCCTCAGGGTTCAGCGGCCTGATGATGTAAATCTGGAGCCCAAAGGCTGGTAAGCCTGGAGTTCTGATGTTCAAGGCAGCAGGAAAAAGAAAAAGAAAAAAGACAGAAAAAAAAAAAAAAGCTTGTCCCAGTTCTAAGAGAGAGACCAACTCACCTTCTGTGTTTGTTCTCTCCAGGCCGTCAGTGGATTGGGTGGTGCCCACCAACACTGAAGGCAGATCTTTCCCACCTAATCCACTCCAACTCACACTACAGTCTCCTCTGCAAACACCCTTCCAGACACACCCAAAATAATACATTACCAGGTTTCTAAGTATTCTTTAATCTAGACAAGTGGACACCTAAAATCAAATCCAAAAGTTTACCCCTTGTCAACTTGGAACCCATACAAATCTCCTTAAATATATTTAATTTCCAAATAAAGACAATAACAGGTCGAGCACGGTGGCTCATGCCTGTAATCCCAGCACTTTGGGAGGCTGAGGTGGGCGCATTAATTGAGCTCAGGAGTTCGAGACCAAACTGGGCAACATGGTGAAACCCCGTGTCTACAGAAAATACAAAAATTAGCCAGGCATGGTGGCATGTGCCTGTAGTCCCAGCTATTCAGGAGGCTGGAGGTGGGAGGATCGCTTGAGCTGAGGAAGCTGAGGTTGCAGTGAGCTGAGATTGCACCATGGCACTCCAGCCTGGGTGACAGAGTGAGACCTTGTCTTGAAACAAACAAACAAACAAATGCAATTGCTATCAAAATATCAATGACATTCTTCACAGAAATAGAAAAAAAAATCTTAAAATTTATGTGGAACCACAAAAGACCCTGAATAGCCAAAGCAATCCTGAGCAAAAAGAACAAAGGTGCAGGCACCATATTACCTTGACTTCAAAATTCACTACAAAGCTATAGCAACCAAATCAGCATTGGAGTGGCATAAAAACAGACACATGGACCAATGGAATGTATAGAGAACCCAGATACAAATCCATGCATTTACAGGCAACTCTGACAAAAGTGCCAAGAATATACAATTGCGAAAGGACAGTCTCTTCAATAAATGGTGCTGGGAAAACTAGATAACCATATGCAGAAGACTGAAACTAGACCCCTGCCTCGTACCATATACAAAATCAAATCAAAATGAATGAAAGACCTAAATGTAAGACCTGAAACTATGAAGCTACTAGAAGGAAACTTTGGGGGAAAACTCCAGGACATTGGTATGGGCAAAGATTTTTTTTTTTTTTTGAGATGGAGTCTCACTCCGTTGCCTAGGCTGGAGTGTGGTGGTGCAATCTTGGCTCACTGCAACCTCCATCTCCAGGTTTCATGCAATTCTTCCTGACTCAGCCTCCCAAGTAGCTGGGGTTACAGGTGCCTGCCACCATGCCCAGCTAGTTTTTGTATTTGTAGTAGAGACAAGGTTTCACCATGTTGGCCAGGCTGGTCTTGAACTCCTGACTTCAGGCGATCCACCTGCCTCTGCCTCCCAAAGTGCTGGGATTATAGGCATGAGCCACTGCACCCGGCAAGGGCAAAGATTTTTAGGATAAGACCGCAAAGGCACAGGCAACCAAAGCAAAAATAGATAAATGGGATTGCATCAAGTTTAAAAGCTTCTGTACAGCAAAGGAAACAACCAATAAAGTGGAAAGATAACCTACAGAATGGGAGAAAATATATTTGCAAACTACCCATCTGACAATAGTCTAATAACCAGAATATATAAGGAGCTTTAATAACTCAATAGCAAAAGAAGAAATAATCTGATTAAAAAGTGGTTAACAGACCTGAATAAGTTGGCGGGGCTCGGTGGCTCAGGCCTGTAATCCTAGTGAGAGGTGACAGCGTGCTGGCAGTCCTCACAGCCCTCCCTCGCTCTTGGCGCCTGCTCTGCCTGGGCTCCCACTTTGGCGGCACTTGAGGAGCCCTTCAGCCCGCCGCTGCACTGTGGGAGCCTCTTCCTGGGCTGGCCTGAGCCGGCTCCCTCAGCTTGCCGGGAGGTGTGGAGGGAGAGGCGCAGGCGGGAACCGGGGCTGCGCGCGGTGCTTGGGGGCCAGCGCGAGTTCTGGGTGGGCGTGAGCTCGGCGGGCCCCACACTCGGAGCGGCCAGCAGGCCCCGCCGGCCCTGGGCAGTGAGGGGCTTAGCACCGGGGCCAGCAGCTGCTGTGCTCAATTTCTCGCCGGGCCTTAGCTGCCTTCCAGCCGGGCAGGGCTCGGGACCTGCAGCCCGCCATGCCTGAGCCTCTCCCGCCCACCCTCCCTCCCGTTCCTGTGGGGCCCGGAGCCTCCCCGACCAGAGCCGCCCCCTGCTCCACAGCACCCAGTCCCATTGACCACCCAAGGGCTGAGGAGTGTGGGCGCAAGGCGCAGGACTGGCAGGCAGCTCCACCTACAGCCCCAGTGCGGGATCCACTGGGTGAAGCCCCCTGGGCTCCTGAGTCTGGTGGGGACTTGGAGAACCTTTATGTCTAGCTAGGGGATTGTAAATACACCAATCAGCACTCTGTATCTAGCTCAAGGTTTGTAAACACACCAATCAGCACCCTGTGTCTAGCTCAGGGTTTGAGAATGCACCAATCAACACTCTGTATCTAGCTACTCTGGTGGGGACTTGGAGAACCTTTATGTTGACACTCTATCTAGCTAATCTAGTGGGGAGGTGGAGAACCTTTGAGTCTAGCTCAGGGATTGTAAATGCACCAGTCAGCACCCTGTCAAAACAGTCCACTCAGCTCTCTGTAAAATGGACCAATCAGCAGGATGTGGGTGGGGCCAGATAAGAGAATAAAAGCAGGCTGCCGGAGCCAGCAGTGGCAATCCGATGTGGTACCCTTCTACAGTATGGCAGCTTTGTTCTTTCACTCTTTGCAATAAATCTTGCTGCTGCTCACTGTTTGGGTCCACACTGTCTTTATGAGCTGTAACACACTCACCGTGAAGGTCTGCAGCTTCATTCCTGAAGCCAGCGGGACCACGAACCCACCGAGAGGAAGGAACAATTCCAGACCCGCCGCCTTAAGAGTTGTTAACACTCACTGCGAAGGTCTGCAGCTTCACTCCTGAGCCAGCGAGACTATGAATCCACCAGAAGGAAGAAACTCCAAACGCATCCGAACATCAGAAGGAACAAACTCCAGACACGCCACCTTTAAGAATTGTAACACTCACCGCGAGCGTCCGCGGCTTCATTCTTGAAGTCAGTGAGACCAAGAACCCACCAATTCTGGACACACTAGCACTTTGGGAGGCTGAGGCGAGTGGATAACCTGAGGTCAGGAGTTGAAGACCAGCCTGACCAACATGGAGAAATCCCATCGCTACCAAAAATACAAAATTAGCCGGGAGTGTTGGCGCATGCCTGTAATCCCAGCTACTTTGGAGGCTGAGGCAGGAGAATCGCTTGAACCCAGGAGGCAGAGGTTGCGGTGAGCTGAGATCCACCATTGCACTCCAGCCTGGGCAACAAGATTGAAACTCCATCTCAAAAAAAAAAAAAAATCTGAATAGTTCGGGCGCGGTGACTTACATTTGTAATCCCAGCACTTTGGGAAGACAAGGTGGGCGGATCGCTTGAGGTTGAGAGTTCAAGACCAGCCTGACCAACATGATAAAACCCTGTCTCTACCAAAAAACACAAAAATTAGCTAGGCGTCGTGGTGCGCATGCAATCCCAGCTTCTCAGGAGGCTGAAGTGGGAAAATCACTTGAACCCAGGAGGTGGAGGTTGCAGTAAGCCGAGGTCATGCCACTGCACTCCAGCTTGGGCAATAGAGTGAGACCTTGTCTCAAAAGAAAAAAAAAAGATCTAAATAGACATTTCTCAAAAGAAGACATACAAGCAGCTAATAGGTATATGAAAAAATGCTCAATGTCACTAATCATCAGAGAAATGCAAATCAAAATTTCATTGAGATATCATCTCACCCCAGTTAAAATGGTTTCTATCAAAAAGACAGGCAGCCAGGCATGGTGGCTCACGCCTGTAATACCAGCACTTTGGGAGGCTGAGGCGGGTGGATCACCTGAGGTCAGGGGTTCAAGACCAGCCTGACTAACATAGTGAAACCCAGTCTCTACTAAAAATATAAAAATTAGTCAGATGTGGTGGCAGGTGCATGTAATCCCAGCTACTTAGGAGGCTGAGGCAGGAGAATCGCTAGAACCCTGGAGGTGGGGGTTGTGGTGAGCTGAGGTTGCACCATTGCACCCCAGCCTGGGGGACACAGTGAGACTCAGTTTAAAAAAAAAAAAAAAGCAGTAACAGGTGCTGGCGAGGATGTGGAGGTAAGGAAACCATCATACACTGTTGTTGGGAATATAAATTAGTATAGTCACTATGGAGAACAGCATGGAGTTTCCCCCCAAAAAATGAAATTAGAACTACCATAAGATCCAGCAATTCCACTACTAGGTATGTCTATCCAAAAGAAAGGAAATCAACATGTGGAAAAGATATCTGCACTCTCATGTTTATTGCAGCACTATTTACAATAGCCATAGTATGAAATCAACCTAAGCGCCATCAATAGATGAATAAAGAAAATGTGATATAGATATATATATATATACACACACACACACACACAATGGAATATTATTCAGCCATAAAAAGAATACAATCTTGTCATTTGCAGCAACATGGATGGAACTAGAGGCCATTATGTTAAGTGAAATAAGCCAGGCTTAGAAAGACAAATATCACATGTTCTCACTTACATATGAGAGCTAAAGAAGTGGATCTCATAAAGACAAAGAGTTGATTCATGGTTACTAGTGGCTGGGAAGGATAATGAGAAAAGGGAATGAAGAGAAAGAAGTTGATAATAATGAGTACAAACATACATTCTGATAGAACAAATAGGACCTATTGTTATATAGATCAGTATGGTGACTATAGTATATTTCAAAATAGCCAGAAGAGAAGAATTGGAATGGTTCTAGCATAAAGAAGAGACAAATATTTAATGTGATAGAAAAAAATTTTAATGATCTTCAAATTAAAATAAGTGGGAAAAAGCTAGTTATCAGGGAATTCGAGTCCAAGGAGTATAATATTATACAAAGATTTTCTAAGTAATAATCATTGCTCTCATTTATTGAATTACCAAGTCGGTATCAGGTACTGTGTGAAGCACTTAACCTGACTTACCTAACGTAACATTTGAAACAACAATTATTAATCCCTATTTTGTAAAAAAAAAAAAGCTAAGTTCCCAAAAAGTTGGAGAACTTGCCCAATCTGGCCAATGTCTAACCTAAAGTTCAAATTCAGGTCTCAGAACTCAGGGCCTGTGTCCTTAAGCACTCTGTGATTTGACCTCATAATTTTTTGTGTGTGTGTGTGAGACAGAGTCTTGCTGTGCCACCCAGGCTGAAGTGCGGTGGCTCAATCACAGCTCATTGCAGCCTTGACCGCCCAGGCTCAAGTGATCCTCCTGCCTCAGCCTCCTGAATAGCCGAACTACAGGTACACAACACCACGCCCGGCTAATTTTTTTTTGTTTTTTTTTTTTGGTAGAGACAAGGTCTCACTATGTTGCCCAGGCTGGTCTTGAACTCCTGGGCTCAAGCAATCCTCCTGTCTTGGCCTACCAAAGTGCTGGGATTACAGGGGTGAGCCACTGTGCCTGGCCACTTCATGAAATTAAAACAATATTTCCACACTATATTTAAATCTCTTGAGAACAAACCAAATTATCTACCAGATTCTGAAATTATTGAAGTGATCTCTGTAATTTTTTAAAAATTGGGAAAAATGGGCTAGGTAGTAGAAGGCTGGTGATAGATACACGTATTTGTGATTTTTAAGAAGAATGAACTGTATAATAAGGGGCCATACAACTATGTAGTTTAGTTGTACCATGTCTATAACAATCTTGGCATTTGAAATACCTTTAGACTAGGAACTTCAGTTTGTATATGACTCACCACTTCCAGTTGTCTTCTTCCAGACATTTTACGTTTCAATTTTCTGCCTGGCCTTCAGAGAAACTGCAATGTATAAGCCCTAAAAACTACAGAATTCTGTCCCAGGAGAAATTTGAGGACACACACATTGTTTAGAATCACTTTAAAAAGAAGTAGTAATCAATTGTTAAGCATCAGCAGAGGTTTATTATAAACTCATAAGACTAAATTCGTTTTCTAAAACAAAGCTATTATATATATATTGATTCTTAGAAGGTTGTGGCAGCAAAAATATAAAGTGTATATTTTAAAAACCTACACATTAGAATATTTTAGAGGCAAATAAATACTCCAGAAACTGGAAAAAACGTTTTCCTTAGGGAAAGGAACGGGGAAGTTGGAGGACAGAGGAGGAAGGCTTGTTTTTCATTGCCTATCCGAAAGTACCTTTTGAATTTTATCGGTCCAAGATTTCACAGTTGATGGATCTCTCTTTGATACAAAGACAGGAACAACTGAGCATACGGAATGGAATTCAACTGAATGAGCCTAATCTCCAGGAAAAGTTTTCTGAAGATTCTCTGAGATGATGCTGAAGCCACCCCGCTTCCCACACCATTTTGGAGCCTTTATTATGACACAGAGAAACCAGTTGCCTTTGTTCTCAATTCCCACATGACACTGAATCCAGCTGCCTGTTGGAAGTGAAGCTCAGTTGTTCCAATACATGACGCAGCCACTGCTTGGCTTCACAATGCGTCTTGTCATACTGAACCCAATTAAGTCACCACCAAACGAAAACTTGTTCCCTCCCCCTTTTTTTTTTTTTTTTTTTTTTTTTGAGACGGAGTCTCGCTCTGTCGCCCATGCTGGAGTGCAGTGGCGCGATCTCGGCTCACTGCAAGCTCCGTCTCCCGGGTTCACGCCATTCTCCTGCCTCAGCCTCCCGACTAGCTGGGACTACAGGCGCCCGCTACCACGCCCGGCTAATTTTTTGTATGGTCAGGAGATCGAGACCATCCTGGCTAACACGGTGAAACCCCGTCTCTACTAAAAATACAAAAAAATCCCTCCCTCTTTAAACGTCTTGGGTTATTTGATGAATGTTCTTCAGTTTCCCAACAATGGAAAATTGATTCTTAGGCTGTGAAGTTCCTCTCTCTTCTTTTACCTTCTGTTTTCCACAGATTTTAAGCTTAAGAGAGCAGAATTAAAGTTTCAAATCATTGCTTCCCTTAGCTTTTTGTCTTGAATGACTTTTATATATCTTTGCTTAGAAAATATTAAATTGCTGACTTTTTATCAACAACAAAAGATATTAAAAGATGTTACTGCCGGGCGCAGTGGCTCATGCCTGTAATCCCAGCACGTTAGGGGGCCGAGGCTGGCGGATCACCTGAGATCAGGAGTTCAAGACCAGCCTGGCCAACGTGGTGAAACCTCGTCTCTACTAAAAATACAAAAAAAAAAAAAAAAAAAAAATAGCAGGTGTGGTGGCACATGCTTGTAATCCCAGCTACTTAGGAGGCTGAGGCAGGAGAATTGTTTGAACCTGGGAGGTGGAGGTTGTAGTGAGCTGAGATTGTGCCACTGCACTCCAGCCTGGGCAACACAGCAAGACACCCCATCTGAAAAAAAAAAAAAAAAAAAAAAAGATGTTACTAAATTTCCCTACTTTTTCCAAGAAATACAATGTAATCTTAGAGATAAAATAACATACATAAACCCTAAATTGGAGAGAGGGGGAGAATAAAAGAGAGAGAGAGAGAAAAAAAAAACTGTGGGTCAGGTTGAAGGTGGAAACACTTTAATATACTAAAAAAAGTTTTGTTCTTCACGTTTGTTTATTTATTTATTTTTGAGACAGGGTCTTGCTATCTCTCAGGCTGGAGTGCAGTGGCTCACTGCAGCCTCAACCTTCTAGGGCTCAAGAGATCCTCCCACCTCACCCCCCTGAATAGTTAGGACTACAGGTGTGTGCCACCATGCCTGGCTAATTTTTTTTTTCTTTTCTTTTCTTTTTTTTTTATAGATAGAGGTTTCATTATGTTATCCAGGCTGGTCTTGAACTCCTGGACTCAAGTAATCCTTCCAAAGTGCTGGGATTACAGGAAGTTCGTGCCCAAACTTCTCTATATCTTTAAAGACTTAACTATTTTAGTATACTTACATCACTATTTTTCTCTTTCTCCTTAAATACAAAGCAAAAAATTAGAATTTTTGACTATTACTTTTCCATACCTGTTAACTGAAGTTAAAATACATGCCGAGTGTTTCTTTCTCCTGTAAATATTGAGAAAAATTTGAACTTCCCCCAACTTAGTACTATAAACCTAAACAAAATGACTTTGGCTTCATATTTAAAACTTAAGAATGATTGCTAAACAAAGGGAATACGCCCAAGATGCAAAAATAGCATGAAATAAAATAGTTAAACTCTTCAAAAGCTTATTCCATTCATTCTGTTTCTTGGATGCTAATTATCTAGTTTGCAGAGTAAACAGGTCTTTTGTTCCTTCTCAGTTCAAACATAGTTTGTTTTCTCCTCCTGTAGATATCTAGAAGAAATGAAAGAAAATACAATATTTCAGCTCATGAACTTTCAAGAGATCAGGTACTACTTTATGTAGTCTAGTGCTGCAGTCCCCAACATTTCTGGCACCAGGGACAAGTTTCATGAAGGCAATTTTTCCATGAACCTGTAGCAGGAGGGATGATTCAAGCACATTATATTAATTGTGCACCTTATTTCTATTAGTATTACATTGTAATATATAATGAAATGATTATACAACGCACCATAACGTAGAATCAGTGGGAGCCCTGAGCCTCTTTTCCCATCTGAGGGTGATGGGAGAAGTCCCATCTGGGGGTGTTCCCATCTGGGGTGATGGTCCCATCTGGGGGTGATGGTCAGTGGTCAGTGACAGATCATCAGGCATTAGATTCTCATAATAAGTGCACAACCTCGATCCCTCGCATGTGCAGTTCACAATAGGGTTCACGCTCTTAAGAGAATCTAATGCTGCCACTGATCTAACAGGAGGCAGAGCTCAGGCAGTAATTGGAGTAATGGGGAGTGGCTATAAATACAGATGAAGCTTCGCTCGCTTGCCCACCACTCACCTCCTGCTGTGTGGCCCAGTTCCTAACAGGCCATGGACCAGTACCAGTCTGTGGCCTGGGGGTTGGGGACCCCTGGTCTAGTGGATGCTGTGGTCTGGCACCCCAGCTGCCAGGTGTATTGATTGCTGGATCACAGCTGCAAAACTCTGGAGACTGCTGTCAGCTGAAGAGAGGCGCTTCACTGAAGTCCTGACCCCAGAAGGTCATGTCCTTTCTTGGGGATAGCTCTTATCCAACAACTGGTCAATGTGAGGTTAGAAAGTTCTGGCCTCTTGCCTCAAAGTGAGACAACTCTGAAGGAATTCCTAGTTCCAGAGCTTCTTGTGGGATCAGCTGAGGCCTCTGTTGTGATTGTGTCACAGGTCAACTTCTCCCCCTGCCCTTACTCCCTTGCGGGTGTTGTCCTTCAGAGCACTCCCCAATAAACCTTTCTCTTACAAACCAGGTGTGGTGACTTATGCCTATAATCCAAGTACTTTGGGAGGCTGAGGAAGGCAGATCATTTGAGGCCAGCAGTTCAAGACCAACCTGGCCAACATGGTGAAACCTGTCTCTACTAAAAATACAAAAATTATCCTGGTGTGGTGGCACACGCATAGTCCCAGCTACCGGGGAGGCTGAGGCAGAGAATTGCTTGAACCTGGGAGGTGGAGGTTGCAGTGAGCCAAGATCGTGCCACTGCACTCCAGCCTGGGCAACAGAGTGAGACTCTGTCTCAAAACAACAACATCAACAAAAAGACTTTCTCTTACCAATCTCCATCTAAAAGTCAGATTCTGGGGAAATGACCTAAGTAAGATAAATGGGCTGATTTTCTCCCCCAGCAGAAATAAATTGATGTATGGTGATATGTCTGTACTATTTTTCTCTCTCTTTTCCTTTAATTTGCCAGTATTTTTTGTTCCTTTTATGTTCCTGTAGTAACACGTAGAATTTCATTAGGACATAGGGTCCTAATAGCAGCAATAAAATGAAAGCTGGATTATTTTTTGCCTATAAAATTGACAAGAAATAATCCAGCTTTCATTTTACAGCTGCTGATAGCTACCCAAAATAACATTTATAGCTTCCCAAAATAGCATTCTTGACCTTCTCTGTGAGTTAGGGGAGAAGATGGAGTCCATGAAATTAAGTAAGTTTAATTAAACTCCATGGAGAGCAAACTCATAACCTTGACATTATTTTGCCATCCTCTGTCCAACTGGGCTAATAGGCTTAGATAGAAAGCTTATTAAAAAGTGAAATTTAAAGATTATTTCTATAAACCTTGCTACTCCTACTAATGACAATCATCAAGAGGAATCTAAAGATTGTATATGTGAAAGCCTTTCTATTTCTCTCGTAGATTCTGGTTGAAGATGGCAGTTGATCACATGAAATTATCTCCTCTCCCACCTAAGACCCCACTAAAATTAAAAGATAACTTATTCCACAGAGCAAAAACTGAAGAACCCCTGAAAAAAGATGGCCCTCAAGTGAAACAGCTGGTTCCCACCTAATCATCCTAAACTGAATAAACAGAACAAAAGGACCCAGGGAAGACAGCAGTAACATAGAAAGAAGAAACTCTTTTTAAAACTCTAAAATTTTCTGAGAAGTAAGAGATTATATGATACCCATTTTAAAACAAAAACAGGATGCTGTTAAAAAAATAAGCAGAGAGCACAAAAGATATCTTAGAAATTAAAAATGTGATCCCTTAAAGTAGCAGTCACCAGGGACTGGTTTTGTGGAAGAGTTTTTCCATGGATGGCGGTTGGGGGGTTGGGGGGATGGTTTGGGGATGAAACTGTTCCACCTCAGATCATCAGGCATTAGATTCTCATAAGGAACACACAACCTAGATCCCTCACATGCGCAGTTCACAGTAGGGTTCACGCTTCTATGAGAATCGAATGCTGCCACTGATCTGAGCTCAGGCAGTAATGCTTGCTTGCCAGCCACTCACCTCCTGCTGTGCAGCCTGGTTCCCAGCAGGCCACAGACCAGTACCAGTCCATGGCCTGGGGCTTGGGGACCCTTGTAAAGAATAATATGGTTAGAAGGATTAAAAGAGAAAGTGAAATCTCTCAGAAAACAGATAGTAGAGAATAGAAAATAAAAGAGATGTAAAGGATCAATCTAGAAAGGCCAACATCCAAGCTATAAATTTCTGAAAAAGTAAAGAGTAAATAGAGAGGAACTATCAAAGAAATAATACTAGAAATTGCCCTGACCCACAAGACAGTAGTCTACAAATGGGGAAAAAAAAAAACCCAAATACCTTGAGCAATGACTGAAAAAAGTAATTCACACAAGGATTTGTCATTGTGAAATTTTAAAACTCCATAGATAAAGAGAAGATTCTAAAGCTTCCAGAGAGGAAAAATGGATCCTATTCGAAAGAGAACAGTATCAGAATTCTGTCGTCAATACTGAATGCTAGAAGGTAATTGAAGCAATGCTTTCAGAATTCTGAGAAAAAAAAAATACCTTTCAAACTGGAAGATAGATTTAAAGACATTTTCATGTATTCGAGGACCCAGAAAATTTATTTCTATCTTTCTCTGACTTTCATTAAAAATACACTTCAATAAAAATGGGATATAGATCAAGACAGAGAAAAACATAGAATCTAGGAAATAGTACAATGCAATAGCAAAGAAGCAGGCCTAGAGAGCAATCAATACAGACAGAAACAAAACAGCAGTTTCCACATATGAGGCTCTAGGAAAATAAGAAAATTGACTGCAGCCAGGTGCGGTGGCATGTGCCTATAGTCCTAGCAATTAAGGAGGTGGAGGCAGAAGGATAGGAGTAGTTAGAGGCTGCAGTGATCTATGAATGCTCCTATGAATAGCCAGTGCACTCCAGCCTAGGCAACATAGCAAGAACCCACCTCAAAAAAAGAAAAAAAAAAAGACTACTTTTCTGAGATGTATGAACATTTGGGGGTAAACTAGTGAAAAAATGGATTGGGATTCTAATTAGGTTGTTAACAACCTGCTATAGTCTGAATGTGTTGCCCAAAATTCATGTTGAAACTTAATTTCCAACGCGATAATATTAAGAGGTGGGGCCTTTGGGAGGCAATTAGGTCTTGAAGGCACCTCCTTTGTGAATGGGATTAGGGTCTTATAAAAAAGAAGTTTCACACAGAGTTCAGCTCTTTTTGCCCTTCTGCCTTCCTTCTGCCATGTGAGGATGCAGCAAGAAGGCCTTCACAAGATGCTGAATGCCTTGATCTTGATCTTCCAGCCTCCAGAACTGTGAGAGAGAAATATCTACTGTTCATAAATTACTCAGGCTGTGGTATTTTGTTATAGCAGCACAAATGGTCTAAGGTATTCAAGAGTTGCAGAAAGAAGAAATATGATTATAGTACAGTTTAGAGCACCACAGTGAACAATATCTACACAAACACACACAGATGATTAATTTAACTAAAATTATTATATAATTATAACAGAACTATGGGAAATGGATGGAAGGATTGTAAAAGGGTCTAATCCACTTGACTGCAAGTTCCACAAAATCAAGGCGTTGTCTGTTTTGTGCCTCTGGCACCCCCAGCACATAGAGCAGAATTTGTCATATAGTAGTTGTTCAATTAATATTTGTTGAACAAGTAAACTCTTTCTACTATGCCAGGAAGTCAACTGATAATTTCTAAAAGTGATAAACCAAGAGGCAGTTTTATAAAGATATTATCAAGAATATGGGCATAAGTCATAAAGAAACAGGTAAAATGGAAAAAAAAAAAGAGGGGAGATTGTTTCTAGGACAAATATTGGAAAGTAATTTGGAGGAATAGGTCAACAAATTATTGTTTGTTGACCAGGCGGAGTGGCTCACACCAATAATCCCAGTACTTTGGGAAGTTGAAGCAGGTGGATCACTTGAGGTCAGAAGTCCAAGACCAGCCTGGCCAACATGGTAAAACCCCATCTCTACTAAAAATACAAAAGTTAGCCAGTGTGATGTTGCACACCTGTAATCCCAGCTACTCAGGTGGCTGAAGCACAAGAATCACTTGAACTCCTGAGGCGGAGGTTGCAGTGAGTTGAGACTGCACCACTGCACTCCAGCCTGGGTGACAGAGCAAGACTCTGTCTGAAAAAATAATAATAAATAAAAATAAAAATAAAATTTAGCTTTCAGGATTCCATGTGACCCTTTGAGATAACTGTGCTGTTGTCAAACCAAGGGACTGGGAATTTCTGCAGTGTACATTACATGACAATGTTTGAGTAAGAGGAGCTGAGATAACTGCTAGAGGTGGGTGGTGGGTACTTGAGGTTTTTATTAATTCTTTTTTTTTTTTTTTTGAGACAGAGTCTTATTCTATTGCCCAGGTAGAGTGCAGTGGTGCAAAATCAGCTCACTGCAACCTCTGCCTCTCGGGTTCAAGCAATTCTCGTGCCTCAGCCTCCTGAGTAGCTGGGATTGCAGGCATGCGTCACCACACCTGTCTAATTTTTCTATGTTTAGTAGAGATGGGGTTTCTCCATGTTGACCAGGCTGGTCTTGAACTCCTGACTTCAGGTGATCTGCCCGCCTTGGCCTCCCAAAGTGCTGGGATTACAGGCGTGAGCCACTGTGTCCGGCTCTGAGGTTTTTATTATATAATTCTATCTACTTTATGTGTACTTGAAAATTTCTAAATAAAAAGCTAGAATAAAGATGAGCTCCCAATAAAAGAAAAGGTGTTAAATCAGTTTCCCTGAGCAAAGCATTTGTTGGTACATATTCTTGATGTTTCAGTGAGTCAACTTAGAAAAGAAGGAAACCATTTTCTTGTAAATATTTTCCTTTATAAATTATATTTCTAATTTTGTTTTTGTTAAAGAGAGTGGCCTAAAACACAATAATGATTTCATCTCTTTTCTGCTAAATAGGCCTTGGCCTGCTACGCACCTGAGTGAGAGAAACTCAGGGGAATCTAGGTAGGAAGCAGAGTGTTGATGAGTCAGCCTGTGGCACACTTTCTTTGACTGATACTAAATCAAAGCTGCAGTTAATGACTAGGCCTGCTTCCTTTTTGCCGAAGTGCTTGTTCTGGGAGTAACAATAAGATTGAAGGTGTAGCTATTAATAGACTCTAACGCCTCCTTCTTTTTCTGATAATGTTTGTTTCAAAACTCCAAGTTTTGCTTGTGGACACTTAGATAAGTCATAATTTGGATAATCATTTTCTTATTGAAACTCCATTTGTGGTTTCAGTTAAATGAAAAATGATGTCTTCTTTCCTGACCTAAACTATTTGAATAGGTTGTTTATATATTAAGTTGTGCCAAGCCTAGTCTTCCCTCACAAAGGCTGTGCTTTGCTGGTCTTTGGGTGATTCATTTACTATATGCACATAAAAATTATAGTTCACAAAGTTGTTGTAAGAATTAATTAATGTTTGCTGTGCAGTTTATGATCCTCAGATGAAAGGCACTAAGGAAGTGCAGTGTGTCTACATAAAATAATAAGACCAGTATACATTATAGAGAACGTTGTGATCTTTCTGAAAGGTACAGCATTAAATCTAAGTAACTCTAGATAATTCTAAAGTTATCTTTGTTAGTGTTTGCGGAAGAATCAAACAATATTTGGGGGAATATAATGAAACTCAAGAGATTTTCAGGTGTACAGGTAACTAGCCAAAAAAAAAAAGTAGTATCCACAGTGGCTCATGTCTGTAATCCCAGCACTTTGGGGGGCTGGAGGATTGCTTAAGGCCAGAGGTTCAAAACCAGCCTGGTCAACACAGTGAGACCCTGTCTCTACAAAAGAAAAAAATATATATATGTGTGTATATATACACATATATGTGTGTATATATGTGTATATATATATACACACACGCATATATATATACACACACACACACTTATGTGTATATATACACATATATATATATATCTTTGAGACGGAGACTTGCTCTGTTGCCCAGGCTGGAGTGCAGTGGCACAATCTTGGCTCACTGCAAGCTCCGCCTCCTGGGTTCACGCCATTCTCCTGCCTCAGCCTCCCAAGTACCTGAGACTACAGGCTCCCGCCACCATGCCCTGCTAATTTTTTTGTATTTTTAGTAGAGACTGGGTTTCACCATGTTAGCCAGGATGGTCTCGATCTCCTGACCTCGTGATCTGCCCTCCTCGGCCTCCCAAAGTGCTGGGATTATAGGTGTGAGCCACTGCTCCCGGCCAAGAAAAAAAAATTTTAATTAGCCGGGTGTGGTGGTGTGCACCTGTAGTATCAGCTACTTAAGAAGCTGAGGTGGGAGGATTGTTTGAGCCCAGGAGTTCAAGAGGTCAAGGCTGCAGTGAGCTATGATTGTGCTACTGTACTCCAGCACCAGCCTGGGCAACAGAGCAAGACCAGGTCTCTGAAAAAAAAAAAAGGTAGTATCCAATAATTCTCTTATAGACTAATAAAATACATCCTTTTTGCTTTTGGACACCTAAATATCAAAAAGAAAAAAAGAAAGAAGTGAAAAAAGAAGTATATGCTCAATGTTCAAAGAATGCAGCCTAAAAACAATAACGAAGATTCTTGATTCTTGAGATTTTTTCCTATTGAGATATGCATTTATTAACTAGTCAAAAAGAGTTTATAGGAAGTATTTGAGCCAGACACGGTAGCTAATGTCTGTAATCCCAGTGCTTTGAAGGCTGAGGTGGGAGGATTGTTTGAGGCCAAGAGTTCAAGACTAGCCTGGGCAACATAGCAAGACCCCTCTCTACAAATAATAAAAAATTAACACCAAGCATGGTGGCTCATGCCTGTAATCCCAGAACTTTGGGAGGCCAAGTGGGGCGGATCACCTGAGGTCGGGAGTTCGAGACCAGCCTGACCAACATGGAGAAACTCTGTCTCTACTACAATTACAAAATTAGCCAGGCATGGTGGTGCATGCCTGTAATCCCAGCTACTCAGGAGGCTGAGGCAGGAGAATCACTTGAACCTGGGAGGTGGAGGCTGTGGAGAGCCGAGATCGCACCATTGCTCTCCAGCCTGAGCAACAAGAGCAAAACTCCATTTCAAACAAACAAACAAACAAAAACAAAAACAAAAACTTAGCCAGGCGTGGCATGCGACTGTAGTCCTTACTTGGGCATCTTAGGTAGGAGGATCATTTTAGCCCAGGAGCCCAGGAGGCTGCTGTGAGCCATGATCATGCCACTGTACTCCAGCGTGCGTGACAGAGTGAGGCACTGCCTCAAAAAAAAAAAAAAAGAAATATTTGATCTGATTTCACTGCTGAAAGTTTTACATACGAGTTGGGGGAAGACAGTTCAATGAGAGGGGAGGAAGAGAGAATTGGGTCAACATGGCCAGCACGGTGGCTCATGCCTGTGATCTCAGCACTTTGGAGACTGAGGGGAGTGAATCACTTGAGGTCAGGAGTTCCAGACCAGCCTGGCCAACATGGTGAAACCCCATCTCTACTAAAAATACAAAAAAAATTAGCTGGGTGTGGTGGCATATGCCTGTAATCCCAGCTACTCGGGAGACTGAGACAGGAGAATCGCTTGAACCCAAGAGGCGGAGATTGCAGTGAACTGAGATTGCACCACTGCACTCCAGCCTGGGCGACACAGGGAGACTCCATCTCAAAAACAAACAAACAAAAAACTGGAGACCAAAATGCTTGAGATTAGACTTTGGATTTTTTCTGGATTTTAAAATATTTGGGCCAGGCACAGTGGCTCACGCCATTAATCCCAACACTTTGGGAGGCCGAGGCGGGCAGATCACCTGAGGTCAGGAGTTCGAGACCAGACTGACCAATATGGTGAAACCCCGTCTCTACTAAAAATACAAAAAATTAAGATCAGGCACGGTGGCTCACACTTGTAAACCTAGCACTTTGGGAAGCTGATGTGGGTGGATCACGAGGTCAGGAGTTCAAGACCAACTTGGCCAAGATGGTGAAATCTGTCTCTACCTAAAATACAAAAAATTAGCCAGGCATGGTGATGGATGCCTGTAATCTCAGCTACTCGGGAGGCTGAGACAGAGGATTGCTTGAACCTGGGAGGCAGAGGTTGTAGTGAGCCGAGATTGTGCCACTGCACTCCAGCCTGGGCAACAGAGTGAGACTCTGTCTCAAAAAAAAAAAAAATTGTGTATACATAATGAGATCTCTCAGGGATAAGACCTAAGACTAAATATGAAATTCATTTATGTTTCTTTTCTTTCTTCTTCTTTTTTTAGAGAAAAAAAAAAAAACCCTGTCAACCAGGCTGGAGTGTAATGGCTTGATCATTGCTCACTGCAGTCTTAATAGGCTCTTGGGCTCAAATGATCCTTCTGCCTTAGCCTCCCAGTAGCTAGAACTACAGGTACAAGCTGCCACACCTAGCTAATTTAAAAAATTTTTTACAGATGAGGTCTTGCTACATTACCCAGGCTGACCTTGAACTCCTGGCCTCAAGCGATTTTCCCATCTCTGCCTCCTGAGTAACTGGGATTATAGGAGCTAGCCATGGTGCTCAGCTCATTTATGTTTCATACATACTTTATACACAGAGCCTGAAGTTAATTCTATACAGCATTTTAAATAATTTTGTGCATGAAACAAAGTTTGTGTACATTGAACTGTCAGAAAGCAAATGTGTCACTGTCTTGGTTACCCATGTGGACAATATGTGTTTGTTCGGCATCACCATCATTCCTGACTCAAAATTTATGTGCTATTGATAAACAATAATTTTCTGACACTTATTTACACAAAAGTGAATTCACACACAAGTGGGAGGGTCTTGTTTCCTTTGAGGATGCTGAATAAACTGTGTTGTGCATCTGCATTTTGACTACAATCCATTACATGAGATCAGGTGTAGGATTGTTCACTTGTGGCATCATGTCAGTACCGAAAATGTTTCAGATTTTGGAGGATTTTCGATTTTGGATTTTCAGATTAGGGATGCTCAACGTGTATTATCTCTCAAATTTTCTACTTCCTTTGCTACAATTCCATTCTCACTAGTAAACTCTGGTTTTCCAGGGCCCCTGATGGCAGGAAGAGAGAGCCCCAGAGAGCAGTAAGAGTTTCCAGATGCTGGAAAGAGAAATGCCTTATGACATTATGACCAGTATGTAAGTGTCCTGAGTTTGGTCAGTGCGAATTGCCTTCAAGACACTATTCACATCTGGGTAATGGAGAAAATCCAGTTTACAAATCTCCAAAGCTGAGGAGCAGTCACCAGGCAGTGGTGATCTTGCCAAGTATTCTGCTAAGGAGAGCCTGCCAGAACAGTCAACCCTTAAGCCATACTTCCACTCAGTGCCCCAAATTGTTACACGCTTCCACTTGACAACCAGCTGTCCTGATGTGACCACACTAGAGAAGCCATATAGTGCAGTAGTCAAGAGAGTAGACTTCAGAGCTAGGCAGCTGCAGTTTGAATCATGACTCTGTTATTATTCATTGTCACCTTGGGCAAGTAGCCAACCCTTCTGTGCCTGTTTCCTCATATGAAATAGGATGCTAACTGTGCCTACCTCACAAGGATGTTATGAGGAGCTAGGATAAGTAAAATGGTTCAGACAGTGCCCAGCGTATAAGTGCTCAAAAAATAGCAATTATGCAAAAAGCAAGTTCCGGGTAGGACTATGATAAAACTAGTTTAGGCCCAGTCTATTAACTCATTTTGGTAAAATATTAGGAAAAAATTGTAGAACTTGTTTACATTTTGTGATTATTTGTTGCTTCCCCATTTTCATCTATTTCTTTTGCCTACAAATTTGTTTCCCCATAGCCATTAACAGTGATTCCTTAAAAAGGAAAAGGGCCTCTAGGCTTTTTTTCTAAGGTAATCGAGGATGGTTAGAGAAGGCTGAAGACATGGTTTCTCAGACAGCCTTGTGAGGAGAAACATAGATGGTGTGGTGGCAACTGTAGAACAAAGGAATGCAGGACAAATTACATAAACCCCTGAGGGAAGAAATAAGTGTCCAAAGGTGTTACTGGATCTCAAGATCTGTTTTTTTTTTAGAGACAGGATCTCGCCACATTGCCCAGGCTGGTCTTGAACTCCTGGGCTCCAGTGATCCTCCCACCTTGGTCTCTCAAAGTGTTGGGATTACAGGTGTGAGCCAGCATCACACCCAGCCTTCATGATCTCCTTATGAACAAGAGCTGATTTAAGCTTGGCCCAATGCTTACTCTCAGCCTACAAAAAGACAGTCTCCAATTGTTCAGTAGATAAAGTTGTTTGTAATACAAGTAAACTCTTGGTTAATACCCAAGGATGTGCTTTTTTTGGTGGCTATTTTCCTAGGGTATCGAAATACATTGTATCCCATATATTCTTTGGGTGATTTAGAACACTGATGAATTTTTTAATTCGCTCTAACCTTCAATAAATTTCTATATTTTATTTAGTTTTTAGAGACAGAGTCTCACTCTGTCACCTAAGCTGCAGTGCAGTGGCACGATCATAGCTCACTGAAGCCTCAGTTCCTGGGTTCAAGTGATCCTCTTGCCTTAGCCTCCCGAGTAGCTAGGATTACAGGTATACACCACCACGCCTGGCTAATTTTTTTTTTATTTTTTGTAGAGACAGGGATCTCACTATGTTGTCCAAGCTGGTCTCAAACTCCTGGCCTCAAGCAATCCTCTGGCCTCAGCCTCTCAAATTGCTGGGATTATAGGCATGAGCCACTGCACTCAGCCCAGTAAATATTTCTGCGTCTTCAACCTCTTATGAAGGTCAAAACCAAACTGATCTCTTGGATTGATTCCAAAATCTCCACTGAGTATACTGGAAAATATGTTTTTGCATATTCAACAATATTGGGCAGTTTTTCCTCCTACTCTTTAGCAGGACGACTTCACAGTCCAGATCCTGCAGCAGATTGCCAAGCTCAATTTCCAGCTCTACCACAGTTTTGATGAGTGACTGCTGGGCGATAACTTAACCTTTCTCTTTCCTACATTTGTAAAATGGTGATAATAATAATACCAATTTATAAAGCTGTTGTAAGAATTTAAATGAGTTATTACATTCAGAACAATGCCTGACACAACCTCAGCACTCAATTAAGATTAGCTGCTAGCTGGGCATTGTGGCTCACGCCAGTGATCCTAACACTTTGGGAGGCTGAGGTGGGCGTATCACTTGAGGTCAGGAGTTCGAGAACAGCCTGGCCAACATGATGAAACCCCATCTCTACTAAAAATTAGTAGGTCGTGGCTGGGTGCTGTGGCTCACGCCTTTAATCCCAGCCCTGTGGGAGGCCGAGGCAGGTGGATCACGAGGTCAGGAGTTCAAGCCCGACCAACATGGTGAAACCCCATCTATACTAAAAATGCAAAAATTAGCAGGGCGTGGCGGCATTCACCTGTAATCACAGCTACTCAGGAAGCTGAGGCAGGAGAATCGCTGGAACCCAGGAGGTGGAGGTTGCAGTGAGCCGAGATCACGCCACTACACTCCAGCCTGGGTGACAGAGCAAGACTCCATCTCAAAAAAATTAAAAAGAAAGAAAAAAAAGGATGGAAAAAATCTAAAGATGCCTTAAAAACTGTTTTAGGTTTTTATATCAGTTGCAGGAAACATAAGCACACTCAGATTATATCAAGTAGTAGACGGTTTACTAAAAAGATATTCAGGGAAATTTTAAAAAGAAAATAAAGACGAATCTTAGCCACAAATCTCAGCCAACCAGGAAAATAGGAAATGGCAAGATCACTGGATCACACAGGAATAATGTGAATCTGAATACAGCTGAACTAGACAGAGTCAATACTGTGGTTTCTGAACTAAAAACTTCTTCAGGATTCAGCACAAATAAAGCATCCCCTCTGCTGCAAGAACTTGCTGACATTTCCTGAGTGCTCAGCTATTGACATCGTATCTTTTCTCTACGAGTCTGTTTCTCTCAGGGTGGGTGACTTTCTGCCCTTGCTCCTAATACCAACTAGTTGACCCCCTAAATCTATAGATCAAATACCAGATAGATTGTTGCTAAGGACCTGATGACAAAGCTCTCACTCCAAGTTCTTTCATAGGAAGCCAGCCAGTCAATCGTTTGCTGTTCTTGGGCCAATGGCACTCACCTGGTCCAGTCAAGAGGAACAAACACATCCACTTATTCTGATACCCAAGGATATCGCATTGTTAAAGATTTCCTTAGAAAGAGGCTGTGGGTACAATTAGCACTTCCAGTGAAACAGAGTGTTCTTTGAATATATATACATAAATATATGTATATGTATATATATCAAAACAGGGTCTCACTTGATCACCCAAGCTGGAGTGCAGTGGCACCATCTTGGCTAACTGCAGTCTTGACCTCCCAGATTTCAAGCAATCCTCCTGCCTCAGACCCATAAGTAGCTGGTACTACAGGCGTGCGCCAACATGCCTGGCTAATTTTTGTGTTTTTTTGTAGAGGTGGTGTTTCACCATGTTGCTCAGACTGGTCTTGAACTCCTGAGCTCAAGCAATCCACCCTCCTCGGCCTCCCAAAGGGCTAGGATTATAGGCATGAGCTACCATGCCCAGCCCTGTTCTTTGATTATATTTGAAGCATGTAAAAATGTTTGGTGGTATTATCAATGACAGAATTCAAAGCTTTAAGCTAAAAATAAAAATAATAATAATATTTTTAGGCTCTCACCAGTAAGATTAGAGATTATCAGAATGAGAAGAGAGGTCTTTCAGTCCAAACTAGCAATATCCTATCCATGACACTGGCCAAGACAATGTCCATACCAGGGTCCTATCAGGCTTGTGGAAGATACTCTAAATATTTAAAACAGACAATGTTTGATGTACGGAGTTAGTTACATAGGTGTTAGGAGGGGCAATCCAGAGATTAGCCACCAACAACACTAGTTTAAAGGGACAAAGAGAGGAAAACGTTTTACAGGGACCCAGGGACTAGGGTTACCTGGTGGAAGCCTGCTCAGCCTCAGGTGGGGCCATGAAGGAAACAGCTGTTGCCCAGGATTCCACCTGAAGCAAGAGGAAGAGAATCAGCAAGAAGTAACTTGGCTTCTTTTTCCTCCTTCTTAGCCAAACACACCAGCAAGGCAGCTGACACAGGAAGGCCAGTCCTTACTGTGATTCAGGGATCAAGTAAAGCAAGAAATGGATCTGGAGGTAAACAGTCTCAGGACCAGCCCTGTATCTCATCATTAACTGAGTCAAATTGGTTATTACTATCATTAAAAAGAGAAAGCCATTCAAGCTTTGGATTGGCTAAATTTACTTGAGATATCTAAGAGAGTCAGTACTGTTATAATATAGACTGAGTACATTGGAATGAGTATAACTGGCTTTGAATCCTAGTTCTGCTATTTACTCTGTTTTATTTGGAGTGAGTTATTGAACCATCCCAAACCTCAGTTTTTTATTCTGTAAAACGGCAGTAATAATATCCATTTCTAGTATTGTAAAGATTCAATATAATGAGTATAAAGCTTCTAGATGTGGGGGATGCTTTCTTTTTATGATGGTGGTCTTAAATACCTGGGCTCAAGAGATCTGTCCTCCTCAGCCTCTCAAAATCCTAGGATTACAGGCATGAGCCACTGCGCCTGGCCAACAGGGAAATCTTGCCATGTCCCTCTTCAGCCTTTCAGACTTTGCTGTTAAAATAGAGAATAGCCCAGTGAGGTGGAGCTTGCCTGTAGTCCTAGCTACTAAAGAGGTTGAGACAAGAGGATCACTTAAGCCCAAGAGTTTGAGGTTACAGTGAGCTATGATCGTGCCACTGCACTCCAACCTGGAGTGAGACAGAGTGAGACCCTGCATCTCCTAAATAAATAAATAAAAATAATGGATAATTTTTTCAATTTATGTTCCATGCAATATTTGGGACATATACTAAAATACTATTGTTTATTTAAAATATAAATTAGTTTAACATCCTGTACGCTATCTAGCAAACTTATCTTAAAATAAAGCTCAAATGATTTGAAGATATTGAAAAAATAAATTAAATAAAGCTTGAAATTCCTACTTTGGCTTCCAAGGTCTACCTGCTGGCCTCTGTGGCATCTTCTTTGTTTGCTAGGCTCCCTCTGAATCTGTATACTTTCTTCAGCCAAACTGGATTTCTGTTAGTTCCTTAAATATACCACACTTTTTCCTACCTCAGAGATACTGCACATGCTATCCTCTGCCCTGAAACATTTTACCCCTCATTTGCCTAGCTAATTCCTACTCATCTTTTCACTTCAGCTTAAACATCACTTTCTTGAGGAACCTTCTCTGTTCATCAGACTAGGTCAATTCTTACTGCTAAACATCCCCATGTACTTTGGCCTTCAGGACACTTAACATACTTGTGGTTATTTAATTATAAGTCTTCTATCTTCCACACTAAACTATAAGCTTCTGAGGGAGAGACCCTGTCTGTTTTGTTTACTGTTATATCAACATAGCACGGCCAGACGCAGTGGCTCATGCCTGTAATCCCAGCACTTTGGGAGGTTGAGGTGGGCGGATCACCTAAGGTCAGGAGTTCAAGACCAGCCTGGCCAACATGGTGAAACCCTGTCTCTACTAAAAATACAAAAATTAGCCAGTTGTGGTGGCAGGCGCCTGTAATCCCAGCTACTTGGGAGGCTGAGGCATGAGAATCATTTGAACTCGGGAGACAGAGGTTGCAGTGAGCCAAGATGGTGCCACTGCACTCCAGCCTGGGTGACAGGAAAAAAAAAAACAAAAAAAATAGCATGATGTCTGTGGTGTTATGTGGCACATAGGAGGTTACCGAATATTTGTTGTGGTTGTAATAAAGTGAATACGAATTAATTTTGTTCTGTGACTTTTATATCATCACTTGAGAACATTTGTGACTCAATTAGATGTTGCAGAAACAAGGTTAAGTATCTTTGCAGAAAAAAAAACCATAAATGAACATTTCAATTTTGGTAGTTAAAATATTTTTGCAAAAATGTAGAAAATAATTCTTTTTCCATGTAATTTCAGCAAGGAAGGTTTTGATTGCTTGATTGCCCCAGATGAAATGCTTGATTAGAAAAATTCTTCCGAGATCGCGCCACTGCACTCCAGCCTGGGTGACAGAGCGAGACTCCGTCTCAAAAAAGAAAGAAAAAGAAAAAAAGAAAAATTCTTGTTAGGAATTCAAGAAAAAAACATTTATTTTTTGTAATAGCTTTTAGCCAAGGAAGAGATTATTTTATTCTTCTTTTTCTCCCCTAGGATATAAATCCTGACTAAGAGAGAAATTGATATGGACACTTTCCCCTTGAGAAATTAGTGCAATATTAGTTTTAAAGTAGACACTGAACATTCTTGACAGATGGGTAAAAAGTTCAAATCAAAAGCTTGAAAGGAGGGCTTATTATTTGGGAATAATAAATGAACTGAGTTAACAGAAGGAAACATGTCATTTAGGATACCTTCACTTCAATTTAAGTGAAATGGATGTAGATGTACCTTGAAGTTTTGAGACTCTGACAACTGCAATCATAAAAATCAGGGCACAGAAAAAGAAAAAACATGGATAAGTCCTTTAAACTGAGTAAAGGGTGTCTATATGAGAAATAGAAAAATAGATTATTTCTGCAGTCCCTTGATTTCTACACTCTTCCTCCTATAGGTGAAACTATCTCAGTGGCTAACTTAAGCAGAATAGGAATTTACTAGGAGCCAACTGAGTAGCTCAAAGTTTTTTTGTTTTGTTTTGCTTTTTTGAGATGGGGTCTCACTCTGTCACCCAGGTTGGAGTGCAGTAGCCTGATCTTGGCTCACTGCAGCCACTGCCTCCCAGGCTCAAGTGATCCTCCCACCTCAGCCTCCTGAGTAGCTGGGACCACAG
This sequence comes from Pan paniscus, assembly GCF_029289425.2. Lineage (NCBI taxonomy): Eukaryota > Metazoa > Chordata > Mammalia > Primates > Hominidae > Pan > Pan paniscus. The sequence continues at coordinate 75,692,117 of NC_073249.2, forward strand.
GCATGTACCACCATGCCTAGCTTTTTTTTTTTTTTTTTTTTTGGTAGAGAAGGGGTTTCGCTGTGCTGCCCTGACTGGTCTTGAACTCCTGAGTTCAAGCCTCCCAACGTGTTGGGATTACAGGCCTGAGCCACCGCGCCCAGGCAGTTCACAGTTTTGAAGAACAGGAATTGAGAGAACCTAGATAGCCAGAATCACAGCTAATGTCAGCCTTGAAATGCCCTGATAAGAGTACCACTGCCACTGCCAGTAGATGCTGGCCATCACCTCAGGGATTGCTGCCATCAGACTCTGATGTCCCACCAGACTCTTGGTACCAGCGCTGCTAGTGGGATGAATTCTACTTAATTCTGTGTAACTCACTGCAGATTCACAGTCCCAACTAACAGCATCTATAGTCGTCCAAGCTTAGATCACTTTCCTTCAGCCTAGTTGGGTGTGTATTTTGTGTTTGGCAGATTGAGGGAGGGCATTTAGGCAAGTATCTGACCTTTCCAGTCCTTATAGTGGGAGAAGAGACCCTGCCATCCACTAAAACTCCCAAATGGAGAATTCCCAAAGAGAGGGAGGAGGAGAGAGTCAGATGCTGGGCAGCCAAAATTACTAATGTTTACAACACTTACACATCCCTCAGGGCTATATAAGAACCTTGCCCTATCCAACAGCTACTACTGCATCCTTTCTACCATTGTAGGCAGTAGGTTACTAAATTACCAATAACTTTATTTAAACATACCTATACACACTTGCGCGCACATCCACACAAACTGATCCGCTGACTTTTCCTTTAAGTTCTATTCCTATTGAGACAGAAGATATTTTTCTTTGTTCCAGATTAAAGGTAATGAGCACTGGTATCATTAAACTTAACCATAATATAGCCCCTAAACTCAGAGGATAAATCAGACAAAAATGTATTTTGATGAAGAAATCAGTGTTGAGAGAAGGTAAATTCAGCCATGTGGAAAGCCATGAAGTACTATTTAAAGGATCCCTTTTTAAAAGATGCTCCCTTACAGCCTGTTGCTGAAAAAAGGGAGCTACTCTGGGGCATCATTCTCCTCTTTACATTGGTTCCTGAATGAGTCCTTATGTTCCTTTTATTTTATCTGATATTTGTAAATGGAAGCATTAGGAGAATCTGGCCATTCCTGAACTCAGTTTCACATGTAGTCTTGTATAGTCATTTGTTTATGTGATAATTACTCATGCAGGATTACTTATAAATATTATGTCTGTGTTGTTGTTTTGAATGACTAATTCCTTGGAAGGCAGGAGCATTGTCTATTTAATTAACTGTGTATTGCACCAAACACTGTAAGGCTTTTAATGCCGCCATTGAATATAATAATAATATACTTTCCCTGGCTATAGCAAATAAAAAAAAATCTCCCTCCACATAATAAAGTTTTGGCAAGCAATTGTCTGGGCACCAAATCTGGCCTGCCACTTCCTTTTGTCTGTTTTTATAAATAAAGTTGTATTAGAAACACTCATTCTTATTTGTTTACATATTGTCTACAGCTGCTCTAACACTACCATAACAGAGTCAAATAGCTGTGACAGAGACCATATGCCATGTAAAGCCTAAAATATTTACTATCTGGCCATTTACCAAAAAGGTTTGCTGACCATTGCCCTATGTCAGTGGTTATCACCCAAGAAGACAAGATAAAATCACCTGTAAAATCCAAAAAACATAAAGATGCCTGGCCCCAAACCAACACTCCAAATCAGAATTTCTAGGGTCAGAGCTGGAGATACATAGTTTTTTGTTGTTGTTGTTGTTTTGTTTTTGTGACAGGGTCTCACTTTGTGTCCCAGGCTGGAGTGCAGTGGTACAAACACGGCTCACTGCAGCCTCAACTTCCCCGGGCTCAAGTAAACCTCCCACCTCAGCCCACCAAATAGTTGGGACTACAGGTGTGTGCCACCACACCTAACGAATTTTTGTATTTTTTGTAGAGACAAGGTTTTGCTATGTTGTCCAAGCTGGTCGTGAACTCCTGAGTTCAAGTGATCCACCTGCCTCAGCTTCCCAAAGTGCTGGATCACAGGTGTGAGCCACCATGCCTGGACCATAGTTTTTAAAAGTTCACAGCAAAATTGAGAACCACCAGCCTAATGCAATGTACAGTACCTAGTATAATTTTAATAACTCTCATTCATCAAGTGCCTAATAGATGTCAGGCATTGTACTAGATGTTCTACATATATTTTCTCATTTTAATCTCCATAAAATAAATTTCACTATCCTTGTATTTTATATTAGATACATTTGACAAATCTTACACTAAAGGAAAGTGAACATTTCTAAGGTTAACTTGTACAAGATCACACAGCTAGTAAGCAGTGGAACAAGGGCTTGAACTAGATCTTTCTGCCTGTCCCAGTTTGACAACTGAAGAAAAATATCAAGATGGAGAAGGACTCTGACTCTCAACCCGAGTGATTTGCTTTTCCTCTGGTGGAGCTCTAGGTATTTCCCATCACTGGTGCTATTCTGGCCCAAGTATGGTTGCAGAACTATCCCATTAATAGAAGATTAGCACTGAGAAAAGACTACAGCACTCAAACACTTTATTCAAACTTAGAGGATAACAAAAAGAAAATAAACTCATGGAGTAACATGAAGCTGAATATTCATCTTCAATGAGGAGCCTACTATACAGACATTTTACTGCATGGTTCGTGAACTGCCTCCAAGTGATAGGGATAATCTTTGATCCCTAACCTCTTAGAAAAACAAAAAACTCTAAAGACTCCCCCAAGTCCAGATCATACAAAGTAAAGTATGGAGCAAAAGGAAGTTTCTCCTCCATATTGCTTAAAGCATTATGTTTCAAATTCTAGTTTCCTGAATGATTTACATATGAATGTCCAACTTTTTCTTAACTGATATTCATGATCGGATAAACCTAATATTGCCCAATAGATATTGAATATACATTTGTGCTAGAGGACATCATTTGGTTACAAAGTATATTGAACTCAGTGTATCTAGAATTGTATGTTTAGATAGACAGAGCCCCACACGAGGTTCCAATAATTAGTTATATAAACAAACAGTCATCTTTCCCTTCACTTTCAGTCTACAAGAGTCCTTTAAGGCAATGATCCCCAACCTTTTTGGCACCAGGGACCAGTTTCTTTGAAGACAATTTTTCCACGGACAGGCCAGGGGTGAGGGATGGCTTCAAGATGAAACTGTTCCACCTCAGATCATCAGGCATTAGATTCTTGCATGTGCATTTCACAGTAGGGTTCATGCTCCTATGAGAATCTAATGCTGCCACTGATCTGACAGGAGGCAGAGCTGAGGCGGTGATGCTTTCTTGCTAGCTGCTCATTTCCTGCTGTGTGTCCAGGTTCCTAACAGGGCACAGACCTGTACTGGTCCATGGACCAGACGTTGGGGACCCCTGCTTTAAGGTGAAGTGAGTCTTATGTAGGCAGCATATACTTTGGTCTTGTTTTTTGTTTGTTTTTAGAGATAGGGTCTCATTCTGTTGCCCAGGCTGGAGTATGGCAGCACAGTCATAGCTCACTGCAGCCTCCAACTCCTGGGCTCAAGCGATCCTCCCACCTCAGCTTGCTGAGTCACTGGGATTACAGGGGTGAGCCACTGTGCCAGCTCCAAGGGTCTTTTTTTTTTTTTTTGAGATGAAGTTTCACTCTTGTCACCCAGGCTAAAGTGCAATGCACGATCTCGGCTCACTACAAACTCCGCCTCCTGGGTTCAAGTCATTCTCCTGCCTCAGCCTTCTGAGTAGCTGGGATTACAGGTGCCCACCACCATGCCTAGCTAAGTTTTTTTTTTTTTTTTTTTGAGATGGAGTTTCACTCTTGTTGCCCAGGCTGGAGTGCAATGGTGTGATCTCGGCTCACTGTAACCTCTGCCTCCTGGGTTTAAGCAATTCTCCTGTCTCAGACTCCTAAGTAACTAGGATTACAGGCGCCTGCCACCATGCCCGGCTAATTTTTGTATTTTTAGTACAGACAAGGTTTTGCCAAGTTTACCAGGCTGGTCTCGAACTCCTGACCTCAGGTGATCTGCATGCCTTGGCCTCCCAAAGTGCTGGGATTACACACCTGGCCTCTAAGGGTCTTGTTTTTTTTTTTTTTTTAATCTTTTCAGCCACTCTATGCCTTTTGATTAGATAATTTAATCCATTTACATTCAAAGTAATTACGTATAGGTAAGGACTTATAAGTGCCATTTGAAAAATTGTTTGCTGGGTTTTTTTTCTTTTTTTTCTATGTTTTTTTTTTTTTAACTTATTATACTTTAAGTTTTAGGGTACATGTGCACAATGTGCAGGTTAGTTACATATGTATACATGTGCCATGCTGGTGTGCTGCACCCACTAACTCGTCATCTAGCATTAGGTATATCTCCCAGTGCTATCCCTCCCCTCTCCCCCCACCCCACAACAGTCCCCAAAGTGTGATGTTCCCCTTCCTGTGTCCATGTGTTCTCATTGTTCAGTTCCCACCTATGAGTGAGAATATGCGGTGTTTGGTTTTTTGTTCTTGCGATAGTTTACTGAGAATGATGATTTCCAATAAACTGGGTTTTTTTTTTTTTTAATTATTGTTTTGTTATTCTGGTTGATTTGTAGTTCCTTGTTCCTTTCTTCCCCTCTCGTTTTCTTCCTTTGTGGTTTGATGATTTTCTATAATGGTATGATTTAAATTTTTTCTTATCCTTTGCATGCATATATATATGTGTATATATATATATATATGTATTTTGGGTTGTTTTTAGACTAAGTCTCATTCTGTTGCTCAGCCTGGAGTGCAGTGGCATGATCTTGGCTCACCGCAACCTCCACCTCCCAGATTCAAGCGATTCTCCAGCCTCAGCCTCCCGAGTAGCTGGGACTACGGGCATGCGCCACCATACCCGGCTAATTTTTGTATTTTTAGTAGAGACAGAGTTTCACTATGTTGTCCAGGCTGGTCTTGAACTCCTGACCTCATGATCCGCCAGCCTCAGCCTCCCAAAGTGCTGGGATTACAGGCATGAGTCACTGTGCCTGGCCTGCATACCTATTATGGGCTTTTGCTTTATGGTTACCCTGAGGCTTACATAAAACATCTTATACTTATCCCGGCCAGGCGTGGTGGTTCATGCCTATAATCCCAGCTACTCAGGGGGCTGAGGTAGGAGAATTGCTTCAACCAGGGAGGCAGAGGTTGCAGTGAGCTCCAGCTGCACTCCAGCCTGGGCAACAGAGCGAGATTCCATCTCAAAACAAAACAAAAATCTTATACTTATCCATTTTACACCAATAATAACTTAACATGCTGCCATGTGGGATTACGTTTAAAAAACAAAAAGCCACCCAGACTATGGCATTTGGTGTGATAGCCCTAGCAAACTAATAGTGAAAACAACAATATTCCAGTGAGTTTTGCCACTGGAAAAGTGGAGCTACTTTCTCTTAACCTAACTGCCTAGAATGGACCACTTTGCTGAAAGTTGTTTGATATCTCTTTTGTAAAGGCATTCTGTTTATCATTGGCTTCAGATAAGTCTCTAAGGGTCAGCTGAAGTTCAGACAGCTCAATGTTGGGCTGGAGGCCTTTATGGAAGGCAGGCCAATTTAGAAGCAATTTCATGTAAGACTCAGAAACATCATTTTACTTAGCTCTTTTGGAATCTCAAGTCTGCAGGAACCTAGCTCTTGAAATCTCAGAACTAAATTGGGCTATATTTGCCATGTGATTAACACCCTGAATCTACAGCAATCCCTTAGGCTTAATTTGCAGATGATGATTTGGGTCTGATTTTGGACTTGACTCCAAAGGTGTAGGGTAGGTCAGACACCATCGGTTTCCTCATATTTCTATAGTGTATTGCATGGGACATCTTCCTCTGCCTCTTATTTTTTAGAGTTTTATTTTTAATGAAATTTTAATAGGAGGGGTACAATATTGTGGACTGGGGAGGAAGTAGGAGGTCATGGAGAATCTTTGTATAAGAATAAGAGATGATAGTAAGGATGGAGAAGACAATTAACTTCCCACTCTTACTTTACCTAAAGCAGTTCAGAAAACCCAAGTGGCTCAGCTCCAGTACCCGCTATTTTGTGTGTGTGTGTTTGAGGATGTCATTCCCTACCCTTACATAAATTATTTAGACTGGAGAGGTCTCAGGTCCCAGCTGTACGTTAAACCAGGTTTTTTAGTTAATCCAGACTCTACTCTCATACCTTTCAATTTCTCCTTCCTTATCCTTCTTCATCCCCCTAGTGTCCCAAATCAAGAGCTGATAGGATTTCTATGCCCCGGGTACACATCTGATACCACAGAATTGCCACCTGTCAGAAGGTAGGTTCCATGACATTAGAATGATTTTAACTCTCAGAGGACTTTGTACTTACTTTCTTTCTTTTTTTGAGATGGAGTTTCATTCTTATTGCCCAGGCTGAAGTGCAATGGTGCAATCTTGGCTCACTGCAACCTCTACCTCCTGGGTTCAGGTGATTCTCTTGCCTCAGCCTCCTGAGTAGCTGGGATTATAGGCACCAGCCACCATGCCTGGCTAATTTTTGTATTTTTAGTAGAGACAGGATTTCACCATGTTGGCCAGGCTGGTCTCGAACTCCTGACCTCAAGTGATCCACCTGCCTTGGCCTCCCAGAGTGCTGGGATTATTGGCATGAGCCACCTCACCCGGCCTGACTTTTTACTTTCTATGCACTAATCACTAAGGTACTTTATATTCTAGTTTACATGAATATCTTATTGCATTGTTCCTACTAGGTTATTCAATTTCTCTAAGGCAGGGATACATACCTCATTCATCTTTTCTCCTCTTTTCCCAGCCCTCTTTGCTCCCTAACCCCCTCCTCAATTACATGGTGTTTATCTATAAAGAAGTAGTTGGGTAGGTAAGTGATCTATCCAGTCTTTCTTACTCTCAGCTTCGACTGTTGAAATAAATGAGTATCTAAGGTCATTTCTAGACTTAATATGACAAACAGTGTGTTAGGCTGACATTTACACATTCTAGAACAATTTTAAAGCATGTAATAGGTTAAAAAGTCATGCAGCATAACCTAAAAAGCATTAAGTTATTCTAAAAAAAAAAAAATCAGAGGAGGCCAGGTGCAGTGGCTCACGCTTGTGATCACAGCACTTTGGGAGGCCGAGGTGGGAGGATCACAAGGTCAGGAGATTGAGACCATCCTGGCCAACATGGTGAAACCCCGTCTCCGCTAAAATACAAAAAATTAGCCGGGCATGGTGGCACGCACCTGTACTCCCAGCTACTCGGGAGGCTGAGGCAAGGGAATCTCTTGAACCTGGGAGGCGGAGGTTGCAGTGAGCTGAGATTGTGCCACTGCACTTCAGCCTGGTGACAGAGCGAGACTCCGTCTCAAAAAAAAAAAAAAAATCAGAGGAACAAACAATATAGTACAGGCATATCAGAAAATACAGTACAGGCATATTAGAATATATATTGAAAACATAAGGCATTATTTTAACTGATTTGTGTATGATCTGAAAAGTTGCATTAATCTTTTTTTAGGGGTCATGCAAAGAGCAAAAATGTATTTGATGACTTGTCATTCTTATCTGACTGATTAAGAAACAGAAGACTATAATAACATATGCACAAAATGAATTTGAAAAAAATTGAGTACTTACTATATGCCATGCGCTGATATTTTACATGAAATGACTCATTTGATTTTCATAGTGTATCAGTAGTGGAAGCCAGGGCAGAGTCTAAATTTATGGGTATTGCACATCAGAATTATTAACAAAATATGAGATAAAACAATTTGTTTAAGTTGTCTTGAAGCTACAAAATAGTGATTTTTTTTTTTTTTTTTTTTTTTGTGAGACAGGCTCCCACTCCGTAGCCCAGGCTGGAGCACAGTGGCATGATTTCCATTTGCTATAACCTCTGCTTCCCAGGCTCAATTGATTTTTCCACCTCAACCTTCTGAGTAGCTGAGTAGTTGGGACTACAGGCATGAGCCACCAATACCCAGGTAATTTTTGTACTTTTTGTAGAGATGGGGTTTTGCCGTGTTGCTCAGGCTGGTCTGGAACAACTGAGCTCAAAGCGATCCGCCCACCTCAGCCTCCCAAAGTGCTGAGATTACAGGTGTGAGCAAAATAGTGATTTCTGAGCACAAATGGCTATGAAACATATAAGCTGTTTATCTTAAGTAATATACTCTTAATTAACATATAATCTAAGCTCAAGACACTTCTCAAACACTATTTCAGTGTATTAATATGAGTTTCAGTGGATTAAAACAAATTTTAAGAGTTCTGAGGTTTAAATCTATATAATTTAAATTTCAACATAGTGTCTCATTAATCTTTTTTTTTTTTTGAGACAGAGTCTTGCTCTGTCACCCAGGCTGGAGTGCAGTGGCGTGATCTCGGCTCACTGCAACCTCCGTCTCCCGGGTTCAAGCAATTCTCCTGCCTCAGCCTCCTGAATAGCTGAGATTACAGGCATGTACCACCATATCCAGCCAATTTTTGTATTTTTAGTAGAGATGGGGCTTTGCCATGTTGGCCAGGCTGGGCTCGAACTCCTGGCCTCAGGTGATCCGCCTGCCTCGGCCTCCCAAAGTTCTGGGATTACAGATGTGAGCCACCTCGCCTGGCGTCATTAATCTTTTATAAAATTTTTTTTTAATTAAATAGAGACAAGGTCTTCTATGTTGGCCAGGTGGTCTTGAACTCTTGGCCTCAAGCAATCCTCCTGCCTCAGCCTCCTAAAATGCTAGGATTACAGGCATGAGCTGCCATGCTCAGCCTCATTTAATCTTATTTATATTAATTCACAACAAATCTCAATACTCTAACAAGAGTAAAAACATTTTAAATAAAATTTTTAAAAAGAGCTTATTTCCCTAGCTAAATTTTCAAATAATTGTTAATTTAGGAATAAAACCCAGAATATCTTTTTTCCACCTTGCTGAATATTCATATTATCTTTATTTTAAATAGACTCAGTTTCAAGAGATAAATTATCCTCTGTGTCTTTTTTTTTTTTTTTTTTTTTTCTTTTTTGAGATGGAGTCTTGCTCTGTCGCCAGGCTGGAGTGCAGTGGCGTGATCTCGGCTCACTGTAACCTCCACCTACCAGGTTCAAGCGATTCTCCTGTCTCAGCCTCCCAAGTAGCTGGGATTACAAGCGTGCACCACCATGCCCAGCTAATTTTTGGTGTTTTTTTTGAGACGGAGTTTCATTCTTGTTGCCCAGGCTGGAGTGCAATGGCACGATCTCGGCTCACTGCAACCTCCGCCTCCCAGGTTCAAAGGATTCTCCTGCCTCAGCCTCCCTAGTAGATGGGATTACAGGTGCCTGCCACCACGCCCAGCTAATTTTTTTTGTATTTTTAGTAGAGACGGGGGTTTCACCATGTTGGCCAAGCTGGTCTTGAACTCCTGACCTTAGGAGAGCCACCCTCCTCAGCCTCCCAAAGTGCTGGGATTACAGGCGTGGGCCACAATGCTCCGCCAAGACCGAGTCTTGCTGTCATCCAGGCTGGAGTGCAGTGGTACAATCTTGGCTCACTGCAGCCTCTGCCTCTCAGATTCAAGTGATTCTCCTGCCTCTGTCTCCTGAGTAGCTGGGACTATAGGCGCGCGCCACCACGCCGGGCTTTTTGTATTTTTGGTAGAGACGGGGTTTCACCATGTTGGCCAGAATAGTCTGCATCTCCTGACCTCGTGATCTGCCTGCCTCGGCCTCCCAAAGTGCTGGGATTACAAGCGTGAGCCACCGCTCCCGGCCTTATCCCCTGTATCTTATACTTCTAGTCTGACTGGGGAGTTGAAAACATATGACTTCTCACAGATCAGTTTTTTATTTTTTATTGTAAGCATAAGTGTTTTCTTCAAAGCTGCTCTTCTTTTTCTGTCAAATGCATCTTTATATCACTAAAATGAATTTGGGTTTGGGGAAGCGCCTCCATTTTTAACTTTTTTTTCTTTTCTTTTTTTTTTTTTTGTTGAGACAGAGTTTAGCTCTTTTTGCCCAGACTGGAGTGCAATGGCGTGATCTCGGCTCACTACAACCTCCACCTCCCAGGTTCAAGTGATTCTCCTGCCTCAGCCTCCCGAGTAGCTAAGACTATAGGTGCACGCCACCACACCTGGCTAATTTTTGTATTTTTAGTAGAGATGGGGTTTCTCCACGTTGGTCAGGCTCCAGACCTCAGGTGATCCGCCCCCCTCAGCCTCCTAAAATGTTGGGATTACAGGCGTGAGCCACTGCATCTATCTGTCCTTTAACGTATTTTTAATTGAAATATTGACGAGATAAAAATAAACAACTTAAAAATCATACTGCTTAAGGGAACCTTTAAGGAGCCTTACCAACTGTGGTACAACTATTAATAGTTCAAAGAAATTACATTATCTAGGTTACTTGCAATGGAAGTTGAGTTACTCGCTTCACCTAAACAAGGAAGTTGGCATGTTTGCCTAGCAACAGTCGCTAAAACCTTCTGTTGTGGAAGGTTCCCTAGGAGTGAGAAGAAGGGAGGAGGAGGAAAAGCAGGAGGAGCAGATTAATCTGTTTTTCCTAGCAGGGTACAGAGGCCTGGTCTGAGAAGGGAAAGGCTTTAAGAGATCCCTTTAGATTGGCACATGCTAACCTAAATCCCCCTGTGGTAGCTAGAAATTCACTCTCTGTAGGACTGGGGTTACTATTTAGTAGGCTGAAAAGACGATTACAGATTAAACCCAGTTCAGAGGCAGCAAATTCCAATCAGTGGAAAGACAACAATAGGTCTTCTAAACAGAAGCTGAGATCTCAGTAGCAGGAGGGTGTTAACAACTAAAAAGAATTCTTCTCTGCCAAGAGTTTAGGAAGGTGTGTGATATTTCTTAAAAATAATACAAAAACACTATCTGTGATAGCGATTCCAATGTATCAAGTTAAAGGCAGAAGTGCTTCTCTTGGGGTACTGTGATGTAAACAGTGAAGAAAGGACAGAAAAACATAATCTCTGCTCTCTTGGTCAAATCCTGAAGCAAAAAAGGTGATAGCGCCGAGTAGAGAGTATTAAATGGTTGTTTATTTGGGGACTCTCTCTCTCCTCTATTCTAGATGATTTATTTTGAAATTAGTACTGTATGGTGTTACAATAATCCCATTTCTTCCCCTTCTCAAAAGCGAGCGTTTGGCTAAAATGAATTGTCTGAAGGGACCTCCCATTCCCCAAAACCAAAACGGCACCTTTTCCACAAGGGACAAGAAACTTTTAAAGAGTCGCAAGGTTAGATTTCAGGAGCCCTTCTATGGGCCATATCTTTTCCTGTCGTCCCCAAATAGCTCTTATTGTTCACACAGCCCAGGAGAGACGTTTTGGAGTAGCGTGTCCGGGCCTTTTGGGCTGTTTCACAGCCTTAGGAGGCTGAACTCCCAGAGGGGTGACGAGGACAAAGCTGATGAGATCCAGAACCTGGATAATATGGAAGAAGAAAAATGGGGTGGGGGACAAGAAGTGAAAAAGAAACAAGAGTTGGGGGACAACGGCTGAGAAAGCCAAAAGAGTAGACGTAGTGTGGGGTTCGATGGAAACGAAAGAAATTCCCCCAATTTACTCTCGCCATCTGGCCACTGGCCCGCTGAGCCCAAAGGCGCCGGTGCGGGAGGGCAGACCGGACCGAGGGACCGGTTCATCTGCTCAGGGCGTGTGAGACTTTCGGTCGCGGCGGAGAGCGTCGCCGGTCTCCCTCCGGGCGTTTGTGGCCGGTGACTCAGAGCTTTGCTCCCGCGCCCGCCCCTCCCCTCCGCCCGCCCCGCCTCCTGAGGGAGGATCCTCGCCCTCGTCTCCGCCCCAGTCTCCGGGGCGGGCCGGAGCCTGAGGAAGAGGAAGGGGACGAGGACAACGAGCGACTGGGCGGCGGAGGACGAGGAGGAGGAAGAGGAGGCCGAGCAACAAGATGGCCCCTGCTGCAGGAGCAGCCTCAGCAGCAGCAGGTGGGAGGCCGGAGGCGGTGCTGGCGGTGGCGGCGGCAGCCGTGGCCCGGCGGCCTGGGACAGAATCAGAGTCAACGGTGGCCTCGGCGGCGGCGGCGGCTGCCGCGGCGGTGGCGACGGCCGCGGGGACTCGGAGCTGAGAGGAGCTGCTGCTCGGACCAGCGCGGTGAGCGAGCGGCGGGCGGCGACTTGGGGAGCGGGGCTGCCGCGGCCGGGGCCTCAGTCGGGAACAATAGGCAGCTGTGGTCGGGAAGGGTTTGTCCTCGCCCGCCTTCTGCTCCTCCGCGGCAGCGGCAGCCCGGCCGGCCCCAGGCTCCTCAGGGCCCCCGCCGGCTGTTCTGGGGCTTGTCAGTGGCCGGCGTCCTTTAGGCCTCAGGCCTCTGCATGCCGCCTGTAGGGCCTGTCGGGGTAGGTAGGCCGAGAGGAGGACGAAGGGAGGCTCGGACGAGAGGGAGGGGGCGAAAGGGCTACCTGGCTCCTGTGGTACTCCCAGGGCCTGGGCCAGGCGGGGAGTGCGCACGGGAACTGCTTTTTGGACCCCTAGTCTGTGGGGGTGGGGGAGGGCGAAGGCGTCTGTAAACAGGCGCCGCCTCGGCCTCCCAGCATCTCAGGGCTGCTTCCTCCCCCAGCCCCTGAAGCGCTCCCCTTCTTTGGCCAAGTGGATTTCACGGTGTCTGTTTCCCTGAAGTCCCTGGAGATCTAGCCTGGTAGTCTTCTCCCTGCTGGCGATGGGAAAATTGTGTGTGTGCAGGTGTCTTTAAAAAAAAAAAAAACAAAACTTAAATGCAACAAAAACATATAAAATGTGGTTATCGGTAAAGGATGGAGTGGTAAGGGATGCGCCTCTCTAAACATCTCTAAGTATCAGTTCTATAAACATCAGTTATGCCCGCATCCCAGGTGAGAGTGGATTGAAACAAGGACTCTTTTGGAACAGTAATAACACAACTCTTGACATACCAGAATAACCTATGAAACTGGAAACAAACACTGGCAACGCGGAGACAAACTGTAATGTTTAAAGAGGACTTTTATTCCAGCTAGGCGTTTTGAATTACTAACATGCAGTATAAGAAGCAACATTAACTAGCATAAAGTGGACCTCAGGAAGCACTTCTAAAGGAGACAGGTGGTTCATCTCCGGCCATAGAGCTTCTTGTGCCTTGTCTCGTGTTTCAGTAATTTTTCCTGAAATTGTTCAAGACCAGTCTTTTCTCTGAGTTTGAAATTTGATTTCGTTTTTGTTTGTTCTTGTTTTGTTTTGCGACGGAGTCTTGCTCTGTCACCCAGGCTGGATTGCAGTGGCACAATCTCGGCTCACTACAGCCTCCACCTCCCGGATTCAAGCGATTCTCCTGCCTCACCATCCGGAGTAGCTGGGATTACAGGCGCCCGCCACCATGCCCGGCTGATTTTTGTATTTTTAGTAGAGACGGGGTTTCACCATGTTGGCCAGGCTGGTCTGGAACTCCTGACCTCAAGTCATCTGTCCTCCTCCGCCTCCCAAAGTGCTTGGATTACAGGCGTGAGCCACCTCGCTCAGCCTTAAACTTAATTTTTCAAGGCTTCTACCACATTTTCTTACAAGTGAGGGAAAAGGTAGATTTATTTCTAAAGTACTTTCTACCTAGGTATGCAGAAATTTATATTAAAATCGCTTGGATACATCCAAGGAGATTGCTTTTCACTTGTTAACATTCAACTGCAAGGCCTAAGGGTTATAGGTTGTGTTCTTTTCAGCACTGACCTGTGCTGAAAAGATGCCAGTTAATATCTTTCACCTCTTCTAAGGGTAAATTTCTAAGTAGAATTGGTCCAAGTCTGTTCTAATTAAAAACATTATAAGCAGCACTAGTCTAGTTCTTAGTTCTTCCACAATTGACACTGAATAGACTAGCAATTGAATAAACATAAAGGTTGAATTTTCTTGTTTAGAATTTGAAGTATAGTGAATGAATATCAATACTGACCTTCATTTTATGCTTAGCATAAATAATGTTGGAGATGTTTTGATTTTTTGAATGATGGAGAAATAACAACTTTCTATGGCTCCTGATGTTGTGGCTTTTTTGCAGATATTTCAGAAAGGACACCGTTTTTCAGGTGCTCAAATCTGTGATTTTTTTTTTTTTCTGTGCTAATTTTGTTAGGTCAGCACAGATTCCAAGTAAAGTCTGTGTTATAATGATACTTAAATTTATGTATGGCCCTAAACCTATTAGAACAATTGTAGTAATTTATAGGTTGTAAGTTTTAAGTGGTTCATGTGCTGTGTTATGAAAACAATCTCACCGTGTTATGTCAAGGGCAGATTTACCTCATATTTAATATCATTTTCCTGAAAATAAATATTTTTAAGTGGTAAGGTTTTGTATTTCAGATTGGTTATTGACCCAGCAATTTATGGGCTTAATCTGGGTCCGTATTTCTGTTTAATAGGAAAAAAATTTAGGGAATTGTTTTTATTTATTTTGTGTCAAAACAGTTTTAAGTTTTGACACAAACTCAACTGTCCGTTCTTCAGTATCAATACTTATTACTTAAGTTCACATTTTCTCAGGTAATAAAAATTTACTTCTAAGAAGTTTTGGAACCAGAGCTTAAGAATTAGATTTATATTTTCTTGGTAATATTAAAAGTTAATATATGCTTGATTTATTTGAAGAAATAAAAAAGGGTAATTTTGTACACAACACCTTTCAGAACATATTTGTTGAATGAATAAAAATATTTAAGCTTCCTCATTATGCTGCAGTATTAGTTCTGTTGTCCTCATTTTTTCATATGAAGAATGTGAAGCTAAGAGTAGCTATGTAACCAGCAAAAAGATCACATAATTAATAGGTAAAAGAGCTTACTCAGACTCAGATCTTGTGACACAAATTAGATTCTTTGCCACTACCACATGTGTCACAGTTAAACTTTGAAGCATCTTCTGTGTTGACAGATTCCTTTTTTTGCCTGTGAACTTACCCTATTATCATTATTTGTATCCTGTCAGATATCTACTTGTAAGACCAAGAAAGTATTTGTTCATGTGAATCACAAAAGAAACACTTAAATTTTTGTTTTTAGCATATCTGAATGCTATAAAATATAAAAACTCATACTGTTTACATAGGACAGATTTATCATACTGCTATAATTGTTTTCATGGTTAATTTGTTATATAGGCAATTACTAAATTGTGCCTTTGAAATACTTTATAAATTTTTTTAAATAATTAAAGATATTCAATGATGTTAAAGTTGGGTCAGCTAATATTTGAAGTTCTTAATTTATACTTTTTTTTCTTTAAGCCATAGATAATTTAGAATTCTGCAGTATTTTTCATCTCCAGATCTTAGGGCTTGAAATGAATTTTGATGGGTCTAATCAGTCCACTCTTGCATATATCTTGAAAATGGTCAGCATCCAACAAAGTGAAGAATAAACTGATAAATGATCCCTGTTTGGTGAACACCTCAGATCAGGATGTTCCTTGGCAGGGTATTCTGACCTGGTTTAGCTTTGGCCCCGTCTGTGCTCAGGGTTCAGGTATTCTTCAGGATTGGGTTCAGAGGGATTAAAATTCTCAGATTGGCCTGTATCAAAACAGTCACAGATTTCGGTCAGCCTTTTCCCAGAATCGTCTCCAAGATTTTTTCTTTTGTGTAATTCTGGAATCTAGGCTGGATTTGGACTAGCTTTAGAGGTTATGATAAAAGATTAATTTTGTCAGGCATTTATACAAAGGAGGTTTTCTTACTACAGAGTTTCTTAAGGTAGATTCCTTCTATTTTTGAAGTCTGACATTTACCAATCTGAAGTAATGTTGCCCTACATCCCCAAGACAGTTAACTTTAGCATATTTATTTCTGTCCATTTTTGGTCAGGATTGTGCCTGTTTACTTATATAATATTCTTGTTTACTTTTTGTTTATTAGATACTTCTTATTAGTTTATAATGTTTTCCTGATTGAGGCTTGGGGAAAGAATTTTCCTCAAATTTAAAGTCACCTTACTTATTTACAGATGTATGTCAGAGCAATATTCTTTTGACAGTTATCAAGCATTTTAGCAATGCTGTATGTATATATTATGAATGAATGACAGAGTCACTCATGGTCTGTCACCCAGGCTGGAGTGCAGTGGCATTATCATAGCTTACTTCAGCCTCAAACTCCTTGGTTTAAGTGTTATTCCCGCCTTACCTGGCTACTTTTTTTTATTTTTATTATTTTTATAGAGATAGCATTTTGCTATGTTGCCCAGGGTGGTCTCAAACTCCTGAGAGCAAGGTGATCCTCCCACTTCTGCCTCCCAAAGTGCTGAGATTACAGGCATAACAATGTTTTAAACTGACACTGGTATACCTTCACTGATTATTACTGTGCACATGTGGTAATAATTTAACTTATAAGTGCATTTTATCTAAAAAAATTTCCAAGATCTAAATAGCATTTGAACATGGTAGCAGGTTTTTTTTTTTTTTTTTTTTTTGAGCAAGAAAAGAGTTCTAAAGGGGTCAGTTTTATCTACAGATTAACATAATTTTTTTATTGAGGTTAAGTCACATAACATTAACCATTTTAAAGTAAACAGTTTAGGTGGCACTTTATACATTCACAATGTTGTTCAACCACCAGCTCTAATTCCAAAACGTGTTCATTACCCCAAAAGGAAACACTGTACCCATTAAGCAGTTACTCTTTATTCCCCTCTTCCCTAATCCCTAGCAAACGCCATTCTGCTTTCTGTCTCTAATTTGAGCCAACATCGAGGAAGAGTACTCTGTGCAATTGAAATTGCAGAAAAAACTTTGGGATGTGATTGTTAGGAATAAAAAACCACCTAATTCTTTGCATGCTTCTCTAAGTACAGTAGACATGCTGCCAGGGGCTCTTTATGGAAGAAAAGTTGAGACTCATAGAAGTTTGCAGTTTTGTTTTGATCACCCCAGAGGGTTTTGCTCAAACTCTTAGACTCATTTGTATTTCTTCATTGGGTTATAAGAACTAAAATTTAATGTTCTATACAAATGTGAACAACTAATACTTGGTCTCCTATCTAGAACTTGTTTGCCTTTTAGGTTTTCTTAATGTATAGAAGAAACTAGGAATATTCACCAAGGATTTATTTGAAGTTACACTGGGAAACGATTTTTAGAATTTGAAGCTCTTTGATCCCTGTGAATCTAACTTTATGACTATTTTATTCAGCTAATCTTTGAGAATATTTAGTTTTGATTTGCGTGGCACTCTGCTTTTAATCCCTTGTTGAATAAGTGTTAGAAACCTTGATCTTGACCCTATACCTGATCACTTCTAAAAACATGAACAGTGTTACAAAGGCAGTTGTTTAGTAAGCTTTTTTGGATTGTTTTAATTGGCTGACTGAGGGAGACAAAATTGTTTTTTTTTTTTCTTTCTAGAATAAAGGGTAATAAACTTGGACTTTAGAGTTACTGCTAAGATTGACATTTCCATTTGGGGCTTTAGAAATATATTGTTATCTTAAATTCAAAATGGTACTTTATCTAATTGAATTGAAATCTTAAAATTTATGAGAAACAAAAGTCACTTTATGTTCTTAGTAAATATTTCTAATGGGGTTATAGGAGATCTAAGTACAAAAAAAATTAAAATTTTGTTATTAATCTCCCCTCAAGGAAAATTTTATTAATATACATAATTATAATTTAGTTATAAGAACAACTTAAGTTGAGTACAGTGGCTCAAGCCTGTAATCCTAGCACTTTGGGAGGCCAAGGCAGGAGGATCTCATGAAGCCAGGAGTTCCAGACCAGCCTGGGCAATAGAGTGAAACCCCACCTCAAAAAAAAAAAAAAAAAAGAAAACTTAAAAAATGATAAGGAAAAGGATTATGTCAGAATATTTAGAACTCTGCAGTAAAATTTCTGGTTTTCTGTAATTTTTTTCAGGAAAATGTCAACTTTTTGTAAATACATGTTTCTGTGTTTTTATATATGCCTCATTAATTTTTTAGACTAACATTCAGTGGAAAGCTAATGTACTCAATTAATACATTTAAATTATAAAAATAACTTTTTTTTTGAGACGGAGTCTTGCTCTGTCACCCAGGCTGGAGTGCAATGGCATGATCTCGGCTCACTACAACCTCTGCCTCCTGGGTTCAAGCAATTCTTGTGTCTCAGCCTCCCAAGTAGCTGGGATCACAGACTCATGCCACCATGCCCGGCCAAATTTTGTATTTTCAGTAGAGACGGGATTTCACCACGTTAGCCAGGCTGGTCTTGAACTCCTGATCTCAGGTGATCTACCTGCCACGGCCTTCCAGAGTGCTGGGATTATAGACATGAGCCACTGCACCCGGCCGAACTTTTATCTTGAAGTAGATAGTGTCAACAAATACAAAAATAAAAATAATGTCTTTAAATGAGGTGATGTTTAGAGCTATATCCATGAAAAATATGGGATAGGCTAGGAGGCGGTGACTCATACCTGTAATCCCACCACTTTGGGAGGCCGAGGTGGCAGGATCACTTGAGGCCAAGAGTTCCAGACCAGCCTGGCTAACATAGTGAGACCCCATCTGTATTAAAACATATATATATATAAAAAATATGAGGCCAGGTGCAGTGACTCACGCCTGTAATCCCAGAACTTTGGGAGGCCGAGGCGGGTAGGTCACAAGGTCAGGAGTCGAAGACCAGCCTGGCCAAGATGGTGAAACCCCATCTCTACTAAAAATACAAAAAAATTAGCTGGGCATGGTGGCAGGCACCTGTAATCCCAGCAACTCAGGAGGCTGAGGCAGAGAATTGCTTGAACCCAGGAGGCGGAGGAGGTTGCAGTGAGCTGAAATCATGCCACTGCACTCCAGCCTGGGCGACAGAGCAAGACTTGTCTCAAAAAAAAAAAAAGTGTAGTGGAAAACTTTTGAATGAAACAGAATCACTAAATTCTTAGCTTTATTATAGAACAGTATTTAATTTGTCCAGGTCTCAGTTTAGATTAAGAAGTAGGCCAAAAAAAAAAAAGGCCTATAATTATCAGAAAAATTAATGAACTAAATCATCTGCACTAACATATTGGTTTAGAAGTTCTCTTGCTTTGTACATAATTCAAGGAATTTGATTATCTGTTTTCTCGTCCCACAGCAGATTAAAAGGTGCAAATTAGATGTTGGAGTAGAGCCATATAGGTAGGATGGAGGGCCAGCTGGGTGGCAGGAAAAAAGTCACATTAGCCTGAGGCTGTTTAAAATAGGGACAGCAGTTACCTATACAACACCTCATTAGACTCTGAGTATATCATTAACTGTTATATTGTGCTATATATAAAGTATTGCTCCTGATGGAAAATTCTCTGTGGGAAAATTATGTTTGTAATTTTGGGAATCATAAACATATATACAGTAGAGTGGTGTATATTAGAATATAGACCTCGCTAAAAAAAATTGAACATACACTTTGGAGTCCAGTATATCTAGGTTCTCATCTTCTATGACTTAAGCATTATAATTCCTCATCTCTAAAAACAGAAATGGTAATACTTTTCTCTAAAGGTTGTTTGGAAATGTAAATAATAATATCTTTAGTATAGTACCTGACACCTTTAATAAATGTTATTTTCCTCCTTAAATTCTTTTTAACAAAAATTAGAAAGAGATTCATCCAGAATATTTTTTATCAAGTTCTACTGTAAAATGTTAATATAGAAGCTACATATAAAACCTTATATAGTTTAGGGTTAACTGTATGTGTACTTTTGGGAGTGGTAGTCAGAAATGAAGTAATTCTTCATATACCATTCTCATTTTCTTCTCACATCAGTCTATTTATATGGGCCTATGCTGTTCAATACTGGCCACTAACTATATGTGGCTATGTAAATTTGAGTTTTTTGAAAGATTTTTTTTTTAGAACAGTTTTGGATTTACAGAAAAATTGCTCAAAAAAATACACAGTTCCCATTTATACTGTCCCCCACGGTTTCCTCTGTTAGTATCTTGCATTAGTGTGGTGTGTTGGTTATCATTGAGGAACCAGTGTTGATACATTATTAACTAAAGTCCATAGTTCACATTAGGATTCACCCTTTGTGTTGGACAGTTCTATGGGTTTTGCCAAATGCATAACATTATACATCCACTATTCTAGAATCGTGCAGAATGGTTTCATTGACCTAAAAATGTCCCATGTTCCACTTACTCATCTCTGCCTCATCCCTCTGAACCTCTGGCTACCACTGATCTTTTTACAGTCATAGTTTTACCTTTCCAGAATGTCATGTGGTTGGAATCATAGTATATAGTCCTTTCAGACTGGCATCTTCACTTAACAATATGCATTTAGGTCTCTTCGTCAGTATCTTCTTCTTTTGTTTTTGTTTAAAATAGAGATTGGTCTTGAACTCCTGGGCTCAGGCAGTGCTCCTGCCTTGGCCTCCCAAAAGTGCTGGGATTATAGGCGTGAGCCACCGCGCCTGGCCCTCTTCATGTCTTTTCATGGCTTCACAGTTTATTTATTTTTACTGCTTAATAATATTCCATTGTGGCTGAGCATGGTGGCTCGCGCCTGTAATCCCAGCACTTTGGGAGGCCAAGGATCACGAGGTCAGGCGATCAAGACCATACTGGCCAACATGGTGAAACCCTGCCTCTACTAAAAATACAAAAATTAGCCATGCGTGGTGGTGTGAACCTATAGTCCCAGCTGCTTGGGAGGCTGAGGCAGGAGAATCGCTTGAACCCGGGCGGCAGAGGTTGCAGTGAGCTGAGATCGCGCCACTACACTCCAGCCTGGCGACAGAGTGAGACTGTGTCTCAAAAAAATATATATATAATAATAATAATATTCCATTGTATGGATACATTTAAATTTTATTTAAAATTTAATTCCTCCGTCTCACCAGCACATTTCAAGGGCTCAATAGCCACATGTACCTAGTGGCTACCATATTGGAAAGCACTGGTATATATGATTCCCCCAAGGTTCAATTCTCCACTTCCATTCACTCTCATGGAGAACTTTCCTGTTTATATGATCTCAATTTTTCCTCAAGCCTACATTTTCAATGCATTATCTATTTTGTTTTGTTGCTTGTACTATCAGCAACCCTCAGTTGGATATTTAAAATCCTTTACTCCCCCAAAGAACCATTATTTTCAAATGTTGTCCATTATAGTATGGTTTCCTAGGTTTTCCATCACAGCATCATCTCTTTTTAGTCTGCTCTTCTTTTTTTTAATTTTCTATAATTTTATTTTGTTTTTGATCCTTCTTTTTTTAAAGAATTTATTTTATGTTGCAGCATTCTATAATAGTCTGATCCTTTTTGTCCTTAAACTCTGGAATCATCTTTTTGTTTTTTATTTTCCTCTAAACCTTTTGAATATTTAGCAGAGGTGTGCAGATCTCAGCACTAATAAATGGCAGAGTTGGTATTAGAATCTAGATCTCCTTATTCTAGTTCTTTCTTTTCTTTTCTTTTCTTTTTTTTTTTTTTGAGACAGAGTCTCACTCTTGTCGCCCAGGCTGGAGTGCAGTGGCGTGATCTTGGCTCACTGCAAGCTCTGCCTCCTGGGTCCACGCCATTCTCCTGCCTCAGCCTCCCGAGTAGCTGGGACTACAGGCGCCCGCCACCACACCCGGCTAATTTTTTTGTAGTTTTAGTAGAGACGGTGTTTCATCATGTTAGCCAGGATGGTCTCGATCTCCTGACCTCATGATCCGCCTGCCCCGGCCTCCCAAAGTGCTGGGATTACAGGTGTGAGCCACTGTGCCCGGCTCTAGTTCTTTCTTGGGATCACCACTAGTTGGGGCTACTTTTAGAAGTTATTTTGAAGAGGGTATTGGAGACTGATTATGTATTATGTGATTTAAAATATCTTTATAAGTTAAATCTATAGAAGCTATAGCTATAGATTTCATAAACATATTATTTATAATTCTTTAAACAATTAGAAACTAAAATGAGGAAATTTATCCTAATCAGCTAAATAGCTGATTCTCTCGATGCAAAAATATTTGTCCCTTCATATGTTACCTATTTTTTGTTTTGAGACAGAGTCTCACTCTGTTGCCCAGGCTAGAGTGCAGTAGAGGGATCAGGGCTCACTGCAGCCTTGACCTCCCAGGCTCAAGTGATCCACTCACCTCAGGCCACCCCTGCCACCTCATCCCCACCTGGTAGCTGGGACTACAGGTGCATGCCAGCACACCCTGCTAATTTTTGTATTTTTTGTAGAGACGGCGTCTTGCCGTGTTGCCCAGGCTGGTCTCGAACTTCTGGGCTCAAGCTATCTGTCTGCCTCAGTCTCCCAAACTGCTGGGATTAGTCATGAGCCACCGTGCCTGGCTGTGACCCATTTTAGATGACAAAAACTAATTTTCAATGCTAATACGAATTGGTTGTTAAAGGTGAATATAATTAAACTGAACAGTATTGGCATCCTAAATCCTTTTTTGGCCATAATTTACCTTTGGATTCTATTCAAACTACACTTTGATCTGTAGAACCCAAATTGGTTACTATGTGAACTTGCATCTTCCTAAACTCATCATGTTAAAAATTTTCACAGCTTGAAAAATGGAGGTCCTCATATCAGTCTCTTGATTTTCTTTTGAGGTAAGCTGTCCCTCTGTGCTTAGTCCTTGACTAAAAATAATCGTACTGCTTATGGTCTTGATTTGACTTTTCTGTATACTGGTTACACTGGCTCAAAAGTCCATTTTTGTGGAGACTCTTTTAAAAAGTAGTAGTCTTCCACATTCAAGTACTGTACTTGAAAAAAAAAAACACCTGGATTTCAGCTTTCATTTAGAAATGCTTTCCCTGTAATTACTACTTTTAAAACCCATATTTTATATGTCAATTTTTACATTAATTACCCCATTGATAGCAGTTTTTGAATGGTTTTAGTTAAAACTGTCAATCTTCTTTGCTTGAATCTAGCCTCTCATTAAGTTTATCAAAAACTTTAAAAAGTAAATGTAAGACTCTTCATATAGTGGTTTTTTTTAAATTGAGTTATGGATTCTTTGGATTTATTCATTATCTGAGTTAGTTTTTTCAGAAATGTCTTCTTATTTTGTAGGTCTGTGGTTGATGAAAACCTGTTCATGAGGGCACAAAAGACTCTTCCAGTTTATTCTATCACTATAAAATAGAATTTGATGGATTTCGAAGTAAGAAAATTCTTAGAATAGAAAATAGGATGGTAAATCTTTAAATGCATATGAGTAATTAGAATATCATAAGGCTAGTACAGATAATATTCTTACAAAGGCATCCATAAATAGTGAAGTGGTAGCACCTATTCCCCCATGATTGACATTCATTAATTAATCCATTGTACCCAGAGTTTTAAGATGAAAAGCTTTAAGTACCTTCTTCCCCTCATGAGTAATCGCTCCTCAGTGAACATACTATATGCTTATTGCCATTTGAATATCCTTTTCTGTTCAAGTGTATCATCCTTTTTAAAAATTGAGTTGTCATGGAAGAATTTGATGTAGGTAAGTGACTATCAGCTGTGAGGAAGGTAGAGGAAGGCAAGAACTATCCTGAGGACAGAGATCAGTTAAACCGTTGCTGTGTGGTCAGGTGTGATGGCTCACAATACCAGCACTTTGGGAGGCCGAGGCAGGAGGATCGCTTGAGTCTAGGAGTTTGCAACCAGCCTGGGCAATATTGTGAGACCTCGTCTATAAAAAAAATTAAAAAAACAGCCAGGCATGGTGGCGCATGCCTGTAGTCCAGCTACTGGGGAGACTGAGGTGGGAGGATTGCTTGAGCCTGGGAGGTCGAGGCTGCAGTGAGCTCTGATCATGCTACTGCATTCTAGCCTGGGTGACAGAGTGAGACCTTGTCTCAAAAATTAAAAAAAGAAAAAAGGTTGCTTTGTGATCTAGGTGATAAGACTGTATTCTGTATGAGAGCAAGGACTTTATTTCATTCAGGACTATATCAGTTTCTGGGACACTGGCACGTAGTAGATGCTCAATAAGTAGTTTTTGAATGAATGACTAAGGGCCTCAATCAAGAAAGTGGAGATGAAAAGGAAATTATAGATACAAGAGGTAATTTATTATTATCATTTTTACTTATTTTTAATTTTTGTGGGTACACAGTAGGTATGTATATTTATGGAAGATTTTTTTTTTAATGGAAGATAAAAGTGAGGACATCAGGCATGATTACCAGAAATGTGCATTGTCTAGTGGTATCACTAAAGAAAGATTACAGAAGGAATCACCAGCTCAAAAATAAGAATAAATTTAGTTGCCAAGTGACCAGCATATTACCTAACATCTCTGTTACAGTGTTCTCGGCCCTAAAATTAATAATGAGACCAAATAGGCTCATTGCGAGGATGAAGTGTTTGCATGTGATCTGCATAAAAGACTTCCTGGCACATAGAGTGTACTCAAAAATAGTTAAAGATAGAAACAAAAATCTGTTTGTTTTTGAGACTGAGTCTTGCTCTGTGGCCCAGGCTATAGTGCAGTGGCACGATCTCGGCTCACTGCAACCTCTGCCTCCTGGGTTCAAGTGATTCTCGTGCCTCAGCCTTCCAAGTAGCTGAGACTACAGACGCGTGCCACCATACCCAGCTAATTTTTTGTGTTTTTAGTAGAGACGGGTTCACCATGTTGGCCGGGCTGCTCTTGAACTCCTAACCTCAAGTGATCTGCCCGCCTTGGCCTCCCAAAATGCCGGGATTACAGACATGAGCCACCATGCCTGGCCCACTTTTAAGGAGCTAATATTTCAGTAGCGATGGGTATACACTGTAACAAAATAAATATGAAACATAGATGTTGGATGAGAAGTATTATTGAGAAAAATTAATCAGGAAAGAGATGGGAAGCATGCAGTTTAACATGTGGTTGGATAGCAGAGGGCTGGGGAGGGATTGAGATTGGGGCATCTATTTGAAATAAGGTGATCAGGGAAGGCCTTCTCTGAAGGAATTCATATATTAATGCCTATATAGAAGTGGGGAGAAGGTTCAGGGTTGGAGGAAGAGTAGGACAAACTATATTCTTAACCAGGGTCCCTGTTTTTACCAAGCAATAAATAGACTTATCTGTTTATTGTGCAATCCACAGTGGTTAGACTTATCTCAACCTTTCATTTCCTCTTCCCTATAACATGCACACTATACAAACCTAAGCATGAATTTAATCCCTGAAAGATCATCATTACATCTTTTGGAGGAAGTGTCATATTTGATTCTGATACAGCAGCAGCCAGTCAGTAGGTTCTCTAACATTCGCAGCTACTTGGGAATCAGCAAAACATCTCTTTGTTTTTTTTTTTTTTCAGACAAAGTCTCACTCTGTTGCCTAGGCTGGAGTGCAGTGGTACGATCTTGGCTCACTGCAACCTCCGCCTCCTGGGTTTGAGTGATTCTCCTGCCTCAGCCTCCCAAGTAGCTGGGATTACAGGTGCCTGCCACCACGCCTGGCTAATTTTTGTGTATTTAGTAGAGATGGCGTTTCGCCGTGTTGGTCAGGCTGGTCTCAAACTCCTGACCTCAGGTGATCTGCTGGCCTTGGCCCCCCAGAGTGCTGGGATTACAGGTGTGAGCCACCACACCTGGCCAGAACATCCCTTTTTACAATTTATTTCCTGTTTTAAACCGCTTTATATAAAGATAAAATAATAATACAGTATAAACAAGATACATTGTGGCTATAGGATTCTGTGTTTGGAGTTCATGTAGCAATTTTTTCGTTCTTTTAAACCCTTCAAAATGGAATTTTGCTTGCAATAGTAGTTGAGAAATAATTCTAAAATGGAAAATGAATCAGCTCCTCCTCTTCCTCCTTCTCCCTCCTCCTCCCTTCCCCTCTTCTGCTTCTTCCTCTGCTGCTGCTTCTGCTTCCTTCTTTCTTCTTTTCTAAGCACTGTTTTTCAAGTATCTGCAATTAAAAGTCTCTGTGACATTGTTTTCTGGAAATAGTTTGAATTCTAGGAGGCATATTTCAAAACAAAACAAATTAATGAAATGTCCTTAAGACCTAAGAGATTATGGGGAAATACATTTTAAAAATATTGATGTTATTGCTATTATTAAATATACTAGGTTTTTAATGCAAATAAAATTTCTAGGTCAGAATATATAATTAGATATGTACCTGTTGTGAATACATCTACATGTTTCTAGAATTAGTCAGAACATGATGGCAGCCACCAAATGCCACAAGGAAGTCTAAAGCACAGGATCATAGGGAAAAAGAAATAGAAGCAAGTAATAGGAGCAAGAAGCAAGTAATAAGAGACTATTAGTGTGTGACACATATGCTGTGTGATGCATACACTGTTTTCTTGAGTAAAGAGGAGATTTTTGTCTACTTTTTTTATTGACATTCATTTTTGTTCCTTCCAGTTCAACATGAGAAATCTGCTGCATTCAAAATCTACAAGTCATCATTGCTCCAAAAATAAGTTCACAAAGGGTAGCTTCCTAACTGTGATCATTTTAACTGGAGTGCTTTGTAACAGTTTAAAATGTAGTAAATGCTGGGAAAAAAAAATCTAACAAAAATAATGTTGTGTGGGCCGGACGCGGTGGCTCACACCTGACATCCTACTGATCTGGGAGGCTGAGGTAGGAGGATCACTTGAGGTCAGGAGTTTAAGACCAGCCTGGGCAATATAGCCCATGTCTACAAAAATTGTAAAAAGTTGCCCGGCATGGTGGCCCATGCTCATAGTCCCAGCTCCTCAGGAGGCTGAGGTGGGTGGGTCGTTTGAACCCAGGGGTTTGAGGCTGCAGTGAGCCATGATCATGCCACTGCACTCCAGCCTCGGTGATAAAGCAAGACCCTGACTCAAATAACAACAACAACAAAACATTGCATGAAAGAAGCCAAGTACAAAAGAATACATACTGATGATTCCGTTATATAGATTTTTTTTTTTTTTTTGAGATGGAGTCTCGCTCTGTCGCCCAGGCTGGAGTGCAGTGGAGTGATCTCAGCTCACTGCAAGCTCCGCCTCCCGGGTTCATGCCATTCTCCTGCCTCAGCCTCCCGAGTAGCTGGGACTACAGGCGCCCGCCACCACGCCTGGCTAATTTTTTTGTATTTTTAGTAGAGATGGTGTTTCCCCGTGTTAGCCAGGATGGTCTCAATTTCCTGACCTCGTGATCTGCCTGCCTTGGCCTCCCAAAGTGCTAGGATTACAGGCGTGAGCCACTGCCCCCGGCCTGTTATATAGAATTTTAAACCGGGCAAAACTAACCTATTGTGTTAGGAGTTGGGATAGTAGTGATATTTGGGGAAGAATAAAGGAGTAATCATTGGGAGGGATAGTGAGGGGGGGCCTTTTGAGATGCTGATAATGTATGTCTTAAGTATGCAGGTATGCTCACTTTGTGATAATTCGTTGAACTGAACACTCTTGATCTGTATGTATGTTATACTTCATCTTAAAATATCAGTAAGGCGTCTTAAGATATATGATTCATTTTATTTTAGTTCCCTTCTCATTTCTCAGTGAAATATTTTAATAAAATCTTCAAGACAAAGTTATCCTTTTGGTTCTCTTCAAAAGAAATACAGTAGTTGCTGCTACAACCTAATTTTTTCTTTTTAATAAACAAGTAGGTTTAAACAGTTCCAGAGTTCCTACTTAAAACCAGTCATGCTCAGATTAAACCCAAAACAGGCATCATTTAATTTATATCTTTAATTATGGCTGACTAATGATTATTAAAAAGTATAATAAAAAGTTACAAGTGCTCAAAGTTGGAAGGCATGGTGTTATAGTGGAAAAAATACAGGTTTTGGAGTCAGATAGATGTGGGTTCAAATTATGACTAAATCACTAAGTTAGCTGAGTAACTGAGTTTTCTTTCCTTCCTTCATCAGTAAAGTAGAGGTAATAATATCTATGTCAGAAGGTTGTTGGAAAGGTTAAATGAGATAGTGATTGGCAGTCAAACGCCCTTCTTTTCCTCCTACAGTTTCAAGATAGAGAAAATATTTGGGGAGTATATGAAGATAGTTGTAGGTAGGTAAAAAAGTATAACTTGCTGAAGATGACCAACCTTAGCTAATGATGGTAAAGAACAGTCTTTATTTATTTATTTACTTATTTATTTATTTTGAGATGGAGTTTCGCTCTTGTTCCCAGGCTGGAGTGCAGTGGCGTGATCTAAGGTCACTGCAACCTCCACCTCCTAGGTTCAAGCAATTCTCCTGCCTCAGCTTCCCAAGTAGCAGGGATTACAGGCACCCACTACCATGTCTGGCTAACTTACTGTATTTTTAGTAGAGACGGGGTTTTGTCATGTTGGCCAGGTTGGTCTCAAACTCCTGACCTCAGGTGATCCACCTGCCTTGGCCTTCCAAAGTGCTGGGATTACAGGCATGAGCCACCGCGCCCGGCCAGGAATAGTCTTCAGATTGTCACCAGTAAGGACTAACAACATCTAACTTGGAAACACATGAAACATTATCAGTATTAACAGTTAGTAATGCTACTTTGGCACATCAACATAGAGGACTGTTGCATGGATCACAGCTTAAGTATGTTGAGCTGGATTATGATACATTTTAGATAGGTTTAAATTAAGCACAAATGGTAAATATTTTTAAGTCAAGAGGGGTTCATTGCCCATGTTGTGCTTTGAAAATGTATCCTTTTGCTTTTCTGTTACTGATAATTTATGATGCAGGATTGAGGAGCCAAATTTAGGCATGTTGTGTTTGTGAAGGTCCGTCAGTATCTTTGTGATTTTTAGAGCCTAAAAAAAGATAAATATGTTCTGTCAAAAAGGTTATGATTCAATTGAGACAACCTTTCAAATTCCTACATCAATAGTATATGTTTTCTCAAAAGACTATAATGAAATTTATATATGTAAAACTATCTTAATTATATAATCACCAGATAATCTATTATTAAATAACAAACCACTCTAAAATTTAGCTGCTTAAAACAACCATTTTATTCGCTTACAATTCTGTGAGTCAGCAATTTGGACTGAGTTTAGTTTGGTAGTTCTGCTAGTCTCCCCTGAGGCCACTTGTGTAGCTACAATCATCTGACAGCTCAAATTAGGACTGGTTTTAGGGATCTGAGCTATTATAAAACAGCTCTTCTTTGTTTCATGTACTCTTGTCCTCAGACAAGCTAGTTCAAGCTTCCTGCAAAGTCTCTTGAGACCTAGGCTCTGAAACTCTCCCAGCATCACTTCTGTTGCATGCAACTGTTGAAAGTAAGTCAGGGCCACCCAGGTTGAAGGATGGGGGAAATAAACCCCATGTCACTATTTTCTCTATGGTTTTTAATACTTAGGAAGCTGTCCTATATATGTTAGCAAATCTATCAAGCTGGAGTATTCACATATTCTCTAATAGAAAGTCAACTGACTCCTGTCCCCCTGCCCACCCCCCTCTAAAAAAAAGCTTTTGGGCTAGTGGGAAACTGTTGGGGAAGAAACCTAGGGCCTTTGCATGTTACTCTGAATGGTAAGACCCTATCTTCCCTGGCAGCTTCCCATTAGCCCGATAGACTTTTTTCTTTTCTCTCTTTTGTGATCTTGGCTCACTGCAACCTCCGCCTCCTGGATTCAAGCAATTCTCCTGCCTCAGCCTCCCTAGTAGCTGGGATTACAGGCAGCTGCCACTATGCCCAGCTAATTTTTTTTTTTTTTTTGTATTTTTAGTAGAGATGGGATTCCACCATGTTGGTCAGGCTGGTCTCGAACCCCTGACCTCAGGTGATCCACCTGCCTTGGCCTCCCGGAGTGCCTGGATTATAGGCGTGAGCCACTGCCCCTGGCCCTGCCAAGTGACATTCTCTTAGAGAACACATAAATACTCCAGCTTGATTGATTTGCTAACCTATATAGGATAACATACGTATTTGTGTATTAAAACTATAGAGAAAATAGGGCCAGGCACAGTGGCTCACGCCTGTAACTTCAACAATTTTGGAGGCTGAGATGGGAGAACACTTGAGCCCAGGAGTTTGAGACTAGCCTGGGCAACATTGTGAGATCTCATTTCTACTAAAAATTTTTTAAAAACTAACCAGGTGTGTTGGTGCATACCTATAGTCCTGGCTACTTGGGAGGCTGAGGTAAGAGGATCACTTAAGCCCAGAAGGGTGAGACGTGAGGCTGTAGTGAGCAGTGATTGTGCTGCTGACTCCAGTCTGGATGACAGAGCAAGACCCTGTCTCAAAAAATAATAAAAATAAAAATAATATATAATTAATAATATATAATTATATATGATATATATGATATATAATAATATATCATATATATAAAATAATTTTAAAAGAAAGATTAAAAAAACTTCAGTGACTGAGTGACATACCAGTTACTGTGATAAAAGCATGGGGAATTGCCGGGCGCAGTGGCTTATGCCTGTAATCTCAGCACTTTGGGAGGCCGAGGTGGGCGGATCACAAGGTCAGGAGATCAAGACCATCCTGGCTAACACGGTGAAACCCCGTCTCTACTAAAAATACAAAAAATTAGTAGGGCGTGGTGGCGGGTGCCTGTAGACCCAGCTACTTGGGAGGCTGAGGCAGGAGAATGGCGTGAAACCTGCGAGGTGGAGCTTGCAGTGAGCTGAGATTGTGCCACTACACTCCAGCCTAGGGGACACAGAGAGACTCCGTCCCAAAAAAAAAAAAATTCTCTGATTTTTCAGGAACTTACAGTCTAGTTATTATAGCCTAGCTTTGCTGTATTAGGGATGTTTGTTACCAGGGATACCAGTTAAGAAATTGTCACAGTGATCCAGGTCAGAGATGTTGGTATTGGGAATGGATAAGAAGGTTTTAAGAAACATTAAAGAAATAATATGTACATGGCGATTGATGAGTTGATGGGTAGGGGTGTGAGAAAAGAGAGTAGTCAAGGATGATTCCCCGTACGTGTGTGTGTGTGTGTGTGTGTGTGTGTGTGTGTGTGATGGGAGTCTTGCTCTTGTTGCCCAGGCTGGAGTGCAATGGCTCAATCTCGGCTCACTGCAACCTCCACCTCCTGGGTTCAAGCAATTCTCCTGCCTCAGCTTCCTGAGTAGCTGGGATTACAAGCGCCCACCACCATGTCTGGCTAATTTTTGCATTTTTAGTAGAGACAGGGTTTCACCACGTTGGCCAGGCTGGTCTCGAACTCCTGACCTCAGGTAATCCTCCACTTCAGCCTCCCAAAGTGTTGGGATTACAGGCATAAGCCACCATGCCTGGCAGTTCCCCATGCTTTTATCACAGTAATTGGTATGTCACTCAGTCACTGACAAAGAGAACAAAAGGTTTGGTGGGGAGGAGATGAACATGGATGACTTAGTAGTCAACTGGTTATATGGCCCTGGCACTCAGAAGAGAAGTCTGAACTTGAGAGAGAGATTTGGAAGTCAGCAGGATCTAGTTGGTAGTTGAAAACATAAAAACAGATGAAATTACTCAGGGAAACTTTCTAGGGAAGAGAACTGGGGAAGGAATTCTAAGAACCAACACTATTCCAAGGATGAATAGAGAAGAAGAAGCCCTCAATAGATATGGGCAAGGAGTGGCTTGCCAATCATTGGACAGTATGTTGTATAGAACCTAGAAAAGGGCAGCTTTTGTAGGAGTAACTTTAATATTATTAAATGCTATATAGAAAGAAGTAAAATAAGAATTGAGATATGACTCTTGAATTTCATAAGGTTCTTAATGTGCTTGTTAAGAATTATTCCACAATAGTGGTGGATGGAAACAGGGACAAGGATTGAATGACTTTTTTAGATGAGACAAGTTGGAGACAGATTTCTTTCAGCTCCTGAACAAAGATTTAAGCATGCCAGTGGGGAAAGAACTAATAATGAAGGACAAGTTGAAGAAACAGAATATTAGTGCCACCCTCTAAAATGTCTTAATTTCATCATATTCCTGAGGATTCTATAGGATAGTATTTAACAACCTGAAACATAAATTTATCAGGCACAGGTTAGATTTTCTTTCCATTGTGATTATTTGTCCCTGCATCCCACATGATTATTTGCCAGTCAGATTTGTGTGTCTCAAAATAACTGGACAAGAGGAGTAAACTTCCTTTATAAAAATGAACCATTATTGCAGCAAGAGGACTGATTTCAAAAGATGACCTGGAAAACTGTTTAGTCTTGTTAAAATATTTGGCCTCATCTTCAAAATGTATACATGAATCTTTCATTTTGGGATTGAAATATCTTTCTGATTTAGAAAAGAAGCTTGATTAAGAAGGAGATGTCAACTTTTACCTCCCCCGCCCCCAACAAAAAAACAGTTTCAGAAATTTATGATTAATTTAAAAGCAGTTAAGATAATAAAGCAAACAATTTTGTAAAATTTTTTGAGGGTAATGAGTAAACTGGAATGCTCAATGTATACTAAAAATACTCCTGATCTTAGTAACCAGTTTTTATTACATCCTTAGTGTTTGTACTAACACTAAATTGGTGATTATAAATTTATTTACTTGATAGTATAGTATATGTAATATTCAACAGAGTGTTAATGCAAAAACTGAAAAAATTAAAACATTTTGATTTTTTGCTTAATTGGTAAATTTTCCTTTCTACTACCTTTAAAGATGATGCTTTTGGCTGGGCGTGATGGCTCATGCCTATATAATCCCTGCACTTTGGGAGGCTGAGGCTGATCACTTGAGGCCAGGAGTTGGAGACCTGGCCTACATGGTGAAACCCCATCTCTACTAAAAATGCAAAAATTAGCCAGGCATGGTGTTGCACATCTGTAATCCCAGCTACTCTGCATGAGAATGGCTTGAACCTAGGAGGTGGAGGTTGCAGTGAGCCAAAATCGTGCCACTGTACTCCAGCCTGGGCAACAGAATGAGAATCTGTGTCAAAAACACAAAAACAAAAAAAGATGATGCCTTTGAGTCTGGTCACATCATTCTGCCACCTCTTTGATAATTAATGAGGGCTAATGCCCTCTTTAATGTAGCACATTTGTATGTAATGCATAACTTGAACCTGGAGATTCAAACTACATACGTAAAGTTAAAGACTGTCTTATTTTCTCAGGCACTCTGTTTCAAACTCAGGTCAGGCGGCTTCTCCATGAATGATTTTGTCCTTTCTTACTACTTCTCCTCAATCTGGTATTAGGTTGGAGATAGAAATTTTTCTTTTTGCCTCTGAACGCTGAAAAAGTAAGCAACCTGAATTAACCCCTTGAACTTTCCTCGACCTTTCTTTATCAAGTTCTATTTTTCAAGCTATTTTTTCCCTCTAACTCAGAAGCCCTTCTCTTTATGCCTGTCCCAAGTATTTATCCATTTGTACTAACATAATCATATTAAATTATTTATATCCAGGATTTTGTATATATAGGGTTACAATTCAGTCCCTACATTTTGGGAAGATGTATTTTTACAATCAAAACTGGGTCTTTGTTCACAAGATATTATTGCTGGAAAAACCTTGAGCCTCCTCAAATTTTAGACTCTATTTCCACTGTAAATTAGTTGATGCTCTGCTGAGGATTAAAAAATTAAGTGTTATAATAGGCCTTCCTTAGTTTTCTTCTTTGTGTTTTTATCTCCTGCTTCTAGCTTCATTTTTCAAGGCAGTGAAACATTTTCTCTTCTCTGATGTGGCCCTACATGCTGGTTGCTATGGAAATGTTCCAGAGAAATGAAAAATTAAGTTAAGGTCAAGAATAATGAGTTAAAATCTCATCTCATCGGGCATAGTGGGAAGAGAGCCAAGATTTTCTTCTTACAGACAGTGTGGTTTTGTTTGATAAAACATTTTTCACAGGCCAACTTATACTTCAGATATGTTAATCCCAGCTCAACAGTTTATTGATTTGGGGCCGTTACTTAATGCCGCCAAACCTCGAGTTATCTTCTGTAAAATGGGCATAGTAATGCCTCAGAAGAGTGCCTGGCTCAGAGTAGATAGTTGAATTTTAATTTCCATTTTTCTCTCTCTAAATCAGGAACATATAAAATGAACCTATAATAAAGGAGATGGTAATAAATGTGTGATATGTTTAAATGAAATCTTCACAGCAATGTAATTTAGCTATTTAATAGGGCTATTGCTGTGCTCATAGAACAGATTCGAATAGTTTCTATGTTTCTACATTATTACTTAACATTTTTGAAAACTAAGACTATTAAAAAGCCCTTAATGACTATTTTAACAGCTTTATTGAAGTATAATTTACATACCATAGAATTCACTTATTTTAAATACACAAATGATTTTTAGTAAATTTACAGAGTTGTGCAACCATTACTACCATACAATTTTAAGGCATTTCTGTCACTCCCAAGAGCTCCCTTGCCATAATTACTATAAACTTTTATTCGTGTGGTGGCACAAATTATAGTTTCAAAGTACCAGCCTGGGAGTTTGGCTGGCCTGAGTTTGAGTCTTAGTCGTGCCACTTTCTAGCTTTGTGACTTGGGGACTTTGGTTTCCTTATCTTTAAAATGGGCATAATAACTACATTAGTGTTACTGTGAACATTAATTAGATACTGTATATAGAGCACTGAAAGTATAATGTCCTAGTTTTTGCTTCACAAATGTTGGTTATTGGTGGTAGTTCACATTGTGGATATTTAAATAAGAGGAAACATCTGAAAACACCTAGCACAGTGACTGACACATGATTGATTTTCAGAAAACAAAGCTGTTCTACGTCTTTCCAGATGCATCATGTCATCACAATTTTGTCTGTAGTTGCTCATTGACAATGTTTTAATCATACTTAAACATCGATGCTCACAATATGTAGTTATTTGTTATTTTGCAGAGGCATACATTTGAATTTAACAGCTAAAGGAGCTGTAAGACTTGGAGTTTGGTATCTACAAACTAGTTACTTAGCTGGTGGACCCAGGCAGTAGCCTTGTTGTTTATAATTCATATCTTTCTTTCTCTCTCTTTTTTTTTTTTTTGACGGAGTTTTGCTCTCATTGCCCAGGCTGGAGTGCAATGGCACGATCTCGGCTCACCGCAACCTCTGCCTCCCAGGTTCAAGTGATTCTCCTGCCTTGGCCTCGCGAGTAGCTGGGATTACAGGCATGTGCCTGCTAATTTTTGTATTTTTAGTAGAGACAGGGTTTCTCTATGTTGGTCAAGCTGGTCTCAAACTCCCGACCTCAGGTGATCTGCCATCCTCAGCCTCCCAAAGTCCTGGGATTACAGGTGTGAGCCACCACGCCCAACAGTTTTTTTTTTTAGAGATGGGGTTTCTCTGTGTTGTCCAGGCTGCAGTGCAGTGGTGCGGTCATAGCTCACTGAAACCTTGAACTCCTGGGATCAAGCATACCTCCCACCTCAGCCTCATGAGTAGCTGGGACTACAAGTACGTGCCACCACACTCTGCTCATTTTTTATTTTGCTTATAGAGACAAGGTCTTGCCTTTTTGGCCAGGTTGATCTCAAACTCCTGGTCTCAAGTGATCCTCCCACCTCAGCCACCCAAAAGTGCTGAGATTGCAGGCATGAACCACAGCACCTAGCTGAAATAATTTTTTTATTTTGATAATAAGATCTTTATTTCTTTGTTAAGAAAAAAAACTGAGTAAAGTCAAATGGTAATATTAGTGATAAAAGTTTAGAGATTCAAGAAAGTGGTGGTTCTTAACCAGAATTTAGACATTGGGATAAATTAATAGTGAAATGTCAGATGTAATATTCTGTACTGTAGCTTCAGTCAATGCCATGAACAAGGCATATAACTGAATAAAGCAGTCTTTTCAGTGTTTTCTGTGAGCACTCTTTAGTGGTGTAAAAATGTGTATATATAATTGGGGAAATTATATGGTATTTTTGAACTTGGGTCTTCGGTCAGACCCTTGAACTGATTGCTATTTAATTATCATGTATATTCTGTATTAGCAATTATCAACAGTAAAATCTCGTCATTTTTGTAGGAGAGGTGTCCTTATTTAAACTGGTGGGGAAACTAATCATTGCTTTCATACTTGAGCAGCAGTGTCACTCTTTTGAATCTTTTTGGAAATAAAGAGGGCTCATCATTTGTCTTCTGTTTCAATTGGAAGGTTCCAATAGAAATACTCCTAATGAACTAGATTTGGCCTGACCCCCAACAGTTTATCTGCAGGCCTTGAATGCATGTGCTTTGATTAGTAGAATTATTTACAGCTGTTTTTGTTTTGTGGCCTTTTTTAGTTTGCTGACATACCTTTTTCTGAGGAAGTTCAAAAAATCTGGATGTTGGTATATTAATAATTTTATTTCGTATGTTTACTTTTGACTGAAAGAATGCTTATTGTATTTAGTAAATCATGTCTTTTGTGGTTTAGATACATGTTGTGGTTGAAGAGTATATAAACTGTCTTTGAGAAGCTTGGAGAATGTTTGGAAGAATGCGTTTAGAGAAAGATACTTAAAGAATGAGGAAATGGAAATTCTTCTTAGATCTACCATCTACAATTAACTGACACTTTGAGTCTCAAAAAAATCTTTGCCTTGTGATTTTTTAAGTCCTGAAATAGGGTCATCTAAGAGTGACTTTCTGTTATTAATCATCAAATTTCCCAGAAAAAGTCAAGCTTTAATATTATTTTCCCCTTGGTCTCTCAAACCTGTATTTATGGTCAAAATAATGCTTTTATTTTTAATGAAGAACTGATTGCTGATTTTTGTATTTTTATTCTATCAAGTTGTTTATAGTTGTGTCAAAGAACTATTTTACTAGAAAATTTAAGAGATTAACAACTACATACCTTACTTTACAAAGTTAATAGAGATGGAGGTGATAAACAAAATTAAAGGAATGCTAATTCTTTGAAGGGATAAGTTACAAACTATTTTAAGGTTCTTAAATTTTGAAAAGAACTAATAAGTTTTGATATTTGGCTATCTAAATGCGTAAAAGAAGATTAATAATATTAGGACAAATGTTTTGAATCGTTTTAGAGTGATTATCTTAAGAAGCTTAAATTGTCCTCTAAGTGTACTCTAGCTTTGTGTTACTCTTTCAATTTATTTGTACTTATATAAGTAATTCATGATTACATACTTTTGTAAGTTGCCCAACTGTGTAACTGCCATTAAGTTTTTTTGTTTTGTTTTGTTTTAGACAGGTCTCGCTCCGTTGCCCAGGCTGGAGTGCGGTGGAGCAAACATGACTCACTACAGCTCCGACCTCCTGGGCTCAGGCAATCCTCTTGCCTCAGCCTCCCATATAGCTGGGACTACAGGTGCCCATGTCCAGCTAAATTTTTTATTTTTCTGTAGAGACAGGGTCTCACTTGATTGCCCAGGCTGGTCTCAAACTCCTGGGCTCAAGAGATCCACCTGTCTCCACCTCCCAGAGTGCGGGGTTACAGGCGTGAACCACCATGCCTGGCAGTGCTGTTAAGTTTTGTTACCCAAAAAAAAAAACAGAGTTCCTTTGCCTTTCAAGTAAAAAATGACTCCACAAGAACACAGATTTTGATCAATGGAAGTTTTATTACTTGTCACAAGTAAGGAGAGCACTGGGAGTATTCTCCAAAGCAGTGGGTCTCTGAGGGAAAGTGAGAGGAGGGTTTTATGGGGCGATGGAGAGGGAAGAGAGGGTATGTCACTGCATGTAGAGGAGGGGTCGCAGTGGTGCACATATAGTGAGTCTTTATGCCCGGACGTAGGTCACATGCTATGGTAGTGAAGCTATAGCTTCTCCCAGGATGGAGACTTTAGCATGGTAACGAGGAAAGTTCACTCAGGTTTATCTGTGAGTGGCCAGGGTCTGTGAGGAACTGGTTCCAGCTGTCTAGGTGACTGCATTCTACACAGGGTTTAGGCAAAAATAGGCTGCAAGGCAGGAGGCTATAAAACAGGCTGATTGTTCAAGTTGATTAATTCCTATAGTCCATGAAGACCTTGCTGTCTGCTTACAGCTTGTTGAGTGTCTTTTCAGACCTTTTTCTTCCATTCATTTACATATATTAATACGTAGACTAATATGTAAGGGTTCTTTTCCCTCAGCACAAATGATGTCATATATATTGGTCTGCAAGGCTTGTTTTTTTACTTAATGTATTTTGAGTCTCTTTCCATACATTTTCATAGCACTGGTATGTCTCTGTTTATCTAGAGTGCAACGGCGTGATTTCGGCTCACTGCAACCTCCCCCTCCCGGGTTCAAGCAGTCCAACTGCCTCAGCCTCCCGAGTAGCTGGGATTACAGGCGCCCATCACCACACCTGGCTAATTTTTGTAATTTTAGTAGAGATAGGGTTTCACCATGTTGGCCAGGCTGGTCTCAAACTCCTGACCTCAGGTGATTTGCCCAACTCGACCTCCCAAAGTGCTGGGATTACAGGCGTGAGCCGCCACACCCAGCCCAATTTTTTCAATTACATCGATTTCTGGTCTTTTAAATCTTATTATAAATACCTTGGTAAAGTTTATTATCTTCCTGTAATATGGACAATCACTGTAATCAATCTGTTTTCCATATTAGAGTTTTTACATATCAGGTTTTCTTAAAATAAGCATCATGCTGGTGTAGCAGCATATGAGTGCTTTAGGGCCCAAGAGTGAGAAAAGACATATAGTTGTTACTCTTCCTAGTTGAGCCTTGAAGGAGATCATAGTGGACTGTGTGTGATTGGTGAGAATAATATCACAGGAGAACATTCAAAACAATAAAGTGAGTCACCTCCTGCCCCTTCAGTGGCTTTACACTACTCTTCATATAGTAACCAAATACCATCATATAAGTTAGAAGATCCTGTGTTCTTTGGTCCTTGCTAATTCTTTTTTTCTTTTTCTTTTTTTTTTTTTTTTTGAGGTGGAGTCTTGCTCTGTCACCCAGGCTGGAATGCAGTGGCACAATCTTGGCTCACTTCATGTTCTGCCTCCCAGGTTCACACCATTCTCCTGCCTCAGCCTCCCAAGTAGCTGAGATTACATGCATTGTGCCCCCATGCCTGGCTAATTTTGTGTTTTTAGTAGAGACGGGGTTTCTCCATGTTGGTCAGGCTGGTCTCGAACTCCTGACCTCAGGTGATCCACCTGTCTCGGCCTCCCAAAGTGCTGGGATTACAGGTGTGGGCCACCATGCTTGGCCTCATCTCTACTATATTCTATCTAGTCTCAGAATCTATGGTTATGCTGTTTCTTTACCTAGAATCTATACCACACATATTAAACATTATTCTTCCCTTAACTTTCGTTCAGCAGTCATCTTTAAAATCTTACCATAAATATCACTTACCTGTACATCAGCTCCACCCTAATTTGGTCAGGTTGCCTCTGTTATATATGCTTGTATCTCCCTGTACTTTACCTACATATCACTTACCATAACTTGCACTTATATATTTAGTTATGTGATTGCTGTTTATATGTTTAGTGAAAGAAACAGTGCAAGCTCCATGTGGACTTAGAATGACTTATCTTTTTTTTATCATTAGTACTGAACACATAGTAAAGACCAATAAAACATTTTTTTGTCATTTAACTAAATTTAATTTTTCCTGGGAATGGAATAAGGTTTCTTTTTTCTTTTTTTCTTTTCTTTTTTTTTTTTTTTTTTGATATGGGGTCTTGCTCTGTCACCCAGGCTGGAGTGCAGTCACATGTTCGTAGCTCACTGCAGCCTCAAACTCCTGGGCTCAAGCGATCCTCCTACCTTAGCCCTTAGCTTCCTGGGTTGCTGGGACCACAGGTGCATGCCACCACGCCTGGCTAATTTTTGTAGAGACAAGGTCTCCCTATGTTACCTAGGCTGGTCTCAAACTCCTGGGCTCAAGCAGTCTTCCCATCTCAGCCTCTGAAAGTGCTGGAATTATAGGCATGAGCCATCACACCCAGCCTGAAAAATTTGTATGAGTCTGTCAAGATTGTGGTATAAATACAGAGGAAACATATGTTTATATAAATTGTTTCTACTTTTAAAATATTCTTATGTTGTCAAAAGTTTTGTTTGTTTGTTTGTTTTGAGATGGAGTCTCACTGTGTCGCCCAGGCAGGAGTACAGTGGCGGATCTCGGCTCACCACAACCTCCACCTCCTGGGTTCAAGCAATTCTCCTTACTCAGCTTCCCGAGTTCCTGGGATTACAGCCACGCACCACCACACCTGGCTAATTTTTTATATTTTTGGTAGAGACGGGGTTTCACCATGTTGGCCAGTCTGGTCTCGAACTCCCAACCTCAAGTGACCCACCCGCCTCAGCCTCCCAAAGTGCTGGGATTACAAACCTGAGACACCGCGCCTGGCTGTCAAAAGTTATTTATGTCTTGTTCAGTAATTCTTCCCTCCCTCTACCCCCTTCCCCAACAAAGCTTTTTTTTTTTTTTTTTTCTGAGATGGAGTTTCACTCTTGTTCCCCAGAGTAGAGTGCAATGGCGCGATCTTGGCTCACCACAACCTCCGCCTCCCGGGTTCAAGCGATTCTCCCGCCTCAGCCTCCTGAGTAGCTGGGGTTACAGGCGCCTGCCACCACGCCTGGCTAATTTTTGTATTTTTAGTGGACATGGGGTTTCACCATGTTGGCCAGGCTGGTCTCGAACTCCTGACCTCAAGGAATCTGCCTGCCTTGGCCTCCCAAATTGCTGGGATTACAGGCGTGAGCCACCATACCCAGCCAAGATTATTTTTTAGATATATTTATTTTTTAAAAATTAGAGATTTAGCTGGGCATGGTGGCTCACACCTGTAATCCCAGCACTTTGGGATGCCAAGGCGGGAGGATCATCTGAGGTCAGGAGTTCAAGACCAGCCTGACCAACATGGAGAAATCCCATCTCTACTAAAAATACAAAATTAGTCAGGTGTGGTGGTGCATGCCTGTAATCTCAGCTACTTGGGAAGCTGAGGCAGGATAATCGCTTGAACCCAGGAGACGGAGGTTGCACCATTGCACTCCAGCCTGGGCAACAGGAGCGAAATTCCGTCTCAAAAAAAAAAAAGACTTAGATAAACTTAAGAGACTAGGGTCCTGGATGGAACTTTATTACTAACTTCAAGTTTCCTCTTAGGCAGGGGACTACTTCCCATCTCTAAAATGAGGGAATGGAAATAGATGTTCTATCATGGCTCTAATTCTGTAAAAGTGTAAAAAGATGGATTACAGTGATACAAATGTGGTATAAAAAGTTGTGGAATAAGACTGGACTTGTGGTTCTTTTTCAACAGTTTAATTGAAAAGAAAGACACTCAATTTTTTTCCTTTTTCTTTATTTTCAGGTTATATTTCACACTATGTGCTGACTGTATCTACAGAAGATATTTAAAAAAAAAAAGATAAACTTTTTTTCAAAGATTTTGATTCCAGTGGAATCTTTGCTTTAGATTTGTGTGTGTGTTTGTGTTCGTGAATTGTAACTCCAGAAGCAATGCCTGTACAAGCTCCACAATGGACGGATTTCCTCTCCTGCCCAATTTGCACTCAGACTTTCGACGAAACAATTCGAAAGCCCATCAGTTTGGGTTGTGGCCATACTGTCTGCAAGATGTGCCTGAATAAACTCCACCGCAAGGCTTGCCCATTTGACCAGACCACTATCAATACAGACATTGAGCTCCTCCCTGTGAACTCAGCATTGCTGCAGCTCGTGGGTGCTCAGGTAGGATGGGTGACTTAATACTTTTAAATTTCTCCCTCTCTCTGTGTGTGTGTGTGTGTGTGTGTGTGTGTGTTGTGCGTGTTTTTCTCCTGAGAGAAACCTGTTGAATTAAAATTGGGTAACATTGCCTTCTATTTAAATAGGTATAATTCTGTTTGGTACTGTAAATCCTTTATTTCAGCATGTTAGATTTATTGTGGTAGTCCAGTGCTTTTTAGTCATAGTACAGTAACATCCATTTAATCTTGTCAGATATTCAATAAACCTAGCTATGCAGATCACTAGAGAAACCTAAGGCCGGGTGTGGTGGCTCATGCCTGTAATCCCAGCACTTTGGGGGGGCCAAGGCGGGTGGATCATTTGAGGTCAGGTGTTTGAGACCAGCCTGGCCAACATGGTGAAATCCTGTCTCTACTACAAATACAAAAAAATGAGCTGGGTGTGGTGATGTGTGCCTGTAATCCCAGCTACTTGGGAGGCTGAGACACGAGAATTGCTAGAACCTAGGAGGCGGAGGTTGCAGTGAGCCGAGATCGTGCTGCACTCCAGCCTGGGTGACAGAGTGAGACCCTGTCTCAAAAAAAGAAAAGAAACCTAAGAGGTAAGTCATAAGGACCTTTTTTAACATTGAGAAAACTATTGTTCATAAAACCACTGCACTTTACTCAGTAGAGAAGGTGCAGCTGCTTCAGGCAGTTTTACTCAGTAGACATTAACTGAAATGAAAGGTGAGAAAGGTGACAAAAACTATAGCACAACATTTGGGAACCATTAGAACGCACTTAATGCTTTATAAACCTAAAAATGGTTGGGATGGTAAATTTTGTGTTATGCATATATTATCATAATAAAAAAAATAAAATTTTCCCA
Source organism: Pan paniscus (assembly GCF_029289425.2). Taxonomy (NCBI): domain Eukaryota; kingdom Metazoa; phylum Chordata; class Mammalia; order Primates; family Hominidae; genus Pan; species Pan paniscus. Next base: position 75,734,492 of record NC_073249.2, read on the forward strand.
AATTTTCCTTTCATCTAAAAGGAAAAAGAAAAAATAAATTAGACTTTAAAATATATAATCACCAATTTCTCCTAGGAATATAAGTTTGACTTAACATCTGCAAATCAATTAATGTAATTCACTATATCAGTAAAAGTTGCAAAATTGCACACATATGATCATCTCAATAGACACAGAAAAAGCATTTGGCAAAATCCAATACCTTTTCATAATAAAAGCACTGAAACAACTAGGAGAAAAACTTCTTCAACCCAAAGGACATGGATGAAAAACCCACAGCTAACATACTGAATGGTGAAAGACTAGATGCTTTTTCTGTAAGATCAGGAACAAGTCAAGGATCTCCACTCTTAACTATTTCTGTTCAACATCATACAGGACCTTCTAGCTAGGGCAATTAGGCAAGTAAATGAAACCGGTGACATTCAGATAAGAAGTAAAAAATAAAAACAATCTCATTCACAGATGACATGGTCTTATATATAGAAAATGTTAAGGAATCTGCAAAGGAAAAGCTATTAGAAACAAAAAACTAGGCAGAGTTGCAGGATATAAGATGAGTATATAAGTATCAGTTGTCTGAAAAAGCAAAAGTCTTTCTAAGGTGTAAAAATGCGTTTACAGTGTTTCATAATTTCTTTCTTTCTTTTTTTTTTGCTCTGTCACCCAGGCTGGAGTACAGTGGTGTGATCTTGGCTCACTGCAATCTCTGCCTCTCAAGTTCAAGTGATTCTCATGCCTTAGCCTCCCAAGTAGCTGGGATTACAGGTGTGCACTACCATACCCAGCTAATTTTTGTATTTTTAGTCGAGACAGGGTTTCGCCATGTTGGCTATGCTGGTCTCAAGCTCCTGACCTCAAGTGATCCACCTGTCTCGACCTCCCAGAGTACTGGGAATACAGGCATGAGCCACCGTACCCAGCTAGTGTTGCGTACTTTCATCCACAGTATGTTAATAACAGTTTTCTTAGGCCGGGCACAGTGGTTCACGCCTGTAATCCCAGCACTTTGGGAGGCCGAGGCGGGTGGATCACGAGGTCAGGAGATCAAGACCATCCCGGCTAACACAGTGAAACCCTGTCTCTACTAAAAATACAAAAAGTTAGCTGGGCGTGGTTGCAGGCGCCTGTAGTCCCAGCTACTTGGGAGGCCGAGGCAGGAGTCCCAGCTACTTGGGAGGCCGAAGCAGGAGAATGGTGTGAACCCGGGAGGCGGAGCTTGCAGTGAGCCGAGATTGCACCACTGCACTCCAGCCTGGGCAACAGAGCGACACTCTGTCTCAAAAAATAATAATAATAATAATAATAATAATAATACTTTTCTTACACACGTAAGAAAGACTGTCTGGTACATAGTAGGCCCTTAATAAAGATTTGTTAAATAAGTAATATATATGTTGTATTTCTATACGCTAGCAATGGACAATCTGAAAATAGATCAATTTCATCTACAAGAGCATAAAAAAAATTAAGAATATATTTAACAAAAGAAATGTAAAATTAGACCGGGTGCAGTGGCTCATGCCTGTAATCCCAATAGTTTGGGAGGCCGAGGCTAGCAGATCTCTTGAGGCCAGGAGTTCCAAGACCAGCCTGGCCAGCATGGTGAAACCCCGTCTCTACCAAAAAAATAGAAAAATTAGCCAGGTGCGAAGGTGCCCACCTGTAATCCCAGCTACTCGGGGCTGAGGCATGAGACTCGCTTGAACCCAGGAGGGGGAGGTTGCAGTGAGCTAAAATCACACCACTGCACTCCAACCTGGGTGACAGAGTGACTCTGTCAAAAAAAAAAAAAAAAAAGTAAAACTATATTTTGAAGACTACAAATCGTTGTTTAAAAGTAGCTTAAAACTTGAATAAACATTTACTCTATTAACTCAAAATGGATCAAAGGCTAAATATAAGAACTAAAACTACAAAACTCTTAGAAGAAAATATAGACATAAGTCTTTCTGACCATGGAGTAGGCAGTGGGTTTTTTCAAGATGTGACACCAAAAAGCACAAGGAACAAAAGAAAAAGATAAGTTGAACATCAAAATTAAAAACTATATTTCAAAGATACGAACAATTGGCTGTTCACAGTGGCTCACGTCTGTAATCCCAGCACTGTGGGAGGCCAAGATGGATGGATCATTTGAGACCAGCCTAGGCAACATGGCAAAACCCCATCTCTACAGAAAATACAAAAAAAAATTTTTTGCTGGGTGTGGTGGCACATGCTTGTAGTCCCACCTGTCTGTGAGGCTGAGGTGGGAGCATCACCTGAGCCCAGGAGGCCAAGATGGATGGATCATTTGAGACCAGCCTAAGCAACATGGCAAAACCCCATCTCTACAGAAAATAACAAAAAAAAGAAAAAAATTGCTGGGTTTGATGGCACATGCCTGTATTCCCACCTATCTGTGAGGCTGAGGTGGCAGCATCATCTCAGCCTGATCACCTGATGGAGGCTGCAGTGATCCTCGATCGCAGCACTACGCTGTAGCTTGGGCAACAGAATGAGACCCTATCTCAAAAACAATAGCAACAACAAAAAACAAAGATACCAACAAGAAAGCAAAAAGAACAACCTACAGAATGTGAGAAAACAATTGTAAAATCCTATTTCTGATAAAGACTTATATGTAGAATATATAAGGAACTCTTACAACTCTGATAAAAAGACAACCCAGTTTTTAAAATGGACAAAGAGCTGAACAATCACCTCGTCAAGTAGATTATACAGATGGAAAATTGGCAAAATGAAAAGTAGCACTCAGCAGTTTGTCTTTAAGTAATTGCAAATTAAAACAAGTGAGATACCACTACACACAAATTAAAATGGCCAAAATCCAAAACATTAGCAACACCAAATGCTGGTGAGGATATGGAGCAACAAAAACTCTCATCTTTTTGGAAATGAAAAATGGTATAGCTACTTTGGAAGACAGTTTGGCAGTTTCTTTATAAGCTTAACATAGTAGGTATTTACCCAGTTAACTTGAAAATTTATGTCTACACAGAAACCCTCACATGACTATTTATAACAGCTTTATTCATGATTGCCAAAAAATGGAAGCAGTTGAGATATCTTTTAATAGGTGAATGGATAAACAGTGGTATATCCATACAATGGCACATTGTATAAAATGAAATAATGAAAAGACATAGCTGTCAAGTCACAAAAAGACATAGATATATCTCAATGTATATCATTGCTAAGTGAAAGATACCAGTATGAAAAGGCCACATACTGTATGATTCCAATTATGTGATATCTGTAAAAGGTAAAACCATAGCAACAATAAAAGTATCAGTGGTTGCCATGGATTCAGGAGTAGGGAGGGAGGATAGAATTGGTGAAACAGTATTTCTTAGGGCAGTAAAACAGTTCTTTATGATTCTGTAATTGTGGCTATATGACACTCTGAATTTGTCAAAAACTGTAGAACTTTACAAAGATTATGGAAGACAATCTGAAGTATATGAAACAAATCACTAAAGGGGTGTAGGAGAAAGGTAGATTGTGTAAGATTAAAGATAGAGAAAGATATTATCTATAAGCAGTGTACTCTAGTCTTTTCCCATGGGGGTACGAATTAATTCTGATACTGCTGTATGTATAATACATATTAGAATTGAACAGTTAAGTAAGTGAATGGGAAATGATTGGAGCCAGTTAACAGATAAACAAGGAGGAAGAGGTTAGAGTGATTCATGTGATAATGGATTGGAGTTGGAGGCATCAGTATGAACTCATTTTTAGCTTGATATGGATACAGATGGTTATATACAGAAATAGATATACGAGATATCTCGTGTATATCTCGGGTTATTACAATGTATATCTCGGGTTATTACAGTGACATATTTCCTTGCTCTGTCATCTAAGATGGCCTAGAAGGAACAACACCCCAATAGTAATGTGCATACATAGCATTCATATCTTGGTTTCTAATACCATTCTCCAATAAAAGGAACCAGAGTTCCTTGGAGAAATGGCTAATTCTAAGACTGGGACAGGAAATACACGAAATGAGTCTGGAGTAGCTTGTAGCACTGGAAAGTATAGAGAAGTATTCAAAACACACACAGACACATACACAGAGTAATGGGGGCTATATCAAAGGCACACAGGAGCCAACTGAAAGAGCTCTCAATGGCCAAAGCTAAAACAGTTTGAACAACAAAATAAATGGAATTGGATCATAACCCAGGTATAAGATAAATATCCTTGAGTCTACACGATAAAATTAAATGATTGAATAAATAGATGGAAGAAAGAAACAAATCTCCCATGCAGAATTCCAAATTAATTACATAGATATTCTGCTCTCAAGGATGTAGAATGTGTGTGGACTATGCATAGTGACTGCTTCCAAAAAGTACAGTTTGTGGAGATTATGTAACTTTATAGTGGAGAAACCTGGTAAACACTGACTAAACCAGCTGTTCAAATTTACCATCAGCAATAATAAGTTGTGTTGGTGGTGTGTAGCTTTGATATGATGTGATAAAAAATGGCACTTTTCCCCTATGATCTTCCAAAAATCCATAACCCCAATATACTCATGAGAAAAATGACAGATCCTAGATCCCAGTTTAGGGGCATTCTACAACATACCAGACCAGTGCTCCTCAAAACTGTCAAGGTCATTAAAACAAGGAAAGTCTGAGAAAGTGTCCAAGCCAAGAGGAGCTTAAAGAGATATTGAAGGGCTAGCGCAGTGGCTCACACCTGTAATCCCAGTGCTTTGAGAGGCCAAGGCAGGCAGATCACTTGAGGCCAGGAGTTGGAGACCAGCCTGGCCAACACAGTGAAATCCTGTCTCTACTAAAAATACACAGAATCAGCCAGGCGTGGTGGCGCATGCCTGTAATCCCAGCTACTCAGGAGGCTGAGGCATGAGAATCTCTTGAACCTGGGAGGTGGAAGTTGCAGTGAGCCGAGATTGTGCCACTGTACTCCAATCTGGGCGACAGAGTGAGACTTTGTCTCAACTTTGAAAAAAAAAGAGGGAGAGACATGGAGGGAGAGAGGGAGGCCAAGGTGGGTGGATGGCTTGAGCCCAGGAATTCGAGGCCAGTCTGGGCAATGTAGTGGGACCTCCATCTCTACAATAAAATACAAAATTAGCTGGGTATGGTGGCGTGAGCCCAGATGCTGCCACGGCACTCCAGCCTGAGTGACAGAGCGAGACTCTTTCTCTGAAGACTAAGTGTAATATGGTATCCTGGATGGGATCCTGAAACTGAGAAAGAACATTAGGTGAAAACTAATATCTGATTAACATGGATTTTAGTTGTTAATTATGAATATGTTGATATTGGCTCATTAATTTTAACAAATGTACCATACCAGTGTAAGATGTTAATAATAGGGGAAACTGTTAGTCGAGTGTGGTGGCTTGCTCCTGTAGTCCCAGCTACTTGGGAGGCTGAGGCAGAAGAATCGCTGGAACCCAGGAGGCAGAGGTTGCAGTGAGCTGAGATGGTGCCACTGCACTCCAGCCTGGGTGACAGAGGGAGACTCCGTCTCAAAAATAATAATAATAATAATAATAATAGGGGAAACTGAATACAGGATAATGAGAATTCTGTGTACTATCTTTGCCATTTTTCTGTAAATCTAAAACTGTTCTACAAAATAAAGTTTACTAGGCAAAATGGGCAAAGGATCTGAATAGATATTCTTCCAGAGAAGATATACAAATGGATAATAAGCATATGAAAGGATGGTCAACATCATTAGCTATCAGGGAAATACAAATCAAAACCACAGTGAAGTGGGAGGAAGGTAGATGGGAAGAAGAGATAATTATCAAAGAATACAAAGCTTCAGTTAGACTGGAGGAATGCCTTTAGTGATCTATTGCACAGAACAGTGACTATAAATAGTAATACATTGTATGTTTCAAAATTGCTAAAAGAGTAGATTTTATTTAAAATCTACAAAAAAAAAGTGAGGTGATGGATTTGTTAATTAACCTGATTTAGTCATCTCACATCGTCACATTGTACCCCATAAATATATGCAATTATTATTAATTTAAAATAAAATTTAGACAAACCACAATGAATTACTACTTTTCACCCAACAGGATAGCTATAATAGAAAAAGATAATGAGTAGAAGAATTATCATTCTACATAAAATGTAGAAGAATTGGAACCCTTATACACTCCTGGTAGATATATAAAATGCTACTCTGCTTTTGGAAAATAGTTTGGCAGTTTTTCAAAAGGTTAAATACAGACTCCTAGGTATATACCAAAGAGAAACAAAAACTTTTGTCTACACAAAAAAAAAGCAGCATTATTCGTAGTAGTCAAAAATAGAAACAACCTATATGTCTGTCAATGATGATTGTGTAAATAAAGTGTGATATATTTATACAATGGAATTTTATTCAGTGATGAAAATGAATGAAGTACTGATACAACTTGGAAGACCCTTGAACACATTGTTAAGTGAAAGAAGTAAGTCAGAAAAGACTATTTATTGTATTGATTTTGCTTATATGAAATGTCCAGAATAGGCAAATCCATAGAAAATAGATTCGCCTTTCCAAAGATTGGTGGATGGTTGGGAAGAAATAAGGGGTAATTGTTAAAAGGGTACTGTGTTTCTTTTTGGGGTAATGAAAAGGTTCTAAAGTTGATTGTGGTTATGTTTGCACAACTGTGAATATACTGAAAACCATGGAATTGTATGTACTTTAAACCAGTCAGTTGTATGGTATGTCGATTATATCTTAATTAGGCTGTTAGAGAAACAAAACAAAGGAATGCAAAGATACATGTTAATAGGAAAGATCTTTTGAAAGAATTCAGTAAATTTAGTGGGCGTTTTGATGTTACCAGTGTTAGCATTATGAGTGCATAAACTATACTAAATAAAACAATTAATGAATTGAGCACTCATACAGATCTTTTCTTTTGGCCTCCAGGTCCCTGAGCAGCAGCCTATTACTTTGTGTAGTGGGGTTGAAGACACAAAGCATTATGAGGAAGCCAAGAAATGTGTAGAAGAATTAGCATTGTACTTAAAACCGCTCAGCAGTGCTAGAGGTAAGTTTGTTTTTGTTTCTTATTTAAAGAGTAAAATTGCTTTTTTAAATACTCAGTACATAATCCTGTATAAGTCCTGAGGAATTCCCAAAAAACCTAACTAGAGGTAAATTTGATGCAATTATCCATACTAAGTAAATGTCTACTAAAGAGACTTGTTACCATAAAAATTGTGAGCTATTAAGCAAATGTTAATGAAATTTATCTATTGTAAACTAAACTCATTTTGTGCTAAATATCATTACACAAACCACATCAAATAAAATAGTGAATTTTTAGTTTATGTGATGATGGAAACATTATTCGAATGATGATAATAGCAAATATAACTACTTACTTCAGCAGTGCTTTCCATCATTTGACAATTCTGAATGGTTTGCCTTCTATCCAGTTTTATATGCTATGCTATAGGCGGTATAATAAATATGGAAGTTGCCATTACTGCACAGAAAGGGCTTGCTATTTAATTAGGAAAATAAGGTTAACCACTGTGAAATAATATACCAGAACTCTTAGGACCTCAAGATTTACATTATAAACTAATTATCAATGTTGTCTACTCCTTTTTTCTGTCTTCCTCTATGATTAAAATGAGTAATGGTATATTTAATGTCATAATGAATGCTAAGTGCACATGAGATAACTCATGTATACATTTGTATACTTTAAAAATGTATACTTAAGTAAGCTTTACATGTGTGGTTTTATTTGTTGCTTATTTTAAATACTCTAGTAAGTCCCAGAACTAGTCACATACCCACAAGTTAACCCAACAGAAGAATTACTCCTGGACTGTAAAATTGCATTGTGAACCTAGGAATAACTTCTTTACTCTTTTAAAGGAGTGGGTCTGAACAGCACTACTCAGAGTGTTCTGAGTCGCCCAATGCAGAGGAAGCTTGTGACTCTAGTCCACTGTCAACTCGTGGAAGAAGAAGGCAGGATTCGTGCCATGAGGGCAGCTCGATCTTTAGGTGAACGAACAGTTACAGAGCTCATTCTCCAGCACCAGAATCCTCAGCAACTCTCTTCCAATCTTTGGGCAGCAGTAAGGGCTAGGGGATGCCAGTTCCTTGGACCAGGTACATAATTAACTTTTGGTATTTATTCTGCTGGTAATTCTAAAAGTATGATGTAGGAATTATAAGTGATGTACAAAGCCTAGTTCTTTGCAGTATTTTATTGTTACCAAGTAATATCTTGTTTGATGTTCGTGGCTTGGGCAATTCCATGTAACTTAGTGGACTTACTAGGTGAACTTAGTGAACTTAAAACTTTTCTCTTAATGCCAAAAGTTGTTTCTTTTTTTAATTTTTTAATTTTTCCTTTTTTTCACACCTGTAGCAGGAAGTTCATTCATTTTGATAGAAGTTTTTCTTAAATTTATTAATCACTTTATCTGTTTTCTTTATAAAATATATAGAATGTAATACAAAATTGCTCACAAAAATGGTGTAAAAGTGTATTGCTGGTTAATCTTAACTGTATTGCCAGTTAATTGAATAGCTGCAGAAATGATTAAATATTCCCCTTCTAATAAATGGATTTATCTTATCTATGTACTTGATAAATTTTGGTTTTGCCCAACTTTCCCTAGCAATGCAGGAGGAAGCTTTAAAGTTGGTTCTGCTGGCCTTAGAAGATGGTTCTGCTTTGTCAAGAAAAGTATTGGTTCTCTTTGTGGTGCAAAGATTGGAGCCACGGTTTCCTCAAGCCTCTAAAACTAGCATTGGGCATGTTGTTCAGCTCCTTTATAGAGCCTCCTGTTTCAAGGTATGAACCTACATTAAAGCTCAGCTTGAAAGGAAATATTGTTCTTTCCCCAAAGTTAAGTAGTAAAACTTTGAGTTTAATAAAGTTGCCTGTATCTTTTCAGAAAATCTCAGCAATTTTTCTTTATTCTTTTAAAGAATGTAGATGGGGTCTTATTATAGTTAAATCCTATTATATTGAATTTTTGTATGTTCAATATGGAACAACATAGATCAAGTCAAGGTTTATAGATTTTTGTATTTGAAGAGACTAAGAAACTATATCAATTTCTTACCAAGACTGTGCAGAATTGGTCTGAAGAGAGAGTTATTGAAGCACAAATAAATTTTATTTATTTATTTTTATTTTTTTGAGACAAAGTCTTGCTGTCGCCCAGGCTGGAGTGCAGTGCACGATCTCGGCTCACTGCAACCTCTACCTCCTGCGTTCAAGCGATTCTCCTGTCTCAGCCTCCCGAGTAGCTGGGATTATAGGCAGGGCCACTGCACCTGGCTACTTTTTGTATTTTTGGTAGAGACGGGGTTTCGCCATGTTGGCCGGGCTGGTCTCGAACTCCTGACCTCAGGTGATCTGCCCGCCTCAGCCTCCCAAAGTGCTGGGATTACAAGCGTGAGCCACCGCGCCCAGCCAAATAAATTTTATTCAGAGATTTTCTCCTAGTGTAATTCCACATATACAATAATGAAGTTCCATTTGCCATTTCAGTTTATATGGTAATGCTGGACATAGTCTCTTATCCCAAATTGAATAAGCACCGCCTCAAACATTGCTACTCACTATGTATCATTTATTGTACATCCAGTATTATTTTTCTGACTTTTTTTTTTGAGATGCAGTCTTGCTCTGTCGCCCAGGCTGGAGTGCAGTGGTGTAGTCTTGGCTCACTGCATCCTCTGCCTTCTGGGTCAAGCAATTCTCCTGCCTCCAGCCTTCTAATCATAATCATTATGATTATTATAGTCTAGCATCTCACACTTTACACTTTCTGGTAGTAGCCCATCCCACAAAACTCCATGAAGAATTAAGCCAAGTACAAATTAAATCATTTTTAGAATTACACCAGCATCTGAAGCTCTACAGTCATCAGTCCCACCTAGCTCATTGTCAGGCAATCCCAAGAGTCATAATCCACATTTATGGAGAAGAAACATATTGTTTTTCAGAATATAGAATTGTATTAGTATTTTTTTCTTTTCAAAAATACATATACACACACATACACCTTAAACTGAATGTATATGTTAAAGTATGTCAAATCTTTGGATTTCATTCCAGCACATACAGATTGACTATACAAAAATCCAAAATCCAAAACTTTTTGAACACCAACATGATGCTCACATGCTCATTGGGGCATTTCAGATTTTCAGAGTAAGGATGCTCAAGTGGTTTAATGCAGATATTCTAAAATTTGAAAAAATCTGAAATCTGATAACACTTCTGGCCCAAGCATTTTGGGTAAGAGATTCTCAGCCTGTATTTATTCTTTCTGAAAGACCTATCCAGAAAATGTTGGCCTAAATCCAGCTTGACTCAGAATGGGATGATAGCAATATACCTACCTCAACAAGTTGAGGAGAAAGTATTTTGCAGGCAAATGGTATATTCATTTAATCTTGCTGTTGCTGCTAAATTTGTTACATTAAAAATTATATGTTCGTATAAAGCATAAACTCATTTTTTTGACTTCATTATGAGATTATTTGTGTCTTATTAGGTCACCAAACGTGATGAAGACTCTTCTTTGATGCAGCTGAAAGAAGAATTTAGAACCTATGAAGCTCTGCGGCGAGAACACGACTCCCAGATAGTGCAGATTGCTATGGAAGCAGGCTTACGAATTGCACCGGACCAGTGGTCCTCTTTGCTTTATGGAGACCAGTCTCACAAATCTCATATGCAGTCCATTATTGACAAGGTAGGACCTTTTTTGTTCCTTACTTCTTAGACTAATCTTGGCATTTTGGTAATTCATTTAACAAATGTATATTAAAGTGAATACTGTATAGCTTTTGTAAATTGTATTTATAGCCAGTGTCATGTCATAACCAATCACGTTATAATACCACTTTGTTCATTTAAAGATTTGATTAGTTTATATTTTTTATTTTACTTATTTTATATTTTATTTTATTTTTACTAGAATCACAGAGGTGAAGGCCAACTCTAGAGACCACTCTACATTTAATTTAGAGAAATAGAGTCAAATAGTAAGAGTAACCTAAAAAAAAAATAATGAACATTTACTAAAATCTTAATATGTATCTAGTGGTTTTAAATAATTCATTTAATCCTCTCAACAGCCCTGTATTATCCATTTTAGACAAAGACAAAGGGAAGTTAATATGTTTTTCCAGCATCACATAGATAATAAATGACAGAAGTGGATTTGAACTTGACCATTCTCAGTGTAGAGTACACTAACCTTTTACCAGACTATTCCCCCCCACCTTTTTTTTTTTTTTTTTTCCTATTTCTAAAGATAGAATTCCTTGAATGGGTAATACAGTGAGAATTGGGAAATATGTTTTTTAAATGCTTGGTGTAGGGTGGGCACAGTGGCTGATGCCTGTAATCTCAGCACTTTGAGAGGCCAAGGTGGGGGGATTGCTTGAGGCCAGGAGTTCAGGCACAGCCTGGGAAACATTGGGACACTCATCTCTACCAAAAAAAAAAAAAAAAATAGCCAGGTGTGGTGGTAGGCGCCTATAGTCTCAGCTACCTGGGAGGCTATGGTGGGAGAATCCCTTGAGCTCAGGAGTTTGAGGGTGCAGTGAGCTATGTTAGCACCTCGGCAACAGAGTGAGACCCTGTCTCTTTAGGGGGGATAAAAAGGCGGTACATAATTTTCAGTTACAATGTAGGTTGTTTACTCTGCTCTATAAGTCTTCCCTGGATACCTTTAACCAGACTTTACCTGCAACTCTTAGGTTTGGACAGGAGCTTGTATCGGAAGTTTTGCAACTGATTTATAATTTACGGAAACGCTTAACGCTTAGTAATGATCTATTAAAGGAGTACCTTTCTACCTCTGAAGAGAAACTTGGCTTTTTTTGTTTGTTTGTTTGTTTGAGACGGAGTCTCACCCTGTCACCCAAGCTGGAGTGCAATGGCACTATCTCGGCTCACTGCAATCTCTGTCTCCCAGGTTCAAGCGATTCTCCTGCCTCAGCCTCCCAAGTAGCTGGGATTACAGGCACGCGCTACCACACCCTGTACCACGCCCAAATTTTTTGTATCTTTAGTAGAGACGGGGTTTCACCATGTTGGCCAGGCTGGTTTCGAACTCCTGACATTGTCATCTGCCCACCACAGCCTCCCAAAGTGCTAGGATTACAGGCGTGAGCCACCGTGCCTGGCCTGGCTTGGCTTGTCTTTTATAAAGATTCTACAAGGTGGTTAATCTTGTCTGAACTGAACTGTGTAACTAGGTGTATATCCTACAGTAATTTTCTCATATCACACGCAGTGCTTTAAATTTAATATCCAGAGACCTTTGTACAACAAACTGGTAAACTTTGCAGTGTGTGTGATATTTTATAGAGCAATAGAACTTTCTGTAATCATGAAAATGTTCTGTGTATGCACTGTCCAATATGGTGATCACTAGTCACACACGGCCATTAAGCATTTGAAATGTGACTTTTGCAACCGATGAACTGAAATTTTTATTTCATTTAATTAACTTAAATTTAAATAGCCACATATTGCCAAGGTTACCATATTGGATAATACAAAAGAGAATTTATTAAAAGTGATGAGGAAAGCACTAATTCTAGTAAATTAATGGGGAGAGAAACAGGAATTAACAATTCACAAAGAAGACTCATCAGTATATCTAATTGATGGTAGGCTGAATCGAGAGAGGTCTCACATTTGAAGAATGTGACAGCAGAGGCAATACAGTACACAATGTGCCAAGCTCTGGATGCAGAGAAGTACAGAATTTATTTGGGTAGCAAGTAATCTACTCTGGCCAAAGTGTAGGGTATATGGGAAGATAAAAATTAAACTTAATAAATCGCAAAAATGATTGTGATATAAATAATCTTTATATTTAAAGGATTATCTGACCTTTGGGAAAGTTAACATTTATCTTTTTTAAGTTGCAGACTCCAGCCTCTTTTGCACAGAGTGTTCAGGAACTAACAATTGCTCTCCAGCGGACTGGAGACCCAGCAAACTTGAACCGACTAAGACCCCATTTGGAGCTGTTAGCAAACATTGACCCTAGTCCAGGTAAACCCACGGGAAATTAATGGACTATCTTATATGTGCCTTTCGTGCTGCTCAATGATTCTTTAATTATCTTTTGTTGTTCCTCTAGGGTTTCCCAAAGTAGTTACTCCAGATCTTTTTTACAGTATTTTAAGTTTCCATTTTAAATCTTTTCCCTCTTTATCTCAGGTTAGTTCACTTTAATATTTATTTAATACTTTTTATACTGTTGCTCATTTCATCAGGAAAATAGATTTCTCTGGGCTTCTTTATGTTTCTTCTTTCTCCCGTCACAAAATTGTGTTGTATTTTACCATTCTTACCTCTTCCAAATCTCATCTTTCTCATTTTTTTCTGTATTATGTATCCTTAGTTGCATTTCCTTGATCCTGTTTTTGCCCTCTCCATGATATCTTGTTCCTTCAAGTATCCTGTCTTGTATATCTTTACTTAGGCTTTTTCTGCTCCTTCTCCGTAACCTGAAAATATACCCAACCTTCATTTTTCAACTTGCACTTACATCTAAGTTATTTTAGCTTCTCTGTGTTTATTCCTACTACTGATCTGAAGCTCTCTTAATATTCACTAGTAGATTCCCAGTCTCTGATTCCAAAAGCTTTGTCTTAGTCTTTAAATCACTCCCATTTGTTTTCAGCATTTGGATAATGTTGTTGAGCACTTTTTTGATATCTTTCTGTGATCTCATAGTTCTCTTCTGACCTGAGTGCTACTTCTGTCTTATTTGTACCATGCTTTCCCCTCCTACCCACTAAAGAGTAGGCAGGTTATGCTCTTGGAATTTTGTTTTCTCTACATGCTCTGATGGTGGTTATTCATTCTTAGCATCAGGTATTACCTTAGTGTAGAATACAGACTCCCAAATATCTCTATCACTATTATCTCTGCATCACTCCAGATACATCTCCCAGTGCTTGCTGAGATTCCCCATCGTGTCCTCTGAGTGCTTCAAAGCAAGCCCATCATTTGATACTTCCTCTTCCTTTAATGTTTCCTCTTTCTGATAATGACCTCATTCTCTGAGGTATGTAAGTTTAAAACCTTAATGTTTTGTCTTGTCTCATCTTTTCCTTTCACTTGTTCTACATACTGTTTCATACAATAGGATTTATCTGTTCTTCTTTCACAATACCCCTATATCCCCTGCTTATAATTAATTCCTTTGAGAGCCTCCTTTTTCCTGAGACTGAATGTCTTCCAAGTTCCTCTACTATGAGTTCCTCCAATCCAGTCTACTTACTGCTGTAAAAGAAATCACATCCCTGGCCGGACACAGTGGCTTACGCCTGTAATCCCAGCACTTTGGGAGGCTGAGGCGGGCGGATCACGAGGTCAGGAGATCGAGACCATCCTGGCCAGCACGGTGAAACCCCGTCTCTACTAAAAATACAAAAAAAATTAGCTGGGCATGGTGGCGGGCGCCTGTAGTCCCAGCTACTCGGGAGGCTGAGGCAGGAGAGTGGTGTGAACCCGGGCGGCAGAGTTTGCAGTGAGCCGAGACTGCACCACTGCACTCCAGCCTGGGCAACAGAGCGAGACTCCGTCTCAAAAAAAAAAAAAAAGAAATCACATCCCTGATCTTCCTTCCACACTCATAAACTTTCATTGTTTGTAGAATTGCTTACGGAATAAGGTTTGACACTCTTGACTATGGCATTCAGAGCCCTCTTAGTTTTTTATCAGCCTACTTTTATAGATCTGCTCCCAAAATTGCTTAGTAAACCAGATCAATGTTACTAGAATATATAGTGATTTTTTTCCCTGACTGCTGTGCTTTGATCATCCTGAGCAGTCAAAAGAGAACTTTCACAAGTTCCTAAACCATTTTTGACCCCATTTCTCATCTACCTACCACTTCATTTCTTTTTTTGGCACACTCTTGAACTCAACTCCAGTCAGGCATTTATCTCCACTGCTCTATCCAAACTTATTTTGTCAAGGTCATAAATTACTTCCATGTAGCTAATTCCAAAAGTCAGTTCTCAGTTCTTACTGTACTTGATTTAGCAGCATTTAACTTTTTTTTTTTTTTTGGAGATACAGTTTCACTCTGTCCCCCAGGCTGGAGTGCAATGGCAAGATCTCGGTTCACTGCAACCTCTGCCTCCCAGGTTCAAGCAATTCTTGTCCCGAGTAGCTAGGATTACAGGCGTGTACCACCACATCCAGCTAATTTATTATTCTTATTATTCTTATTATTTATTTTTAGTATCTTTAGTAGAAACAGGGTTTCACCATCTTGGCCAGGCTGTTCTCAAACTCCTGAACTCAGGTGACCCGCCTGCCTCAGCCTCCCAAAGTGCTAGGATTACAGGCATGAGCCACCATGCCTGGCCATTGTTCTGTACTCTCTCTTCCTTGAAATGCTTTTTTCTTGGCTTCTAGGCTACTAATTCTCTTCTTTATTGGACTCTCCTCAGCATCCTCTGCTTTCTCATCTTCATATCCTGTACTCTTTGGAGTGTTCTCAGAGTTTAATCCTATACCTATTTCCTAGATAATCTTATCTATCCCATAGCTTCAAATATAATTTATGTAACTCACAAATTTACTGTATTTTTATCAGTTCTGAGGTTCATAATTATTTCAGATCTTAGCATTTCTGAAATTGGAATGCATTTGTATGAAGACATATTATAATTAACAACCTTTTTTTTCTTTGTTGGCACATAAAGTAGTACGTATTACAATTGATAGTCTTTTAGAATTTGAAATATATATCCAGCCCATGCCTTTTTCCTGAACTTGTATATAAAACTGCTTTCTCGGCTGGGTGCAGTGGCTCACGCCTGTAATCCCAGCACTTTGGGAGGCCAAGGCGGGCGGATCACAAGGTCAAGAGATCAAGACCATCCTGGCCAACATGGTGAAACCCCGTCTCTACTAAAAATACAAAAACCAGCTGGGCGTGGTGGCAGGCACCTGTAGTCCCAGCTACTTGGGAGGCTGAGACAGGAGAATTGCTTGAACCCGGAAGATGGAGGTTGCAGTGAGCAGAGATCATGCCACTGCACTCCAGCCTGATGACAGAGCGAGACTCCATCAAAAAAAACAAAACAAAACTGCTTTCTCAGCATCTATCATCTTATATCTGATAAGCATTTCAAACTGAATCTATCTAAAAATGAGCTCTCCCCTGCCATCCTGTTTGTGGCAACTCTGTCATTCCAGTTGCTTAGTCCAAAAACCTCTTCTTTCTCTCATAATGTATACCTGATCCATTAGCAAATTCTGTAGGCCCTACCTTTAAAATCCATCCAGAATCCATCTACCTTCACTGCTACCATCCCCATCTCTCAGGGGATTATGGAATAGCCTCCTGTTGTCTGTCTGATTTTAACAAAAGAGCCGGAGCGACCCTGTCACCCTCTGCTCATAAATTCTCCTGTGGCTTTCTGTCAACTCAGTAAAACCCAGTATCCTTCCCATGATCTATAGGGCCTCATGTGATCTGGTCTTCTACTACCTCTCTCAAACCTCATTTCCTACCCTTTTTTTCACTTAATTCCCTCCTCTCTGATTCCACCTCCATGCAACATGCCAGGCACACTTCTTACATCAAGGACTTTGCACTTATTCTTCCCTCTAACTTGGATGTTTTTCCCTTGGTATATTATTCTGCATGTCAAGAGGAATTAGTTACAGAATATTCTTTGATTATAGGGCCTTTTGTAGTTTTTGTGGTGTGTTGTATGGAAACATACATATAGCTGTATTGAACATTATACAAAACAAATATTAGAAGATAATTTATATATTTGAAAGTCTCCAGTAGGCACACTTAAACCCTTCTTTCAGGTCTTTAATCAAATGTAACCTTCTCAAGGAGGACTTTTCTGGCCTCTGTCTAAATTTTTTTTTTTTTTTGAGACAGTCTCCCTCTATTGACCAGGCTGGAGTGCAGTGGTGCAATCTCAGCTCACTGCAACCTCCGCCTCCCAGGTTGAAGTGATTCTCCTACCTTAGCTTCCGGAGTAGCTGGGACTACAGGCGTGTGCCACCATGCCCAGCTAATTTTTTTGTATTTTTAGTAGAGCGCAGTGGCTCATGCCTGTAATCCCAGCACTTTGGAAGGCCAAGACAGGTGGATTGCCTCTGTCTAAAATTTTACACATTGGCCCCACTTCTCTTCTTCGCTCTATTTTTTGAATTCAACATTATCTAAATACTACTGTATATTTTGCTTATTTGTCTTGGTTATTATCTGGCTCTTCTCCTTGAATATAATGGGGATTTTTGTTTTAATCACTATTGCTTACCCAACAACTAGAACAATAACTCAAGATTTAGCAAGTGTTCCAAAAACTACTTTTTTGAATACTTGTTTTCTTCACCTTTTTTCCTTTTCAGTTTCCATGTGTCCTTCAAAGCCCAGTTCAAATGCCATCCCCTAGAATTCTTTCAGGGTGTCTGAGCAAGAAGTTATCTCTACATCTCTCTTCTTGTTTCATTTTACATATTTCTTTTAAAGAATATATTTAGCCTTATAGTTAATTTTTCTTTTATAAATCATAGTGCTGACACTGGGCAAATACCTACTAAATGAAGAAAACATGTAGCAGAGTTACTTGATATGATAGTTCTTCTATTAAACTTTTTTTTTTTTTTTTTGAGATGGAGTTTCGCTCTGTCACCAGGATGGAGTGCAGTGGTGCGATCTCGGCTCACTGCAACCTCTGCCTCCCGGGTTCAAGCGATTCTCCTGCCTCAGCCTCCTAAGTAGCTGGGACTATAGGCGCGTGCCACCATGCCTGGGTAATTTTTGTATTTTTAGTAGAGACGGGGTTTCACAATGCTGGCCAGGATGGTCTCCATCTCTTGATCTTGTGATCTGCCCACCTCGGCCTGCAAAAGTGCTGAGATTACAGGCCTGAGCCACTGTGCCCGGCTTATTAAACTTTTTAAGCTTTTTGTTTACCAAAACTTTATTTATATAAAAGTTCAAAATAAACATGCAAATTGACTAACTGTAGGCAGTCCTCAGTTTTGTTTAGTCCACACAGTGTTGATCTGAGCAATGGTCTAAATTTCTTAGATGCCAACATTTTAAAACTGGGAAATTTTTACTTAAAAATCTCAAGTTTCAGGTTTCCCTGGGAAACAGTGAATGTATCTGGCAGTGCCAGCCTTGCATCATCACATAACAACAATCATCTAAAGCTGAGTTATAACCATACTCTTAGATGAGGGACATGCTCCCCAGTTCAGCAGTCCCTGTCACTCGTTGTTGTCTCCTCAACACTGAGAGTCTAATGACAGTTACCACTATTGTGTGGCCTATTTACCTCTTTCATGTTACCTTTCTTGTTCCTATGGTTATTTCAGTTTGCAACCCCAGCTTTGAAAGAATATGTCCATTCCTTTAAAATGATGGTTAGGTGAATAAGCTATTATCTAAAAAGCTAAGGTGTGAAGCTTGATTTCACTGAAATGTTGTCAAGTAACTCTTATTAATTTGATATTAGGGAAAATTTTGAGTAACATTAGAGTTTAAAACATTATCATTGGTTGTATAGATGCTCCTCCTCCTACTTGGGAACAGCTGGAAAATGGGCTGGTTGCTGTGCGTACAGTGGTACATGGGCTGGTTGATTATATCCAGAACCACAGCAAAAAAGGAGCAGATCAGCAGCAGGTAAGGAAGCTGTTTAAAACTTAGAGTTAACCCACTGTGGATATGCCTTAAAACTATAGGTAAACCACTGTGGATATACCTACAGATACAAAGCCAAAAAGATGACATGAATATTTTGAGACTCTGAGTATAGAAACTGTAAATTACCTTGGCATGGTTAACAGTTTACTGCATTAGGCTGATAACTTTATCTGACAATATTGACATTAAATAATCCTTATTGATCTGATGTCCTGCTGGGGTCAGTCTTCACATTGGATATGGCAGCATTTGATGGAGAAAATGGATTCAGTGCTGAAGTTTATTCCATTTATATAAGATTATTATTCTCTTTAGTTTGTTTAACATTTTGGTCTGACAATAAGTATCACTTTTTAGTGCTAATACTGTGTCTTTCCAATACTGTTCAAATTTCTATAGATTTTCTTATTAATATTTTAAGATTTTTTTCATTCATAATGTCTTATGCCATTGGGCCAAATTTCCCTCAAAGTTTTTAGATGAAAATACGATGGTAGAATATAATAACTTCTTATAGCTAGAGTTTTAAATTTTATTCCCAGTAATTTTATTTTGCTCTCAGGATTTATATTAGGTTCATTAGATCTTTTATTTTGCAGTAGTAAGCCTGTGAACGTAAAACTCTTAATTTACCTGGTTCAGGTAAATATAAATAGGTTACTCAGTATTCCTTTTTGCTTAAGAGGCAAGAAATATAAAAATTATCCTGCTAAGTAAAATAATCTGGATATGATTTTCCTAACCTATCTAACACAGGTCAAAGCTTTATTTATGAACAGGCATAAAAGAAAGGAGAACCTACAGTTTTTAACTCTCTGTTTCATTAGACATCTTGAAGAAAATAACAAGCGTAATGAGACTAACCTTTAAAGTCTGCCATATAGTGATAAAATACACTAAATTTTGTCCAGTTTAGTGTTGTGTCTCATATTTCATTAACTTTCAAATCCATCCTCCTGCCTTATCCTTGAGTTATAAATAATAAGTGTCATTTGTACTTTTGGAACTATTTTAAGTTCTTCGTATATTATTCTGCATGTCAAGAAGAATTAGTTACAGAATATTCTTTGATTATAGGGCCTTTTGTAGTTTTTGTGGTATGTTGTATGGAAACATACATATAGCTATATTGAACATTGTACAAAACAAATATTAGAAGATAATTTATATATTTGAAAGTCTTAAACTACAGTGGTTTGTTTTTTCATTATAAAATGTGGAAATGGGCTGGGCACAGTGGCTCACACCTGTAATCCCAAGCACTTTGGGAGGCTGAGGCAGGCGGATCATTTGAGGTCAGGAGTTTGAGACCAGCCTGGCTAACATGATGAAACCCTGTCTCTACTAAAAATACAAAAATTAGCCAGGTGCGGTGGTGGACACCTGTAATCCCAGCTACTCAGGAGGCTGAGGCAGGAGAATCGCTTGAGCCGGGGAGGTGGAAGTTGCAGTGAGCCAAGATTGCGCCGCTGCCCTCCAGCCCGGGCAACAGAGTAAGACTCCTTCTCAAAAAAAAAAAAAAAAAAGTGGAAATGAGATCATAGTGTCCCCATGAGCTTTTTCTTTTTCCATGTAATACAAGTATAAGAATGCCCATGAGATTTATTCAAGAATTTATATTATGCTACTTGTTTGAGAATTAATATCAACATATCAGAAAAATTAGGACTACCTTCTTTGTTTTTGCTTTATTTACATTTGGACTTTGAAACTTCAGACAGAATGACTTTCCAGCACTTTTGCTCTTGGTAATCTAAATAAATATGTGAATTACTTATCTAGATTATCAAGATCCTAAAATGACAACACAAAATTTATGTTTTTTTGTGGGGGGTTATTACACATCTAATGTTTTGATTTTGGTTTTAGCCTCCACAGCATAGCAAATACAAAACATACATGTGTCGAGATATGAAGCAGAGAGGAGGATGCCCTCGTGGGGCCAGCTGTACATTTGCACACTCACAGGAGGAACTGGAAAAGTAAGTGTGAAAGTCAGGAGACTTTGGAATAAGGTGTAAGTGGAATAATTCGCTGACATACAGAAATACAGAAAGAGTAGCTGCTTTATCTTAAATGAATAGGACATTTTTAGAATGTAACACAGCTTGAACATTCCTATTCTGAAAATCTGAAATGCTTCAAAATCCAAAAATGCTTGAAAGCCAACTTGACACCACAAGTTGAAAATTCCACACTTGACCTTGTGATGGATAGCAGTCAAAACTTCATGCACAAAATTATTTAAAATAATGTATAAAATTACTTTCAGACTATGTGTAAAAGATGTATATGAAATATAAATGAATTTCGTGTTATATATTTGGGTCTTATCCCCAAGACATCTCCTTATGTATATGCAAATATTCCAAAATCCAAGACAAATCCAAAACTTGAAACACTTCTGGTCTCAAGCATTTCGGGTAAGAGATATTCAACCTGTACATAATTTTTAAAAATGAAAAGCAGTTTCTTCAGCTTTTATTGCATCATGCCTATAGATAGGAAACTATTTTATGATTAGCTAAATCTAAAAGTGGGTCATTTTCACTACAAAAAAAATTAAAATTATAATAATTTTAATCAATTTTAACTTAATTTAACTAATTGCATGATGTATTTCCAGTGGAAAATTTTGCCCTTGGCTCAGTTTAACAGATTCTTTTAAACTTCAAGGACAAGATAATTTCAGGGATGTTAAATTTTTCAGCTCTTTGAAGAAAGAAAGGAAAAACCTCTTTTTTTTATTTTTATTTTATTTTATTTTATTTTTTAAAAATAGAGACAGGGTCTCCCTATGTTGCCCAGGCTGGTCTCAAACTCCTGGGCTTAAGGGAGCCTCCTGCCTTGGCCTCCCAAAGTGCTAGGATTACAAGCAGGAGCCACCACACCCACCGCCTCTTAATTTATTTATAAATCCGATGTAACACTTTCATTAAATTTGACAAAGATAACACAATTAAAACTGCAAATCTACTGCAAGTATTAATATTAAAAATCTCAAAAATTTAAATATAATTCAGTAATACATTATAATAGATGCCATGTCTATGGGCATAACACCCTGAATCCACCTGAGCTCATCTGATCTCGGAAGCTAAGCATGGTCAGGCCCAGTTAGTACTTGGATGGGAGACTACCTGGGAATATTGGGTGCTGTAGGTTTTTTTTTTTAAAATATAAATAATATAATTTTTTTTTAAAGAAAAGAAAATAGATGCCATGACTCTGCAAAAGTAGTACAATATAATTATCACAACTTAGAAAATAACATGATAATATCCAAAAAATGCCAAAGGCCTTTGAATAAAATTGAATGTCAATTAAAAATCAAATTCCAGCCAGGCGCCGGTGGCTCCCAGCACTTTGGGAGGCTGAAGCGGGTGGATCACAAGGTCAAGAGATTGAGACCATCCTGGCCAACATTGTGAAACCCCGTCTCTACTAAAAACACAAAAATTAGCTGGGTGTGGTGGCATGCGCCTGTAGACCAAGCTACTCGGGAGGCTGAGGCAGGAGAATCGCTTGAACCCGGGAGGTGGAGGTTGCAGTGAGCCGAGATTGCACCATAGCACTCCAGCCTGAACGACAGTGCGAGACTCTGTCTCCAAAAAAAAAAAAAAAAAAAAATCAAAATTCCTTAATACAACAGAAATGCCATACTTTCTCAGCATGGTAATAAATTATATTGTAAATCAGAAGCCAACATAATAGTATGATGCTTAATTAGTAAAATATTCTATTCACTCTCATTAAAGTCAAGGATAAAGCAAAATTTTCTGCTAGTAATTAGTAGTAAAATTTTCTACCACTGTTATTTAACATTGTGGAAGTAGTAGCTAATGTATGTAAGAAAGAATAACATAGCCATAAAATTATTGGGAAAAACTTTAGTACTAGAAACAAAAGAAATGAGAATTTAGTAAGATGGCAAATTTTAAAAATCACAAACATGAATTGCCCTCATGTAAACTAAAAAGAGAAACATAACCAGTTTAAAAATAAGTTAAAATTAAGGATCTCTTCCAGGGTGTATATAAATTGAACCAATAAATTACCTAGGAACATAAGAGAAATATTGAGTAAACATACTGTGTTCTTGGATAAGGTTTGATGCTATAAAAGTTTCATTTTCCCATAAACAACAAATTCCAAGAAATCCGAATTTAAATCTCACCATGATGATGTTAAGATCCTATCAAAAATTCACTTGTAAAGAATAAATAGGTACAAATAGCAAGGAAAATTCTGAAAATTCTGGAAAAGAAGTTTTAGACAGGAACTAGACTAATAACTATTTACCTGTATTATGGACTACAGTGAATAAAAGACTTTAGTCTTTTGCGTAGGAATAGATAGATTAATGAAATGCAATAGAGAATCTAGGAGGAGTTTGAGATGCATATAGGAGCTTAGCATATGTGCTAAAGGTGGCATTTCACATCAGTGACCAAATGAATGATGGAAAATAACTGTCACCTATTTGAAAAATAGAGCTGGATTCTTACCACAATCTTTATACTAAAATGAACTCTAGATGTATAAGAGATTTAAATATTTAGGAAGGCAAGAAACCACAGAGTAGTTAAGAGGATTTTTGTTTGTTTGTTTTTAGTTGTTAAATAAGGAAAGAAGGAAAAGATTTTTTTAAGAACTGCAACCCAGCATCCATAAAGGAAAAGATTGATAAATTTGATTACATAAAAATTATAAAACTAAGGTATGGTACAAATACAGTTTTTTATAAAAAGCTTGGTGAGGAAATGACACACAGAGGGCTGATATCCTAACATAAAATGAGCTCTTACAAGTCTGTAGGAAGGAGAAGAACCAATAGATTTATGGATCATAAACATAGTTTACAGAAGAAATACTAAGGGCCAATTATCCTGTGAAACTATGTTCAATCTCACTAGTTGTTAAAGAAATGCAAATTAAAGCAACTTAGTATTTTTGGACTACCAAATTAACAAGACCAATGCTACCCAGTATTTGATGAGGTTTTGAAAGACATTTTTCTTCATGATCAGTAGGACTTAAAATAGTTTTAGAGAGCAGTATGACATAAAAATTTCTAATTTGCATGCTCTTTGACCTCATTCTGCCTTTGCTTATTTGGTTATTCACACAGGGTGCAAGTACATGTTCATAATTATCTGTTACTTTTTTTTTGAGACAGGGTCTTACTCTGTCTCCCAGGCTGGAGTGCAGTGATGCAATCATGGCCCACTGCAGCCTCGACTTCCAGGCTCCAATGATCCTCTCACCTCAGCCTCCCGAGAAGCTGGGACCACAGGTGCATGCCACCATGCCCAGCTAATTTTTGTATTTTTGGTAGAGACAGTTTTCCCATGTTTCCCAGGCTGTTCTTGAATGCCTGAGCTCAAGTGAATCCACCCACCTCAGCCTCCCAAAGTGCTGGGATTACAGGCGTGAGCCATTGTGCCCAGCACATTATTTTAATAGCCAAAAAAACCCAACCAGCCTAAAATGAACTGACATAAAGGGATGTCTAAGATTATTAAGTGGAGGGAAAAATTAGCAGTAATATATGACTCAGCTGCTGCAAATAATAATCTTATATGAATATAAAGCTAATGTATAAAGGAACAATTCCATATAATGATACACTAGACTTTCAACAATAATTATCCCTGAGGGGTAGTTTTCTCCCCAACCTCAGAAATTTGTCAGTTTTGGGAAACGTGGAAAAATAGCATTATTACTCTGATGGGGTTTTATTTATTTTTTTATTTACTTTTTTTTTTGTTTTTTGAGACAGGGTCTCGCTCTGTCGCCCAGGCTGGAGTGCAGTGGCACAATCTCGGCTCACTGCAACCTCCGCCTCCCGGGCTCAAGCAATTCTCCTGTCTCAGCCTCCTGAGTAGCTGGGACTACAGGTGCCTGCCACCACACCCAGCTAATTTTTGTATTTTTAGTAGAGACGGGGTTTCACCATATTGGTCAGGCTGGTCTCGACTCCTGACCTCAGGTGATCTGCCCGCCTCGGCCTCCCAAAGTGCTGGGATTACAGGTATGAGCCACCACGCCAAGCCGAGGTTTTATTTTTCAAAATAAAAATGCATTAGCAGTTGTAAATGGACTTGCTTTCATTGTTGAGGAACAAAGATCCTGGAGTCTGATGGCTTATATTTTTTCCTTTGGTTAGATTTCAGAATCGATGTGCTTGTTGTACCACAGCATCTCTTTAAACCTAGGCAATTATTCTGTATTGGTTCCATTAACCTACTTTTAAAATAACTTTAATTTTGTATTGGCATACATAACATCAGCATCTCTGAAGCAGTTCTAATAAAAGTCACTATCCTTAATTGCTTAAATTTTTTTTTGAAACAGGGTCTCACTGTGTTGCCCAGGCTGGAGTACAGTGGTGCAATCTTGGCTCACTGCAACCTCTGCCTCAGGCTCAAGTGATCCTCCAGCCTCAACCTCCCGAGTAGCTGGGACCACAGGCATGCACCACCACACCCGGTTAAGTTTTTATATTTTTGGTAAAGACAAGGTTTCACCATGTTGCTCAGGCTAGTCTCAAACTCCTGAGCTCAAGTGATTCGCCCGCTTCAGCCTCCCAGAGTACTGGGATTACTGGTGTGAGCCACAGTGCCTGGCTGCTTAAATTTTTTAACAGAGTAAATGATAAATGTTTCACAGTGCATACTGGCTTTGTTTTTCTTTTATTCCTAATTTTTTAACATTGGCTCATTGTATCCCAAGGCATTTGAGGGAGAGCTGAAGTAAAATATTTCAGAAACTATCTTCTAAAGATTTTTCTACTAGCTTCTCCAATAAGTTTTAGAAATACAAATGTCCACAGAAATATATTATAGCAAAAATATTAATAGCATAATTTATAATATGACAAATGTTACTCTTTTTTTTGAGACAGAATTTCGCTTTATCGCCAGGCTGGAGTTCAGTGGTGTGATCTCGGCTCACTGCAACCGCTGTCTCCCAGGCTCAAGTGATTCTCCTGCCTTAGTCTCCCTAGTAGTTGGGACCATAGGCACACGCCACCACACCCAGCTAATTTTTGTATTTTTATTAGAGACGGAGCTTCACCATGTTGGCCAGACTGGTCTCGATCTTAACCTCGTGATCCGCTTGCCTCGGCCTCCCAAAGTGCTGGGATTACAGGCATGAGCCACAGCACCCGGCCTATGTTACACATTTTTATGAGGAATTTTATACTTAATATGTCTTGCTGCTAGAGATTTTATGCAAAATATACACACTGATAGAGTTAATGTTTCAAGAGAGAATATTTCTAGAAAATAATATTAAGTACATTTTAGTTCTTGGCTTTGCTTTTATATTTGCTTTTTGATATGTGCCTATGCTTTTTATATAGATTTCGTAAAATGAATAAGCGCCTGGTTCCGAGAAGACCCTTGAGTGCCTCTTTGGGTCAACTTAATGAGGTGGGCCTGCCTTCAGCAGCTATCCTTCCAGATGAAGGTGCAGTGGATCTCCCTAGCAGAAAACCTCCTGCTCTGCCAAATGGAATTGTATCAACAGGGAATACAGTAACACAGCTTATTCCGCGAGGGACAGACCCCAGCTATGATTCTAGTCTGAAACCAGGAAAAATAGATCATCTGAGCAGTAGTGCTCCTGGATCCCCTCCTGACCTGTACGTCATTTTTCTAACTCTTATTTCAAAATTTCTTCTTCATAAAGTCGAAGGAAGATAGAATAATTAATGTTTGGGATTTAAAAAAAAAACAACCCTGATTATTTTTTTTTGGCCTTTATTTTGTTGCTTTTTTATTTCCCATGCTAGTGTTTTTTAAGAAACAATTAGCATAGCCAGGCATGGTGGCACATGCCTATAATCCCAGCACTTTGGGAGGCTGAGGTGGACGGGTCACTTGAGGCCAGGAGTTCGAGACCAGCCTGGCCAACATGGTGAAACCCATTTCTACTAAAAATACAAAAATTAGCCAGGCATGGTGGCACATGCCTGTAATCCCAGCTACTTGGGAAGCTGAAGCATGAGAATTGCTTGAACCCAGGAGGCGGAGGTTGCAGTGAGCCGAGATTGCACCACTGCACTCCAGCCTGGGTGACAGAGCGACAGAGCGAGACTCTGTCTCAAAAAAAAAAGAAAAGAAACAATTAACATAGGGGAAATAAGATTAAAAAATTGCAAATTTTGTAGAAGGGAGGACTATTAGAATAAGTGAGTTTCCCAAATTGTAGCAATCTTTTTTACTTGTAACAATTTATGCACATGAGAAGTATTTTTTAAACAACTTCCATAATATTATTCCCTTAGGCTAGAATCTGTTCCTAAGAGTATTTCTGCCTTACCTGTGAATCCACATCCTATACCTCCAAGGGGGCCAGCAGATCTGCCTCCAATGCCTGTTACCAAACCACTTCAGATGGTACCTCGAGGTTCTCAGTTATATCCAGCACAACAGACGGATGTTTATTATCAGGATCCTCGAGGAGCGGCTCCGCCATTTGAACCAGCACCTTATCAGCAGGGTAACGATTTTAAATTTATATTGCTCACTTTTCTTAGGAATTATCAGAACTGTTCTTCAGGTGAGAGTGATCATTTACACAGTAGCCTCTTTAAGATAAGTAAATGTATAAATGCATTTTTTAATACTTTGGAAAAATTGAGATTTTATGATTAAATACTATGAAATAAATGAAACAAAGTAATAAAAATCAAACCACCATATCTACGAAAAGCAGTTGCATAATACATGTGTTCATATATAATATTTATGGAAATAACAAGTTACACAAGTAGGCAATGGAAATTTGCTGAGTAAGGTAGCATATATTCTCCTGACCAAAATTTTCTTCAAGCATGAAAAAAGAATTAATATTATAGTGTGTGTAAATTAAACACCCACAGTACATTTTTCTTCTTTTAATTATTATTTTTCTGGGCCCTGTAATATATATGAAAAAATGCAGCATACACACCTTTAGAGAGTTTACAGAATAGAATAAATAATGGTAAAGAATAGAAAACTATATGCATGAGTAGTAGATGCATGTGTGTGGTGTTTATGTATGTGTTAAAAATTAAGTGATCTGTTGTGGTTAATATTAGCTTGATAGAGATTGACTGAAAGACTCAAGGGAGATCATTGAGAACTTGAGGAATCAAAAAGACTTAATGGAAGAAATGCCCTAAATAGAGGTATTTGGAATAGAAAAAAAAAGTTATGAATGGATTGGAAAAATGAGAGTTGAGTTAGGAGGCTGTTAATCCTGGTGTGAGTACTGACGAATTAGTGTGGTGGGAAAGGAGAAGAAGGGATTTCAAAAATAGACAAATTTGAAAATTAGCCAGCTTTAATGATAATACCAGGTATGGAGAATGAAGGAAAGAAAATAAACTAACGTTTTACATATATAGTTTATATGTAAAATAAACACTGAATGATTTTAAGTGTTGGATCTCTCTGTCAGAAGCAGTATAGTACTATAATTTTTAAAATGGCAATAGATTAAAAGTGCTGTCTTCTTTTTCCGAGTCTGTCATTTAATTTTGAATCATGTTGTCTTCTCTACATTCATTCATGAGAATGTTTTTTAATTGATATGGCATTACTAATTCATGCAAAATATGATAAAACGTGATTTGTATCTTCCTTTGACCATCCATTATAGGAAAAAATGCAACTCTTTTTGTAGCCTGGTTTCAATTTTAGGTAAATTATTTTAGCTATATTAAGCAGAAAGAGATTTAGTGCAGGAGTTAGGTGCCTGCCATATTGGTGGAGGTACTAAAGAAGCAAACAGTGCTCCAGAGTTAGCTGCCAAGAGAACTTGTTACAATGAGGAAGCAGTAGAAGTAGAAACTTCTGTCCTAACTGCTTAATTCCAAGATCACGTCATTTGAGGCAAAAGTTGGAAAACTGAGAAACTATTGACACAACTGTTGTCTCAAGAACTGTAGAGCCAAGCAGTAGCTACTAATCTGCGCCAGCAAAATTGGCCTTTTGTGTTCCATGTCTCCTCCCAGTTATTTCAGTTTCAAATTCAAAACTCATGCAAGTGATTGATTTGTGGAACCTGACTTCAAGAATATCTGGGAAATGTAGTTTTTTTGTTTTCCAGTGTCTTCATTGCATTAAGACACACCAGAAAGAGGGTCAAACAATGAGAGCCAATCTACTATTATAGATTATAAGTAGGGTAGTTTTTTCAATGACTTTTACAGATAATTTTTGCTTATTTTTTAAAAAGCTAACCTGATTATATAAGCAGATGGAAAACTCCTAAAGAAATAAGTAGATTATCAATACTTTAGTGTTTCAGTATTTTAAAAGGTAAAATCTTACATAGAAAACTAAATTGGCTCATTATTTGCTTTTGGGTCCTCTTTTGTATTGTGCAGGTATGTATTATACTCCACCACCACAATGTGTGTCCCGCTTTGTCCGACCTCCACCATCTGCTCCTGAACCTGCTCCTCCCTACTTGGATCATTATCCACCCTACCTCCAAGAACGTGTTGTAAACTCTCAGTATGGCACACAGCCACAGCAGTACCCACCTATATACCCATCTCACTATGATGGCCGTCGAGTGTACCCTGCTCCGTCTTACACAAGAGAAGAGATATTCCGAGAAAGCCCTATACCCATTGAGATTCCACCTGCAGCAGTACCATCGTATGTACCAGAATCCAGAGAAAGATACCAACAGATCGAGAGTTACTATCCAGTGGCTCCTCATCCAACTCAGATCAGACCTTCGTACCTCAGAGTATGCTGTATTTTTTTTATTACATAGACTTAATTTGACTGTTGCTTGCTGTGATTCCTTACTTTTTATGCAATGACAATAACCCTTTGATGAATTCTTTTTTATAAGAGAGCTTCTTTTTTTTTTAAAATCTTTTCATAATTTGGGTAGTTTTTTTTTTTTAACTATATAATGAGAAAAAAAATCTGCCTCCTCCCCCCAATTAACCTTTCTTAGTTTCTGAACTTTAGATGGTTTAATTAACAATTCTAGATCTACTTGGTAATTATGACCAAATAAAAGAAACCTAAATTTAGCTATTTGGAAGATCTTGAGAGTTTGGGGGGTTTTGTTTTACTTTGTTCTGTTAAGTGTTGGTGTTTCCAAATGTTAAGAAGGGTATACAAGCTGTTTCATAACTTAAAATATACGCTGAGTATATTAAATGAATTAATCTGTCCTGAAATTCTCTTTCAATTTTAACTAATCTTTCTATTTTTAGGAACCTCCTTATAGCCGGCTTCCTCCTCCTCCCCAGCCTCATCCTAGTCTAGATGAACTACATCGCCGACGAAAGGAAATAATGGCCCAGCTAGAGGAAAGAAAGGTTATCTCTCCACCTCCTTTTGCACCTTCACCAACCTTGCCTCCTACCTTTCATCCGGAAGAAGTAAGCAAATCATTTTTAGTCTCATTTATCCGTGTTTTTTTGTGTGTGTCCGGTTTAAGTCATCTTTGCCTATTCCCAATGGTGTGAAGATTTTTTTTCCTGTTTTCTTCTAAAAGGTTTTTTATCATTTAACTCTACAATCCATCTAGAACTGATTTTTGTATGTATGTAATGTAATGCATTAGGAGTCAAGATCTTTTTTTTTTTGTTCCTGTAAGGCACTGACTCAGCACAATTTAATGAAATCGGCATGCTTTCCCTGGTGTCCTGCTTTATCATAATCAGGTGACCACACATGTGTTTCCTGACCCTATTCTTTTCCGTCAGTCTATTTCTATCCTTGAACTGATGCCACATTCTCTTCGTGTAGTTTTATAATAAGTCTCAATATGTGGTGGTTATATTTTCTAGTATTGTTATTTTTCAAGAATCAGCACGTTGATTTCCACAAAAACATCTGCTTCAATTTTGATTAGGATTATATCAGATCTGTAAATCTGTGCTGTCCAGTATGGTAGCCACTAGCCACATGTGGCTGTTGAACATGTAATATGTGGCCAGTTTAAGTTGAGACGTACTATAGTTATCAAATACACACTGAATTCAAGGATTTCATACCAAAAATGTAAAATTCATTAATATTTTTGATACATTGGATTAAATAAAATTATTAAAATTAATTTCACCTGTTTTTGTTGTTAATGTGGCCACCAAAATGTTTTAATTTTATATGGGGATCACATATTTCTATTAGACAGTGTTGCTTTATTTTTATTTATTTATTTTTTTGAGACAGAGTCTCACTCTGTCACCCAGGCTGGAGTGCAATGGCTCATTTTTGGTTCACTGCAGCCTCTGCTTCCCAGGTTCAAGCAATTCTCATGCCTCAGCCTCCCAAGTAGCTGGGACTGCAGGTGCACACCACCATTCCTAGCTAATTTTTGTATCTTTTTTTTTTTTTTTTTTTGAGTCGGAGTCTCATTCTGTTGCCCAGGCCAGAGTACAGTGGTGCAATCTCAACTCACTGCAACCTCCACCTCCTGGGTTCAAATGATTCTCCTGCCCCAGCCTCCCGAGTAACTGAGATTACAGGCACGCACCACCACGCCTGACTATAATTTTTGTATTTTTAGTAGAGACACGGTTTCACCACGTTGGCCAGGCTGGTCTCGAACTGCTAACCTCAGGTGATCCTCCCACCTCAGCTTCCCAAAGTGTTGGAATTACAGGCGTGAGACACCACGCCAGGCCTAGACAGTGTTGTCTTAGATCAATATGATGAGAAGTGACAGCTTTCTTTTTTTTGAGACAGAGTGTTGCTCTTTCGCCAGGCTGGAGTGCAGTGGTGCGATCTCAGCTCACTGCAACCACCGCCTCCTGGGTTCAAGTGATTCTCCTATCTCAGCCTCCCAAGTAGCTGGGACTACAGGCATGAGCCACCATGCCCGGCTAATTTTTTGTATTTTAGTAGAGACGGGGTTTCACCATGTTGGCCAAGATGGTCTTGATCTCTTGACCTCAGGTGATCTGCCCGTCTTGGCCTCCCAAAGTGCTGGGATTACAGGCATGAGCCACCGCGCCTGGCTGAGAAGTGACATCTTTCTAATATCAAGTCTCTATGAACATGATATACCCCTTCATTTATTTGGATTTTCTTTATACTTCATACTTCAGTGTCTTGCGCATCTTACATTGAATTTTATTCCTCGATAACCAATGTTTTTTGAAACTATTTTAAATAGAATTGTTTGGAAATTTTTATTTTCTATTATTAATATAGAGAAATTAAATAGATTTTTATGTATTGACCCTTCTATTCAGCAGGCTTGCTAAATTTCTTTATTAATTATAATAATGTTAGTAGATTCTTTTGAATTTTCTGTGCACACAATTATGTCCTCTGAATAATCTTTTTTCCCCTTTTTAATCCTTTTGTTTTGTCTTTGTCTTATTATTTTGGACTCCAGCATAATACTGAATAGAAGTGATGATAACACATATTCTTGACTCCTTTCTAATCTTTGAGTAAATGGAGCTTTTAATAATAATTTACCATTATCATGTTTGCTGTAGGCTTCTTGGTAGAAAATCTTTATCATATTTATGAAGGTTTTCTCTAATCCTAGTTTCAGATTTATTTTAAATAAGAAAGAATATCAAAGATTTATTTAACTCAGTAATGAGGAAACCAGCCAGAAAAGTTGGTTTAATGAATAGGAAAAAACAGGTAAATATAGATAGTGAAAATCAGAAAAAAAAAACAGTCAAATAAGATTGCTTAAAAAAAAAACTGGTTAATGTATCACAGGGCAATAACCATAATTTGGGGAGTCAACTTCTTTGTATTTCTGTATGACAATGCTAGTAGTTATAGTGAATAAGTGTTGTCTTATTATCTTAATGTCTAGATGGTCTACAGTGATGTTCGTTTTTCTATTTCTATATTGGTAATTTTTTTTTGTCAGTCCTGCTAGGGATTTATCAATTTTATTTGTCTTTCAAAAAGCCAACTTTTTTTTGGTTTTGTTTTGTGAGACAGAGTCTTGCTCTGTCGCCCAGGCTGGAGTGCAGTGGTGCGATCTCGGCTCACTGCAACCTCTGCCTTCTGGGTTCAAGCGATTCTCCTGCCTCAGCCTCCCCCAGTAACTGGGATTATAGGCATGTGCCACCACACCCAGCTAATTTTTTTGTATTTTTAGTAAAGATGGGGTTTCACCATGTTGGCCAGGCTGGTCTCAAACTCCTGACCTCAAATGATCTGCCCATCTTGGCCTTCCAAAGTGCTGGGATTACAGGCGTGAGCTACTGTGCCCTGCCCAAAAAATCCAACTTTAAAGTAATCGTATTTGTTTTGTTGATTGTACATACTGCTTTAGCTTATAGTTTGTTTGTTTTTTTTTTAATAATCAAGTAAGGTTTCTCAGGATTACAGTTGATACTATGTAAGGAACTTGTCTTGCATCCTTTATGTATAGAATTATGATTCTAAACATTGCTAACTGACAAATCATGAATAATAAATGAAAATTGAGAAGTACATCACACATAGTAAATAGTATCTTGTTGGGTATATGAAGGAAGTCTACTAAATAGAAGTTGTTCACAATATCTAGTTTTCCCATCTAAACACTTTGGATGAGTTTTCCACAAAAATGTAGGTTATTAGTAAAGTCACAACATTTCTATTAATGTAGTTTTATTTGTAAAGTAAAAACAGCCAGGTGTGCATTAGCTCACACCTGTAATCCCACACTTTGGGAGGCTGAGGTGGGAAGATTGCTTGAGCCCAGGAGTTCAAGACCAGTCTGAGCAACATAGTGAGACCCCATCCCTACGAATTTAAAAATAAAAATGAGCTAGGTGTGGTGGGACACGCCTACGGTCCCAGCTACTTGGGAGGCTGAGGTGGGAAGATCGAGAGGATCGCTTGAACCTGGGAGGTCCGTGCTGTAGTGAGCTATGATTGTGCTACTGCACTCCAGCCTGGGTAACAAAGACCCTGTCTCAGAAAAATTAGAGGGGGGGAAGAAAACAGGTGTGATATTTTTTCAAAAATTCTTTATTAGAGTACACCCTGGAACTTTGTTATGCCATATTGTTTTATAAGAAATATGGAAAACAATATGACATTGTAAAAACTGAGCAGTTTTTGGTATCAAACATTCTAAACTTTGAGGTTCAGTTGTGTCCTTCACTGTGTGATCTTTTTAAAATTACTTAGCCTCCCTGAATCCTGAGGTGCACGTTTCTTCATTTATAAATCAAACATAATAAAGCCTACCTCATAGTGGTGTGGTGAAGATGAAACATAAGGCATCTGGTATGTAGCAGGCATTCAGTAAATAATTCATATTTATTATTGTTATTTTTACTCCTAATAAAAATTATAATAATGTCTGAGTATTAAGGAACATTATCTAGAATCATTTTAGTTACTGAGATGCAAAGACATATATTTAAACCTCAGTTCTGATTATAAACAACCTGAATACAAAAATTAGCCAGGCATGATGGTGGGCGCCTGTAATCCCAGCTACTCGGGAGACTGAGGCAGGAGAATTGCTTGAACCCAGCAGGCGGAGGTTGCAGTGAGCCGAGATCGCACCACTGCACTCCAGCCTGGATGACAGAACAAGACTCCTTCTCAACAAAAATTTAAAAATAAATAAATAAAACAACCTGTGTATAGTTGTTTTATTCATACATTATAGAAATACATGATATAGAAAGAGAAGTTTCTCCAAAATCTCATTTTCTATAACCGTTTATTATGTATTTAAACTTCTTATATATATTTCACCTTCTTTCTGTGCATGAACTAACATCTTTTTAGTAGACACATTATAATTGTACAAGTTTATGGGATACAGAGTGATATTTCTTTCTTTCTTTTTTTTTTTTTTTTTTTAATTTTTTGAGGTGGAGTTTCACTCTTGTTGCCCGGGCTGGAGTGCAATGGCGCGATCTCGGCTCACCGCAAACTCCGCCTCCTGGGTTCAAGTGATTCTTCTGCCTCAGCCACCCAAGGAGCTGGGATTATAGGCATGCACCACCACGCCCAGCTAATTTTGTATTTTTAGCAGAGATGGGGTTTCTCCATGTTGGTCAGGCTGGTCTCAAACTCCCGACCTCAGGTGATCTGTCTGCCTTGGCCTCCGAAAGTGATATTTCAATACACATATACAATATGCAATGATGAAAGCTGGGTAATTAGCATATCATCTCAAACATTTATCTTTTATTTATTTTGGGAACATTCAAAATCCTCTCTTCCTTGGACAATTGTGTATGTGATACTCACTGCTGGAAGGTCAAGGTTACAGAAATGCAGGATGCTTCCAGAGAGTTTCAGGTCACCCTTTGACTGGTAGGTAGGTAGCATTTAAGTCATTCAGAACAGTCATCCAAATTTTCTTTTCTTTTTTTTTTTTTGAGACAGACTCTTGCTCTGTTGCCCAGGCTAGAGTGCAGTGGCACGATCTTGGCTCACTGCAACCTCCACCTCCCAGGTTCAAGTGATTCTCCTGCTTCAGCCTCCTGAGTAGCTGGGATTACAGGCATGCACCACCATGCCAGGCTAATTTTTGTATTTTTAGTAGAGGCAGGGTTTCACCATGTTGGCCAAGCTGGTCTCGAACTCCTAACCTCAGATGATCTAGCCACCTCGGCCTCCCAAAGTGTTGCGATTATAGGCATGAGCCACTGCACCCGACCAGTCATCCAACTTTTCTTTGAAGAAGAGAGCAGTGTTATATTTTAATTGTAAATTTTTGTATTATGTAACATTGTAGAAATAACATTCTTCCTGTGGGCTAAATAAATATCTCCTTATGATTTTCAGATTTTATTTCAAGGAAAAATGCTGGGTAGATCTACTGTTGTCCTTGCTTTTTGTATCTACAACATTGTTGACATAGTGTTTATCTCAAGATTCCTTTATAAATTGGCCGGGCGCGGTGGCTCACACCTGTAATCCCAGCACTTTGGGAGGCTACAGTGGGCAGATCATGAGGTCAGGAGATCAAGACCATTCTGGCTAACAGTGAAACCCTGTCTCTACGAAAAATACGAAAACAAAACTAGCCGGGCGTGGTGGTGGGCATCTGTGGTCCCAGCTCCTCGGGAGGCTGAGGTGAGAGAATGGCGTGAACCTGGGAGGCAGAGCTTGCAGTGAGCCGAGATCGCGCCACTGCACTCCAACCTGGGTGACAGAGCGAGACTCCTTCTCAAAAAAAAAAAAAAGCCAACATCTCTTACTGCAAACCTGATGTTGTTGTTGTTGTTGTTGTTGTATGAAGATTGTGGTTTCTCTTTTTTTGTGTGTGTGTGACAGAGTGTCACACTGTTGTCTGGGCTGGAGTGCAATGGCGTGATCTCAGCTCACTGCAACCTCCGCCTCCCAGGTTCAAGCGATTCTCCCGCCTCAGCCTCCCGAGTAGCTGGGATTACAGGCGCCCACCACCACGCTTGGCTAATTTTTTGTATTTTTAGTAGGAACAGGGTTTCACCGTGTTAGCCAGGATGGTCTCGATCTCCTGACCTCGTGATCTGCCCGCCTCAGCCTCCCAAAGTGCTGGGATTATAGGTGTGAGCCACCACGCCCAGCCTAAGATTGTGGTTTCTTTCTTCCTCAAATCGAAAATCATTTTGTTGATATTCCTTTCTTTTGTCAATCTATCCTAGATACTTTCCATTTTATTTTGACTTTCAAGATCCTAAGTAGAAAATTTTAAATGTTTCTGTTTTCTTAAAAAAGAGACAGGGTCTTGCTGTGTTGCCCAGGCTGGTGGTCTCAAACTCGTGGGCTCAAGCAATCCACCCACCATGCCCCGTCCAAATTTTTTATGTCATTTGTAAATAAGTAAATAAACCTGGATGGAATTGGTCTATAGAAATAATGGATAAAATTGTATATAAAGATCAGTTTATGATGTTAAAAGTTTTCTTCAAAAAAAACATAATTTTTTCAAATCAGGAAAAACAATCCTCTCTTCTAGTTTTTAGAAAATATATAGTAAATTATTAACTGTACTCACCCTGCAGTGCTATAGAATGCTAGAAGTAATTCCTCCTGTGTAGCTATAATTTTGTATCTGTTAACCAAGCTCTCTCCCCTTCCCTCCCCCCATTCCCTTTCTAGTCTCTCATAACCACAGTTCCACTCTCTACTTCTGTGACTCAACTTTTTAGCTCCCACATTGAGTGAGAACATGAAATATTTATCTTTCTGTGCCTGACCAATTTCACTTAATGTGATGTCCTCTAGGCTCATCTATGTTGCTGCAAATGACAGGATTTATTTTTTTATGTCTGAATAGTATTTCATTGTATATATACCACATTTTCTTTATCAATTCATCTGTTGCTGGATACCTAGGTTGATTCCATATCTTGGCTATTGGGAATAAAACATGAGAGTGCAGATATCCCTTCATATACTGATTTCTTTTCCTTTGAATGAATGCCCAGTAGTGGGATTGTTGGATCTCTGCATTATTATTATTATTATTATTATTATTATTATTATTTGAGATGGAGTCTCACTCTGTTGCCCAGGCTGGAGTGCAGTGGCATGAACTTGGCTCCCTGCAACCTCCGCCTCCCAGGTTCAAGCAATTTTCCTGCCTCAACCTCTCGAGTAGCTGGGACTACAGTCATGCACCAACACGCCCAGCTAATTTTTGTATTTTTAGTAGAGATAGGGTTTCACCACCTTGGCCAGGCTGGTCTTGAACTCCCGACCTCAGGTGGTCCGCCTGCCTCAACCTCCCAAAGTGCTGGGATTACAGGCGTGAGCCACCTTGCCCAGCCTCATTATTATTTTTTAATAGGATCATTTAGTAAATACATATTGGTTTTATGTCTGTCTTGCCTTTGTTTTTGTTTTTACCTAATCCATTTTCCTGGCCGTCTTTGTATGTCAGTATATAAATTTATCTCATTCATTTAAATAGCTACATATAATACACTACAGAGATTTAAAAAAGGAGCACTCTTGGCCAGGCGTGGTAGCTCACGCCAGTAATCCCAGCACTTTGGGAGGCTGAGGTGGGTGGATCACCTGAGGTCAGGAGTTTGAGACCAGCGTGGCCAACATGGTGAAACCCCTTCTCTACTAAAAATACAAAATTAGCTGGGTGTAGAGGTATGCACCTGTAATCCCAGCTACCTGGGAGGCTGAGTCAGGAGAATGGCTTGAACCTGGGAGGCAGAGGTTGCGTGAGCAGAGATCATGCCACTGCACTTCAGCCTGGGTGACAGAGCAAGACACCATCTCAAAAAAAAGGAGCACTGTAATTGGTAGGTCATGTGGTTTAAAAGTTGGCTGTTCTATCTAAAGTTAGTAAGTAGAAGAAAAATAAAAAAGGATAAAAATTTTTTAAATAGTAGTAGGACAAAGAAAAGGGAAGAGGTTATGAATAATAGAGACAGAAGAGTGATTGACAATGAGTGATATTAGTGAGCAGCAGACCCTATGTCAATGCAGAAGGCCAATAATGATGACTCAGAAAAGAGATGTTTTTAGTATAGCGGGAGGCATAGATCCACTTAAATGAACCAATACAAATGAACACTGATACCCCTAGATATCAGTGTATGTATGTCTTGTGATAAAATGAAAGAAACATTAAAGTTATAGTCCTAGCACTGCCCTATACTGGTATAGCCTTGGTCATATCATCTGTGTTGTCTATCATGGATTTAGGAGCTTATTAGGTAGTATACATGAAAACACTTTGAAAATGTAAAACATTTTATAAATGTGAATGTTGCAATTTTAGTGAAAATACATTAGCCTTAGAATAGCTATTCTGTTATTAGACTGGAGAACTTACCTTGAGAAGATAAAAATTAGACATCCTTTTCATCTCATTGAATCAACCTAAGGAACAGAATTTATTCAAGATATGAATTATTGCTATTAAAGAGATTTCAGTAAAAAGTTACTACATCATCATGTACTATAAAAATCAAAATTTTTAATGTTCTTGTTTACCTTGATTTTATTGAAAGAAACGTTGAGGAGGGTCTAGCAAAACTATGGCTTGGTACATATATGCTTAAATGTTTACTGATCTAATGAAGAAAAGGATGAGCAAACCCATAAAATCCTAGTTTGATTCCTGGAAGGATATTGAAATACCTTTTTTTTTTTTTTTTTTACCTTCTGCTAAGGTAAAAAAAAAAAAAAAAAAACCTGAAAGCTAAAAATCACTCTTCACTTATTTTATATTTTTCATAGTAGTTTACAAAAATCTTCTATTGTGGCACTTAAAAATCAAATAATCATCATTATGTTGCTTCAGCACGATGCTCTAAGAAATTCCCTGCTTTCTCTGTCTTGTTACTCATAGACCCATTTCCTGTTTTGTTTCTTTCTCTTTTTTTTTTTTTTTGTTTTTTTTCTTTCTCCATCTGTAGTTTTTGGATGAAGACTTGAAGGTAGCTGGGAAATACAAAGGAAATGATTATAGCCAATACTCTCCCTGGTCATGTGACACCATCGGCTCCTACATTGGAACCAAAGATGCAAAACCCAAAGATGTTGTGGCAGCAGGGAGTGTGGAAATGATGGTATGTGTAATAGCTAAGCAATAATTAATACAAATTAAGATAAACCAAATAAATTTTTACCCATTACCATTTAGGCACAAATAATTCAGCTTTGCTTAAGAGTTTCAGACCATATTCTATACTCTGCAGTTGAGTTATCTTTAAACGGTATAGGTTTTTGATTCATTTAGGTGTAAATAAAAATATTTTAATACTTACCAAGACAGAGCATTTATTATATTTCTGTGCAAATAACAATTTCTCAACAATTGTTTATAACCCAGATTAAATTATTTTACATAATTAATTAAGATCTTGGACTTCTTCACCAAATAAGTTAAAATTCTTTGTCACGGAGAATGGCATGAACCCGGGAGGCCAGAGCGTGCAGTGAGCCAAGATCGTGCCACTGCACTCCAGCCTGGGTGACAAAGCGAGACTCTGTCTCAAAAAAAAAAAAAAATTTTTTTTCACAGCTCTGAAGTTTAAATAACAAAGTTGAATGTAGTGAACAAAAGTAGTATTTGAGTCAGAATTATAGCTGCTCAGCTTCAAGTGAACTCTGAGATACTGAAATTTAATGCTTGGGTTATTTTATTCTTTAGTGAAAAATCATGTAACACCAGTGTTTCTAATAACCAAGTTGAAAATATTATCAAAATCTTATCTCTTTTTTTGCGGGGGGGGACGGAGTTTCACTCTTGTTGCCCAGGCTGGAGTTCAATGGCGCGATCTTGGCTCACCGCAACCTCCGCTTCCCAGGTTCAAGTGATACTCCTGCCTCAGCCTCCCGAGTAGCTGGGATTAGAGGCATGCGCCACCACGGCCAGCTAATTTTATATTTTTTAGTAGAGATGGGGTTTCTCCATGTTGGTCAGGCTGGTCTTGAACTCCCGACCTCAAGTGATCCACCCGCCTCGGCCTTCCAAAGTGCTGGGATTACAGGCGTGAGCCACCGTGCCTGGCTTCATCTTATCTCTTTTTATAGAGATAGGATCGATCTTTGTCACCCAGGGTGTAGTGCAGTAACATGATTATGGTTCACTGTAACCTCAAACTCCTGAACTCAGGTGATCCTCCTGAGTACCTAAGACTACAGGTGCTTACTACCACACCCAGCTAATTTTTTTAAAAAAATGTTATAGAGATGGGGTCTTGCTATGTTTCCAGACTGATCTTAAACTCCTGGCCTCAAGTGATCCTCCCGCCTCTCCCTCCCAAAATGCTGGGATTACAGGCATGAGCTACCCTACCTGGATAGTATCTTAATTCCCTTTTTATTTTTTAAAGAAATAAAATTTTCAAGAAGTAGTTATATCCCCCTGTATAAATCCCCCAAGTCTCATTTTTCTCCCTCTTTCATTCCCTCTAAGTAATCTCTATCCTGAGTTTAGTATTTATCATTTTCATGGATAATTTTATTTCCCCTAAGACAGGATCTCCCTCATGCTGGAGTACAGTGTCACAATCACAGCTCACTGCAGCCTCACACTCCTGGACTCAAGTGATCCTCCCACCTCACCCT
Source organism: Pan paniscus (assembly GCF_029289425.2). NCBI lineage: Eukaryota > Metazoa > Chordata > Mammalia > Primates > Hominidae > Pan > Pan paniscus. The sequence continues at coordinate 75,775,194 of NC_073249.2, forward strand.
CCCAAGTAGCTGGGACACAGATGTGTGATACTATGCTCAGCTCTTTTTTTTTTTTTTTTTTTTTTTTTTCTGGTAGAGATGAGGTCTTGCTATGTTGCCTGGGCAGGACAGGCTGGTCCTGAACTCCTGGGCTCAAGCGATTCTCCTGCTTCTGAAAGTGCTGTAGTTACAGATGTGTGCCAGTATGCCTGGCCATGGATAATTTTATACTATTCCTAAACAATATTGTTTTATATGTTTATAGACCTTATGTAAATTATACACTTCAGCTTGCATTTTCATGTTTTCACTTAGCATTGCTTTTAAGATGTGTACTTTTTTTTTGAGACGGAGTTCCACTCTGTACCCAGGCTGGAGTGCAGTGGCATGATCTCAGCTCACTACAACCTCTGCATTCTGGGTTCAAGTGATTCTCCTGCCTCAGCCTCCCGAGGAGCTGGGACTACAGGCACATACCACCATGCCCGGCTAATTTTTTTGTATTTTTAGTAGAGATGGAGTTTCACCATATTGGTCAGGCTCGTCTCGAACTCCTGACTTCAGGTGCTCTGCCCTCCTCGGTCTCCCAAAGTGCTGGGATTACAGGTGTGAGCCACCACGCCCAGTCTGTATTTATATCTGTAGCTCAGGATTATTGATTTTAGCTGCTTTTACGAGATATTCTGTGTAACTGATACCATACAATGATTATTTTTTGTATTGGTGGACATTTAGGCTATTTCTGACCTTTCACTGTTAGGTATGGTACTCCAACAAACATTCTTCAAACATTCTTATGTATGTCTTCACGTGTTTGAAAGTTACACTTAGAAATGGTATTGCTGGCTGGGTACTGTGGCTCATACCTATAATCCCAGCACTTTCAGAGGCCAAGGCAGGCGGATCAGTTGAGGTCAGGAGTTTGAGACCAGCCTGGGCAACATGGCGAAACCTCATCTCTACTAAATACACAAAAATTAGCTGGGCATGGTAGCAGGAGCCTGTAATCCCAGGTACTTGGGAGGTTGAGGCAGGAGAATTGCTTGAACCTGGGAGGCAGAGGTTGCAGTGAACCGAGATTGCGCCACTGCACTCCAGCCTAGACAACAGAGTGAGACTCCATCTCAGAAAAAAAAAAAAAAGAAATGGTATTGCTGAAAGGTATGCCTTCACTATTATTCTTAACCCATTTGTCCTTATTAACTCTAACAGAGGTTTCCTAGGTTATTATATAGATTTTCATAGATAAATACTTTTCCAGGTGGTTAAGAAAAGACCAATATTTGCAATAAAAAAAGATTTGGATGCTGATAACCACTGTAAATGAGTGAAGTGATATCTAATAGCATAAATACGATTATATGCCAGCCCCCCCCCCCCAAAAAATAGAGAGTTTTAGAGGAAGAAAAAGCAAAATACATTTTTTTTTTTTGCAGTAGAATTACAGAAGCATTGTTTTTAGGCTGTAGTAAGGCTCTTATTGGAACGAAATGAGGGGAAATTAGGCAGGAATCTTTGCCTTGTACTTGGCTTTCAAAAGGAAAGGGTTATTATATTAAAGTAACACGAGTATTAGCAAAATAAAACTCATTTTCTTAAATCAGTAAAGAATTAAAAAGTTTGGGCCAGGCATGGTGACTCAAACCTGTAACCCCAGCACTTTGGGAGGCCAAGGTGGGAGGATTGTTTGAGCCCAGGAGTTCAAGACCAGCCTGGGCAACATAGCAAGACCCCATCTCTTCCAAAATTTTTTTAATTAGCCAGGTGTGGTGGTGCACGCCGGTCCCAGCTACTTGAGAAGCTGAGGCAGGAGGATCGCTTGAGCCCAGGAGGTTGAGGCTCACACATCACTGCAGTCCAACCTGGTGACAGAGCAGAACCCTGTCTCAAAAACAAACAAACAAAAAGTTGCAATCCAATCTAGAGGTAATTGAAAACCTCCCAAATAGGTGTAAGAAGTCTAACCTAGTATTTCTCAAATGTTAATGTGCATACAAATTATATATTTGTGTGTCTATATATATGTGTAACATTATATAGGGATAAATATATATTTGTATGCATATATATATACTAGGTCATTATATATATATATTTCTTCAAGATTGAATTGGCTTTTATTAGTGATTGATTAATCAGGAAGCATTTCATCTGTGAAATAGAAAGATGCTCTAATGAGCTAAACAGAGAAAAGGAACAAAACTCAGATTAGTTGTTTCAAAGTTATTTTCCTTATAGGACTAAAGCAGAAGGGACTTACCAGTTCAAATTGAGTGGTCCTCTTATGATTGATTGCTGTGAATCTCCTGTTTTTTGGAAAACTGGCCCATTTTCAAGTTCAGTTTGATTTTGTGGCATCTAGCATAAGTGATTACATTCTGCTTTGATCTGGTGTCTTGGGGCTTAGTGCGGGAGCTTAGTCCAAAACAGTGGCCTCCCATACATTTAAAAAATATATTTCTTAGGCCAGGTGCAGAGGCTTATACCTGTAATCCCAGCACTTTGGGAGGCTGAGCTTGAGGCAAGAGGATTGCTTAAGCCCAGGAGTTTGAGACCAGCCTGGTCAACATAGGGAGACCTCATCTCTATAAATAATCAAAAAAAATTAGCTGGGTGTGGTGGTACATGCCTGTAGTCCCAGCTACCTAGGAGGCTGAGGTGGGAGGATCACTGGAGCCCAGGAGGTTGAGGATGCAGTGAGCCATGAGAGTGCCCCTACGTTCCAGCCTGGGCCACAGAGTGAGACCCTGTCGCCCCTCACCTCAGAGGTTTAAAAACCAATGTTACATAAAAACAACCAAAGGTAACTAATGATTTTAGTCTTACCAGTAAGAGTGCTGTACTCTTCTTTAACCTTATTACAGATCTAGAAAAAATTAGGTTACAGAGCGATCTGAGTGTGGGGTAATTTCTCATTTTGCTTTTTTATCAGAATGTGGAGAGTAAAGGAATGAGGGACCAGCGATTAGATCTTCAGAGAAGAGCAGCAGAAACCAGTGATGATGACCTCATCCCATTTGGAGACCGACCAACAGTGTCTCGGTTTGGTGCCATCTCACGAACTTCCAAAACTATATATCAGGGTGCTGGTCCAATGCAGGCTATGGCACCTCAGGGAGCTCCTACAAAATCTATTAACATTTCAGGTAAGAATCTCAGAGGTAAGCTGACCTAAAGGGTTCATAATCTTGACTTTCAGCATTACCCCTGCTCTCCATTTACTATCAGTGTTTTTAGTAATCTTGCAAGGCAGTAATTTTCAAACTTTCCATGGAATCATCCCTGTAAGAAAGGTAATATAACCCAGAGAATTTTAGGTATATAAACTGAAATTAAATGTCTATATGTGAAGCTTTCCTAATGTTTCTTCCCCACTCCACCCCCACCCCAAATAGCTTAATTGTTATTTGGGGGAATAACATTCTCATTATACAGTAATTTGGAAGAAAAACTACAAAGACTGAAAGTTCATTGGGGAAGAAACAAACATATATCAGCACCCAGCATCATGCTGCCTGATATTTAGAAAAACAAAGTTAAAGAATTTTAAAAATCTGGACATTTAGGGTAGATACCAGATACCTGTGTATGCAATACACTGATGTCTTTCAGATTATGAATACCTTAAAAGAAGAATCAAATCTGTGAATTATACCATAATAAATCATTCTCTTACAGATTATAGTCCATATGGAACCCACGGTGGCTGGGGAGCTTCTCCATATTCACCTCATCAAAACATACCTTCTCAGGGACACTTCAGTGAGAGGTATGAGTCATTCTTTTTACTTGAACAAACATGTAGAAACCTTTAAAATTAGGCAACTTCTTTTTGTTTTTCTGGTCAGTAATATGTTAACAAAATGAAATGTTAAAATTTGATTCACACTTTCTTTCTAACCAAAGGGAGAGAATATCTATGTCAGAAGTGGCCAGTCATGGAAAACCCCTTCCATCTGCTGAGAGAGAACAGCTACGACTAGAATTGCAGCAATTGAACCATCAGATTAGCCAGCAGACCCAGCTACGTGGACTAGAGGTACCAGCCTAGAGAGCCATTTTATTCCAATTTTTGAAGGGTTCTCAGAGATTTTAAATAGGAACTTTTGAGGCACTGTGAACAAAAAACTTTAAGGTCTATTTCTTAGGAGTTAGTATAGGTTTCCATTCTTCAAAGAATTCAATACTGGATTTAGCTCTGGGACAACAGAAAACGTAAAATTTCTGCTACCTAAAAATAGAAAACAGATTACGTAAAATTTCCCAACAGGAGCTTATATTCCCTGATGGCACATTTAAGGTTTTGTTTGTTTGTTTGTTTGTTTGTTTTGGTTTTCTTTTTTTGAGACAGTATTGCTCTGTTGCCCAGGCTGGAGTGAGGTGGCGTGATCTCAACTCACTGCAACCTCCATCTCCTGGGTTCATGCAATTCTCCTGCCTCAGCCTCCTGAGTGGTTGGGGTTATAGATGTACACCACCATACTCAGCGAATTTTTGTATTTTTAGTAGAGATAGGGTTTCACCCCTGTAATCCCAGCACTTTGGGAGGCCGAGGCAAGTGGATCACAAGATCAGGAGTTTGAGAACAGTCTGGCCAACATAGTGAAACCCCATGTCTACTAAAAATACAAAAAATTAGCTGGGCATGGTGGTGTGCACCTGTAATCCCAGCTACTCAGGAGGCTGAGGCAGGAGAATCGTGTGAACCCAGGAAGCAGAGGTTGCAGTGAGCCAAGATTGCGCCATTGCACTCCAGCCCAGGCTACAGTGTGAGACTCCGTCTCAAAAAAAAAACAGAACTTTGACTTAAAAAGTAAAACATAGTTCCAGTGTAATAAGAATAATAACACTTTTCATTTACATAGTTCTGTACCATTTAAAAATCACTACCACTTATCTTATTTGACCCTTAGAATATCCCTGATATTTTAGGCAGGTGGTATTGTCCTCCTTTTTTGATTGAAGTATATGAGTTTCTCAGAAGTTGAAACACGAACCCAAGTCTTCATACTCCAGATTCAGTGTTCTTTCCATCATGCTGCCTGACACTTAGAAAAACAAAACTAAAGAATTTTTAAAATCTGGCTGGACATGGTGGTTCATGCTTGTAATCCCAGCACTTTGGGAGGCCAAAGCAGATGGATTGCTTGAGCTCAGGAGTTTGAGACCAGCCTGGGCAACATGGCAAAATCCCTTCACTACAAAAAGTGCAAAAATTGGCCAGGCATGGTAGTGCACGCCTGTAGTCTCAGCTACTCAGGAGGCTGAAGGCAGGAGGATCACCTGAGCCCAGGGAGGTTGAGGCTGCAGTGAGCCCTGATGGTGCCACTGCACTCCAGCCTGAGTGACAGAGTGAGACTCTGTCTCAAAAAAAAAAAAAAAAAAGGAATTTTTAAAATCTTTTAAGTGCCACATAAGGAAGACTAGATTTTGTTTATACATCATCCTTTACGTTGGAACATATTCTTTGAATATGGAAAACTGAAGACATTCTAATGATAAATATATTGTCCTTTCTGGAGGAAGAAATGGTACTGTTAGAACATTAGTCTGTCTTTCTACCATAATCTTTAATAATAAGTAAGCCATCACTTTAGGGGGGAAAAAAAGTTATAAGACAGACTTTCTTAGTAGACTTTCTTTTTAGGAAGACCAGTAGGAGATTGTTTTTGGAACATATAGCTGGCTTGTGCCCCTATGTACGCAATTAGATTTAGGAATTTTAAAAATCTATGTAATACTTAGATTTTCTCTGCTTTCACCATTGCTTATTTACATTGATTCAGAACGTCTTGCTGATTCCTGTCATAGAAACAGAATGCCATGTTTGCTTATGGCAATCTTTCGTTCATTAACTTTTTAAAGATTCAGACCTTCAACCCAATAAGGCATTACTCCATATCTTCAAATGCATGGTTTTTTGTTTGTTTGTTTGTTTGTTTTATAGACTTTAAGTTCTAGGGTACATGTGCACAACGTGCAGGTTTGTTACATGTGGTATACATGTGCCATGTTGGTGTGCTGCACCCATTAACTCGTCATTTACATTAGATATATCTCCTAATGCTATCCCTCCGCTTTCCCCCCACTACATGCATGATTTTTTGTTTTAAAGTTTCCAGGAGCATTTTCTGTCCAAAAAGACTATCAGTATTATTTAGAAACTTGCCACATATTTAACTCGGTACAGTTAAAAGTCCTTGCCATTACTGAGGTTTCATTGAAATAAGTTATAGGATTTACTTCAGAGAAAATTACCATTAAAAACAGAGGGGGAAAGATGCACATCTGTAGTTGACTTGTTTTTCTTCCATTTCCTTTTTTTTTTTTTTTGAGAGACAAAGTCTCACTCTGTTGCCCAGGCTGGAGTGCATGGAGTGCAGTGGCATGATCATAGCAGCTCGCTGTAATCTTAAACTCCTGGGCTCAAGTGATCCTCCCTAGTAGCTAGGACTACGGGCCCACACCACCATCCCAGGCTAATTTTTTGGTTTTTTTATTTTTTTGTAGAGGCGAGGTCTTGATATATTGCCCAGGTGGATCTCAAATTCCTGGCCTCAAGTGATCCTCCCACCTCAGCTTCCCAAAGTGCTAGAATTAAAGGCACAAGCCACCATGCGTAGCCAACTTCTCTTTCAAATCAGAAAATACAAGGAGCAATTTATACATAAGATGAAATTACTGTTTACTAAATTTAAATGTCCCTATTTTGTTATTTTTTTGTTCGAATGGTACTCAAAGAGAACAGCACCTTACAGTTGCATTATTTTGTTGCAAATGGCTGGGTGATAAGCTACTCAAGGCTGTGGACTGGAATTGAGCCTGGTTATTCTGTGCATGGTGTGAAGTGTGTTGAGTTTTCTGTGTGCTTGGCTTTATGCACTAGGCTGTTAGTAACAGGCTGGTGTTGCAGAGGGAGGCAAACACCCTGGCAGGCCAGTCACAGCCCCCACCACCGCCACCTCCAAAATGGCCTGGGATGATCTCAAGTGAGCAGTTGAGCTTGGAACTGCACCAGGTGGAAAGGGAAATCGGGAAGAGAACACGGGAACTGAGTATGGTGAGTGTTATGGTGGGGAAAGAGAGGGAAGGTGAAATGAAATCTTTCATGTGGCTCTAGAATTATCTAGAGGTACAGAATCATCACTTCAAGGCACTCTGATGAGTGGTTAATATTTAAAATAATTCTCATGCAGGTGGGCTACCTTCCGATTTTATCATTCCCTTCCTCATTCTCTTGGTTTGGGTGTGTTCTTTGTCTTATAATTCTTCGTTAACTTTTAGGGAAAACAAGGTTTTAATGCTTCTGTAATTTAAGAACTTAATGGAAGTCTTAAATTTCTGTTTAGCATACTGATTAGGGAAGCAAATAGGATGGTGTTTACTATTTTGCAATGACAACATGTTATATAAAGATGTATTCACCAAATAACATTCTAGTTTCATAGCCTTTATAATGATGACCTATTTTTGCTATGAGTGATATGCAATCTGCACATTGTTTCCTGTATCCATTATGTATGCTTAGGAAAAACTATATCCATTAATATGCTTAGGATTTGCTTCATAGTGCACAGACATTCATTTTAGTAAATTTTGAATCTTAGGGGCTTCCTCAGGTTGCATGATATGATTTTTTTTGTTGCTTAGTTTTCATAATCTTTCTTTTTTTTTTTTTTTTTTTTTTTGAGGCGGAGTCTCTGTCGCCCAGGCTGGAGTGCAGTGGTGCGATCTCGGCTCATTGCAAGCTCTGCCTCCCGGGTTCACGCCATTCTCCTACCTCAGCCCCCCAAGTAGCTGGGACTACAGGCGCCTGCCACCTCGCCTGGCTAATTTTTTGTATTTTTAGTAGAGACGGGGTTTCACCGTGTTAGCCAGGATGGTCTCGATCTCCTGACCTCGTGATCCGCCCGCCTCAGCCTCCCAAAGTGCTGGGATTACAGGCGTGAGCCACCACGCCCAGCCAGTTTTCATAATCTTTCTAAGCAAATAAATTGAGCATGCAGGTTTTTTTTGCTTTCAGTAAGTATGTTAAAGATATTTATTGTACTTTGGTTTTCTTTTCTTTTCTTTTCTTTTTTTTTTTTTTTTTTTTTGAGACTGAGTTTCTGTCACCCAGGGTGGAGGGCAGTGGCCCAACCTCAGCTCACTGCAACCTCTGCCTCCCATGTTCCAGTGATTCTCCTGCCTCAGTCTCCCGAGTAGCTGGGATTACAGGTGCCTGCCACCACACCAGGGTAGTTTTTGTTTTTGTTTTTTTTGTTTTTTTTTTTTAGTTTTTTTTTTTTTGAGACGGAGTCTCGCACTGTTGCCCAGGCTGGTGTGCAGTGGCACGATCTCAGCTCGCTGCAACCTCTGCCTCCTGGGTTCAAGTGATTCTTCTGCCTCAGCCTCCCAAGTAGCCAGGATTACAGGTGCCTGCCACCACACCCAGCTAATTTTTTTTATATTTTTAGTAGAGACGGGGTTTCGCCTTGTTGGCCAGGCTGATCTCAAACTCCTGACCTCGGGTGATACGCCCACCTCAGCCTCCCAAAGTGCTGGGATTACTGGTGTGAGCCACCATGCCTAGCCTTTTTTTTTTTTTTTTCCTTTTTTTGAGAGGGAGTCTCACTCTGTCACCCAGGTGGGGAGTGCAGTGGTGCAATCTCAGCTCACTGCAACCTCCGTCTTCTGGGTTCAAGTGATTCTTCCCCTCAGCCTCCTGAGTAGCTGGGATTACAGGCGTGTGCCACCACGCCCAGCTGATTTTTGTATTTTTAGTAGAGACGGGGTTTCGCCATGTTGGCCAGGCTGGTCTCGAACTGACCTCAGCAGTCCACCTGCCTCAGCCCCCCAAACTGCTGGTATTACAGGCGTGAGCCGCCATGCCTGGCCGCCTTTCTAGGTCATTGTTTTTTTCTGAGAAATTTTTTTTCATGTTAGCTTGAGGCATTGTCTGTCTTATTGTCCAGCTTGGTTAGTGAGCAAGTGGATTGTATTCTGTTATGTTTTTATGTATGTCACTCTTTTAGTCTGCCAGTTTCTTTGGTTATTTTACAAAATTGAATATGATTTCTGGATCATCACTTTGTATTATCTGTAATTTGGTCTCTCCCATTAACACCATTAAATAGATGATAACTGATTTTATTTCCTTCTCTTTCAAAGGAAAACCAGTGTTCTCTGGACATGAAAAGCAAACTGAATACAAGTAAACAAGCAGAAAATGGACAACCAGAACCACAAAACAAGGTTCCGGCTGAGGACCTTACATTGACATTCAGGTAAAGAAAAGGAGATTGTCATAGCCATATTAAATTACACACAAAAGAGAAACTAATATATTATCCAGTCATATCAGAAATACCCTCATAAATATAATTTGATTCTTAAAATATCATTATTCTGTGTACATAAAGAATATTTTTGCGGCCAGGCGCAGTGGCTCACGCCTGTAATCCCAGCATTTTGGGAAGCCGAGGTGGGCAGATCATGAGGTCAAGAGATGGAGACCATCCTGGCCAGCATGGTGAAACCCCGTCTCTACTAAAAATACAAAGATTAGTTTGGTGTGGTGGCATGTGCCTGTAGTCCCAGCTACTCGGGAGGCTGAGGCAGGAGGACCACTTGAACCTGGGAGGAGGAGGTTGCAGTGAGCCAAGATCGTGCCACTGTACTCCAGCCTGGCGGCAGAGTGAGACACAGTCTCAAAAAAAAAAAAAAGAATATTTTTGCATAAATCTGGAGTTACAAAACTTAGATCCAAGGTTGAATTATCTATTAATACCTAACAAAGGAAAATTTCTGGTTATGTTTCCATCTTCCCCTTGTTTTTAAATTTATTTCGAATACAGCCTTATATCTTTACATTATAAAAATACTATATGCTCAATGTAAAAAAAAAAGAAAAAACATAAAGTCACTCCCCCATCTTAAATATATTATAAAAAATTAGCTTTAGGAAATGGAAAATTTTAGAAAAGGGCAAATTTTAAAATTGCCTGTAATTCCAATATTCAGAGATACCTCTTGTTAACATTTTGGTGTATTATATTATCTTTCCAGTTTTTTTTTTTGAGACGGAGCTTCACTCTTGTTGCCCAGGCTGGAGTGCAATGGCACGATCTCGGCTCACCGCAACCTCCGCCTCCCGGGTTCAAGCGATTCTCCTGCCTCAGCCTCTCGAGTAGCTGGGATTATAGGCATGCACCACCATGCCTGGCTAATTTTGTATTTTTAGTAGAGACAGGGTTTCTCCATGTTGGTCAGGCTGGTCTGAAACTCCCAACCTCAGGTGATCCACCTGCCTTGGCCTCCCAAAGTGCTGGGATTACAGGTATGAGCCACCGCACCCGGCTCTTTCCAGTCTTTTTAAAGTGTGTGGGCATTTAGCCTCTTGCTAGTTTTACAAACCCAGCACTCCATCTCCCTGGTTTTTAATTCAGTCTATCCTATATCATCCAATATTATTCTGCAGATACGGAAAGATACATATCAACTACCATGAACAACCCTACAATAAACAGTATTACAATTAATGCTTTGTTTGCATATCTTAAATTATTTTCTAAGGCTATTGTGAGGCTTTTGAATGCATAGTCCTAAGTTGCCCCCCTGATGATATATAACAAAAATTTCTAATGCTTTCAGGCTTGGATTTTGACTGTTTTTTTAATTCATGCACTATCTTGGATTCTTTTTTTTTTTTTTTTTTTGAGATGGAGTCTCACTCTGTCACCCAGGCTGGAGTGCAATGGCATGATCTCGGCTCACTGCAACTTCCGCCTCCTGGATTTAAGTGATTCTCCTGCCTCAGCCTCCCGAGTAGCTGGGACTACAGGCGCGTGCCACCACACCCGGCTAGTTTTTGCATTTTTAATAGAGACAGGGTTTCAGTGTCTTAGCCAGGCTGGTCTCAAACTCCTGACCTCATGATCCACCCGCCTCAGCCTCCCAAAGTGCTGGGATTACAGGCATGAGCCACCACGCCTGGCTTTTTTTTTTTTTTTTTTTTTTTTTTTTGATAAAATCTCATTCTGTCACCCAGGCTGGAGTGTAGTGGTGTGATCTTGGCTCAGTGAAACCTCTGCCTCTCAGGTTCAAGTGATTCTTGTGCCTCTGCCTCCCTAGTAGGTTTTTACAGGCACACACCACAAGGCTAATTTTTGTATTTTTAGTAGAGACAGGGTTTCACCATGTTGGCCAGGCTGGTCTCCAACTCCTGAGCTCAAGTGATCCACCTGCCTTGGCCTCCGAAAGTGCTGGGATTATAGGCATGAGCTCAAAATTATTTCTTGTAGTAGCAAACCTGCTAAATCAGGGATAAGTACTCTTCTTAAAGGCCAGGTAGTAAATATTTTAAGATACGGGCCTTACAGTTTTTGTCGCAATTCTCAACTCTGCTCTGTGGTTTGAAAGCAGTGGATAATACGTTAAACAAATGACCAGGCTATATTCCAATAAAACTTTAGTTACAAAAATGTGCACCTGAAAAAAAAAAATACGCACCTGGCTAGCTTTAGTTTGCCAACTGTGTGCTAAAACATGGATAAGGGGCTGTAGATTAAAATGTGGAAGCCATTTATATATTTTTAATCATGCTAAATTATATCCCCTGTTGATTTTATTGTACTAATCATTTTTCTCTCTCTCCTTTTTCAAAATTTTAAAATGTCAGCAGTGATGTACCAAATGGATCAGCCTTGACACAAGAGAATATCAGCCTCCTATCAAACAAGACCAGCTCTCTGAACCTGTCAGAGGACCCTGAGGGAGGAGGGGATAATAATGACTCCCAGAGATCAGGAGTTACTCCCAGTTCTGCTCCTTAAAATATGAGGAGTCCTACTTTTATCTTCTGCTCCTAATCAGTTTGTCGGGCGTAGGGGTAGGAGAACACATAACTTCTAAACTTTTTCTCTTAAGAGCGGTCAGAGAAATCCAGGAAATTCACCAGAGGCAATGTGCACAAACACCACTACTAAAAACAAACCCTGCACATAGTTCACATTAATGCATTTTTTTAATTTAAAGAAAAAGAAAATTAGCAGTATCTGCAAGCAATTCAGATTAAATTTGTTTTTGTTCTGTGAATGAACTTTATTTTAATAACTTTGGACGCCTTGGATCCAGGGCTTAAAAAAAAAAGATATTATATATACACTCTGTTTGATTAATTGTATGATCTTAATGAAGTAGGTTTTCTTGTATTTTGGTATTACATACCCAGTGTATAATTTGTATAATTCCTCACCCCCAATCCTTATCAATTCTCACCACCCCATAAACTTAAAACAGACCAAAAATGTCAGCTTTCAGAGAATTCTGTGGTGCTTGAGAAACAGACAGTACTAGACTGAGTTATTAGAAAATGTGCAGCAAACCAACTTTTCCCAGAGCTGTTATTTGGAATTCTTTATCCCTTTCTAGATCACTAGCTTCATTGGATACGTATATTTTTCTTGACATTGAAGCTTTTTGTTTGTTTGGGAGGGTTTTATTTCTTGTTTTTATTTTCAACTTTTCAAATAGAATTACCAATTTTGAAGTCCTCATTTTCATATTAAGGATCATTTGCATTCTCTTAATATAATCAGAAAGCTGATTCAGTGTTTAATTAGATTTAAATGTTGATCAAGAATTAACTGTAACTTACTAGCACTGAAAATACATGTTTGGTGTTTCGCCTGCGTTCAGCTCATGGTTGGAAATTTGAAGCAGTGCTTTTCAAATTAAACTTTTGCTGACATCATAGGATGCTCAAAAACAAGGACAATCAACTATGTTTTAAAACTGCGACATTTGATTTGAACTTAAAATGAATAGAGCCACATTATTTTAATGGATGTTTTGTTTTACTTGTGAACTGGTTGAGTCTTAAGGATAGTTTATGAATTGATCACTTGTTGCTCAGAATCATTAGTATAAGTAGGTAGGAAATAGTTTGAAGTCATTTTTCATAGACTTAACTGTCCAATGTTGCAAATGTTTCTTCATGAAAATATTGAAAAGAGTAAGGTTTTTTTTTTTTTTTAATTCTGCTGCACATATTCTGATGCCATGTGTCTGTGCTTAATTAACTAAGACCCTATAAAACGTGTTTAGTGGGGACTGTTTGATATAGTTGCCCTCTCCATTCCTCTATTTGCCTGATTTTTTCAGTTTCCCTTTCTGGATTTTACTACTAAATTAGAAAGCACTGGTTATGTAATAAGTTACTACATTGCTTTGGTTGGGTAAAAACAAGAGTTTATATTTTTCTTGTTTCTTATTTTCTTAACCCTTAACTCCTGCTGAGGTCATAACAACCTCAGTCTAAGCTCTGTGTCCATCATACTGTTAACTTAAACAAATGGGTGGTGGGGGTGGGAAGGGTAATACAGTCCTGCCATTGCCTACCAGTAGGAGAGTCCAAACAGAACACTCTTTTGAGTAGCAATTATTTAATTTGCCCAGTCAAGGCACCGTGTTTATATACTATTTCACATTGAATTTGATTATGCCCTACAGACCTGGCTGGTCAAGGATTTGATATACACATATTGGCTTGGGATTCGAGCTTTCTTTTTTATTTAAATAAAAATTTATATATATTATATATATACATATATACATAGCTATATCTGTATATATATTGGGTATGTTTTAAGGATTTTTTCACATGAGCGCAGCTGTTGCGATAAATTGACCGATTGGGAGGTGGTAGAAGCACTGAATGAAGGTGAGGCTTTTTTTTTTCCAGTTTTCTTATACATTTGTCTTCTTTTTAAAAAAAAAAAAAAAATATATATATATATATATATATATGCTTTTTCTCTTTTTTTGGCTTTTGTTTGCTTTTTGACTTTTACTTAAAACCCTTTTACATTTCCACTTTAAATGCCTATTGTTTATTGGGAGAAGGAAAGAAACTTTTGTATGTCTGACAGAGTCCCAAGATTTTTCATTTCTCTGCATAACAGTAAAAGGCAACATTATTGGCCTCCAACCTTCTTTTTTTTTTTTTTTTTTTTTTTTTTTTTTTTTTTTTTTTTTTTTTTTTTTTTTGGAGAGGGAGTCTGCTTCTGTTGCCCAGGCTGGAGTGCAGTGGGTTGATCTCGGCTCGCTGCAACCTCCACCTCCCGGGTTCAAGCGATTCTCCTGCCTCAGCCTCCTGAGTAGCTGGGACTACAGGCACGCGCCACCACGTCCAGCTAATTTTTGTACTACAACCTTCTTATAAGCAGATTTGGACCGATCTTTTCCTTTGGGTATGTCAGATCATCCTAAATTTTAGAAGCAGTTGATTCACTTTGGAATTCAGAATGATTCTTGTATTAGAAGATAATTTGTGGGTATTAATTTTTGTTTAAGTTTAAAATAAAAGTAAAGATTCATTTTGGATATCAGTTGAAACCCCTTAGTAACTCAGTTTCTGTTATTCTTGTTCTCATTTCCTTTAAATACACTTGTTCTTGGCTTTCGCCATTTTGATTCTGTGAAGTAGGCAGGAGCAGGGATTAATTTATACAGTATTCCTGTTCTGAACAAAACCAGAAAAGTCACTGTATAAACTTGACTTAAAATAGTATCTTTCTCTTTTCATGTATTTTCATTTGGGGGAAAAAAAATCTCTTTAATTGTAACCTGAATTCAAGCTGTACCCCTCCATGGTCCTACACTCTAGAGCTAATCTGGTTGGGCAGAAAGGCAGAAGGATGGTATATTGTCCCATTGTGCCTATAATGTATTTTAAATTGGTCATTCCACCTTACCTAATGGAAATTCTTGCAGCTTTCCTAGTGCTCATCAGCGGTTTTAGGAATTCACTAACACCCCCAAAATTTGTTTTTTGTTTTTTGCTTTTTTTCCTTTTCCTTTTCTCTGTGATATCATGAGCCTGTAAGGACAAATGGCATATTTGGGCATAACTGCTTGACTCTGTAACTACTTTTTTAAAATCAAAATTGAAAAGGTATTAATTGCTTCTGGCTTTTTAATTTTTTTTTTTAGAGACAAAGATGAAACCAGATAGGAAATATGGTTTTTATGTTTTCTACTTACTAAAATATTAGTTTCTTCTAAATATTACTTTATTTGTATTTCACTAAATTCCAAAGCAAAAATCGGATATCTGAGATGAACAATTTTGAATGGGTTAAGGTAGGAGTAATAAGCATTGTGTTCACTCATACGTAGGTGAGGGAATTTTATTTATAGCGAGAAATATAAAAGTATTTTGACTTACTCTTTTTTCAAGGAGTCGCTAGGAAAGGGTAGAAGAACTGAGAATAAGACATCTAGATTCCATTTCTGGTTTATATGTAGCTCTTTTGCCTAATTTATATATAATTTTGTCATAAGATAAGTCCAGTAACTGTCCTGTCTTAGATAACGTACAGAGGCTGAAGTGACCAAAGATCCATTCCTTATTACTTTTCTAATTAAAAGAAGAGTTAGCTAGATTTCTAGTAGTAGTATTCTAGATATTGATAAGACATTATTCCTAATGCCAACTACAAATATTCAACTACTCAGAATGTATTTAAAAAATTGTTTGGTACAGCATTAATGTTGGTGATTCCTTTCTCCCATCTTATTTCCCTTCCCTTCTATTCTTTCCCATGTATTTCTTTTGCCTAAAAGAATATTGGTATGATTCTCATTTGCTACTTTGAGTATATAACTCCATCAGACTTTCCAGAGTTCTTCAGGGATGGAGCTCAAAGTTTACATTTTTCCATATATGTCTTTTTTTTTCTTGACCTTTTTCCACCCTGTAATTTCCCCTTGACTTACCCACTGCCCTCCCCAATCTGCAACAGTGACAGTTTGCTGCCTCAAAACAGAGCATTCAAATGAATTCGCTTAGCCAATAACTTCTGTGAAGTTGCCTTTTCTAATGGTGTTATTACTCAGTGATGCACAAATGTGGTATTTGCCCTACTGGTAGGCAAACAAAGGTCTGGTTAAGAATGGTAACCTGCTGTTTTCTTTAAAGGAGAGCCAAAGACTTGTGCTTTACTCTGTTTTGGTTTTGGGGGAAGTAGTAGCCATTTTGATCATGAAACCTTTTAGTATTTGTGAGTTGATTGTACTGTGTAAGTAGATTTATCTAAAGTTAACTGTTAAAGTTAGCTAGCCTTATAAAATGTAAAAGTAATGAAAATTCATCAGTTTCTCTAAGCCAGTGAATGTCATCTTTTGTAATATTGTGTATAAGCATTTGTGCCCACCCCAGCTTCTGCTATCACTGTGGTCAAGTCATGGGTCTGAGTAAAAGAATTCTTGAGTATGTGACTGGTGAGAAATAACTAACTATAGTCAGTACATGTACAGATTGTTAAAATTCAAGACAAAATACTTTCACTAAAAAAAAGGATTCGTCTCAGTAAAGAAGTATTCAGTTGCTGTCACTTATATACAAATGGTGGTGGGTAGCAGTCTCACCATTTTTCTACTCTCTTTTTGCTCATTTTAAATAATTGAGTAAAGGTTTTATTTGTAAAATCTATCTGTAAAAAGCACCTGTAACAATTTATATGTCATTGAAAGGAATGGCCCAGTTACTTTTTAGGAGAGATTAATAACCTACCTGGAAATTAACTGCAGTGTTTACTTAGATTTTTTCCCCCTAATAAGAGTCTAAGTGTGTTAAATTTTTAACTGATGATATGGTTACAGTGTTGCAAAGTGATCTCTTCCCCTGAAAAATCTGCCTATCCTTTTAAGAAAAATTAGACCTACCAAACTAAAGCAAATTTTACTTTCATCATTAGCACCTAAACAAGCAAGCAGTCTACTACTGTCATCATTTTACCTGAGTGCCCATTTTGCTGATCCACAGTCATACCTTTCTACCTTGGACAGCTATGATTTTTACATTTATTTGTTGCTTCAGCTCAGGTTTATGAAATTTTCCTGCTGAAATGACTTATTGGGAGTTGTAGGTTGATTATAGTTACTATTAAACATTTTCTCAATTTAGCTTTTCTGAGCCACTTCAAGAAGAAAGCTGTTTTTGTCAAAAGGTACTATTAATTGTAGCAAGTAAATCTTAAGATTTGAATTTTTAAGATTTTATTTCTGTGTTCACTAAAGATCTTTCCACAAGTAATAGATTATAATTGATAAGTAATACTAGCTATAGTGTTAATAAAGAGTAAGACTATCACCACCAGGAATAAGTAACACCTTTTAATAATAAATCTATTCCTAATAGGTATGTTTTCAATACTGCACTGAACAAAGTGGGTAAAGAGCCCTTTGAAATCTTATTGTAATAAAGGGACTTACCTCACCACTGGAATCCTTGTTTTCAGAGCCTCTGGATTTTCAGCCAAACACTGAATTTCTCCTAAACTTTATCCCTGAAACATCCCTAGAGAACGAACTTTATTTTCACAAGAAAATAAGGCACAATAAGGGGGAAGAACTTAAACCTCAACATAATATCGTGTCCAAAAATGTGTATTTAGAAAAATAAAATCCTGTGGAGTTTGTTATCCTAATGTTTATTTTATACTAGATAAGGTGACTTGTTTTCTTGTATTGAGGTCTTACTGTTTCAGATTTGTTTTTGTTTCTGTTCTAACTCTAAGCAGACAGAGCTCACAAGTCTTTGGCATCCATTTTAGGTTGTACACTCAGAGTCATCTTATAACTGGAAACTGTCAGGTGGTCCCCCACCCCAGTGAGTGTATGAAAGAGTCAAGAAAAACATTGGAAACAAACTATTGGGTGAATAATTGGTTGCTCTATTATTATCATTATTATTATTATTTGCCTGTTTTTTTAAATCACCATTTGTGTAATCTTTCTCCATTGATTGGCTGTCATTCTTATAATATCTGAACTACCCCATAAAATAGTTCTCTGATTTAAAGGCATTTAGCTTTTGCTTATCGTTTTTACATCCTCTATTCAACTAAGACACTGTCTTGAGAGTTATTTTTTCCAGATGGATCGTTGGCCTAAATTTTCACACTTCTCCCCTGTTCATCCTTTTTCCTCTTCCCTGCTTCCTGGGAATAAAAGGAACTTTTAAAAAAAAAATTAATTAGTCCACAGGTCTCATTATCTTTCTTTATGATTAATCTATGACTTTTTGGTACAAGAACAATGGAAAAAGTGAATTAAGGTAATGAACAAAACCTTTCACCCACTTAAACATTTTCCAGTTTTGAGATTCCTCTTCGTGTTTGTGGTCTCTTCCCCTTGTTACCCCTTCTGCCCTTTTTCTCTGACTATGGTAATTTGGTCTTTAGGCTCATACCAGTCTCCCCGAGACATTCTGCAGTCATTATCACCTTTTTGGGTGGATTTTATTTTGTTTTATTTTGTTTTTTTTAAAAAAATAACTTTTTAACATTGGTGCATATTTGCTTGGGATAGAGCTTGTGTAATTTACCAATCGTATTGATTGTAAGTGATTGTGCCCTGCAGAGGTATATTTAACAAGACAAAAATAATCTTGGTTAATAAAGGAGCCCATGAGATTTGAGTCAGGTTATAAGTGACTATGAAATCACTTACACTTTTGGATAGAATTTATACTCCTGCTCTTATAAATCAGTGGTAGACTTACCATTTTTTAAAGTTTTCTTGCATTTTTTGTTTTTTTATTGCCACAGCTCCCTATTCTTTCTTGCCTGCCTCCACCCACCTGTTCAGGAAAAAAAAAAATTGAGCCTTAAAGTGACAGCTGATTTTTTAATTGCTGAATTTTGTGAAATTTTACTTTTTCCAAGTGTTTCCAACTTTAAAAAGAGAAGTGAAGACAAATAGGTTGGAATGGTGAAGACAAATGGATTGGAATTTCACAGGCTGTGAATAATTCCTTAGGATCTGGCAAACTGTGAAGTCTTATTTGAAGACCTTATCTCCTGAGAGTTCTTTTGGAGTAGGAAAAGAACCCTATTTGAAATAGACCGTTTTTCTCTTGTTTTTAATCTGTTTAATATTTCTGATTTTTAAGCAGCTTTCAAAACAAGTGTGGTGGAAAAAAAGAAATAGTAGTAGGAAGATGTTTAGGGCAGCAGAACTCTGGGTCTAAATAAGTACATGTTCCCACTTGTTGCCGATTTTTGAGAGTACTAGGGCCATCTTTCTCAATTTTGTATTATTTGTGTGCATGTTTATATCAAAGATGCCCATTTTGTTAAAATGCTATTTCCTTTATTACCTTGGAAACTGACTCAGCCTCATGTTGCTCCTAATTAGTGTTTAAGGCTCCCATGAGTTGCAGATAAAATGATTTATTTTAACAAGTAGAAGGAGGTGATTCACCTTTTGGATTGTAAATATATGAAAATGTCTACAAGGTCTTTATCTGCTTTCTGTCAGCATTTATATTAAATGATAAATTAATGAGGAACGTGTGTATTTTGTAAATGAGTGTGTGCCATCTTATTCTAATCTTGAGATTACTTTCTTACACGTTTTTAATGGAGGGGGCTTTTTTAGGTGAAAAATAAAGAAATGGCTAATCTGCATGAGCAAACACATACTTGGAGTAGCCAATTTTGTGTGGACATCACAGGAATTAGTCCAATCTTAAATAAGCTACAGTCATATTCCTTCATTTGTCACACAGTGATTGCACATTAGGAGTGAGGGTAGTGGTTCTGAGATACTAGCATCAATTCAATGAGATTCAATGGCTAACATCCAATGTCTCGGTTTTTATGGCTTCTCTGAAAATTAGGACCATCTTTATGCTTAAGTGAAAAGGACTTGTCATGGTAACTTCCTGATGCAAAATGTTTTTTTGTCTTTCCATTTTTTTTTTGAGATGGTGTCTTGCTCTGTTGTCCAGGCTGGAGTGCAGGAGCACAATCTCAGCTCACTGCAGCCTCTGCCTCCCCAGTTCAAGCAATTCTCTTGCCTCAGCCTCCCAAGTAGCTGAGAATATAGGCCTGCGCCACCATGCCCAGCTAATTTTTATATTTTTAGTAGAGATGGGGTTTCACCATGTTGGCCAGGCTGGTCTCAAACTCCTGATGTCAAGCGATCTGCCCGCCTCAGCCTCCCAAAGTGCTGGGATTACAGGCATGAGCCACTATGCCCAGCCTTGTCTTCCCATTCTTACTGACTTCTGATTGTCCTGAAATCCCCACCCATTAGTCATTCCTCGAAGTTAGTGGATATAAGTAAGTTTGTCTAATAGAGACCATACGTTAGTCAACACCTCAATGGCATGAAGAAGAAAAGGGAGGAGGTTGGGTGTGGTGGCTTGTGTGTGTAGTCCCAGCTACTCAGGAGGCTGAGGCGAGGATTGCTAAAGGCCAGGAGATCAAAGCTACAATGAGCTGTGATGCTTGATCGCACCACTACACCAGCCTGGGCAATGGAATGAGACTCTGTTATTCTAGATTAAAAGAAATGTAAGAAGTACAAAAATCAAATGCAGCATAGGTGATTTTAGCAAACCAAATACACAGAAGACTTTTGTATACAGGAAAATTTGATTAAGTATTGGGCATTAGATGATACCAAGGAAGGGCATTTTTGTTCATTGTGAAACATGATTATGTAAAAAATCCATTTTTTTAATAAAGATGGATAACACAATAGCTGCAATTTCCTTTAAAGTAGGAACTAAATATTTTTAAAAAGTAAATAATGCAGCCACGCACAGTGGCTCACACCTTGTAATCCCAGCACTTTGGGAGGCCGAGGCAGGCAGATCACCTGAGGTCAGGAGTTTGAGACCAGCCTGGCCAACACGATGAAACCCCATCTCTACTAAAAAAAAAAAAAAAAAAAAATTAGCCGGGCATGGTGGCGGCCACCTGTAATCCCAGCTGCTCGGGAGGCTGAGGCAGGAGCATCGCTTGAACTCAGGAGGTGGAAGTTGCGGTGAGCTGAGGTAACACCACTGCACCCCAGCCTGGGCAACAAAGAGTGAAACTCCGTCTCAAAAAAAAAAATCAATAATGCACATTACCAGTGAAGGTTATTTACTTCTCCTACCAACAGTTAGCGATTAGGTGTCCATTGGTATATCTGACCTCAAGGGAAGGGACCATAGTAAAGAAAGCTCAGGGTATGAGGAGTGGTAACTGCTGCAGCCATCCCTGAATGATTATAAATTCTGGACTGGGAATTACAAAACTAGCCCTGTCATCTTAATCACCTACCTAGGCCTACCCTGCTCACAAGCAATAGGGTACATTCTGACCTCTTGGGCTGAAACAAAAATACCAATAGAAATTTGGTTTTTATGCCCATTAGTGCTTCAATCCCAATAACCAGCTAATCTTCAGTGATCAATTAGTAAACCCCTTTGCCCTCCAGCAAGATGACTCATTCAGTAAATGGCTGCCACCCTTATTTGAAACACCTACCATATAAAAAGTGGACTTGTCAAATACCCACTGAATACCCATTGAGTATTTACTAAAGAAATGTATTGAGTACTTCCCATATGCACAGCCCGGTAGAGGACAAAGAGTTAGAAAATACTGCCTCCACCCGCAATGAACTTTAATTCTGGAACTTGACAAAACACTAAACAGAATTACCAAAGAATTTTTCAACCATACTTGTCCTCAGAAGAGCAAGGAGCAGTGAGATGGTATCCAAGGAAGACTTAACCTTGCCTGGCTGGTCAGGCTTTCCTGAGGAAGTTGCATTGAAGATAAAACTTGAAAAATCATGGGGGAGGGGGAGAAAGGTGTGTGGGAGACAAGAGGCTTGGTCAGAGAAAATAGAATGTGTGAATTCTCTAAGGGAAGAAAGAGCCTGAGGTGTGGAAACTGGAAGGAGTTCATTAAGACTAGAGGAAAAGGAGTGACACAGTGGCTTGAGATGCACAGCCGGATAGATCATGGAAGCCTGTGGACCGTGCTTAAGTGTTTGGATTTTATTCTGAAAGTAAACGGAATGCAAAGAAGGGTAGTAAGCAGTGGAATGAAGGGACCAGATTTGTGCTTCTTGGGAGCTGATCATAATCCCAAAAGACAACCCCAAATATTGAAATTCTGAAAGACAAAAGTTCCAAAGATATAATTTTGGGGAAAAAATATGTAAATTCTTTAAAAGGCATTTACTTTTTTTTTGTTTGTTTTCTCGAGACAGAGTCTGGCTCTTTCACCCAGGCTGGAGTGCAGTATTGTGATCTCGGCTCACTGCAACCTCCACCTCCTGGGTTCAAGCAGTTTTCCTGCCTCAGCCTCCCGGAGCACGTGCCACCACCCCCGGCTAATTTTTGTATTTTTAGTAGAGACGGGGTTTCACCATGTTGGCCAGGATGCTCTCAATCTCTTGACCTCGTGATCCGCCCGCCTCGGCCTCCCAACATGCTGGGATTACAGGCGTGAGCCACCGCACCTGGCCCTATTTAAATTTTTCAAAGGAGATTTAGGGCCAGGCGCGGTGGCTCACGCCTGAAATCCCAGCACCTTGGGAGGCTGAGGCGGGCGGATCACCTGAGGTCAGGAGTTTGAGACCAGCCTGGCCAACTTGGCGAAACCCCATCTCTACTAAAAATACAAAATTAGCCGGGCATAGTGGCACATTCCTGTAGTCCTGGCTACTCAGGAGGCTGAGGCAGGAGAATCGCTTGACTCGGGAGGCAGAGGTCGCAGTGAGCCGAGATCTTGCCATTGCACTCCAGCCTGGGCGACAGAGTGAGACTCCATCTCAAAAAAAAAAAAATAATAATAAAAGATTTATTTGAGAAACAGGAAAACACGACAGCCTGGGCAACAATAAGACCTGTGTCTACTAAACCATAGTGTGGTGCATCCCTGTAGTCCCAGCCACTCAGGTGGCTGAGGCGAGAGGATCACTTGAGCCCAGGAAATAGAAACTGCAGTGAGCTATGATCACATCGTCACACCACTGCACACCAGCCTGGGCGACAGACTGAGACCCTGTCTCAAAAAGAAAAAAAAAAAAAAGACAATACTTCATAGGCCAATTTACATAATAAAATAGGCAATGATACATTTGTATTTAACAAACACGGATATAATAACAGTCACATGGATGTAACAGTTAAGAGCAGACAAACCATATTTATAAGTAGGTCAAAAAGCAAAATGTATAAATGCATATTACTGTGGTTGGTTATTGTACCCAGCATTATAATCGCAGTCATGTGAAATATAGTGGCAGACAACTCCAAGAGTTGATGAAATCAATCAAAAACTACAATGAGCTGAGTGCAGTAGCTCACATCAGTAATTCCAGCACTTTGGGAAGCTGAGGCAGCTGGATCACTTGAGCCTAGGAGTTAGAGACCAGTGTGTCAACATAAGGAGACCTCGTCTCTACAAAAAATAGAAAAATTAGCTGGTCATGATGATTTGTGCCTATAGTCCCAGCTACTGGGGAGGCTGACACAGGTGGATTGCTTAAGCCCAGGAGGTTGAGGCTACAGTGAGCCCCATGATTTTGCCACTGCACTCCAGTCTGGATGACAGAGTGAGACCCTGCTTCAAACACACACACACACACAATGGGTCACCACTGCATATACAGTCGTCCCAAAACCTGAGATCTTGAGAAATTTTACCTTTCATAAATACAGACATACAAAAAAACCTCTTCATTTATTGAAGAAGTTTAAACATTTTTACATTGAGAACCAGGGAAGTGACAGCCTCAAGACCTGGCGAGTCTCTGGTTTAAGTCCTGGAGTCCAAAGGCCTGTGAGCTTGAAGTTCTTTTTTTTTTTTTTTTTTTTTTTTTGAGACGGAATCTCGGTCTGTCACCAGGCTGGACTGCAGTGGTGCGATCTCGGCTCACTGCAACCTCGGACTCCTGGGTTCAAGCAATTCTCCTGCTTCAGCCTTCTGAGTAGCTGGGACGAGAGGCGCACACCACCACGCCCAGCTAATTTTTGTATTTTTTTTTTTTTTTTTTTAGCAGAGATGGGGTTTCAGCATGTTGGCCAGGATAGTCTAAATCTCTTGATACTGTGATCTGCGCCCCTCGGCCTCCCAAAGTGCTGGGATTACAGGTGTGAGCCACCGTGCCCCACTGAGCTTGAAGTTCTAATGTCCAAGGCAGCAGAAGAAAAGTCTGTCACGGCTCTCAGAGACTTCTCCACCTAGTCCACTCAGACTCACACACAAATGTCCTTGGGAAACACCCTCCCAGACACATCCAAAGTAATGCTTTATCAGGTTTCTAGGTATCCCTTTATCCAGTCAAGGTGATAACTAAATTAAGTCCACAAGTCTACCTATTGTCAGCCTGGCACCAGTGATGCATCTCCTTAACCCATACTTAATTTCCTGCAGCCTCAACCTCCCAGGCTCAAGTAATCCTCCTAACTCAGCCTCCTGAAGTAGCTGGGACTACAGGCATGCGCCACCCGCCTGGCTACTTTTTTGTTCACAGTGACAGTGTTTGGCCATGTTGGCCAGGCTGGTCTCGAACTCCTGAGCTCAAGTGATCCGACTGCCTCGGCCACCCAAAGCACTGGGATTACAGGCGTGAGCCACCGCACCCAGCCTCCCTTTGCTGTTTCTCTTTCACCACCTACAACTTCCCAAACTAATATAAAAGCAACAAGCTTTGACCCCACACAACTCTCTCTTGCTCAGCCTCCAAAGAATAGCCTTGTCCAATGTTTCTGTTCATACAAGGTGTCAATTCTTCTGGATGAGTAAGCATTTTTTACCTTACTTGATAATCTAAACTTTCTATTTGGGAGGAATTTAAAGTGCTATATTTCCTGTTATTAAGTTAGCAGAACTACTCTGGACCTGGATTTTTTCAAACATGAATGTTTATCAAGTACTTGGTACATTGAACAGGACATGTTCAATAAATATTTGCTGTTTTGATTTGGTTTCCCTGAAGCCAAAACTGAACTTTCTAACAGGAGGATTTGGGCAAATTCCAGTGAGATGCCTTGAGAGCCTCAGCTAAATGCTGCTAAATGATAATGTAGGATTAATTTTGGTAAGTTTAATTTCACCTTAATTAAAATGTCATGTTCACCTAGTAAACTGGGAACCCAAGGGAGTTGGAGACTGCTTTTTGTGCTAAATGTTTTGCCAAATTTCCATGGAAGGGTTAAGCTTTGAGTTATTCAGTAACCACAGCAGAAGCTGGGTCCTATCTCTTCCCTGCCAAGGTCTTACTCTTGAGTCCAAAGGAAAGAACAGAACAGCCCAGGGTATGAGGCAATGGACATGGACCTGCTGAATTACCTGCTCATGGAAGTTACTACTGAACTGGAAGCAGGGCTAGGGAAAGAGGAATTTTATCACTGATCTTGAAGGAAGTACTAAAAAAAGAGAGGGTAATCAACTGCTATGTTCTCTCCTCTTCATGGTTCCTTGAACCTACTCCTAACACAGCAAAGCACAAGCCTTCCAATCTTTTCACTCAGAATTGAGAAAAACAGTGCCACACAGAAGTAGGGAGTCCTTTTCAAAAACTGATTTTTTTGTGATAAAAGTTCTTAAGATGTCTATCTCTTTCTAATATTTCCAGTTCTAGAAATATTAGAAATTTCCATGAAAACGTTAATTTAAAGAAAAATTATTTTTCTTTCTTTTTTAGAGACAGGGCCTTGCTCTATTGCCAAAGCTGGCGTGCAGTAGTGTGATCATAGCTCACTGCAGACTCAAAATCCTGGACTTAAGAAGTAGCTATGGCTGGCCGGGCATGGTGGCTCACACCTGTAATCCCAGCACTTTGGGAGGCCAAGGCGGGCGGATCACAAGGTCAGGAGATCGAGGCCATCCTGGCTCACATGGTGAAACCCCGTCTCTACTGAAAAAACAAAAAATTAGCCGGGCGAGGTGGTGGGCGCCTGTAGTCCCAGCTACTCGGGAGGCTGAGGCAGGAGAATGGCGTGAACCTGGGGGGGCGGAGCCTGCAGTGAGCCGAGATGGCCCCACTGCACTCCAGCCTGAGCAACAGCGAGACTGCGTCTCAAAAAAAAAAAAAAAAAAAAGAAGTAGCTATGGCTACAGGTGCACGCCACCACACCCGGCTAATTTTTTCATGGTTTGTAAAGATGGGATCTCGCTATGCTGCCCAGGCTATTCTTAACTCCTGGCCTCAAGCCATCTTCTAGCCTCAGCCTCCCAAATCATTACAAGCATGAGCCACCATGCCCAACCTAAAATATCTTTATTATATTTAAATATACACAAAAAATACTTTTCAGAATACCTATGTGTGTGTAAACACACACACAGTCACAAATTAGTTTGCCCAGCATACAAGCTCTTTTTTTCTTTCCCAGTCTAAACAGTCTAAGATGAACCAAGAGGAAATGGATCTGGGATCATCCAAACCTTGATAGTATAATAAAAGCCAAGGGGAGCTGTGTGCAGTGAGTACCAGAGACTAGGCTGGTGGTAAAGTCTCCCAGAGACCAGTGAAAACTCTTGGGAGACCTGCAGGAGAAGCATAGTGGAGAGGGCGAGGCAGCCTGGGATCCAGCAGATGATCGCTGCACCCACTATCCCTTGACTGTTTCCTGACTGTGTCTTCCTCCAAACCACTGATGGCAATGTTGGATAGGACAGAATGAGGCACATGGCTTCTCGGTCCGGAAACATGATTATAGATCCGTTTCTTTCATTCCAGGGCATGGGATCTCAGTTTCCCAAATGTGCTGGGTCCAAGAGGTGAGAGGCAGGGAATACCTGGGCTGATAACTTCCAGGGCTTAGGATCAGTCTCATCTTCATCATGTGGCTTATAGACTGACCTGTGGAAAAAGAAAGAGCAAGTGTGCTGAATGCCCAGGCTGAGTTGTGAGTATGCTCATTTGGGATGTGCATCAAATAAAATATGGATAGACAGGCTGACTATGGTGGCTCATGCTTTTAATCCCAGCACTTTAGGAGGCTAAGGCAGGAAGATCGCTTGAGACCAGGAGTTCGAGAGCAGCCTGGGCAACATAGTGATTTCGATTCTACAAAAAACAAATTAGCCATGTGTGGTGGAGCATACTGTAGTCCCAGCTGTGGAGGCTGTATATATATTGTATCTATATTATATATAGATATTATATATAGAGAGAGAGGGGCGGCGGGGAGAGAGAGAGAGAGGCAAAGGAAAAGGTGGTAGTCCCTGGGTTCATTTCTGGGCACTGGATTTGGAGGGAATTGTGAACAAGTTTGACAGAGACTATCCAGAGGAGAACCAGATGAAAAGCAGTTGGACACTGTGGGTTGTAACATGGGAAGTCCTGGGCATTTCTTTCATATCTATTGTGCTGGGACACAAGGGCTTTGAGAGAAGCAGAGGGAGGTTTGAATCTCAGCTGTGCTAGCTTTGCAATTTGGGGCAAATAACTCTTGTAAATAGTAGTGTTCTCATCTGTAAACTGGGCATAATTAGTATCTTTCTGGTAGAGCTGATGAGAGAATTATATAAGCTAATGCCTGGGAAGCATTTAGTATAGACCCTGATATACAGTGTTTTTAAATAGCACCTATTAAGATGGCACCTATATGATCATAAATCATATTCAAACATTTAAAGAGTCTGACCTAGGCTAATGTCTAACACTAAAGTAATGGTTAAGTTCTAGACTACTGAATATTATACAGCCATTAGAAATTACTTTCACAGGCAGGGCACACCTAAACACCTCTTTCCACCTGCAGACCCATTCTCCTTTTCTCCCCTGTCACCAGCCAGGTGCTCAGCCTGCCTCAGGTTCCTCTTTGGTGCTGCCACTGCCCTCATCCTGCCCTGCTCCTCTTCTCTCCCCAAGCCTCTGTGTGAATACAACACTGACACCCTTGTGTCATAAAGTCAAGACGTATTGAATAGGTGATACGTTGACATGTTCAACATTAGAAAACTAAATAAGATGGTACATATTGATAAGTCTACTCCCACCCTTGTCTCTAGCCGCCCCTCACCCCATCATCCTCACTTTGTGTTACAAAAAGCATAGCATACTATAAACACTTTCTGCAGCTTGCTTTTTCCCCACATAATTATCCTAAGGACCCTTCCATATCAGTACATCCATATACAGCATCCTCATTCTTTTACACAATGGCACAGTTTTCCATTGTGGAGATGTGCCTTGGTTTATTTAATCAGTCTCCTACAGATGGAAATGGTGTCCAACTTTTTGTTATTATGAATCAGGTCATGGCAGCTAACCTTGCTGAAACCCATGCAGGTGTAGCTGTAGGATGAATTTCCTGAAGTGGAATGTCTGATTCACAGGGTACATGCATTTGTAATTTTGGTGTTTCCATGTTTCCCTACAAAGCACCTACAAAGACTTATGGCACTTTGTACCCCGAAGAGCAAAGGATGAAACAGCTTGTTTCCTCACAGCCTAGTGTATTGTCTAACTTAATCACTTTTAATTCTAATGGTTTTTGTGATAATCCTTTTTAGAGAAACATGGAAATAACAGGGAGGGAGGAGTGCTTTAAAAGTCTTGCAGGGGCTGGATGTGGTGGCTAACACCAGTAATCCCAACAATTTGGGAAGCCAAGGCAGGCAGATCACTTGAGCTCAGGAGTTAGAGGCCAGCCTGGACAACATGGCGAAAACCCATCTGTACAAAAAGTTTTTAAAAATACATAAATAAGGCCAGGTGCGGTGGCTCATGCCTATAATCCCAGCACTTTGGGAGGCCAAGGCAGGCGGATCATCCGAAGTCAGGAGTTCAAAACCAGCCTGGCCAACATGGTGAAATTCCGTTTCTACTAAAAATACAAAAATTAGCAGGGCATGGCGGCGCATGCCTGTAATCCCAGCTACTTGGGAGGCTGAGGCAGAAGAATCACTTGAACCCAGGAGGTGGAGGTTGCAGTGAGCCAAGACTGCGCCATTGCACTCTAGCCTGGGTAACAAGAGTGAAATTCCCTCTCAAAATAAATAAATAAATAGCCAGACACAGTAGCACACACCTGTAGTCCCAGCTACTTGGGAGACTAAGATGGGAGGATTGCTTGAGCCCAAGTTGTCTAGGGCTGCGGTGAGCTAAGATGGTGTCACTGTACTCCAGCCTGGGCAATAGTGAGACCATGTCTCAGAAAAAAAGATTAATTAAAAAAAATTTTTTAAGTCTTGCAAAAGGATCATTGAGGGATGCTTAAATTAGCAGGTGAAAATTTGATGGAAAACAATATATTTGCATACTCTCAAGTATGTGAAGTATCCCCACAAGACATTTAACAAAAGGGGAAACATTGTAATTTTACAGCAGAGAAACTTGGCAGACACAATCTTGTAATCCAAGTTAATCACCAGTGATGGGATAAATTAACATCTGTACCTCCTGATGCGATACACTGAGAAGGACACAGTATTACCTCTGTTGTATTCCTGCCCCGAAAAGGATAACTTGAATCTAATCCTGAAGAAATTTTAGACATACCAAATTGAGAGACAGTCTTCAAAATTAACTGGCCTATATGCTTCAAACAAGCCAAAATCATGAAAGAAAAAGAGAGGAACTGTTCCCATCCAAGTACTAACCAGGGCCGACCCTGCTTAGCTTCTAAGATCAAGCACTTTCAGGGTAGTATGACCATAGACGAGAGGAACTGTTCCAAGCCGCAGAAGACTAAAGAGACATGACAACTAAATGCAATGTGTGCTCCTGCCCCAGGGAAAGGAGAAAAAAAATTCTTTTCTTTCTTTTTTATTGGCTATAAATCAGTGCTTCCCAAAGCATGGTCCAGGGACCCTAGGAGATTCAGAAAACCTTTCAGTAGGTATATGAAATCGAAACGATTTCACTTTATTTATTTATGTTTTGAGACAGGATCTTACTCCATCACCCAAGCTGGAGTGCAGTGGTGCCATCATGGCTCACTGCAGCCTCAACCTTCCAGGCTCAAGTGATTCTCCCACCTCAGCCTCCTGGGTAGCTGAGATTACCGGCGCATACCTCCATGCCCAGCTAAGTTTTTGCATTTTTTTATAGAGATGGAGTTTAGCATGTTGCCCAGGCTGGTCTTGAACTCCTGGGCTCAAGCAATCCTCCTGCCTCGGCCTCCCAAAATGCTGGGATTACTAGTGTGAGCCACTCAGCCTGGCCAAAACTATTTTAATAATAATATTTAGATGTTCTTTGGCAAGACTATAAAAGGATTCTGAAACAAAGAAGGTGAAAACCACTGCTTTGAAAACCAGGTGTGGTGGCTCCTGCCTGTAATTCCAGCTAGTGGGGAGGCTGAGGCAGGAGGATTGCTTGAGGCCAGGAGTTTGAGACCAGTGTGGGCAGCAGAGCAAGACCCCCATCTCTAATGGCAACAGAGTGACAACCAGTCTCTAAAAACATTAATTGGATGATTGGCAAAATTAGAATAAGGTTTAGAGATTTTTAAATAGTACTATATTTGAAAATAATGCTGGGCGCTGTGGATCATGCCTGTAATCCTAGCACTTTGGGAGGCCAAGGCAGACGGATCACTTGAGGTCAGGAGTTTGAGACCAGCCTGGCCAACATGGTGAAACCCCATCTCTACTAAAAATACAAAAAAAATTGCCAAGCATGGTGGAAGGGGCCTGTAATCCCAGCTACTTGGGAAGTTGAGTCACGAGAATCTCTAGAACCTGGGAGGCAGAGGTTGGAGGTGGGCTGAGATCAGGCCACTGCACTCCAGCCTGGGCGACAGAGTGAGACTCCGTCTCAAACAAAAAAAAGAAGAAGAAGAAGAAAAGAATATGCACCAGGCAGAGTGGCTTACACCTGTATGGAGTCTCGCTCTGTCATCCAGGCTGGAGTGCAGTGGCGTGATCTCGGCTCACTGCAGCCTCCACCTCCTGGGTTCAAGTGATTCTCCTGCCTCAGCCTCCTGAGTAGCTGAGATTACAGGTGCATACCCACCATGCCCAGCTATTTTTTTTTTTTTTATTTTTTAGTAGAGACAGGGTTTCACTGTCTTGGCCAGGCTGGTCTCAAACCCCTGACCTCAAGTGATCTGCCCACCTCAGCCTCCCAAACTGCTGGGATTACAGGCGTGAGCCACCACGCCTGGTAGAACACTTTTAAAATACATATATAATTTAATTTTTAACATTTGAGACAGGGGCTCACTCTGTCACCAAGGCTGGAGTGCAGTGGTGTGATCACAGCTCACTGCAGTCTGAATTCCTGGGCTCAAGTGATCCTCCCACCTCAGCCTCCTGAGTAGCTGGGACTACAGGCTCATGCCACCATGCCCAGCTTATTATTATTATTTTCTGGAGATGGGGGTCTCACCGTGTGTGGGGTCTCACAGTTGGTCTTGAACTCCTGGCCTCAAGCCTTGGCCTTCCAAAGTGCTAGGATTACAGATGTGAGCCACTGCATCCAGCCTGGATGAACAAATTAAACACAAACCCTGATGTTATAGTTCTTAATTCCTTGACCTGGTAGTATCTGCATCCTAATCTTTTCCAGCAGATGTTCACCAAATCACCTATATTTTTGCAGGGCCCCTCATCTGCCCTCCCCCAAGGACCTTCTTGGCAAGACACAAACCTCATAACTCCTATAAGCTGGAACAATAGGTCTTAACAGCATGTTCCTGAAACCTCAGGGTCTTTGTATTTCTGATTTCTCTTTGGACAACTCTTCCTAAAGATATTCATATGGCCCCCTCCATCATTTCATTCTGGTTTCCTAACAATGATTCCTAAGGGAGGCCTTTCCTACCAAGTGTTCTCAGATGGTGCCCTCCCCACTTCCTCCCACTGCTTCCTATACCCTTGCCCTGCTATAGTTTTCTCTATGGACCTTATTAACATCTGACTGGCACGTTACATATTTATTTTTTAAATACTGATTTTTTTTTTTTTTGAGATGGAGTCTTGCTCTGTCACCCAGCCTGGAGTGCAATAGCACGATCTCGGCTCACTGCAACCTCTGCCTTCCGGGGTCAAGTGATTCTCCTGCCTCAGCCTCCTGAGTAGCTGGAATTACAGGTGCCCACCACCATGCCCAGCTATTTTTTGTATTTTTAGTAGAGATGGGGTTTCACCAGGTTGGCTAGGCTGGTCTCGAACTCCTGACCTCAGGTGATCCACCTGCCTCAGCTTACCAAAGTGCTGGGATTACAGGTGTGAGCCACCACGCTTGGCCTAAAATACTGATTCTTTATGTGATTGCTGTATGTCTCCCCCGAATGGAATCCCAGCCCCAAGAACAGTGTCTACTGGCACAAGCAGCACTCGTGTATTTGTTGAACTCAAGTGGTTGAACAGGAGCCTTTTCAATAGTCTTTAATCTAGGGTGACAGATGAGCCTCTGGGCATTCTGGGGCCCTTTGGGACAGTTCTCGGCTACTGTTCACACTGCACATGGAGGGCTTCAAAGGATCCAGGGTCTGAATCAGCCAAGAACTTAGACACAGCTTCAGTTCAGGAGAGATGTCCTCTCTCATGAACGAAGAGCTCTCGAAAATGCCTATGACTGCAACAACAACTACAAGGAGTCCTTGATCACACAGCAGGAGGCACACGCGCCCTGTGAACTTGGTGGCTGCAGTCCCTGTGATGGTGCTTTTGGCTATTTCAGAAGAGGGAAATGTAAACAAACCTGCCCTTTATCTCCACTAGTTTGAATTTACCCAATCTCCCCAATAACTAATAAAAATAACGATACACATAAATATAATTTAGTTTGTTTTTATTTCAGCAGTTGTATGTGGGTTTTTCACCTGCCCCGCATTCTGTCTCCTGATCCCCCAGTAGAGTTTTGCTAAGTATTTCCCAGCTGCTCACACCCCTTAGAAACGCGCTTGGCATGCACCCCGAGGCCCTGCTCTTCTCTCCCTGTCCCACCACTTCAGGGCTGCTGGGGAATGGGTCTCTCTGTGGGCCACAGGTGTAACCATTGTGTTTTCCTTGTCTGTGCCAGGGACACCTTGGCACTCAGATGCCTGAAGGTAGCAGCTTGTCCCTCTTTGCCTTCTCTAATTAGATATTTCTCTCTCTCTCTCCCTCTCTCCATAAAGAAAACTATGAGAGAGGGAATTACAGGTAGAGGGCTAGAAGTTTTTGGACATTAACTATTTCTATCTTCTGATTTAGTTAACGAGAAACAAAAAATCCTGCAGACAAGTTTCTCCTCAGTCAGGTATTTCCTAACCAAGTTTGAGGGTATGAACATACTCTCCTTTTCCTTTTCTATAAAGCTGAGGAGAAGAGTGAGGGAGTGTGGGCAAGAGAGGTGGCTCAGGCTTTCCCTGGGCCTGATTGAACTTTAAAACTTCTCTACTAATTAAACAACACTGGGCTCTACACTTTGCTTAACCCTGGGAACTGGTCATCAGCCTTTGACCTCAGTTCCCCCTCCTGACCAGCTCTCTGCCCCACCCTGTCCTCTGGAACCTCTGCGAGATTTAGAGGAAAGAACCAGTTTTCAGGCGGATTGCCTCAGATCACACTATCTCCACTTGCCCAGCCCTGTGGAAGATTAGCGGCCATGTATTCCAATGTGATAGGAACCGTAACCTCTGGAAAAAGGTAAGAGGGGTGAGCTTTCCCCTTGCCTGCCCCCACTGGGTTTTGTGACCTCCAAAGGACTCACAGGAATGACCTCCAACACCTTTGAGAAGACCAGGCCCTCTCCCTGGTAGTTACAGTCAAAGACCTGTTTGGAAGACATCATTTCAAGTGCTCTCCCTCCCACCCCACCTCTTGGGGTAAGGCCTTTCCTAAGCTACCCCTTGGGTCCCTAGCCTAAGAAACAAGGGTGATGTCATCCCTGCTGTAAAGATGCTGTGCAGGACGTCAGCACTCAAGGGATCCAGGGGACGCTCCAAGGGGAATCCCCAGGGCCTGCCATCCATCCGGGAAGAGAGCAAATGCTACCCATGAGGACCTCCTCACTCCCTTTTTGCTCTTTCTTCCACTCAGATCCACCCCACTCCACCCCCACCCAAATCCCAGTGACCTTTGACTAAAGGGCCAAAACTGCTTCCTTTTCTCACAGTGAGAGTTGTCCCTCCCTCAATGCCACACACACTCCCTTCTTCATCTGAGTTGTCACAGGAGGCTAGAAACGGGGTGGTGGCACAACCGTCTTGGTTTTAATTTGTGCTTCATAGCCCTCCCAGGGTCCTCTCAGCCTCAAATTGCATTTCCAAATGTAGTTGAAGGACAGAGTGGGCAACCGAAGGCAGTGGAGATGGGAAGATGAATGGCAGGGTCCTCTCCTCTCTCTCTCTGCTTCTTCAGCCTGCCTTCCACATCTCCCTTGGTGCCGCTGCTTCTCTCCGGCTTTGCACCTCTGTTCTTGAAAGGGCTGCAGAACTGGACTCAGACCACGCAAGAAGGCAAGTCCCCCTCAGCTGCCCCAGCTTCCAGCCAGCCCCAGGCTTGCCCAACGGACCACGTCCGTGAATCTGCACTGGGTGCCTGTCTTTCTCTCCCAGGAGAAGATGGGAAGATCCAGTACCCACACACAGACCCCCTTGTGTACACCCAGGAACCATAAACCAGCTGGAGGCATCCCCTGCCCCACCCTGTCTTATCTACAAAAAATATTACAAGAGACTTTATCTCTTGATTTGCTTCATCGAGTGTCCCAACTACCTCATTTTTTAAAAATGTGCAATTAGCTTCATTTACCTTCATTGAATCCATGTTGGCGACTATTAAAAATTCCAGGCAATAAAAAGGGATGAGAGCCTGAACTAAAGCAGTGGCAATAACTGGTGAAAGAGTAAAAAAACAGAACTGATTGACTCTGGGGTGAACTGATTGACTCTGGGGTTTGACTAAATGAGGAGGAGAGAGGGAGGAATCCAGGGTGATTCTCAGGTTTCTGTACGGGATTCACTGAGCCCACTCACAGGAGCAGGCCTGTAGGGGAGAATTAATTACCAGTTCAGTTTGGTCCTGTTTCCCTGAAGAACTTGTAGGAGTTCCTGGTGGAACTGTCCAGCAAATAGGCAGTCTGGAGCTCAGTGGAAGGGTTAGGGCTGGAGCTAGAGATGTAGGAATCTTCAGCACACAGATATTGCCATTGTTTTTGTTTGTTTGTTTGTTTGTTGTTGCTGTTTTGAGACACAGTCTCACTTTGTCGCCCAGGTTGGAGTGCAGTGGCACAATCTCAGCTCACTGCAACCTTCGCCTCCTGGGTTCAAGTGATTCTTCTGCCTCAGCCTCCCTAGTAGCTTGGGACTACAGGTGTGCGCCACCACACCCAGCTAATTTTTGTATTTTCAGTAGAGACAGGGTTTCACCATGTTGTCCAGGCTGATCTTGAACACCCAACCTCAAGTGATCTGCATGCCTCAGCCTCCCAAAGTGCTGGGATTACAGGCATGAGCCACCGCACCCGGCCAGATATTGCCTTTGCTCCATCCATTTCTTCTTACTTCTCTTGTGTTGCTGAAATCTCTCTGCTGTATCTATCAGAGTCCTTCCCCAAACAGTTTCTGTAGATGGCTCCCCCTACCACCCTGACTCTTCACTGGGCACTAAAGCCGATTTTTTAGGCATGCACATTCCATGTCACAAACAGGAAGCTTCTCATTCTTTTTTCTCCCAGCGTGGGGAATTGAGCACATAATACTCCAAATAACCATCAGATGATTCTAATTCCAACATGACCACGTCCAGGCAACTGAACTGTCCCCTGGCAAGAAGTCTAGGACTGAACCTGTCCCGGGCCCCTGTACTTGGTTCAAAGGATTTAGCCTTTCTCTTGGCCACACCAGGTGGGCTGGAATCCTCTGCTTTACTGGGGCAACCCTGTGGTGGGCAGTGGGGCTAGGGGTTGCAGCCTAGCTTAACTTGGCATTTTGTCTCCTTGCAGGAAGGTTTATCTTTTGTCCTTGCTGCTCATTGGCTTCTGGGACTGCGTGACCTGTCACGGGAGCCCTGTGGACATCTGCACAGCCAAGCCGCGGGACATTCCCATGAATCCCATGTGCATTTACCGCTCCCCGGAGAAGAAGGCAACTGAGGATGAGGGCTCAGAACAGAAGATCCCCGAGGCCACCAACCGGCGTGTCTGGGAACTGTCCAAGGCCAATTCCCGCTTTGCTACCACTTTCTATCAGCACCTGGCAGATTCCAAGAATGACAATGATAACATTTTCCTGTCACCCCTGAGTATCTCCACGGCTTTTGCTATGACCAAGCTGGGTGCCTGTAATGACACCCTCCAGCAACTGATGGAGGTACGACCAAAGGTCTTCTGCCCAGCCACCTTGTTAGGAGCACCTTTGGGGCTTCCATAGGTCCAAGTCCAATGACTCCTCAACCAACACTGCAGGCCACTAGGGGCGCTCATTATGCATTACGATTCCCTTTGAACATCACTACTGTGTTATAATTCCCTTTGAAAATCATTTTTTAAAAAATGAGCCAAGGAATCTTGGCTATCTACTTTTTAAATCCTGGTTTCCTCTTTTGAGCACCTTAAAATGGGGGAAGGCTTGTATCTTCTCTCAACTTCTTTTCAGTAATTCTTTCATCTATATGTTTACTCATTAATTTGATCATTTATTTATTTATTCATTCAGCACTTCCTCTGTGCCAGGCAATGTGTTGTGCCAGTCCCTCCTCTGGTGGAAGAAGAGTAGCTTTACCATATGGTGACATCAGGCATATAGGCTCTTGTGGAAAAAAATTCTAGGATAGTATTTTTTTTTTTTTTTGAGATGGAGTCTCGCTGTATTGCCCAGGCTGGAGTGCAGTGGTGCAGTCTCGGCTCACTCCAAACTCTGCCTCCCAGGTTCAAGCAATTCTCCCACCTCAGCCTCCTGAGTAGATGGGATTACAGGCACACGCCACCACGCCCAGCTAATTTCTATAGTTTTAGTAGAGATGGGGTTTCACCACGTGGCCAGACTGGTCTCAAACTTTTTTTTTTTTTTTTTTGAGACGGAGTCTCGCTCTGTCATCCAGGCTGGAGCGCAGTGGCGCGATCTCAGCTCACTGCAACCTCTACCTCCCGGGTTCAAGCAATTCTCAGCCTCAGCCTCCCGAGTAGCTGGGATTACAGGCGCCCAGCACCATGCCTGGCTAATTTTTTTTCTTTTTAGTAGAGATGGGGTTTCACCATGTTGGCCAGGCTAGTCTTGAACTCCTGACCTCGTGATCCACCTGCCTTGGCCTCCCAAAGTGCTGTGATTACAGGCGTGAGCCACCGCGCCTGGCCTCAAACTCTTGACTTCAAGGGATCGGCCTGACTTGGCTTCCCAAAGTGCTGGGATTACAAGCATGAGCCACTGCACTGGGCCTAGGATGGTATATTGAGACCAGGGGCCCAGGAAAGCCAAGAGAAGCCTCAAGGATGTGAGAGTGTTTTCTGGCTCTGGGAAGTATGGATCATTTCAGCTCAGTGACTTAGTTCCCACCCCCTTCCCCCCACTGCCTTTTGTGATAAGATGAAATGTCATAGATTGATTGATCACTGTTGGCCTCTGGGGCTATGATAAGTCATGGATGGAAACACTAGATCTTTAATCTGTCCTTGGCTTGGCTGCATGACAGTCTTTCTTCAAGTTGGATCACACTTTGGAAGCAGAGTTCATCAATAGGGAGGCATGAGTCCCTTCAAGATGGTATATGGTGCTTATTTGAAACTTGGACGCTAAAGTCTGTGGGTCTTAGGAGGGTTCCTTCTATTCTAGTGGTCAATTTCCATGGAACTTCATCACCTTTGCTCAGGGCTCTGGGGTGAGTTAACCCAAGTCTTCACTCTTTGAAAGAAATTGTAGATTTAAAAACTCTTAAGACACATAATACTGCCTTCTCTGGGCCCTTCAGTCATTTTTGTATACATTGGTACTGGTCTCAAAGTACTTCCATATCACTCATGTCTCTGTCCCCAAGTAAGATCTTAAATGTAACCCTTCCTACAAGAAGAACAGAACAGAACACTGCTTCCAAACCACACATGTTCCTTTGGTCCTCCCCTCTACACAAACGCCATGTGTTGGGAAAGCAGGGTGAGACTGAATCTCTCTGGAGAAAAGAGAAATTCAGCACCAAGCTTTTGATCAAAAGCATAATCCCCCCCTAAAAAAAGTGCCTATTGGAGCAAAATCAGGAAAACCAAAGACAGAGAACAGATAAAACCAAAAGGCCTTTTGTAGCCTGAGGAGAGAGCATGGAAAGGGCAGGAGGGGAACAGCCTCACCCATTTTGCCTTGGGGATGGTGAAGGTGGGCATTGGGGGATTCCAACTTCAAAGCATGGATGACTTCTAAGTCCTTTTCAGCCCTGAGCTCTTAGATTCTGAGCCTGTTTAATCCCTTGCTGATAGATTCACTCTTCCTTTTTCACCCCTACCACCAGTATCCCAGAGCCTCCATGAGCAGCTGGCCCCAGTAGATGCCACAAAAGTGTTTGTTACGAGAAGGACACTGTCCTGATTCTCTTCTCTGTCCAGAATCACCAAGAGGACTTTTCCCATTCCAGCAAGAAAACATCTGTGTGTTGATCTAGAGGCGTTTAGAGACTTTAGGTGGCAACCTAGTCTCTCTTTTTCCCTTTATCCTTCCTACCCTTCATTCTTCTTTTATCCTTTTATTCATCAGAACACAAGAGTTGAGCATTTATGCTGTCCCAGGTACTGTGCTTGAAGGAGTTAACAACTGAGGTGGCTATTAGTCAGAGACTGACCAGCATGTGCTCACCACCCATGTTAACTAGGCAGCCCACCAAACCCACCACCATTTTTTTTTGACTTCTATAGGTATTTAAGTTTGACACCATATCTGAGAAAACATCTGATCAGATCCACTTCTTCTTTGCCAAACTGAACTGCCGACTCTATCGAAAAGCCAACAAATCCTCCAAGTTAGTATCAGCCAATCGCCTTTTTGGAGACAAATCCCTTACCTTCAATGAGACCTACCAGGACATCAGTGAGTTGGTATACGGAGCCAAGCTCCAGCCCCTGGACTTCAAGGTGAGTTGCAGATGTTACCCCTGACCTCCGAGTTCTTCCTCTCCACTCAGAGATTGAGGAGGTGGAGAAACAGCATCCAAATTCACACTGCTTTGCTGCTGAAGACTGCTGGAGGGCTGACTAAAAGTTAGAACCCCTGGAATAGTTATTCTTACTTGAAACCTGAGAAATCAAAGGTATCCATGCTTGGATTGTAGTGACTGCCCAGAAAACATGAATTAATAATCAATTCTTCATTCCATCCACCAACTTCAAATATATACCAAAGGGTGTTTTGAAGATGCCAGTCCTACAAGATATCTTACTTAATTTGAACAGTTATCATGGTCAAATAAAGTTGGTACATGATGCATGTTATATTCTCCTCTTGGAGATTCATGAAGCACATGGGCCTATGAAGGTTCTGAGAAACTCTGCAACAAAGAAATCTGTTGGCTTTATTAAATCGGCATTCCTCAAATGTATTTGACTGCATGGGCATTTCTCTCCTCCATATAACCTGCCAACCCCATATAACCTGCCAACCCCATATAACCTGCAATCATTCATTGCTTCCCCTGGCACATGCCTTGGAAATTCTACTTTTGTGAGTTAAGGTTTTCCAAAGTCAGAGAAAATAATATTTTATCTTCTTTTTCCCAGACTATTTTCGCCTTCCTTCTTTTCATTTATTTCTTCCTATTTCTTTTTGTTCTTTTTCTTCTGATAATATTTATTAACTACAGGAAAGATTCATGGAACTATATTAGATATGTGAGGCTTCCCCAGTTTGGGTTAGAGCAATGGCTTCTTAATCAAATGGTGGGAAAGGACAGAGGGATGGTGAGAAAAATAAAATGCTGCCTGGGAAAATGGAGAAGCCAATTGAATAGCACAGGTGAGTAGGTTTATTTTCTGTTCTCCTCAGGAAAATGCAGAGCAATCCAGAGCGGCCATCAACAAATGGGTGTCCAATAAGACCGAAGGCCGAATCACCGATGTCATTCCCTCGGAAGCCATCAATGAGCTCACTGTTCTGGTGCTGGTTAACACCATTTACTTCAAGGTACTCAGAATGGCCCTGGAGAGACCCCAGGGACTTCCTCTTGCTCTTCAGCTTACCCCCCCTTTTTTTTTAAATGGTGAGACCGAAGCCCTGAGAGGGCAAATGGACTGCCTAAAGCTACACAGGTACAGGTCAGCAGGGCAGGTCAATCTATTATTTATTTATTTATTTATTTTTGACAGAGTCTCGCTCTGTCGCCCAGGCTGGAGTGCAGTGGCGTGATCTCGGCTCACTGCAAGCTTCGCCTCCTGGGTTCACGGCATTCTACTGCCTCAGCCTCCCAAGTAGCTGGGAATACAGGCACCCACCACCATGCCCGGCTAATTTTTTGTTTTTTTTTTAGTAAAGACGGGGTTTCACCGTGTTAGCCAGGATAGTCTTGATCTCCTGACCTCGTGATCTGCCCACCTCGGCCTCCCAAAGTGCTGGGATTACAGGCATGAGCCACCGCGCCCGGCAGATTGGCTTCTTTCACCTAGTAAAATGCATTTACTGTTCTTTTGTGTTTTCGTGGTTTTGTCACTCATTTCTTCTTAGCATGGAATAGCATTACATTTGGTCTGGATGTACCACAGTCTGTCTATTCATCTACTGAAGGACATTTTGGCTGCTTCCAAGGTTTGACAGTTATGAATAAACCTACTCATAATTCCATCATTCTGACACAGCCATTGTTAACCTTTTTGTGCATATCCTGCCAGTCTTTTTTCCGAATAATTATATATTAATGTAACACTATAATATGGATGTGTCTTGTGTCAATAACTATCCTCCTATGAATGTTTGTGTTCTTACTTTGTGATTCTCTTCCAGGGCCTGTGGAAGTCAAAGTTCAGCCCTGAGAACACAAGGAAGGAACTGTTCTACAAGGCTGATGGCGAGTCGTGTTCAGCATCTATGATGTACCAGGAAGGCAAGTTCCGTTATCGGCGCGTGGCTGAAGGCACCCAGGTGCTTGAGTTGCCCTTCAAAGGTGATGACATCACCATGGTCCTCATCTTGCCCAAGCCTGAGAAGAGCCTGGTCAAGGTGGAGAAGGAACTCACCCCAGAGGTGCTGCAGGAGTGGCTGGATGAATTGGAGGAGATGATGCTGGTGGTCCACATGCCCCGCTTCCGCATTGAGGACGGCTTCAGTTTGAAGGAGCAGCTGCAAGACATGGGCCTTGTCGATCTGTTCAGCCCTGAAAAGTCCAAACTCCCAGGTTTGTCTAGGAAGGAGTTTCCTCCCTTCTCCACCCGCAAGGTAGTCTGACCAAAAGTGGAAGAGTTGGAGAAAGAATAGAAAGGAGCAACAAGTCAGGACTCCTGGATACTGATCCTAGTTTCTACTGCTAACTTGTGGAAATCTCTTTTCCTTTTGAGACCTCAGTTTCCTCTTCTGTAAAAGGGAAGTTTGTTCTTGGGTCTCCATGGGCCCAGCCAGCACTGGTGCCCTGTGAGTCTGTATCAGGTAGAGGAGATGGGACCAGGTGGAGAGGAATTTGAAAGGGCATTGGAATTCAGAGCAAAGAGACAGATATTAAGAGCTGGGGAAATGTGGTTCCCATTACACAGGCCTCACTGACATTTATTATTATTATTATTATTATTATTATTATTATTATTACTTGAGACAGAGTCTTACTCTGTTGCCCAGGCTGGAGTGCAGCGGTGCGATCTCGGCTCACTGCAACCTCTGCCTCCCGGGTTCAAGCGATTCTCATGCCTCAGCCTCCTGAGTAGCTGGGATTACA
This sequence comes from Pan paniscus, assembly GCF_029289425.2. Classification (NCBI taxonomy): domain Eukaryota; kingdom Metazoa; phylum Chordata; class Mammalia; order Primates; family Hominidae; genus Pan; species Pan paniscus. Next base: position 75,816,731 of record NC_073249.2, read on the forward strand.
GGCACACGCCACCATACCTGGTAATTTCTGTATTCTTAGTAGAGATGGGTTTCACCATGTTGGCCAGGATGGTCTTGAACTCTTGACCTTGTGATCCGCCTGCCTTGGCTTCCCAAAGTGCTGGGATTACAGGCGTCAGCCACCGCACCTGGCACATTAAAATATCTTTTAAAGAAGTTGGCTGGCCAGGGTGGCTCACGCCTGTAATACCAGCACTTTGGGAGGCTGAGGTGGGAGGATCGTCTAAGCCCACGAGTTCGAGACCAGCCTGGACAACATAGTGAGATGGTCTCTACAAAAAATAAAAAAAATTAGCCAGGCATGGTAACGCACACCTGTAGTCCTAGCTTCTTGGGAGGCAGAGCTGGGAGGATTGCCTGAGTCCGGGAGGTCAACGCTGTGGTGTACTGTGATCACACCACTGCACTCCAGCCTGAGCAACAGAGTGAGGTCCTATCACTAAATAAATAAATAAATAATAAAATAAGTTTACGATGTTAAGTAATTAGATTTATCTTTATTGAGCTTTTTTTTTTTTTTGAGACGAAGTCTTGCTCTTGTCCCCCAGGCTGGAGTGCAGTGGTGCAATCTCGGCTCACTGCAACCTCCACCCCCCAGATTCAAGCGATTCTCCTGCCTCAGCCTCCCAAGGAGCTAGGATTACAGGCGCCTGCCACCACGCCCAGCTAATTTTTGCATTTTTAGTAGAAACGGGGTTTCACTATGTTGGCCAGGCTGGTCTTGAACTCCTGACCTCAGGCAATCTACCTGCCTTGGCCTCCCAAAGTGCTGGGATTACAGGCGTGAGCCACTGCGCTATTGGGCTGTCTTTAAGCTAGTTTTGAAAACTAAAAATGTTGCCAGACTGGAAAGAAAGATGTTCCTTCTGGATGGAGTGAGTTTTTTCTGTAAGAACAGAGTCTTGCCCTTTCTCTCTCCCACAAAAAGCTGAAGCCTGAGAATGAATTATCAGGAGCCATGCTGAACAAGCCCAAAGTACTTATTATTATTATTATTATTATTTATTTATTTATTTTTTGAGATGCAGTTTTGCTCTTGTTGCCCAGGCTGGAGTGCAGTGGCGTGATCTTGGCTCACTGCAACCTCCACCTCCCGAGTTCAAGCGATTCTCCTGCCTCAGTCTCCCAAGTAGCTGGGATTACAGGCATGCGCCACCACACCTGGCTAATTTTTGTATTTTCACGATAGAGACAAGGTTTCACCATATTAGTCAGAGTGTCTCCAACTCCTGACCTCAGGTGATCTGTACACCTTGGCCTCCCGAAGTGCTGGGATTACAGGTGTGAGCCACTGCACCCGGCCCCCAAAGTACTTTATTATTTTTAACACATATTCATTGTGAGAGTATGATTAGGTGAAGATTTAGGATTTCTTCTTATGTTTCAAAAAGCCCCAAAGGATCTCTTAATCCAAACTGAATTCCCATCTGTGGGTTGAAGCCAACTTTCTCCCATCTCACAAAGACTTCTCCGGTCTTCCTTCCAGGTATTGTTGCAGAAGGCCGAGATGACCTCTATGTCTCAGATGCATTCCATAAGGCATTTCTTGAGGTGAGTACACCTTCCCCACTCTCTTAGGGTACAGAAAGGAGATGCATGAACAACAGGAACACGTGGAAAAGGCCTGTTTCCAGTGTTAAGGCATGCAAAAGGCCTCCACAGGCCTGCTATAATACAGCCCTCTCCAAAACCTTCATGGTGTGATTGTTCTGCCTTCCCTCCCACTACCTCTTCTGTAGCAGGTCAAGCGGGAACACAAACATTTAGGGAGGGTGATATAGGAAAATAAGCCAGCAAAGGCCATCAAGAAGAAATTTACAGCATGAGGAGAACCAGAAGAGTATGGGGTCGCAGAAACCCAGGGAGAATTTTTTTTTTTTTTTTGAGACAGAGCTTCGTTCGCTTTTGTTGCCCAGGCTAGAGTGCAATGGTGCAACAGCTCACTACAACTTCTGCCTCCCGCGTTCAAGCGATTCTCCTGCCTCAGCCTCCTGGGTAGCTGGGATGACAGGCATGTGCCATCACGCCCGGCTAATTTTTGTATTTTTAGTAGAAACAGGGTTTCTCCATGTTGGTCAGGCAGGTCTTGAACTCCCGATCTCAGGTGATCCACCTCCTTGGCACCCCCAAAGTGCTGGGATTACAGGCATGAGCCACTGCACCCGGCCAACCCAGGGAGAAGTTTTAAGAAAATGGATAGCATCTAGTAAGAAGACTCCTGGGCTGGGCATGGTGGTTCACATCTGTAACCCCAGAACCTTGGGAGGCTGAGATGGAAGAATCACTTGAGCCCAGGAGTTTGCAACCAGCCTGAGCAACATAGTGAGACCCTGTCTCTACCAAAAAAATCTTAAAAAAAAAAAAAAAAAAGTTTGGAGACTGCCCATAGTTTACCTTTCCCTGAGGACAGAATAGTGTGGCCACATGCCTAATTGTAATGGATGAAGAGCAAATGGAAGATAAGAAAGGGAAGCTGGTGAGTGTGCATCAGTGTCTTAAAGTGTGCTCCAGACAACTAGAGCACTAGACTACACTGGAGGAAACGAAAAGGTGGTCAAATAAATGCATATCCTCTCATGGGAGATGAACAGTACACACTGACATGCTGAGGTCTGACAAGTCCCACAGTAAAGAAGACGGTTGAATATCACTTAACCTAGTGTTCCCCCAAATGAGATGTGCATGGAACCCTGTGTTAGAGTAATAGCTGTGTACAGCCTGTGGAACTTCTGGTTCTCAAGTAAACACTAAACTATGGACCAACAGCAGTAGTTATCTGGGGAGCTTTATCTTTGGAGATTCTGGGATGGGCCCTGAGAATCTCTGTATGTACTAAACTCCTCAGGGGATTCTTATGCACAATGAGATTTGGGAACCACTGGTATAGACTATTTTTTGCGGGAGCCAGGCTGTGAGGGATAGGAGATTGGACAATGGTAGAGATGTTCCTAGAATCGAAGAAATCGAAAAGAATGAAGGTTGTAGTCAAAGAGAAAGGTTTCAGAGGATGGTGCTAAGTAAATATAGATCCAGGGATCAAACTCAGAGGAAAGTGGAATTTTAACGGGAGCGAGGAAATGTGATAGCTTGAAAGAACACAAGGTTATAATCTGAGAAAAGGATGCTATTAATATAATTTCAAAGGTAGAGTAGTTCTGAGATGGCAAGTCCAAGGTGTAGCCATGGACAGGTTTGCTTAAGTGGAATGAAGGCAATGCTCATTAGGTTTGATGAAAGAAATGGGAGACTAGGGTGTTGAACGGGTCTCCTAATGAGATTTTTTTTTTTTCATTGAAATGGAGTCTTGCTCTGTCGCCTAGGCTGGAATGCAGTGGTATGATCTCAGTTTACTGCAACCTCCGCCTCCTGGGTTCAAGCGATCCTCTCGCCTCAGCCTCCCAAGTAGCTGGGACTACAGGTGCCCGCCACCACGCCCGACTAAATTTTTGTATTTTTAGTAGAGACGGGGTTTCACCATGTTGGCCAGGCTGGTCTCAAACTCCTGACCTTAAGTGATCCACCTGACTCGGCCTCCCAAAGTGCTGGGATTACAGGCATGAGCCACCGTGCCCGGCCTACTGAGATATTTTAATTGCCTCAAATGATGGCAGGAGTTGGAGTGGACAGAAAGGCTAAGTGCAAAAATCATCAGTGTGGGGATATAATCTATAGGACAATGAATGTCAATGACCTTTAAGACAATAGCAAGAGTAGAGGTATTGAGGTCAGAACAAGGGATTTTACAAGAGTGCTGTATTAATGGTTTTGGAAGTTAAGATGACACTGCTCACACCCTCTTTCACATGGATTTTTGGAAGAAAGAACACTTAGGAAGACTGCAAGGGAAATTGAGTCCTCAGGGTTTTAACTCTCATTGAATATCCTCTGGTAAGGACTCCAGTTAGAAGTGGTCAACTCAGACCTCCTTGAGGGATCTGAGTTACTATTAGGAAGAAGCAGAGGTCTGGATTCATTTTATCCACCTGAGCCCAGTACACAATATATAAGATTTTTCCATAGTTCTTACAACAAAGCCGTTTTCTTTGAAAACCTTGGGAATCCTTAATAAACAGGACCCCAACTAATTGTAGACCTGAGAAGCCATTAAAAACCAGAATCTGATTTGAATAAAAGGATCCTGGTCATGCAAACACTCTAGTCTGCTAATAAGCTAATAAATTTAGTGCTGGAATGAGCATGAAATAGGTAATATGGGGAGATAGCGGGTAAGGAAGGGAGGAACAAAGGAAGGGGAAGGAAGAGTGAGAAGGAAGGAGAAGACATCATCAACCAGCTCCACAAAACCCAGGGAGCCGGTTAATCATGTGCTTTCATTAAGAGCAGAAACAGAGTTTTAGTGATATTCTGGGTCCTGAGGCAAAATTTTCTGAAGGTGTTTCCCTCTAGATCTGCTTATCAGCCATGTTCAAATACCATTGTTTCAGTCTATTACTCCAAGAAAATGGCATCTCGTCCAGCCAGAGAACCCACCTCTTTTCATAGGCCCTAGGTCCTGAGTGGCTCTTTGGAGTAGCTGTATCTTGGATCTTGATGCTCCAAGAGTGAAACTGTTTCTTTCAACTATGGAGTTCAGATCTTGAGCCAAAAATCTTTCAGCAGCTGGTACAAAAAAAATCCGCTGTAAAACCATTTACAATGGTACCAGCCAGAAATGTGATAACCTGTGTACATTCAGATTTCTGGGTTACCTGAATGGAACTCTTACACTTATTACCTAGCACAAGGCTTGGACAAACACAAGTACCTTACATTCTCTGCATGAAAGAATGAGTAGAAGTAGGATTCTGGAGGGAATCCAACCTGACCCAAATGTACTTTTTACTGGAAAACAAAAGCATTTGAGGAATTGCTGTGTCTGTGGATGATTTACCTGCCAAAAATGAACGGCAGAGTGGCTAATGTAGTTTTATTTCCCATGTGACCTGCAGGTAAATGAAGAAGGCAGTGAAGCAGCTGCAAGTACCGCTGTTGTGATTGCTGGCCGTTCGCTAAACCCCAACAGGGTGACTTTCAAGGCCAACAGGCCTTTCCTGGTTTTTATAAGAGAAGTTCCTCTGAACACTATTATCTTCATGGGCAGAGTAGCCAACCCTTGTGTTAAGTAAAATGTTCTTATTCTTTGCACCTCTTCCTATTTTTGGTTTGTGAACAGAAGTAAAAATAAATACAACTACTTCCATCTCACATTATAAATGGACTCTGCATTTGAAATGAAGACAAGGAAAGGGGAAACATGCTATTGGGGCACATGGTAAAATGATGCCTTCAAGTTGTTCTTTACCCAGTAACCACATCTGGATCAAGAAAATGAGGGAGAGAGCGATAAAAGATGGTAGACAGCCAGAAAGGGAAGGGAGAGTGAATTCTCAGTATTTCCATCACACTAAAACATATCAAAAATTGAAACAGATTAGTTTCTATATACAGAAAAGACAGATTCAAATCTGAGTATTAAACCATTTAATTCTCAAACCACTCACATGCATAATGTTCTTTTACACAGTGTTAAAATAAAGGGGAAAATGCATTTTTATACAAACAGAATTTCAAGTATACATTAATAGACTTTTCAGATTACTAACCAAGTTGCTAAGATTTCATTCACATTGTTCTTAAAGCTGTTCAACGAGAAAGCTTTTGCTAAACTGCTTTAAATATGTTTATATAAACCCATATTTTCACTCTTTCTTTGAACTCCCTCCCCCAACCCGAGTCTCTGCCCACCCTCCTGCCCTCCCCCCTTCCCCGACACGACAGGGGTCCTGGGGCTCTAGGAGACATGCAACCCCACCAAGAACTATTGGCTTGTCATCAGGGGAAGGACAGAATCTTACAGGAGGAGAGACTGAGAACACCTGTCAAATGAAGGGAGAACAAATCTGATACTTAGAAATGACACAAATCAGGATCGTGTCTTAGAGTCTTTGTGTTTTCACTTGATTTTTAATTTAAAAAATCTCAGCCTCCCACAAAACACCACCAAAGTTTCTGACAAATTGGTAGCTGTGAAAATAATCTTAGGTAGTTTTTCCCCAGTGAAACTTCCAAAATCAGGACAGGTATTTAGAACCCTTTTTCAATTTGGCGGTTCTTTTTCCCTTTGGCATGGAGTGGGGGCCACTTAAAAGTGGATGTTATTACTTGTGTGTTTACATTAAGAAATTTGGTTCATTTCACAGGGTCTGGTAAGAGTTCTCCCTCCTTAACTCTCCTCCTGAAGTAATCTGGTTTCAGGGCCAGGAACAGCCACTCTCCTTAGGAATTAAAGTGCATTTTTTTTTCGGTAAAGGGAAAGAGGGGGAGGTGGAGGTTTACACTTAAGTGATAATGATTAAAGTAGGGTTGGGTGAGAGAAAATCCTATTCCTATATATAGGTATTTATAATTAAGGTCATAATAAAAACTGATATTCTTAGGAAATAAGATGCACAAAGCCAGTCTAGCACCCTCAGTGGTGCAAGAGCACTATTCTGGTTCACTGACTTTCCCGAGGCATCTTTACTATTAATGGAGTAACTGCTTCAGATGAAAAGACACAAATCTCAAACATTAGTTTTTTTCAAAGGGAAAAAACAGACTGGTAGGTTCTTACAGCTAAAAATACTCTATTCCATTCCCTTTCAGGGATAACATTTTAGAAACTGATTGTCTGTTTTAATATGAATCCTCCTTGATTAGCAAGTTGTAAAAAATATTAGATAAATTTGTTGTTTACAAATATTATGGTAGCCTTTAGAAACTTAGGAAGAGGTGGGCGTAGTTGATCCTTGGTATCAATCAATATCAACTGAGAGGAAGTGAAATTTTCCTTTATTTGATCGCTACCATCAGAATCTTATTTTCTGACTAGTTTAAATGCTTTACAATTTCTTCTTGGGTTAAAAACCCAAGAGTTTCCCATAGAGAAGTAAATGCTACATTAACAGCTATACAAAGATGTGATGGGCTCAAGATGAGAAGGGGGATCTTGTCCTGGATTCTGGCCTCTGAGTCCAGTGTGATCTGCTTTTCACAGTGACCAGTGTGAAGGCACAGTGCCAGGGACAGGTAGATGGGGACAGCTGTCACCCATCATATAAGCACCATAGAGAACAGCTGGATAGATTTCTTTCAGACTATGTCCATCTGAAGGAAATCAAATTTCTGCTACATTGACTTTTCTGTCTTTGAACCTTCAGCCTTTTCTTCTCCTTTCAGAGGCAGAGCAGAGCGGGTCCCATTCAGAAATTATGAGGAGCCTGGAAACCTAAATGTTCTTCCAATGTACTCATTTAGAAAGAAATGCCAAAAATAGAGTTCTAGGCCAAGCACAGTGGCTCACACCTGTAACTTTAGGAGTCCTAGGTGGGAGGATCGCTTGAGCCCAGGAGTTTGAGACCAGCCTGGGCAACATAGTGAGACTCTGTCTCTAAAAGAAAATAGAAAATTTAGCTGGGCGTGGTGGCACATGCCTGTAGTTCCAGCTACTTGGGAGGCTGAGGCAGGAGGATAGAGTCCAGGAGGTGGAGGCTGCAGTGAGCTATAATTGCACCACTGTACTCCAGCCTGGGTGACAGATCAAGACCCTGTCTCAAAAAAAAAAAAAAAAAAAAAAAGTTCTAACTTTAAGATTTCTTAAAGGGAAGGAAGCCATTAGTTCCTGATGTTCTGCTATCAGATTACAAAATAATGCAATGTGCTAAAACTGTGAACAGAGATCATAGCAGATGAAAAATTAATGGACTGAGAACACATTTCTTTTGCCTATAGTTTAGGAATGCTTTTCTTTTGTTGAGAGTAGGGGGATGGAGCAGGGTGGTGAAATAGTACTCAAACTAACGTTTGTTTTGCTGTCTTAGAAAGGATTTCCTAGAGGTTTAAGAGGAATCAGCAAGCCAACCCATTAGGCAGAACTTGACCAAACTTCACAGTGCTGACAGGGAATTCCTGTTAGGGAATTTGTTTCATTCCTTGCTTAAAATATAGTACAAGTTTACGTATTTATCTTTTATCATTACTTCCCCACTCTGCTCTACTCTCCCCCCATAAAATCTTAAAATCCAGTGCAGTATAATTTGCATAAAGTTCAACAATGTTTCACAGTACTCCACAAGGTTCTTCAGTATGAAAACCCTAAGGGGGCTACTCTCTTTGAAGTCTCAAAGGCTATTGCTTTTTTACTCTACCAGTAACAGGAAGCCTTCAGCAAATTTTCTAAGGCATAGGAGGCATTTTCTTGGACACTGCAGCATTTACATGCTAAGCAAACAGCCAGGCCTTAGTGCTACTTTAATGAAATTTCACAGACTGATGCTAATTCAGTCCTCTGCACTAACCAACTTTCTCCTTGACCTACTTTTTCTCCTTGCACATATCACCTACTGAAGTTCAAATTACCAAGTACTTGTAAGCAATATATAAATGAAACTTTCCGTGGTATCCAGAATACTCTCAGAAGAGAGCCTGCTACATTTGAACTTGCTCTTAAATACAAATTTTCTTCATGAGTTAGAAGTCACTTGGTAGCTAGTTAGTTTGAACAGTGGTTCTCACTATTTTAGGGTAATAAAACAGTTCTCCCCTCTGTGTGAGGTTGCCATGGGCAAGAAACAAACCCATTAAAACACGTTTACTACCTGGGATGAGAAAAATGAATCTGGAACCTCATTTGGGAGTTACTTGGTTAGGTCTTTGACATCCCAGAAGAAAGATCCTAAAATGACTCATTTCACATTTCATATATTATTCAGAAATACTTAAGCCTTAACTAGTTCACTTCATTCACAAAAAAAAAAATCCAAGAAAAGTGACAGTTAACTGACACTGAAATCCCACTTAGAAGACAGGCTAAGAGATAAATAATCAAACATATTACCATCACCACAGGCAGGATCCTTCCTTTTCTCCATTAACAATGCCACCTGTTTATTTTACAAATAGAAATTGCTGTAAGCAGTTTTGGCTCTTTTAATATATTCAAGTGCTCCATTTCAGCTAGTTGAGAAATCTCCACTGAAACTACATATGCAAAAGAAAGAGGATTCTAGAGAAGGAACTTTGAAAATTTGTTTTGCTTATTTATGTGTACTTTGTATTTGGTATAGAGAGGAAACTGGATGGATGACAATATCTCCCTCCAGAATTATTCTGAGGACAAATGGATGATCCATTTTACTACCTAAGCCTTGACCCACTGTACACTTTGAATTGAGAGCCATGCATGGAATATCAATAAAGATATTTTCAGGTCAAAGAGGACTGGATTGAGGTTATCCTGCCAATGACCACTAGGGATTACATAGGGAGTGATTCTCAACCTTGGCTGCACATTAGAATCACCTAAAGCCCAGGTTGCACAACAGACCAATAAAATGTAAATGTCTAGAGGGGGTCCTATGCAATTCTAATGTGCAACCAATATGAAGAACTGGGTCAACTAGTCCTGTAATAGAAAGCATAAGGCCGGTGTTCATCCAAGCTAGAGAGAGAAAAGGTAAGACTCCATGGCTTCTGTCCAGATTTATAGATTTAACATGCTGCAATCAAACTACCTAGGCATTTTTTCACTACTTTTTAAATAAATAACTGGCTGTAACAGGCAGCAACACCAACAGTAAAGTACTGATTTAGGTAAGAAGGCTGCACCTTAAGTATGTGTTATAGCAAAAGATCAGGGGACAGGCCTAGGACAAAACTCTGGGCATAAACAAAAGATAAGCCAGAAGGAAAAATTTTCCTAAGCAGGAATTAATTCCTGGGTCTAGGATATTAGCATGGCTTATAGGCAGACAACTATGCTACAGGTAGGAAAAAAAATAAATAGTCGTGGTAAAAAGATTCATATAATTTAATTTTACCACTTCATCTCCCTACAAGATTCTTACTGCATTTGGGCAGAAATTACTGTATCAGTTGTTATTTGTGAGTAATGCTTGTCTTATTATTTGGAATTTCACATTCTCTGTATCTCCACTTGCTGTATCCAAAGTCACCAGGAAACTAAATACTTATCAGCTAGTACCTAAAATACGGGAGCCAATCTCTAAAAATCTGAAAATGGGTCACTCTCTCATTTCACTTCTAACCAGAGAATCCCTGTTTAGACATTCAGACAATATAATCAGTGTATTAGGGTAAAAAGCATTTCCACAAGTAGAAAGCATTCTAGGATATCAAAGGACCAACAGTTCCTCCTTAGCTGTAAGAAATATTAGAAAAGTGGGCAAGTTGACTTGGCTCAGTGCACTAGTGCCCCAAACAGAAAATAAATTGAGTGCTACAACTGGATTTAAAGATTAGGTGGTCTGCCTGGTGGCATATTACTATTGAAACAACTTTCTGACACCTACAACATTCAGGTGAGGACATCATGACTATTATGACAATATTGACCTTAAAAACAAGAATATCTCTCTTTGGAGAGATTAGAAGTAAAAGAGGTCATCTGAAAATCCATCATGGGCCAGGTGTGGTGACTGGCACCTGTAATCCTATCACTTTGGGGAGGCTGAGGTGGTAGGATCGCTTGAGCCCAGACTTTTTTTTTTTTTTTTTTGAGATGGAGTCTCGCTCTTGTTGCTCAGGCTGGAGTGCAACCGTGTGATCTTGGCTCACTGCAATTTCCACCTCCCGAGTTCAAGCGATTCTCCTGCCTCAGCCTCCCGAGTAGCTGGGATTACAGATGCTGCCACCACACCCAGCTAATTTTTTGTATTTTTAGTAGAGACGGGGTTTCACAATGTTGGCCAGGCTGGTCTCGAACTCCTGACATCAGGTGATCCGCCTACCTCAGCTTCCCAAAGTGCTGGGATTACAGGTGTGAGCCACTGCATCCAACCAAACCTAGACGTTTAAGACGAGACTGGGCAACATAGGGAGACTCCATCTCTACCCCCCCCCCCAAAAAAAAAGAAGTTGGGGATTCAAACAAATGTTACACATCATTAAAAGGAATTAGGTGTTTTAGTCTTTAAAAACAGACTTCACCTCCACTGGCTACTCCTGCCAAACAGAAGCCAGTGGATAAAAGCAGTAAACCGGGAGAAGTCTGTGGGAGAGAAAGAGAAAAAAAAAAGCACTAAACTCAAGTGTTCTGACATTGTTTGATTTGGGCAACAAAATCAAATATTGATATCTGAACATGATAAGAATTTCAGATACTGCAGCCTCTGTATTTTGGGTCTGGCTTTCCTTTGCTTGCTACAGAAAGCTATACTCTTTCTTCAGCCAAGTGCTCAGAGGTAGAGGAGCTGAAGTGAGTATAGAGAAGAATGGGGTAGACAGTGGCTGACGAATCCAGCTTCCTGCCCAAGGGACTACAGAGCAATCTTGAATATGCTCAGTCTCTAGTGGGAGGTAGGATATTCTACACTGACTTTTATGCCTTCACGAAATACCTTTTTCTCACATACACACATAAACTTACACATACATAGCTGGCAACTCACAGCAATATTGCAATTCACAGCAACAGTATACCTATCCCAACAGCCACTTTCAACCTAAGTTTTATATTAATCCCCAACCCTACTCAGGTAGATGGCAAGCCAAATTTATTTTTTTGAGGTCCCTCCTTTTGCCAGGTTTGAAAACATACATTTCACTTTTACACCTACATCTTTTTTCTCTAAAGAAAAGCTGCATTAAGTGGGTGCATTGTGTTATAACATCTTTATAAATAGAAAGTGCAAGAAATAATTTTCTTAGCCAAAATACCAAGTAACAAAAAGCTCTCATAGCCCACTATGCCAAGAATTTGATTTTTAGAATTAATGATACAGCTAACAAAATGCTTCTGTGCTACCAAGGTCACGTAGATGACTAAATATATTTATAAACATACATGAAAAAATAGCCAAACTTCCCATAAGTTATTTGCATGAACTATCTTTAGTATACCCACTCTGGGTTCAATGCACATGCATATACAATGGAATTATATTAGTGTTATTTTTATTGTGCCAGTTTTCCAAAAAGAAAACAGACTTTAAAAAAAAAATTCGAGTTACATGATTTAAAATTATTTTTGTAAAAATATTAGAAATGCCATATACATTCTAAATATTTCTGCTATCTAACTGATAGCCATTCTAGAGACGGACTTCAGTCACACTTTTAGTGACCCCTTTTTTAGCATCTTGGCTTCCAGAGGAAACACATTTTAAGCTTTGTTCCCTGCACTGCAATTCTGTTTTTTCAGTGGTTCTTAAAGAACCACTATAGTTAGGATTCTATTACTTTATAGGAAACTCAGTGGATCATCTTCAAATATGTCATAAACATCTGCTTCAAGATGTGACTAAAAGCAGAAATCTAAACCTTAAGGAATTTCTACTCACTCAGGTTGTTGTATTAGCTTGAAATGGTTTAGATTTGTGATGCTGAAAATAAAGAATAAATATTTGGTCAATCTACAAGGTTCCCTTTTTTCTGGCTTTGTTCTCTCTTGCAATTTAAGACCACATTTAAGAATTATTTAAATGAATAGTAAGAATTATTTTTCATGCAAACACCAAATGATTTCAAACTTAGATTCACAGAGAATCTATAGGAGGGCCCAAAGGGCTATAATAGAGAATGAGAGACATTTCCATAGATCATCATTAAGATTTTTCATTCCCTGGGACAATATTTTCAAAGGCTTTCTCTGTCATAAAGGGCAGACTACACCAGAGTGGATTATACCAGAGTGGAAATGTGAATCCAAAAGAAAGTTTTAAGGCCTTTAAATTTTTATTCATTAAAATTTGTCCCTTAACATGTTAAGAATGAACTGGAAAAAAAAATAATTTGCCCTAATCTTTATATGATAAAATCTATTTAATCTTTATGCCTAAAAGCCTCAAACATTCCATCTCTGGTTATTCAAATACAAATGCCAAGGTCTTCTTTTTCCCTTCCCAGGACTTTGTAGGTACCCAAAATTAAGTCTTTAGCATTGAGTACCCCTTTATTTCCTGTATTTGTAATTGCTAAGGCCTGACCTAGGAACAGAGATCTCTTTACTGTGATAACTGCAGATGATCAGTAGGAAGGCCACACAGCTAATGCTCCAAGGATTCATTGCACATGGACTGGATAATCTCAAACCTTTCTTAAGAAGTGTATTGATTTGGGGTTCATCAATATGGACAGTGAAATTCATTCTCTGTCCATATTTCTTCTCAGAGCAGGAACAGTCTAGTAAGACAGCACGAGTTTAAATAAGGCATCCTAAATCTGACACATCTAACCAAAAATCAAAAAACTTCAATGATCTGTTATTTTAAATGAAAGAGGCTTGTAACAACTGCCAATTTTAAAAGATTAACAACATATAAAATTAGGCGATGAATTTTCCTGTATGAAAGGTAACAAGAATGAAAGGAATTGATTCATCTTCGAGCACAAAATCATGCTGGAGGAGGTGTAGAGGTAGAGATGGGATTAAGATAAGTAGGTAAAACTTTTCACTATCTCAAGAATATGATCCATGTAGCCACCCAATAGAAACTCCTGTTGAAAGAGATTCAGCAGCCATGCAATGTTTCCATACCACAAGAGTATTCACCTATTTGTAAACTTAAAATACAACTGATATCTCCAAGAAATCAAATTATTTAATAGTAAGCTTTCTGGGCCAGGCACGTTGGCTCATGCCTGTAATCCCAGCACTTCAGGAGGCCGAGGAAGGTGGATCTCTTGAGTCCAGGAGTTCAAGACCAGCCCAGGCAACATGGTGAGATCCCGTCTCTAAAAATACACAAAAATTAGCCAGGTGTAGTGGCACACATCTGGAGTCCCAGCTACTTGGGAGGATGAGGTGGGAGGATTGCTTGAGTCCAGGAGGTTGAGGCTGCAGTGAGCTGTGATTGCACCACTGCACTCCAGCCTGGGTGACAGAGTGAAACTCTGTCCTAAAACAAAAAACAAACAAAAAAAATGTAAGCTTTTTACTCCCTCTAGAGTATTTCTAGCTCCGCATGCAGTTACCGTGGCTTCAGAGCAAAACCAGGCAAATGTTCACAACTTGGAACACAGTACAAAATGAAAATTTTGCTATAAGATAAATGAAACTTGGAGGGAGAGGGCAGCAAATGAAGTATGCTCCAGATATTTGTCTCATTCTCCTTCTAGCTCCTTTAGTGACCCATGGTAGACATAATAAATGGTTTCTACAGCACAAACAACTGATGAATAAACACCAAAGAGTCAAGACAAAAAACAAAACAAAACAAAACAAAAAAAAATTAACACATTAAAAATAGCCCCAAGTCCTGGACATGCCTTCCATAAAGTGGTAGGGTATTTCTTCTCTCCTTAAATTTGGGCTGACCATTGAGTTCTTTTTTCCCCCTTCATTCTTGCTGTCATCTTACCATTAAGTTCTTCGACCAAGAGTACAGTGGTGGCTGTATGATAATTCTAGGCCTGGCCTTTAAGTTGACTAGATTCTTCTGCCCAGCCTTTCAGAGGCCTTAGCTGTCCTCGTAGTAAATCTGACTACCTTGATGAAGAGAACACATGGAGAGTCCTTAGACTTCATGGAGAGAAAGAGGAGACCTGCTGAGTCCATCCTTCTAGTCTCCCCACCAAAGTGTCAGGTATGTAAGTAAGATCATCTTGGACACTCCTTCCAGACTTGTCTAACCACCTGCTGAATACCACCAGGTGACCTGAGTCATTGTCACAGGGAGGAGAATTGCCCAGACAAGCCCTTCCTGGATTTTCTGATTCACAAAACCATGATATAGGAAATGGTTGATTTTAAGTAATTAAAATTACTTAATTTTAATTAAGTTTGTTACACAGCAATAGGTAACTGGAACTCTTTCAATTTTTGCCTTGATAGTACCTCACTCACTATTAGACCTAACCACACGGGTGACTCCCTTGAATCAGTGGGCAATATCCACCGAAAATATTCACTATTCAACTCTGCTCAGAGATCAACTGCATCAGCTTTTGAAGAATCTTCTAATCACTTACTCTTGAATTACACATTCACAAAAAGCAGTACTGTTCCTGGCTACTGTATATTCCAGTCAACTTCAACTCTTGATAAGTAAATGGAGTCAATATGACATCATGCAGATAGTCTGGGCTTTGGAATCAAGATTGGTAAATATTGGCTCTGTAATTTACCAGTTATGTAACCTTGGGTTCATCAGTTTCCTCATCTATAAAATATGATATAATTACACCTACTAGAGGCAACTCTAGTGTTAGCCTGAGTCAGTTGTGTCTGTTTCTTCCCATCTAAAATGAGGATGTTATCTACCCTCATGGGATTGTCAGAAGGATTAGATGAGTTAATCAATGTGAAGCACATAGAACTGTGCCTGGCACATAGTAAGCATTCAAAAAAAGTTAGTTATTTTTAACATTACTGTTATTACCTCATAGTATTATTGTCTTAACCACAGTTATGACGATAAAGCACTTAATAAAGCTAATTCTGTCCCCTTTTTGATCTTTTATCTCTACAGTAAAAAGTGCAGGCTTTTCAAAAGCAATACATCCCAGACGCCAACCAAGTGGGCTTAGGACTCTCAAGTATAGGAAGACACATCATGTCTAAACTATGTCTAAAACCAGTTTTATTATACAAATCCCAAGCATGTTGTCTGGTATCAAAAAGTACTTAATATTTACTTAATGAAACATTCTCTTATACATTACCTATCACTGCAGACAGGTGATTTCATAGAAGAGGAAACATGTTCCCATGAAATACCTTAACTCCTGGCATTATGGATTAACTGAAATCCTAAGATTCACAGTATATTAAAATCATGGTGTAGGCCATATGAGATGCTGAATATAAAACTCTCTTAAATGGGGCTGGGTGCAGTGGTTCATGCCTCTAAGTCCAGCACTTTGGGAGGCCGAAACAGGAGGATCAATTGAGGCCAGGAGTTCACGACCAGCCTGGCCAAAATGGTGAAACCCCATCTCTACTAAAAATACAAAAATTAGCTGGGGCATGGTGGCACACGCCTGTAATCTCAGCTATTTGGGAGGCTGAGGCACGAGAATTGCTTGAACCAAGGAGGTGGAGATTGCAGTGAGCCAAGATTGAGCCACTGCACTCCAGCCTGGAAGACAGACCAAGACTCTGTCTTAAACAAAACAAAACAACCCCTTTCTTAACTGGATGGTGTATTCTAGCCTCCTCAACAGGACCTATTGAGTAGACATGAAAGACGCAGGCAATAGACAAGGTTTTTTCATTAACTGCTTTGCTTTTGTAATTTATTTCCTTGTTTGAAGCTTCCAGTATTTGAGCTAATGGGCTTCTTCTATGTTAAGATGTGAGCTACTGATATATTGATAATGGTAAAAATGTCAGGTAAGAAAATTTATATACGTACCCTCTATAAAGATAATGGGGGTTTCAAGTAATATTTGCCTTCTCAAGTCACTGCTGTGTCACAGTTGAGGAGAAAGACAGCCTGCCTACACAGCAAAACTGAATAATCTGCACCAATATCTTTCAGGTTTTGATACTACTATCAATAATTACATACTTTGGAATGTAACATATTCAGATGTTTCAAAGTATTCATAATATCTAACTCTGGCTTATCCTGAACAAAAAAGCCTGCTTGCTTAGAAAGTAAAAAGACTGGCCCTGGGAAAAGCACCATTTAAGAGGAAGAAGACTAAAGACAGAGAAAGAGACTAGAAAATACGAAAAAAGATAAGACTGAAAATTATCAAGGAAGTCATAATGCTTGGAAAACTCCATTGCTTTCAATAGATGCATATTTAAATTGACATCTATTACCAAGGCCTCAAATAGAGTGGGATGCAGATGATTCACTGGGCTAACAAAATCCAATTTCTTTCACAAGTCCCACATTCCAGGTTAATCAGAATCCTAGGTTAATCAGAAAAGTAATACTCCAAAATCTCAAAAACCTACTGTTACTATAGGTATAACTGCTCTAAGCCAGGGGAGATCTAACCTAGGCAAATATTCTGGAACTTTATAGATGAGGATTATCTATTACTCAGAGGGTATATCATATAAAACTTCCTAATATCCAATTAGAAAGCAGCAACTTTAAAATACCTAGTGAAGAGAGTCCCTATTATAGAAAGCTAGTTACTCACTTGAACTTTGTCTATGTTGACAGAGCTCACAACAGAATCAAACTCCCTATACTGTATCAGCATGGCCTAGAAAACTTTGTCAAGATAGATCTAATTCAAAAGTCCCTATATCATTTCCAAATGGGAAGCAATTATTCTCTCCTCTTGCAAGGATTTTTTTTTGTTTTAGAGATAAGGTCTATGTTGCCCAGGCTGGTCCTTAAATTCCTGGCCTCAAGTGGGCCTCTCAACTCAGTCTCCCAAGTAGCTGGGATTATAGGTGTCTGCTGTCACACCTGGCTTCCTGCAAGGATTTCTGTTTATTAACCCCCTAACATTTCCCATTTTTCCCACATCGAGTATAAGTAGGCTATCTGAACACTAAGAATGAACGTTCACAAAGCAAACATGTAATGGTCCAATATGTATTTAGAAGAATTATAGACAATAACAGAAATGGGAAGATAGGTCTAAAAAGAATTTGAAATCCTCAGATGTTTCATTATGTTTCAAAACATCCAGGAAAAAAGGAAGAAAAACTTGGCTTTTTACTGCTCTACATGGAACAGAGTAAGTTTAAAGAAGTTAAAATTAAGATACATTGCAAAGGGAAAAGGTAGGGGTTCTAATCCAGAAAAACAGTACTTTGGATATGAATCAAAATACTTCTTCATAATGAAATTAGTTTTTAATCTACTCGGGAAAAAATTCATTCTTGTCACCATTATGCAAACCAGTTCAAGTTAACTCAGAGGAATGGCAAAACTTACTTACAACTAAACTTTAAAATACCGGCACCATTAAGACAAGGACAAACAATAGGCCAATTCTAAATGCTTTTAAAGTAATGGGAATCATGAAGGAGCACAAAAAGAGTTATGATAAGAGGATCTAGAAAAAGTTGGCAAACTCTTTCAAGAAAACATGTATATGTGACAACATGAATTTAAAACTTCAACCAAACTATTATAAAGGCAAAATGTCATGAGTAACAACTTTAGGAGGTAATTCTTTCTTGGAGTTGGCAAATTTTTTCTAACAAGTACCAGACAGTAAATATTTTCAAGCTTTGTAGCCACGTGATCTTTGTCACAAGTACTCAACTTTGCCACTATAGTAGAAAGAAGGCATAAACAATACCTAAACAAGTAAGTGTGGCCCTATTCCATTATAATTTTCTTTACACAAGCAAGTAGCCTCAGCATTTGGCCTGGAAACTACTGTTTGCTGAACCCTGATCTAATTCCGTAAGTCCTAAGGGTATATTTTGCTGAGGACATCTTCTCAAACCTAGGGATTTGCCCGACAATTGCTTGTTGCTTTTCTAAATCTGCTTAGCAACCAAAGTATTTCAATATTTTAAACTCTTTCACATATAACCTAAATAAAGAGCTCAATTTCCAAAGACTAAGTTCAATTAAGACTCATTTGTTATTCCTTGAACTAATAAGTACACAGATAAGGGGAAGGACATTTTAGGAAGAGAAAAAAATCATGCCTCTTGTACCTGAAAAAAAGAAAAACTTCCAAGATTCCAACTCTTCCTGATTAAATGCCTTTCACTATGATGAAGAAGACTTTTGTCTTTGTTCAGTTTCCTTTCCATTATCCATTACTTTCATTTAAGTTAGATAGTCTAGTTAAACAAAATAAATACAGTTTTCACCAGTTAAAAGAAACCCAATTAATGTCAAGTAACAGCTAAAACTCTGGAAAAGTTACTTCTTGACCAAAGATTATTCAGCTATTAAGAATGACATTTACAGCCAGGTGTGGTCACACGCCTGTAGTCCCAGCTCCTCAGGAGGCTGAGGAAGGAGGACCACTTGAGCCCAGGAGTTTGAGACCAGCCTGGGCAACATAGTGAGACCCTGCCTTTAAGAAAAAAAAAGAAAAAAATGAAGTTCCCTACTTCACTCTGCCACCAGACCAATTCCAACCAATACCAGATGTCAACTATGAAGCCGGGGGGAAAAAGTTTTTTCTATCTTCAAACCATCTTTGGAAAACCTTGTTTCACTGATGTAGAGGGAACTGGAAACATTTAAAAAATGACAAAAAATAAAATTTCCTTAACTGCTCTCTTCATTCCCAAACTTTATCCTCTATGAACTAATTTACCTTTATGTATTTGAGATTAGATTTAACCCTCTATTATAATAAAAATGGCATGGGGTAGTTTGCAACTTGGATAAAATAAAATTCAACTTGGTTCAGAGGTAAATACGGTTCTGAGTAAAGAGAGAACAAGTCATTAGAAGGAGCCTTTCTGCCTAAGTACAGCATTAACTGTTCATGCCAATGCTATATTTTATACTGGTATTAGAGTTCAGACAGAATAAAGGAACATCTTAGTATGAAAATAGATTAATATACTTCCGTCTCTCTTCTTTGCTGAGAATACTGGATAGCTCCTTTGCTACTAAGTGCCACTCAATAAATGAAAACAGTCCCAGTGTTTGCAATTTCATGGCATTAAAGTACTTCATGATGATGTAGCTCTCATTGCTAATGCAGTTCCCTTCACAAGGTAACACGTGCAAGTTAAGATTTGGTAATTAATTTTCAGCATCAACCAAAGTCCATTTAGTACATCCTTAAGAGGTATCCTCTGTGCATACACCAATAGGTGTTCATTAATGTAGATAGAACATCAGTAACTCCTATGACCAACGTGTTGTTAGCTAAGAACTAGGACAATGTCACAGTGTATGTGGGTAAGAGTCTTGGACAGTTATTTAGAATAACAACATCTCTTTTAACGAAAAGGCTGAAATTGTTTTCAGAAGTTTTAATTTGTTTAAAAGCTAGCCTGCCTTAAATTTTCATGAATTTTGTGGCTCTGGCTAGGCCAATTGAGAGAACCAGCAAACATGATTGTGCTAAAGTGGTCCTAGATGACCAGGAAGCACCCTATTCACAGTATCAATATAGGAAAAGGCTATTTAAAGTGAATGAAAAGAAAAGGGAGGGGAAACCCACCAAACATTCATAGCATTTCCACGTGAATGAGATAGTCCCTACCTCATTTGTTTGTTGCTAACCCTGGAAGGAGAATTGACAAATGCTGCAAAGTTTCTCTTTACAGAAATTACTGCACTTCACCTTTAAAATTTGGTAATAGTTTAAAAAGCTCCATTTTCTCACATATAATCTAAGAAACTAACAAAGCAACAAAGAATTCTTTCTCCAGGCCAAGTTCACTGGCTCATGCCTGTAATCCTAGCACTTCGGGAGGTCAAGGTGGTAGGATTACTTGAGGCCAGGAGTTCAAGACCAACCTAGGCAAATTTTGTAGAGACACCGTCTCTACAAAAACATTTTATAGTCCTAGCTACCTGGAGGCTGAGGCAGGTTACAGTGAGCTATGATTGCACCACTGCACTCTGGTTTGGGTGACAAGAGGAAGACACAGTCTCTAAAAAATATAAAAAAGAAGAAAAAGAAAAACAGAACTTTCTAGCATACTATTTCTCAAAAGTAGGATGGACTTAAAGTTTTTTGGTAGGCTTAAAGGCTCCATCCAAAGCAGCATAATCTGTACTTCTCACCTCACTGCCTATTTAGTAATGGCAAAATCTGTCCACTGAAAACCTTATTACCAGTTGTTTCCCTAAGGATTTTTGGCTAATTCAACTTTACCTTTTCTATGCCACAGAGCATAGCCAGTCCCTAAAGATGGCTTTAGAAGACAGTTTTTTCCTTATCATGCTGTTGCCTAACTAAAGCGGAGGATGCACCAGTCTATGTCTTCTAAAGACAAAATACAGTTTCAATGCTGCCTTTAAGGGTAGGCTCTTATTAAATGGTAGCATCATTATCTTCCCATAAAAGATGCATTTCTATGCTTTTTCAGAAGATAAAATAACCTTTCTCTTGTGAGAGGTTGCAGCTTTATGTACATGTACAATTCTCAGATTGCTTAAGATCTACCCTTTGCATTCTAATTTCTTATCTCAAAGAAATTTCTTTCTTTTCTACCCACCTTTTCACATACCACAAAGCAATCTCAGGAAAGGAGCACATGACTAACATTCTCACAGATGGTTCACCAGTGCAGGTACAACCTGCCCCTCTGCCAAATCTCTTTTACAGTCATCTATGCCTCTGCACTGAAACAATTTCTTAAACCATTACATACTTAAAAGAACCCCAACAACTAGTGCTCTGTCAACAGAAGCTAGAGATTTTTCAACTTGCACTGTAAGTTATAAGCATCTATTTGCCCGCATCCCTTAATATTTCTCCTTCTCTCACTTCATGAAAGACGGGGTATCTAAAGCTCTACATGTTTGGTAAGTTCTTTCTCTCAGTGCTGGATTAAGAATCTTAGAAATACCCAGAATTACTAAAAGGGTCCCTTGAAGTTTTAAAAATCTTAGGAATGACTAAGTAACCAAACCTGATCAAAATTGATCCTTTGATCATTTATTGCAACATGATTCTGCATGATGTTTTCTGATAAGTGCCCTGTAGTATATTATTAAAAAGCAAAGCTCTTGGAGTCACCAGCTATGGTTTGCTGATGGTTGGTTTATGAATTACTAGGTTTGCAGACCCGAGACATAGTTTTAAGTGAGGTTCTTCTATATGCCTGAAAATATAAACTATTACATATGTATAAGGAAATGAAATTGTGGTTGCAGTAAGAACCATAGTGTTGAATTTCTTCAACCACAATACTGCAGAAAAAACATGTTTAAAACTTCATATAAAAGTTATCAAATATGGAGACCTGTGGATTTAAAAATACAATCCAGGCTCATTTCACTGGAAAGTGACATTTTTGATTACAATATTGCTGAACGTGAAAATAGGAGCCAAAGAGACTGGATGAAACTTTGGTAGTCAGCCTAACACATTAATTCACCTGAACTAGAGCCATTACCCAAGGATGTGTAGCACTATGGTTTACAAATACCAGTCAGGAAGTTGCAGAACGGCTCTGTGCTGTTTGATATTTGCAAAACATAAAAACACTTCCCTCCCTGCTCTCCTCTTCCTCAACACAACACTCAAGCCCCCCAAATGTAGCAGTACCTATTGCATACACTTTGCTGCTCATTTCACTCCCAGTTGCCAAGTGCTTCAGGTGATGTTGTCCACTAGAATACTGCTTCAAGATGGCTGATTATATGAAATAACCAGGCAAAGTATTAGATGCCTAGTCAGGGGAAAGATAAAGTCTAACCTTTCAAAATAAGAACCACCAGTATTCATTTGTTTTTTCTTGAAACACAAAAATGCATCTTATGGCAGAGAAGGAAGAGGAGAAATTTCTCCTCCTCATCACCATCATGACTACCTCCTCTCTTGTGGTTGGCTGCTTCAGATGGTTGAGGCTCCTGCTGCATTTTTTAGATCCGGGCAATTGTAGCCACCAAGATGATATGGACCAAAGTACAGTGTTCAAACATGACTGATAGATAAATGACCATTTATCATCATCGTTTTGTTAAAAAACCTTTTTTCTTATAAAGTTAACAAACCAAGGCTGTTGATCCCTGAATTAGAAAGTTGATTTGCTTGATTATTTTCCAAAGTGTGAGGCGGGCAATAAGAAGGGAGGAGCCTTTAGTGCTTTTGTGTAAGTTGCTGATCCTCCAGTTTGGCAACATCTTGGGAGCATCTTCTGGCCTAGTGATGTGGCATTTTGTGAATCTAAGTATCAGCCCATGGCTCTGATGCTGGCTGCTTATGGCTCAAAGGGGAAGAGGGTCAGCCCCCTTCCCCTGGATGTTTCAGTCTGGCCCAGTGGTGGACACAGAGCCCTGGACAGCTTCCCCAGGAGCAACTGTCTCTTCCTGTGAAGGTGACTCTTCCTCAGCTTGTCCTCGAGATGTGACAGTTGTTTCAGGGGAGATGCTGTGAGGCCCCTCCAGGGGTATACAGCCAGGGTGGTTTTTGCGAAAGTGCTGATTCAAGATGGCCTGGAAGGGGAAACTTTTGCCACAGACATGACAGTGAAAGGGCTTGTTGCCTGTGTGCTTGCGGATATGATACTCCAGCTGATCTTTCCGGGTATACTTCTTGCCACACATGCGGCAGACGAATGGTGTGATCCCCATGTGTAGGCGCATGTGGCGGTCCAGGCTTCCCTTCTGGTTGAAAGATTTGGCGCAATAGATGCAGGTGAGACGAGGGTTATACCGGAACCACCGCTCAGATACTTCCTGCTCTCGGAGATACTCCACATAGCCACTTACTCCCATCATTGCTGACTCTTCTACCTGTACCAGGTAAGGAAAATAACCAAGAAAGAACAAATATTATGAAGCATACATATTAAAAGCAATCAAATCTATTTTTACTTGTTACTAAGATATATGTACCTTTTTAGTGGCGGATCAAACAGAAAATTATTACCAAAAAGTAAAGATATTACCATAATAATTTTTAAAAAATTGAGACTACTCTATTCCATTACTATAAAAGAACAACACAGTAAAGTTACTTTCTGGCTGACAAACTGGATGCTTATTAAACCCCTGCTGAATGTACTATTTTACAGTAATGTGAGGAGAAACTGAGCCCACTTATACTATACCCTGAATCCTAATCTTACAATTATATTCTAGACAATCAAATACTTAGGCAGTGCTGGTCTAACAGAACTATCTGTTTTTGTTTTTGTTTTGAGACAGGGTCTCTCACTCAGGCTGGAGTGCAGTGGTGTGATCACGGCTCACTACAGCCTAGACCTCCTCAGGATCAGATGATCCTCCCATCTCAGCCTCCTGAGTAGCTGGGACCACCGGCACGCACCACCACTCCCAGATAATTTTTGTACTTTTTGCAGAGACGAGGCTTTGCCATGTTGCCCAGGCTGGTTCTGAATTCCTGGACTCAGGCAATCTACCCACCTCGGTCTCCCAAAGTGCCAGGATTACACGTGTAAGCCACGACACCCAGCCAGAACTATCAATGATGATGAAAATGCTCTACCCCATTCACTACAGTAGCCACTAGCCACCTGTTGCTATTGAGTATTTGTAATATGGCTAATACAACTGAGTATTTTTACAATTTTAAGTGCTTTCAATTAATTACAATTTAAATTTAAATAGCCACATGTGACAAGTGGCTAATGGCTACCATTTACTATATCAGATAGTATAGAATATATAATGGCAACATATTATAAATTGTGACATTATCATTAATACCACATTTTAATCTAGCAGTAGCTAGCTTTATAAAAATGTATACAATTTGTAGGTGACAATATTCCTTTTTATGTAAAATATTTCAGTATCATATGAACATATTATTTTCAATCTAAAGACTACTAAAGTTTAACTGACTTCAGAGTAAATTGTCTGAGGGCATGGGTTTCTTTTATCCGAAAACTGGGAGGCAGTATGAACATATTCCTTTCAATAAATTACTTAAAAATCTTGGATTTAAGGCCAGATGTGGTGGCTTATGCCTATAATCCCAGCACTTTGGGAGGCTGAGGTGGGAGAATAACTTGAGCCTAGGAGTTTGAGACCAGCCTGGGCAATACAGCAAGACCCCACCTGTACAAAAAATAACAATAAAAAATTAGCTGGGTGCGGTGGTGCGCACATGTAGTCCCAGCTCCTTGGGAAGGCTGAGGTGTGAGGATCATTTGAACCTGGGAAGCCAAGGCTGCAATAAGCTGTAATCAGGCCACTGCACTCCAGGCTGGGTGACAAAGCAAGACCCCACCTCAAAAAAAAAAAAAAATCTTTGGATTTAGAAATGCTTTTTGTTCAAAATTCTATATTAAAAAAATCAATCAGAAATTATTTTTTTAACCTGAGTTAATAATGACTGACTTCTGAAGTCATTATATTAGAGGAATAAAAACCTTTTTAAATATGTAGGAGGGAATTATATGTTTAACAAAGGATAAAGTACCAATGCAAAGAGAAGAAAATGTCAAAGTTGACTCTGGAGTAACTGGAGCAAGATTCATCTAGTTAGCAATTAATCTTGTGCCCGTACTTTTTCCCCTAAGATAGACACTCTAGAAGATCTTGTGCCCTTTTAATTTCTAAAAATGTGTTTTGTCCCTTCCTATGCTGATGGTGCTATTCAGCCTTTCCAATAGAGGCAGTTCTCAACAGGTTTGGGAAGCAGTATGTAAAGTCAAGGGTTGAATACTAAGACTGAGGTTTTAAGATTATTTTATTTGTTTCATATTAATATTTCTTTCTGCTTCATTTCCCTGGATAATAAAAACTGAGTTCACATAAAGAATGAGGAATCATCCCACTAAAGGTCTTGGGTGACCAGGGACAAAACAGAATAACTTCTCTAAGGCTGTCTTCTCATCCATAAGGTACAAAGGTTATCACATGATTTGCCAGCTTTAGAGGATTCTCACGAGAATTGAACATGATAACAGTACACTTTTCTTTTTTTTGAGACGGAGTTTTGCTCTTTTTGCCCAGGCTGGAGTGCAATCTCGGCTCATCACAACCTCTGCCTCCCGGGTTCAAGCAATTCTCCTGCCTCAGCCTCCTGAGTAGCCGGAATTACAGAACGCACCACCATGCCTGGCTAATTTTTTGTATTTTCAGTAGAGATGGTGTTTCTCTGTGTTGGTCAGGCTGATCTCGAACTCCCGACCTCAGGTGATCTGCCCGCCTTGGCCTCCCAAAGTGCTGGGATTACAGGCTTGAGCCACCAGGCCCAGCCAACAGTACTCTTTTTTCTAAATACAATGGTAACTTTTAGGACCTTCAATGGTCCCAAAATATTATGCGATGAATGCATAATATTACATAGCAACTAAAGATGCTGGAAACTGTGTTCAAATCTGAGTTGTATTTATTGTGTGACTTGGAGCAGGTTAGTTAACACTTCTATTCCTCAGTTTCCTCACCTGTAAAGTGAATATAGTAATAGCATTTGCCTCACTAGTTGCTTTGAGCATTGAATGAGTTAATACACTAAAGTGCTGAATAAATGTTAGCTATTATTAAACATTACAAATTCATATTATTTATAATCTTGAGGGTAACAATACCCTAAGAAATCTCCCTAACTCTGAAAGGATTTCCTATTTAATAAATGGTGCTGGGAAAACTGGCTAGCCTTATGTAGAAAGCTGAAACTGGATCCCTTCCTTACACCTTATACAAAAATTAATTCAAGATGGATTAAAGACTTAAATGTTAGACCTAAAACCATAAAAACCCTAGAAGAAAACCTAGGCAATACCATTCAGGGCATGGGCATGGGCAAGGACATCATGACTAAAACACCAAAAGCAATGGCAACAAAAGCCAAAATAGACAAACGGGATCTAATTAAACTAAAGAGCTTCTGCACAGCAAAAGAAACTACCATCAGGGCTGGGCACAGTGGCTCATGCCTGTAATCCTAGCACTTTGGGAGGCCGAGGTGGGCGAATCATGAGGTCAGCAGATCGAGACCATCCTGGCTAATATGGTGAAACCCTGTCTCTACTAAAAATACAAAAATTAGCTGGGCGTGGTGGCGGGTGCCTGTAGTCCCAGCTACTCGGGAGCCTGAGGCAAGAGAATGGCGTGAACCTGGGAGGCAGAGCTTGCAGTGAGCAGAGATTGCGCCACTGCACTCCAGCCTGGAAGACAGAGCCAGACTCTGTCTCAAAAAAAAAAAAAAAAAAAAAAAAAAAGAAACTACCATCAGAGTGAATAGGCAACCTATAGAATGGGAGAAAATTTTTACAATCTACCCATCTGACAAAGGGCTAATATCCAGAATTTACAAAGAACTTAAACAAATTTACAAGAAAAAATCAAACAACCCCAGCAAAAAGTGGGCAAAGGATATGAACAGATACTTCTCTTTCTTTTTTTGAGACAGTCTTGCTCTGTCACCCAGGCTGGAGTGCGGTGGTGTGATGTCAGCTCACTGCAAGCTCTGCCTCCCAGGTTCACGCCATTCTCCTGCCTTAGCCTCCTGAGTAGCTGGGACTATAGGCGCTTGCCACCACACCCGGCTAATATTTTGTGTTTTTAGTAGAGACAGGGTTTCACCGTGTTAGCCAGGATGGTCTTGATCTCCTGACCTTGTGATCCGCCCGCCTCAGCCTCCCAAAGTGCTGGGATTGCAGGTGTGAGCCACCACGCCCGGCCGAACAGACACTTCTCAAAAGAAGACATTTATGAAGCCAACAGACATGTGAAAAAATGCTCACCATCACTGGCCATCAGAGAAATGCAAATCAAAACCACAATGAGATATCATCTCACACCAGTTAGAATGGTGATCATTGAAAAGTCAGGAAACAACAGGTGCTGGAGAGGATGTGGAGAAATAGGAACACTTTTACACTGTTGGTGGGACTGTAAACTAGTTCAACCATTGTGGAAGACAGTGTGGCAATCCCTCAAGGATCCAGAACTAGAAATACCATTTGACTCAGCAATCCCATTACTGGGTATATACCCAAAGGATTATAAATCATGCTGCTATAAAGACACATGCACATGTTATGTTTATTGCGACACTGTTCACAATAGCAAAGACTTGGAACCAATCCAAATGTCCACAATGATAGACTGGATTAAGAAAATGTGGCACATATACACCATGGAATACTATGCAGCCATAAAAAAGGATGAGTTCATGTCCTTTGTAGGGACATGGATGAAGGTGGAAACGATCATTCTGAGCAAACTATCACAAGGACGGAAAACCAAACACCTCATGTTCTCACTCATAGGTGGGAATTGAACAATGAGAACACTTGGACACAGGGTGGGGAACATCACACACTGGGGCCTGTCGTGGGGTGGGAGGAGGGGGGAGGGATAGCATTAGGAGATATACCTAATGTAAATGACAAGTTAACGGGTGCAGCACACCAACATGGCACATGTATACATATGTAACAAACCTGCACGTTATGCACATGTACCCTAGAACTTAAAGCATAATAAAAAAAAAAAAAGAGAAAAAAAGAAATCTCCCTAACTCTAAGGTAGGTAATATCATACCAGTATTCTCCACATGCAGAAAGTAAATGCATTTTAGTAATCAGTGATAAACTGTAAGCACAAACATCACACATTATGATCAGTCTCATCCAAAAAATTACTGCAGTGAAGTTGCAATAGAAGAACAAACACCACAAAATGCAGACTGGGTCCTTGTCAATGGCAGCAATATACTTTTTTGTAGTTTTATTGTTTTAAACTTTAAAAAGAAGCAAAGGCAAAAACGGCTACCTCATGGTTCTCTCTGTTGTCAAGAGGTGGATTATTTCATTCCTCTCACTTGGCAATTACCTATTAGACTGTAAACTCTGTTGTAAGCACAGGGACATTCTGCACTGCCAAGTATCTAGGAATTTGATCAGTGCTTGGTTCAATAGCTATTTCTTAATGAATTACTCCATATAATTTATATGAAAACTCCATATAAATGAAAGGTTTCCATATTTTCTAAAACAAACATCAGTCTAGATTCTTGACATGGACTTCAAAGCCTTCTACCATTCTAATTTTCAGTTACTAACCGCAGACCCAAAGTTAACTGAAGGGCCTTAAAAAGTCATCTGGTTTGGTGTATTAACGTTTTTGAAAGATCTCCAAAATTAAGGATTTTACAAGTAACTAAATAAATCCCTATTTAGTAGGTGCCTATTTATTGGGCAACTACTAAATAAACTTAGTTACTTAGAATTACTTAGAGATAAAACAACAACTATTAATCAGGCACTAAGATAATGTCAGAGATACAAAGATAAGAAAACGTGGTCTCTCAAATGCAATAAAATGCACTTGGGTAGTGTGTGCCTGATCCTGTGTTCCTGTTTCCCCTAAATGCTTTCCCCCACACCCCATTAGTTATTGTATTTGTCTGGGCTTTGTAGGACTTCACTGAGTTGGTGATTGCTAGGTGGCCTAGTTTGTGTAAATATAATGTGCTGGTCTTTCTCCATGTTCTTTTTTGAGACAGTCTCGCTTTGTCGCCCAGGCTGGAGTGCAGTAGCATCATCTTGGCTCACTGCAACCTCTGCCTCCCAGGTTCAAGTGATTCTCCTGTTGCAGCCTCCCGAGTAGCTGAGATTACAGGTGCCCACCACCATGCCCGGCTAATGTTTTATATTTAGTAGAGATGGGGTTTCACCATGTTGGCCAGGCTGGTCTTGAACTCATGACCTCAGGTGATCCACATACCTGGGCCTCCCAAAGTGCTGGGATTACAAGTGTGAGCCACCTCGCCCAGCCGATAGTTGCAAACTACTTCTCTGTGTTCTTTTGGGGTTTACAAACTTCTTTTTGTATTGAGAGAAAAATAGCCAAAACATCTTTGACAGAAGGTTCTGTACCTGGCAAAAAATCTGAAACATTAGACTGCGGAGCCCTCTTCTTAAAAGTGGGGATCTTGAACCATCCTTTCTTTAGTTTTCTCCTTTCCCTATTACCTATTGGGCCAGATCTTCTGTCCTAAAAATTTGTCTCCTACCCTTGTCCCTCTTTTCCATCGACCCCCAAAAGAAAACCTACACACCCACGCATATACATATTTAATTTTTAGGGCAACTACACAACTCTGAAATGATTGATGCAAAAATCCTGAAGAAGCTAGGAAACCCCCATCCCTTGTTTCCAATCTCCTGAGTCAAGACCATTTTTCTTGATGTGATTCATGCTAAACCCTTAAGACACTGCTGGATTCTGGATGGATTAAACCTACCTCATCTTTAATCCTAAAGTAGAGAGAAGCAACTGGGGGCTTTCCATGTAGAAAGTGGGGTCAGGAAGCCAAGAAAGAGAATAAATGCTGATTTTTTTTTTTTTTTTTTTTTTGAGATGGAGTTTTGCTCTTCTTCCCCGGGCTGGAGGGCAATGGCACGGTCTCGGCTCACTGCAACCTCCACCTCCCGGGTTCAAACGATTCTCCTGTCTCAGCCTCCCAAGTATCTGGGATTACAGGCACCCACCACCATGCTTGGCTAATGTTTTTGTATTTTTATTAGAGAAGGGGTTTCACCATGTTAGCCAGGCTTGTCTTGAACCTCACTCCTGACGTCAAGTGAGCCGCCCATCTCAGCCTCACAAAGTGCTGGGATTATAGGCATGAGCCACTGCGCCCAGCCTAAATGTTGAATTTATATCCAAGTCACTCAAGAACTTTTATACAGGTGTAAGAAATTTATGTCAAAGTAGCCACAAGATTGCTTAACAGGAGATGAACAAATGTAACTTAATGTTTATCACTAGAAGCTAAAGCTTTATGTGAAATCTTGAATTTATGAGGTGGAAGGGAGGGTAGGAAAGTCTGTACCTATCTGTTCTTTTCCTGGTCTCTTCCCCTTATTCCTGAACTGCAGGAGACAGAGCCTCTTTGGGCATTGGTGACCCCATCACTGGGGTGTGTTTATTTGATGGTTGATTTTGCTGTACTGGGTACTTCCTTGCCCATTTTCTAATCATTCTGTAACACAGGCTGACTCTTTCCCCTTCCTTCCCTTCTCCTTTCCCTGGGAAAATAGAATGCATAAACAAAGACTTATTGGTACTAAAACTGTCAAAAGACAAAAACAAAAAGAGGAAAGAAAATGTGGTCTCTGCTCTCAAGGAGATTTCAGTTTAACAGGAGACACAAAACTAATGCAAATAAAAAAGGAACAACATATATTGAGTCTAGAGAATTAGGAAAAATTGTATTGTACCATGCTATAATAGTAGCCTAAAAAGGAAAAATCAAAGAGGACTGGAGCAGTTAGGACAGATAAAACTAGGAGCTGGACCTTGGCTGAACCCAGACACCTGAAAAGAAATGAGGCATTCAGACTTTAGATGCAGAAAGAGAAATAGTTTAATGTGGTTCTGACACAGGGAGAGTCTATCTGTTTGAGACAGTGAATGCTGATGAGTGGTGGGAAAAGTTGGGTTAAAAAGACTGTAAATCACCTGAAAAATTAGGCCAAGTATATTAACCTTCATGTCATAGAAAAAGCTACAGAATGTTTTCAAGTAAAAGAGTAACTTTATTAGTGTGTTCCAGTTTAATCACCCCCATAATCAGGAAGTTCTTCAAATCTATCAATATTCATTCTTACTGTAAGTCCTTGCCCTGTTTTAGTTCTCTGTAGTAGAGGAAAAAAACTGGTGAGTAGACTTACCATATTAAACTTTCATATCCATTAAGGCATATATATTACCCTTAATATAATCTTCCACAATCTTACTTATCTCTTATTACAGGCTGTCTGTACCTTTGCTTCAAGAAGGTAAATATTCTTACAGAATTCTAATTCTTATCCCTATCTCATGTATAAATGGAATAAATTATCCCTTCCTAACTTATTTAAAAACTGCATTTAAAATATCCTTGAGGCTGTATGTGGTGGCTCACATCTGTAGTCCCACCCCTTGGGAGACCAAGGTGGGAGGACTGCACCTTGGTCTTCCAAGTGATGGGATTACAGGCGTGAGCCACTATTGAGCTCAGGAATTCGAGATCAGCCTGGGCAACACAGTGAAACCCTGTGTCTACAAAAAACAAAAAAATTAACCAGGTGTGGTGGCAATGCCAGTGGTCCCAGCTACTCAGGAGCTGAGGTGAGGCGACTGCTTGAGCCAGGGAAGGCAAGGCTGCAGTGAGCCATGATCATACCACTGCACTCTAGCCTGGATGACAAAGTGAGATGCAGTCTCGACAAAAAAAAAAAAAAAAAAGAAAATCTTGACAACACTTTCCTTAAGTGGACACTGATTTCATTATTCCATTGCCTTTTAAACAATCCTAGTCCCACAACACTATTACTCAAGTTTATACTGTAGAGTCTTACAGTTTTTTGTGTGTATTTGTTAGTCTGTCTTATGCCCCCATTAAGTTGTAACGTCTGACTCATTACTGAATTTACAGTTATGTACCACATAACATTTTGGTCAGTGATGGACCACATATGTAACTGTGCTTCCATAAGATTATAATACAATATTTTTACACTATCGTTTCTATGTTTAGATACACAAATATTTACTATATTCAGTAATTTATGTTTAGATACACAAATATTTACTTTGTAACTGCCTACAGTATTCAGTACAGTAACATGCTATACAGGTTTGTAGCCTAGGAGGAACGGGATATATCATATGAACTAGGTGTGCAGTAGGTTATACCATCTAAATTTGTGTAAGTATACTCTATATTTGCACAATGACAAAATGGTCTAGCATTTCTCAGAATATACTGTCAATTAGTGACACACGCCTATATCTGCTCAACAGCCTCCTCTGCATTGCTATCATACCATATTTGAGAGATGAGGAGAAAAAGGGCCCTAATAATATGAGCCAAATTACCTTTCCTCCAAGCTCCTAATATTTTCTCTAACATCTTATCAAAACTAAAAAACACAGTTTGTAACAATGTCTTACGGCTATTACTATACCATGCACACAATAAATATTCAGTGGTTTAGGCTGGGTACGGTGGCTCATGTCTGTAATCCCAGCACTTCGGGAGGCTGAGGCGGTTGGATTACCTGAGGTCAGGAGTTTGAGACCAGCCTGACCAATATGGTGAAACCCTGTCTCTACTAAAAATACAAAAATTAGCTGGGCGTGGTAGCATGCACCTGTAGTCCCAGCTGCTTGGGAAGCTGAGACAGGAGAATTGCTCGAACCAGAGAGGTGGAGGTTGCAGTGAGCCAAGGCTGCGCCACTGCACTCCAGCCTGGATGACAGAGCCAGACTCCATCTAAAAAAAAAAGTAATAATAATTCAGTGGTTTAGTTAAAATTTAGACAAGATACTATCAGTGTAATGCAGAGGCTAGAAACATGAGCTATGTAATCTTAATTCAACAGTGTTTACTTTTTAAAGGCAAAAATGTTCACAATTTATTGTCTTCTACTTGGTGAGTTCATGAGCTTTAAAAAAAATCATTCAATCAGACCTGTGAGAAAAAAAAAATGAGCAAACTCATACTAGTTGCTAAGGAGAGTTGCAAAGAAAATAGAAAAAAACCCATCATTCCTATCCTTTCTAGAATGTGTTAGTCTAACAAAATATTCAGGAAGAAAATAAATGACAAGATACAGTACATGAAATAGCAAACACACATAGAAATGTGTAAGCAGCTGGGCACAGTGGCTCACGCCTGTAATCCCAGCAAATTGGGAGGCTGAGGCAGGCAGATTGCTTGAGTCCAAGAGTTTGAGACCAGCCTGGGCAAACTGGTGCAACGCCATTTCCACTAAAAACACACAAAAAAATCAGCTGGGCATGGTAGTGCGCACCTGTGGTTCCAGCTACTCAGGAGGCTGAGGGGAGAGAATCACCTGAACCTAGGAGGTTGAGGCTAAAGTGAGTTGAGATCGCACCAGTGCAATGCAACCTGGTCAACCAGAGTGAGACCCTGTCTCAGAAAAAAAAAAAGCATAAGCAATTTGTTTACAAATATATAATGCAGGCCAGGCGCGGTGGCTCACATCTGCAATCCCAGCACTTTCGGAGGCTGAGGTGGGCGGATCACCTGAGTTCAGGAGTTCAAGACCAGCCTGGCCCACATGGTGAAACCCTGCTATCTACTAAAAATACAAAAATTAGCTAGGTGTGCTGGCAGGCGCCTGTAATCCCAGCTACTCAGGAGGTTGAGGCAGGAGAATCGTTTGAACCCAGGAGGCAGAGATTGCAGCGAGCCGAGATCACACCACTGCACTCCAGCCTGGGTGACGGAGCAAGACTGCCTCAAAAAAAAAAAATATATATATATATATACATATATGCACACATATATATATAAATAAAATGCTACAAATTAGTAACTTCATAACTGTGTGTGTGTGTATACTACGCATAGTATATACAGTATATATAGTGTGTGCATACTATAGTATAGTGTGTGTATACTACATATAGTATATACAGTACACACATGCACACACACACACACACACACACATATAATAATCAGACTTTCGATTCCAGGTCCTAAATTACCTGCAAATTACCTGTATGTAGTTTTCTGGGATTATTTTTTATTACTATCAGGTCTACAGTGTGGTTATTATAATCAGGAAAGTTCCACAATCTTACTTTTTTATATTTCCCAAACTCTGCTGACACCGAAAGTGTATTTTCCTGCACGCCCACAAGCAAGAATTTAAAAAAAAAAGTAATCAAATACAGTATTTAACTTTGCATTTTTTACATAACAAGTCAGGCTGTCTACTAATAACAAAAGTTCTATTTCTTTCTTTGTCATCCTTATGCTATAAATTTGTATTTCTTGCTTTATTGCATTGACTAGGACTACAAATAAAAAGCTGGGTAGAAGTGGTGGTAGCAGACATTCTGTCTCATTCCCAATCACACGAAGGAAGCTTTCAATAATTTACTATTAAGATGTTTTCTGGGCTGGGTGCAGTGGCTCACACCTGTAATCCCAGCATTTTGGGAGGCCGAGGTGGGCGGATCATGAGGTCAGGAGATTGAGACCATCCTGGCTAACACGGTGAAACCCCGTCTCTACTCAAAAATACAAATAATTAGCCGGGCGTGGTGGCAGGTGCCTGTAGTCCCCGCTACTTGGGAGGCTGAGGCAGGAGAATGGCGTGAACCCGGGAGGAGGAGCTTGCAGTGAGCCGAGATTGCACCACTGCACTCCATGCACTCCAGCCTGGGCGACAGGGTGAGACTTGAGACTCCGTCTCAAAAAAAAAAAAAAAAGATGTTTTCTATAGATTTTTTAGATAGATACTTTCAATCAGATTAAGAAAGTTCCCTTGTATTTCTTTTTTTTTTTTTTTTGAGACGGAGTTTCACTCTTGTGGCCCACGCTGGAGTGCAATGGCGCGATCTCGGCTCACAGCAACCTCCGCCTCCCGGGTTCAAGCCATTCTCCTGCCTCAGCCTCTGGAGTAGTTGGGATCACAGGCACATGCCACCATGCCTGGGTAATTTTGTATTTTTAGTAGAGACGGGTTTTCTCCATGTTGGTCAAGCTGGTCTCGAACTCCGGACCTCAGGTGATCCACCTGCCTCGGCCTCCCAAAGTGCTGGGATTACAGGCGTGAGCCACTGCGCCCGGCCAGTTCCCTTGTATTTCTAGTTTGCTAAGAGTTTTAGCCAATTGTTCTTTTCTGTATTTATCAAAATTGCCACATGTAATTTATCACTTTTTCCTTATTAATGAAACAGATTACAATGATTAATTTTAAAATGTTAAACCAGCTATCAGTGTTAATTTGTTAATGTTCTTTTCAAAATATTTGCATCTATGCTTGGTAGAAATACCAGTCTGCAATTTTCCTTTCTGGTGATGTCTCTGTATAATTTTAATATTAAACTTCTGCTACCCTCAGGAAAAAAAATACAGTATTTCTTTAACAGGGCCATTGTTACCTCTCCTACATCTTTTCTTTTTCATTATTTTCTATTCATACACAGTAGCAATTCCTCCAACCACCAAAGCAGTTCTAAATCCACAACTCCATACCTGGGAGCTGGGTTGCTTAGGCTCATCCATTCTCCCAGGAGACTCACTTCTGGCTCTGTGTCTCTCTGTCAAGGGAACAACACTGCCGGAGGGGCTAAATCTGTTGGAAGAGGAACATAAAGGGGACTAATAGAAAAGCAGCATCAAAGAACCTGAAAAATAGTGATGTCGCCCCTCTTTATTCTATGGCTGAGGAAGGGGGAACAAACCAAGCAACAAATAACTGAGGAATAGTTTCGTGGAGTTAATACATAATCTGATTTGAAATAATAGGTTAGCCCTAGTAAATTTAATAAACACAAAATGACATAACAGATAGAACATATAAACTGGTGAAGCTAAAGCTAAATATAAGCTTTCTTCCTTATATAAATACTGGGACACCATAAAAGAATAAATTAAAACGGGGCCTATAATTTTGTTTCCTCTACGTAATTACCAGGTTTTTGGCTGTTTCTTCCCCAAGGTCCCATAATAATCTGTATTTTAGACTATTGATATAGATCATGGAGATTAAAAAATCTTTGCATTGAAGTTGATATTGCTTTTTTTTTTTTTTTTTTTGAGACAGAGTCTTGCTCTGTTGCCCAGGCTGGAGTACAGTGGCGTGATCCCAGCTAACTGCAACCTCCACTTCCTGGGTTCAAGCGATTCTCCTGCCTCAGCTGGCCCAGTAGCTGAGACTACAGGTGCGTGCCACCACGCTCGGCTAATTTTTGTATTTTTAGTAGAGATGGGGGTTCACCATGTTGGCCAGGCTGGTCTCAAAGTCCTGGCCTCAAGTGATCCACCTGCCTCAGCCTCCCAAAGTGCTGGGATCACAGGTGTGAGCCACCACACCTGGCCCTGATATTACTTCTGATAGTTTTTTTTTAAATTTTATTTCCATAAGTTATCATGGAACAGGTGGTATCTGGTTACATAAGTAAGTTCTTTGGTGATTTGTGAGATTTTGGTGCACCCATCACCCGAGAACTTCTGATACAGTTCTAACATAGGAGGACAAGTTCTATGCTCAAGATTATTTTAATAAGGACACAGGAAGACAATACTCAAATCAAGATCACCTGAAGCCAGGCACAGTGGCAGGA
This sequence comes from Pan paniscus, assembly GCF_029289425.2. Taxonomy (NCBI): domain Eukaryota; kingdom Metazoa; phylum Chordata; class Mammalia; order Primates; family Hominidae; genus Pan; species Pan paniscus. The sequence goes on from NC_073249.2 coordinate 75,853,341, forward strand.
GAAACGCCTGAACCCAAGAGGTAGAAGCTGCAGTGAGCCAAGATTGCACCACTGCACTCTAACCTGGGCAACAGAGTGAGACTTCATCTCAAAAACAAAATAAGGCCGGGCACAGTGGCTCACACCTGTAATCCCAGCACTTTGGGAGGCTGAGGCAGGTGGGTCACGAGGTCAGGAGATCGAGACCATCCTGGCTAGCATGGTGAAACCTCATCTCTACTAAAAACACACACACAAAAATTAGCTGAGCATGGGGGCAGGCACCTGTAGTCCCAGCTACTCGGGAGGCTGAGGCAGAAGAATGGTGTGAACCTGGGAGGCAGAGCTTGCAGTGAGCCGAGATCGCACCACTGCACTCCAGCCTGGACGACACAGCGAGACTCCGTCTCAAATAAAATAAATAAAATAAAATAAAAAGACCACTGAAGTGGATACAGTATACACTAACTGAATCTCTGTGATACATTTGTTTCTCAAGACCAAAGTAATAGTTTTTTAGTTTTCTTTGCTCATATAGTCAATTTAAATTTATTTTTAAGAGGGAAAAAGAACAAATATTACCAATCTAAATTAGTAATATTTCTTTCTTTCAATTGAGACTTTCTCTCAATTGACTGAAACCCACGGTATTTCCACCAAAAAGAAATGTCTAATAAATACAATGTATTAAAAGAGAAAAGTGAGGCATGGGGCATAGTAGCACTGGTTTAAAAGGGAGATTGTCAGGCCTGTGGTAGCAGCAGTCATCCATGAAAGAAAACAGGGAAGATACCATCACATGACAAGGGAAAAAAGAGATGAAAAATATCCATAACGCTTTTCTTCAGAATTACTATTTTACTAATTTGAAAAGAACAATTACTGCTGGTACCATACTTCCTCTAATTTGGTAGTTGGGGGCAAAGAAAAGTAAGCAGTGCCACAAAGGAAAGTGAGACTCCCGGAGGCCACCTACCTGTGTGATAACACACCAAGGAAGGGCAATGCTGCTAGGTTCCCAGCTGACGATCGGCTCCCTGCCTGGAATCCCGAGGAAGCCCTGGCAATTACTGATCCTATCCTAGTGTGGCTGCAGATGCTATTCTGATTCACGGAAGCGTCTAACTTTATCACAGTTCTCACAACATTGTGAATACTTCAGGAATGGAGCTTCCTGGTTTAAAAAAATAAGAATGCAAGTCTTTTGGCACACCTCCAGTTTCCCCATCATCAACTTATTTTGACCAAGAAAATCAGGTAAGGAAAATGCTCTCTGTACTACAGAGGACACTTTAGTGATGTCTACACAATAGCCATTACATGGGAAAACCAAACCAAACCAAACCTACCTGTCAACTTCACTGCTTGTTGGCCGAGCCACCTTGGCTCCTGAAGACCCTAAAGTGTAATTTTCCTGTCCTACAGAACCATGGCCTGTGGTATCAATCACCATGGCTGTTACTTCCTCTGCACTACTCCCATCTTCTCCAGAAGGCTGATTCTCAGGCCCAAGCCACTCCTCCAGATTTTCAGTTTTGATGTGTACTGCTCCAAGAACTCTAACTTCATCATCACTCCGACCCCCACGGTCCGCCACTCCTGTCTCCACATACCACTGTCCTGCTCGGTTGATCCGAAGAATGGGCTCCCGGCTCTCTACATCAGAACTTGGTTCAATGATCTGAGGGCTGGTGGACTCCTCAGGAGGACTTAGCTCTCTGATATCCAGCACAGCACTAACCTGACCTCGCCGGTTTCCCTTTGGGGTATTATGTCGTGGGCTAAGGGAGCGGTTGAGATTTGGTGTAACCCTGTGAGACTCTGGAGGTCTCTCTTGATGCTTTGTCCTTGTTTGACTTAACTCTGCTTCAACCTCAGCCACATTAATTTTGAAATGAATGCCCTCCAGGATCTGTGTACATTTGTCTATAATATGCTGCATTTGCAGAAAACTGGCAGCTGTTAGGTAGCTGATGATATCTGCCAGTTGCAGGCATATCCGCCCTGTGTAACAGAAAGAAAGGAGCTGTTCAAAAACAGTAGGGTTCTTGATGACTGAAATGGAGACTGTACTCATCTCATTCAAGGACATGTGATCCCGGAAATAGGGGGAGCTGGCAGCCAGCACCACTTTGTGAGCCCGAAAAGCTTGTCCTTGCACATTGACCACAATATCACAGAGACGGCCCTGCATGCGCAACTGGTTTAGATGGCTCAGGACAGAGTTGCTGAAGTCAGGAATCTCCAATTGTATGTTCCCACCTTTCTCCATGGTCGTGCCTGAGGGTGCATTCAACCCTGCTGAAAAAAGAAACCATATTCTCATTAATAATTATAATTTTACTTCCCGGATGTTTTCCATTTCAAAAGTATTTAAACATAGTTATCTGGTAAAATTTCAAAATCTCCAGATAAAAGAAATACCTTCCTTATGTTTAGATGTGGAAACAGAATCACCAACAGGTTTTTTAGTTTAAGTTTCACAGGAGGACATAGTTAAAACTAAAAAGTGATCTTTAGACTCCTAAAAATTCATGTTATGACCATGCTTTCCTTTCTAATAAGTTATATAACATCAAAACAGAAGTTCAACAGAAGGTAGGGGGAAGGACTTTTAAGTGTTAATTATAAGGTACTTGCAGACTGAATATAACATCTCATAACTTTACAATTTTTCTCTGGAGGAGGAAAGCTTTCTGAATAAATGCAATTCTACATAGATGGCTTGATATCCCTCTTCTTAGTATTTTACTACCTGCTGCAAGAATTATGTTTATTATTTTATAAAAGGACTAATATCCCACATGAATGTAGGCTAATATTTCTAAGCTTAAGAATCAGAGCCCCCCCACAAAAAGACTTTGGTTATAGGGCTGTGAAGCAAACTCTAGGAAAAATCCCACAGCTGTGCCAGGATTCAACCAAGATGCAGAGAATGTGAAGTTCAGTTGTCAAAATTAGGAAAGCTGGGTAAATCTGCCAAATTCGAAGTTGGCAATTCCGAGGTGGTGATGAATACTTCCATCCTGAAACTTAGTTCTCCAGATCCGATGAAAAGATATAGCATTTACCAAGTATGCCAACATTTTTCCATTAAAATATTTTTAAAAAATGGCTGAAACACTAAACCTGAAGCTGTATACAAGATAGTTGAAAGTACAGTTTCAACTACTGAAAATAGTTTGTATAAATCCGAACAGGAAGACATTTACTTAAGCCCAATGTGCGTTCACTTATCTATATATTACATAGTTACACCACACCTGAAACTTCAGGAACTTACTCTGCCAAGCTCACAGTACTGCCCCGCATTAACAACACACTTATTAAATAGGGAAGTGTATACACTTTTTTCAACAATCAACTTTAGCCAATCTGACCTTTTTCCAAAGCGTTATTGTTTGTTTTGAAACTTTTAATCCAATAAGAGCCTCTGTCGATGCCATCATGAATTCAGATGTGTTTATTTTGGAGCCTACACCAGCGCCTTTTTTGTTTGCTCTTTCCGGCAATTCCCCAGTGAGGAAGCCCCTGGAGGAAAGTCTTTCGCTACCGTCGGCACTGGAGGGGTGAGAGCTGTAAAAGGGAGAATTGGGAACGGCATGGGGTTGGCCACTCCAGCACTTGAGCAGCTTTCTTCTGCGTTAGGAAGCCTGGGGAGAGGGGAACTGGCTAAAGGGCAAAATGTCACTGAGGAACTTCGGAGAAGATGGGGACAAGGCGTCGGGCGGGGGAGCCAGCGCTCAGGTGAGAACTAGGAAGGGGGCGGCGCCCGGGGACCGGCTCCAGGCGGCGGCGGGCGGGGAGCTGCCGGGAAGTGGGTGTGCGTATCTGGGTGTGTCCCGGCTGCGGTGGGGGAGGGGGCCGCCCTTCCCGGGGTCCTGAGGGAGGGGCCCCGCGAGGGGGCGGGTCCGGCAGATCAGCCCGGCCGGGGGCCAAGGGGGTGGAAGGTCGCCCGGTGCCTGGAGGTGAAGGAAAGTAGCTGAGCGCCCCAGGAGCGCGCTGCGGCGGAGGGCGGGCGAGGTGACCCCGGTGCAGGGAAGTGGCACTGGGGTGTGGGGCCCGAGTCCAGTCAAGGAGCAGCACCTACCTCCGGGGGTGGAAATGGGCCGGAATGGGCCGGAACACCGTCCCGGAAGTGAAACCCCCCACCCCCTCCCACGGAGCGGGCGACGTGCCGGAAGGAAATCACTCAGCCTTACACCGCCCCCCCTTCCCCCATCCCCAGAGCTTTCCTTGCCTCGCGCCCCCTCCCCTCTCTGCTCTTCCTCCTCAGTCGGGAGGAGGGCGGGAGCACGGCATCACGTGGACGGTCATGTCTCTGCCCACAATGGCGAGGAAGGGCGGGGAAAAGGGGCGGACTTAAGGGGTGGGAAGAAGGTCGTACTGGATGAGGGGAAGATTGAGGGAGGTTAGGGGGAGGAGCCGAAGCGGACGCTGCCGGGAGCGTGCGTCGTGACGTCATCAAAAGAACTCTTATATACAGGAGCCCAGGCACCATACTGTCTTTTCGAGGTAGGAGTCGACTCCTGTAAGGTTTGTTTTTTCTTTGCGAATGTTGCGGGTTTTTGGGCGCTCCAGCCTTTGTCTGCTAAGGTCACCCTGAATTGACTGGGACTTTTAAGCCAGTCGCGCGCCTTTGCAGGGCCTACAAGTTGAGGATGGTGGGGGATTGCACATATGGTGCATGCGGACCTAAGCTGCGACTATGTTAGAGTAGAACTGCGGAGAAGCCTCGGCTCTCGTGCCCTGCCTCTGATGAAGCCTGTGTTGGTAGGGACATCTGAGAGTAATGATGAATGCCAACCGCTCTGATGGTGGCACATGCCGAGTCACCCGAGTAAGCTATTGTTAAGGGCCGTGACCCCAGCCTCCATCAGCCGTCCGCTCTCATGAAAGGCTGTCGGTGGTAGTCCACGTCCTTAAGTGCCTGCATTCCGCAGTGTCACCAATATTTCCATTAGTGTTTCTTTTTTCTTTTTTTTTTGAGACCGAGCCTCGTTCTATCACCCAGGCTGGAATGCAGTGGCTCGATCTCGGTTAATGGCAACCTCCGCGTCCCGAGTTAAGCAGTTCTGCCTCAGCCTCCCAAGTAACTGGGACTACAGGCGCGCGCCACCATGCTAGGCTTTTATATTTTTAGTAGAGACGGGGTTTCACCATGTTGGCGAGACTGGTCTTGAACTCCTGACCTCAGGTGATCCACCAGCCGTGGTCTCCCAACATACTGGGATTACAAGCCGTGAGCCACCGCGCCCGGCCGCCATCGGTGGTTCTTAACTGCGGGTGCAGTGCTTCTTTGTAACATTAAGTGTATCCTTTACCTGTCGCTAGATAATGAATGGTATGTTACCTGCATCATTGGTTTAAAAAGACGAACCGTTTTTTTAAAGAACACGTTCTTTAAAAAGAAAACCGGCCGGGCGCGGTGGCTCACGCCTGTAATCCCAGCACTTTGGGAGGCCGAGGCGGGCGGATCACGAGGTCAGGAGATCGAGACCATCCTGGCTAACACGGTGAAACCCCGTCTCTACTAAAAATACAAAAAATTAGCCGGGCGTGGTGGCGGGCGCCTGTAGTCCCAGCTACTCGGGAGGCTGAGGCAGGAGAATGGCGTGAACCCGGGAGGCGGAGCTTGCAGTGAGCCGAGATGGCGCCACTGCACTCCAGCCTGGGCGACAGAGCGAGACTCCGTCTCAAAAAAAAAAAAAGAACCGTGGAACAATGAATTAAAATCTGTACCCGATCTCTTTAGGTATGGTGCTGGGTGCAGATGCAGTGTGGCTCTGGATAGCACCTTATGGACAGGTAAGAATTGGGGAAAGTATGGTGGGAAGAATGAAATCTAAGAGGTGGTCTCAGCCTGTGATGCTTTAAGAGTAGTGGACAGAAGGGATTTCTGAAATAATATTCTGAGGCTTTAATGTTAACAGCATTTATATTTAACGTGACTGCTGTGAGGTTCATTCTCACTGTTTTGCTTGCATCTTTTTGTTTTCTAGTTGTGTCCCCAAGGAAGGATGAGAATAGCTACTGAAGTAAGTTGAAAATTCCCTCTCAAAAAGATTTAAAGCCATTGGATGTGCCACAATGATGACAGTTTATTTGCTACTCTTGAGTGCTAGAATGATGAGGATCTTAACCACCATTATCTTAACTGAGGCACCCAAAATGGTGATTTGGGGAACATAGAGAGTACACCTAAGTTCACATGAAGTTGTTTCTTCCCAGGTCCTAAACAGCAAGCCTAACTCAAGCCATTGGCACACAGGTGAGAAACCTCTATTTTGTACTTCTCACTTTTAAGGGATTAGAAAATAGCCAAAGCAATGATGATTATCTATGTTAGTGCTTCTCTCCCCTCTTTTCAAATGAGAATTTTGCTCTCATATTGATACTAAGTTTAATACTGAAGAAAATGTGAAAACAGATACTATGATGGTTGCATAGTTCAGCAGATTTAATCATGAAGAGATGTACTATCTGTCTGATGTATCTGGGGTGGTTGTGGTTTGCTGTTAATGGTTAAGCAGTGTATCACCAATCTACCATTAAAATATTTTTTGCTGACAATTGTATTAAAATTACAGGCATTAGACAGAAAGCTGGAAGTTGAAATGGTAAGTGAAACTGTATCCAAGTAAACAGGTAACTGGGCAAACTGCCTACGGCACAAATGGCTTTTTAGTTACCTCCTACTAGTGCTGAATGCATTAAATAAATGGCGGATTCTTGTCTTGTTATGATTAATAAGAAAGTTTGTAAATGCAGCCTGGATGATGATAAGCAAATGCTGACTGAACATGAAGGTCTTAATTAGCTCTAACTGACTAAAGGCATTTGTTAGTTTTGGCAGGGGGTGAACACTCATCTGTGGCTATTCTAAGACCACTCTTATTTCTTAGGTGGAGTCCAACTTGCCTGGACCAGCTTAATGGTTCTGGTAAGTATTAATGAAAACAGTAGATAGACTTCATGAAAATGCTGATGGTGATATGCTTACTGCTGAGCTAATGGCTTAAGGCTTGGCTGATGAATACTGACTGTATTTTCCTTGAGCATGTCTGGAACAGTGTGTTTTCCTTGAGCATGTTTGGAACGGGGTTTGTGTAATGATGTTGATCAAATGTCTGACCTGAAATGAGCATGTAGACAAAGGTAACACTGAAGAACCCTGTGACAGACAACTTTGAAAAGAGTTTAATGATGTTTAGCATTTTAATGGAAGTCCTCATTTGTATTCCAGCTCCTGGTAACGTTTTTATCCATGGATGACTTGCTTGGGTAAGGACATGAAGACAGTTCCTGTCATACCTTTTAAAGGTACATGTTTTATTGATGTTAACGTTAATTGATTGAGCTACTGTTAGTGATGATTTTAAAATTAAAGCAGATGGGAATCTCTCTGAGAAAGAAAATGGAGATTAATCTTAAACTGAAACAGTAATTGGGAAATCTTTTAGAAATCCACCTATTACTACCTATTGGTAAAGGAGATAAAATTTCTACAGGTATGGAGAGTCGGCTTGACTACACTGTGTGGAGCAACTTTTAAAGAAGCAAAGGTATAGCAGTCCCAAGTATTTTTTTTTTTTTTTTTTTAGACAAGAGTCTAGCTCTTGCCCAGAATGGAGTGCAGCGGCACTATCAGTTCACTGCAACCTCTGCCTACCAGGTTCAAGGAATTCTCCTGCCTCAGCCTCTTGAGTAGCTGGGATTACAGGCATGTGACACCATGCCTGGCTAATTTTTGTACAGCTATGTTGTCCAGGCTGGTCTCGAACTCTTGACCTCAAGTGATACTGCCCGCACTGACCTCCCAAAGTGCTGGGATTACAGGCGTGAGCCACCGTGCCCCGCCTCAAGTCTGGTTTTTAAGTGTTGTAGAGCCGATACAATGATGATAACATAGTTCAGCAGACTAACGCTGATGAGCAATATTAAGTCTTTCGCTCCTATCTGATGTATCTGGCGGTAACATTCTAGTTTATGCCCTGAAAAGGGGAATATAGCCATTCTATAATGTTTGGAGATTTTGGATTACTCCTAATTGTATGCAAGTTGTCTTACTGTGTATTGTCCCTTAATTTCAGGACTCAGAATTCATGATTGAAGAAATGCAGGTTAGTTTAAACTTTTAAGGAAATTTTTAAGGTGGCAAAAGGTTTTGGTGGCATATACACCTTAATCTGTAGATGGGAGTGATTAGCTGTTTAAAAGTTAAAATGTGACTGAGAAGGAAATTGAGTAGGGCAAATTTTAAATGGGTATTATTTTTCATCTTCAAACAGGCAGACCTGTTATCCTAAACTAGGTGAGTCAGCTTTTGGTACATGTGATGATTTTCAGTGTAACCAATGATGTAATGATTCTGCCAAATGAAATATAATGATATCACTGTAAAACCGTTCCATTTTGATTCTGAGGTTACTCTACTAACAAGCATCACACATTTGTATTTTGCCATGATTAATATGTTGGCTTCGCTTTCAGGGTTTTTAACGACCACAACAAGCAAGCATGCAGCTTACTGCTTGAAAGGTGAGGATTGGAAATGTTGGGACTATTATAATTGCAGAATACATGATGATCTCAATCCAACTTGAACTCTCTCACTGATTACTTGATGACAATAAAATATCTGATATTCTGCATTCCCATGTAGCATTTTAACTGAAGTCTGTAAGTGTGGCTAAAAGTCTTGTCTTATTTTTTGAGACAGGGTCTTGCCTCACCCAAGCTGGAGTGCAGTGGCCTTTGAAGCTTACTACAGCCTCAAACTTCTGGGCTCAAGTGATCCTCAGCCTCCCAGTGGTCTTTGTAGACTGCCTGATGGAGTCTCATGGCACAAGAAGATTAAAACAATGTCTCCAATTTTAATAAATTTTTGCAATCCATCTGGAGTGTGTAGTGTTTACTTCTTCAAAAAGGACAGTGCTTTTCATCTGTTCATTAGCTCTAAGCATAAATCACATTCAAAGGCTATTATAACTCCATAGTATTTGCTTCATTAACACTGCAGCCAGTTAAAATTTTATGGGTATTTTACAAGGTGTCTTATGCATTAAAGTGCAATATTTACTAATTCTCCATATGAGCAAATTGTCAGGTTTCATAGGCCCCTGTGCTAATTGGTTTTGAGCTTAAAGTATTGATGGAGCTACTTTGGAGAAAGTCATGTTGAGTCTGAGGCTGGGAAAATAAGTTATAGAAAATACTATAGAAATGCCCAACTAGTGATAGGCATTAATGGAATTGGGAAAATCTACAATCCATAGCCATGGTGATAGGTTTCTGGCAAGCACTAAGTGTTTAGGGATCCCAAAAGTGGGTATAAAGGGCACAACTGGTTTAAGGCAATCTGTCCCAGGGAAACAGGACCAAGGGGCCAAAATTCCAAGATGGGTCAAATTTTAATTTCAGTGTCAGTACAGCTGTGCTTATAATGATGTCTTTGTTAGCAGTAATGGTTTTACAAATCTGTTTCTGGGCTAAAGCACTTTAGTCCCATTAATGATGATAAAACTTCAGTTCTCTCTGAATTTTCCTTTTTTTGAGACTGAATCCTGTTGCCCAGGCTGGAGTGCAATGGCATGATTTCAACCACTGCTCACTGCAACCTCTACCTCCCGGGTTCAAGCGATTCTCTTCAGCCTCTTGTAGCTAGGACTATAGGCACCTACCATCACAACCAACTCATTTTGGTATTTTTAGTAGAGACGAAACCCCATCCTCCCAAGTGCTGGGATTTCACAGGCCTGAGCCACAGTGCCCGGCCTCCCAGGCCTTTGATGCTTGATGTTTTCTTCAGGACCCTTCCCATTGTCATTTCACAATCTCATTGAAATGTCAGCTTATGCACTAAATGCGTGTACGTTGGGAATGCGCAATTTTGTCTAAGAAAAAAGGCCTCCCCCTCCCCCAAATAAACACATTCTTTCATTTCCTGGGGCCCACCCAAATGTCTCAGGCTGTAAAACAACTACCACCACCTGGCTGGGTGCTGAGGTGGGCGGATTACCTGAGGTCAGGATTTCAAGACCAACCTGGCCAACATGGTGAAACCCCATCTCTACTAAAAATACAAAAATCTAGCCGGGTGTAGTGGTGGGCTATTGTAGTCCCAGCTACTCGGGAGGCTGAGGCAGGGGAACTGAACCTGGGAGGCTGAGGTTGCAGTGACCTGCGATCCTGCCACTGCACTCCAGCCTGGGTGCCAGGGTGAGACTCTGTCTCAAAGGAAAAAAGAAGGCTGGGCGTGGTGGTTCATGCCTGTAATCCCACCACTTTGGGAGGCCGAGGCGGGTGGATCACACGGTCAGGAGTTTGAGACCAGCCTGACCAACATGGTGAAACCCCCATCTCTACTAAAAATACAAAAGTTAGCCAGGTGTGGCGTGCATCTGTAATCCCAGCTACTCAGGAGGCTGAGGCAGGAGAATTGCTTGAACCTAGAAAGTGGAGGTTGCAGTGAGCTGAGATCATGCCACCGCACTCCAGCCTGGGCAACGGCGAGACTCGGTCTCAAAAAAAGAAAACACACATACAAAACTACCACCACCTACCCCAATCGGTTACCCTTTACTCTTCATGTGACCACCATGACCTATTATGTGTTTTGTTCTTACTTCCCCCACAAGAATGTAAGCGCTTCAAGTTTATTCCTTAATGTTGGAAAAATGAATGAAACTGCAAATGTAGTAGATCAGTTTTTGGGGAGGTACCAAAGGCAAGTTGGTAAAATACCTTGATTTTGAAGTGAAAAACGATGTTACATTTCAAAGTATCTTTTCGCCAGGTGATGGCTCAGGCTTCGAGACCAGCCTGGCCAACATGGCAAAACCCGGTCTCTACTGAAAAAAAGCGAAAATTAGCCGGGTGTGGTAGTGTGGGCCTGTAGTCCCAGCTACTCTGAACCCTGGAGGTGGAGGTTGCAGTGAACCAAGATCGTGCCACCTCACTCCAGCCTGGGCCTCCTAGGCTCAAGTGATTGTTGTGCCTCAACTACCTGAGTAGCTGGGATGACAGGTGTGTGCCACCACTCCCAGCTAATTTTTTTTTTTTTTTTTTGTATTTTTGGTAGAGATGGAGTTTCACCATGTCAGCCAGGCTGGTCTTGAACTCCTGGCCTCAAGTGATCCAACTGCCCTGCCCTCCCAAAGTGCTGGGATTACAGGTGTGAGCCACTGCATCCAGCCAAGTTCTATTCTTCTTTTTTTTTTTTTTTTTTTGAGACGGAGTTTCGCTCGTGTTGCCCAGGCTGGAATGTAGCGGCGCAATCTCGGCTCACTGCAACCTCCACCTCCCAGGTTCAAGCGATTCTCCTGCCTCAGCCTTCCAAGTAGCTGGGATTACAGGCGTGGGCCACCATGCCTGGCTATTTTTGTATTTTTAGTAGAGAGGGGGTTTCACCATGTTGGCCAGGCTGGTCTCGAACTCCTGACCTCGTGATCTGCCCACCTAGCCTCTCAAAGTGCTGGGATTACAGGCGTGAGCCACCGCATCCAGCTTCTTGTTCCCTCTTTTATATATAAGTGCCATTTGCTGAATCAGAAAACTTTTTGACAAGCATATTAAAAGATTTCAGTTGTATGTAGTAGCTCATGCCTGTAATCCCAACACTTTGGGAAACCAAGGCAGGGGGATTGCTTGAGTCCAGGAGTTCAAGACCGGCCTGGGCAACATAGTGAGACCCTGTGTCTACAATTAAAAAAAAAAAGAAAAAAAAAAAGTGAGCCAGGCATGATGGTGCATGCCTGTAGTCCCAACCACTCATGAGACTGAGGTGGGACGATCGCTTGAGCCCAGGAGGTTGAGGATGCAGTGAGCTGTGTCACACCACTGGATTCCAGCCTGGGTGACAGGGTGAGATGTTGTCTCAAATAAAATATTAAAAATTGGATCACCTTATTCAGCATTCTGTTGTTTAGCAGTTTTGGAATTTTAGTTGTTAGTAAATCTTGAGTACACGTTATTTTGATATTCTGTGTGACAAAATGGGAAGTATGCATGAAGCACATCTGCCATAAAGTATGGATGTCTAGATTTTTTTTTCCCTAGAAAAAGTAGTTACAATTGTTTGAGATACAAGCTGAACTAGCTGCTTTTTTTCACAGAACATTTTTAGTTGAAAAAAACCTGACAAATTGATTATTCATATTTTAGGGGTAATTTTGGCAGAGATTTGCTCAAAAAAGAACAAGTCAGCTTGGAAAAAACTGATGGCATTTGTTGCCAATGATAAAACTCAAGCTTCCAAATGAAACCTAAAATTTTGGAAGGCTTGTATACACTTCTGTGCCCTTATAGCTTCCTCAGACTTAAAGACTTTTGTAATGAGATTGGTGGTAATATTAATGGTATTTTGTCTTAGATATTGTATATCAAAATGTGTCAACATTTGGAAGATTTGCATAACTCAGTGAACCAATATTTTCCAAATGATCAATCACTGGACTGGTGTTACAAATATCACACATAGGTAAAAGTTCTATTTAAATACAAGGTACACCAATGGACTTTAGAAAAGCTCATCAATACGATTTCAGAATCCACATTGCAACTAGCCTTTAAGGAACTCTACTACTTGTCATATTTTGGTGTGGTATCAAAGAGAATATCCATAATTATCAGAGAAAGCTATTAAAATATTCCTCCCTTTTCCAACTTTATATATGAGTGGGGTCAGATTTTCTTCACAGACTTCAACCAAAACAGCATATAACAACAGATAGGATACAGAAGCAGATATCAGAATCTAGTGTCTTCTATTAAGCCAGAAATAAAAAATATTTGCAGAAATATAAAACAATGTTACTCTTCTATTTTTTTTTTTTGAAAATAATTATTTTTAAAATAAAAACATGGCTGAGTGTGGTGGCTTACGCCTTTGTAATCCCAGAACTTTGGGAGGCTGAGGCAGGTGGATCACCTGAGGCCAGGAGCTTGAGACCAGCCTGGTCAACATGGCAAAACCCCGTCTCTACTAAAAATACAAAAATTAACCAGGTGTGGTGGAGGGCACCTGTGGTCCCAACTACTCAGGAGGCTGAGGCAGGAAAACTGCCTGAACCCGGGAGGTGGAGGATGAAGTGAGCCAAGATCACACCACTGCACTCCAGCCTGGGCAACAGAGTGAGACTCTGTCTCAAAATAAAATAAAATAAAATAAAAACATGCTATTTGTGTTAACATGTAATGGGTTATTTTAAAATGAATTTAACATTTTAAACTAAATCATTAAATCAATTATTAATTAATTAAATAGGAGGCTGAGGCAGGAGAATCACTTGAACCCAGGAGGTGGAGGTTGCAGTGAGCCAAGATGGCGCCACTGCACTCTAACCTGGGCAAAAGAGCGAGACTCTGTCTCAAAAAAAAAAAAGGTATAAATCAAAAGAATTTCAAGGCAGAAGTGAAGACTGAGTAGAAGAAAACAATTTCCAAATCACTGATCAAGACCTTGTTCTCATTTTGTCTTTTTTTTTTTTTTGAAATGGAGTCTTGTTCTGTTGCCAGGCTGGAGTGCAGTGGTGTGACCTCGGCTCACTGCAACCTCCACCTCCTGGGTTCAAGTGATTCTCCTGCCTCAGCCTCCTGAGTAGCTGGGACTACAGGCGTGTGCCACCACACCCAGCTAATTTTTGTATTTTTAGTAGAGATGGGGTTTCACCATGTTGGCCAGGATGGTCTCAATCTCTTGACCTTGTGATCTGTCCGCCTCAGCCTCCCAAAGTGCTGGGATTATAGGCGTGAGCCACTGTACCCGGCCTCATTTTATAATTGTTAGTTTATTAAAACTTTTATGTGTATGATTAGAACTTAAAATCACAATGAGTTTTGGTGTTCACTTTTTTGCACATTTGAGGTTAATCTAAGGTTGATTAGAATTTTCAATTACTTATAATTGAGAGAAAATAGTGTTCAGTGATTAATAATATCTTTGTTGTCTTTTTTTTTTTTGAGATGGAGTCTTGCTCTGTCACCCAGGCTGGAGTGTAATGGCACCATCTTGGCTCACTGCAACCTCCATCTCCCAGGTTCAAGCAAACCTCATGCCTCAGCCTCCCGAGTGGCTGGGATTACAGGCATGCGCCACCATGCCTGGCTAATTTTTGTGTTTTTAGTAGAGACAGGGTTTCACTATGTTGGCCAGGCTGGTGTTGAACTCCTGACCTCAAGTGATCCACCCACCTCAATCTCCCAAAGTGCTGGGATTACAGGTGTGAGCCACCACTCCCGGCCAATAATATCTTTAAAACTAAAAATATAAACAAAATTGATAAGTAAAATGACTTTTACTATTGATATCCGTTTTGTTTAATCTGAAACTATAAAATAGAGATACATCTACCTATTTATGGATGGGTAATACCATCATCTCATATTTGTGGAATGCTTTATAGTTTTTCAAAGTACTTTTATTCACTTTATCTTCCATATATGTTATCTCCTCTGATTCCAGCAATAACAGCCCGGTGAGGTAGCCAGGGCAAGTATGTATTTTACACATTAGCAGGAAGGGAGGCTAAGCGAGGTTTATGTAACTTGCTCAGGCTGAAACACTGAAGAAAAATTTGTGACTCTCATTTCAGTGATGTTTTCTGCATTATTAAAAAATATTATGCTACTCCTCACTATATTATGTTGATGGTTGAAATGTCATTATAAAGCTTAATTTATATGATTCTCTTGATGAGGATGATGAAGCAAATGCTCCATCAACTCACTAGTTTACAGGGGCAAGCATTTTCCTACATTTCACACATAATTTGATTACCTCTGTCCTAAGTGAATAATCTACTATTTGGGTATGAGAAACATGATTTGAAAACACTAAACCACTATATTATTTCAACAAAGAACCATCTTTCACACCTAAGTAAAAAGGAACTTCAAAAAAAGTCCTAACCAAAAAAAATCCAAATGATGCATGAAATCAAGTCAAAATTGGGTATCTTCTATCTGTTTCTTCGTTGTGGTGAAGAATGTTGCCTGGATTCCTTCCATCTAAAGACTTGATTGTTAGACCTGTGGCAGAACTCTAGATCTGACTTTAGCCTTGGGGAAGCAAAGAGGACAAAACCTAAAAGCTCAACTTTCTGCATGGTATGCATGATTCAATGAGCTCTTTCTGCTTTGGAGTCTGTTGGCTTGGAGACTCGGATATGATAGGGCTTCAGTTCCTCAGGAGGGACAGAATCTGGGGTATTGCTCATGAGGTCATGTCCCCGGAAGGACTTTGGGAAGGCTATGACATCTCTGATGCTTGGAGATCCAGTGACAAGGCATATCAGTCTGTCTAACCCTGTGAGTAAAATACAAAGATAACAGATGAGAAATGTAATCTAATGTTGGAAATAACTTAGTTTTTCTATAAAAGTTGTAGAGAACTTTTAAATAAGAATCTTTAACAAACTGTAGCCAACCATCGTTCCCTACCTTTTTAGAGAACTTTTGTTTGTTTGAGAGGTTCTTTTCTATCTCATTCTGGAAAAGTATTCAGGACTAATGTTCACATGCTACTTGGATTGTCACAGCGATTAGTGTTCCTAGTAAAGGCTTACTAAAGGCCCTAAAACAGATTCAACAGTGTATTTGGTGCTTGGCAGGGAACTCCATAAACACAGAAGGAAGTCCCTATTGTTGGGGCCTACAATCTAGGTGAGCTTCCTAGAATTTCTTACTCTTCCTTGCTTTGACAAAACAAGCAAAGTGAGTAACCATGGCAATCAGAAGGACACTGGCATCTTCCTGTTTTCATACAAGCTGAACATTATGGAGCAGTGCTTTCCAGACTCCAATGAGTGCGTCTGTGAGGCCATGGGGATTTGAACAATATTGACTTAAGATCTGCAGTTTTAAGCTATTAATGATCTTTCAAATGCAAATTATCAGTTAAGTTATATCTTTATAACTGTTAAGATATATTTAAAAAATATATTACTGAAATTTCAACAGAAACTTACATTCTCATGGAACTCTTGGACTCATCCTTCCACCTCTACCAACACAAACTGAGAACCCGAATTTGAGACAGTGCAATGGAATTCAGTTTATCTTATAAAAGGAAAAGTTGTTTACCTAAGGCAATTCCTCCATGAGGGGGTGCCCCATAATCTAAAGCCTGGAGCAGATGGGAGAGCATTTTCACATCCTCCTGAAATTCAAAAGATAATTCAGTTTAAATATATTTTGAAGGTCCACTAAGTGCCACCATCTAGGCTTAAGATGATAAAGGGGAAACAAAGTTGAGTTTTAAAACAGCTAAACCTGACTTAACCGATAATAAAAGTTTATTGGAAAAGTGTAAAGAAAAAATTACCTTAAGTGATTTGCAGGTTAGCAAGGGAAAAAGACAAGTCATAGATGATTATAACATGTACAAAAATGCCTGGTGTTCAGTAAATGCAGCTTTTACTGTATTCACAATGCAAACAGAGTGAGACCAAATGAGGAGGTGGGGATAAAAAGCAGGAAACTCTCCTGTCACAGAGACCAAGGGAAGAGAGCGTTACTAAGTGGGCAACATTGTCAAATGCTGCCGGGAGGAAGGAGAACTTAAGGGCCAAGAACAGGCCACTGGATTTGGTGATCTTGTGAGTAACTTTTGTGGGGCAGTACATGTAGAAATGTTGAAAGTATGTTTGGAAATGGTTCTCCAACCAGGCTACAAATCAGGATCAAGTGGGAAGCTTCCAACAAACAGAGGCCAAAGCCTTATGCTTAGAACTTTTTTATTCAGTTGGTCTGATGTGTAGCCAAGGCACCAGTGTTTTTTTTAATGCTTTCCAGGTGATTTGATTGTAAGGTGCAGCAGGGCTGAGAACCACTATTTAGGGAAGCAACAGAAGTAATGTATTCTAGGCCAGGTGTGGTGGCTCACACCTGTAATCCCAGCACTTTGGGAGGCCGATGCAGGCAGATCACCTGAGATCGGGGGTTCAAGACTAGCCTGGCCAACATGGCAAAATGCTGTATCTACTAAAAATACCAAAAAAAAAAAAAAATGCTGGGCGTGATGGTGTGTGCCTGTGGTCCCAGCCACTCGGGAGGCTAAGGCAGGAGAATCACTTCAACCTGGGAGGCGGAGATTGCAGTGAACCAAGATCACGCCACTGCACTCCAGTCTGGGTGACAAAGCGAGAAAAAAAAAAAAGTAATGTATTCTTAGTGACTCTTGAAAAGTTTGACAATGAGAGGAATGAAAAAGGCTGAAAACTGCTGACTGGAAGCTGGGCTGGGCAGGAGGATCGCTTGATCCCAGGAGTTTGAGGCTGCCCTAAGTTATGATCATGCCATTGCACTCTAGCCTAGGTGACAGAGTGAGACTCCATCTTTTTAAAAACAAACAAACAAACAAACACACAAAACCCAATGGGTGATTGGAGGCTTTGAATTGGCAGGAGAAAAGTTAACAGATTTCGGCTGGGTGCGGTGGCTCACGCCTGTAATCCCAGGACTTTGGGAGGCCAAGGCGGGTGGATCTCTTGAGGTCAGGAGTTCGAGACCAGCCCGGCCAACATGGTGAAACTCTGTCTCTACTAAAAATACAAAATAGCCGGGTGTGTTAGTGCACACCTGTAATCCCAGCTACTCAGGAGGCTGAGGCAGAAGAATTGCTTGAACTCAGGCGGCGGAGGTTGCAGTGAGCCAAGATTGAGCCACTGCACTCCAGCCTGGGCGACAGAGCAAGACTCTGTCTCAAAAAAAAAAAAAAAAGTTAACAGATTTCACAATGCCCTTAAACTTTAAGGACTCTGAAGGCTTAAAGCTAAAGGAGTCATCTCATGGTCCCAGTTCTCCTTCCATCCTACCTCACACTTGTCAGTTAATCCCACAAAACGATCTTTTAGGACCAGACTCTCTCAGACCTTTTCCTTTCTGAAACCTACCCAAGCCTTCTACAGCATCACCAACAAACTTCAAATTCTTAGGTCTGCACCTGTACAGACTCTTCTTTTACTTTTAAAAAATCCTGATTACTCCACTATCACTAAAATATATCCCTGCCTTAAATATAGCTAAAGTAGTATCTAATAAGTGATATAAAATCTTTTCAAACTTCTCTCTCTTTCTCTAACATTATCAACATTTTTAGTCACTTCAGACTGCATGGTTTTCATTTGATTTGATTTTTATTTTTTCAAGCTGCATGGTTTTTTTAAGCAGGGTAGTGGTTAGGAGCATGGGCTTAAGAGCGACCTCACCTGGATTCAAATCCTGACTCTGCTTACTTTTGTACTGTCACTTTGGCAAGTTAAGTAAGTTGCCTCAGTAAATCTCATCTTTAGAGTGGGCAGAATAAGGATATTTATCTGCACTATTATAATAAGGGTATTTAATATGCACTATTAATTAGTATTTAAATAGTACTGTTTAATAGTGCTATGTGCCAGATACTATTTAAGCATTTAATATTATTATTTACTTTTAATATTATTATTTACTTTTCCAAGTCCTACATTAAAGGTAGAGAGATAGCTGATGCTATTTTGTATCTTGTGACTCCTCCATTCATAACAAATGTTTAATAAAATAGGCTGATTTAAGTCAGATGCAGTGGTTCATGCCTATAATCCCAGCACTTTGGGAGGCCGAGGCAGGAGGAGTGCTTGAGGGCAGGAGTTTGAGAGCAGTGTGAGCAACATAGGGAAATCTTATCTCTTCAAAAAAATAAAAAAATTTGCCGGGCATGGTGGCATGTGCCTGTAGTCACAGCTACTTGGGAGGCTGAGGTGAGAGGATGGCTTAAGCACAGGAGACTGAGATTGCAGTGAGCTATGAATGCACCAGTAGACACCTGCCTGGGTGACAGAATGTCTCAAAAACAAAACAAACAAGCAAACAACAACAACAACACAAAACTGAAAAATATTCTGGTAAAAAAATAAGCCCAGGATAGCAGATGATGTTTGTTACCTTTAGTAAGGTTGCCAGGATATAACGCTGCAGCTCTGCATTGTGAATTCGAATTGAACCACCTCCTATTTCATTGCCATTTAAAACCAAGTCATAGTGTTGGCTACGGGCCTAGAAGATTCACAGATACTTTATGTTAGAGAAAATGTCTGGTTTTCTGTTCTACAGGTTGAAGACCCTGTAGATTTTTAAAGACAATGTATTACTACTAACTCAAACTCCACAATTTCTTCTGGGGCTTCCAGAACTGGGTCCTATCTTTCATCAGACCTTGAAGTCTGAAGTTCTTTGCCTTTATATACACATTTCCTTTTGATTTGGAAGTATAGATACGGTACCTTTTTGGGCTCAGTGTACAGGAGGTGTATGTCACTGGGGTGGGGAGCAGTAAATGGGTGGTGGGCCGATTCCAGCTCTCTGGGATTTTCCTCCTTGGGCAGGAAGAGTGGGAAATCTACCACCCAAAGAAAAGAGAACAGAGTGGGGTCACGGAGCACCACTCCTCTTGTTTCTAGAAGGTCAGCACATTCCAGTCGTAATTTTCCCAACAAAGAGCACTGCAAACAGAAGACGTAAACATTGAGTTAACTTCTTGACAGAGCAGGCAGGAAATGACACAGCCTGGATTCCGAAGCCAGGCCATTCTCTAGGAAAGGATTAGCCAATTAACAGATAGGATGCCCTTTGCTTCTCAGGACACAAAGATCTGAGGATAAGTCTAATTGCAACAAGGTTGAGAACAATCATCACACTCAACCAACTGGGTGAGTACCGATAACTCGGTGATTAAGAACACAGGGATCAGCACTTCATAAACCTGGGTCTGAATCTCAGTGTGGCTAATTATGAACTTCTCTGTACCCCTTTTTCATTGTAAAATTGGGATAAAAATATCAACTCCAAAAGACTGCTGTGAAGCTTAAGATAATGTACATAAGGTGCAGGACCTGACAAAGTATGTGAGTGGTAGTTGTTCTGATTATTTCCTCACTTCTCTTGAAGGGTTGTGGTGAGGATTTGGTAAGTGCCTGGCACACTGTTAATGTTCAGTGAAGGCTGGCTATCACTACAGGTAATGCAGATTAGAGGTCCATTTAAGAGTGCGGAGGGGTGCAGTGGCTCACACCTGTAATCCCAGCACTTTGGGAGGCCGAGGCGGGCTGATCACAAGGTCAGGGGTTCTAGATCAGCCTGACCAACATGGTGAAACCCTGTCACTACTAAAAATACAAAAATTAGCCGGGCGTGGTGGCATGCACTTGTAATCCTAGCTACTCGGGAGGCTGAGGCAGGAAAATCGCTTGAACCCGGGAGGAGGCAGAGGTTGCAGTGAGCTGAGATCGCACCACTGTACTCCAGCCTGGGCAACAGAGTGAGACCATCTCAAAAAAAAAAAAAAAAAATAAAAAAAATAAGAGTGTGAATTTTGGAACCCAACTTCATGGGTTAGAAATCCGGCTCCTCCACTTCCTAGCTGTGTGACTGTGAGCAAAATTTTAAGCTCTGTGCCTCACTTTTCTTATTTTTAAAATAGCAACAGTATCAGAACTTCTTTCATAGGGTTGGCATGAGGATTAAATGAGTTAATGTATACAAAGTGCTTAGAACGGGCTTGGCAAATACTAAGTGCTTAATAAGTGCTACCTATGGTGTGCAGGACTTCCCTGAGAAAGGACAGCTGGTTAGAACAGTGACATATGCCTAGAGACATGATAGGGTATTATTTTGCAGCCCATTCTATCTTACATTTATGTCTACATAACGGACCTTCATTGTGACATTTTCAGAATGTTAATGTTATTCCTCGAAAGTCTGGTTTCTAGCTCTCTTTCAAGGAAGGCCTTGTAGGAATCAGACCTATAACTTCCTGAGAATGAAACACCAGCATGTTTAGTTCATACCAAGAGAAGGTTTAATAGCCAAATTAGTTTGGAACAAAATCCCATGTTCTTTTTTAAGAAATGCATTCATAATAAAATTTGGAAATAAATAGCTTTCTTCATTTTACTATTGTAGGGGAAGGGGAGATGGGGGATTACATTTAGCTTTGAAGCTGAACTCTGAAACTTTTTCTGTGGAAGAAACAATGACAAATGAAAATTTAGATTAGAAGAAAGAACTTGATGAAGTACTAGTTAGACACACTATCATTTTGAAAAAACTATATACTAAAGTGAAAAAATAAATTTATATCATGCTTGATCTTTACAGTACATTTTTAATATTCATGTTTGACTTTGTACTATACTTTTCTATATTTTACAAAGATCCCTAAAGCTAATTCAGTCTTCCATATCCCCTGAAGAATCATGACTCAGCCAGTGCATGATGGCACTCATCACCTACAGCTGCTGTTCTTGAGGAAAAAGGGTCCCACTTTGACCAAGTTGGTCCAGGGGTGTCTGCCAGCCCTCCAGCTCTCCAGTGGTCTGATCCGTCCCTCCACAATTTACGAATGCATGATGCATAAAAATTTGAGACTCCTAATTTTCTTCATTTGTGAAATCTTGACACTGAAAGTATTTTTTCATGGTTATATGACTAATTTCACTACCCCTTAATCTAAGTGGCTTTTCTAATTAGGGTCAGGTCTAATCTATTTAAGTAATGCCAATGGAGGCTGGTAGCTATGAAAAAAAACCCCTTTTTTTTTTGAGACGGAGTCTGGCTCTGTCGGCCAGGCTGGAGTGCAGTGGCACAATCTCGGCTCACTGCAACCTCCCCCTCCCAGGTTGAAGTGATTCTCCTGCCTCAGCCTCCCGAGGAACTGGGACTACAAAATACAAAAATTAGCCCGCCACCACACCCGGCTAATTTTTGTATTTTTAGTAGAGATGATGTTTCACCACGTTGAACAGGCTGGTCTCAAACTCCTGACCTCAGGCGATCCACCCACCTCGGCCTCCCAAAGTGTTGGGATTACAGG
Source organism: Pan paniscus (assembly GCF_029289425.2). Taxonomy (NCBI): domain Eukaryota; kingdom Metazoa; phylum Chordata; class Mammalia; order Primates; family Hominidae; genus Pan; species Pan paniscus. Next base: position 75,875,167 of record NC_073249.2, read on the forward strand.
CGTTAGCCACCATGCCCGGCCAACCCTTAAGTTTTTATACAGTGCATTATAAAGCACTATAAGATTTATGCAGGCTGGGCACGGTGGCTCACGCCTGTAATCCTAGCACTTCAGGAGGCTGCGGCGGGTGGACTGCCTAAGCTGAGGAGTTTGAGACCAGTCTGGGCAACATGGTGAAACCCCGTCTCTACTAAAATACAAAAAATTAGTCGGGTATGGCAGCATGCGCCTGTAATCCCAGCTACTCAGGAGGCTGAGGCAGGAGAATCTCTAGAACCCGGGAGGCGGAGGTTGCAGTGAGCCAAGATTGCACCACTGCACTCCAACCTGGGCAACAGAGCAAAACTCCGTCTCTTAAAAAAAAAAAAAAAAGATTTATGCAGAACAGCTCCATTTTATGAATTAACAGTCTACAGTTCAAACATATACTATATACATAGGAGAGTAAGGCATTGTTCAGCATCAACAGCACTGATGCTTGGAAGTAACTTTTCTTACTGCTTTATTGTGCTCTCCAGCAGTTAGTAGGACCACATCTTCCTCTTGGGTCTCCATTAGTCTGATTAATTCCAGTCTTTGTGACTCCATTATGAAGTTAGCAACTGGAGAATTCCAGTTTCTATTGGCGTTAAGGAATACAGGTAAGATTTCCTGTGTAAAAGAAAAAGACTTATTCACTTTTTTTTTTTGAACAGTGGGATTAATTTATCTTCTTATAGTACAAAGATTTCCGGTTCCCAATAGAAGAGAATTTAAAAGAGATTATCTCTATTATCTCCATGAACCCATTCAAAATGATACTAAGGGAATTTTATAAAGTAGGCTTGGCACGGTGGCTTATACCTGTAATCCCAGCACTTTGGGAGGCTGAGGTGGGTGGATCACTTCAGGAGTTCAACACCAGCTTGGCCAACATGGTGAAACCCCATCTCTACTAAAAATACAAAAAGTAGCTGTGCCAGTTCTGTGCACCTGTAATCCTAGCTACTCAGGAGGCTGAGGCATGAGAATCATTTGAGCCTGGAAGGTAGAGGCTGCAGTGAGCTGAGACTGGGCCATTGCACTCCAGCCTGGGTGACAGAGTGAGACTCAAAAAAAAAAAAAAAAAAAAGTCATTTCAACATAATGAAAAAAAGGGGGAGGGGATGAAGAATGGAGAATAATATCAGCAGATGAGAGATTTCTGCGAATTTTTGGCAGATTGCAAGTGAACTGAGTAGGAATGATTAAAGAAGCAAGGTGCAGGAAGGTCTGGCATAAAGAACAATGGAGGCAGCCTCAGCACAAGGAACTGATTTTACCCTGCAGAATTCTGGAGAGGCTCAGGACTCTTAAGCCTTGAGTGCCTAGAGCAGCCTTGCTGCTCATGCTAAACTAAACCTAACCATTTACAAAGCCTCTCTCTTGAGCTTCCAACCAGCTTTTTTTTTTTTTTTGAGATGGAGTCTCGCTCTGTCACCCATGCTGGAGTGCAGTGGCCTGATCTTGGCTCACTGCAGTCTGCCTCTCGGGTTCAAGCAATTCTCCTGCCTCAGCCTCCCTAGTCGCTGGGATTACAGATGTGTGCCAACATGCCTGGCTAATTTTTGTATTTTTAGTAGAGACGGGGTTTCACTATGTTGGCCAGGCTGGTCTCAAACTCCTGACTTCAAGCGATCTGCCCGCCCTGGCCTCCCAAAGTGCTGGGATTACAGGCGTGAGTCACTGCACCCGGCCCCAACCAGCTTTTAAAATGCCCCTTTCTTGAATATGTACAGATAACCAACAATCACTGTACATTGAAGAAACTCTGCCGCATTAAAAAAAAAAAAAAAGACCAAGATAAACCCAAAAAATTAGCCCCAGAGAAAACATAAGTTATGGACCAAAAGAGAACTTGAATCCTCAAAGGTACTCAAAAATATATTTTATGAATAAAACCAGAATAAGATGCAGTGAAAAAAGCTACTGGGAAATAAAAAAAATTCAACAGAAGAGTTGAAGAAATCCCCAGGAAAATAGAACAAGACAAAGAAAATGGTGAAAAATGACATGCAAAAGAAAAGAGGTTAAATTGGTTTGACATACAACTAGTAGAAATTCCAAAGAGAGACTAGAAAAAATGATGAGGTCAAAATAATTAGATAATAAAAGAATTTTCTACACATAAAAAGACATAAACCTTCATATTGAAAGGGCTCTTCAAGTGTGTAACACATTAAATGAAAAATGATCAAAAGGCAAACAAACTCTGAAATTTCAGAACATAAAGAATCAGAAGGCAAAAAGCTTCCAATGAGAAAAAACCAGCTCTGCTATAATGGAATAAATTCACACAAGCATCAAAGCATCAGACTTCTCATCAGTAACAACAGATGGGAGAAGAAAGTAAAGCAATGCCTTAAATGTTCTAAAGCTGTGCTGTCTAGCGATGCACTGTTGCTATTTACATTTAAATTAATTAAAATGAAATAAAGTAAAAAGTTCAGCCCTTTAGTTGTACTATCCTATTTCAAGTGTTCACTAGCGACATTGGCTAGCAACAACTACACCGAACAATGCAGACATAAAACGTTTCCATCATTACAGAAAGTTTTATTGGACAGCACTCTTCTAAGATGATATGGCTGTCAATTCAAAATTTTGTACTAAGCCAAATTATTATTAATCAAGTGTGAGGTTTTAAACATAAAGACATTTTGTAAGAACTCAGTAAGTTGATCTCTCACATGCTTTCTTAGGAAGTTACTTGATTACATACTCCAACACAAAAAAGAAAGAGGAAAACCTGGGATCCAGGATGGGTGGCTTCAACTCAGAAAAGAATGAAGAAAAGGGCCGGGCACGGTGGCTCACGCCTGTAATCCCAGCACTTTGGAAGGCCGAGGTGGGCGGATCACGAGGTCAGGAGATGGAGACCATCCTGGCTAACACAGCTAAACCCCATCTCTACTAAAAATACAAAAAAATTAGCCGGGCGTGGTCGTGGGCGCCTGTAGTCCCAGCTACTCGGGAGGCTGAGGCAGAAGAATGGAGTGAACCTGGGAGGCGGAGCTTGCAGTGAGCCGAGATGGCACCACTGCACTCCAGCCTGGGCGACAGAGTGAGACTCCCGTCTCAAAAAAAAAAAAAAAAAAAAAAGTTCAGAAAGACAGCTGTGCAGAAGGTACAGAGTAACTAGGTGAGGTCTGTATATGTGAGCCTCATCTCTCATGACAGGAAGTTAACAAGGTTTAAATGAATTAAGTAAAAAGAAAAAAAAAGTATGTAGAGATATTTCCAAAAACAGAGGTACTCTGGCAGAATACTAGGATGGATGGGGCAGGCTAGAGCAAATGATTATTGCATTTCATCATTAATGGTTCTTTATTTTTTGAACCATGTGTATGCCATATGTTGCTAAAAACACATAAGATCTTCTGAAAGCAATTAGAAGCCAAATCAAGTTAAAACATTCATAAAAAATAGTAGTAGTAATACCCATTTCTTATATAAAAGTTCAGGAAATTAGGAAAGAAAAAGAAAACAGGAAAAGAAAGAGAAGAATGAAAGAAGAAAATGTAATAACAGTCCCATCAACTGAAGGCTGCCAAAGTTAACCTTCAGGCTTATTTCCTGGTCCTATGGTTCTTAGATGCAGATTTTATATACTAATAAAATAAAAATAAACAAAATTAGAAGATAAAGGGTTGCCAATTTTTAATTTTATAAAGAAAAGACATATTTCTTCCCCCCGCCATCCCCACCGCCGACAGAGAAAAAAAGGATAGTTCTTTAAATTTGTTTAACTTTATGAAAAGCTTGTTATATTGCCCTGACTTTTCTGATTTTGTCTCAACCCATTTTGGGAACCACTAACCTGATCTTTTTTTCTTATATAAAAATCTACTTATTGTTCATTGTGCTTGAGGTATGAGGCTTGGGAAATAGTGGTAGTAGAGGTAGGTAGTCCATTTTCAATATACAAATATAGTGGTTTTACATGGTTATAATCAGTATAAATATAGTCCTATAGCCTCCTTTTCTTACATATCATTATAAGAGCATTTTTCCTCTATTAAGTCTTAGAAAACAAGATTTTAAATAGGAACTTTAATATTAATTCCTTTGATTATATCATAATTTAATTACTCCCATATGGTTTCATTTTATTCCTGTTATCATACCTAAGATCCTTTCCTTTTTTTTTGAGACAGGGTCTCACTGTGTCACCCAGGCTGGAGTGCAGTGGCGTGAACACAGCTCACTGCAGCCTCGATCTCCTGGGCTCAAGTGATCCTCCCACCTCAGCCTCTCAAGTAGTTGGGATGACAGGTGTGTGCCACCATGCCCAGCTAATTTTTTTTCTGTTTTTTGTAGAGACGAGGTCTCACTATGTTGCCCAGGCTGGTCTCAAACTTCTGGGCTCCAGTGATACTCCCACCTTGGGCTCCCAAAGTGCTGGGATTACAGGTATGTGCTTCCGTGCCTGGCTGGATCCTTTATTTTTTTCAGAGACAGGGTCTCACTCTGTCACCCAGGCAAGAATGCAGTGGCATAATCATAGCTCACTGCAGCCTTGAACTCCTGGGCTTGTGATTCTCCTGCCTCAGTCTCCCAAGCAGCTGGGACTACAGACATGTGCCACTATGCCCAGCTAATATTTATTTATTTAGAGACTGAGTCTTGCTCTGTGGCCCAGGCTGTAGTGCAGTGGCGTGATCTCAGCTCACTGCAACCTCCACCTCCTGTGTTCAAGCGATTCTCCTGCATCAGCCTCTCAAAGTAGCTGGGATTACAAGTGAGCACCAACACACCCGGCTAATTTTTTGCATTTTTTTTTTTTTTTGAGACGGAGTCTTGCTCTGTCGTCCAGGCTGGAGTGCAGTGGCACAATCTCGGCTCACTGCAAGCTCCGCCTCCTGCGTTCACGCCATTCTCCTGCCTCAGCCTCCAGAGTAGCTGGGACTACAGGCCCGCGCCACCACGCCCAGCTAATTTTTTTGTATTTTTAGTAGAGACGGGGTTTCACCGTGTTAGCCAGGATGGTCTCAATCTCCTGACTTCGTGATCCGCCTGTCTTGCCCTCCTAAAGTGCTGGGATTACAGGCGTGAGCCAACGCGCCCGGCCAATTTTTTTTATTTTTAGTAGAGATGGGGTTTCGCCATATTGGCCAGATTGGTCTCAAACTCCTGACCTCAAGTGATCCGCCTGCCTTGGCCTCCTAAAGTGCTGGGATTACAGGTGTGAGCCACCGTGCCCGGCCCAATTTTTTTTCGAGATGGAATCTTGCTCTGATGCCTAGGCTGGAGTACGGTGGTGCGATCTCAGCTCACTGTAGCCTCAACCCCCAGGCTCAGGTGATTCTCCCACCTCAGCCTCCTAAGTAGCTGGGACTAGGGGTGCAACTGGGCAGCATGGTGGCCTGAGCCTGTAGTCCTAGCTACTTGAGAGAAAGAGGCAGGAGCATTGCTTGAGCCTAAGAAATCAAGGCAGCAGTGAGCTGTTATGGCACCACTGCACTCTAGCCTGGGCGACAGAATAAGACTACATCTTCAAAATAAATATATAAATAAAATAAAAAGTAAATAAAAGCAGAAGAATGATCTGAAATAACAAGATGCTCAAAACTAATGATAATGATAGTTTAATTAATAATAGTTAAAAATATTGAATCTGTATAAGGAAAAAAACTGCTCTAATTAACTCCTTACCTGATTAAAATGGTCAGCTGCAAATTTTCTAATGGATTCAATGTCTTTCCTTTTTAAGTATTTCTGATGAAAGAAAAATCAAAGTAAACTTGTCAGTATGACACTTAGCTTCATAAACATGGTTATGCGATCAAATGACAAATATATTTTGTGTCTTTCTATTATAATAGTAAGATTTAATAAAAATTCAATGTCTGGGCTGGGCGCGGTGGCTCATGCCTGTAATCCCAGCACTTTGGGAGGCTGAGGCAGGTGGACTGCTTGAAAGTTGGGAGTTCAAAACCAGCCTGACCAACATGGTGAAACCCCGTCTCTACTAAAAATACAAAAATTAGTCCGGTATGGTGGCAGGTGCCTGAAATCCCAGCTACTCGGGAGGTTGAGGCAGGAGAATCACATGAAACCAGGAGGCAGAGGCTGCAGTGAGCCGAGATTGTGCCACTGTACTCCAGCCTGGGTAACAAAGTGAGATTCTGTCTCAAAAAAAAAAAAAAAAAAAAAAAAAAATCCAATTTCTGCTACCAAATGACACATTTTTAAAGCTTGTTACAGTGCTTATTTTTTCCAGTTATGCAGCTTTTTTTTTTTTTTTTTTTTTTTTTTTTTGCGATGGAGTCTAGCTCTGTCACCCAGGCTGGAGTACAGTGGCGTGATCTCAGCTCACTAAAACCTCCACCTCCCAGGTTCAAGTGATTCTCCTGCTTCAGCCTCCCAAGTAGCTGGGATTACAGGTGCCCGCCACCACACCTGGCTAATTTTTGTATTTTTAGTAGGGATGGGGTTTCACCATATTGGCCAGGCTGGTCTTGAACTCGTGACCTCATGTGATTGGCCAGCCTCGGCCTCCCAAAGTGCTGGGATTACAGGTGTGAGCCACCACGCTGGGCATGCAGCTCTTATTGGAAATAGCTGTGAATGTATTCCACAGGAGACCCTCTATATCTAATATGCAGGATAAATGTTCAACATGAATGTCTACAACTGAATTGTGAAAGAAAACTTTCAGATCAATAAAAGGATTCAGAATTTGATTATTTGAGGTTTCTTAAAATTTTTCTTTTGAAATTATCTCAGTGTCTTTCAAGTGAGACATTATGGTTATCATGTTACATAACTTTGAAATGATCCAAACACTTAACATGGTTTGATGTTTTGGGGTGTATTCCCCCTCCTTTCGAGAGCATGATGTTTTATCAGATCCCCTATGTGAGAACTTTGAGTGAACTCCCTCTTCCCCCCAGGAATGTTACCTCAAACCTTATCATAACTCCCATGTGTGAATTACTGACCTCAACTACTGGACTTCAAAAATACATATAAACTTAAGAGTTCGACAGACACTTTGATAGCACATGCTGTGACTGGCTATACTCTGTCAACTGCTTCTCCTACAGCCAAGAGATGGGTGATACCCTGTTAGTCTTGGAGCTAATCTCTGAAGCCTCACCCACCCACACTGGCACTGCCCTCTAGCATCGAGGGACCTTAGATACAGTCTGTACTGTGGTGGTCAAACCAGCTTCTCCCAAGAACAGCTCATATAAGAGTACACCTCAAACTTTAATTAGACTTTACTTTCCCCAGAGGACTACTTCCATCCTAATAGAGCAAGTGGACTTTAATAATTTTGGAACTCACTCACTATGTGATTAATGCACCTCAGCTACTGAGTGTTTTCCCTGTGAGGATTGTTCATGTTATTCTTTTTTTTTTTTTTTGAGATGGAGTCTCACTCTGTTGCCCAGGCTGGAGTGCAGTGAGGCAATCTCAGATCACTGCAACCTCTGCCTCCGGGGTTCAAGCAATTCTTCTGCCTCAGCCTCCCGAGTAGCTGGGACTACAGGTGCGCACAACCACACCTGGCTAATTTTTTATATTTTTAGTACAGACGTGGTTTCACCATATTGGCCAGGCTGGTCTTGAACTCCTGACCTCGTGATCCGCCCGCCTCAGCCTCCCAAAGTGCTAGGATTACAGGCATGAGCCACCACGCTTGGCCCTTATTCTCTCTCTCTTTTAAGCATTGTGAACCTAAGAAAAAATTTTCTTTGTATGGCAATAAACCATGTGATTTGTGAAATCATACTTTAACCATCTTATTTCTCCCATATGCCACATATCATTAACTATATTAATGTGGCATTTAACTAGGTATGGAAGGTATAAAAAGATGAAAACATGATCCACACTCCTGCAGTTCTTATATCTACTTGAGAAAGAACAAACTTGAAATGGTGTAAATAATGATAGGCAAAATATCATACTGAGCTTACCTGAACATATTTCTTACGTCTGGACTAGAGTATGGACAATAAATTACTTTTTTTTTTTTTTTTTTAAGATGGAGTGTTGCTCTGTTGCTCAGGCTGGAGTGCAGTGGTATGATCTCATGCTCACTGCAACCTCTGCCTACTGGGCTCAAGTGATTCTCCTGCCTCAGTCTCCCAGGTAGCTGAGATTACAGGCACCCACCACAATGCCCAGCTAATTTTTAAATTTTTAGTAGAGACAGGGTTTCGCCATGTTGGCCAGGCTGGTCTCAAACTCCTGACCTCAAGTAATCCACCCGCCTTGGCCTCCCAAAGTGCTGGGATTACAGGCGTGGGCTACCGTGCCCCGCATGACAATAAATTACTTTTTACTGAATATATGAAGTAAATAAAAAGTAATGAGGGGCCAGGCATGGTGGCTCACGCCTGTAATCCCAGCACTTTGGGAGGCCGAGGCAGGTGGATCACCTGAGGTCAGGAGTTTGAGACCATCCTGGCTAACATGGTGAAACTCCATCTCTACTAAAAATACAAAAAAAACTTAGCTGGGCATGGTGGCATATGCCTGTAGTCCCAGCTACTCAGGAGGCTAAGGCAGGAAAATCGCTCGAACCTGGGAGGCGGAGGTTGCAGTAAGCCAAGATCGCGCCACTGCACTCCAGCCTGGGCGACAGAGCAAGACTCACTCTCAAAAAAAAAAAAAAAAAAAAAAGAAAGTAGTGAGACTGAGTTCCTGAGTTCTTACTCCATTCTGAATATACTGCTTATGTATCCAAATGAGTATAGACTTTCAAAATCATAATCTTATTTAAAATATAACTGGAATACTTCTTATGAAATTATTTTTTAAAGCAGATGTACAGAAAAGAGACGTGTACCGTTGCTTTAGAGTCAGTACTTGCTCAGCCCAACCATTCTCTCTCTCTCTACTACTCCCACTTCTTCCCCTTCCTTTTTGCGTTTTTAGCTCCATCTCCTTTTATTTCCCTGTTATTAGTGCAACTGAGATGAGAACTCTCAGAAGATAAAGAATCAACATGCAATGGCCATGCTGGTGCTGATACAGGGCTAAGAGACAGACAGACAACTGAGGCTGCAGACAGAATACTACGTATTATTTTATGCTCACATATTATCCACAATGAAGTACAGGGGTACTTCATAGCATCGTTTATTTATTTATTTATTTTTGAGACAGGGTCTTGCTATGTTATCCAGGTTAGAATGCCGTGGCACAATCATGGCTTACTGCAGCCTTGAACACTTCGCCTCAAGTGATCCTCGGACCTCAACCTCCAGAATAGCTGGGACTACAGGTGTGAGCCACCACGCCAGGTAATTTTTGTAGAGATGAGGTCTATGTTCCCCAGGCTGGTCTCGAACTCCTGAGCTTAAGCAATTCTCCTGCCTTGACCTCCCACAGTGTTGGCATTATAGGTATGAGCTACTATGCCTGGCTGATAGCATTGTTTAAAAGGGGGAAAAAAAAAAGAAAAAAGAAAAACACCCCGGATCTGGAATGTAAACTCACATTCATAAGATTTTATTGTTCTCTACTTATGGTTTTAGAAATACTTTAGATTCTGTATAAAAATACCTACTTTTTTTTTTTTCAAACACAGTTTTGCTCTTCTTGCCCAGGCTGGAGTGCAATGGTATGATCTCAGCTCACTGCAACCTCTGCCTCCCAGGTTCAAGCAATTCTCCTGCCCCAGCCTCCCAAGTAGTTGGGATTACAGGCACATGCCACCACGCCTGACTAATTTTTTGTATTTTTTAGTAGAGATGGGGTTTCACTATGTTAGCCAGGCTGGTCTTGAACTCCTGACCTCAAGTGATCCACACGCCTCGGCCTCCCAAAGTGCTAGGATTACAGGTGTGAGCCACCACGCCCAGCAAAAATCCCTATTTTTATTTAAAAAGAATTGTTCTTTCTGAAGTTTAAATATGACAGTATTGGACAAAGTTACTTCCAAAGCATACATTCTAGAGAAACATAGAACTATACTTCACTTACTGCTCCTTCAGGGATACATATGGCTTTCACAGTTCCATGGGGCTTACTAAGTGCATCTTGAAGAAATCCAATCTCTGTGTTTCTAAACACATCACTGATATCTATAATCTGGAAAATGGGTAACAAAAAGAGATAACTAAATATGAAGTAATTTTTATCTGAAAACATTTTACAAACAAGATTTTAAAGAAGAGAATAGATCTTGATAATTTAACATTTATAGAATACATTCAAAGAGTGTTTATCATGGGTTAAGCAATATGACCAGTGTTTTACATATACTCATTCATTTCATATGAGGTTAGCACTCTTTATTATCCCTATTTCATAGATGAAACCAAGACACAGAAATAAGGAACTTGCCCAAGATGGCATAGCTAGTAAGTGGCAGAGCCAGAATTTAACACAAGCAGTCTGACTTAAGAACCAAATTAAGATTCCAGGCTCGGCGCAGAGGCTCATGCCTATTATCTCAGAACTTTGGGAGGCTGAGGTGGGCAGATCACCTGAGGTCAGGAGGTCAGCCTGGCCAACATGGCAAAATTCCATCTCTACTAAAAATACAAAAATTAGCTGGTGTGGTGGTATGCGCCTGTAGTCCCAGCTACTCGGGAGGCTGAGGCAGGAGAATCACTTGAACCCAGGAGGCCGAAGTTGCAGTGAGCCAAGATCTTACCACTGCACTCCAGCTTGGGCAACAGGGCGAGACTACGTCTCAAAAAAATACAAAAAAAGAACCACTATTCCATATTACAAACGAAGAAACAAGAAGTAGTTGAGTTGGCAGCTATAAGTTGGTAGTTATGACTTTTTGTGTATTGTATTTTTTTCATTCTAAGAATTGACCACTGACTATTCACAGACCAGGCAGGACCAATTTCTAAAGAATGTGCACTGAGAACTGAGATATAGAAATGTCACTAGCATTACAGGGATCAAGGGATATTGCTCTTTAAGAGCAAACAAGTAGAGGCCTGGTAATGAAACTGTTCTATATAAATTCTACCCCTGCTTTAAATACTTACAGATAGTAATAATTTGAATAAACATTGTCATATGTTTGAGCTTTTTATGGACCAAGGAAACTTAGTAACTCCTTGGATTAAAAAAAAAACTGAAAAGGAAAGAATAGTTATTTTTTCTTTCAAGTTACCATTCATATCCATATAATCAATAACTTGCAAGTAATAAAAACTTTATAACAAGAATCTTGCTCTTGGAAATGGATCTTGGAACATGAAAGATAGAAAGCACTGTATTGCTAACATGCTATTATTCTCTCTTGCTCTAGCTCTGTAACAACGAAGGTAACAACAAAAATATCATCTAACAGTGTGTAACACTTGTCAATTTCAAAGTGGTTTAAAAAGACTGCAGGATTATTTGGGGACAGAGTCCTAGAAAAGTGAAGATAAGTACCTTCATTCCAAAGCGAGTGTCAGGTTTATCAGTTCCATAGGTGGCCAGCGCCTCAGCAAAAGTCATAGTAGGAAAAGGAACAACCACAGGATCTTTGTCATTGGGCCAGGAATACTGAAGCAAACCCTCAATTAAACTCTGGATCCCAGTCTGGTCTACAAAAGACATCTCTATGTCAATCTGAAACCAAAGTACCATATGGAAACTAATTTAGCCACAACATATACACATTTATATATTTTTCTGCTTTCAAGTTACTATAGAATTTTGCACATAATACATGCAGAGGGTATAAATATTATTGTACATCTCTTTTATGTCAGACACTGTGCTAATGGCCTCACATACATTAACTTGCTTAGTTCCCACAACCATTTCATGAAAGCTCAGAGAACTAAGTTACTTATTTGCGTGTAAGCAGCGAAGCTACATCTGATCCCAGGTCTGTCCAACTCCAAAGCTCATAATTTTTTCACTTCAACACATGATTAAAATGCTATTGGCCAGGCGTGGTGGCTCACGCCTGTAAACCTAGCACTTTGGGAGGCCGAGGCGGGTGGATCACGAGGTCAGGAGATCCAGACCATCCTGGCCAACATGGTCAAACCCCATCTCTAATAAAAACACAAAAAATCAGCTGGGCATGGTGGCACGCATCTGTAGTCCCAGCTACTTGGGAGGCTGAGGCAGTTGAATTGCTTGAACCTGAGAGGCAGAGGCAGCAATGAGCTGAGCACGCCACTGCACTCCAGCCTGGGAGACAGAGCGAGACTCTGTCTCAAAAAATAAAATAAAATAAAATAAATAAAATAATATAAAGTAAAATAAAATGCTATCATACAGAAAGCAAATCGTAACAGCTTTGGTAAGTCCACATATTAGATTAAAATATCAATATATAAAATTATTCATAATATATAAGAGATTTGTTTTAAGGACTTTATCATGAACATTAGAACACTTCAGGAATTTCTGGCATTCCTTAGTTGCTGACCACATTCTTTATGAAAAGGACACATGCTCGTTTTGGCAGCACACATACTAAAATTTGAATGACAGTGTGGCCCCTGTGCTATCCAAGGAAAGAAAAAAATTTAAAAAAGGACACATGAATAAAAAAAAAAAGAATAATTAGTTTCTCAACTGCAGGTGAGTTTAATTAAATATCTGATGGATAAAATGTAACGAGAAGTAAAGTATTAATACTGCACTGGTCTTGAAAATACTATTTCAAAATAGTAAGCCTGAATTTTAAGAAACAAGTGAATATAACTTTGTACCTGAGTAAACTCAGGCTGTCTGTCTGGTCTTGAACCTTCATCTCGATAACATCGGGCAACCTGAAAATATCTACAATTGAGAAATAGCATTAATTGAGTTATGATTCTAGGAAGACATACACACTTTTCCCCAAAAGTTTAAAGCAATGCAAGCTATAAAACAATGATACTTAAAAAACGTAAGAAGGGCCGGGCATGGCGGCTCATGCCTATAATCCCAGCACTTTGGGAGGCCAAGGCGGGCAGATCATGAGGTCAGGCGTTCAAGACCAGCCTGGCCAACATGGTGAAACCCTGTCTCTACTAAAAATACAAAAATTAGCTGGGCGCGGGTGGCGTGCGCCTGTAATCCCAGCTACTCGGGAGGCAAAGGCAGGAGAATCACTTCAACCAGGGAGGCAGAGGTTGCAGTGAGCCAAGATTGCGCCATTGCACTCCAGCTTGGGTGACAGAGCAAAGACTGTCTCAAAAAAAAAAAAGTAAGAAATACTTTTATTTTTTATGATGCTTTAATCGAATTAGACACACAGCTGACCTATGAGAAGTTAACTATTCTATATATTGTTTTCAAAATAAACACTGGCACCTCTGGATATTCATGTATTTAGACTAGCATGCAAATCAGTCCATGCCAGCTCTTTTTATTAAAACATTTTTTTTAGCCCATGCTTCTTCATATATACTCTTTTGCTTTGGCCAAAGTGAAATATTTACTGTGCCATGGATACACTTGAGACTTTCTGTGCTATGCCATTCCAACTCTCATCTTCACCTGCTGAAATGTAGCTCTGTCCTCAACGATCTAGCTCACAAAGTTTTCTATATTTCCTCAAAAAGTATAATTTTAAAGCTCTTAACACCTAACTTGCAAATCTCAATACATTTACATTTGGTTTATATCACAGTTGGTTTTATTCATTATCCTATTCTGGCTTACTAGCCTTAACACCTTGAGAGTAGAACCTATTCTTTTTTTTTTTTTTAAATCCCCTCTCACATCTACTACCATAAAGCTTTGTACATAGTGGCCACCCAATAAACCTTTAATAAAGGATGACTATAAATTATGAGGGCATTTTATAAGTATTCTCCAAACTCTCATAAATTTTCTATCCTCCTCTTGAGAACAGAGAGGATTTTGTGTTTCCTTTTTTCCCTTTGTTTTTCTCTTTTCCTTTTCTGACAACTGCTAGCATAAAAAAAGCTCACCTGTCTAAACCGCCAACCATCAGAAGTTGCTTAAACTGTTGAGGACTCTGAGGGAGAGAATAAAACTTTCCAGGTTCCCTGGATGGTACTAAAAACTCTTTGGCACCCTTTCAAAGAGAGAGAAAGAGAGAGAAGACAGATTATTAAAAAACAAAAACAAACCCAAAGTATAACTAACTAGTAGAAGTTGTTACTTCAGTTTATCAATGAATGACTAAAGAACAAAGTTCCTACAATGACAGAGACAATTTCCTGCTTATCTTTGAGTCCCTAAAAAGACTTGCACATAGTAGACTTTAAACACCATTGTATACGGTAGGTGTTAAGTTTATGCTTGCGGAATTGAATTTCCAATTTTGTTACTAGATGAATGAATTTTGTGTATCATTTCCTATCCAAGTAATTCTTAATTGCATTTCCAAATTAAACAGTAGTTTTATAATTTCACAGACTGTATAAATCGAGTAACTATTAATGTTTAGAAATGTCTTTTTTTTTTTTTTTTGAGACAGAATCTTGCTCTTGTCACCCAGGCTGGAGTGCGATGGCACAATCTCGGCTCACTGCAACCTCCTCCTCCCAGGTTGAAGTGATTCTCCTGCCTCAGCCTCCCGAGTAGCTGGGATTACAGGTGCCTGCCACCACCATGCCCCGCTAATTTTTGTATTTTTAGTAGAGACGGGGTTTCGCCATGTTGGCCAGGCTGGTCTTGAACTCCTGACCTCGTGATCTGCCCGCCTTGGCCTCCCAAAGTGCTGGGATTACAGGTGTGAGCCACTGCGCCCGGCCAGAAATGTCCATTTTTATTTATTAAAAGAAATTTCTTTTTGAGACAGAGTCTTGGTCTGTCACCCAGGTTGGAGTGCAATGGTACAATCTGGACTCACTGCAAACTCTGCCTTCTGGATTCAAGTGGTTCTCCTGCCTCAGCCTCTCAAGTAGCTGGGATTATGGGTTCCCGCCACTGCACCTGGCTAATATATATATTTTTTGAGACGGAGTCTTGATCTGTCGCCCAGGCTGGAGTGCAATGGCGTGATCTTGGCTCATTACAACCTCTGCCTCCTGGGTTCAAGCAATTCTCCTGTCTCAGCCTCCTGAGTAGCTGGGACTACAGGTGCCTGCCACCATGCCCAGCTAATTTTTTTTGTATTTTTAGTAGTGACGGGGTTTCACCATATTGGTCAGGCGGGTCTTAAACTCCTGACCTCAGGTGATCCATCTGCTTCGGCCTCCCAAAGTACTGGGATTACAGGCGTGAACCACCGTGCCTGGCCTAATTTTTGTACTTTTAGTAGAGACAAGGTTTCACCATGCTGGCCATGGTTGGTCAGGCTGGTCTCTAACTCCTGACCTCAGGTGATCTGCCCACCTTGGCCTCCCAGAGTGCTGAGATTACAGGTGTGAGCCACTGTGCCTGGCCGAAAAATGTCAATTTTTAATATATAAGAGATTTGTTCTTTAAAATATTTTTTTTCTTTTCCATTTTTTTTTTCTTTAGGGTCTTTAAGACAAGAGATACGGTCTTGTTGCCCAAGCTGGTCTTGAACTCCTGGGATCAAGTCATCCTCCTTGCTTCAGCCTCCCAAAGTACTAAGACTACATGTGTGAGTCACCGCGCCCGGCCAAGAGATTTGTTCTTAAAGAACCAATTCATTGGCTGGGCGCGGTGGCTCACGCCTGTAATCCCAGCACTTTGGGAGGCTGAGGCGGGTGGATCACCTGAGGTCAGGATTTCGAGACCAGCTGGGCCAACATGCGAAACCCCGTCTCTACTAAAAAAATACAAAAATTAGCCAGGTGTGGTGGTGCGCACCTGTAGTCCCAGCTACTTGGGAGGCTGAGGCAGAAGAATCGCTTGAATCCAGTAGGCAGATTCAGGTGACAGAACGAGACTGTCTAAAAAAACAAAAACAAAAACAAAAAATACCAATTTATTAATGATTACATCTATAAAACTCAAATGAGACTGAGCAAGGTGGCTCACACCTGTAATCCCAGCACTTTGGGAGGCCAAGGTGTGTGGATCATTTCAGGTCAGGTGTTCGAGACCAGCCTGGCCAAAACGGTGAAACTCTGTCTCTACTAAAGTAAATACAAAAGTTAGCCGGGCATGGTGGTGCATGCCTGTAATCCCAGCTACTCAGGAGGCTGAGCCATGAGAATCGCTTGGATCCAGTAGGCAGAGGTTGCAATTAGCTGAGATCATGCCACTGCACTCCAGCCTGGGTGATGGAGTGAGACTGTCTCAAAAAAAAAAAAAAAAAAAAAAAACCCAAACCAAACCAAAAAAAAAAATAATAATAAACAAAAAAACTCAAAGGAAAGAAAATTTATGTGGAATAAAATGATTCTGACTCAAAATACCCAAATAATTTTCTCAATTCTTCAGAAAAACCTAGTTAATATGACCATCCTGAGGCAGTAAATAAAAGTGGACCAAGTGAATATAAAAGCAAAGTAGTCTAGCTTTATAACTAATAGGACATTATTAATAGACTGATTGAAGGAATATACATACCCCTGGGGTCCTCTTAAACAATGTGGGGGTTTCTATATCCACAAACCCTAAAAAGAGAGAAACATTATCACTTAGTAGATAGGAATGTAAAATTTGTCATATATGATGTCCACAATATAGTACAACAAATCTGAGGCTTCCCTTTAATTAAGAATTTTAGCTGAAATAAGCTACCAAGCCTACTGGTGCTGGTTTCTACAAATCTAAGAAGGAAGCTGAAGATTTTCATAAATACTATTCTGTTCATAAAGCATACTGTTCACATAAAATAATTCTAAATATTTAATGGATTCTTGTCTACTGAACTATTCTGATTTTTTAAATGTTCTGTTAGTGTAGAAATAACACAAATATAGCAGAAAAAGTCCAGGACTGAATGAGATGTCTAGTTTAATTCACATGACATTTTTGAGCTCCCAATAAGTGATGTATGCACATGATAAAGAATTAAGAAAACTGGCTGGGTATCGTGGTTCATGCCTGTAATCCCAGCACTTTGGGATGGTTAGGTGGGAGGATTGCTTAAACCCAGAAGTTTGAGACCAGCCTGGGCAACATAATGAGACCCTGTCTCTACAAAAAATTTTTAAAAATTGGCTGGGTGTGGTGGTGCATGTCTGTGGTCCTAGCTACTTGGGAAGGTGTGGTGGGAGGATCGCTTGAGCCTAAAAGGTTGAGGCTGCAGTGAGTTGTGGTAATGCCACTGCATTCTAGCCAGAGCAAAACTCCGTCTCAAAAAAAAAAAGAAAAGAAATCTTACAGAAAAAGCCAAAGGGCTGTCCTGCCTTTGATGATGATGGGAAATACTATAATACATTAATCAATGTAATAGCCACTATCATCTTTATCATCTTTAAAATAATGTTAACTTTTCTTCAAAAACTACATTACACATTGAGTGAATTCCAGACTTCTGGCAACATCTTGACCTCATGCTAAGGAAAGGATACAATAAAACTGCTAAAGAGATGCTACAAAGCTCCAAAGAGCATCCAGGCATTTCTCTTACCATGCAGATTACAGAGATATTCCCGCATTTTCATGACCATCTGGGACCTCAGTCGCAGGTTATACTGCATTTGGAAACTACGCAAGTCTAAGTAGCGATACTGCAACCGAAGAGCCTCTGTTTTCTAAAGAAATTGAAAGATTTTTATATTTAAATATTTTTCAATATTAGAAAGGTATTATCTTTAGAAATAGAGTTTGAATTTTCAAAAATTTTAGCTCTGTCTTTAGTTTCTATCATTAAGTAGCCCACTGTATGCTGTTAATTCCTACAACTTCTAAGTTTGTCATCAGTGCAGATTTTACATTTTTTTACTATTCATTATTATTAATATCACTCTTCACTGACTGAAATTTGCCTACTTTACTAAACATTTATCCATTAATTTAAGCCCATAGTTGAATCTTGAAAAAAATTTAAAGATTTCAAAGATCTCTTAGAAAAATACACAGCACCATTATGCTGTATCTGAGCATGGTGGCATGTGCCTATAATCCCAGCTACTTGGGATGCTGAGGTGGGAGGATCACTTGAGCACAGGAGTTTGAGGCCAGCCTGGGCAATATAGCAAGACCCCATCTCCTAAAAAAAGATACACCAGAGTAGAAGATTCACCTGAATGGGACGCTGACTACAAGTGTAAAGAATTCAAAGGGACAGTGGATGGAATCTCCATGGCTGTACTAGTAGAAATAGTTTGCTTATTTTCTCTCTCTTTTTTTTTTTTTTTTTGAGATAGAGTCTTGCTGTGTCACCCAGGCTGGAGTGCAGTGGCATGATCTCGGCTCACTGCAACCTCTGCCTCCCGGGTTCAAGCGATTCTCCTGCCTCAGCCTCCCGAGCGGCTGGGACTACAGGTGCCTGCCACCACGCCTGGCTAATTTTTGTATTTTTAGTAGAGACGGGGTTTCACCACATTGGCCAGGCTGGTCTCGAACTCCTGACCTTGTGATCTGCCTGCCTTGGCCTCCCAAAGTGCTGGGATTACAGGTGTGAGCCACCATGCCCAGCCTAGTTTGCTTATTTTCAAGGCTACAAATCTCTGCATCCCTCTTTGTGCTGAAAACTTAGGAAATGTCTATAACTTCTCTTTTTGAATGCTCATCTGGGGAAAACTATATATTCTTTTTCAAAATAAGGTCAACTCTATAATTACATTGCTCTTTCTAATTAGATAATTAAGTATTGAGAACTTAAATGTAAGACCAATTGGCCATGAACTTAAATGTAAGTATTGAGAACTTAAATGTAAGACTAATTGGCCATGAACTTAAATGTAAGACTAATTAATTAAGACTAATTAAAAATCTGTTAATAGATCAGTTTAAAAATTAGGAATATGTAAGTCTATAAACTGTGACAAAGCTGAAAATCATATGAGTGTACAGCTCCATCAAGCCCTTAAACTTTGGCAAAGAACATTCTAAATTATGGTAATCCTATTTATATTTATATGCTTGGGAGGTCAAGCGTTGCTCTAAGCACACATTTTATCACTTAATAGATACAAGATCCCCTGTCCCATTTGGCCATTTCTAAGCTAGACATAAATTTCCTTTCAAATGTTAAACAATAGCAATGAAAAACTTGAATAATATAACACCTCAAGTTTTAAAGAGAGAATCACATTTTAATCTGTCTGAAAAAACAGTCTAGGTATTTAGGGACTGCAACAGTTTACTGAACTGTCATTATTTCAGGACAGTGTGCCAAGAAGTTGTAGAACTAAGAGAACACTTCATGATGTGTCTACAATAAAATGCTTAATTTTGTAGAAGTTAAACTTTTCTTTAAAAAACTCTGAAAATACTTGACTAGTCATCAACATTTTCTAGATACTCTATTTTATTAATAACAGAGGTTGGTACCTTCACGAAGTCCTTAATTTCAAAGGGCAGCTTCTTGCAGGCATTCAGAAGCTCAGCTGTTTTAACTTTGATTTCAATCTCACCTGTTGGCATTTTCTTGGAGAGTGAGAAGGAAGGGTTTTAAAAATTACTCAGGATATACACAAAATACACATTTGTAGAACCTATGCATTTATTTACATATGTAAAATGTGCAAAGTCCTTATAGTGTATAGTATAAAACATACATGTCTGTGCATGATTTTGACATTCTTATGCATATCTGGCTGATGTGTTCAGATATCAACAAATGTCATGGCATTTCCTTGCAGTCTGATACTTGGGAGGCTGAGACAGGAGGATCACTTAAGCCCAGGAGTTCAAGACCAGCCTGGGTAATACTGCAAGACCCGTCCTGGAAAAAAAAAAAAAAGGGCCAGGCACGGTGGCTCACGCCTGTAATCCTGGCACTTTGGGAGGCTGAGATGGGCAGATCATGAGGTCAAGAGATGGTGACCATCCTGGCCAACATGGTGAAACCCTCTCTCTGCTAAAAATATAAAAATTAGCTGGGCGTGGTGGCATGCACCTGTAGTCCCAGCTACTCGGGAGGCTGAGGCAGGAGAATCACTTGAACCCAGGAGGCAGAGGTTGCAGTGAGCCAAGATCACGCCACCGTACTCCAGCCTGGTGACAGAGTGAGACTTAGCATGCATATTTACATAGATGTGTTTGTTTATAGTCAAGATTTTGAAATCTGTCAGTTCATTTGTAGAATTTATTCAACTTTAGTGCCTAATGTCCAGTCATGTGTTGCCAGAATGTGTACACAGATGGTGCAAATGCATACAAGCAAAAATTACACAGATATCTTCGAAACTACTTACTGGATTCTCTTGTCCTGCAGGACGGGAAATGACTGTACCAGACACTTGCACCACAGATTCCACAGGGGCTTCACATAAAATCTTCTTCACAGAGGCTGCCGACTACAGAACAAGGGGGAAAAGAGTTCTGAGAAACAAATGAACTTACAGGAATCTTCAGTAATTATAAGTAGATGGTTTAAAAAACGTTAATAGTCACAGCTTAATTACCATAAAGGCTGGGGCTGCTCCTTAATGACTTTATTACCAAATTTAGTAAAAATTGCATCCCCATTTTGACTCTATATAATACAGCAAGTAAAACTATTAGTTAAGAGCTTTAAAAAAACTTTCCTTAAAGGAAAATAAGGGTAAGAATGACTATTATTAGTGCAAACAAGTCCCACATACTTGAAAAGCAATTGTCTCCAGGGTTAGTCTTAGGGGCAGTTAAATCCCATAACAATAATGGGTCAGAGTCAAAGGAGTTCTCCAGGGTTAGCTATACTCATCTCTGGATGTTGATCCCTAAAAGATAATTCATTGCTCTTTATTTATTTCAAAACTTAAGAGCTGAATAAATAATATTTTTCTTAGGCATACAAGCGTTAGTAAAAATTGCAATAGAAACCAACTTTGCCCAGTAAGTATGATGGAAGTTCTTTATTTTATCTAATTCTTTAATTTTTTTTTTTTTTGACACAGGGTATCACTCTGGTGTGCACTCTGGAGTGCAGTGGTGCAATTTTGGCTCACTTCAGCCTGAACCTCCTGGGCTCAGGTGATTCTCCCAACTCAGCCTCCCAAGTAGCTGGGACTACAGGCACATGCCACCACACCCAGCTAATTTTTTGTATTATTATTATTTTTTTGAGATGGAGTCTTGCTCTGTTGCCTAGGCTGGAGTACAGTGGCATGATCTCGGCCCACTGCAACCTCTGCCTCCGGGTTCAAGTGATTCTTCTGCCTCAGCCTCCTGAGTAGTTGGGGTTACAGGAGCCCGCCACCACACCCAGCTAAATTTTTGTATTTTTAGTAGAGACGGGGTTTCACCATGTTGGTCAGGCTGGTCTTAAACTCCTGACCTCGAGATCCACCTGCCTCAGCCTCCCAAAAGTGCTGGGATTACAGGAGTGAGCCACCGCACCTGGCCAATTTTTTGTATTTTAGTAGAGACGAGGTTTCACTGTTGCCCAGGCTGGTCTCAAACTCCTGTACTCAATCTGCTGGCCTCGGCCTCCCAGAGTGCTGGGATTACAGGTGTGAGCCACCATGCCTGGCCTTGAATTTTTTAATTAAAAAAAATTTTTTTTCAGAATATCACTCTGTCATATTTTATCTAATTTCAATGGTAATTAAATTAAATACTTTTTTGAGCAGTAATACCGTCACATGGCTTCAAATTCAAGGGGTACAAAAAGATATAGTGAAAAGCTTCCCTCCTATCCTTGTTTTCAACGCCCTCAGTTCCTTCCCCCAGCAGCACCTAATGTTACCAGATACTTAGGTATCCTTCCAGAGACATTTCCTAACATATATACAAGCAAATACACACACACACACACACACACACACACACACACACACACACACAATGTATATTCTGCACCCTTCCCCCAGTTTTTATACAGATGACAGCACTTAGAGTGCTGGAGTTTAACAGCTGCTCTTTTGTATACTCAAGAATACAGGGTTCTTCACTTAACAGTATTCCTTGGATTTTTTTTTCCCTATTAGAATAGAACTTCTTCATTCTTTTTTGTACGGCTGAGTAGAGTATTGTATTGTAAGAATATACATTATTTTTTAAGCCAGTCTCTTATTGGAGGACATCTGGGTGGTTCCCAATTTTTTTCCATTAAAAAGAATCCTGAAATGAATATCCTTGTACATATGTCATTTTATATCTGTATAAGTCTAGATATAAGATAATTTACCAGAAGTGAAATTAATGGCTCAAAGGATATATGCATTTATAGTTTTGATATTGCCAAATTGCTCTCCCTTCAGCTAGTGCCAATTTGTACTCCCTCCAGGTATTGAGCACCTGCTTTCCCAAACACAGTGTGTTGTCAATCTAATGTGTTAAAAATGACAATTACATGCAGTTTCAATTCACATTTCTCTACCTATGAGTGAGGCTGGGCATACTTTCATTATGTCTACAAGCCATTTATGTATTTTTTTCCTCTAAATTTTTTGTTCATATCCTGGGTTCCTAATTCTACTGGGTCACTGGTCTTTTTGCTATGTCTTAACATTGCTTATATTTTTCAGTTTTCATTAACAATAAACTTCTGAATTTAAAACCTCTAACATATTCATCTAACTACTTAGCTTACCCCAGCAATAGCATCAAAGAAGCTTTTAGATAATAACAGGAAATTTTCTATTACCTCATCCTGGGGAATGATAACTTGAACAAGCCCATCGAAATCTCTTAGGACCAAGAATGTGTTTTGCCTGATTAATTGGGGGGGGGGGAAAAAAAGAAACATTTTAAGATAAAATCTCTAAGTCCAAAGTTGAAGCATACAAAATAAAAAGCAAACAAAAATCCATGCAATTTTTCATGTTTCTTTTTTATGATAATTATAATTTTTCATGTTTTTTATGATAATTATGTACTTTCATTAGTTACATTCATGCAATTGTTATCTATGTAGCTCATTGCCAAAAAAAGATTTTTATTTCAGTTTCAATTTTTATTGTCTACTTACCTGGTATATTAATCTTATACAGATGGCTTACTAATGAAAAATTATTATAGATGAACAATTAAAAGAAATTTCATTGGCTTAAGTCCTTTTAAGAAAATTTTATTAAATTTGGAAACTTTGCATATAGTAAAATCCAAAGATAATATTTTAGCATAATAGAAACATCTGATGGATCATTTTTGAAATATAGCAATATAGTCTTTTTCTAAAAAAAGATACAATCTAACATTTTCTGGAAGAGTTCCAACTACTAATTTAATACCTCTATGAATCATCGAAAGGTCCCAGAAATGCCAACATTTTAACATCCAACCTCTATTTCTCATACTGTCCTCAGCATCAGGAACAGGTACAGAAACCCTCTTCAGATTTGGGTTCAGGAAACAGTCACTAAACTTATGGGAAAAATATCCACCTACTTGGGACAAACTTTTTTTTTTTCCTGAGACGGAGTCTCGTTCTGTTGCCCAGAGTGGAGTGCAGTGGCGCGATCTCAGCTCACTGCAACCTCTGCCTTCTGGGTTCAAGCAATTCTCCTTCCTCAGCCTCCTGAGTAGCTAGAATTACAGACGAGCGCCACCCCGCCTGGCGAACTTTTTTTGTATTTTTAGTAGAGACGGGGTTTCATCATATTGGCTGGGCTGGTCTCGAACTCCTAACCTCGTGATCCGCCCGCCTCGGACTCCCAAAGTGCTGGGATTACAGGCTTACACGCCAGGCTGGGACATATTCTTTAAGAAGGTCATATAACCTATGTATTTTGAATCTCTTCCATGTGAATTAATGTTCTATTCAGGCATGTCCTGGAATAGAGAGATGAACAACAACAAAAAATGGGCTCCGATCTTAAGGAATCACTGTTTATGTTTCTAGGCTTCTTCTCTACCTACATGGAATAAAATGAGCTTTCCCCCCATGCTACTGGAGTTTAACAGCTGGTTTATAGGAGGTTGGCCCATTTTTAATTACTGGTTATAGGAACTCTTCAGTCTTAGTAAGCCCAGTATCATTTCAGTCCATTGGTGGATCAAGCTTCGTTGTTATACCCTTCAACAGATGTTACTGAGATGTACCTACTGAGAATGACATTTGGGTCTTTCAAAATGCCTACTGAGAATGACACTTGGGTCTTTCAAAACTAAAACAAAGTTGAAAATTCAGTAAGTTCTTAATCCTGCAGGAGTTGCAAAACGTTTTATTCTTCGGACTGGTTGTAAATTAGTAAAGGTTTGGAATTGCCCTGGGAAAACCACCACCATGCATTCTTAGACTGTCTTCCTCAATTTACCTTCGGTACTGAATCCATCCACACAAGGTGACTTCTTGGCCTAAGTGAGACGAACGCAACTCTCCACATGTGTTGGTCCGGACAACAAAGCTACTGAATTCTTTAAAAAAAAAAAAGAAACTTTAAAAGGCAAGATTAAAAATACGTCACTTGCAGGTTGCTTAAAAATGAAAATTCTCAAAATATATCTTAGGTATGTCAGGGCTACAGGGGAAATTTATAAAATAAAATAAGTCAGAGTATGTAATTTAATTCATTCACTATTAAATTTACCTGCAAATGTGTCAAAAGCCAAGTGAATAACTGAATGTAAATTTGTCTTGTGTTAGGAAATCAAAATTTTTTTGATCTTCTAGCATTTGCATTGACCTAAAATCCTAATTACCCAATTCTTAATATTGCACATTTCTTCCTCAAATGAAATAGGATTTTAGAAACTGCAGAAATGGACGGTGTAGGAACTATTTAGCTTTAGTATGAATCTAGTGTTTAACAGCCACTTGTACACTAGAAAACACTATTATAATTCTGTGAAAAATGATTTTTTTTTTTTTTGAGATGGAGTCTCGCTCTGTCGCCCAGGCTGGAGTGCAGTGGCGCGATCTCGGCTCACTGCAAGCTCCGCCTCCGAGGTTCACGCCATTCTCCTGCCTCAGCCTCCCCAGCAGCGGGGACTACAGGCGCCCGCCACCACGCCCGGCTAATTTTTTTTTTATTTTTAGTAGAGAAGGGGTGTCACCGTGTTAGCCAGGAAGGTCTCGATCTCCTGACCTCGTGATCCGCCCTCCTCGACCTCCCAAAGTGCTGGGATTAACGACGTGAGCCACCGCGCCCGGCCGAAGGATTTTTTAAGGCATCAACCAAAAGCAGAGTATTCTATACAATACGTGGTTACCTTTTTGTGGTCTTTCTAAAAACTCAGGGAAAAAAAACTGCCGTATAATGAATATAATGAGAGTGAATTATCTGCTTCTACACATAAGGCTATCCAGTTAAGAACAGGGGAAAAGCCGGGCGCGGTGGCTCACGCCTGTAATCCCAGCACTATGGGAGGCGGAGGCGGGTGGATCACGAGGTCAGGAAATCGAGACCATCCTGGCTAACACAGTGAAACCCCGGCTCTACCAAAAATACAGAAAAATTAGCCGGGCGTGGTCGCGGGCGCCTGTAGTCCCAGCTACTCGGGAGGCTGAGGCAGGAGAATGGCGTGAACCCGGGAGGCGGAGCTTGCAGTGAGCGGAGATCCCGCCACTTCACTCTAGCCTGGGCAGCAGAGCGAGACTCCGTCTCAAATAATAATAATAATAATAATAGGGAAAAAAATGAAAAATGGAATAAAAGCTCTCCGGCCGTAGATAACAGGCTGAAGTACAGTTCATAGGATAGATCTCTTCGCTATTTTCACCTGGAATTCTCCTCTGTGAACTCTGCAACAGACTTCTGTAGAGAGAACCCCAGATCGGTTGGGTGGTCCTTCTGATGGGTCTGGATAAACCCCTGTACAGCTGACTTAACCAAGAAGGGAAGTACATGTTGGAGCCACACGATGGCGAAAAACAATCACGAAATCCCACGCTGCCGGTAGTTAAAAGTCAGTTTTGGAAATACACAGAAATCCCTTAAAATTCCAGGAGTTCCCACTCTCTTCTCGAATATTTAAGGCCTCCTCCGCACAACATTCGAGTACACGTGTCTAGAAACAAGACAAATCTCCAAGGTCTCTGGGGTGCTTGCTGGGGTGGAGATAAGGGAAAGACCTTTCCCTGAGTCTTAAAGCATCAGTCTGCACTTCTACTCAACAAGTCGGCAGCCAAAAGTGACGACGAGAGAGCGACTCCACGTAGCGGCGCCAGGCGCGAGCCCAAGACAACCAGAGGCGGTCACTAGGTATTCGCCCTTCTCCTCTTTCCACGCTTCTCGAGAGGCTCCCGCGGCCAGAACCGGAAAACAAGGAGTAACAGTCGCGTTTCAAATCTCGCAGACCTGCTGGCCGATTTCGAGTCTTCTGAAAGAGGAAGGCGAGCAAAGCCAAAATTCTCCCAGAGCGCGAACCCAAACACAGATCGCCGCTGGGGTCCAAGCGCCCTTCAACTCCGCCCGCTAGTGCCCAAGATTACCGGGAAGGAATTCAACGAATCAGTGGTGAGGTGCCGCCGCCATGCCTACTACGGGCGGAAATCTGAGAGAAAGCTTCGCACCGGTAGGAAAACTGACGAGCAACCGAGCACGATTGGAAAGGTTGACGATAGTGGTTAAGTGGCTCGGCCTTGCCCTCAGTTAAAATGGCAATTTTAGTTGCTTCACTGATATGGAATCGGCGAGGCGCCAAGGAGGCTTCCTGCGTGGGGCCGCAGAGCGAGTCGGGAAACGATTTTAAACTGAAGAGGCGGCGGAGGGCCGAATTCCCTTTTCTCAACGGCTTGATTTCAGAGCTGGGCTGGTCTCTGACAGGCTCAGCTGGAGAGGGACGGGTTGGGACGCACTGTCCTTTTGCCCTTCCCCCTCCGCGAGCAGAAGCTGACTCCGCAGGAGCGAGGGTCGCAGAGCTGGGTGAGCGGAAATGTCCCTCCCAGAGTGAAGTCGCAGGGCCCGCCCCGCGTCTGAGGGAGCGGAGGTCTTCCTGGGTGCGTTTGTGTCTCTTGTGAACCCACTTGTGGAGCGAGAGGGAATTTGGGAGGGCCAGGGGTTAGTCTGGCCTCTGTCTTAGCTGTCGTTTTGGCGTTTTTTTTTTTTTTTTCTTCAGGGGATTTCAGTCTCCACATAGTTTTGGAGCCGGACTTTTGAAGAATGATTCATGAATCCGGAATGGGTGACAGCGTCATCACGGCATTTTATTGGTAAAGATGCTTTGTATTGGTCCCGGACCTGCTTTAACTTTGTATTTGCCCTGTTGTGTGGTCATTATCTTACAATACTTGCGTGTTGAGGTGTGTTTAAACACTACGTACTTAACACCGGCTAAGTATTGGCATTGGGGCGGTTGGATTTAGGTATTGGTGGCAATGTAGAAAAGTGATCAAGTCAGAGCCCCTTCACGGACTAACCACAGGAGAAACAACAAAGCTTTACTTGTGTGCTGTGAACCACAACTGCAAGTGGAATTGTCAAGAGAACTAGCCCTGCCAAGCTCTGGAAAACTTCTGAGGAGATGGCACATGGAAAATGGATAAGATTTTTGAGACAAACGGGAGTAGAGAAGTGTTTTTAATTGGCGATAAGGTGAATAAAAAGGCAGGGAGAACAGTAGAGTGATCATCTGTTTAGAGTAGGGGGTGCATGTTTGGGTATAGGGCTGTCATTTAACCTCTTAAAGAATTGTCTACTGGAACTTTCTTCACTCTCATCCCTCCACCCCCCAATGTTGTATACAAAACCTTAGAGGAAGTGTATGCAGAATGTTGGATTTTGGAAAGGCTAATGTCGATGGATCTTGGGGAAGAACTGAAGTAGTAGAAAATGAACCTGGATAGGATCAGATAATAAGATCAAATACAGTAGTGCCTTGAAAGCCAGACAGGAATTCTGATTTGACTTCATATAGATGTGTGGGAACTGTTATGGGATCTCAAGCAAGGTAATGATAAAAGTGGTGACAATGAAAGACTGATGATGGATTAGGGAAAGGGGCTAAGATTGGGAACAAGATAAGTAGCCACAATTGAGAATGAAAGTGAAGCCCACATCTAAGAGGACAAGTGTCTATCTTTTTAAGAAATATGTCAGAGGCCAGGTGTGGTGGCTTATGCCTGTAATCCAGCACTTTGGGAGGCCAAGGCAGGCAGATCACTTGAGGTCAGGAGTTCAAGACCAGCCTGGCCAACATGGAGAAACCCCCATCTCTACCAAAAAATACAAAAATTAGCCAGGCGTGTTGGTGCATACCTGTAGTCCCAGCTACTGGGGAGGCTGAGGCAGGAGAATCACTTGAACCTGGGAGGTGGAGGTTGCAGTGAGCCAAGATTGCACCACTGCACTCCAGCCTGGGAGACAGAGTGAGACTCTGTCTTCAAAAAAGAAATATGTCAGAATTTGATGATAAAGTTAACAAAGTTAACTTTTTAGATGTAAAGGTGATGTTGAAGGAAGAGTAAAAGATGATGAAAGTTTTTTTAGTGGGGAAAGAAAATGAAAAGGAAGAATGGAATTATTACTGAGCAAAACAGAGTACAGTAGTTGGCAAAGAAAGATTGAATAAGATGTGAAGCGATGATTAGTTTTGAACTTAATGAGTTTGACGGAGGTTGGAAATGCAGGACTGGGTTGCAGTTGTAATGGTCTGAAGATAGAGATTTAGGAGTCATATAGAATGATTATTTTCCTATGTAGAATGAATGATTTTCAGAATCTGGGGCCACCTACTATTGGAACATGAGGAAAAAAAAGAATCAGTAAATAAATTGGAACTATAAAAAGTAAGGAGGAGAAAAGCCCCTAAAAAATCGAATGTCAGAGGAAACAAGGTCCCAGAAAGTTTAGAGGAGTAAGGATGAACAAACTTGATTGGAACAAAGTATTTGGCCATGATTTTGGCAAAAACAATGATCTTCGAAAGTGCAGTTTCTTTGTAGTGATAGATGGAAGAAAGAGATTGCTGAAGATTTCTAGTAAAATATTTATTAGTAACTGGAGGCAGTAGGTGTAGACCACGTTTCCAGGAGATTGGTCTCAGAAAGAATGAGACGAATTGGATTTAAACACAAATTTTTAATGTTAGAAATACTAGAATATGCTTGGCAGTGAAAGAAAAGGATCCTGTATAGGAGTGATTAAAGATGATAGAGATGTGAAGTACAGCCTGGTGTGGTGGTGCACGCTTGTAGTCCCAGCTACTCGAGAGGCTGAGGTGGGAGGATCGCCTGAGCCCAGCAGGTGGAGGCTGCAGTGATATCAGGCCACTGCACTCCAGCCTGGACAACAGAGTGAGACCCTGTCTCAAAAAAAAAAAAAAAAAAAAAAAAAAAAAAAGGCTGAAGTACACAAAGGAGATGGTGTCCAGGGGAGATACAAGTAAGAGGACCTCTTTGCTTCCGATTGGAAGGAAGAGTATTGGGACAGTAATATATTGAGTCAAGGTATATTTATAACCTCTGGATTATTGTGCTGGGCAAAAATTACACATTCTTGAGTGTGAAATGAGAAGGTAAAATAAGTATAAATCATTTGTTAATCTTTAATTCGTGGATTGGGCTATTTTACGTTAACATTAAATACACAATGGACATGTTTTTTCAAAACCATCCCTCTTAGTGCTGATAGTCTTTTTCTCACCTACATTTATTGCTAGACTTTTTAAAGTCACCTAGACTTTAAAATCTTTTTGGGATTCATAGCATTTCTCTTTTAAGGAGTCAAATTCAGCAGGGCTTATGTTGCCTCATAATTGATCCCTGTTTAAAAGGCAATGTGAAAGAAGTAGCTAAGTGCACTCATTGCAGAGTTAGACTGTCTGGATTCAAATCCTGACTCTTCCACTCTAACTTGTTGACTTTGGCAAGTTACTTAACTTGTCTGATTTCCTATTTGTCAGCTGGGAGCATGATCTACTTCATGGGGTTGTATGAAGATTAAATGAGAAAATATTTATAAAGGGCTTAGAAGAGTACCTGAAACATGATGAATGCTCAATAAGTGTTAGCAATTATTGTACCAAGTAACAAATTTGAAGGAAACATTCTAAGTAGGATTGATTAAAATTCCCTTTGAAATAGGTAATTCAATATGCATTTAAAGCTAGGATGCTTTAGAATAGCTGCTATTTAAATTGTGTGGTGTCTGGTGTAGAGTCATGTATTCACTACAGTCAAGATACAGTTCCATCACCACAAGGAATTCTTGTGTTGCCTTTTTATAGTCACATTTATGTCCCTCCCACCCTCTTCCCTTTCCCTGATCTCTGTCAGCCACTCATCTGTTTTCATTCCTTTAACTTTGTCATTTTAAAAATGTTAAATGTATGAAATTTTATATGTGACCTTTTTGGATTGGCTTTAACATCCAAGTTGTTGCATGTATCAATAATTTGTTTCTTTTCATTGCTGAGTACTATTACATGGTGTGGATGTACCACAGTTTATTTAATCATTCACCCACTGAGTTGTTTTCAATTTTTGGCTATTATGAATAAAGCTACTATGAACATTTCTAAAAATAAATAAATAAATTGTGTGGTATATGAACTTGCTCTGGACATTATTTGAGCTTTAAGGACAAATAATGCTACATGTTTAGTTTATGTATTTATTTATTTATTAATTAGAGAGGGTCTCACTCTTGCTCAGACTAAAGTGCAGTGGTGTGATCATAGCTCACTGCAGCCTCAAACTCCTGGGCTCAAGCACTCCTCCTGCCTCAGCCTCTGGAGTGGCTACGACTACCACCATGCCAGGCTAATTCCTTTTTTTTTTTGAGAGATGGGGTCTTGCTGTGTTGTCCATGCTAGGACTACATGTTTAATTTGTGGAGTTTTGTGCAAGATATAAATGGTGTCCTAGTCTAACATATTGAAATAGAAGTTACAGGTTAAATCTGAAGTCTGAAATGCCCCATAACATGAATCTTTTTGAGCACTGACATGATGCTGGAAGGAAATGTTCACTGGAGCATTTTGGATTTCAGATTTTTGGATTAAGCATGCTTGACCAGTGTAATACAAATATTCCCAAATTTGAGAAAATCTGAAATCCAAAAACACTTTTGATCCCAAGCATTTTGGGTAAGGGATGCTCAACCTGTGCTATTTTAAATATAATACTATTTAAATATGGGCCGAGTGCGGTGGCTGACACCTGTAATCCCAACACTTTGGGAGGCTGGTGGATCACCTGAGGTCAGGAGTTCAAGACCAGCCTGGCCAACATGGTGAAACACTGTCTCTACTAAAAATACAAACAAACAAACAAACAAACAAAAAATTAGCCAGGCATGGTAGCGGGCAGCTGTAATCTCAGCTACTCAGGAGACTGAGTCAAGAGAATTGCTGGAGCCCAGGAGGCAGAGGTTGCAGTGAGCCGAGATTGCGCCATTGCACTCCAGCCCAGGCCAACAACAGTGAGACTCCATCTCAAAAAATAAAATAAAATAAAATAAGTAAATATAGTAATATAACTTTTTATTCGTAAAAAACTTTTCAAAAGGGTAATTGTGTAGTAGTTGAGACTAATAACTTTTGTTGTTGTTGTTGAGATGGAGTCTTGCTCTGTCTCACCCAGGCTGGAGTGCAGTGGTGTGCTCTTGGCTCACTGAAGCCTCCACCTCCCGGGTTCAAGCGATTCTCCTCTCAGCCTCCTGAGTAGCTGGGACTACAGGTGTGTGCCACCATACCCAGCTAATTTTTGTTTTTCTAGTAGAGACGGAGTTTCACCATGTTGGTCAGGCTGGTCTCAAACTTCTGACTGCAGGTGATCCACTTTTCCTCGGCCTCCCAAAGTGCTCGGATTACAGGCGTGAGCCACTACGCCCAGCTGAGACTAATCATAACTTTGAAATGATAATTCCTTTTAATGAAAATTGTATTTTAATTTTGTGTTTCTTTTTTTCTTGAGAGGGTCTTGCTGCGTCACCCAGGCTGGAATTCAGTGGCATGATCACATCTCACTGCAGCCTTGACCTCATGGGCTCATGCAGTCCTACTTCAGCCTCCTGAGTAGCTGGGACCACAGGTGTGCACTACCACACCTGGCTAGTTATTTTTTTTTTTTTGTAGAGATGGAGTCTCACAGCGTTGCCCAGGCTGGTCTCAGACATCTGAGCTCAAGTGATTCACCTGCTTCAGCCTCCCAAAGTGTTGGGATTACAGTCATGAGCTACCATGCCTGGCCCTAATTTGGAAGTTCTATGAAATACTTCCGTTTAATTGAACCAATACTTGTTTAACAATTAAAGGACACTCAGCCTTGTATTTGGGTAATTATACAAGAGAAATATAAAGCATGGTTTCAGTGACAGTAGCTTAGTTTTACTGAGGATACAAGAAATACACACTGAAAAATGGTACAAGGAAGTATATGAACAGGGGCTAAAATGAGTGGTACAGACTGGGTGATTGAGGAAAGCTATGTGTGCTGGTATATCTCCAAGGATTTTGTAGAACATTCTTGAGGGATTTTTTCAGACTTATTTAGAGATGAGAGCTCATTCAGCACACACACACACATGCATACTCTGCTTCCAAGAATGAGCCACTGATAACAGATAACAGATAAAAATGTATGCCATAGGTATTTCAGGACCAAAAGGTTAAAAACACCCTAGTTTGAAAGGAGATCAAATTTCTAGCATGGTCTTAAAGGAGGTGAGATGGGAAAAGGACGCTTAAGATAGGAAATGCAGTTGAGAAGCAAACACATGAAGATAAGAATATGTTTATGTCCCAGGTTGGAGAGGAGAATTAGGAAGATAAGGAGAAGCTGAATTAGAAAGACCTTAAACCCAGCAGAAGAGTTTAGGATTTGTCTTGTTACTGTAAAGGTTTTTGCATAGATAAAGTGCTATTTTTGGAAGAATGGATTACTCTTAGATACGGAGAACTCTTAGTTGTGGCTAAGGAATTAGCTTTGTGAAGGGATGACAGATTTTTTTTTTAACATTTTTAAAAATTTTATTTTATTTTTTAAATTATACTTTAAGTTCTAGGGTACATGTGCAAAATGTGCAGGTTTGTTACATAGGTATACATGTGCCATGTTGGTTTGCTGCAGCCATCAACTCATCATTTACATTAGGTATTTCTCCTAATGCTATCCCTCCCCCAGCCACCGACCCCCCGACAGGCCCCGGTATGTGATATTCCCCGCCCTGTGTCCAATTGTTCTCATTGATCAATTCCCACCTATGAGTGAGAACATGCGGCGTTTGGTGTTCTGTCTTTGTGATAGTTTGCTGAGAATGATGGTTTCCAGCTTCATCCATGTCCCTGCAAAGGACATGAACTTATTCTTTTTTATGGCTGCATGGCATTCCATGGTATATATGTGCCACATTTTCTTAATCCAGTCTATCATTGTGGACATTTGGGTTGGTTCCAAGTCTTTGCTGTTGTGAATAGTGCCGCAATAAACATATGTGTGCATGTGTCTTTATAATAGCATGATTTATAATCCTTTGGGTATATACCCAGTAACGGGATCGCTGGGTCAAATGGTATTTCTAGTTCTAGATCCTTGAGGAATTGCCACACTGTCTTCCACAATGGTTGAACTAGTTTACACTCCCACCAACAGTGTAAAAGCACTCCTATTTCTCCACATCCTCTCCGGCATCTGTTGTTTCCTGACTTTTTAATGATCGCCATTCTAACTGGTGTGAGATGGTATCTCATTGTGGTTTTGATTTGCATTTCTCTGATGACCAGTGATGAAGAGCATTTTTTCATGTGTCTGTTGGCTTCATAAATGTCTTCTTTTGAAAAGTGTCTGTTCATATCCTTTGCCCACTTTTTGATGGGGTTGTTTGTTTTTTTCTTGTAAATTTGTTTAAGTTCTTTTTAGATTCTGGATATTATCCCTTTGTCTGATGGGTAGATTGCAAAAATTTTCTCCCATTCTGTAGATTGCCTGTTCACTCTGATGGTAGTTTCTTTTGCTGTGCAGACAGTCTTTATTTATTTATTTTTTTTGCTTTTTTTTTTTTGAGACGGAGTCTCGCTCTGTCACCCAGGCTAGAGTGCAGGGGCACGATTTTGGCTCACTGCAACCTCTGCCTCCTTGGGTTCAGCGATTCTCCTGCCTCAGCCTCCCAAGTGGCTGAGAGTATAGGCGCACATCACCATGCCTGGCTAATTTTTGTATTTTTAGTAGAAATGGCATTTCACCATATTGGCCAGGCTGGTCTCGAACTCCTGACCTTGTGATCCACCCGCCTCAGCATCCCAAAGTGCTGAGATTACAGGCGTGAGCCACTGCGCCCGGCCTGGTCTTCAGTTTAATTAGATCCCATTTGTCTATTTTGGCTTTTGTTGCCATTGCTTTTGGTGTTTTAGTCATGAAGTCCTTGCCCATGCCTGTGTCCTGATTGATAGTGCCTCGGTTTTCTTCTAGGGTTTTTATGGTTTTAGGTCTAACATTTACATCTTTAATCCATCTTGAATTAATTTTTGTATAAGGTGTAAGGAAGGGATCCAGTTTCAGCTTTCTACATATGGCTAGCCAGTTTTCCCAGCACCATTTATTAAATAGGGAATCTTTGTCCCGTTTCTTGTTTTTGTCAGGTTTGTCAAAGATCAGATGGTTGTAGATGTGTGGTGTTATTTCTGAGGCCTCTGTTCTGTTCCATTGGTCTGTATCTCTGTTTTGGTACCAGTACCATGCTGTTTTGGTTACTGTGGCCTTGTCGTATAGTTTAAAGCGAGGTGGCATGATGCCTCCAGCTTTGTTCTTTTTGCTTAGGATTGTCTTGGCAATGTGGGCTCTTTTTTGTTTCCATATGAACTTTAAAGTAGTTTTTTCCAATTCTGTGAAGAAAGTCATTGGTAGCTTGAGGGGGATGGCACTGAATCTATAAATTACCTTGGGCAGTATGGCCATTTTCACAATATTGATTCTTCCTATCCATGAGCATGGAAGGTTCTTCCATTTGTTTGTGTCCTCTTTTATTTTGTTGAGCAGTGGTTTGTAGTTCTCCTTGAAGAGATCCTTCACATCCCTTGTAAGTTGGATTGCTAGGTATTTTATTCTCTTCGTAGCAATTGTGAGTGGGAGTTCACTCATGATTTTGCTCTCTGTTTTTCTGTTATTGGTGTATAGGAATGCTTGTGATTTTTGCACACTGATTGTGTATCCTGAGACTTTGCTGAAGTTGCTTAACAGCTTAAGGAGATTTTGGGCTGAGACGATGGGGTTTTCTAAATATACAGTCATGTCATCTGCAAACAGGGACAATTTGACTTCCTCTTTTCCTAATTGAATACCCTTTATTTCTTTCTCTTGCCTGATTGCCCTGGCCAGAACTTCCAACAGTATATTGAATAGGAGTGGTGAGAGAGGACATCCCTGTCTTGTGCCAGTTTTCAAAGGGAATGCTTCCAGTTTTTGCCCATTCAGTATGATATTGGCTGTGGGTTTGTCATAAATAGCTTTTATTATTTTGAGATATGTTCCATCAATATCTAGTTTATGGAGAGTTTTTAGCATGAAGGCCTATTGAATTTTGTTGAAGGCCTTTTCTGCATCTATTGAGATAATCATGTGATTTTTGTTGTTGTTTCTGTTTATGTGATGAATTACATTTATTGATTTGTGTATGTGGAACCAGCCTTGCATCCTAGGAACGAAGCTGACTTGGTCATGGTGGATAAGCTTTTTGATGTGCTGCTGGATTCAGTTTGCCAGTATTTTATTGAGGATTTTTGCATCCATGTTCATCAGGGATATTGGTCCAAAATTCTCTTTTTTTGTTGTGTCTCTGCCAGGCTTTGGTATCAGGATGATGCTGGCCTCATAAAATGAGTTAGGGAGGATTCCCTCTTTTTCTGTTGATTGGAATAGTTTCAGAAGGAATGGTACCAGCTCCTCTTTGTACATCTGGTAGAATTTGGCTGTGAATCCATCTGGTCGTAGCCTTTTTTTGGTTGGTAGGCTATTAATTATTGCCTCAGTTTCAGAGCCTGTTATTGTTCTATTCAGTGATTCGACTTCTTCCTGGTTTAGTCTTGGGAGGGTGTATGTGTCCAGGAATTTATCCATTTCTTCTAGATTTTCTAGTTTATTTGTGTAGAGGTGTTTATAGTATTCTCTGATGGTAGTTTGTATTTCTGTGGGATCGCTGGTGATATTCCCTTTAGCATTTTTTATTGCATCTATGTGCTTCTTCTCTCTTTTCTTCTTTATTAGTCTTGCTAGCGGTCTATCAACTTTATTGATCTTTTCAAAAAACCAGCTCCTGGATTCATTGATTTTTTTGAAGAGTTTTTTTGTGTCTCTATCTCCTTCAGTTTTGCTCTGATCTTTGTTATTTCTTGCCTTCTGCTAGCTTTTGAATTTGTTTGCTCTTGCTTCTCTAGTTCTTTTAATTGTGATGTTAGGGTGTCAGTTGTATATCTTTCCTGCTTTCTCTTGTGGGCATTTAGTGCTATAAATTTTCCTCTACACACTGCTTTAAATGTGTCCCAGAGATTCTGGTACATTGTGTCTTTGTTCTCATTAGTTTCAAAGAACGTCTTTATTTCTGCCTTCATTTTGTTATTTAACCAGTAGTCATTCAGGAGCAGGTTGTTCAGTTTCCATGTAGTTGGGCGGTTTTGAATGAGTTTCTTAATCCTGAGTTCTAATTTGATTGTACTGTGGTCTGAGAGACAGTTTGTTGTGATATCTGTTCTTTTACATTTGCTGAAGAGTGCTTTGCTTCCAATTATGTGGTCAATTTTAGAATAAGTGGGATGTGGTGGTGAGAAGAATGTATATTCTGTTGATTTGGGGTGGAAAGTTATGTAGATGTCTATTAGGTCCACTTGGTGCAGAGCTGAGTTTAAGTCCTGGATATCCTTGTTAACCTTCTGTCTTGTTGATCTGTCTAATATTGACAGTGGGGTGTGAAAGTCTCCCATTATTATTGTGTGGGAGTCTAAGTCTCTTTCTAGGTCTCTAAGGACCTGCTTTATGAATCTGGGTGCTCCTGTATTGGGTGCATATATATACATATATATGGTAGGTAGCTCTTCTTGTTGAATTGATCTCTTTACCATTATGTAGTGGCCTTCCTTATCTCTTTTGATCTTTGTTGGTTTAAAGTCTGTTTTATCAGAGATTAGGATTGCAACCCCTGCTTTTTTTTGCTTTCCATTTGCTTGGTAGATCTTCCTCTATCTCTTTATTTTGAGCGTATGTGTGTCTCTGCATGTGAGATGGGTCTCCTGAATACAGCACACTGATGGGTCTTGACTGTTTATCCAATTTGCCGGTCTGTGTCTTTTAATGGGGGTATTTAGTCCATTTACATTTAAGGTTAATATTGTTAGGTGTGACTCTGATCCTGACATTATGATGTTAGCTGGTTATTTTGCCCGTTAGTTGATGCAGTTTCTTCCTAGCATTGATGATCTTTACAATTTCGCGTGTTTTTGCAGTGGCTGGTACTGATTGTTCCTTTCCATGTTTAGTGCTTCCTTCAGGAGCTCTTGTAAGGCAGGCCTGGTGGTGACAAAATCTCTTAGCATTTGCTTGTCTGTAAAGGATTTTATTTCTCCTTCACTTATGAAGCTTAGTTTGGCTGGATATGAAATTCTGGGTTGAAAATTCTTTTCTTTAAGAATGTTGAATATTGGCCCCCACTGTCTTCTGGCTTGTAGAGTTTCTGCCAAGAGATCCGCTGTTAGCCTGATGGGCTTCCCTTTGTGGGTTACCCGACCTTTCTCTCTGGCTGCCCTTAACATTTTTTCCTTCATTTCAACCTTGGTGAATCTGACAATTACGTGTCTTGGGGTTGCTCTTCTTGAGGAGTACCTTTGTGGTGTTCTGTGTATTTCCTGAATTTGAATGTTGGCCTGCCTTGCTAGGTTGGGGAAGTTCTCCTGGATAATATCCTGCAGAGTGTTTTCCAACTTGGTTCCATTCTCCCCGTCACTTTCAGGTACACCAATCAAACATACATTTGGTATTTTCACATAGTCCCATATTTCTTGGAGCCTTTGTTCGTTTCTTTTTACTCTTTTTTCTCTAATTTTGTCTTCTCGCTTTATTTCATTAATTTGATCTTCAGTCACTGATATCCTTTCTTCCACTTGATTGAATTGGCTATTGAAGCTTGTGCATGCATCATGAAGTTCTTGTGCCATGGTTTTCAGCTCCATCAGGTCATTTAAGTTCTTCTCTACACTGTTTATTCTAGTTAGCCATTCGTCTAACCTTTTTTCAAGATTTTTAGCTTCCTTGCGATGGGTTACAACATGCTCCTTTAGCTCTGAGAAGTTTGTTATTACCGACCTTCTGAAGCCTACTTCTGTCAACTCATCAAAGCCATTCTCCATCCAGCTTTGTTCCATTGCTGGCGAGGGGCTGTGATCCTTTGGAGAAGAGGCCCTCTGGTTTTTAGAATTATCAGCTTTTCTGCTCTGGTTTCTCCCCATTTTTGTGGTTTTATCTACCTTTGGTGTTTGATGTTGGTGACCTACAGATGGGGTTTTGGTGTGGATGTCCTTTTTGTTGATGTTGATGCTATTCCTTTCTGTTTGTTAGTTTTTCTTCTGTCAGTCAGGTCCCTAGACTACAGGTCTGTTGGAGTTT
Organism: Pan paniscus; assembly: GCF_029289425.2. Lineage (NCBI taxonomy): Eukaryota > Metazoa > Chordata > Mammalia > Primates > Hominidae > Pan > Pan paniscus. The sequence continues at coordinate 75,913,499 of NC_073249.2, forward strand.
GCTAGAGGTCCACTCCAGACCCTGTTTGCCTGGATATCACCAGCAGAGGCTGCAGAACAGCAAACATTGCTGCCTGATCCTTCCTCTGGAAGCTTCGTCCCAGAGTGGCACCTGCCTGTGTGAGGTGTCAGTCAGCCCCTACTGGGAGGTGTCTCCCAGTTAGGCTACACGGGGGTCAGGGACCCACTTGAGGAGGCAGTCTGTCTGTTCTTAGCGCCCAAATGCCATGCTGGGAGAACCACTGCTCTCTTCAGAGCTGTCAGACAGGGACGTTTAAGTCTGCAGACGTTTCTGCTGCCTTTTGTTCAGCTATGCCCTGCCCACAGAGGTGGAGTCTATAGAGGCAGTAGGCCTTGCTGAGCTGTGGTGGGCTTCGCCCAGTTTGAGCTTCATGGCCACTTTGTTTACCTACTGAAGCCTCAGCAATGGCGGACGCCCCTCCCCACCATGAGGCTGCTGTCTCACAGGTCAATCTCAGGCTGCTGGGCTAGCAGTGAGCAAGGCTCTATGGGTGTGGGACCCACCAAGCCAGGCACGGGAGAGAATCTCCTAGTCTGCCGGTTGCCAGGACAGTATGAAAAGTGCAATATTTGGGTGGGAGTGTCCCATTTTTCCAGGTACAGTCTGTCATGGCTTCCCTTGGCTAGGAAAGGGAAATCCCTGGACCCCTTGCGCTTCCCAGGTGAGGCAATGCCCCACCCTGTTTTGGCTCACCCTCCATGGGCTGCACCCACTGTCCAGCCAGTCCCAGTGAGATGAACCAGTTACCTCAGTTGGAAATGCAGAAATCACCTGTCTTCTGCGTCGATCATGCTGGGAGCTGCAGACCGGAGCTGTTCCTATTCAGCCATCTTGGAACTGGATTCGACAGATTCTTGACAGAAAAATTCAGTAGAATGTGCTTAATGACTATGTGTTAAAGAATGAAGGTGGGGGACTACATGAATTTAAGTTAACTTAGCAAATTGACAGGAATTTGAAAATGGATCAGTTAGCTTTTTGAAGGAGGAAAAGAAGTTGAACTTAGTTTTGAACATATACTGTTTTTGAGGTATCTGTAAGATATACATAAAAGTGGGCTATAGCCAATGAGGAATATAGGACTTGGTTTAAAAGTCAAAACTGGGGATAGGGAGGGGAAAAGACAGAAAGAGAAAGGATTCCTTTAGAGTGAGGAGAGGAATCAGTGAAACTGTAAGCATGAATTAACTTTTTAGTGCTTAGAATTCTGGTTTTATTTCTTCTTATGCAGACAGACCATGGATTCTTACAATGCACCAGAGTCAACTCCTAGCGCATCCTCAAGACCTGAAGATTACTTTATAGGTGCCACTCCTCTGCAGAAACGATTAGAATCGGTCAGGAAGCAGAGTTCATTTATCCCGACTCCACCTCGAAGGAAAATTCCCCAGTGTTCGCAGCTGCAGGTATGCTTTTTGTGTCCCTTTGTGTTAGTCAATAATTGAGAATATCTGTGAACAAAACATTTCAATTTTTGTAACTATAGTATTCTTAGTATCTTCTTAACCCCTCAGCTAATAAAATAAATGAGAAAGAAACAGTTTCATAATGATCAGCGCTACCTCTTTATGTCTTTTATTTGTTTTTTATATTTGTATTTATGTATTTGTTTATTTATTTTGAGACAGAGTCTTGCTCTGTCACCCAGGCTGGAGTGCAGTGGCGCGATCTCGGCTCACTGCAAGCTCTGCCTCCTGGCGGCCATTCTCCTGCCTCAGCCTCCCCAGTAGCTGGGACTACAGGCGCCCGCTACCACGCCTAGCTAATCTTTTGTATTTTTTAGTAGAGACAGGGTTTCACCATGTTAGCCAGGATGGTCTCGATCTCCTGACCTTGTGATCTGCCCGCCTCAGCCTCCCCAAGTGCTGGGATTACAGGCATGAGTCACCGCGCCCGGCCTGTTTATTTATTTTTTAAGTAATTTTCAAACATGCAACCCATATATACCAGGAGTTTTTATGTATTTTAACCTCCTTTAATCTGAATCATGTCCACGGTATTTTTTTTTAACTTTTATTTTAAGTTAAGGGGTATATGTGCAGGATGTGCAGGTTTGTTATCTAGGTAAACATGCGTCATGGGGGTTGGTTGTACAGATTATTTCGTCACCCAGATGTTAAGCCTAATATCCATTAGTTATTTTTCCTGCTTCTCTCCTTCCTCCCACCCTCCACCCCCGAGAGGCCTAAGCGTGTGTTGTTCCCCTCTATGTTTCCATGTGTTCTCATCATTTAGCTCCCACTTATAAGTGAGAACATGTGGTATTTGGTTTTCTGTTCCTTTGCTTGTTGGCTAAGGATAATGGCCTCCAGCTCCATCCATGTCCCTGCAAAGGATATGATCCCATTCATTTTTATGGCTGCATAATATTCCATGGTGTATATGTACCACATTTTCTTTATCCAGTCTGTCATTGATGGGCATTTAGGTTGATTCCATGTCTTTGCTATTGTGAATAGTGCTGCAGTGAGTATATGCATGCATGTGTCTTTATGGTAGACTGATTTATATTCCTTTGGGTATATATCCAGTAAGGAGATTGGTGTGTCAAATAATATTTCTGTCTCTAGGTCTTTGAGGAATTGCCACACAGTCTTCCACAATGGTTGAACTAATTCGCACTCCTACCAACAATATATAAGCATTCCTTTTTCTCCACAACCTCACCAGCATCTGTTTTTTTTTGACTTTTTATTTTTCTCCACAACCTCACCAGCATCTGTTGTTTTTTTACTTTGTAATAATAGCCATTCTGACTGATGTGAGATAGCATCTCATTGTGGTTTTGATTTGCATTTCTCTAATGATCAGTGATGTTGAACTTTTCTTCATATGATTGTTGGCCTCATGTATGTCTTCTTTTGAGAAGTGTCTGCTTATGTCCTTTGCTGACTTTTTAATGGGGTTGTTTTTTTTTTTGTTTTGTTTTGTTTTTTTTTTTAGAGAGTGTCTCACTCTGTTACCCAGCCAGGCTGGAGTGCAGTGGCATGATCTTGGCTAACTGCAACCTCTGCCTTCCAGATTCAAGCGATTCTTCTGCCTCAGCCTCCTGAGTAGCTGGGATTACAGGCATCCACCACCATGCCTGGCTAATTTTTTTTGTATTTTTAGTAGAGACAGTGGTTCACCCTGTTGTCCAGGCTGGTCTGGAACTCTTGACCTCAGGTGATCAACCCTCCCCACCCTCTCAAAGTGCTGGGAGTCTTGCTCTATCACCCAGGCTGGAGTGCAATGGTACGATCTTGGCTCACTGCAACCTCCGCCTCCTGGGTTCAAGCGATTCTCCTGCCTCAGCCTCCGGAGTAGCTGGCACTACAGGTGCCCGCCACCACGCCCAGCTAATTTTTTTGTATTGTTAGTAGAGACGGGGTTTCACCATGTTGGCCAGGCTGGTCTCGAACTCCTGACCTCAGGTGATCCACCTGCCTCGGCCTCCCAAAGTGTTGGGATTACAGGTGTGAGCCACCACGCCTGACCTGGCCCATTTTTTTTCTTGTAAATTTGTTTAAGTTCCTTATTGGTGCTGGATAGTAGACCTTTGTCAGATGCATGGTTTGCAAACATTTTCTCCCATTCTGTAGGTTTTCTGTTTACTCTGTTGATAGTTTCTTTTGCTGTGCAGAAGCCCTTTAGTTTAATTAGATCCCATTTGTTAATTTTTGCTTTCATTGCAATTGCTTTTGGCATCTTTGTCATGAAATCTTTGCCTGTACCTATGTCCTGAATGGTATTGCCTAGGTTGTCGTCCAGGGTTTTTATAGTTTTGTGTTTTACATTTAAGTCTTTAATCCACCTTGAGTTAATTTTTATATATAGTATATGGTATAAATGAAGTGTTTTTGTTTTTAATGGTACCTGTGGTTCTAATAGAGCATGGCAAAAAATATTCCCAAATATCTTTTTTTTTTTTTTTTTTTTAAGACTAGTCTAGCACAGTAGTGACAAAGGGGGAAGGGGGAAAGAGTAGAACAGGGAGTTGGAAACAAGGAGTTTGATCTATAACTGATTGTGAACAATCAACTGAGATAACTCACTACCTTTGGACCAGCCCCCAAGTATCTTTTTATTTAATCTGTTGAATTGGGCATGGTTTCATAAAGTAGATTTGCTGCCAATTTTTTTTTTTTTTTAAGGCAGAGTCTCGCTCTGCCACCCAGGCTGGAGTGCAGTGGCGTGATCTCGGCTCACTGCAACCTCTGCCTTCCAGATTCAAGCAATTTTCCTGCCTCAGCCTGCTGAGTAGCTGGGATTACAGGTGCACACCACCATGCCTGGCTTATTTATTTTTGTATTTTTAGTAGAGATGGGGTTTTACCATGTTGGCTAGGCTGGTCTCAAACTCCTGACCTTGTGATCTGCCTGCCTCAGCCTCCCAAAGTGCTGGGATTACAGTCGTCAGCCACTGTGCCTAGCCCAAACAATTTTTAAAATTAAGACTAATCAAATTAGATACTTTAGGAATGGTTACTACTTTTGAAATCTATAGTTTGAGGTTTCTAAAAGTGAAACATAAATTTTATGTTAAATATTTATTGAACACTTGTTCTAGATAGCATTGTTCTAGAGAGAACTAAATAGACAAAATCACTGCTGTCATCCAGCTTATACACCAGTAGGGAAGACAGATAATAAAAATACAAAAAAATTGCAGACAAGAATATAATGTTGGGTAGTAATAAGTGCTGTGAAGAAAAGTAAAGCCAGATGAGGTGATACAAAGTTGGAGTGGGTGCAGGTGCTACTTTAGATCGAGTGGCCTCTTGGATTACATTTGGGTAGAGAACTGATGAAGTGAAGGAACTTGCCATGTGAACACTTGGGAGAAGAGCATTCTAAAGAGAAGGTACAGCAAAGGTAAAGGTCTGTTCAAGGATCTGCAAAAAGTCCTGCAAACTCATTTGGTTGGAGTGCAAAAATCAGGTACTCAATAATATATTTGTATTAGATGTTTTAAATGCTATGATTAAATTCTTATTGTTTCCTAATTCTTAAACTTCTTTTGTCTTGATTTTTTTTTATAGGAAGATGTTGACCCTCAAAAGGTTGCATTGCTTCTGCATAAACAGTGGACTTTATATAGTTTAACTCCCTTATATAAATTCTCCTATAGTAATCTCAAAGAGTATTCTAGACTTCTCAATGCTTTTATTGTTGCTGAAAAGCAAAAAGGACTTGCTGTGGAAGTGGGAGAAGACTTCAACATCAAAGTGATTTTTTCTACTCTCCTAGGAATGAAAGGAACACAAAGGGACCCGGAAGCATTTCTTGTCCAGGTATAATACATAAACAGTTCTTGCTTCCTAGGGGAAAAGTATTATGTCTTGTTTGACTAAACTATAATAATTAGATATAATCAACTTAAAAATTTTTTTCCTATGTATATAAGTAGTTTGTGTACAAAATCATGTTTATTTTTAAAAACTGAGGAAATACATAAAAATACAAAAAAAGTTAAAAATTATAGTTTAACATTTTGGTATATATGTTTGGTTATCTGTATCTATATAGTCTTGAAATTGGGATCACATTGCCCATACTTTTACATTATGATATTTTTACTAATATTGTAGACAATTACTTATATCATTAGGAATTCTGTATTTTTGTGGTTTTTACTGGGATTAAATTTCTATAAGTAGAATTTTAGTATAAAAATATATATCATTAAATTTTGTGATACTTCATGCCAGGTTACTCTCAGAAATGTAACATTTTAAGGCTGGGTGCAGTGGCTCACGCCTGTAATCCCAGCACTTTGGGAGGCTACGGCGGGCAGATCACCTGAGCCTAGGAGTTTGAGACCATCCTGGGCAACATGACAAGATGCCATTTCTACAAAAAATACAATAAATAAATAAATAAATCTGGTTTCTTAATCAAGATAGTTCTATTGCTCTTATATACTACTTACAGGAAGGAATATAAAATGTTGCGTTTATTTTATTTTATTTTATTTTTTTGAGACAGGGTCTCATTTTGTCACCCAGGCTGGAGTACAGTGGCACGATCTTGGTTGACTGCAACCTCTGTCTCCTGGGCTCAAGTGATCCTTCCACCTTAGCCTTCCAAGTAGCTGGGACTGCAGGTGCATGCCACCACACTCGGGTAAATTTTGTATTTTTTGTAGACAAGGTCTCGCCATGTTGCCCAGGTTGGTCTTGAACTCCTGGGCTCAAGTGATCCACCCACCTTGGCCTCCCAAAGTGCTGGGATTACAGGCATGAACCACCACACTCAGCCTCAGATTTATTTTGTTTATTATTCATGCCTGCTGCTTCTGTTTCTTTTGAGCTAACTAATCTTAATAATGGATAAGGAAATTAAGTTCTCAAGCAGTTGAAAAGGACTGACTTTTTGTTTGTATAGATTAGAGTCAGTAAACCATGGCCCATAGGCCAAATCTGATCTGCTGCTTGTTTTTGTAAATAAGGTTTTATTGGAACATAGCCCCTTTTATTTGCTTATATATTGTCTGTGGCTGCTTTTGTGCTGCAACAGCAGAGTTGAGAAGTTGCAACAGAGCCCATATTGCCAGCAAAGTCTGAAATGCTTACTAACTGGCCCTTTACAGAAAAAATTTGCTGACCCCTGATATAGGTCATGGTATTGGCAAAGATCTCAAGATGTTCTGGGATTAGGGTTAGCCTAAATAACAGTGAATTAAACAAGATAGTGGTATACTGTTTTTTTTTTTTTTAAAAAGTGCATGGATGTAAGCTGTCCAAGGCTGGTATGATGCTTGATGAAATCATTAATAATCTAGGCTCTTTCTTCTCCTTAGTGCATGGTTTTCATCTTAGAAGTTACCTTATTGTCTAACATAAGATGTCTCCAGCAGCTCTAAACATTATATTCAAGTTCCAGGCAGGAAGTAGGAAGAAGATGGGAAGGACAAACAGAACCTGATGCAGAGTAAATCTTGCTGAGACCCAGTAACTTCTCTTTACATCTTAGTTGGAAGGGAGGCTAGAAAAGACTTTTTTTTCAGTGAGTACTCTGCCAACTTAACTAAAGAGACTTTTTTTTTTTTTTTTTTGAGACAGCTTCTCTGTCACCAGATTGGAGTGCAGTGGTACTGTCTTGGCTCACTGCAACCTCTACCTCCTGGGTTCAAGTACTCTTCCCGCCTCAGCCCCCCAAGTAGCTAGGACTATAGGCATGTGCCACCGTGCCAGGCTAGTTTTATATTTTTATAGAGACAGGGTTTCACCGTGTTGCCCAGGCTGGTCTCAAACTCCTGAGCTCGTGATCCACCCGCATCGGCCTCCCAAAGTCCTGAGATTGCAGGCATGAGCCATCTCGCCCAGCCATAAAGGGACTGTTTTATTGTGGGAGGAAAAATGGATACTCAAGAGACAATTAGCAGTTTTTGTCAAGTGAAGCACCTGATGCACAGAGAAGTTTTGTGACTTGCATATTATCAGTCAAGCATCTACCCTTGTGAGGATTAGAAATGACCTCTTGAATTCCTGGTATAGTGTTCTAATAGTTTTCAAATTAAATCTCGTTTCTTGATAGGGTTACAAGACTCTTAGGTCATGAAAGTGTGATAAAGTTAATGTATCTAAGCTTCCAGCTATTTGAGAGTCTTTCATAATTTCTTGAACAAGAAGGAGAAATATGTTAAAAGAACTGTGTAAATGATCATTTCTGAAGGGGTATGATACAAAGCTATGATATTAACCTTGGTCTGCTTAATGCTTTAACAGAGTTCTTTGAGTATCCGGAAGGCATGTTTGTCATGTAACTTAAAATTTAAAGTTTGAGGGGTTAGGCAATCAGCTAAAAATATAATAAAATATCCTAAATGATCTGAATGGATTGTCCAATGAGCCAAATCAAAAGAGATTAAAATGTTAGTAGGAATAAATTTACAGCCTCAGTATAAGTTGGGAGAGATTTACCTATAAAGCAAACATGAATATACAGGGCTAGTTTATATAAAGCTGTCAACTAAAAACCAGAAAACTGCAATCTGAGATTACATTAATAGGAGTATAATCTAGTTAAAGGTGGTGGTTAGTCTTGCAATCAGACCTTTTTCCCCCTTCCTTCCCCGAATCAGAGCTTTTTAAAGTAATTATATTCACTTATGAATGATTCCTATGCAGAATAATTTCAGGGAAGAATGACTAGAATAGTGAGAGAATGTGAATGTATGTCATAGGTGAATGGTTGAAGAAACTGGAAATATTGAACTTAGTACTATGTATGATGGGGACCATCAAATATTTGAAGGACTTTTCCTGTAGAAGAGAGATCAGATGTGATTATATTCTGCATGCCCAAAAGGAAGAAAGCAGGACCAGTGGGTAGAAACTGTAGGGTCTAACATATAAAAGAACATTTTAAGTTGATAGTGCTGCCTTAGGAAATATTGAAGCCTTCCTCAATGAAAGAATTCAAACATGTTAGATTTTGTGACCTTTCACAGTTCTTTCTAAAGTTGAGGGGTTTTTTTTGTTTGTTTGTTTCAGGGTACTACACCTGGTTATGCCATATTGGTAGCTCTTATTTTGCAGTTTGGTTACACCAAGATTTTGCCATATATCATGTTTCCACTGTATAAGAATATTGGGGGCCGGGCACGGTAGCTCACGCCTATAATCCTAGTACTTTGGGTGGCCGAGGTGGGCAGATCACCTGAGGTCAGAGGTTGGAGACCAGCCTGACCAATACAGTGAAACCCCATCCCTACTAAAAATACAAAAATTAGCTGGGCATGGTGGTGCATGCCTGTAATCCCAGCTACTTGGGAGGCTGAGGCCGGAGAATCACTTGAACCCAGGAGGTGGAGGTTGCAGTGAGCTGAGATCATGCCACCGCACTCCAGCCTGGGCGACAGAGTGAGACTCCGTCTCAAAAAAAAAAAATGGCCAATTATTTTGATAAGCCCTGTTAATCATTAGGGAGACTATTCCCTCTATGTTTTTTTTGCAAGTATTACATTGGCTCGTCTTATTTTTAATGAACTAATTTTGAGAAGATGGAATTTAGAAGTAAATGTACTTTTGAATTTAAGGAGCCTGTTTACTTTCTTTGTAGATTGTGTCAAAATCTCAATTGCCATCTGAGAATAGAGAAGGTAAAGTGCTGTGGACTGGCTGGTTCTGCTGTATATTTGGAGACAGTCTTCTGGAGACTGTTTCAGAAGATTTCACCTGTCTGCCCTTATTCCTTGCAAATGGAGCAGAGTCTAACACAGCAATAATTGGAACTTGGTTTCAGAAAACCTTTGACTGTTATTTCAGTCCTTTAGCAATCAATGCATTTAATCTTTCCTGGATGGCTGCCATGTGGACTGCATGCAAAATGGACCATTATGTGGCTACTACTGAATTTCTTTGGTCTGTACCCTGTAGCCCTCAAAGTCTGGACATTTCTTTCGCAATACATCCAGAGGATGCAAAAGCTCTATGGGACAGTGTCCACAAAACACCTGGGGAGGTTACCCAGGAAGAAGTTGACCTATTCATGGATTGCCTTTATTCACATTTCCATAGACACTTCAAAATTCATTTATCAGCCACAAGATTAGTTCGTGTTTCAACATCTGTAGCTTCAGCACATACTGATGGAAAAATAAAGGTTAGTTTGAACAATCTAGTTAAGTAATTTTTCCTTGTTTTATGGTTTTAAAAATGTATGATGATTGTATTGTCCACTCAATTGAAGAAACACACTTGAATGTATTCAAGACAATAGAGAGCTTTTATTTTATGGTTTATGGTTTACTGCAGTCTTTAGCCTTCTAGATATAGCCTTATAATGGAAGGACACTATATGCTGTGTGCTTCAGCCTTTGGTAATAATGTGAATTATTATTTTGTAGTAACTTTGAAACTTTCAAAATTGTTCCTTGTGAAATTTTGAAATAATTATCAGAGTAATAGAGAATTTTGTGTTAGACAAAATTATAGCCAGAAACACAGAACTAAGATGTCATCTTTATGTTCCAGGCTTTTCTGTCCTCATTGGGAAAGAAATAATAGAGACATTGTTTTATTCTCTACAGAGTGATTTCTGATAAGAAGTATCAGAAATAGGCCAGGCCTGGTGGCTCACGCCTGTAATCCCAGCACTTTGGGAGGCCGAGGCGGGCGGATCATGAGGTCAGGAGATTGAGACCATGCTGGCTAACACGGTGAAACCCCGTCTCCACTAAAAATACAAAAAATTAGCCAGGCGTGGTGGTGGGCATCTGTAGTCCCAGCTACTGGGGGAGGCTGAGGCAGGAGAATGGTGTGAACCCGAGAGGCGGAGCTTGTAGTGAGCCGAGATCGCGCCACTGCACTCCAGCCTGGGTGACAGAGCGAGACTCCATCTCAAAAGAAAAAAAAAAAAGTATCAGAAATAAACTGAGAATTGGCTCCTAAAATATATTAAAATATACAGCCACAATATACATTCAGTAAATGTTTCCTGTGATCTTGTTACTGTGCTAAGAAGAGTTTAACAGACCTTAAATTCTAATCTTTAGAGCAACCCTGTAGTTAGGTGTTTTTTGTGTGTGTGCTTTTTGTTTTTTTTTTTTGAGACAGAATCTCACCCCATCACCCAGGCTGGAGTGCAGTGGTGCTATCTCAGCTAACTACAACCTCTGCCTCCTAGGCTCAAGCGATTCTCGTGCCTCAGCCTCCTGAGTAGCTGGGACTACAAGCATGAGCCACTACACCTGGCTAATTTTTGTAATTTTACTTTTTTTACTATTTTTATCTTTATTTATTTATTTATTTTGAGACGGAGTCTTACTCTGTCACCCAGGCTGGGGTGCAGTGGTGCAATCTCAACTCACTGCAACTTCCGCCTCCTGGGTTTAAGTGATTCTCCTGCCTCAGTCTCCCGAGTAGCTGGGACTACAGGTGCCTGCCACCATGCCCAGCTGTTTTTGTATTTTTAGTAGAGATGAGGTTTCACCATGTTGGCCAGGCTGTCTTGAACTCCTGACCTCAAATGATCCACTTGCCTTGGCCTCCTAAAGTGTTGGGATTACAGGCATGAGCCACCATGCCCGGCTAGTTAGATTTTTTTTTTTTTCCTTCGAGGTGGAGTCTTGTTTTGTTGCCTAGACTGGTGTGCAGTGGTGTGATCTTGGCTTACTGCAGCCTCCACCTCCTGGGTTCAAGCAATTCTCCTGCCTCAGCCTCCCGAGTAGCTGGGATTACAGGCTCCACCACCATACTTGGCTAATTTTTGTATTTTTAGTAGAGATGGGGTTTCACCATGTTGGCCAGGCTGGTCTCAAACTCCTGACCTAGTGATCCACCCGCCTCGGCCTCCCAAAGTGCTGGGATTATAGGCATGAGCCACCGTGCCTGGACAGTTAGGTGTTTTTATCCATATTTTATTTTAAAACAAGGAAACTGAGGCCAAGATAGGTTTAAATGACAAGCAAGATAGATTATCAAGAGGAAGAATCAAGATTTGAACTCTTACCTCGTAGATCCAATAAGTCAATACTCTATAAGCACTATATTCATGTTTTTCAAACTGGAGGTCACAGTGCAACAGTAGGTTGGGAAATAATTTTGATGAGACCAGCATTAAAAAACAAAAAAGGAAAGAAATAGAAAATGTAAAAATGAAGGGTTTTTTGTTTTAGAGGAGAGTCTCATTCTTTCACCCAGGCTGGAATGCAGTAGTGTGATTATAGCTCACTATAACCTTTAACTCCTGGGCTCAAGTGATCCTCCTGCCTCAGCCTTGTGAGTAGCTGGGACTATAGGTGTATACCATTACACCTGGCTGTTTTTTACATTTTAAAATTTTTTGTAGAGATGAGGTCTCCCTTTGTTGCCCAGGCTGGTCTTGAACTGCTGGGCTCAAGTGATCCTCCTGCCTCGGCCTCTCAAATTGCTGGGATTATAGGGATAAATCACTGTGCCTGGCCAAGAATGAGTGTATTGCATGTGGTAAGCTTCATGAATTAAATCTAGAAGTTAAACCAATATAACATTGATTATTCAAATATCAATCTGCTTTGTTATAATTAATACTATTCTAATTTTAAATGTCTCCTTCTTTTTCTTTTTGCAGATTCTGTGTCATAAATACCTTATTGGAGTGTTAGCATATTTGACAGAACTGGCAATTTTTCAAATTGAGTGAAGCCTTATGTGGACTATAAGTTATAGATTATATACTCTTATTGATAACTTGCCTAATTGCTATGCTGAAAGAGACTGCAGGAGAAATAGGCATCTATCTCTGCATCTGTTTTCCCCACCATGCCTTTGGAGTTGCCAAGATGGAAGCCAAGAAGGATCTAGAAGAACAAAGAATATGGTAGTAGATGAGCCACAGCCAGGTGCCCATGTACTAATCATGATAACCTGACATGCCATTCTCAAAATGCTGAGTTGTTAATTTCTTGTCATCTTTAAATATATATATATAGGCTGGGCTTGGTGGCTCACACCTGTAATTCCAGCACTTTGGGAGGCTGAGGTGGGTGGATCATTTGAGGCCAGGAATTCAAGACCAGCCTGGCCAACATGGTGAAACCCCTTCTCTACTGAAAATACAATAATTAGCTGGGCGTGGTGGCACATGCCTATAATCCCAGCTACTGGGGAGGCTGAGGCAGGAGAATCGTTTTAACCCAGAAGACAGGCTGCAGTGAGCCAAGACTGCACCACTGCACTCCAGCCTGGGCAACAAAGTGAGACTCTGCCTCAAAAAATAAAAAAGAAATAAAATAAATAAATATAGCGTTTATTATGTTTAAACTCTTAGGATTCAAATGAGAGGTATCTAATGGATATTTCTGATTTGGGTCTTTAAAACCTTTAATCTCTTTTAAGCATTTTAGACTTGCATTCAGAAAGAATTCTGTCTTCTAAAGACATTTTCCTAGCATTTCACTGCGGAGAACTGGCAATCAAAATCCCCTCAAAAGGGAACTAAAGATTAATATACACATTTTTTTAGTCACTAATATGCTTCTGTTTTAAATACAGTTCAACTCCTGTTGCAATGTTGAATTAAATGTTTATTTTAAAATGAAGCAATGTGTTTATCAATGTCTCGACATCTTTTAATTAATATCTCAGTAGTGGAAATTGGTAGGCTTTTTCTGTTAACACAGAGGGTACAGACTAACAATTATATAGAATCTTACAAATTGTAGAGTTGAAAGGCACCTGTGAGCCCCTTTTGAGGTCAGAAATTATCTTATTTAACCTTCATGTCCCAGTTTAGCATAATGCTTGGTAAATATCTGTAGATTAAATCAATTTTAATCAACTCTTTCTTTTTACAGATGAAAACTGTGAGATCGAGGAACTTAAGAGTCTTGCCCATGATGTTTTATCCAAATCTCTTCTTTTTACTTACTGAGCATAAGATTTTCTTTTACTTTAGGAATAATTTTTTTAAAATCTTGATTGAAAGAAAATTATTAGGCTGTCATTCTCAAAAAAACAAAGATTGACTACTGGAATGGGATATTATTTCAGATGTACTAGGAGCAGCAGATGTAATGGGAAAAGCATGGACTTTGGAGTCAGACATTCATCCATTCAACTAATCTTAAACTCCTACCATGTGCTTAGAATTGTATTGCATAATAGGAATATAGCAGTGAAGAAGTGAAAAAAGGTCTTTGTTCTGAGGAAATTATATTTTAGTGAAATAAGGCAAAAGGTTAATAATTTCAGATGGAGACAAATGCTATGAAGAAAATAAGGCAGTGCAATATGAAAAAGGGTGACTGGGGTGGGGCCTACCTTTCATACAGTAGTCAAAGAAGGTCTGTCTGAGGAAGTGACCTTTTGAACTGAGTCCTGAATGATGAGTTGGAACCAGCCATGTGAAGATCTGAGGAAGGGTGTGCTAGGCAGGAGAAACCTTGAGATAGGTAAGAGTTTGGCTGCTTTGAAGAACAAAGGAAGTTTTTTGGCTAGAGCATAGTGAATAAGGGTGTATGGCCTATTATGAGCTGAAACTGAATAGGTTGTGCAGCAAAGACTTCTTCCATGGCATAAAATGTCCCAATTTTTGGCTAGGGCACCTGGCTGCCCAGAATAAAGATGATATTTTCCAGCCTTCCTCGTAGGTAGTTATAGTCATATGAATATGTTCTGATTTGGGATACAAATTGAAGTGTCATATAGAGCTTCCAGAAATCTTACCTATAATAAAAAACAACTGGCATGTACCCCTTCCCCCTTTTCTTACTTTTCCCTTCTTCCAACTTTGCTGCCTGGAACATTGATATTATGACTAGTACTATAGCTATTCTCTTAGGTCGTGGGGTTGAGGAACAAGTCCTAGGGATGACAGAGCATGGCCTGGGAGGAGCTTGTGCCCTGAGGTTTTCTTGAAGGTGAACTCCAGTGCCAGCCTTGGGCAGTCTTCCTCTAGACTTACTTGTCAGAGAAGTAAACTTCTCTCTTGTTTTAGCTGTTGTCATTTTGGGTCTTTCTTGCTCATAGTCAAACTTAATCCTAACTTGATACAGAGGCAGGAGCTCTATCGTCTAAGTTTTTATAGTGTGAAGAGATTGGATTTTATTCTAAATGCAATGGGAAGCCACTGAAAGATTTTAAGTAAGAGAGTAATATGATTCAATTAGTATTTTATAGGATTTTATAAGATATGAGGGAGAATGGGTGTAGGTAGACAAGAGTGGAAGAAGGGAAACAGTTAAAAGGTTATTGCAAATGATATAACCCTAATGGAGAAGAAGTTAGCAATATTAAACAAAACTATGTGTGCAGTCACCCTTTGATTAGCAATTCCACTTCTAGGATTCTGTCCCAAAAATTCACTGGCAAAAAAATATGAAATGAAGCATGTACAAGGTTACTTATTACAATAGTATTTGTAATAGCAAGACTAAAAACAACTCAGATGCTCATCAGGCCTGGTATAGCTGCAAAATGAATTACTACTATGCAGCTATAAAAAGGATTGGGGAAGATATCTCTTTACTCCCATGGAGTGATCTCCAAGATGTACTGTTATGTGAAAGAGCAATGTATGTGGACAGAATGTAGAGTATTGTACTTTTTATGTAAGGAATGAGGGAGATATGAGTGTATTTCCTTATGCTTTCAAAAAACAATGAAAGGATAAACCACAAACTTATAACTGTATTTACTTATAGGGAGAAGGAAGGAACAGAGTAGAGGGGACAGGAATGAAAGTTAAGATTTACCTGAATGTTCCTTTTTAATAGTTTAGAACCATGTAAGTGTTTTGTATAATTATGAAACAAAATTAGAACAAAAGGAAAAAACAAAGCAATCCTTAGCAATTAAAAAAAATGAGCCTAACTGTATTAAGTTCATGGCATAATCACACAAGTTTTTTTATTCTTTTTTGAGACACGGTCTTGCTCTGTTGTCCAGGCTAGAGTGCAGTGGCACAATCACAGTTCACTGCAGCCTTGACCTCCCTGGCCCAAACAATCCTCCAACCTCAGCCTTCCAAGTAGCTGAGACCACAGGCATATTGCCACCAAGCCTGGCTAATTTTTTAATTTTTGTAGAGATGAGGTCTCCCTATGTTGTTCAAGCTGTTCTCCTGGGCTCAAGCGATCCTCCTGCATTGGCCTCCCAAAGTGCTGGTATTACAGGCATGAGCCACTGTTCCCAGCCCACACAAATTTTTTTCAGTATCTATTTTAATTTCATTTAATTTTATTTTATTTTGAGACAGGGTCTGGCTCTGTTGCCCAGGCTGGAGTGCAGTGGCATGATCTCAGCTCACTGTAGCCTCTGCCTCCTGGGCTCAAACCATCCTCCCTCCTCAGCCTCCCAAGTAGCTCGGACTACAGGTGCATGCAATAATGCCCAGCTAATTTTTTGTATTTTTGGTAGAGATGGGGTTTCAGTATATTGCCCAGGCTGGTCTTTAACCCTTCCCACCTGAGCCGAGGCTCAAACAATCCTCCTGCCTTGGCCTCCCCAAATGCTAGGATTATGGACGTGAGCCACCACACTTGGCCTTTATATTTTTATTTTAGAGATGGGATCTTGCTGTGTTGCTTAGGCTGGGCTCAGACTCTTGGGCTAAAGTGATCTTCTTGCCCCAGCTTCCTGAGTAGCTGGGACTACAGGTGTGTGCCACCATGTCTGGCCTTTTTTCTTTTTTTTGATAATTTTTTTTTTTTTAGAGTTGGGGTCTTGCTGTGTTGCCCAGGCTAGTCTTGAACTCCTGGGCTCAAGTGATCCTCCCCTCTTGGCCTCCCAAAGTGCTGGGATTGCAGGCATGAGCCACTGCACCCAGCCTGGAGTATCATTAAATTTGTGTATCTTTAAATTTTTAGTATCTTTAAATTTGTGGTATTTTGGTTGTATATTCTAGCAGGCTCCATCCTAGAAAAAGAAGAGCAGCAAATAAATTTTAAATCACATTCAGTTGTCTTAATAATGTAGCTATTATTATTTTGGCCTATTTATAATATGGTAACGTGTGTAAGAATTCAGATTTTCAGTGTAGGCTGGGCATGGTGGCTCATGCCTGTAATTCCAGCACTTTGGGAGGCCGAGGTGGGTGGATCATCTGAGGTTGGAAGTTCGAGACCAGCCTGGGCAACATGGTGAAACCCTGTCTCTATAAAAATACAAAAAATTAGACAGGCATGGTGGCACATGCCTGTAGTGCCATCTACTTAGGAGGCTGGGGTGGGAGGATCACTTGAGCCTGGGAGGTGGAGATTGCAGTGAACCAAGATTGTGCCACTGCATTCCAGCCTGGGTGACATTAAAAAAAAAAAAGATTATCAGTGTAAAAGATACACAATTATAAAATCAAGTAAGTAAAAACTCTAATATTACATTTAATTGGGAATATCAGAATTAACTCTTATTTTTAAAGTGCAAAAGTTTTTAATTTTCATTAAGTCTGACCAATTTTTGTTCTTTTATTGCTTGTACTTTTGGTGTTGAATCTAATAAATCATTGATTAACCTCAGGTCCTAAAGGTTTACTTTTGTTTTCTTCTCAGGATTTTCTAATTAGAAAATTAGGTCTGTCATTTTGAGTTAAATTTTGTGTATGGTGTGAGGTAGGGGTCCAAATTCATCCTTTTGCACATGGATATTCATTTGCTTCAGCACCACTTGTTGAACAGACTTTTTTTCCTATTGAAGTGTCTTGTCACTTTTTTTCAAAAATCAGTATTTCATGGATGTTTGGGTTTATTTCTGGACTTTCTATTTCATTGATCTACTTGTCACTTCTTATGCCAGTACGACACTGTCACAATTAGTATAGCTTTGTAGTGAGTTTTGAAATCAGGAAGTGTGAGACCTTCAACTTTGTTTTTTTCCCAAGGTTATTTGGCTGCGTCTTTTGTATTTCCATAAGAATTTTAGGATCAGCTTGTCAATTGTTGCAAAAAAAAAAAAAAAACTTCCTGGGATTTTGATAATGATTGTGTTGAATTCATAGAGCAGTTTGGGGAGTGTTGCCATAATGATAGTAAATCTTCTAATCTATGAGCAGGATGTTTTTCCATTTATTTAATCTTTAAATATTTTATTATTTTAGATCTATTGAGAATGGAATTGTTTTCTTAATTTCATTTTCAAATTGTTTGTTGCTAGCATATAGAAATACAAGTGATTTTGTATATTGCTCTTGTATCCTGTGACTTTGCTGAACTTATTTTAGTAGTTTTTTTTCACTGAATTCTTTAGGATTTTCTACATAAAAAATTCGTATCATCTGTGAATAAAGACAGTTTTATTTCTTAATTTTTAATCTTTTGTTTCTTTTTCTTGCTGAATTGCCTTGGCTAGAATCTCCAGTACAATGGTGAATAGAACTGGTAAGAATATACATTTTCGTCTTGTTTTTAGTAGGAAAGCATCATGTCTTTTACAATTAAATATGATGTTGGCTGTAGGTTTTTTCATAGATGTCATTTATCAAGTTAAGAATGATCCTTTCTATTCCTAGTTTGTTGAGGGGTTTTATTATGAATAGGTGTTGCACTTTGTCAAAAATTTTTTTCTGCATCTACTGAGGTTATTCATGATTTAGTTTTCTTTTGCTAAAAAACACATAGCTTTGTTTACTGGAGAGGCCCGGAAGCAGTAAAAAGCCATTAACAATGAACATTACTAACACACAGATTATGTTCTATAAGTATTTCCCACTAAAAGGAGCTAAAACTTCTTGAGGAAGGGCTGATTTCAGGTTTGGGACAAGAAATGTATAAAAATAACCTTTCATATATCAGAAAAGCAAGATAGCTATCAAAAGTTGTGTCAAAAGGCTAGGAGCCAAAATGAAGGGGGACCCTACTTGCCAAAGGTGAGACAATTCAAATATCAAAAGGAAAAAATGTAATTGATTGAATATATAAAAATTTATTTATATCAATATTAAAGTAAAAAATAATTTATGAGCTCATACTAATACTAAACAAAATTTTAGAAATTGGTGTTACTTTTGGAGGTTGCTGCAGAATCAAGTTCTGAAAATTGGTAAAGGGGAGAAGCAAACATTTTCTACTTTCTAGTATAAATTATATTTCAAGATAATCAAATAGCTGATCAAGGTAAGTTTTTTAGATATATTTCAGCTGATAAATGCAAAGGAATGAGAAGGCATCATTTATAACTCTCAGTGAAATAATAGATGTAAGCATCAATCATTAGTATCTGCTTAAACCCTTAGGTGAAAGATTGATGTAGTATTTTATAATGGAGCTAGCTGATAACACCTGAGGCCACTACCCACTGTTAGTATCTCTAAACACGGGCTGTCTAGGTATTACGTATGTTATGACTGGGTGCTATAGAGCACCTATGAAGTATTTCTAACAGCCTCTTTTTTTTTTTTTTTTTTTTGAGACGGAGTCTTCTTCTATCGCCCAGGCTGGAGTGCAGTGGCGTGATCTTGGCTCACTGCGAGCTCTACCTCCTGGATTCACGCCATTCTCCTGCCTCAGCCTCCTGAGTAGCTGGGACTACAGGCGCCCGCCACTATGTCCGGCTAATTTTTTTTTTTTTGTATTTTTAGTAGAGACGGGGTTTCACCGTGTTAGCCAGGATGGATAACAGCCTCTTAATGTGAGTATCTTCGTAGAGAAATACGTTTAACTATATCTGTTGCAGTGCAGATACACACACCAAATAGAATAGAAACTATAGAAGAATTTCTAAAATTAAAGGGCAAAGGAACGAAATAGAAATTTGACCAAGTGAGCAAAAGAAAGGACAGGAAAAAAAGAAAACTTCAAAGTATAATAGTAAACAAATTAAGTGGTAACTAGGGGAATTTTAACATTGACTGGGTATTAGATGATATTAAGGAATGTTTATTTTATCAAGTGTGATAATGTTGTTATAGTTAGACCTTATCTGTTAAATACTCAAATGTGGGTGAAATACAGTCATGCATCACTTAACAACAGGGGTATGTTCTGAGAAATATGTCTTTAGGTGATTTCATCTTTGTATAAACATCACGGAGTGTACCTACATAAATCTAGATGGTATAGCCTACCATATACCTAGGCTATATGGGATAGCCTGTTGCTCCTAGGCTACAAACTTGTACAATGTATTACTTACTGTACTGAATACTGTAGGCAACACAATGGTAAGGATTTGTGTATCTAAACATATCTAAACATAGAAAAGGCACTGTAAAAACACAGTATTATAATCTTATGAGACCACTGTCATATATGTGGTCTGTCAATGACCAAAACGTTGTTATGAATGAAGTGCATGACTTTAAGGTGATGGCTGGGATCTGCTTTAAAATACTTCAGTGGTGATGGAGAGGAGAAGTAAGAGTGGGAGGAGACAGATAAAACAAAATTTACAAAATCTGTTAATTTTTGAAGCTGGATGGTTGGTATATGGAGGTTCATGGGTTTCTTATATTCTTTTATGTATTTGCATTTCCCAGAGTGTGAAAGATGAGAGAAAAACACTCAAGACAAAAGCTAGATTCTTTTTAAGCCTAATTTTGGAAGTGACATACCACCCCCCTTATACTTTTTAATAGACTTTATTTTTTAGAGCAGTTTTAGGTTCACAACAAAATTCAGTGGATGTTTACAGAGATTTCCCATATACCCTTTTTCTCTACAAATGCATAGCCTCACCCATTATCAACATTCCCCACCAGAGTTCCTAGCATCGCTATTAGGCACACAGACCAGACCAACCCTGGTGCATTTTGGGAGAGGATTACACAAGGATGTGAATACCAGAATGCAGGGATCACTGGGGGCCTCTTAGAGCCTGACCACACCCTCACAGAACTTACTAGAATTAACATCAGAAAAGAAAGCTGAGAGAAAAGTACTGGGATATGAGGCCCTTATGATGATACCTGGTTCTCCTGTCTTATTTCTGGACACAGGCTTTTTTTACTTTATTCTCCTGAAAGCAGACTGCTTTGATTTCCCTGAACAGCCCATGCTGTCTCACTGCCTTCCTTCTGTATATCTTACACATGCTGCTCTGCCTGGAATGTCCTTTCCACTCTTGTCCACTTAGCAAAACTATTACTCTCTTTCAAACCTTTCTCAGGCATAACTTCTTTTCTAATCATTCTTACAGTCCACATCAGGGCAGACTATTGAATCACTTCTGCTGGGCTATGTAAATAATTCAATTGTTGCATGTTTTATACTGAGATGCATTATGTAAAACATTACCTGCCTTATTACCTGAAGTTTGGTGGTTTTGTTTGTTTGTTTTAAAGAAAGGCAGACTGCCACATGCAGCAACTCACTTGGATGTGTCTGGAGTCTTGGAAGCTTGACTACCCTACGTTCTCTTACAAATGAACCTTGAGAGCTTGTTTGGAGGTTCTAGCAGGGGAGTGCAGCTACTTGTATACCCTTGACTGAAGACTGGCCTTCCTCTATTGGGGATGGCTGTCCTCTTCCACTGAGTGTGCACAGCTTCAAGAGGGAAGCACATGGAGTGGTGAGGGAGGAAGGGGACTCCTGCCTAGCTAGCCAGATCAGCCGAATCAACCCTGGCGATCAATAGAGTGACAGATGTCACAGTCAGATCGCCCTCATATCTGGTTGGCTTTTTTTGAGACAGGGTCTTGCTCTGTCAATGAGGCTGTAGTGCAGTGGTGTGATCATGCACTGGCCCAAGTAATCCTCCCACCTCAATCTCCCAAGTTTCTGGGACCAGAGGCATGTGCCAACACACCCAGCTTTTATTTATATATATATATATAATTAAAATTTATATATAACATAATTTATATATAATATATAATTTTAATATATAATTATATATAGTATATACATTTTATTTTTTATATATAAATTTTATATATATATGTAGTTTTTTGTAAAGACGGTCTCTCTTATTTGCCTAAATTGGTCTTGAATTCCTGGGTTAAAGCGGTTCTCCCGCCTTGCCCTCTCAAAGTGCTGGGGGATTTTATTAATAGGTATGAGCCACCGCTCTAGGCTGATGATATGAGTCTTAAATTCCTTTTACTCTGTCAGTTTCTCCCTCTCCACTTTCTTTCCTTGCAATTCAATTTTTGGAGAAGCGAAGTTATTTGTCTTGTAAAGTTTCGCACTTTTGAACTCTGCTCATTGAATTGCTATGAAGTTAACACATTCCTCTGTTCCTTTGTATTTCCTGTAAACTGGAAGATTTAGAGCAGCAGTTCTCAAACATTTTTGCCTTGAGATCCCTTTAAAGTCTCAAAAACTTGAGGACACAAAGAGCTTCTGTTTACATGCATTACATCTAGTGATTTACCATATTAGAAATTAAAATTGAGAAATTTTAAAAAGTGCATCAAAAATAAACCTATTTATGTGCTTTTTTTTTTTTTTTTTTTTTTGAGACTGAGTCTCACTCTGTCACCCAGGTTGGAGTGCAGTGGCATGATTTCGGCTCACTGCAGCCTCCGTGTCCCAGGTTCGAGGGATTCTTCTGCCTCAGCTTCCCAAGGAGCTAACAGGCGTGCACCACCACGCCCAGCTAATTTTTGTATATTTAGTAGAGACAGGGTTTTGCCATTTTGGCCAGGCTGGTCTCAAACTCCTGACCTCAAGTATATCTGCCCACCTTGGCCTCCCAAGGTGCTGGGATTACAGACATCAGCCACCGTGCCTGGCCCAGACTATCATTTTTAAAACAAAATTTTTTATTTCAAAAGCAAAAAAATTACATTTTTGTATGATTCTTCAATATCTGGCTATATTAGAAGGCAATTGAGTTCTTACCTGCTTCTGCATTCAATCTCTTGCAATGTTATTTTGGTTGAAGAATGTCAAGAAAATATGGCTTACACAAATATGAAATTGGAAGGGGGAGGAGGATTTTAATAGCTTTTCTGATAATTATGGATATTCTTCTTGATATTACATCAAAACTTGACAAGTGACTGCTGAAATCTAAAACCATATCAATAGACCTTTCATATTGTTCCCATTAGATCTGTTGGTCTATCTTCTGCTTTGGATACATCTTAACCTGTGCATTAATCATTTAGAAAAACTGATTCCATGAGTTATGCAGATCTTCCACATGTTGACACACTTCACTATACAATTAAAAAGGCATTCATCAATGTCATCAGCAATTTCATCATAAAAGTTTTTAAGTAGCTGTCAAGTTCATAGTCAACACAGCTTTCTCAAAATTGTAGTTTTTCTCTTGAATATGGTTGACAATAAGTACTGTCGGTTGAAATGGTAGCCTCATTTTGTTCATTTGAGAGAAAATGTCTGCTCAACACCCCAGTCTGAATGACCTTAATTTGTGTGTCCATCATTCTTTCAAAAAGTAGGTAGTTCAGCTTGCATCTTAAAACAATCTCAGAAGATTTTCTTGGGATGACCACTGTATTTTGGTTTGCAGCAGTGTTTTATGTATACTTCCCATTTTGTCATAAAATATTGAAAAAGACGTATGTCCACAGGTTGAGATTTAGTAAACTAATAATTTTTGTTGCTTCATCAAGGGCATGCTTAAGCAAATTTACAAAACTCCAGGCCAGGCACGGTGGCTCATGCCTGTAATCCCAGCACTTTGGGAGGCCAAGGTGGGCGTATCACTTGAGGTTAGGAGTTCCAGACAAGCCTGGCCAGCATGGCAAAACCTCGTCTCTATGAAAAATAAAAAAATTAGCCGGGGGTGCTAGTGGGCGCCTGTATTCCCAGCTACTTGGGAGGCTGAGGTTGGAGAATCGCCTGAACCCAGGAGGTGGAGGCTGCAGTGAGCAGAGATCTCACCACTGCACTCCAGCCTGGGTGACAGAGCGAGACTCTGTCTCAAAAACAAAAACATGTAAAAACAACAACAACAACAAAAAGTCCTGCAAGTCTATGGTGGTGAATACTATGTCTAGTTGTACAATTTGATTTATGCTTTGATTTATGCCTTGATTTATGCTAAGACACCAGCAGTATTACCCACCATAGCTTTTGCACCATTAGCACAAATGCTACTACAGTAAAAAAGGCAGAAAACTTAGTTTTACTAAGAAAATAGTTTCAGCCGGGCGCGGTGGCTCACGCCTGTAATCCCAGCACTTTGGGAGGCCAAGGCGGGCAGATCACGAGGTCAGGAGATCGAGACCATCCTGGCTAACACGGTGAAACCCCGTCTCTACTAAAAATAAAAAAAAAAAAATAGCCGGGCGTGGTGGCAGGCGCTAGTAGTCCCAGCTACTGGGGAGGCTGAGGCAGGAGAATGGCCTGAACCCGGGAGGCGGAGCTTGCAGTGAGCCGAGATCGCGCCACTGCGCTCCAGCCTAGGCGACAGAGGGAGACAATGTCTCAAAGAAAAAAAAAATAGTTTCGACTCATGGATACTTAGAAAGATATTGGGGACTTGGCTGGGTGCGGTGCAGTGGCTCACGTCTGTAATCCCAGCACTTTGGGAGGCCAAGGCAGGCGGATCACCTGAGGTCTGGAGTTTGAGACCAGCCTGAACCAACATGGCGAAACCCCGTCTCTACTAAAAATACAAAAAAATTAGCTGGGCCTGGTGGCACATGCCTGTAATCCCAGCTACTCGGGAGGCTGAGGCAGGAGAATTGCTTGAATCTGGGAGGCGGAGGTTGCGGTGAGCCGAGATCGCACCATTGCACGCAAGCCTGGGCAACAAGAGCGAAACTCCGTCTCAAAAAAAAAAAAAAAAAAAAAAGAAAGAAAGAAAGAAAGATACTGGAGACCTCAGGGGTCCACAGACCATACTTTGAGAACCACTCATACAGAGGCTTGATGAAAAAGGCTTAAAACTAAGCTTTTTGAAAGCAGGGGCTGTTCCTGTTTAGAAGTCCAAGGGTTCACTGATCTAAATTCACCCTGAAGATATGTGTCCTTTTTTCCTAGGAATTCAGGCTTAAACAGTCTTTCTAGGATAGGGGTATTAGTAGGTTACTGTTATTGGAATAATCCCAAATATTTTATGATAGTTCAGTGAATAACCATCCTTTCTTTTTTACATTTAAAATAATCTAAGTTCCTAACCTTACACAGCTAAATAATTGAAAGATCAATATTAAGGACATGTAAGACAACTTAGTTGAAGAGTTTTGTCATTTCTTGGGACCATTCTTTTCAGTCATTTCCAGCAGGGCCCTCAAAGCAATTTACAGAGCCATTTCTCACAATTGGGCAGACATACTCAGGTTTAGTGGGTCATTTTTGCCTCCTGCTGCTTCTTTCTCTCCTCTTCTGTATTTCTTTCCTTCTTGCATTTTTTCTTTGCCCATCTGTTTCCTCAGTTAACATAAAGTTTGAAAGGTTCGTCCCCTACTCCGTCACATCTTGTTCAGGAAAGACCCCTTTTACACAGTGGTCAAGAAGTATTATCTGCAGTGTGAATATCTGGAGGCAAAACATTATGGAACAAAGCTGGGAAGCAATCAAAAACAGGAATGGGGGAATGTGTATAGAGCACAAAGGATTTACAATCAGGGGCTACAGATTTAAGGTTCAGCTCCTACCATGTCATTTTAACTTTTCTAAGCTTCAGTGGACTTATTTATGAAATGAAAATGACTGCCAATCCAACCCCCATTCCAAACTTGAGTTGTGGAAAAAACTATGCACACAAATTAATAAACATTCTATTTTACAGCAACACCTTTAATACAATACATTTCAATCAATAATAAAACTGGAGTGCCTTCAGTGGAGGGGGAAAAACAAACCCCTAACAGGCTCCAGTGAAGACTGGCCAGTGCTGTTAATTCCTGGGTCTCTACTCTTGAATCAATGCCCTGTGAATTGCTCCCACTGGGGACTTCCTGACTAATGGAGAGTCTAATCCCTAGTTTTGTTCTTGCTATCAGTGATAATGCTATCATCACTCTCTTTTGCCTCAGATGTATGAAATAGTAGAGTCTTGGGAAATACATGATTTTGCCTTGAAGACTGATTGATTGTTAATGATGTACTACAGTGAGGATCTCATAAAAGTTTTTATACTTTTTACATGTTAATACCAGACTTAATTAAAATACTTAAGGTCTTTTATTATATTTAGTTTCAGGTAAACCTATAGTGGCAGTGTGGCATAGAAAGAGGAATGGACTGGGAATTGAGGAAGCTGATTTCTAATGTTGGTTCTATCATTAATTGACTATTTATTCTTAGGCAGACTTTGTGGTTTTCAGACTTGGATCAGTGTAATAAGTGGGTTTGGACTAGATGATTGTTAAAGAGTCCTTCCAGCTCAAAATTGTACGATTTTAAGTCCTACCTAGAAAATAAGTTTATAGGTTAGGTAATATAACATATAAAAATATATAATGAAAATTCCTATTAATTCTAGCTGGTAATCCTTTTATTCCTTCAAGTTGAAAGCACTTGTAACTTTACATACAGATAAAATAAATTATATAGAAACAGAAATTCCAAATTAAATAACAAAAGTACAAGGATAAAAAGCATTAGCTAAAATTTTTTTAATGGTAAATACTACCTTTATTTAAAAAAGTTATACATGCTAGAAAAAAGCATAAATGATATATGTAAACAATTGTTTACTCAATACTTTTTTTCCTTGAAAAAGGTGCAAATGATCTTTAAATGTAAACACAAAGTTGCCAAACATTTTTGTAGTTGGGGAAAGGGAGAAGGAGGTTATTCCTTTTAAATGCAGTTAGTCTTATTCAAAGATTTTTCTTGCAAAATATATTGAAAAAAATTTGTCTATGAATACAATGAGGAAAAAAACCTTTAACCATTGAAATTATTTTTTTCCTTAAAAATTTTTAACTTTTTACCAGAAAGTGCAATTTGAGAGAAGTAGTAACAATGACCTTATAGAATGAAGATAATGATACATTATTTGTATAAAAGAACCAAGATATTAATAAAATGCCTCAATTGATTTTACACTCTTTAATGTGTGCTATTACATTAACTGAATAATTCATTCCCTTGGAGGCTGTTATTAAAGGTAAGCCTCAGCTTAACCAGGCCTGAGCATCAAGAATAAATTGCATAACAGAATTCACTGCTGGGAGAAGACATTTCTCCCTGCTGGTCCTTGGTAGCAATAAGGAAACAGGAAGGACAGTTGCTTTAGTCAGTAACATTTTTGAGCAAAAACTGTTGCAGAGCTGCATGTGATTCTCTTGGATTCTCAAGACAGCATATGAGACTTATATATTGTTTTTATAAGAGGCACTGAGCAGAGCTCTAGATCTAGCAGAAACTCTATGAGAATATTATGAAAAAAAGACTAAATAAACAAGTTCATATAGAAAGAAACAAGACATAAAATTACACTGATGAAAACTGTAGTGTCTGAGTCCTGGTTTTTATTGATTTAGTATCCCTTCTGAATTGTACTATTTAAAATGAGATGTTGCCTTTTCTTGTTTTTTTTTTTTTTTAAGATTTTCAAGTCTTCTGGTGGTTAGTGCGAGAATAATGGCTAGCTAATACATTTCGCATACCTACCTTTATTCCTGGTAATCCTTGTTAGTGGAATCATGTGGATGGAGTGTCTAGAAATAATAGCCAAATCATATATAGCCCTTCTGCCCTTATTAAATAGTATTTTCAAACCTAAATGAATACCTTACAAACAAAGTAAGTTTTGCTGCTTGGAATTTTTTCTTCTTTTCTTTTTTTGTGGGAGGAAGGATAAGTTCAAAACGAAAACAACAAAAAACCATGATAAATTAAAACCAAAAATAAATATTCTTCTGCACAGAGTTGAAAATTATTGTGCATCTTGCAGGTGAAGTACTTTCATTGGATTGTATTTCCACTTGTTGAGGCACCGGCAAATAATAAAATTTGTTCTAATGTTTTCTCAAGCTGTACAAAGCTCCAAGGTCAAAGCTCCCCAGAATACAGAGGAATATATACAAGACTGTCTTCTCTGTGTTCACCAAATATGGGATTCACAATGTGTCATTTTAATAACTCCTACGCCACCCCCTAGCCGACGGTAATTCATCCCGCCATATAACCTGCAAAGAAAGAAACATAATCATATTTTCTAACTGGAAAATATGTTACAACTAAGATGTTATTAACTACGACTAAGATGTTATTAACACGTTTCTATGTTTTATATTACAACTAATATTTTCAGCTTCACACTAATATTGTCTTCATTCTAAAGATTAGAAGCTGCAATTGAGCACTGTTGAGTAGCAGGACTGTTTCAGAGATTGACTGACATGCTCTCACTCATAGGAGGCTGTGTGAAGAATAAGAGAGCATCATATTCACGTTTGGCATCAGAACTTTACAACTGTATACCTCACTGACTTCTAACGGTTACACAGAATTATATATTCTACATTTTCAAAATTTTGCCCCTGGCTATATTATTGTCCCAGCTATGTTTTCCCTTTGCCTAAAATTCTTCAATTATTTATTTTTATCCCTTTGTCTTATATGTACTCTGTAAGCCTCTTCAAGTCCTTTATAGAACAAAACCAGATTTGAGTAAAGTCAGCATCTAGTTTGTGACAAGATCATCTTCAAAATTAAGGACTTTCCATGGAGAAGAATACTAGACCCTTATCAGCTATGAGGTAGAGTTGGTTTTTAAGTCTTGGATATGTAACTGCAAATATTTAGTTATTAATCTTTCAACAGATGATCCTCAAGAATTTCATGACTATTACTTTGTCATCTATTACTAATTCTATTTAGTGACAGTTACTAAGAAACAAGTCCTCAGATAAGATTATAGTGATTAAGTGACAGTAAATTTGGCTGTCTTCAGAAATTATGCTTAATCAAAATTCCTAGTAAAAATAGAAAGCTGTATATGGAAGAAAATATCCTGCCAGTGAGAGGCCCAAAGCTGCCATTACCTATCCTTTACCGTATTTAGGTTTTGCTAAAATGCTACCTTTCCAATGAGGCCTTCCCTGAACACCTTTAAAAACAGATTCCCCTCCCTGTACTCCCTAGCCCCCTCCCCTGCTTTGATATTTGCCACAGCACTTCCATCTACTGGTATGGTACTGTTTGTCTCCCTCAATACAATTGGTTAGCTCCAGCAGGGCAAGGAACTTTTTTTGTTGTTTTGTTTTGTTTTGAGACGGAGTCTTGCTCTTCCACCCAGGCTAGAGTGCAGTGGTGTGATCTCGGCTCACTGCAACCTCCACCTTCTGGGTTCAAGAGATTCTCATGCCTCAGCCTCCCTAGTAGCTGGGATTACAGGCGTGCGCTTGGCAGGAATTTTTGTTGTTGTTGTTCGGTTTTGTATCCCCAGGGCTCGGAGCACTTAGTAAATCTTTTTTTTTTTTTTTTGAGACGGAGTCTTGCTCTGTCACCCAGGCTGCAGTGCAATGGCCCAATCTCTGCTCACTGCAACCTCTGCCCCCCAGGTTCAAGTGATTCTCCTGCCTCAGCCTCCCAAGGAGCTGGGATTACAGGTGCCCACCCCGATGCCTGGCTAGTTTTTGTATTTTTAGTAGAGACGAGGTTTCATCATGTTGGCCAGGCTGGTCTCAAACTCCTGACCTCAGGTGATCCGCCCACCTTGGTCTCCCAAAGTGCTGAGATTACAGGCATGAGCCACCGTGCCTGGCCATCAATAAATCTTTACTTAATGAACAGGACTGTAAAAATGTGATGTAGGAGCAAAACGTACACGCTGTTATTAGCTGACTTTAGTTTTGTGACCACTGAGTCATATGGAGCTGTGAGACATATGTAGGATCCAAAGCATGTCACTTAAATCTCTGTGAGAGTTGTGGCTTTCCTAGAGATAGACTATTAGAATACAGTAAGAAAGGACTACAAGACTGCCTCTTTTAGAATAGTAACAATAAAACAGAGCTCAGCTTATCCTTCATGGTCATAAGAAAAATTTCCCAGAATGTCTGCTGCCTCAGCTCACATGTCCAGCCTGATATTTCTGGTTGATGTGCAACCTTAACCACTGAGATGGTAACCCTAAACTTGCTTAGGCAAGTAAGCCCATTTTATTGAGAAGGAAACCCCAAATTGCTTGGAAGGCAAAACTGTTTTCTTAGAAGACTAGTATTTAGAATTAAGTACAGATATGCCATACATCAAACCCATAGTATTGTTATTTTTAAAGTTTGAGAATAAACTATGTGTTTCGCATTTTAAGTTCTTGTAGTGTTTAAGAGAATTTGGCTTTTTAGGGCATCTATAAGATTACTCTTGTGATTCAAGTATAAAATATGATTGAGTAAAGATTTAGACTTAATTATTTTAAGTTTAAAGGTTTAAGAGAATTTTGCTAAGTTTGTAAAGGTTCTTGAATATTTAAAATAAATGCAAAAGTCACCTAATTTATGTGAAATTATAAAAACTACTTAACTACTTAAGAAAGCTTTATTAGACAATTGAGGATTTAAAAGCAAAGTAAAATTAAACCTAGAAATGAAGTTTAAGTTAAGCTCTCTTAAATAAGATGTAGCCTCCTCCCTAAAAGTTAAAATGGCTTTAAAAATGAAATATTATTTTTCAAATATTAATTTTTCAAAAGTAATTGCAATTTGTTTTTCCTAGGCATAGGTTTCCCACAAGAACACCAAAAAATGGCATGGACAGATTTGGAGCCAAAGACCTAGGTTCTAATTCTAACTCTGTCACTAACTCACTTAGGCAGGTCATTTTATTTCTCGGTGCTTTTGTTTCCTCAGCTGAACATGATGGGGCTAGGAAGATTTTTTTTCCCTATTTTACCCATCTCTAATTATAAAACTGGACAGTTACTGAAAAGGAGAATTTTGTAATATATCAGCCACTTTAGAGCAATCAAGTCAAAATGAGCCATAAATATGTGTAACCTCAGCCCTCTTCAAAGTACTCCAATGTACTGACCATCCCAGTTCTGATGGTCATAGGCTATCTCAAGCCCATGATTTCCAAATCAGTAGTGAGGTGATTTGCTACACAGCTTAAAAGTTACCTCCATGTATTGGCATCAGGATCAAAAACTTCTATGGTCTTCAAGTATGTTGTGCCATCAAAACCTCCTACTGCCATGAGCTGTCCATTGACCACTGCCAGGCCAACCTACAAAACCAAAATACAGTAAGCTGCTGAAGAAACTAGACAATCGTAAGGAAATTATAGACTGGTTTCTAGATAAATCTATTTACAAAAGATAATTCTTTATGGCCTTACATTCTGGTTTACTGAAACACAGGGAAAATGTAACAACAAAAGTCTATCAAATTATGGGAACTATAAAATTATATATTCAATTAGAATATTCACACAGAATCCAAAACATGTATTTCTTAAATTTTAGAAAAACTGTTCACTAGGAGTGAGCAAACAACCTCCAAACTGCTCTCACTTCCTCTGGTATTTGCCTGCTCTAATCTTTCTAATTGCTAGTAAAATTCTCTTTTAAAAATACAAATCTAGGCCAGGCATGGTACCTCATGCCTGTAATCCCAGCACTTTGGGAAGGCCCAGGTGGGAGCATCACTTGAAGCCTGGAGTTCAAGACCAGCTTGGGCAACACAGTGAGACCCCTATCTCTACAAAAATAAAGTAAAACAGAAAAATATAAATCTAATCATATTGTCACTTTCCTCTAAAAACTTTCTCACTTTGGGAGGCTGAGGTCGGTGGATCGCTTGAGCCCAGGAGTTCGAGACAGGCCTGGGCAACACAGTGAGACCCTGTCTTTACAAAAAATACAAAAATTAGCTGGGTGTGGTGGGGCATACCTGTAGTCCCGGCTACTTGGAAGGCTGAGGCAGGAGGACTGCTTGAGCCTGAAAGGTCGAGGTTGCAGTGAGCTGAGATTGTGCCACTGCACTCCAGCCTGGGCAGCAGAGTGGGACCCTCTCAAAAAAATCTCCTAAAACCAAAACAACTTTCTAAGCCTCCCTACTATTTAAGGGTAAGTTTAAAGTCCTTATTATGTTACTCAGGCCCTCCAGAAATCTATCTTAGCCCACTATTTAAGCCTCACCTCTTATAGTTTCCCTTTACTCCTAACTAATGAATCCTATTGCTGCAGTAAAACTGGATTAACTGCTAGTCCCTGAAGATAACATACATTTTTCACACCTCCACACTTTTGCACATGTTCCCTGGCTGGTGTTTTCTTCTCCCCTCCCCTCCCCCACCTCCCTCCCTCCTCCCTCCTCTCTCTCTCTCTCTCCCTCTCCCTCTTTCCCTCTCTCTCTCTCACTCACAGGGTCTCGCTCTGTCACTCAGGCTGCAGTGCAGTGGCAGGATCACAGATCACCATAGTGAAACCCCATCTCTACTAAAAATACAAAAAAACAGCTGGGCATGGTGGCACGCACCTGTAGTCCTAGCTACTCGGGAGGCTGAGGCAGGAGAATCACTTGAGCCCGGGAGGTGGAGGTTGCAGTGAGCCAAGATCGCACACTGCACTCCAGCCTAGATGACAGAGCAAGACTCCATCTCAAAAACAAAATAAAACAAAAAAACAGTTCACCGTAGCTTCCACCTCCTAGGTTCAAGTGATCCTCCCACCTCAGCTTCTTAAGTTGCTGGGATTACAGGGATGCACCACTACATCTGGCTAATTTTTAAATTTTTTGTATAGATGGGGTCTCACATGTTGCCCACGCGGGTCTCAAATTCCTGGGCTCAAGTAATCCTGTCTCTGCCTTTCAAAGTGCTGGGATTACAGTAGCCGCACCTGGCCCTGGCTACTGTTTTCTGTCTGTCTTTTAGAAAAGCTTATTCTTCCTTCATGAGCTAGCTTACATGTGACTGTCTTTGGTAGTCTCTTCACTGCCCCAACTCATTCTTACTTCCCCAAAGCAGTAAGCGCATTCTCCTATGTTCTTCTATAAAATATATAACACTACTGTAGGGTTTATTTATTATAGTTAGCTGTAAACATTTCAATTTCCTTCACTAAATTGGGAGCTACTTAAGGAGAGGAATCATGCCATACTCATTTTTGCTTTCCCAACACACAGCGAACACTTAACAGGAATGTGACTAAGATGCTGTTAGTTGTCAGTAATAAAAAGCCACAGATATGTGAAGGCTTTGACTTGCTGACACCTTCCAGTGGTGTTCCTTGATTTACGCAAACCAGAATTCACTCTCTTTTATCCTCAGATTGTGGAGTGCTTAGCTACTGCTTGCTTCTCCTTCCTGTTGTGGATGTCTCGATGAACTCCTGACATGATCAGTGGTTAATGGGTTATATTTTGCTCTCAGCAAACATCCCAAGATGGATAAATTCTATACTTCGCCCAGAAGTCTCTTGAGTCACAGGCCATCCATGGTCTAGAACATGTTCCAGGGCAGTCTGATCTGGTCTATACTATAGATAGGATAGACTCAAACTAGTTTGTGGGGACTAGGGGTGGAGCCAGATGTATTTTTGCCTAAACATTTGTATTAGTATGCCAACTACTTAAGACTATTAGCTAGAAACATTAAGTTGCAATATATAGATCTAATATTAATTTAGATAAGGTAGTAGATAATTTGGGGAGATTGTTTCAGAAAAGCAATGGATACAGGACAAATCCTAAAAGCCAGGTGCAGTGGCTTATGTCTATAATCCCAGCACTTTGGGAGGCTGAGGGGGGTGGATCACCTGAGGTCAGGAGTTTGAGACCAGCCTGGCCAACATGGCAAAACCCCATCTCTACTAAAAATACAAAAGTTAGCTGGACATGGTGGCACGCGCCTGTACTCCCAGCTACTCGGGAGGCTGAAGCAGGAGAATTGCTTGAACCTGGGAGGTGAAAGTTGCAGTGAGCTGAGATTGCGCCACTGCACTCCAGTTTGGGTGACAGAGTGAGACTCCTTCTCAAAAAAAAAAAAAAAAAAAGGAGAAATCCTAAAAAATTATTCTCTAATTAAAGATATGACGACATAAAATTTTTCAACTACATGAGATAAAAATAATCAAAAGAAATTCATTATTTTCTAGTGTCAAATTAGCAGGGCTTGATTTACCTAAAAGCATCCTGAATGACCAGTGGGTCAATGAAGAAATTAAAAGTTTCTTGAAACAAATGAAAATGGAAAAACAACATACCAAAACCTATAAAGTGGTTTTGGACATAAAGTGAAAGTAAGAGGAAAGTTTATAGCAATAAGAGCCTACATCAAAAAAGTACAAAAACTTCAAATAACATAACAATGCATCTTAAAGAACTAGAAAAGAACAAACCAAATCCAAAATGAGAAGAAACAATAAAGATCAGAGCAGAAATTAATGAAATTTAAGTGAAAAAAACACAAAAGATCAATTAAATGAAAAGTTGACTTTTGAAAGATAAACAAAATCAACAAACCTTTAGGCAGACTAAGAAAAAAGAAGGCCCAAATAAATAAAATCAGAGATGAAAAAGGAGACATTACAACTGATACCGTAGACATTCAAAGGATAATTAGAGCCTATTATGAACAAATATATGCCAATACATTAGAAAATCTAGAAGAAACAGATAAATTCCTAGACACATACAACCTACCAAGATTGAACCATGAAGAAATCTAAAACTTGAACGGACCAATAGCAAGTAATAAGGCTAAGTGTGGTGGCTCATGCCTGTAATCTCAGCACTTTGGGAGGCTGAGGCGAATAGATCACTTGAGCCCAGGAGTTTGAGACCAGGATGGGCAACATGGCAAAACCCCAACTCTACCAAAAAAAAAAAAAAAAAAAAGAAAAAATTAGCTGGGCATGATGGTGTGCACATGTAGTCCCAGCTAATGGGGAGACTGAGGTGGAAGGAAGGCTTGAGCCTGGGAGGTGGAGGATGCAATGAGCCGACATTGTATCATTGCACTCCAACCTTGGTGACAGAGCCAGACCCTGTCTCAAAACAAAACAAAAAAGTAATGAGATCAAAGCTGTAATAAAAAATCTCCCAGTGGAATTGAACAATGACATCACTTAGACACAGGGCGGGGAACACACACCAGGGCCTGTCGGGGGGTGGGGGGCTGAGGGAGTGATAGCGTTAGGAGAAATACCTAATGTAAATGACGAGTTGATGGGTGCAGCAAACCAACATGGCACATGTAGACCTATGTATCAAACCTGCACGTTGTGCACATGTACCCTAGAACTTAAAGTATAATAAAAAAAAGAAAAAAAAAATCTTCCGGCAAAGAAAAGCCCAGGACCCAATGGCCTCACTGCTGAATCTTATCAAATATTTAAAGAAGAATTAATACTAATCCTATCAAACTACTCCAAACATAGAGGAAGAGGTAACACTTCCAAACTCACTTTAGGAGGCTAGTATTACCCTGATACCAAAACCAGACAAAGACACATCAAAAAAAGAAAGCTACAGTCCAATATCCTCAATGAACAATGATGCAAAAATCTTCAACAAAATCCCAGCAAACTGAATTCAATGACACATTAGAAAGATAATTCATCATGACCAGGTAGAAATTATCCCAGGGATGCAAGAATGGTTCAACATATGCAAATCAATCAGTGTGGTACATCATATCAACAGAATGAAGGACAAAAACCAAATAATCATTTCAATTGATGCTGAAAAAGCATTTGATAAAAGTAAGCATCCCTTCATGATAAAAACCCTTGAAAAACTGGGTACAGAGGGAACATACCTCAACACAATAAAAGCCATATATGACAGACCCACAGATAGCATCATTTAGAATGGGGAAAAACTGAAAGCCTTTCCTCTAAGATCTGGAACAAGACAGGGATGCGCACTTTCACCACTGTTATTCAGTATAGTACTGGAAGTCCTAAGTAGAGCAATGGGACCAAAGAAAGAAATAAAGGGCATCCAAATTGGAAAGGAAGAAGTCAAATTATCCTTCTTTGCATACAGTATGATTTTGTATTTGGAAAAACCTAAAGACTCCACCAAAAAGCTATTAGAACAGATAAACAAATTCAGCAGAGCTGCAGGATACACAATCAAGATATAAAAATCAGTAGCATTTCTATATGCCAACAGCAAACAATCTGAAAAAGAAATCAAGAAAGTAATCCTATTTACAACAGCTATAAATAAAATACCTACGAATAAACTCAACCAAAGAAGTGAAAAATACAATGAAAACTAGAAAACATTGATGCAAGAAATTGAAGAGGACACACAAAAATGAAAAGACATTCCATGTTCATGGATTGGAAGAATCAATATTGTTAAAATGTCCATGCTATCCAAAACAATCTACAGATTCAATGCAATCCCTACCAAAATACCAATGACAGTCTTCACAGAAATAGAAAAAATAATCCTAAAATTGATATGCAACCACAAAGACCCAGAATAGCCAAAGCTATCTTGAGCAACAAGACCAAAACTGGAGGAATCACATTATCTGACTTCAAATTATACTAAAGAGCTACAGTAACCAAAACGGTATGAGACTAGAATAAAAACAGACACAAAGACCAATGGAACAGAATGGAGAACCCAGAAATAAACCTATACATCTACAGCGAACTGTTTTTTTGACAAAGGTGCTAGGAACGTATATTGGGGAAAGGACAATCTCTTCAATTAATAGTGCTGGGAAAACTAGGTAACTATATGCAGAATGAAACTAGACCCCATTTTTTGCCATATACAAAAATCAAATTAAAATGAATTAAAGACTTAAATCTAAGGCCTCAAACAATGAAACTGCTAAAAGAAAACACTGTGGAAACTCTCCAGGACATTGGTCTGGGCAAAGATTTTTTTCAGTAATACTCCATAAGCACAGGCAACCAAAGAAAAAATAGACAAATGGGATCACATTAAGTCAAAAAGCTTCTGCACAGCAAAGGAAACAACCAACAAAGTGAAGAGACAACCCACAGAATGGGAGAAAACTACTCTTCTGACAAGGGATTAATAACTAGAATATATAAGGGCTCAAACAACTCAATAGAAAAAAACTAATAATCCAATTAAAAAGTGGGCAAAAGATCTGAATAGACCTTTCTCCAAAGAAGACATAAAAATAGCAAACAGGTATATGAAAAGGTGCTCAACATCTGATCATTAGAGAAATGGAAATGAAAATTACAATGAGATGTCATCTCACCCCAGTTAAAATGGCTTTTATCCAAAAGTCAGGCCATAACGATTGCTGATAAGGATGCAGAGAAAAGGGAACCCTCCTACACTGCTGGTGGGAATGTAAATTAGTACAACAGTTTGGAGGTTCCTCAAAAAACTAAAAATAGAAATATCATATGATCCAGCAATCTTACTGCTAGGTATATACCCCAAAGAAAGGAAACCAGTATAATGAAGAGATATCTGCACTCCCATGTTTATTGCAGCACTATTAATAGCCAAGATTTGGAAGCAACCTAAGTGTCCATAACCACTTACTCCACTACGGCGTGATGTCATGGCCACCACTGGAGACCACTGGTTGGTTCTGGGGTTGTATCTCTCAGCACTGCTCAGCTCTGTAGTGTCATCTCTACCTCCTACAGCATAGATCATGTCCTGATATACTGCACAGCCTAGGTGTTTCCTCCGGGTCCCCATAGGGGCTATAGTGTGCCATCTGTTTTCCTGAGGATTGTAACGTTCCACTGTAGGGAAAAGAAAAACCAGTAAGTGAGCATTCAACCATTTCCTCTCACCTCCAGTTTTCTTTATAGCCACTGATACTTTGTGATAACACATATTTTCAACACATGATCTGATTTTTGCTTCTGAGAAGGATTTGTATACCTCTGGACAATACTACATATACTCTCATCAGGGACTGGTTTCTTCTAGGTATGGTACAGTGGAAAGGGCACGTGTTGGGATCCAGATACTCTGGTTCTAGTTTTATCTAAATGACTAATTAGCTACATGACTCTCAGCCTCACTCTCCTTATCGTTAAATGGGGAGCCTGACTACATGATCAATAAGCACCATTCAGTACTAACAATTTATCATCATAATCAGACAACTTCTGTACTCCTGTATTCCCTCCCCTATAGCACAGTGCATTTTAAGCTTCTGAAGAGAAGACAAGACGTGACGAATCTGGTGTGACTGTCACATTGACAATATCCTTAGGCAAAAATACCCATACTATCTAAATAGAAAGGAATAACAAACCAGGCCAGGTGCAGTGGCTCACGCTTATAATTCCAGCACTTTAGGAGGCTGAGGTGGGCAGATCACTGGAGCTCAGGAGTTTGAGACCAACCTGGGCAACACAGCGAAACCCCATCTCTACTAAAAATACAAAAATCAGCCAGGTGTGGTGGCATACACCTATACTCCCAGCTACTCGGGAGGCTGAGGTGAGAGGATTGCTTGAGTCCGGGAGGTAGAGGTTGCAGTGAGCCAAGATTGTGGCACTGGACTCCAGCCTGGGTGACAGAGCGAGACCCTGTCATAAAAACACAAACAAAAACAAAACCCAAATAAACGAATTTGTAGTTCTAAGTTTTTATTTATTCTTGGATTAGAGTACGTTGTGGTTTTTTTTGAGGAGAAGTTGTGATGGAGGAAAAGGAACTAATTATATAAGAAAGTAGTTTTTAAAATTCATTATAAATTTCCAGCAGCTTGGAAAGCAGGGGAAGAAATAAATATTTGGGGAACGTACTTAGAATATGACTACAGTGGGAGCTGAGGAAGAGCTGAGAGCTGCACTCTGCTGGAGGGAAAAATCAGGCATTTTCCTAGTAAATTATAGGATAACCTGGAGTTTCT
Organism: Pan paniscus; assembly: GCF_029289425.2. Lineage (NCBI taxonomy): Eukaryota > Metazoa > Chordata > Mammalia > Primates > Hominidae > Pan > Pan paniscus. The sequence continues at coordinate 75,951,561 of NC_073249.2, forward strand.
ACACGTTTTGTAGGAGGACTCTCCAGGAAAATGTTCTGCTTTTGGGGAACCTGATTGCCTTTGGGAGGGACTAACCTGTGTTGAGAGGAGATGTCCCGTCAGAGCCACCTACAGCATATAAGAACCCTCCTAACACAGCCACAGCCACACCTAGTCTTCTGGTACTCATAGAAGCTACCCGAGTCCACTTGTTCTCCTTCGGATCATACCTGCAGTGAGGGAAACCAGACTGTATGCTTGTTCTTATTAAGTGAAGCCTTTTTCATAAGATCTGAAATCACACTAACGATATATTGAGTACACGGACTTGCTATAGTCAAATGTGCAATGAAAATCTAACATTTTACTTAGTCATTAGAAAAACGTCTTAGAATTTATATCTGTGCCAGCTATTAAGCTATTTTCTACACTCATACTTGGAAAATGTCCCAAGGAAAGAAAACAACCTATGACCTCAGCTCACATAACACAGGCTCTTTCTCTTTTTTTTTTTGAGACGGAGTCTTGGTCTGTCGCCCAGGCTGGAGTGCAAGTGGCGTGATCTCAGCTCACTGCAAGCTCCGCCTCCTGGGTTCACGCCATTCTCCTGCCTCAGCCTCCTGAGCAGCTGGGACTACAGGTGCCTGCCACCACGCCTGGCTAATTTTTTGTATTTTTAGTAGAGATGGGGTTTTGCCGTGTTAGCCAGGAGGGTCTCGATCTCCTGACCTCGTGATCTGCCGGCCTTGGCCTCCCAAAGTGCTGGGATTACAGGCGTGAGTGACCGTGCCCGGCTGGCAACACAGGCTCTTTCTTCAATGGAATTTTAGTTCATTTGGTCATTACTTTGAAATGCCTCTGATGTATTTTAAAATATGATTTTTGTAATTTGTCTTTTTTTCCTAGTCGTTGTAGTGGGGGTGATGGCTGTTACTCTCTACTACATCCTATTAGAAAGTAGAAGTCTTTTGCATAGTTCTTTGAGACAACCTTTTTATTATAAAACTCAAATACAGAAAGTGCCATCCCTAGACACTTCAATCTTAACATTACATTTAAAAAAAATTTAATTAATATTTATTTATTTAATTAATATTTATTTATTTAAAAATAGGGGTCTTGCTGTGTTAACCAGGCTAGTCTCAAACTCCTGGCCTCAAGCAATCCTCTCACCTTGGCCCCCCAAAGTGCTGGGATTACAGGTGAGCCACTGTGTCTGGCTGAGACTTAAAAAAAAGGATTAAAAAAAAAAGGCTGTGTGTGGTGGCTCATGCCTGTAATCCCAGCACTCTGGAACGCTGAGGCTGGAGGACTGCTTGAGGCCACAAGTTCGAGTTCAAGACCAGCCTCGTCAACACAGAGAGACCTTATCTCTATTAAAAAATTGGAAAAAAAAATTAGCCAGGTATAGCGGCATTCATCTGCAGTCCCAGCTACTTGGGAGGATGAGGCAGGGATTGCTTGAGACAGTTGTGAGCTATTATTGCACCACTGCACTCCAGCCTGGGCGACAGAGTGAGACCCTGTCTCTAAAAAAATTAGATTAAATTAAAAAGTCTCTTATTGTCTACAGGTTTTCTCTCCATTCCTTTTCTTCCCTGCAATTCATCTGTTTTAGAACCCAGAGTGTATGACAATTTTCCCCATAATATGGATTTGGTTGACTGTACGTTCATAGTGCAGTCCAATCTGTTGCTCTGTCCTTTTTATGTTGGGCAAATTGGTAGTTGGATCCAGAAATTTGATCAGACCATGTTTGGTTCCTTTAATAAGACTAAAGAAGGTGGTATGTTAGCAGCTGTTTATCAATGTCTAGATACACTAATTTACTGAGTGTTGCAAAATGATAATCACTTATTTTCTTTTATTGGGATAATTTTATAAAGAAACAATCCTTTTATTTGGTTAATCAATATAATAATACGGTTTGGTTAATCAATATAATAATATTATTAACTATTTGGTTAATCAATATAATAATATGGTTCTTATAAGAAAAGCAGGATATATGTTCACTTCATTTTATTTATGTTTTGAGATAATAAATTTGTTCCATATGATCTTCCAAAGGCAAGCAATTAGTCTTAAAAAGTTTATCATTAAGAACTCATATATTTAAGTGTATTTATTGGATTTCAATCTATTGCAATTATCCCTTTTAAAGCTGAAATTATGTTATCTTTGGTCAGTGGGAACATCTTCAAGTTGGCTCCTGAGTCTTTTTGACTCTTAGCGGTCTTTGACAGCTTGCTTGCTATTTGGTATGACAAAAGAGTACAGACTCATCTGCACATTTCCTGTTCTAAACCTGGAATCAGACATTTTCCAATAAGCTCTGGTTTCTTTAAGTGGGAAATAAAATTTCAAGATACAATCTGGGAGTAGAGATGTTCACTGACACTTTATTTCGAGGCTTTCTCAGTTGACAAGCTAGAATATATAGAAATTTTTTCAAAAGAGGAATTTAGTTCAAATTCATACTCAGGACTACAAGATACTTTATTTAACTTCTATTTTGCAACCTTTTCTTCTTCTACCTCCACACTCTGGTTTTCAAGGACAAAGGAGAGAGCAGAATTAGAATAATGCATACTCATGTCCTTTATTCTACATTTATACACATAACAGAATAGCAATATTATCACTCCAATATCCCTGAGAACAATTAAAATTCATTTTTGCATACCTCTTCTTTGTACTACATTTACATGGATTGAGTACATAGCTAGAGCATGCTACACTCTCTCCCTTTTATTTTTATTTTTAGAGACAGGGTCAGTCTGTCACCCAGGGTGGGGTAGAGTGGTGCAATCATAGCTCATTATAATCTTGAACTCCTGGGCTCAAGCAATCTCCTGTCTTAGCCTTCTGAGTCGCTGAGAATACAGGTGTGCACCACCATGCCTGGCTAATTAAAAAATATACATATATACATTTTTAACATATAGGGTCTTACTATGTTGCCTAGGCTGGTCTCAAACTCCTGGCCTCAAGTCGTACTTCTACCTTGGGTTCCCAAAGTGCTGGGATTATAGGTCAGAGCTACCACACCCAGCCCTCCCCCTTTTAATCTTCATTTAGTCATAGTTCTACAGTTAACTGTATGTATGTATGTATTTATTTTTAAGAGACACGGTCTTGCTCTGTCACTCAGGCTAAAGTGCAGTGGTATGATCATAGCTCACTGCAGCCTTGAACTCCTAGTCTCAAGCGATCCTCCCACCTTGGCTTACCAAAGTGCTGGGATTACAGGTGTGAACCACATGGTCTAGCCCTTCTGTCAATGTCTTTCTAGTAATTTTGTCTGAAGTTTGTTCTCCTAGAGGGCTCAAGGGAACAAGATTCCCTAATTTCTTACATGTTGTTAATAGTTGTCTGTGCCCTTTGTACTTCAAAGTCAGTTTCTCAAGGTATAAAATCCTTGGCTCACGTTTTTCTTGAATATCTAAAACATGCAATTCTATTTTCTTCTGGCATGAACTACTACTTTTAAAAAGCCAGATGATAATCTAAGTTTCTTTTCCTTACAAGTAACATGTACTTTTTTGTAGATGTCTAAGGATTTTTTTCTTTTTCTTCAAGGTACAGTCATGTTATTAGCATATGTCTTGGTGTTCTGGGTCAGTATTCGAAGGATATAGCGTATTCTTTCAAAAAAGTTTCTTTTTTTAATTATAGGAAAGTAACTTTGGATTATAGTTCTTAGTATTCATTCTGTTTCCTCCCTTTGGTTTTCTTCTTTAAGGACTGCTATCACCTGTATAATAGATTTTTACCTATTATCAATATTTGTTACTATCTCTCAAATGGTATCTCTTGTTTTTTTTTTCCTCTCTCTCTTTTTTTTTTTTTTTTTGAGAGAGAGTTTTGCTCTTGATGCCCAGGGTGGAGCTCAATGGTGCGACCTCGGCTCACTGCAACCTTCACCTCTCGGGTTCAAGTCTCCCAAGTAGCTGGGATTACAGGTGCCTGCCACCACATCCGGCTAATTTTGTATTTTTAGTAGAGATGGGGTTTCACCATGTTAGTCAGGCTGGTTTTGAACTCCTGACCTCAGATGCTCCACCCGCCTCGGCCTCCAGAAGTGCTGGGATTACAGGTGTGAGCCACTGTGCCCGGCCTTCATTTCTTTTTGACCTTAAAATATTTCCTCTTTTCGCCTTCTATTTGTCTTATGGCATTATCTGTTTTGCTTATTATCCTTTAATCTTCATTCTGAAATGATTTTTCCTTTCATTTCTAATACATTTCTGAGTTCTGTCACTTCATTTCTGAATTTTTCTACTTCTGATTTATGTAGTTTCATATCTGTTATCATTTTCTTAATGTCTTTTATCACATTTTGAAACAGTTAAGGTTTTGATCTGTAGGTGTGTCTTTCTAGCGTGCTTTTATTGTCTGTAGAGATGTTATTCTGCTGCTTATTCTCTCTTCTTATATTAACTTTGTATGGAATCTAATCTCAATACTTTGCTATTTCATTTTTACATGAAATGAGTTTTCCTGAACTTTTAGACATAGGAGTGAGTGGTTTGTGACAGTTTTTCTAACTTTGTGGAGCTCCTTCTTTTTTTTTATGTAGTATTAAAAAACATAGTGCCTTGCCTTCAGAGATGATTACTTAAATTTTTTTGTATTTTTAATTTTTGGGCATATATTTATGGGGTATGTGAGATGTTTTGATATAGGCATGCAATGTGAAATAATCACATCATAAAGAATGGGGTATCCTTAAATTTTTTTTTTTTTTTTTTTTGAGACAGGGTCTCACACTATTACCCTGGCTAGAGTGCAGTGGAGCAATCATGGCTCACTGCAGCCTTGACCTCCCAGCAATCCTCTCACCTCAGCCTCCTGAGTAACTGGGACCACAGGTGTATGCCACCAAGCCTGGCTAATTTTTTTATTTTTTGGAGAGACAACGTCTCGCTATGTTGCCCAGGCTGGTTTGAAATCCTGGGCTCAAGCAATCCTCCCACCTAGGCCTCCCAAAGTGTTGGGATTATGGGTGTGAGCCACAGCGCCTAGTCCAGAGATTTATTGACTTTATTCACTGCCTTACTTTTGTCTTGGCTTTCTCTTTTCAAGGAAAACAAGGGCATCTGTTGCCCTCGTCCTGCTTAATTTTGATTCTCCTCAGTGTAGGGTCCTGACCTGGAAGATTATCCTGGCTGGTCAGTTTTGAGAGTTCCCAGGGACTAGATGGCTCTAACTCAGCTGGTTCCCAACCAGGTGTTATTTTATTCCCCTTCATCCCCCCTTTCTCATCCCCTAAGTAATATCTGGCAATGTTTAGAGACTGTTTTTGGTTGTCACAACCAGGCACATGCTTCTGGCACTTAGTTGGTAGAGGCTATGGATGCTGTTAAACATCCTACAATGCACAGGACAGTCCCCCACAACAAAGAATTGTCTGACCCAAAACGCCAGTAGTGTTGAGGTTGAGAAACCCTCTTCTAAGCCCTTTAGAGATCTAAAGAGATCTAAAGATTGAGGGTCTTGCACTTACACTCTATGGCAGTGGACAAAACTGTTTCTAGTTTCAGTTGCTGATAAATTTTCCCCTTGTGCTTTCTATTTCCTACGTGTTAGCTAGTTTGAGGTTCTTTTGTTCTTAGATCTGTCAGACATCCAATTGCTTCTTTCTGATTTCTCCTGAAGATACTAATATCATGCAGGTCTTGTGGCTAATGGTAGTTTGTCTTTGCCCATTTGTGTTTTGGAGTTTGTGAGGATATTCTTTCCTTTAGTTTTGTGTTAAATTTTGTTCACAGGTTCTGATTTTTAAATTGTGGTAAAACACACATAACATAAAATTTACCATCTTAACCATGTTTTAACTGTTTAGTAGTGTTAAGTATATTCACATTGTTGTGTAACTCCAATCTCCAGAACTAGTACATAGGTTTTTAGCTTTGCTATCTATTACTCTATCTGTTTTTATGTGGGTATTTGGAGATATTAAAAAACTATGCCATCACTGCTGCTAACCTCCTGTACTGAGTTTTGAAAGTGAAAAAATAGATTTCTTGACAGAGAGATAAAAGGGAACTGGCATAGCTTTCAAGAGTTACCTTCTATTTTACCTCTACTTACAACAGTTAAACGTTTCAACATATACATGGTAAACTAGTAAATGCTACCTCAAAAATTTTAGAGTCATGACTCATTTCTTTTTAAGATGTGAGGATGAAATATATGTTCTTATCAGTAATCATAGCACATGAGACTCTAAAATCTAATGACGAAAAGCTGACAGAAGAAATTAAGGACAAAATCTGTTCTACCAAAATTAACTATTTGTACACCAGTATAAAGTGACTATGGCAGCCCACCTAGATTTCCCTAAGTATACTTCAATGATTAATGAGTCTATATACAAAATACTTTAAGCTTTTTATAAGATGTCCTATACAAAGTATTATTACGTAATCATTTCTCTGGGGGAAGTCTAAGTAGAGTCATTCATTAAGTACACTCCAGGTAGATTCAGGAAAAAAATCAGAAGAGATTTCACAAGTGGTATGCTTGATATATATAGAATGTAATCTGAAATACATTTCTAACATTTCAATGTTAGGTACAATCAGTGTGACAGTTGAAAAAATCAGGTTATGTGCCCCAAAGCATAGGCAACAAAAGCAAAAAAAGTAAGATTACATCAAACTGAAAGGCTTCTGCATGGCAAAGGAAACAATCAACAGAGTGAAGAGACAATCTACAGAGTGGGAGAACATATCTGCAAGCCATACATCTCATAAAAGGTTAATACTGAAAATATATAAGGAACTTAAACAATTCAACAGCAAGAAAACAAATAATCTGATTTAAAAATGGGCAAAGGACCTGAATAGATATTTCTCAAAAGAACACATACAAATGGCTCAGTATATGAGAAAATGCTCAATATCACTTATCATCAGGGAAATGCAAATTAAAATCACAATGAAATACCATGTCACACCTGTTAGAATGGCTACTATATTAAAAAAGATAGATAACAAATGTTGGCAAGAATATGGAGAAAAGGAAACCCTTGCATACCATTGATGAGAATGTAAACTAGTATAGCCATTACGGAAAACAGTATGGAGGTTCCTCGAAAAATTAAAAATAGAACTATCATGTGATCCAGTAATCCCACTACTAAGTATATATTCAATGGAAATAAGTATGTTGAAGAGATACCTGTACTCTCATATTCATTGCAGCATTATTTATAATAGACCAGATATGAAGTTAAGCTAAATGTACCTCAACAGATGAATGGATACAGAAAATGTGGCATATATGAATAGAATACTATTCAGTCTTAAAAAAGAAGGAAATCCTGACATTTTCGACGGCATGGATAAACCTGGAGGACATTAAGTGAAACAAGCTAAACACAGAAAGACAAATATTGCATGATCTCACTTATATGAGGAATCTAAAAAAGTTGAACTCAGAAGTAGAGAGTAGAATGGTGGTTACCAGGGGCTGGCAAGGTGAGGGGCAGTGAGGAAATCTTGGTAAATGAATACAAAATTTCAGTTAGAGAGGAGGAATAAATTCAAGAGCTCTAATGTACAACATAGTAACTATAGTTAATAACAACGTATTATACACTTGAGAGTAGATTTTAAGTGTTCTCACCACAAATAAATCATAAGTATGTGAGGTAATATGTTAATTAGCTTGATTTAGCCATTCCGCAACCTATACATATTTCAAAACATCATGCCGTACACTGTGAATATATATAATTTTTGTTAATTAAAAAAACCTTTTTTTAGATCTTTCATTTTCCTAGACTTTAAGATCAACTGAAGACTTTTTGCTGAAAGCCTATGGGAAATCCACTGAATAGTGGATCCTCCAATGTCCTAAATTCAGCTCTACTTCTTTTTTTTTTTTTTTCCCCTTGATACAGGGTCTCACTTTGCACCCAGGCTGGAGTGCAGTGGCGTGATCTCAGCTCACTGCAGCCTCAACCTCCTGGGCTCAAGTGATCCTCCCACCTCAGCCCCACAAGTAGCTGGGACTACATGCACCACCACGCCCGGCTAATTTTTTTTTTTTTTTTGTATTTTTTATCTCACCATGTTGCCCAGGCTGGTCTCGAACTCCTGAGCTCAAGCAATCCACCTGCCCTGGCCTTCCAAAGTGCTAGGATTACAGGTGTGAGCCACCACGCCCAACCTGTAGTTTTTCTTTTAAAGAGCTCTATGTTCTTTAAAATAAAAATACGGAAAATGACTTTTAAAAAAATCACCTCTCAACAATGTTGAGGCAAGACACACCATCCTGGCCACCCACAGCATAGAGAAAGCCTCCGAGTACTGCTACACCAACACTTGTCCTGCAGGTGCTTGTAGGGGCCACATCACTGCTCCACTGGTTTGTTTTGGGGTCATACCTGAAAAGAACATACCAAGAGGAGAGTTTGTATTACCAAAGGAAGCTTGGCTATGTTTACATATTCTAAATCCATGGATTTATATGATATATATTATTTCCCCTAAGTATGGGCTGATTAATAATAACTAAAACATTTGAAAATCTGGTTTGTGTTTTTATTTTTTGAAATTTATGTATGAATATATTTTCTTTAAAAAAATCAGAATATTATTGATAAAGTTAAAGCCCTCCTTGAGTTCCACCTGAATTCTTGTCTCTTCCCATTTTGATTTGGCATATATCCTTCAAGACTTTTCAGTAAAATGCTTTCATATAGGTATATATGTATACACATATATATATTTCTTTATATGCAAGCATGTTTTCTTTGCATAAATAATACCACAGTAGGCACTGCTTTTTCCCTCAACGTTTTTTGAGATCTATTTATGCTAATATAGCTCTAGATTTTTCTTTTGAATTATTTTACTATTATATGTGTTATACATTATTTAATTATATTCCTACTGATATACCCCTTAGGCTGTTTCTGATATTTTGCTATTAAAAACAACGTTCATCCTTATATATTTCTCTTTGTGCAAATGGGTGATAGGTAGAATTACTGTAGCAAACAGTATGCTTAATTTTTTTTTTTTTTTGAGATGGAGTCTCGCTCTGTTGCGCAGGCTGGAGTACAGTGGCACGATCTTGGCTCACTGCAAGCTCCGCCTCCCGGGTTCACGCCATTCTCCTGCGTCAGCCTCCCAAGTAGCTGGGACTACAGGCGCCCGCCACCACGCCCGTCTCTTTTTTTGTATTTTTAGTAGAGACGGGGTTTCACCGTGTGAGCCAGGATTGTCTCAATCTCCTGACCTCGTGATCCACCCGCCTCGGCCTCCCAAAGAGCTGGGATTACAGGCATGAGCCACCGTGTCCAGCCGAGTATGCTTAATTTTTAAAAATACTATCAAATTGCTCTTTTTGTAGACATATCTTTTTTTTAAATTTCGTTGATTTTTGTTTGTTTGTTTGTTGGGTTTTATTGCCTTTTCAGTGATGACTTAAAAGCATGATTCATTTATTTTGCATCTTCCTTATTTCCAAATGCATATAAGTTATATTAATGTATCTAAGCTAAAATTCATGTAAATTTGCCCCTGGGTACCACCTTAGTTGCATTCTATCCATTTTGACATATATAGGCTAAATTGTTAAGGCATAAATATTTAGCTATTTCTACACTTCTTTAACCCATCAATTTTTTTTAAAACTGGGATGTGTTCTTTATTTTTCCATAAGTTATTGGGGTATTGGGGTACAGGTGGTATTTGGTTACATGAGTAAGTTCTTTAGTGGTTATTTATGAGATTTTGGTGCATGCATCAGTATACATGGCACCATATTTGTAGTCTTTTATCCCTTGACCCCCTTCCACTCTTCCCCCCCAAGTCCCCAAAGTCCACTGTATCATTCTTATGCCTTTGAGTCCTCATAGCTTAGCTCCCACATTATCAGTGAGAACATACGATGTTTGGTTTTCCATTCCTGAGTTACATCGCTTAAAATAATAGTCTCTAATCTCATCCAGGTCACTGCAAATGCTGTTAATTCATTCCTTTTTATGGCTGCATAGTATTCCATTGTCTATATACACCACAGTTTCTTTATCCACTCATTGATTGACGGACATTTGGTTTGCTTCCACGATTTTGCAATTGTGACTTGTGCTGCTAGAAACATGTGTGTACAAGTATCTTTTTCGATTAATGACTTCTTTTCCTCTGGGTAGATACCCAGTAGTGGGATTACTGGATCAAATGGTAGTTCTACTTTTAGTTCTTTAAGGAATCTCTGCACTGTTTTCCATAGTGGCTGTACTAGTTTACATTGCCACCAGTGGTGTAGAAGTGTTCCCTGTTCACAGCATCCACACCAACATCTACTGGTTTTTGATTTTTTTATTATGGCCATCCTTGCAGGAGTAAGGTGGTATCGCATTGTGGTTTTCATTTGCATTTCCCTGATCATTGTGATGTTGAGCATTTTTTCATATGTTTGTTGGCAATTTGTACATCTTCTTTTGAGAATTGTTTATTCACGTCCTTAGCCCACTTTTTGATAGGTTTCTCACTGACTTGAATTCACTGTAGATTCTGGATATTAGTTGTCAGATGTAGATTGTGAAGATTTTCTCACACTCTGTGGATTGTCTGTTTACTTTGCTGGCTGTTACTTTTGCCATGCAACAGCTCTTTAGTTTAATTAGGTCCCAGCTATTTATTTTTTGTTTTTATTGCATTTGCTTTTGGGTTCTTGGTCATGAAATCCTTGCCTAAGCCAATGTCAAGAGGGGTTTTTCCAATGTTATCTTCTAGAAGTTTTACAGTTTCAGGTCTTAGGTTTAAGTCCTTAATACATCTTGAGTTGATTTTTGTATAAGGTGAGAGCTGAGGATCCAGTTTCATTTTCTTACATGTGGCTAGCTAATTATCCCAGCAACATTTGTTGAAAAGAGTGTTCTTGCCCCCCTTTATGTTTTTGTTTGCTTTGTTGAAGATCAGTTGGCTGTAAGTATTTGGGTTTATTTCTGGGTTCTCTATTCTGTTCCATTGGTCTATGTGCCTGTTTTTATACCAGTACCACACCGTTTTGGTGACTATGGCTCTATAATATAGTCTGAAATCAGGTAGTGTAATGCCTCCAGATTTGTTCTTTTTGCTTAGTATTGCTTTGGCTATGTGGGCTCTTTTTTGGTTCCATATGAACTTTATAATTGTTTTTTTCTAATTCTGTGAAGAATGATGGTGGTATTCTGATGATGACTGCATTGAATTTGTAGATTGCTTTGGCAGTATGGTCATTTTCACAATATTGATTCTACCCATCCATGAGCATGGGAAGTGTTTCCATTTGTTTGTGGTGTCTATGATTTCTTTCTGCACTATTTTGTAGTTCTCCTTGTAGAGGTCTTGAGGTCTTTCGACTCCTTTGTTAGGTATATTCCTAAGTATTTTATTTTTTTTTGCAGCTATTGTAAAAAAAAGTTGAGTTCTTGATTTGATTCTCCGCTTGGTTGCTGTTGGTGTATAGAAGAGCTACTGATTTGTGTACATTAATCTTGTAACCGGAAACTATGCTGAATTCTTTTATCAGTTCTAGGAGCTTTCTAGAGGAGTCCTTAGGATTTTCAAGGTAAACAATCATATCATCAGCAAACAGTGACAGTATGACTTCCTCTTTACTGATTTGGATGCCCTTTATTTCTTTCTCTTTTCTGATTGCTCTGGCTAGGACTTCCAGTACTATGTTGAAGAGGAGTGGTGAGAGTGGGCATCCTTGTCTTTTTCCCACGCTCACAGGGAATGCTTTCAACTTTTCCCCATTCAGTATGTTGGCTGTGGGTTTGTTATAGATGGCTTTTATTAAAGTATGTCCCTTGTATGCCAATTTTGCTGAGCATTTTAATCATAAAGTGATGCTGGGTTTTGTCGAATGCTTTTTCTGCATCTATTGACATGACCATGTGATTTTTGTTTTTAATTCTGTTTATGTGGTGTATCACATTTATTGACTTCCATATGTTAAACCATCCCTGCATCCCTGGTGTGAAACACACTTGATCATGGTGGATTATCTTTTTGATATGATGTTGGATTCGGTTAGCTAGTATTTTGTTGAGGATTTTAGCATCTACATTCATCAAGGATATTGGTCTGTAGTTTTCTTTTTTGGTTATGTCCTTTCCTGGTTTTGGTATTAGGGTGATGCTGGCTTCACAGAATGAATTATGAATTATTAGGGAGGGTTCCTTCTTTCCCTATCTTGTGGAATAGTGTCAAAAGGATTGGTACCAATTTTTCTTTGAATGTCTGGTAGAATTCTGCTGTGAATCCGTCTGGTCCTGGACTTTTTTTTGTTGTAATTTTTTAATTACCACTTCAATCTTGCTGCTTGTTATTGGTCTGTTCAGGGTATCTAATTCTTCCTGATTTAAGATAGGAGGGTTGCATTTTTCCAGGAATTTATTCATCTCTTCTAGGTTTTCTAGTTTATATGTGTAAAGGTGTTCATAGTAGCCTTGAATGATCTTTTGTATTTCAGTGGTGTCAGTTGTAATAGCTCCTGTTTCATTTTCTAGTGAGGTTATTTGGATTTTCTCTCCTTTTCTTGGTTAATCTTGGTAATGGTCTATCAATTTTATTTATCTTTTCAAAGAACCAGCTTTTTGTTTCATTTATCTTTTGGTCTTTTGTTTGTTTGTTTCAATTTCATTTTGCTCTGCTCTGATCTTGGTTATTTCCTTTGGGTTTGGGTTTGATTGGTTCTTGTTTCCCTAGTTCCTTGAGGTGTGACCTGTTTGTGCTCTTTCAGACTTTTTGATGTAGGCATTTAGGGCTATGAACTTTCCTCTTAGCACCACCTTTGCTGTGTATCCCAGAGGTTTTGATAGGTTGTGTCATTATTGTCATTAAGTTTGAAGAATTTTTAAATTTCCATCTTGATTTCATTTTTGACCCAATGCTCATGCAGGAGCAGGTTATTTAATTTCCATGTATTTGCATGGTTTTGAAGGTTCCTTTTGGAGTTGATTTCCAGTTTTATTCCACAGTGGTCTGAGTGAGTGCTTGATATAATTTCAATTTTCTTAAGTTTATTGGGGCTCATTTTATGACCTATCTTATGGTCTATCTTGGAGAAAGTTCCATGAGCTGTTGAATAGAATGTGTATCCTGTGGGTTTTGGATGAAATGTTCTGTATATATCTGTTAAGTCCATTTTTTCCAAGGTATACTTTAAATCCATTGTTTCTTTGTTGAATTTCCCTCTTGATGACCTGTCTAGTGCTGTCAGTGGAATATTGAAGTCTCCCACTATTATTGTGTTGCTGTCTATCTCATTTCTTGGGTCTATTAGTAATTGTTTTATAAGTTTGGGAGCTCCAGTGTTAGGTGCATGTATGTTTAGGACTATGATATTTTTCTGTCGGACAAGGCCTTTTACCATTATATACTGTCCGTCTTTGTCTCTTTTAACCACTGTTGCTTTAAAGTTTGTTTTGTCTGATATAAGAAGAGCTACCCCTGCTCGCTTTTGGTGTCCATTTGCATTAAATGCCTTTTTCCACTGCTTTAAGTTTATGTGAGTCCTTATGTGTTAGGTGAGTCTCCCAAAGGCAGCAGATGGTTGGTGAGTTCTTATCCATTCTGCGGTTCTGTACCTTTTAAGTGGAGCATTTAGGTCATTTACATTCAATGTTAGTATTGAAATGTGAGGTACCGTTACTTTACTTTCGTAGTGCTCTTTCTTGCCTATGTACTTTGGTTTTGTTTTCTGTTTTTGCTTTTTAACTTGTATTTTTGCATTATGGGTTCTGTGTGATTTATGCTTTAAAGAGGTTCTGTTTTGATGTGTTTCCAGGATTTCTTTCAAGATTTAGAGCTCCTTTTAGAAGTTCTTGTAGTGGTGATTTGGTAATGGCGAATTATCTCAGCATTTCTTTGTCTGAAAACGGCTTATCTTTCGTTCACATACGATGCTTAGTTTCACTGGATACGAAATTCTTGGCTGATAATTGTTTTGTTTGAGGAGGCTGAAGATAGGTCCCCAATTCCTTCTAGCTTATAGGGTTTCTGCTGAGAAGTCTGCTGTTAATATGATAGGTTCTCCTTTATAAGTTACCCTGTGCTTCTGTCTCACGGCTCTTGATTCTTTCCTTCATCTTGAGTTTGGATAACCTGATGACAATGTGCCTAGGGAAAGATATTTTTGTGATGAATTTCACAGGTGTTCTTTGTGCTTCCTGTATTTGGATGTTTAGGTCTCTCACAAGGCTGGGGATATTTTCCTTGATTACTCCCCCGAGTATGTTTTCCAGGCTTTTAGAGTTCTCTTCTTCCTCAGATATACCGATTATTCTCAGGTTTGGTTGTTTAACATAATCCCAGACTTTTTGGAGGCTTGTTCATATTTTCTTATTCTTTTTTCTTTGTCTTTGTTGGATTGGGTTAATTCAAAGACCTTGTCTTTGAGCTCTGAATTTCTTTCTTCTACTTGTTCATATCTATTACTGAGACTTTCTAGAGCATTTTGCATTTCTAAAAGTGTGTCCAAAGCTTCCTGAATTTTTGTTTTTTCATTAAGCTACCTATTTTCTTGAGTGTTTCTCCCTTCACTTCTTGTATCATTTTTGGATTTCCTTGCATTGGGCTTTGCCTTTCTCTGGTCCCTCCCTGATTAGCTTAATAACTAACCTCCTGAATTCTTTTTCAGGTAAATCAGGGAATCTTCTTGGTTTGGATCCATTGCTGGTGAATTAGTATGATTTTTTGGGGGTGTTGAAGAGCCTTGTTTTATCATGTTACCAGGGTTGGTTTTCTGGTTCCTTCTCATTTGGGTAGGCTCTGTCAGAGGGAAGGTCTAGGGATGAAGGCTATTGTTCAGATTCTTTTGTTCCACGAAGTGTTCCCTTGATGTAGTATTCTCCCTCTTTTCCTATGGATGTGGCTTCCTGTGAACCAAATTGCAGTGATTGCTGTCTCTCTTCTGGGTCTAGCCACCCAGCAAGTCTACTCAGCTCTGGGCTGGTAGTAGGGGATGTCTGCACAGAGTCCTGTGATGTGAACCATCTATGGGTCTCTCAGCTGTGGATACCAGCACCTGTTCTGGTGGAGGGTGCAATGGACTCCGTGAGGGTCCTTAGTTTTGGTGGTTTAATACCCTATTTTTGTGTTGGTTGGCCTCCTGCCAGGAGGTGGTGCTTTCCAGAAAACATCAGCTGTAGTAGTGTGGAGAGAGACTGGTGGTAGGTGGGGTCCTAGAACTCCCAAGATTATATGCCCTTTGTCTTCCACTACCAGGGTGGACGGGGAAGGACCATCAGGTGGGGGCAGGATTAGGCATGTCTGAACTCAGACTCTACTTGGGCGGGTCTTGTTGCGGCTGCTGTTGGGGATGGGGGAAGAGATTCCTAGGTCACTTGAGTTGTGTACCTAGGAAGATTATGACTGCCTCTGCTGAGTCATGCAGGTTGTCAGTAAAGTGGGGGAAAGCCGGCAGTCACAGGCCTCACTCAGCTCCCACACAAACTGAAGGGCTGGTCTCACTCCCATGGTCTCACTCCCACCGTGCCCCTCTCACAACTCTGAGTCTGTTTCCAGGCCACGGGCGGGCGGCAGGCTTGCCCCAGGCTATCCGCCTCCCAGCTGCAAGAGAAAAGGGCTTTAGTTTTCCCCCTGCCGGTGAAGTCTGTATGCAGGATTTGCACCCTACCTTGAGTTCTGGTCAGGAGGCTTCTCGCCCTGTTCAAATTGTTACAAAGTTCAGCTAGAGAATTCCTTCTCCCTGGGGAGTTTTATCCCCTGCTCCTCTGGCCACCGTCCCAATGGATCCCTGTGGTGCCAGGCAGGAATGGCCTGCTTGGGGACCCAGCAAACTCCCAGGGCCTTTCTGCTGCTTCCTCTACCCCTGTTATTTCGCTTGCCTCTCTAACTTGACTCAGCTCCAGGTAAAGTTGGAAACTTCTCCTGCAAACAGACCTTCAGCTTCTCCAGTGGGGGTGTGTGTTCGGGAGAGGAGGGTCTCCCTTTCCCATTTCTGCAGTTGGGGCACTCCCAATATTTGGGGTTTCTCCCGGGTGCTGCAGGAGCAGTCCGCTTTCTTCAGAGGGTCTGTGGGTGCTCTTGAGATTGCTGATTTTTTCTTGCAGTCAGTCTGGAGCTAACATGTGCAATCAAGCCTCCACATGTTGCCCGGTCTGGAGCTTCAGTCTAGTCCTGCCTCCTGTCTGCCATGATCCCTTCTGTGATGCCATCAATTAATTTTTTCCCTTCTGTGATGTCATCAATTTATTTTTAAGTGTGTGTGTTGTTTTCTTTTTCTTTTTTTTTTGAGAGAGTCTTGCTCTGTCACCCAGACTAGAGTGCAATGGCGCAATCTCATCTCATGGCAACCTTTACCTCCCAGGCTCAAGCGGGCCTCCTGCCTCAGTCTCCTGAGTAGCTGGGACTACAGGCGTGCTCCACTACAACTAGTAAATTTTTGTATTTTTTGTAGAGATGAGGTTTCTCCATGTTGCAGTTGTTTTACTTCTATGGGACTGATCCCTCTGCTTTTTAAGATTTTTCCCCAGCTGCACAATCTATATCTTTAGAACTTGATATGCGGCAGCGTTTCATAGATGTGTTATGGAAACAAAGAGTCATTGTTAATCAACACAGCTTCTTGAGAGCAAGAAGCTAATGAAACATCAGTTACTAGAGATTCCCAATGTGCCCAGTCACTGCGATAGATATTATGGTGAAACACATTTCAACACGTATAGTACAATGTGATGGATATGTACAAACATGTTCAAAATACTTATGGAAGGGCAAAGGAACAAGTAACTAGTAACTAACTCATCTGTATGGTATCATAGAAAGTTGTATGTATTAAGTAACATTTGTGTCTTGAAGAAAATGTAAGTCTTTTTTTTCTTTTCTTTTTTTTTGAGAAGGAGTCTCACTCTTTTGCCTAGGCTGGAGTGCAGTGGCGTGATCTCGGCTCACTGCAAACTCTGCCTCCCAGGTTCTGGCCATTCTCCTGCCTCAGCCTCCCGAGTAGCTGGGATTACAGGCATGAGCCACTGCACCTGGCCAAAGGAAATGTAAGTCTTAAAGTGGCAGAAGTATCCCAGGGAAAAAAGAACAGCATGCATATATGTAAGGAGAGAGGTATGACTTGGAATGGACGTGCAGCATGTCCAAGGAACTGCAGGCAATTTGATGTGTCTGTAGTAGCATGCTTAGGGAGTGGTAGTGTGTCATGGGAGACAGACTAGAAAAATAGGCAGAGACCAGATCATAAAGAATTTGTGTATCATACTAACTTGTTTAGGTTGCCAACTAGTGCCACAGATGCAATACTAAAGCATTAAATCAATTTGTTTCCTAATTAACATCTCAAATAAAACTATATGAATAGTAGAGAGAAAATTACAGATTGACCTTACTCACCTTTCAACACTATTGAGATAAGAGGATCCATCATGGCCTCCTACTGCATATAACAGATCATCAAGAACACTGACCCCAACTCCGCATCTCCTTTTGCTCATTGAAGCCACCATTCTCCATTCATTGGTCTGTGGATCATATCGTTCAACACTGGAAATGGCATCTCCACTGCACCAACCACCAACTGGGGAAGTAACAGAAATGGTCAAGAGAATCCTATCCTGAAGCATAAAATGTAACACTCACTACTAACTTCACTGTGACCTAATGCTTAGACTCACCAAATGTCTCTAGTAGTAGGTCAAAATGCAAGTTATGACTTCAACTCATTCCACTGGGATTGCTATAATCTTTAATTAATTCTGTAAATAAGTTAGTATTACGCCTATTTTACAAAGGAAGGCAATGATACCAATTCACATAGGATTATGAGATAATATGTATATATGGATAGAATGGAGAAATTATAGATGGATATGCATAGAATGAAGAAATAAATTATAATTGTTTAATGTTTTTTCACAATTCCATGTGATTATGGGATGAGCTGCACATTGATATATAAATTAATGCATGTGACTCATTTCAACAAAACATCTACTGCACGACATTTTTATTTTTTATTTTTTGAGACAGGATCTTGTTCTGTTCCCCAGGCTGGAGTACAGTGGTGCAATCACAGCTCACTGCAGCCTTGACCTCCTAGGCTCAAGCCATCCTCCTGTCTCAGCCTCCCAAGTAGCTGGGACTACAGACATGCACTACCACACTCAGCCAATTGTTTTTCTTATTTTTTGTAAAGATGGGGCCTCCCTATATTGCCCAGGCTGGTCTCAAACGCCTGGCCTCCAGAAAGCTGTATAGGCATGAGCCACTGTGACCAGCCAACATTTTTGGATTTATATAAAAATAGATATTAAAGGTGTTGAATGAGAAAAAAGAATAGAGCACTCTTTTGGAGTATATCAGTGTGGAATCATGGGTTATGAGTCAAGCTATATGCTGACTTATTATTTGTGTCTTATGACAGTAAATATCATAATTGTCCAAAGGATTTTTCAAATGACAATTTCTCACCTGGGAAAATACTCAATTTACTAACAGTATATTAAGATCCAAACCTGCAAAGAGTACTTCCCCACATCGGATAGGTTTCCGTGGTCTCGTCCTTGGTCCTTGCATTAGTGGTCGTTCTTGCGGCAATAGGAGGTAGTTTTTAGCCTCATCTACCAAGTCTCTGTAGAAAAAATTCTGCCTTTATTCCAAATATCTAAATTACATTGTTAGTTAAGTCCCAATGTAGTTTAGGAATATATAGGTTGGCAAAGGGAAGCAAGCATAAATCAAACCAAATCATGAATGCCAGCCAATATTAAAATTGGCACAAACATGAAAGCAATAATGCCAGTCAAACTGAGTTGTGAATTGATTGGTATTTCCATCATGACTCATGTCTCACTGCAAATTTAGCCTAAAGCTCAACATGCTTACAGCCAACAATAACTTATAGAAAAGTAAAAATTACAATTTGATTACCACACTGCAGAGTTACTACTTTTTAATAAATTTTATTAGATTCTGCAAGATATTAGCAAGGTAGCCCATCAGCCAGGGCAATAGTTATTTGCTAGATTAAAGTAATAAAACTGGGTCAAAAATCGGATTGCTGAAAAGAAACACTGTACTGCCACAAATTTGCTATCTGGTAACATATGAATGGTTTACTCTCAACAAGTCTACCGAGACAAATTTCCTGTCTTGTTAAGACACTTTAAGAGAAGAGTCTAGTAATTACACATGTAATGACTTTGCAGTGGCTCACGCCTGTAATCCCAGCACTTTGGGAGGCTGAGGGGCGGTGGATCATGAGGTCAAGAGATCGAGACCATCCTGGCCAATATGGTGAAACCCCGTCTCTACTAAAAATACAAAAAGTAGCCAGGTGTGATGGTACGCGCCTGTAGTCCCAGCTACTCAGGAGGCTGAGGCAGGAGAATCGGTTGAACTTGGGAGGCAGAGGTTGCAGTGAGTCGAGATTGCACCACTGCACTCCAGCCTGGCAACAGAGCGAGATTCCGTCTCAAAAAAAAAAAGACAAAGACTTTGATCTCCTAATAGCTTGTTAGGTCATTTGAGGGTTCCTACAAATAATACTATAGAGCTATAATATTGAGCAAACCAACACAAAATTAATGGTAGTAACAACACTTACAGCTATGTGCTAGTCCTGGTTTTAAGTGCTTAATAGATATAAACTCATTTAATCTTCACAACAGCCTTATGGAATAGGCACTATTATCATCCTCACTTTATAGAGGAAGAAACTGCAGCAAAAAGAAGTTAGGATATCAGGAAGGGTCTTCTTTTAAATGTGACTTCATAAGTACTTTTACTTTCTGCATCAGAATCAGTACAATACAATCTGATTTACTTTTAATGGAGGAGGGCATCTATGTATTATTTCTTCAGATTTCAGCATGTATAATGTACATGGTTTTCCTTTTTGCTACCGCAAATATTTAGGAGAATTAATTGCCATTTGTCTGTGTGTGTGTTTTTTTTTTTTTTTTTTTGAGACTGAGTTTCACTTTTGTTGCCCAGGCTGGAGTGCAATGGCGTGATCTTGGCTCACCGCAACCTCCACCTCCCAGGTTCAAGCAATTCTCCTGCCTCAGCCTCCTGAGTAGCTGGGATTACAGGCATGCACCACCATGTCCAGCTAATTTTTGTATTTTTAGTACAGATGCAGTTTCTCCATGTTGAGGCTGGTCTCGAACTCCTGACCTCAGGTGATACACCCACCTCAGCCTCCCAAAGTGCTGGGATTACAGGCGTGAGCCACTGCGCCCGGCCTGTCTGTGTTTTAAATATAGAATACAAAAATCTAGTTTAACTCTAGTCTATGGTAAACGGAAAAATGAAGAATGATTAATATAAAAAAGATACAATAAAATAAAATAGAAACATCTAAAATCCCCTCCAGCCTCTCCTGTTAAAAGAACAGGCTTTAGTTTATAGAAGAAATGCAAGTGAATCTACATGTCCTACCACCATTCTAGAATCAGGGATCATTCTAAATGTCTTTAATCACCAAGGGAGGTCCAAAGGTCAGTGTAGTTTACAAAGTTCTGAGTATGGATTTTCTCTTTCACTTTTATATTTGGGACATGCTGGGGAAAAATGGTTAAAAATCCCAGATGATTTCAGATTTGAACCTAAATCTTACAATCTGTCAAATTGGGAATGTAATTTATTACATTTTGTATATACTTTAGAGACAGCCTAGTAAAATAGGTTGCTTTTTTCCCCCGCTTTGTAAAAGTAGTTAAGAGTTTCTTTCGTCAAAAAACCTCTGGAAACTGCTTCACCTAGTTTTAGTGAAAATCTTTCTACAGCTGTTTTAGAAAGTGGCAGATCTTCAACTCTGTCCACAATTTAGAAAGCAAGGCTGATTCTATTCCCCAACCAGACATATGTGATGGAAGGAAAAAATGTTCATTGACAGAGTCAACAGCATTATTTAATTATCTTAAGGAAAAAAAAATATTAGCAGATAATTGACTCTTTAAATTCAAGCCTGCATTAAAATCTTGGAAATCTACCTTTTTATTGCCACTTCTACACCAGTAAGCACCACACATAAAAACCTAATGGAATGAAACACTGGAAGTTCAGTTCTCTCTTCTTCTTTTCCTCCTCTTGACTCTAGCCCAGAAGAAAACCTTGTTAAATTAATGCCCTGGTTTCAGCTCTGCAAAATACAATATTTAAGAAGCAATACAAATAAGGAAATTAGGAAAAAATAGGAATGCTTAGTTGTTGATTTTTCCCATCCAGGGTCACTCATACCTGCATTCTTCATCACTTTTGATGAGGGGATCAGAGCCTACTGTGCCGACCAGGAACTTGGGACTAAGCAAAGGCAAACGAACATGCTGCAGCACCTATGAGAAAATAAACACCATTATTTTAATTAATTAATTTTGAGATAGGTCTTACTCTGTTGCCTAGGCTGGAGTACAGTGGCATGATCGTAGGTCACTGCAGCCTCAATCTCCTGGGCTCAAGTGATGTGCCTACCTCAGCCCAGAGTAGCTGCAACTACAAGTGCATGCCACCATGCCCAACAAATTTTTGTATTTTTTTTTTTGTAGAAACGGGGAATCACCATGCTGCCCAGGCTGGTCTCAAACACCTGAGCTCAAGCGATCTGCCTGCCTTATCCTCCCAAGTGCTGGGATTATGGGCTTGTACCACTGCACCCAGCCAATAAACACTATTAAAGGCATGAGCTCTCATCTATAAGCTATTTAAGAGAATACATGACCCATGGTACCCTACTGTGCTTCCAATTGTTTTGGGATCTCACTGAATACCATAAATAAGGAAGGAAGGAAGGCATAACTACTAAAAACGTTCAGCAAGACATTATAAGCTCTTCTATAGCTGGACTCAAATTAATTCACAATCCAGAAGAATATCTTGTTGAATTGCTAAAGACTATAATCACAATAACAAGAATGGGTCTTAAGTGAACTACTGATCACTCAGTGATGACTGATGCATCATGTCTTTACTCTTGAAAGTGTGGTAGTATTTCCAAGTCATATTGAAGGAAAACTGGTAGGATTTCCAAGCTATAGGAAAAGAAGCATCCTTGCTTTCTTTTGTTAATTTTATACAATTTAAGTTTTGAATTGTGCTATCATTCAAAAGTAGAATTGATCCAAAATACGGGGAAAGCAAAGGAGCAAAAAGCCCACATTAATAAGCAACCAAAATGCTTCTAAATACTTATTTCCTTGATTATTTGGAAACAGATGGACTTTCTTACAGACGAATGTGGAGTGATAACTGTTTTATGTTTGCAAGACAAATACGTATTATCTCATCTAGTACTAAGCAGTTTTTTTTTTTTTTGAGACGGAGTCTCGCTCTGTCGCCAGGCTGGAGTACAGTGGCACGATCTCGGCTCACTGCAATCTTCGCCTCCTGGTTTCAAGTGATTCTCCTGCCTCACGCTCCCAAGTAGCTGGGACTACAGGCGCCCGCCACAATGCCTAGCTAATTTTTGTATTTTTAGTAGAGACAGGGTTTCACCATGTTGGCCAGGATGGTCTCGATCTCTTGACCTTGTGATCCACCTGCCTTGGCCTCCCAAAGTGCTGGGATTACAGTCATGAGCCACCATGCCCAGCCAGCAGTTTCTTAGAGAAGAATTTCTATCATTACCTGGGGTAATTGAGGACGTCTTTCCTGAATACTGTATTTGACCCAGGCCATCACTGCATTGAACACTTGTTCTTCACTGCGAACGTTTAGCTCATCACTGGATATTATATCAATGAGTTGATTGGCTGGAAGCAACATGAACTCTTCACTCTCCATTACCTGTTCAAAGTTAGGTAAGAAGAAAAAAAAATCCTGTGATCACATTTATTGTCTCAGTGTTTTTCTTCAGGGTTATGGGACAAAGCCGTATTCTACAATGCGCTGAAGTTTCAAACGATACCAGAGGAAAGGAAAAATTTGAAAAGAGAACAAAGGAAGGTACAGAAGACACCATTAAAATTTAGTAAAAATAATCATTTGTGAGTCAAGCAATTTAAGAAAAATGACTTAAAAAATAAAAGATCAAAATAAAAATTTATATTCAAAATAAGACAAATTAACTATATCAAACTATAACTCCAGATATATGAGGCATATAAAAAGTCAGAAAAAGCTTGCAGAAGATTAGTTGCTGAATAGGCAGTGTCTAGGGCAGAAAAACCAAGGGGTCAGTTTCAAAAAAGAATAAGAGTGTCAGCAATTCTGTAAACAAGAATGAATATAATGAGGAGAGTATTAGACCAGTGAAAAAACTCTGACAACCAAACTCTCTAATATATATGCTAGTGAGAATCTACAAACACCAATAATTTATCTTTACCCAAGGCTAGGCAACTGTCAGAATGGAGATGAAACGGCAACAAGGATATTACCTTGTTGTACAGGCCAGCCACCTATTCCAAGGCCTTGTAATTCCATTCGTCAGAATGTAGAGTAAAAGGGACAGGGTGCAACGCAGAGGAAAGAAACAGTCACTGCTACCCTTCACGTGGTTTGTTATATTATTACTCACGAGACTGTACTACATGTGATGTCTATTAGTGCAGGCAGTACCTCTAATGAAGTTGATGGATTATCTTGGGACAGGGTTATATTCATGCTCATCAAAAAGTCAGAATATTTAGCAGAATATGCAATAGGTCATAAAAATAATTTAAATATTTTATTAAGAATGTTTTCCTTAGCCAAGTGTGGTGGCTCATGCCTGTAATCCTAACAATTTGGGAGGCTGAGGCAGGAGAACTATTTGAGCTCAGGAATTCGAGACCAGCCTGGGCAACATAGTGAGAACTTATTTCTACAAAAATAAAAAATAAAAAAATTAGCTAAGGCTTGGTGTGGTGGCTCATGCCTGTAACCCCAGCACTTTAGGAGGCTGAGGCAGGCGGATCACTTGAGGTCAGGAGTTTGAGACTAGCCTGGCCAACATGGTGAAACCCTGAGGCAGGAGAATCACTTGAACGCGGGAGACAGAGGTTGCAGTAAGCCAAGATTGCGCCATTTCACTTCAGCCTGGGCAACAGAGTGAGGCTCCGTCTCAAAAAAAAAAAAAAAAAGAAAAAGAAAAATTAGCCGGACATGGTGGTGCGTGCCTGTAGTCCCTTCTACTCCAGTGGCTGAGGTGAATGGATCACTTGAGCCCAGGAGGTCAAGGCTGCAGTACGCCGTAGGTGTACCACCATCACAGCACTCTGGCCTGAGAGACAGGTGAGGCCATATCACCAAGAAAATAAATAAATAAATAAATATTCTCGAGTGCATTAGGAAAAAATACAAATCTCAAAACAGTAAAGGGCCATAAGGCCAGTTATATTTATAGCAGAAATAATAATGAATGCTTCAATTTTTATGGCATAAGTCTGCAAACCATCTGAGTGAGAGACTTTCTGAGGTTCAGGAAATTAAATAGTTACCCTTTAAATTTTAGCTGAGGTTGCTTAGGTAATTTAGTAATTAGAATGGTTGCATTTTTTTCTCTGTGGTAGGGCGGCTTAGTTTGGCAAGCAAAAATACAAGACATACTTATACTATAAATTACTTGTTTATCTGGAATTTAAATTTAATTGGGTGCCCTGTATTTTATCTGTTAACCTTGTGTTGAGGGACTATAAAGTCCAGCGCTAAATTTGGGGCTTAGCTCTAGTAAGTGTATTGGTCTTCACAGCATGCAAAAGTTTAGTCATGACTGCATCTTGCCTTCCTCTTATTTTTCTCTGTGATTTCTTCACTTAAGTATGGTATTGTGTATCTTTGTGAAGTGCCTAAACATTTTTTTTATATTTCATCAGAGTATAAACCAAATGTTATATAAATATCAATGATCACCAAGTTTGAAGTTTATGAATAATCTACTAAGGTGTTAACTCATTTAATGGAAATGCAAGATGACACGAAGATATGAAAATTTGGGTGAGAAAATATTTGGCACTAAGAGCAGAGAGTAAAAATAATACTTTTGATAGACATGCCTGGCTAAAATGCTACCTCTCCTGTTCCCCCACCAGTAAAATGATATTAATGATATACCATTTGGGCAGATCTAGCACTAAAGTCTATCCTTGAATCAAATAACCAAGTTAAGAAAATAATGCTTCACAATATCTACTCTTAAATAAGAGTTTAGAGGCGATCTGAACTCTAAGCCCCACACGATTATGGTAATCAGTTTACTTTTAGTTTCTTCAGATGAATGTAGATGCTATTTGAAGAATGAATAAAGCTGAAAACAAACATGAATGACTAAGCAAAGTCATCTGGAATTGTTCTAACAAGTATATGGTGAACTTAGTTGTTGAGTTTAGACAATTTAAAAATGTATGTTTATGAGCAGAGTAACACTGTATGAATTAAGCTAGGTCTAATGAAGTAGGAGAAAATTAAATACAGATTTGATTAGTTCAAAAATAATTTAAATGAGTCACAAATGTTAAGCTCCAAATGACTTCTTTTGCACCTACATGGAGCCATGCTAGTCCGATAAACAAGGGTAAGATTTCCTTACTGGGATTTCAATATGGTATGTATCAGGTTCACTTTGGAGGAAGGATTAGAACTAGAAGGGATTTCAGAACTTTCTCTACTATCAAGAATATTCTTCAGATATTTGTGAATACCTTAGATCTGAAACGCAACTTATAGTTAGAGCAAGACATTAAAAAAAAATTTTAAGTGTATAGCTCAATGAGTTCTGATAAATTATATACTCATGTAAACATGACCACAATCAAGATACAGAATATTACCATAATCCAAGAACGTTCTGAAGCTGAGAATTCTTTTTTTTTTTCTGATTTTTTAAATTACACTTTAAGTTTTAGGGTACATGTGCACAA
This sequence comes from Pan paniscus, assembly GCF_029289425.2. NCBI lineage: Eukaryota > Metazoa > Chordata > Mammalia > Primates > Hominidae > Pan > Pan paniscus. Next base: position 75,977,359 of record NC_073249.2, read on the forward strand.
TGTGCAGGTTAGTTACATATGTATACACATGCCATGTTGGTGTGCTGCACCCAGTGGGGTCCAAAGCCTTTAGCATATTGTTTTGGAGCTCCTCAGTGATGGCAAATCTTTATTTTTGGAAAGTGGATTTGGTATTTGAAAACAGTGGGAAGAAATGAAGAGACAAGTCTGTTATGAAGGCATCTAAAGAAGTTAGATTATTTTCAATGAGAAATTAAATGTGAGTATAAAATAATGATTCTATCAACATTAATTAATAATATAAACCACACTTAAGCCATAGTATTTCCCCTTTTATACTTTGTTGGAATTAATTTACTAATAGTTAAGAATTTTTGTATCTAAGATCATGAGAGATACTGATCTGTAGTTTTCTTTTAGTGTCTGTGGTTTCAATCAGGGCAATTCTGGCCTTATAAAATGAGTTGGTAACTTCATTCTCCTTTTCTGAAAGACTTTGCATAGGATTAGTGTTATTTCTTCTTTACATGTTTGATAAATTCACCATCTGGGACTGGCATTTTCTTTGTGAGAAGGTTTTTAAATTATTAATTCAATTTATTTCATAGATATAGGGTTATTCTGTTTTTCTGTTTCTTCTTAGTTTTTGTAATTTGTGTTTTCTTCAGAGAATTTGCCTATTTCATCTCAGTGAATTTATAGGTAAAATGTTGTTCATAATATTTCCTCATCATCCTTCTTATGTATAAAGAATTTGTAGTGATATCTTCTCTTTCATTCCTGTTACTGGTAACTTGTGTCTTCTTTCCTTTTTTTCTTGATCAGTATGGAGATGGAGTTTCATCATTTTTTTTTTTTAAAGAGCTCTTGGTTTTTATTCTAATCTTTATTATTTTCTTCCTTCTACTGTGGGTTTAATTTGCTCTTCTTTTTCTAGTTTGTAAAAGTAACCAGTGGAACAAAAATACAAACTTTCCTATATACCAAAAGAAATTAAAATAAAAAGCAAAGAAGATTCCACATAGAAAAAGAAATACAGTAAATATAACTGAATCAGGTACTATTTATAAAAATATGATAGAGTTGAAAACAAACATATCAGTCAGAGCAATAAATGCAAATGGGCTTAAATTGCCTATTTAAAGGAAAGGATTTCAAATCCTCTCATAAAGCAAAACTCAGTTCCACACTAATTCAAGAAAATTACTTAAAACATCATATTTTGAACAGGCTAAAAGTAATGGGAAGAACAAATATATACAGTCAAATGGAAACAATAAGAAAACGAGTTGAAATCCAGATATCAGACAAACTAGAACTTAGACAACAAATGAATTAAATCTGACAAGGGAGAACACTTTACAAAGCTCAAAGTCACAATTTATCATCAAGACATAAAGTTATGATTATGCATAAGGCAACACAGTAACTACCTATAGATGATATAAAGAGAAATAACACACTGATAATAAGAGACTTTAACACACAGGTCCAAGGACAAAAAAGGAATATAGAAGAGCCAAGCGACATAATCAATAAGGTATATCTTATGCATACATATCAAATACTATATTATGAGAACAGAAACTAGAAAATACACATTTTTCTCAAGCACACATAAAATAGAAAAATTGATCATATATTAGGTTACCAAGAAAGCAAATTTCATAGAGTAGAATTACTGCAAACACTGATCAAAGTGCACTAAAACTAGCAATTAAAAATGAAATTAAAAAACACAAAAAACCCTTCCATCTAGAAATTAAAAAAAATTATTAATAGCTTTTGAGTTACAGAAATATAAACAGAATTTCTATAAAACAATGATAATGAAGCACTAAAGACTAGAATCAATTAAATATATTAAAACTAGTGATCCGAGAAGAATAGCTTTAAATACTTATAGTAGTTAATACAAAAGAATGAAAATAAATTAAGTCTCAACTCAAACAGCTAGAAAAAGAATAAGCCAAAAGAAAGTACAAGCAAGAAGATAATAAAGGTAAAACCAGAATGAAATACAATCAAGCAAAAAGGTAGATCTAATTAATAAGTAAAAAATCCTCTTTGTTTGAAAAAAGTTAAAATGGATTATTAGTTAACTTATTCAGGAAAGAAACATTAAAAACACACACAAAATCAAAGTATTAAGGGTAAATAACCACTGCTACAGAAATTTAAAAATTAAAGAGATTACTTTGTATACCTCTATACAGATAAATTTGAAAACCTAGATGAAATTGGTAATTTTCTAGGGAAATACAGTTTACCCAAATCGATGCCTGAAAAGAAAGAAAATTTCATAGAAGAAACAGAAAAACTTAACAATAAATTACTTTACAAAAAAGCACGAAGCCTAGATGATTTCAGAGGGAAATTCTATCAAACTTTTACAGACCATAGTCTGCATAGTATATTTATTGTTTCAGAGCACAGAATATGAAGAAAACTTCCAACTCATTTTCATGAAGTATAATATTTATACTTAACTTGACAAAGACAGTACAAGGAAATTAAAGACTAATATCATTTATGAATATTGATGTAAAAATACTGAATATTAGCAAATAGATTCTAACACCACCACAATCAAAAGGTGTATGCCAATAATTCAAAGATGTTTCACTTGTAGGATTCCATTAATGTAAGTTACATTAATGGGTTTAAGGAGAAAGTTCATATGATTATCTCCATAAAAACTGAAAAAGTCTTTGACAAAATTCAACACTGCTCCTAATAAAAAGTATTCAAGAGAATAGGAATTGTTGGACATGAATACTTTTTTTTTTTTGGAGACAAAGTCTCACTCTGTTGCCCAGGCTGGAGTGCAGTGGCGCAGTCTCAGCTCACTGCAACCTCCGCCTCCTGGGTTCAAGCAAATACTTTCTAAACATGATAAAATATCTATACCTCAATCCTAAAGCCAGTATATTACTTAATGGGAAAACACCAGAGGCATTCCTACTAATGTCAGAAACAAATAAGTATGTACAATATTTCCATTACTATTTAACATTTTACTAGAGTTATCAAGCAACTAGACAAAAGAAAACAATTAGAAGCATGAACAATTGGAAAGGAAGAAATAAAACTACTGATATGCAGGTGATATAATAGGATTCCAAAAAAACTCTAAAGAACCAATGGTAAATGTAACACAAATAATTAAAAAATTCAGTGAGGCAGCTTTCATATACATTAATGATCACCAGTGAGAAGATATAATGGAGGAGAAAAACCTATTTTTGATAGCAACAAAAAATACTAAGAAGTGAATTTAAAAGGAAATGTAGGCTGGGTGGGGTGGCTCACACCTGTAATCTCAGCACTTTGGGAGGCCAAGGAGGGCGGATCATTTGAGGTCAGGCATTCGAGACCAGCCTGGCCAACATGGTGAAACCTTGTCTCTACTAAAAATACAAAAATTAGCCAGGCCTGGTGGTGCACACCTGTAATCTCAGCTTCCCGGGAAGCTGAGGCAGGAGAATTGCTTGAACGGAGGTTGCAGTGAGTGGAGGTCACGTCATTGCACTCCACCCTGGGTGACACAGCCAGACTCCGTCTCAAAAAAAACAAAAAAAAAAAAAAAAAAAAGAAAAGAAAAAAGAAATGTATAAAAGTTAGATGAATAAAACCATAAAACGTTCCCAAGAGATACAAAAATACAATTGAAGAAATAAAATCTTGTTATTGGACAGGACAACTCAACATCATAAAATGACTGTTCTTAAGTTTACTTATAAATTAATATGATCCCAATAAATATGCCAACAAGTTATTTTATTGGAACTAGATAAGGTGACATTAAAGTTCATCTGGAAAAATAAATAGCAAGAAAGCTTGGAAAACAATGAAAACCAAAGAGTTACATGATGGGGAGGGGTTTACTAGTCCTACCGCATACATACTAAAATTCATTATAAAACTTTAGTAATTAAGCCATAATAAATAGAAAACAGTATCATACTGGTATATGGCCTAGAATGGAAGGTCCAAAACCAAGTACATACAGAAATTTAGTGTATAATAAAGATGCTATCTGAAATCAGTGGGGCAAAGAAAGGCTTTTAAATAAACGGTATTTAGACTAGATGGCCATTTGGAAAAAGATAAAATTAGGTCCATATTTCACACCATACACAAAGATAAACTAAGACCATTTACATGCTAGAAAAAATATGTGTAAATTTCTCTGTAACCTGGGTTTGGGGACACCTTTCAAACTCTGACTCAAAATCCAGATACCATAAAAGAAAAGACTGATACATTTGACTTTAAAAAAAACCAAAAACTTTTGTATGATCAAAAATACAATAAGCAAACTTGAAAGACAAATGCAAACTGGAAAAAAATATTTGTTACATGTATCATGGATAAAAGGCTAACACTGTTAATATATAGAGAACTTTAAAAAATTGAAGAAAAAACCAAAAATCTTAATAGCAAAATGGGCAAAATACATTAAAACACAATTCACAAAAATTATACATATGGCCCTTAAAAATAGTAAAGATGTTCAACTTTAGTTATTTTCAGAGAAGTATACATTAAAATGATACTGGAATTCCCTTCTTATCTGTTAAATTAGCAAAAATTCCAAAGGCTGGCAATACAATCTGTTGGTGAGGCTGTGGACAAACATTTATCCTCATATATTACTGGTTAGAATGATTCAATCCCCATGGAAGAGAAATTGGTGATACTTGAATGAAGTTAAACTTAGGCCTTGCAATCCTATTTCTAGGAATTTATTCTAAAGATAAACTTCCAACAATATTGACATGTTCATATAAGATGTTATTCATTGCAACATTATTTGTGATGGCAAAATATTTAAAGCTACCTAAATGCTCAAACATTGGAGACTGATTGAACCAACAGTGGTACATCCACACAGGGAGTACAATGCAGCTATGAAAAACAAGGACCATCTAAAACAACTAATATGGAATGAATTCCAGAAAATATTAAAAGGCAAGGTGCAACAAAATATATAGCATGCAAGAAAGACATAGAAATAGGAAAACATACATGTATTTAATTTTCCAAAAGGAAACACAAGACGGATAAACCAGAACCTACCATGCATCAAAATAATAAATAGCAACAAAGGACAATAATCTACTGAATAGAATAAGCCATGAGTCCACAGTGCTAATCAATGAATACGGGTTAAGAAAAATTCTTTCTTATAGCAGAATGTAGACAGAAAATGGAGGTTTTTTTTTAAAAAATCACCACTTTGCAACCATCATAGTAAGTGTTCAGGAATAAAGGAATATGAAAGTAAAGGAGTAAAGGAATATAAAAGGAGTATAGGAGAATTCAGGAGTAAAGGAATATGATATTGGCAATATACTCTCCAATTACCCAGATAAAAATATTCATAGAGCAAGGAAAGAATGACAAGGTAAATGAGGCAAAATGTTAACAACTGGTGAATCTGGACAAAGCGTACATAAAAGTTTTGTCTTATTCCTGTGATTTCCTATAAATTTGAATATTTTTCAAATAAAGTTTAAATAGTATTTTTCCAATATAAGGCTGAAAAAGTGGTATTTTGTTTTGAAATATGTTTCTTTAATTATAGGTGAGGTTGAGCATCCTTTCATGTTTTGACCACCTTTTTTTTTTTTTTTTACACATTCCTTATTATACCCTATGCTTATTTTTCCATTGTATTTTTCATGGTTTTTTTTCTGATTAAATTTGGATGAGCTCATGGGAATTACCATTTTTCTGTCATGTATGTTCCAAATAGATTTTCTGAGTTTGACATCGATTTTTTAGTTCATGATGCTTTTTATGTTGGAAAGAACAAAAAATTTTAACTTTTATGCAATCAAACTAATCTTTTTATGGTGTCTGGATTGCATCCTGCGTAGATTCTTCTGTAGTACCAAAATGTTTATAATGTTTTAATGTTTCTTAAGGCCAATGGACCTAATACTATTAATAACTTTTACTTCAGCATATATATATGCTGAAATATATGTGTATATATACATATTTACATATATACACATGTATATACATACATGTGTACATATGTATATATTCACATATACATACGATATATGCAGATATATACACATACGTGTATATACGTGTATGTATATACACGTATGTGTATATATCTGCACGTATATATACGTATATATCCTTCTTAAAATAATCTCTTCCTTTGCATCTCACAACCCATGCTTGCTCTTTTCTTCTATCCTCTCTAAATATTCCGTTACCATTGCCAGTCACTTATCCCTCAATATTGGAAAAATTTTAGGGCTTTTTTCTTCTCTCTCCCTTTCTCAGATGATCTCATTGGTATTGATTTGTTGACCTTGTTTATGGTGCCAAACTGTTCCATTCTCCAGTACACCTGTAGTACAAATTTCCAGAGGTAGGAAGCTGAGTCAAAATAGTGTGTGTAAAAAGTGTGTAACTTTGACAGATACCGCCCTAGTTCCTTTCAAAAGGGTTGTACTAATTTATACTCACACTAGCAATGATCTTATTTCCCACAGCCTTGCCAACAGAGTGTACAAAACTTCTGGATATTTGTAATCTGATAGACAAAAAATGTTACTTTGATGTAGTTTTGTGTTTTAGTTATTTTAAACAAGCAGATTTCATATGTTTAAGGGGAATCTGAATTTCTTTTCTGTTTATGGCCCATTTTTCTGTTAGGTCATCGGTTTGTGTTATTGACCAACAGAAGCTCTTGACATAAGGAGATTAATGTCGTCTATGATACAAGTTACAATTTTTTTTTTATCCAAAATGTGTTTATCGAGATGGTTTCCCACTTATCTTGATTCAGAGTGCTTTTAGTGCTGCTTTCATCTGAAGGAACATCCTTCTTGTAAGCCTTGCTTTTCCTCCTGTAGGCTGGCAGAGGACAGTGGAGCAGCCAACACACAAAACTACAGTTTGTGCGTGGCTAAAGACCATGGTGATTTTATAGCATCCTGGGCATTCCACATCCATGAAGTAGGAATTGGGGCTCTGAACCAGGCATTTCTTCTTGTGTTTCCTCTTCTCCTCTTCTGGAGAGGGATGAAGGAGATCCTTTGCAAGAGGCATGTTCTTGTGGGAAGGTCATCACCACCAGAAAGGACGATTTACAGATATTTTTCCCCAGCTTGGCTTTGACTTTTGTCTTGTAATTTTTGTTTTGCTTTGTTTTACCATGCAGAAAATTTTGAATTGTATGTAGTCAAATCTATCAATTTTATCTTCTGTCTTTTCTGGGTTAGTCAATTAGAAAGACCTTTTTCACTTCAAGATTATAAAGAAATTGCTCCATATCATTGTGTAATATTTTCATGGTTTTATTTTGTATGTTTAAACGTTTGATCCATTGGAGGTTATCCTGGTGGACAGAAGGGTGGTATTAAAGTATAAAATAGAAAATATGTAAAAAATGGCAGATAGGAGGCAGGACTAACTTGCAGCCCCCAATTGGACAGACAGAACAGTGTGTGGAGATTCACACTGTGAACTTTTACTCCAAGAACCACCACAGGAACATACCAGGAAAACTGAAAATAATTCACAGATCCTTTGATAGAAGTGGCTTGCAGCTGCAAAATCTGAAAGCCAAAAAACTGTGAGTGCCCAAAAGTATGAGAAGGGCAAAGCCCACCTCTGAACACACATCCTCACTGGTGAACCTGAAAATCCAGATTATGGGAGAAGGATATAATCTTACCTACAGCTGAAGTGAATTTACTGACATATAAAAGTAGAAGCAACAGTAGGAAAAGCCCTGTAGGCAGTCCTGGTCCCTAGGGAAGCCATTTCTGACTTTATCTCACAGGGGTCCTTGGGGAGAACAGCCAGTGGAACTGGGGAAGGGCCATAGAAAGAAGGAGATTTCCAGGTAAACTGTGTAATAATTTGACTGAGTGCAAATTTTCCTGGGCAGAATCCGGGGGGGCAAATGAGAAGTGCAGATACGACACGGAAGCCAAAGCCACGGCAGGCAGGGAGGGGCAAGGCCTGAAAGTCCTGCCTGCTTTCTCGGCGGGGAGAAATCAACTCCAGAAGGAATCTCAAAACCACGCAAATACATGGAAATTAAATAATCTGCTCCTGAAATGATCTTTGGGTCAACAATGAGATCAAGATGAAAATTAAATAATTCTTTAAACTGACAATAATAGTGATACAACCTATCAAAACCTGTGGGATACAGCAAAAGCGGTGCTAAGAGGAAAGTTCATAGCATTAAATGCCTACATCAAAATTCTGAAAGAGTACAAATAGACAATCTAAGGTCAAACCTCAAGGAACTAGATAAACAAGAACAAACCAAACCCAAACCCAGCAGAAGAAAAGAAATGATAGGCCGGGCACGGTGGATCACGAGGTCAGGAGATCAAGACCACGGTGAAACCCCATCTTTACTAAAAATACAAAAAATTAGCCGGGCGTGGTGGCAGGTGCCTGTAGTCCCAGCTACTTGGAGAGGCTGAGGCAGGAGAATGGCGTGAACCCAGAAGGCGGAGCTTGCAGTGAGCCGAAATCGCGCCACTGCACTCCAGCCTGGGCAACAGAGCGAGACTCCATCATTAAAAAAAAAAAAAAAAAAGAAAAAAGAAATGATAAAGATCAGAGCAGAACTAAATGAAATAAAACAGAAAAAACAGTACAGAAGAGAAATGAAAGAAAAGCTGGTTCTTTGAAAAGATATACAAAATGGACAGACCATTATCAAGATTAACCAAGAAAAGAAGAGAGAAGATCCAAATAAGCTCAATTAGAAACAAAATGGGGCTGGGCGTGGTGGCTCACGCCTGTAATCCCAACACTTTGGGACGCCAAGGTGGGCAGATCACCTGAGGTCAGGAGTTCGAGACTAGCCTGCCCAACATGGCGAAACCCTGTCTCTACTAAAAATACAAAAAATTAGCTGGGTGTGGTGGCAGGTGCCTGTAATCCCAGCTGAGGCAGAACAATTGCTTGAACCCGGGAGGCAGAGGTTGCAGTGAGCCGAGATTGCACCACTGCACTCCAGCCTGGGCGACAAGTGTGAAACTCCATCTCAAAAAAAAAAAAAAAAAAAAAAGGGAGATATTACCACCGATACCACAGAAATACAAAAGATAACTCAAGGCTACTATGAACATCCTTATGTGCACAAACTAGAAAACCTGGAGGAGATGGATAAGTTCCTGAAAATATACAACCCTCCTAAATTAAACCAGGAAGAAACAGAAACTCTGAACAGACCAATAACAACAGTGAGATTGAAATGACAATAAAAAAAATTGCTAACAAAAAAAAAGTCCAGGACCAGATGGATTCACAGCTGAAGTCTATCAGACATTTAAAGAAGAATTGGGCCAGGCGCGATGGCTCGTGCCTGTAATCCCAGCACTTTGGGAGGCTGAGGTGGCAGATTGCCTGAGCTCAGGAGTTCAAGACCAGTCTGGGCAAAACGGTGAAGCCCCATCTCCACTAACATACAAAAAATTAGCTGGGTGTGGTGGTGGGTGCCTGTAGTTCCAGATACTCGGGAGGCTAAGGCAGGAGAATCGCTTGAACGCAGGAGGTGGAGGTTGCAGTGAGCTGAGATCGTGCCACTGTACTCCAGCCTGGTCGACAGAGCAAGACTCCATCTCCAAAAAAAAACAAGACTTGGTACCAATCCTATGGACACTATTCCAAAAGACAGAGAAAGAGGGAATCCTCCCTAAATCATTCTATGAAGCCAGTATCACCCTAATACCAAAACCAGGAAAGAACATAACAAAGAAACAAAACTACAGACCAATATCCCGGATGAACATAGATGCAAAAATCCTCAACAAAATAATAGCTAACTGAATCCAACAGCATATCAAAAAGATAATCCACCATGATCAAGTGGGTTTCATACCAGGGATGAAGGGATAGTTTAACATATGCAAGTCAATAATTGTGATATACCACATAAACAGAATTAAAAATAAAAATCATATGATCATTTCATTAGATACATAAAAAGCATTTGACAAAATCTAGCATCAATTTATGATTGAAATGCTCAGGAAAATCGGCATAGAAGGGACATACCTTAAGGTAATAAAAACCATCTATGACAAACCTGCAGCCAATATTATACTGAACAGGAAAAGTTGAAAGCATTCCCCCTGAGAACTGGAACAAGACAAAGATGCCCACTTTCACCACTTCTATTCAACATAGTACTTTAAGTCCTGGCCAAAGCAATCACACAAGAGAAAGAAATAAAGGGCATCCAGGACCAGGTGCAATGGCTCACGCCTGTACTCCCAACACTTTGGGACGCCGAGGCAGGTGGATTGCCTGAGCTCAGGAGTTTGAGACCAGCCTGGGCAACATGGCAAAACCGTGTCTCTACAGAAAAATACAAAAATTAGCCAGGCATGATGGTGCGCATCTGTAGTCCCAGCTACGTGGGGGGGGCTGAGGCGGGAGGATCGCTTGTGCCCTGGAGGTCAAAGCTGGGGGACAAAGCAAGACCTCGTCTCTTATAACAAACAAACAAATGAAATAAAGAGCATCCAAATTGTTAAAGAGAAAGTCAAACTGTCGCTGTTTGCCGACAATATGATTGTATACCTAGAAAACCCTAAAGACTCATCCAAAAAGCTCCAAGAACTGGTAAATGAATTCAGTAAAGTTTCAGGGTACAAAATTAATGTACACAAACCAGTAGTACTGCTATACACGAAGAGCAACCAAGCTGAGAATCAAATGAAGAACCCAACCCCTTTTATAATAGCTGCAAAAAAAAAAAAAAAAGAGAAAATACTTAGGAATATGTCTCACTACAGAAGTGAAAGGTCTCTACCAAAACACTGCTGAAAGAAATCATAGATGACACAAACAAATGGAAACACATCTCATGCTCATGAATGGGTAGAATCAATATTGTCAAAATGTCTATACAGCCAAGAGAATCTATAAATTCAATGCAATTCCCATAAAAATACCACCATCATTCTTCACAGAACTAGAAAAAACAATCCTAAAATTCATATGGAACCAAAAATAAGCCCACATACCCAAAGGAAGGCTAAGCAAATCTGGAGGCATCACATTACCTAACTTCAAACTATTTTACAAGGCTATAGTCACCAAAACAGCATGGTACTGGCATAAAAATAGGTACATAGACCAATGGAAAGAATAGAGAACCCAGAAATAAAGCCAAATAATTAAAGCCAACTGATCTTTGACAAAGCAAACAAAAACATAATGTGGGGAAAGGACACCCTATTCAGCAAACGGTACTGGGATAATTGGCAAGCCATATGTAGAAGAATGAAACTGAATCTTCATCTCTCACCTTATATAAAAACCAACTCAAGACGGATCAAAGACTTAAATCTAAGACATGAAACCATAAAAATTCTAGAAGATAACATTGGAGAAACGCTTCTAGACATTGGTTCAGGCAAAGAGTTCATGATCAAGAACCAAAAGCAAATGCAACAAAAACAAAGATAAATAGATGGAACTTAAACTAAAAAGCTTCTGCACAGCAAAAGAAATAATCAGCAGAGTAAATAGACAACCCACGGAGTGGGAGAGAATGTTTGCAAACTACGGATCCAACCACAGACTAATATCCAGAATCTACAAGGAATTCAAACAAATCACCAAGGAAAAAAACAAATAATTCCATCAAAAAGTGGGCTAAAGACCAATAGACAATTCTCAAAAGAAGATATACAAATGGCCAACAAACATATGAAAAAATGCTCAACATCACTAATGATCAGCAAATCAAAACCACAATGTGATACCACTTTACTCCTGCAAGAATGGCCATAATTTAAAAAATAAAAACATAGGCTGGGTGCGGTGGCTCACGCCTGTAATCCCAGCACTTTGGGAGGCCAAGGCGGGCAGATCACCTGAGGTCAGGAGTTTGAGACCAGCCTGGCCAACATGGTGAAACCCCATCTCTACTAAAAATACAAAAATTAGCTTGGTGTGGTGGCAAATCCCTGTAATCCCAGCTACTCGGGAGGCTGAGGTGGGAGAATCGCTTGAACCCGGGAGGCGGAGGTTGCAGTGAGCCGAGATCATGCCACTGCACTCCAGCCTGGGCAACACAGTGAGACTCTGTTTCAAAATTAAAAAAAAAAAAAAAAGATGTTGGCATGGATGTGGTGAAAAGGGAACACTTTTACATTGCTGGTGGGAATGTGGACTAGTGCAACCACTATGGAAAACAGTATATGGAGATTTCTTAAAGAACCAAAAGTATATCTACCATTTGTTCCAGCAATCCCACTACTGGTTACTGCCCAGAGGAAAAGAAGTCATTATATGAAAAAGACACTTGCATGTGCATGTTTATAGCAGCACAATTCACAACTGCAAAAATACGGAACCAGCCCAAATGCCCATCAATCAACGAGTGGATAAAGAAAATGTGGTATGTATATATACCACAGAATACTACTCAGCCATAAAAAGGAACAATATATTGGCCAGGAACGGTGACTCACGCCTGTAATCCCAGCACTTTGGTAGGCTAAGGCAAGCAGATCACAGATCACTTGAGGTCAGGAATTTGAGACCAGCCTGGCCAACATGGTGAAACCCCATCTCTAATAAAAATACAAAAATTAGCTGGACATGGTGGCATGTACCTATAGTCCCAGCTACTTGGGAGGCTGAGGCAGGAGAATCACTTGAACCCAGGAGGCAGAAGTTGCAGTGAGCTGAGATTGAGCCCCGTTGCACTCCAGCGTGGGCAACAGAGCAAGTGAGACTCCATCTCAAAAAAAAAAAAAAAAAAAAAAAAAAAAAGATAGAATGGCATTTGCAGCAATCTGGATGGAGTTGGTTGGAGACCATTATTCTAAGTGATGTAACTCAGGAATGGAAAACCAAAAATCATATGTTCTCACTTATAAGTGGGAGCTAAGCTATGAGGATGCAAAGTCGTAAGAATGACACAATGGACTTTGGGGATTCAGGGGGAAGTGTGGGAGGTGGGTGAGAGATAAAAGACTACACATTGGGTACGGTGTACACTGCTCGGCTGGTGGATGCACCAAAATCTCAGAAATCATCAATGAAGAACTTATTCATATAATCAAACACCACCTGTTCTCCAAAAACTATTAGGGGGAAAAAAACTATGGTCCTGAGCTGACCACTTTACTGCAAAATAAATAAAAATATGATTTTTTAAAAAGTTGTAAAACAGACCATGTTTTGTCTTTGCTTAAAACCCTTTAATGGTTTTCTAGCACTCTTAGGATCAATCTCAAATTCTTTTTTTTTTTTTTTTTGAGATAGGGTCTGGTCTGGCTCTCTCACCCAGGCTGGAGTGCAGTGGCACGATCTTGGCTCACTGCAACCTCTACCTCCTGGGCTCAAGCCATCCTCCCACCTCAGCCTCCTAAGTAGCTGGGACTAAGGGTGCACGCCACCATGCCCGACTAATCTTTGTATTTTTTGTAGAGACAGGGTTTCGCCATGTTGCCCAGGCTAGTGTTGAACTCCTGAGCTCATGCAATCTGCCCGCCTCAGCCTCCCAAAGTGCTGGGATCACAGGCATGTGCCACTGCACCAGGCCAAGCTCAAATTCTTAACATAGTCTATCAACCTCAGTGTGATTTAGCCCTCTTCTTTCTGTGTAATCACTATGTAACATCCTCTACCCCCCTTGGTCTCTGGGTCTCACTGGGCTTTTTTCACGTCTCCAAACTAGTGATGCTTTTTAATGTCTTGGGATTTTGCACAAGTTGTTCCAGCACCAAAGTTAAATTTCTCTGTAATACACTCTTAAATCATCCAGGACTGCTTCTTTGTAACACCCATTAACTGTAGTTAATTATTTGTATAATTAAGCATTTAATGATTATCTTCCCTGCTAGATTATAAACTCCATGAATACAGAGACTCTAGATTTCTTGTTCACTATTGTACCCTATGCTCCCAAGCACAGTGGCTGAAACATAGTAGCTTTACAAATATTTGTTAAATAAATAAGGGAAAGATAGGTTTAATGAAAATTATTTTGATAACATCTAAACTCATCTTTTCAGATTATTAGTTTACCAAACAACCTATAATCTATAATTTATTCTGAATAATCCACATAATCAGGAAGGAAATATCTTATATAAATCATGATACCAGGTATCCTATCAGGCATAGATCCTCTTGTGAATTACTCTATTTTGGCTTATAAATAAACCTTTTTTTAAATTTTTTTTTAAAAATACTTTTATGAATACAGTTAGGGAGAATAAATCCCTAAATCTTAACTTGCTGGTAGAACACAAAATTGGCCTCTAAAATAAAAGCCAGGTTTAGGATTTATAATAACTTATTTATTTGCTATTATGAGTTAGAATCAGCAGGAAATACCCAGGCAAGTGTTATTTAGCAGAATGTGAACCCACATTGCTCCCCAACAAATGGGTGCATTGGAACACCAAGTGCAACTCACCTCTTGAAAGTTATGTTGGGTGAACTTGTCTGCTATCCTTAGCAACTCACGACATGAATGTGTGTCAGCAAAAGCCCGAATGCCCAGGCAGTTAGAAGGATCTAATTGTCTCTTTAAGAATTCACAGCAGGCTTCCTGTATTTCTGCCAGCTGGAGGAGGCAAGCAGCTGGCAGAAGAGTCTGAACATTGCCCTCTTCTACTGTTATCTGGGAGGTATACGCAAAGTCAATCAGTAATTCCATAGCCCTCTCGTCAATGTCTCGGATCACTACTTCTGTCTGACGGCTCTCTGCCAATTCTCCTGTAAACATAGCTCGGAAGTAGGGACTACAGGCTGACAAAATGACTCGATGGGCATATATCTTCTTGGCGCCCACAACTAGCACCACATCACATAGCTCCCGGTGCTTTCTCAGAAGGTTAATCACTTCCAAGGTTTGTCGAGGGTGCTTGTCTGAGATATAGGGCATGCGGGCAGGTTGGGGAACCCCTTCTGGCAGTTTGTTGGGGTCTCCAAGGGTGCAGCGGCTTGTTACATCCATTCCAGTCTCTCCTGGTCGAATGTTGGTACACCTATAGGAATGATGGGGGAGAGAGAGAAGATGGCAGTATTATTATAAGCTCTTTTCTCCCCTTAAATGTTTGTAATTCAAGCGATAAGGAAACGTAATTAGCTTGGTGATTTTTTTTTTAAATTTTTTGTAGAGATGATGTCTCACTATGTTGCCCAGATTGGTCTCAAACTCTTGGGCTCAAGTGATCCTGTTGCCTCCACCTCCCAAAGTGCTGGGATTGTAGGCATAAGCCAACATGCCTGGTCTACAAAAACCATTTAAATTGAGCTACTATAGCAATAAAACTTTTAGATCAGGTGGTTATGCTTATCCATTTTAAAAATTAAGCCCAAGTTAACACGCTTCAATTAATAGTTAAATTTCAAATTAAAGACAATATAAAAAGTTTGGACTGACGGCCTGGTGTGGTGGCTCATGTCTGTAATCCCTGGGAGACTGAGGTAAGCTTATCACTTGAGGCCAGGAGTTCGAAACCAGCCTGGTGAATGTGGCAAAACCCTGTCTCTACTAAAATTACAGAAAAATTAGCCGTGTGTGGTGGCACATGCCTGTAATCCCAGCTGCTTGGGTGGCTGAAGCATGAGAATCACTTGAACCCTGGAGGCAGAGGCTGCAGTAAGCCGAGATTGCATCACTGCACTCCAGTCTGGGTGACAGAGACTCTGTCTCAAAAAAAAAAAAAAAAAAAAGTCTGGATTGAAGTTTATCTTTATATAGAAATCTTTTCTTCAAAGTTTATTAAAATTAAAATAGTAAAGAAAATGGCAAGCTAAATGATGATTTAGCAGGACTCCAAAGAGCCTCCAGGTCAAGATTTTGTTAGATTAATTTGGGTCTAATTTCATATCTAGAGATATTAAATATGATAAGCTTCATTTAAAAGTACTACATATGTTGAATTGCTCCTGTCAAATTGGTCTGAATCACTGAGGTTTCGGTATGATTATAAATAAGTGAATAAGTTCATAAACAGACATTCTTCAATTTATAAATAAGTAGTATTTAAAAGTTGAATCTAAAAGTTTATTTGGAGGTTTGTATTTTTCTATGGTAAGAGTGCTGTAAATGGGGACTAGGTTTAGTTGTAAAATTCAGTGCCTCATAAGAAGCATTAAAAAATGAAATAGAAAGTAACAGCATACATTTCATTTAGTTAAGCATGTTCAATTGTGTGTATGTACACACACAAATTTGTATAGATATGCATCACTGCTTCCCCTCGTAAACTGCAGGTTATATCAAAAAAGCTTAAATGCCACTGGCCTGAGTTTTGAAATGCCAAGACAAAAGGAACAATAGGTACAAGAAGGGAGAAGGAAAAGAATCTCTCTCTTTTTCAGATTATTCTACCATTTGTTGTTGCTGGGTTTTTTTACTTATTGATTTTTTTTAATTTTTGAGATGAGGGTCTCACTAAGTTGCCCACGCTGGTCTTGAACTCCTAGGCTCAAGCAGTCCTCCTGAGTAGCTGGGATTAAAGGCACATGCCATCACACTGGTTTTTTTTTTTTTTTTTTTTGAGACAGAGTCTGGCTCTGTCATGGAGGCTGGGGTGCAGTGGCGCAATCTCGGCTCACTGCAACTTCCGCCTCCTGGGTTCAAGTGATTCTCCCGCCTCAGCCTCCCAAGTAGCAGGGACTACAGGCGTGTGCCACCATGTCTGGCTAATTTTTCGTATTTTTAGTAGAGACGGGGTTTCACCGAGTTAGCCAGGATGGTCTTGATCTCCTGACCTCGTGATCCGCCTGCCTCAGCCTCCCAAAGTGCTGGGATTACAGGTATGAGCCACCATGCCCAGCCGTTATTGGTTTTTATTTTTATTATATTTTAAATTTTTTAAATGTTTTTTTAAATTATACTTTAAGTTTTAGGGTACATGTGCACAACGTGCAGGTTTGTTACATATGTATACATGTGCCATGTTGGTGTGCTGCACCCATTAACTCGTCATTTAACATTAGATATATCTCCTAATGCTATCCCTCCCCCCTCCCCCAACACAACAGGCCCTGGTGTGTGATGTTCCCCTTCCTGTATCCATGTATTCTCATTGTTCAATTCCCACCTATAAGTGAGAACATGTGGTGTTTGGTTTTTTGTCCTTGTGATAGTTTACTGAGAATGATGGTTTCCAGCTTCATCCATGTCCATACAAAGGACATGAACTCATCATTTTTTATGGCTGCATAGTATTCCATGGTGTATATGTGCCACATTTCCTTAATCCAGGCTATCACTGTTGGACATTTGGGTTGGTTCCAAGTCTTTGCTATTGTGAATAGTGCCACAATGAACATACGTGTGCATGTGTCTTTATAGCAGCATGATTTATAATCCTTTGGGTATATACCCAGTATTGGGATGGCTGGGTCAAATGGTATTTCTAGTTCTAGATCCCTGAGGAATTGCCACACTGACTTCCACAATGGTTGAACTAGTTTACAGTCCTACCAACAGTGTAAAAGTGTTTCTATTTCTCCATATCCTCTCCAGCACCTGTTGTTTCCTGACTTTTTAATGATCGCCATTCTAACTGGTGTGAGATGATATCTCACTGTGGTTTTGATTTGCATTTCTCTGATGGCCAGTGATGATGAGCATTTTTTCATGTGTCTTTTGGCTGCATAAATGTCTTCTTTTGAGAAGTGTCTGTTCATATCCTCCGCCCACTTTTTGATGGGGTTGTTTTTTTCTTGTAAATTTGTTTGAGTTCATTGTAGATTCTGGATATTAGCCCTTTGTCAGATGAGTAGATTGCAAAAATTTTCTCCCATTCTGTAGGTTGCCTGTTTACTCTGATGGTAGTTTCTTTTGCTGTGCAGAAGCTCTTTAGTTTAATTAGATCCCATTTGTCAATTCTGGCTTTTGCTGCCATTGCTGTTGGTGTTTTAGACATGAAGTCCTTGCCCATGCCTATGTCCTGAATGGTATTGCCTAGGTTTTCTTCTAGGGTTTTTATGGTTTTAGGTCAAATATTTAAGTCTTTAATCCATCTTGAATTAATTTTTGTATAAGGTGTAAGGAAGGGATCCAGTTTCAGGTTTCTACATACAGCTAGCCAGTTTTCCCAGCACCATTTATTAAATAGGGAATCCTTTCCCCATTGCTTGTTTTTGTCAGGTTTGTCAAAGATCAGATAGTTGTAGATATGTGGCATTATTTCTGAGGGCTCTGTTCTGTTCCATTGGTCTACATCTCTGTTTTGGTACCAGTCCCATGCTGTTTTGGTTACTGTAGCCTTGTAGTATAGTTTGAAGTCAGGTAGCGTGATGCCTCCAGCTTTGTTCTTTTGGCTTAGGATTGACTTGGCAATGCGGGCTCTTTTTTGATTCCATATGAACTTTAAAGTAGTTTTGTCCAATTCTGTGAAGAAAGTCATTGGTAGCTTGATGGGGATGGCATTGAATCTATAAATTACCTTGGGCAGTATGGCCATTTTCATGATATTGATTCTTCCTACCCATGAGCATGGAATGTTCTTCCATTTGTTTGTGTCCTCTTTTATTTCATTGAGCAGTGGTTTGTAGTTCTCCTTGAAGAGGTCCTTCACATCCCTTGTAAGTTGGATTCCTAGGTATTTTATTCTCTTTGTAGCAATTGTGAATGGGAGTTCACTCATGATTTGGCTCTCTGTTTGTCTGTTATTGGTGTATAAGAATCCTTGTGATTTTTGCACACTGATTTTGTATCCTGAGACTTTGCTGAAGTTGCTGATCAGCTTAAGGAGATTTGGGGCTGAAATGATGGGGTTTTCTAGACATACAATCATGTCATGTGCAAACAGGGACAATTTGACTTCCTCTTTTCCTAACTGAATATTCTTTATTTCCTTCTCCTGCCTGATTGTCCTGGCCAGAACTTCCAACACTATGTTGAATAGGAGTGGTGAGAGAGGGCATCCCTGTCTTGTGCCAGTTTTCAAAGGGAGTGCTTCCAGTTTTTGCCCATTCAGTATGATATTGGCTGTGGGTTTGTCATAGATCTTATTATTTTGAGATACGTCCCATCAATACCTAATTTATTGAGAGTTTTTAGCATGAAGGTTGTTGAATTTTGTCACAGGCCTTTTCTGCATCTATTGAGATAATCATGTGGTTTTTGTCGTTGGTTCTGTTTATGTAACTGATTATGTTTATTGATTTGTGTATGTTGAACCAGCCTTGCATCCCAGGTATGAAGCCCACTTGATCATGGTGGATAAGCTTCTTGATGTGCTGCTGGATTCGGTTTGCCAGTATTTTATTGAGAAGTTCTGCTCTGATGTTCATCAGGGATATTGGTCTAAAATTCTCTTTTTTGGTTGTGTCTCTGCCAGGCTTTGGTATCAGGATGATGCTGGCCTCGTAAAATGAGTTAGGGAGGATTCCTTCTTTTTCTATTGATTGGAATAGTTTCAGAAGGAATGGAACCAGCTCCTCCTTGTACCTCTGGTAGAATTCGGCTGTGAATCCATCTGGTCCTGGACTTTTTTTGGTTGGTAAGCTATTAATTATTGCCTCAATTTCAGAGCCTGTTATTGGTCTATTCAGAGATTCAACTTCTTCCTGGTTTAGTCTAGGGAGGGTGTATGTGTCCAGGAATTTATCCATTTCTAGATTTTCTAGTTTATTTGCACAGAGGTGTTTATAGTATTCTCTGATGGTAGTTTGTATTTCTGTGGGATTGGTGGTGATATCCCCTTTATCATTTTTTATTGCGTCTATTTGATTCTTCTCTTTTCTTCTTTATTAGTCTTGCTAGCGGTATATCAATTTTGTTGATCCTTTCAAAAAACCAGCTCCTGGATTCATTGATTTTTTGAAGGGGTTTTTGCATCTCTATTTCCTTCAGTTCTGCTCTGATCTTAGTTATTTCTTGCCTTCTGCTAGCTTTTGAATGTGTTTGCTCTTGCTTCTCTAGTTCTTTTAATTGTGATGTTAGTCTTTCCTGCTTTCTCTTCTGGGCATTTAGTGCTATAAATTTCCCTCTACACACTGCTTTGAATGTGTTCCAGAGATTCTGGTATGTTGTGTCTTTGTTCTCGTTGGTTTCAAAGAACATCTTTATTTCTGCCTACATTTCGTTATGCTCAGTAGTCATTCAGGAGCAGGTTGTTCAGTTTCCACGTAGTTGAGCAGTTTTGAGTTGAGTTTCTTAATCCTGAGTTCTAGTTTGATTGCACTGTGGTCTGAGAGACAGTTTGTTATAATTTCTGTTCTTTTACATTTGCTGAGGAGAGCTTTACTTCCAACTATGTGGTCAGTTTTGGAATGGGTTGTGGTGTGGTGCTGAAAAGAATGTACATTCTGTTGATTTGGGGTGGAGAGTTCTGTAGATGTCTATTAGGTCCACTTGGTGCAGAGCTGAGTTCAAGTCCTGGATATCCTTGTTAACTTTCTGTCTCGTTGATCTGTCTAATGTTGACAGTGGGGTGTTAAAGTCTCCCATTATTATTGTGTGGGAGTCTAAGTCTCTTTCTAGGTCTCTAAGGACTTGCTTTATGAATCTGGATGCTCCTGTATTGGGTGCATATATATTTAGGATAGTTAGCTCTTCTTGTTGAATTGATCCCTTTACCATTATGCAATGGCCTTGTCTCTTTTGATCTTTGTTGGTTTAAAGTCTGTTTTATCAGAGACTAGGATTGCAACCCCTGCCTTTGTTTTCCATTTGCTTGGTAGATCTTCCTCCATCCCTTTATTTTGAACCTATGTGTGTCTCTGCATGTGAGATGGGTTTCCTGAATACAGCACACTGATAGGTCTTGACTCTTTATCCAATTTGCCAGTCTGTGTCTTTTAATTGAAGCATGTAGTCCATTTATATTTAAGGTTAATATTGTTATGTGTGGATTTGATCCTGTCATTATGATGTTAGCTGGTTATTTTGCTCGTTAGTTGATGCAGTTTCTTCCTAGCCTTGATGGTATTTACAATTTGGCATGTTTTTGCAGTGGCTTGTACCGGTTGTTCCTTTCCCTGTTTAGTGCCTCCTTCAGGAGCTCTTTTCGGGCAGGCCTGGTGGTGACAAAATCTCTCAGCATTTGCTTGTCTGTAAAGGATCTTATTTCTCCTTCACTTATGAAGCTTAGTTTGGCTGGATATGAAATTCTGGGTTGAAAATTCTTTTCTTTAAGAATGTTGAATATTGGCCCCCACTCTCTTCTGGCTTGTAGAGTTTCTGCCGAGAGATCAGCTGTTAGTCTGATGGGCTTCCCTTTGTGGGTTACCCGACCTTTCTCTCTGGCTGCCCTTAACATTTTTTCCTTCATTTCAACCTTGGTGAATCTGACAATTATGTGTCTTGGAGTTGCTCTTCTCGAGGAGTATCTTTGCGGCGTTCTCTGTATTTCCTGAATTTGAATGTTGGTCTGCCTTGCTCGATTGGGGAAGTTCTCGTGGATAATATCCTGCAGAGTGTTTTCCAACTTGGTTCCATTCTCCCCATCACTTTCAGGTACACCAATCAGATGTAGATTTGGTCTCTTCACATACTCTGATATTTCTTGGAGGCTTTGCTCGTTTTTTTTTTTTTTATTCTTTTTCTCTAAACTTCTCTTCTTGCTTCATTTCATTCATTTGATCTTCCATCACTGATACCCTTTCTTCCAGTTGATTGAATCAGCTACTGAGGCTTCTGCATTTGTCATGTAGTTCTCGTGTGGTGGTTTTCAGCTCCATCAGGTCCTTTAAGGACTTCTCTGCGTGGTTATTGTAGTTAGCCATTCGTCTAATCTTTTTTCAAGGTTTTTAACTTCTTTGCCATGGGTTCGAACTTCCTCCTTTAGCTCAGAGAAGTTTGATAGTCTGAAGCCTTCTTCTCTCAACTCGTCAAAGTCATTCTCCGTCCAGCTTTGTTCCGTTGCTGGTGAGGAGCTGTGTTCCTTTGGAGGAGGAGAGGTGCTCTGATTTTTAGAATTTTCAGTTTTCTGCTCTGTTTTTTCCCCATCTTTGTGGTTTTATCTACCTTTGGTCTTTGATGATGGTGACGTACAGATGGGGTTTTGGTGTGGATGTCTTTTCTGTTTGTTAGTTTTCCTTCTAACACTCAGGACCCTCAGCTGCAGGTCTGTTGGGGTTTGCTGGAGGTCCACTCCAGATGCTGTTTGCCTGGGTATCAGCTGCGGAGGCTGCAGAACAGCGGATATTGGTGAACAACAAATGTTGCTGCCTGATCGTTCCTCTGGAAGTTTTGCCTCAGAGGAGTACCCGGCCGTTGGAGGTGTCAGTCTGCCCCTACTGGGGGGTGCCTCCCAGTTAAGCTACTTGGGGGTCAGGGACCCACTTGAGGAGGCAGTCTGTCCGTTTTCAGATCTCAAGCTGCGTGCTGGGAGAACCACTACTCTCTTCAAAGCTGTCAGACAGGGACATTTAAGTGTGCAGAGGTTTCTGCTGCATTTTTTTTTTTGGCTATGCCCTGCCCCCAGAGGTGGAGTCTACTGAGGCAGGCAGGCCTCCTTGAACTGCAGTGGGCTCCACCATGTTCGAGCTTCCCAGCCGCTTTATTTACCTACTCAAGCCTGGACAATGGTGGGTGCCCCTCCCCCAGCCTCGCTGCTGCTTTGCAGTGTGATCTCAGACTGCTGTGCTAGCAATGAGTGAGGCTCTGTGGGCGTAGGACCCTCCAAGCCATGCGTGGGATATAATCTCCTGGTGTGCCGTTTGCTAAGACTGTTGGAAAAGCGCAGTATTAAGGTAGGAGTGACCTGATTTTCCAGGTGCCATCTGTCACCTCTTTCCTTGGCTAGGAAAGGGAATTCCCTGACCCCTTGCGCTTCCTGGGTGAGGCGATGCCTCGCCCTGCTTTGGCTCACGCTCGGTGTGCTGCACCCACTGTCCTGCACCTACTGTCTGACAATCCCCAGTGAGATGAACCCAGTACCTCAGTTGGAAATGCAGAAATCATTCGTCTTCTGCATCGCTCATGCTAGGAGCTGTAGATTGGAGCTGTTCCTATTCGGCCATCTTGGCTCCCCATTTTTGGTTTTTAAACAGAGGCTTTAGAGAAGCATGATGGCTGGAGCTAGTATACATAAACTGTAGAAGTCTGTAAGTTGGGCATTTCCTGTACATTTAAGTAGGTGTTGTCTAAACTTGTGTTAAAGGACATATTCTTTAGAAGGTGCAATAATTATTTTCCTCTAAAATGGGTTCTGGACAAAAAGGTGGTGGGGTATCTGTAAATTGGTCAAATTTGATGAACACTGCCTTACAGGATCACAGTATATATGTATGTGTCTATAAATTTTACAAGTTGGTGTTCTTCACAAGTCCTTAAATATGAAAACAGCCCATTCTTGCTTGTGTGGAGATCTAGATATGGAATAGAATGGATCATTGGATCATCTAGCATAATGCCCTCCTTTTACAGATGAAGAAACTAGTTTGGTTACGTGACTTACTCAAAATCAAGAAGCTTTCAGTAGCAGAGCAGGCCTCTGGATGCTTTAGGGTAAACCACGCATCTCCTGAGGTACTGTGAATATTTAATAACTGTAATTCATGTGAATGCTGGGAGGCAAGGAGAGGGAAGAGTTTCTAGGA
Organism: Pan paniscus; assembly: GCF_029289425.2. Lineage (NCBI taxonomy): Eukaryota > Metazoa > Chordata > Mammalia > Primates > Hominidae > Pan > Pan paniscus. The sequence continues at coordinate 76,000,864 of NC_073249.2, forward strand.
TGATTTAGCAATTCAAAATGAGGTTTTGTCTTGTTTTTTCTTATGTATTATCCAAATTTCTGTACAACTATTTCTGAAAGCCCAAGAAACTCACCAAATACAGATTTTTTTTTTTTAGATTCAGTCATCATGAAAAACTTCACCAGTGAAATATCAAGAATAAGAGTCAAATAATTTGGTAAAAGAAGCCTATAAAATGCATTTCATATTTAAGGGAATGAGCATAACAAAGTGAACTTATATCATCACTTTTCTAGCTGAAATTAACGGGGATGGTCTAAGAAATTTTCAGAATTACCTTTAAGTACTTATAAAATACCTAAAATACTTTTATTATCTTTAAAAAGTCATTCCAGATAATATATAAGATACAAATTTGTATCTTTTCTTTGCGACAGGGTCTTGCTCTGTCACCCAGGCTGGAATACAGCAGTTTGATCACGGCTTACTGCAGCCTCGACCTCCTAGGCTCAACTGATCCTCCCACCTCAGCCCCCTAAGTAGCTGGGACTACAGGTGTGAGTCACCATGCCTGGCTTGAAAATTTGTATCTTATATTCATATTTCATATGTAGAAATTCAGGTGCTAAATTACTAGGTAAAAGTCACAAATTACTGACAAATAATTAGAAATAAGATATTTGGATTTTTGTATGATCACATTATATAAACATGCAGAGAAAAGACAATCTATGCCTCTTAATTAAAATAATTATTCTTTTAACAAATATTTACTAATTGCTTTTAATGTACATAAAGCATTTTGCTATAGACTGTGGAAAATTCTAAGTAATATAAAGAAGCAATCTCTAGAGGAGGAGATACATGAATAACTAGTAAGAGGGCAACCAGGACAAAAGATGTGGTTCAAACATAAGAATTTTTGGAGGAGGCTGAGCCTAGTGGCTCATGCCTGTAATCCCAGTACTTTGGGAGGTTGAGGCGGGGGGATCCCTTAAGCCCAGGAGTTTGCCATGCCTAGGCAACATAGTGAGGCCCCATCTCTAAAAAAAAAAAAAAAAAATCCCCAAAACATATATATCATGTATGTGTATGTGTATATATATATAAAAGAATTTTTGGAGGTGATACATATGTTTAGAACCTTGATTGCGGTGATATCATGGGTATATATATATGCCCAAACTCATCAAAATGTATACATAAAATATGTACCTCAATTATACCTCAATAAAGCTTAAAAGTCATTCAGAAAGGCAAAATCTATGAAGTATATGTTTAACATCATTCAGAAAGATTCTGGATCTCACAGGTATAGCCTATCAGGTTACTACAAAGGTTGTTGTTGTAAAGTAGGAATATTACACTGGGTTTTCCCAGAGCTTAAGTGAAATATCTCACATCCATGCTCCAGATCGTTATATTTCTGTTTCTGATTCTAAACTCATTAAGCAGTCCTCTGATGGAAAATTCTTCCAAAAGTACCATGCTACTTAAAAGGGGGATGACTCAAGCATTCTGATCACTGAGTTTTAGGTCAGCCTCATGTGAGTCTCTCTCAGATACTAATTATCTACAACTACTGAGAGAGTCTAATATCTAGCCTGCAAAGGACAGCATCCCTATCAGTCTGCTACTTCCAAAGCTGTAGCACTGACGGGAACTACAGTATAATAAAACACTAAAGTGTAAAAGGAGTCTCCTGAGAAGGACAGAAAAATCTATAAGGACGTTCTAGGGAGAAGAAATTGCATGTGCATTGCAAAGATATAGCACAAAAATAAAAAACATGGTTCTTCTTTTCTCCAACAACAACCAATTTTTCCAAAACACTTATACATCTGGTAAAAACATCATTTTTTACGCTTGGCAATTTTAAAGACTAAAACATAAAGCTGAGCAGTTAAAGAATAATTTTTACCATCCACATAAACAATCAAGAATGCTTTTAACCACAGAGCTAAAATGGTGCCTTGTACACAGTAGATGCTGAAAGAATAAATCACATGATTAACAGTGGTACAATCAAGCTTCTTTTTAAAAAAAGTAACAATTAAAGACAGAAGACCAAAAATTCCTGGAATACTGACACTGCATGCTGAAAGTAAAGTGTTATTGTCACAACCTTAGTTACATACATAAAGATGCTACTGTTGAACTGAGATATAAACAATTTTTTATTTCACCTAAGTACAATGTGGGTAAACTAAGCTAATGTCTCCGTTTTTCTTTTAAACATACCATAGTGCCAGGCGCGGTGGCTCACACCTGTAATCCCAGCACTTTGGGAGGCAGAGGTGGCTGGATCACCTGAGGTCAGAAGTTTGAGACCAGCCTGGCCAACATGGTGAGGCTCCATCTCTACTAAAAATACAAAAATTAGCTGGATGTGGTGGTGCATGCCTGTAATCCCAGCTACTTGGGAGGCTGAGGCAGGAGAATTGCTTGAACCTGGGAGGCGGAGGTTGCAGTGAACCAAGATTGCGCCACTGCACTACTCCAGCCTGGGAAACAAAAGCGAAACTCCATGTCAAAAAAAAAAAAAAAAAATTACCATAGCAAAAAAAAATAATGCTCTTATTACTGCATCAGTATAGTAGAATCTTTTCTTTTTTTTAGAAATAAGGTATTGCTCTGTCACTGAGGATGAAGTGCAGTGGTATGATCACAGCTCACTGCAGCCTCAAACTCCTGGTTGAAGCAATCCTCTCACCTCAGCCTCCTGAGGAGGCTCTCAGGTGCATGCTACCACGCCTGGCTTAATTTTAATTTTTTTGTAGAGACAAAGACTCTCTATGTTTCCCAGGCTGGTCTAGAACTCCTGGCCTCAAGTGATCCTCCTGCCTCAGCCTCCCAAAGTGCTGGGATCACAAGTGTAGGCCACCGTGCCCCCAGCCATTGGTGTCCATCCATATAATTTTCACTTCAGGAAATATCATTCATCTTTTGCCTTTTTTCCTCAACCATTTAAGAATGTAAAAGCTAGCTGGGCATGGTGGCTAACAGCTGTAATCCCAGCACTTTGGCAGGTTGAGGCAGGAGGATCGTTTGAGCTCAGGAGTTTGAGACCAGCCTGGGCAACAAAATGAGATTCCATCTCTACGAAAAAATTTAAAAATTATCCAGGTGTGGTGACATGTGTGACAAGTGCTTCTTGAAAAGCTTGCAGAACCATATGCCTAGATAAACCTCTTTTCTTTATAAATTACCAAGTCTCAGGTACTTCTTTATTGCAATGCAAAATGGACTAATATGTTATCTAAATGAACATTTCACCTATCCTACTTCAAAAATTTTGTTTTACTTTGAAAACTAACAACTTGACCTTAAAAAAGATTCAGTTGCACTGACCCTCATTTATAGTCCTAAATATACTTGAATAGAGACAGCTGGAGATTTGAGTATATAAACCCTCAAAACAGAAATAACATCTCAAAGTGCCACTTCTACTTAGTAGAAGGGGTCCCAATAGGCACTATATTCCACACCTGATTCCACACCAGAAAGCCAAGCTATTAACCTCTTTATTTGAAACTTGGTTGTGAATGTTTTAGTCCCAAGACATCTCATCACTGCTTATTGGATAAAATGAGCATAAGCCTTGGGTGCCTTGGTCCAGTGATCGAGACCAAGATGGAGCAGGAAGGGTAAATCCTCATGCAAGCATGCTAGTTTCCCTTTATATCAGGATAGCAAAAGCCTTCCTAGAATACCCCTCAACAACTACTGCTGACATCTCATTGGTAGCACTGTGTCACACAGCCCTTCCCATATGCAGAGACAACTAAGAACTCAGAGTATTTAATTTTCTAGTGTCTATAGTAGACGGAAGAAAGGAAGAGATGTGCAAGCTAACCTACAGTGCATGCCACACTAGGGAATAGTCAAATCAAGCAAGTATATGTTTTACACTATTTTTAAGCATACACTTTAGACTGAGTAGAACAAATTGAAAATTTCAAAGATACGCGATTGGAAATTTTGTCTTCTGAAATTGAACTGAAGGAGTAGCTCAGCTATCCTTCAATGTGAGTAAAAAAACTATCAATAAAAACTCTAGATACTGTTAAATAAGACCCAAAGCATGTAAAGCTTCTTACTCATTTTAGAGACTTTATGGGGCCTTCCTGCTAGGCCCCATCGTAAACACCCCTGGTACTCACTACAGTTCTGTCCTCAGCATTCTCCTTTTCTGTTCTACCATCACTTATGCCTACAGCTTGAAGAACCTTCTTAGTATTGATGACTCACATTTTTTTTTTAAATTTCTAGCCCAAATCTCTCTTCTGCCCCAGAGTCATATTCCAATCACATGCTGGATATCTCCACCTGGCTGTTTCCTAAACACAATAATCTTAAAGTATATGAAACAGAATCTATTCTTGGCTTACTGAAACCTGTTCCTCTTCCTGTATTTTTCTTTTTAATCTTATCATGGCAGCATCTGGTTTCCTAAGTTTGGAGTCATTTATAACACTACCTCTTCCTCACTCCATGTTCACCAAATCCTTTTGATTTTACTATTATACAAGCTCTCAATTCCATCCTCTTCTCTCAACCCTCACTGCCATAGATATACTTCAGGTTCTCATCATCTTTCATCTAAACTACCACAACTACTTTAAATTCATTTCCTTGCCATAATTTCTTCCCTCTTTCCAATCCATCCCCTATGTGCCTAGAAATCAGTTCAAAGAACAAACGATGTATATAATAATGTCCATTGGCTCTTAAATACCTAAAGGATAAAGTTTGAATTCTTTCCCACTGTTGTAGCCTCAATTTCCATGTTTTCTACTTCCCCTTCTTCCTCAAAATACCCTATACTCCACATATACTCACTGTTCCATGCATGTCAGACAATTCTGGGTCTTGGTACTCTCTCTTATCTTTTTTTTTTTTTGCACAAGCTGTTCCTTCCTTTTATGGTGTCCTTAATTAACTCCCTTCTTCAGAAGTAAATTCTTATTCTTCCTAGAAGATCCAGCTCAAATGTTACCATCTCTGTGATGCTTCCTCATCTCCACAGAGCAGTTCCCTCCTCTTAAGTTTACATCTCTATTAAAATTCTGTTAACATTGTTTGTTAATTAATTAATTAATTATATTTTAGAGATGAAGTCTCGCCCTGTCATCCGGGCTGGAGTGCAGTGGCACAGTCACAGCTCACTGCAGCCTTGAACACCTAGGCTCAAGTGATCTTCCTTCCTCCTCCATCTCCCAAAGTGCTGGGATTACAGGTATGAGTCACTGTACCACGTCAATACTGTATCATTATATCTGTTCTCATCACTTGATCTGTATCACACAATATACAGGAATAGAGTGGTATTATATAAAGGTTTGATATATGAATAAACCAATTTCTACAATCAAGCTCAGTTTTCTATTTATATATTTAAGGAAAGTTGGAAGAATTAATTACAAAATATTTGGTATCTCTTAATAAAATGAATGATTAAAAATTAATATCTTGGGAAACAAACATATTGTTGGTAAAGACTATGCATTTGTGTAACTCTAAGGGCAAAAATTTGTCAATGTCCACCAAAATTAAAAAATGTACATAATCTTTAGGCAATTCTAAATCTAAGAATTTATTCTTTTTTTTTTTGAGACGGATTCTTATGCTTTCATCAGGCTGGAGTGCAGTGACACGATTTTGGCTCACTGCAACCTCCACCTGCTGGGTTCAAGTGATTCTCCTGCCTCAGCCTCCTGACTGGCACTGTAGCTGGGACTACAGGCACACACCACCATGCCCAGCTAATTTTTGTATTTTTAGTAGAGAAGGGGTTTCACCATCTTGGCCAGGATGGTCTCGATCTCTTGACCTTGTGATCTGCCCGCCTCGGCCTCCCAAAGTGCTGGGATTACAGGTGTGAGCCACTGCGCCCAGCCAGAACTTATTCTATACTTACACATCTGGGCAAAAACCACCTACAAGGATATTCATTGCAGACAGAACTGGTTGTAACAGCAAAACAGTTGAAATAAATCTCTCTCAAATGGGACTGGTTAACTAAGGTGCATATAGACAATGGAATACTACATAACTATTAAAAGGAATAAGGTAAGTCTATATGCATTTGTTACAATTTACAAAATAATTTTTCAAGTGAATAAAGATACAGAAGAATGTGCATGATATGCTGACAGTGTCCTTTCAAATGCATTTTCTTATTTTTATTTATTTATTTAAGAGATGGGGTCTCTCTCTGTTACGCGGGCAGGAGTGCAGTGGCATGATCACCACAGCCTCGAACTCCTGGGCTCAAGCAATCCTCCTGCTTCAGCCTCCTAAGTAGCTGGGTAGCTGGGAATACAAGTGTGAACCACTATGCCCTACAACATTTGTGTCTTTTTTTTTTTTTTTTTTTTTGAGACACTGTCTTGCTCTGTTGCCCAGGTTGGGGTTCAATGGTATGATCACGGCTTAACTGCAATCTCTGCCTCCCAGACTCAAGTGATCCTCTCACCTCAGCCTCCTGAGTAGCTAGAACTTCAGGCATCTGCCACAACACTTGGCTAAATTTTTCTTGTTTCCTTTTTGTAGAGATGGGGTTTTGTCATGTTGCCCAGGCTGGTCTTGAACTCTTGGGCTCAAGGGATCAGCCCACCTCAGCCTCCCAAAGTGCTGGGATTACAGGTGTGAGCCACTGTGCCTAGCCATCTTTTCTTTTTAAAAGCTACTAATGTTAGCCAGGTGTGGTGGCTCACACCTGTAATCCCAACACTTTGGGAGGCCTAGGCAGGTGGACTGCTTGAGCCCAGGAGTTTGAGACCAACCTGGGCAACATGGCAAAACCCTGTATCTACAAAATAGAAATTAAAAAAGTGAAAAGAGAAGACATCTTATATACATTTGTGTATGAACTACAATGCCTCTAAAAGAATGCATAAGAAACTGCTTACAGTGGTTGCCTTTGGGAACTGGGGTCAGCAATGGGAGAGTTAACTTTTCACTGAATATCCTATTGTATCTTTTAAATTTTGCATTGTGCTATGCAAATGATAGTACATAAATAAATGATGTAATGAAACTTTACTAATAAAATGCCAATTGATTTCATAAAACTTTATAATCAAAAATTAGAATACCTTTAACAATAATTTTCAGTCTTCTTCATAGATTTTTTTTTTGTTTTTTGGAGGGGGAAAGTCTGCAGAAACTGTTCAGTCCTATTCAAACAATTATTCAGTAATCATTAGGTGCTAGTGATGCAAATACAGGAAGACATGAGACTAAAAGAGCTCACAATCTAGTAGACAGAATGAACATGTATTCAAATAGTCTCAATAATAAAAAGTTACTTCTCAAAGCTTCTTTAATAGCAACTGAGTATAAACCCAGCATTACAGAGACTGCCTTCTGGGTTAAATCAGCAAAAATGACAGCCCAATAAGAAAAGGATAGGGAAGTGTGACCATGATTGAATGTAGGAAGCAGGTGAAAGTAAGACCAGAGACCAATGTGAGTAGGCTAGGCTCTGGCCAAGTGACAGTGATGAAGAAAGAGCCGTAGCTTAACGATTAACAGCACTAGAATTATCCAGCATGATTCTGAATAGCTGACAGTATTATGTAATAAAGCAAGAAAAAAGGAGCAGGTATGAGTGATTAAGCAAATATTTTATATAGACTACTGATAAACCAAAAACATTCCCACACTCTGCTATTCTTTTAAAAAATAATAAGCTCTTATTTTAGCAATTACATAAGATATGACATTTTATGGTAGCTGGAGATGAGACACAATGAGTGGGTTTTGCAATAATGTTAGAAGTAAAGTGATGAAGTATTTAATATTATGTTGTTAATTTTTTCATGTACATTGTGGTAAAATATTATTCCTACTACAGAGTAAAATATAAATAAGATAATGGTATTTTTCATCTTGATAACATCTTTTCATCTGGAGATCTTAAAGCATTTGCAAATGTTCATTAATCCCCAATATCCTGATCAGATACACTAAAGAAGTAAACTGGGGTACAGAGAAGGTGAACAGCTCAAGGTCAACTGATAAACCAATAACAGATTTGGATAAAGATATACATTCTGGTTCTTGCTCCAAGTTCTGAGTTATAAGTCATATTCCCATTATAAAATGTTTCTTCTCTTAAAAGAACTGCAGAAGTTGTTTATCTTTGATGTTAAATAACAAATGATTAAATAGAGTTCAATAAATAGAAAACAAATGTAAAAAACAAAGAAATAGAACTGGGATGATTTTGTATCATAAAGATTCTAGTCTCATTTGTTAGAACAAAATGAGAAAAAACATTATTAAATTCTAGGGTTGGGAGGGCCTATTTATTGTCTATATTTTCCCAGACATTGTTCTATTTTTCTATGGACTAAGTTATTATGTCTAATACCTATTTTAGTCCTTATACAATCTTCCCTGCAATGCAGCTATTTTAATTAACAGAACAAATGTATGATTGAACATCAAGGAAATAACCAAAACCATAATTAGGCATGCAGTACAGTATATTATAAATAATTATGATTCTTACATGGGAACAGAATCCTCTACATTTTATAGGGAACTGAAGATTATAATAAATCCATATAGTATCATAATGAACTTAATGATTATTTACTGTAAAAAACATGAAAAAAGGAAAATTTAAGTGTTTAGCACTACATACAATCCACAGCACTTTTCAGAAACAACTTCTGTATTTTATTCTATTAAAAAGCTATTAATTCTTAATATTACTTTTGATTTATTGTAGAACAAGACTCATTAGTTCCAAGCAGAATTTAGTAAGATTGAAACTCTTTTTTAAAAATTTAAATTATTACATGCTGAATTTTAATCAGTGAAACCAAAGGTTTTCTTCCTAAATGCCTACCTGCGCATTGGCTTTCCTTCCATGCACCATGAAAAGTACCCTTCACCACACTCTAAAGCCGAACCTAAGACAACAGAAAAGCAGGAACTTAATAAAAGCTATTTCTGATCTTTACAGTAACAATCTTTATATAATCATTTCACTCATTTCGTCAGTTATCAAGAGTTTCACATCCTATTATACCACAGGCCTTCTGCAGATGCACAATAACTTAATCTAGTACATTTAAGATTACCATCCTTACTCTGCATGCTAAAACGATTAAAGTAAAGGTGAGGGAAAGTATGCTAAATAGTCCCGACTGTTAGGTCAGTCTTGTTTCTCTTCAAAAAGTGCTTGGAGATATTTAACTGTGATCTCGACATCAAGTATATTTACAGAGCAAGCACCAGATACCCACAGCAGTACTAACCTGATAGATCACATAGGGTACACGCTGCTTTAATAACGAATCTGAAGATTGTTAACTTGTCCCGAAGTGACAGGAGGAGGAGGCGTCTGCATTTGCCTTTACAAACAACTCCGCTTCCGACAGTCCAGGGAGCTTGAACAGGGCAGGGAAAGTATGGCTCCAGACTAACACTCTTTACAAGCATTTCCTTCAGTCCCCGATACAATGTTCACTACCCACGTAGCAGGATTTCGCCAGGTCCCGAGGGTTAAATGGGGGCGCACGTACTTTCTTCCTTCCCTGAATTCCAAACACTGTCTGGGGAAGCTGTCCAGGATGCGAAACCCCAGCACCACCAGGCAGGACACAGCCCGGGGCCTCCTCTGGCTCCCGAGATAGGCTGTCAGCCAGCGAGAGCGCACTCTGGCGCTCCGCGAGGCCCGGCCCCAGCGCCCCAACAGTCTCTTCTCGGCGCCAACTGACAGGCGACCGACGAAGCACAGCCCTGACCCCATGGGGCAGCTCAGCAACTTGGGACCACATATCTGCGAAGCGAGCCCTGGGGCGCTGTCCGCTGTCCCCTGCTCTAAGGTGACTGGCTCACTTACCGGCTCTGACACTTTCTTCTCTGCAGCAGCCTCCTCCGTCTACTCCGCCCTCCACTCCTCTCTGCCTCCTCCTCCACCGCCGCTAGCGCAGGCAGGATGCCGCTCGTAGAGCTATTTCCTTTCCCTTCACCGGCCCATATCCAGAAGCAGGAAGTAGTCCTATTCTTAAATCGTTCCCGCAGGAACCCACATAATCCGCCAAGGGGTTCCGGTGCGGCTCCGGAAGTAGTCGTGCCCTTTGCTGGGGCATTCAGGTAACCTCAAAGGCTGTTTATCCTCGTGGGGGTTCCTTGTATCCCAAGAGTAACCATTTTTAGTGTTCACTGCGGAACTGGCAGTATTTGAATACTGAAGCCTCCTCTTTTCTTCTTTGTTTTCGCCAGCAAAGGCAGTAAAGGGTAGTCACAGAAAGCTAAGAATTTGTATTTCTTTTTAGTTGGTGGGTCTCCTTTTGGCACAATGTTCCTAATTGTGGATTGAATTATTGCATGCACACATGGGTTGGCATGTATCTGTCAGGCCTCTACTATGTGCAAGGTGCAGAAGTTAGATAGACAGACCAGAGATAGACCTTATCCTCCAGATTTCCCACGGTCAAACTTTCAGTACACCAGGATTTTATCCAGGCTCTAAGGCTGTGTTAGTCTGCCCTTTCTACTTAGTATTCACCACCAGACACTTCACCAAACACATCTTCTGTGGATTCACTTTAATGTTAAGGAGGGAAGAGTATATTTTCTTAAAAAAATTTTTTTTTCAGTAGCAAGCAGAGCCAAAAAAGTATATTTTTAAAGTTATCTTTTCCTCCAGATTTTCCCATAGCACACAGCCACCTGATTTTTACCGTATATTAATATTTAGAAAACAAGTGATACAAGTGTAAGGTGGAGATTACAATTTCAGGAATATCAGAGAAAGACTGTTGCTGATTTCCTGGTAAGTATACTAGGCTAAGTATTAACCAGATTTTCTTTAGCTGTTCTTTATGTAGAATCTACACAGGTGTGTCCAGTTGTTTCTGAGGGGAAAGGATACCTCTTGTTAATTAGCTTGTAGTGGAAAATGCATGGCCTTTAGATCCAGATGTAGTGGCCCAGTGGATTCTTCTTGCCTGCTGCCCAGATACAGATGATTTATCAAGGTATAGGGATTGCAATGGAGAAAGAGTTTTACACAACATCGAGTGGAAAAATGGAAGAAGTTTTATTATTACTCAAATCAGTTATATTATTACTCAAATCGGCCTCCTGGAGCATTTGGGGGCTAGGTTTCTTTTCAAAGGTAGTCTGGGGAAAGGGGTAGGGGTGGCTAGGCAATGGGTGCTTGCTGCTGACTGGTGCAGTCATAGGGGTATGGGAGATGGTCCTCCTGCCTACTGAGTCGTTTCTGGGTGGAGCCACAGGAACAGCTGGTGGGTCCAGGTGGAGCCATCAGTAGTCAAACATGCAAAAAACTTAAAAATATACCCAAAAAGGCCAATCCTAGATTCTACAATAGTGATGTTATCTGCAGGAGTAATTGGGGAAGTTGCATATCTTGTGACCTCTGGAATAATGGCTGGCAATCACTTATGTCTACACTTAACAGAATTCAGGCTCATCTATCCCCGTTGTCTGGTGGTCTCTCATTAGCTTTACAAAGGCAATTGAGTTTTGGGGAAGGACTGTAATTATTTAAACTATTAAACTAAATGTCTCCCAAAGTTATCTTGGCTTAAGCCCAGGAATAATTAAGGACAGACTGAAAGCTAAAGGCAAGATGGGGTTTGGCTAGATCAGATCTCCTCCACTGCTATAATTTTCTCACTGATAGAATTTTTGCAAAGGGGGTTTCAGTTTGCAAAGGCGATTTCACGGATACACATAGGTATAAATCCTAGACCTGTAACTGACTAGCTTTGTGATCTTATTGAAAATTTTTACTGCATGTGTATATGTGATATATATACATATGCAGTAAAATGATTTCTTTTCCATATTTTAAAACTTTTCATAAATGGTATCAAAGCATATGTATTCTTTTGCAACTTCCATTTTCCACTCAACATTCTGTTTGTAAGATTTGTCCATGTTGATCAATGAATGTCCAATTCAGTGATTCTCAAAGTGTGGTCCTGGACCAGCAGCATCAACATCACTTGGAAAATGCTAACCCTTGAGCCCCATTACAGACCTATTGAATCAAAAACTGAAGGTGGGCCCCAGTAATCTGTGTTCTAACAAGTTCTCCAGGTGATTATAGTGCATGGTAAAATTTGAGAACTACTGCACTAATTTATTTATTTTCACTGCTTTATAGTATTCTATTATATGAATATACCATAGATTTTTTAAAATATTTTTTCTGCAGATGGATATTTTGACTATTTCCAGTTTTCTCCATTACAAACAGTGCTACAATGTAAATTCTTGCATATACCTCCTTGTGTACACCTGTAGGTGTTTCTTTGGGGTGTGCACGCAGAAGCAAAATTGCTGGGTTGTATGCTATGCACAGCTTCAACTGTATTAGCACTAGTCAAATTGCTCTCTAAAGTCATTATTCTATTTCAGTAATAATAATACTAGCAAATACTTATGTAGCATGTTATAGTAACTCATCAATACTCACACTAGTCCTCTCGAGGTAGGATCTATTATCATCATTCCAGTTTCACAGATGGCACCAAGATGTTATGTAAGTTGCCCAAAGTCACACAGCTAGTTATGAAGTAGAGCAAGAACTTGAAACCATACACAATGGCTCTAGAGTCTGTGCTTTCAGCTACAGTGCTGTGTTGTCTCTCCATTACAAGTGTTTGAGGGTTTTTGTTGGTCTATATTATCATCACAGTTGGTGTTTTCCAACTTTAAATTTGTTTTTGCCAATTGGATGGGTATAAAATGGTAATTCACTGTGGTTTAAATGTTTATTTCTCTCATTACTGTTCAAACATTTTTCATATGTGAAAGTGGCATTCAGATTTCCCTTCTGTGAATTGCTTATTGTAAAAGATACCTTCAAAGTGACTCCTATTTTTTCCATAATATGAATTAAACTATTTTTATAATTCATAGTATAGGTATGAAAATGTTACTATATGGTATAAAAATGTTACTAAAAATGCTGCTAACCAAAGACTGATTTTAAAACTCCTGTCCAGGATAAGAGCAGTCCCTCCTATTTTTGTATATCTGTGATTCACTCCCCAACCCACTGCAATCTGGTTTGTGCTTCTGCTACTCTGTTTCTTTTTGAAGTGGAGAAGTTCAGTGTGAATCAACCCTTTTTATTTATGTCAAGACCTAGAGAACTCCATTTAGAGATGTGTTTATGGTAAACCTGGCATTTGCAGTAATTACAGTTTTTCTGCCACCTGAGTAAGACTATGCCCTTCGGGAGCCTGAATTTCTAGTGGAAAATACACATGAAATAGATTTTACTTAGATTGGGTGTGTGAAAGGAAAATATCTTGGGCCCCCCAAAATCACTAAGCTAAAGGGAAAAGTCAAGCTGGGAACTGCTTAGGGCAAACTTGCCTCCCATTCTATTCAAAGTCACCCCTCTGCTCACTGAGATAAATGCATATCTGATTGCCTCCTTTGGAAAGACTAACAGAAACTTAAAAGAATGCAACCATTTGTCTCTTATCTACCTATGACCTGGAAGCCTTCTCCCTGCTTTGAGTTGTCCCACCTTTCCAAACGGAACCAAAGTTCATCTTACATATGTTGATTGATGTTTCATGTCTCCCTAAAATGTGTAAAACCAAACTGTGGTCTGATCACCTTAGGCACATGTCATCAGGATCTCCTGAGGCTGTGTCACAGGTGCATCCTCAACCTTGGCAAAATAAACTTTCTAAATTAACTGAGACGTGTCTCAGATTTTCGGGGTTCACAGGTATGAGGTAGTGACAACAGCCAAATAATTCTTTTCAGGGGTTGCTGAGCTTACCTTATAGTTTTTCAATCAAAAATTATATCTTGTTTCCAATGTATAAAATACAGTGGTTGGACCTAAGGTTTAGTTGTAGGTGAGACCCACAGGGCCCATTGTTTGTGGAATTTTCATTCTTCTTTTTTTTTCTTTTTAAGCAGGGTCTCAATCTGTTACCCAGGCTGGAGTGCAGTAGTGCAATCACAGCTCACTGTTGCCTCTGCTTCCTGGGCTCAAGTGATCCTCTCCCCTTGTTACAGTAGGTGGCTAGCCAGGCATGCGCAAGGCAGGAGAGGGCTTCTCCCGCACCTCACCAGGAATGTCAGGCGACCATCGGGTGATGGTCAGGCAGTTGTCACGCTGCCTCTCTAATATAATAATTGGTTGCAAACAGCACCAGGGAAAGGCAGTTTCCCAGTAGATAAAAACACCTGAAACTGGTGGCAGCGTCTCAATAAGATCTCAGGAATTGGGTGAGTGGGCTCCAGCATGTGCATTAAAGGGCAAAATGGCAGAGTTTAGCTGGTATATGACCTTCCAGGGGCATTCCACCAGAATGGGAAGAACGCCTCAAGTGAGCATGTGTACAACTCCAGTAAACACACTCTGCATGCTCCCCTCCCAGGCACTAGCAGGCCATTGCACATGCGGACAACCCACCCCAAGGGAAGAATCAGGGCAGAAGGGATGCAAGACCCCAGAAGTATGCCAGCATATAAAATGCTAAGTCAGAAGGTCAAACTTCACACTTCTTTTCAAGTTGCCTGCTTGGACCTGTTCCATGTGTACTTTCCTTCCTTTGACTCCTGCTCTAAAACTTGCCTCCATCTCTTCTGCTTCATGCCCCTCAGTCAAATTCTTTCTTCTGAGGAGGCAAGAATTGAGGCTGCTGCAGACCCATATGGATTCACCACCGGTAACAACCTCAGCCTCTTCAGTAGCTGGGACCACAGGAGTGTTCCACAATGCCCAGCTATTTTGTTTGTTTGTTTGTTTTGTAGAGACGAGTTCTCACTATGTAGCCCAGGCTGGTCTTGAACTCTTGGGCTCAAGTGATCCTCTCACCTTGGCCTCCCAAAGTGCTGGGATTAGAGACATAAGCCACCACACCCAGCGAATTTTTATTCTTGAGGAGACAGACAGTATAAAATTGAACCATGAATTACATAATTAGTTGTTTAATTACGATTGCGGTAATTGAAAGTGATCTACTGGGTGCTAAGAAAACACCTAGTAGGGTGGCTTATGCCTATAATCCCAGCTCTTTGGGAGACCCAGGCAGAAGTATTGCTTGAGCCCAGAAGTTTGAAACCAGCTTGGGCAACATAGGCAGACTTTGTCTCTACAAACAAATTAAAAATTAGCTGGGCATGGTGTCACACGCCTCTAGTCCCAGCTACTCGGGAGGCTGAGGTGGGAGGATCACTTGAGCTCAGGAGGTTGAAGCTGCAGTGAGCTGTGATTGTGCCATTACACTTCAGCCTGGGCAACAGAGTAAGGCCCTGTCTAAAAGAAAAAAAAAAGAAAACATCTAGTAGGGTGCCCAGATATGGTCTAGAGGGTAACAGAAAGTGTGGTGTGCAGCCTTTAAGATGGCCCTAAGTCTTCTATGCCTCTTGGTGTTCATGCCCTCATGTAATCCCCTCCTTTGAGTGTGGGCTGAACCTAGTGACTAACAAATGGAATATATCAAAAGTCATGGAATTGTACTTCTAATATTAGGTTATTAAAGGACTGTGGCTTCTGTCTCAGATGTCATCTCTCCCTAGCTTTTTCTGAGGGAAGTAAGCTACCATATTGTGAGCTGCCCTGTGAGAAGCCTTGTATGGCAAGGAACTGAGAGAGGCTTCTGGCCATCAGAGAGGAACTGAAGGTCTCAGTCCGATAGCCCATGAAAAGCTGAATCCTGCCATTAGCAACATGAGTGAGCTTGGAAGTGAATCTTTTCCCAGTTGAGCCTCTAGATAAAACTGCAGACTTTGCTGACAACTTGACTAAAACCTCATGAGTTGAAAGGGAAGGAGGAATGTTCCAGGGAAAGACACTAAAGCCAGAGAGGCAAGGACAGGTTGGCCAGGGTGCACTTGGGAGAGTGGCATGACACAAAGCTGATGAAATTAGAAAGTATTTTGGAAAGTTCAGGAACAGAGCAGGAAGAATATGCACAAGTAAGACAATGACAAAGCATTTTCCTAGTTTTCTTGATGCTGCTATAGAATTCTAGGGTGCTTACAGGGTGGTACAGCAGAGAGCACTATGATGGGAGCTAGAAGACCGGGGTCCCAGTGCTAATCCTGTAATCTGAAGCCATCACTTGGTCATTCTTGTTCTCAGTTTTCTCATCTATAAGATGGAATCTAAATCCTTTACAATTTCTCAGTCTAGAGTTATTAGTTATGTGAAACCTATATGGGGAAAACTATAAAACATTCCTGAAATAAGCAAAAGTAGATTTGAGCAGATAGAAAGTCATTCCACGTTATTGGATAAGTTGACTCAATTTCATAAAGATAACAGTGCCCCATAAAGTAATTTATAAATTTAATGCAACCCAGTGTCTTTGTTTGTTTGTGCTTCTGTAGCAAAATACCTTAGACTGGGTAATTTACAAAGAACAGAATTTATTTTCCCATAGTTCTGGAGGCTGGGAGGCCCCAGATCAAGGCACCAGCATTGTCAGTGTCTGACAAGGGCTGCTGTCTGCTTCCAAGATGTTGTCCTGCTGCTACCTCCTCTGGAGGGGATGAATGCTGTTTCCACACATGGCGGAAAGGCAAGAGAACGTTCCTTCAAACCTGAGCCATAAGGGAGCTAATCCCATTCGTGAGTGTGGAGCCCTCATGGCTTAATCACCTCCCAAAAGCCATATGTCTTAATAATGTCACATTTAGGATTACATTTCAACATGAAATTTGGAGAGGACACCATCCATAAGTCAAACCATAGCACCAAATAAAATCAACATCAGAGTTTTTACAGAACTAGATAAGTTGATTATAAAGTTAATATGGAAGAAAAGACAAATGAGAATAACCAGAAATACTCTTACTCTAAAAATAGAAATAGCTGAGAGAAGGGTTAACCCTAAGAGATATTATTAAAACATGTTCTAAAACCTCTATAATTAAAACTGTGGTTTGGGCATATAAACAGATAAATGCAGCAGGGTAAGAAATCCAGAAATAGACCTTAGAACATAAGGAAATTTAGTATGTGATCTCAAATCAGTGGGGCAATAGGCACTGTTTAATAAATGATGCTGATACAACTATAGAAACATAAGAAATTGGATTTATTTCCTTATATAATGAGTTAGACTTCACTGCAGTCTCAACAAAGTCCTCTGAAGACCCTATGGGAAGATCTGAGCCTGGGATGGTCCATTATATTTGTCACGAGTTGGAGTTAGAAGGCTGGTTCTTTATACCCCACATCAATCAAATGTATTTGAAAGCTTAAGGTAATAATGAAAGCGTAAAAATAATATAAGAAAATATGGGTGAATTTCCTTATTAAGAGTGGAGAGGCTGGGCGTGGTGGCTCATGCCTGTAATCCCAGCACTTTGGAAGGCCAAGGTGGGCTGATCACTTGAGGTCAGCAGTTCAAGACCAGACTGGCCAGCATGGTGAAACCCTGTCTCTACTAAAAATGCAAAAATTAGCTGGGCATGGTGGCGGGCACCTGTAATCCCAGCTACTTGGAAGGCTGAGGCAGGAGAATCACTTGAACCTGGGAGGAAAAAAAAAAAAAAAAAAAGGAGAAACACTTCCCTGAATATGACTCAAAATCTAGAAGCAAAAAGATTGATCAATTTGACTGCATAAAAAAATTTCCATGGGACAAAGATAAATGAAGTAAAAAAAAAATGACAATTAGGAAAAACACATTTGCAATATATTAATATATCATAAAGCGTTCATAATGTAATATATAAATGACTCCTAAAAATAGAGAAAAAAACAAATAACATAAATGGGCAAAATATATGAACAGCCAGTTTACAGAAAAAGAAAATGCCCTTAATCATTTAAATATATTATGAATATATCATGGGCAATCTTGCTCATAATAAGATAAATGCAAATTGTGTCTATTTTGAGACCCATTTACCACCTATAAAGTAGGCAAAAATCTGAAATGGCACAACCTGTTTTTCTGACACAACTGTGGGGAAGAATGCACTCATTTGTGACCAGTGTGTGCAAAATGATAAAACTTCTATGGAGGGGGATTTGGCAAGATCTAGCAAAATGACATTTGCATTGACCTTTTTCCATTATCCTGAGGAAACACTTGCAAAAATAAAATAAGTTATGCACAAGGTTATTCACTGCAGGATACTTTGTAATAACAAAAATTAGAAAGAATCTAAAAGACTCTTATTAGGGGGCTGATTAAATAAACTATGGGATATCTACATAATGAGGACTATGCAGTTATAAAAAGAAATGACAAAGGGCTGGGTGGGGTGGCTCATGCCTATAATCCCAGCACTTTGGGAGGCCGAGGTGGGCAGATCACCTGAGGTCAGGAGTTCGAGACCAGCCTGGCCAATATGGTGAAACCCCGTCTCTACTAAAAATACAAAAATTAGCCATGCATGGTCGTGGGCACCTGTAATCCCAGCTACTTGGGAGGCTGAGGCAGGAGAATTGCTTGAACCTGGGAGGCGGAGGTTGCAGTGAGCTGAGATCGCGCCACTGCTCTCCAGCCTGGGTGACAGAGTGAGACTTGGTCTCAAAAAAAAATTAAAAGCAAAACAAAACAAGGAGGATCTTTTTTTTTTTTTTTTTTTTTTGAGATGGAATCTTTCTCTGTTGTCCAGGCTGGAGTGCAGTAGCACAATCTCAGCTCATTGCAACCTCCACCACCCAGGTTCAAGCAATTCTCCTACCTCAGCCTCCTGAGTAGCTGGGATTACAGGTGCACGCCACCATGCCAGCTAATTTTTGTATTTTTAGTAGAGATAGGGTTTCACCATATTGGTCAGTCTGGTCTTGAACTCCTGACCTTGTGATCCACCCGCCTCGGCCTCCCAAAGTGCTGGGATTACAGGCGTGAGCCGCTGCGCCCGGCCGGAAGATCTCTTAATGGCATACTCTTCAGGCATGTTGTTAAGTAATGAAAACCAAGTGAACAGTGTTTATAGCATGCTAACTTTGATTAAGAAATGGGTAGAAATATAGTGTGAGTGTATATAAGTGTATATGTATTTATAGTTTAAAATTTTACATATATATATAAATTGAAAGATAAATGGAGAATTAATAAAAATGGTTACCTACAGGGGAAAGGAGAGACCAGGGTAGAAAGGTTAGGGATGGCAGCCAGATTTTGAAAGTATTAGGCTTTATATTTTTATTTATTAAATGTTCTTAATAATTAAAAAATTCACTTAAGCAAAATCTATTTTTATTTATTTAATTTTTTTTAACACAGAGTCTCACTTTATCACCCAGGCCACAGTGCAGTGGTGCAAACACAGCGCACTGCTGCCTCAGCCTCCTGGGCTCAAGGAGTTCTCCTGCCTCAGCCCCACAAATAGTTGGGACTACAGGCACATGCCACCACATCTGGCTAATTTTTTTTTTTTTTCTATAGCGACAGAGTTTCACCGTGGTACCCAGGCTGGTCTCGATCTCCTGAGCTCAAGCAATCCACCTGCCTAGGCTCCCAAAGTGCTGGGATTGCAGGTATGAGCCACCATGCCCGGCCCTCTATTTTTATTTAAATAAAATTTTATTATTTACTTAATATTTATTTTTATTTTACTAAAAGGCATTTATTTTAATATCTTTAAAATTTTTAAAGAAAATTTAATCAAAAGAGAAAAAAGCCATCCCTAAATATTGAAGAATAAATGGACCTAACTATGTCAAGTTGGTGGCACATAGTTAATGCTGTAATGTACCACCCAGACATCCTTCAGGAATGAGGGACACAA
Source organism: Pan paniscus (assembly GCF_029289425.2). Lineage (NCBI taxonomy): Eukaryota > Metazoa > Chordata > Mammalia > Primates > Hominidae > Pan > Pan paniscus. Next base: position 76,020,550 of record NC_073249.2, read on the forward strand.
TCCACTGGATGCTAGAAGTGCTGTTGACAGAGAGAGCTCTGCTGTCAGTCCTTTTTGGGAGGCACTTTGACTGAAAAAGAGTGGCCTGACCAAGGTCTCACTCCCTCTCTGGGACAGCCTGCATTCAATCACTGGTCAATGCTGGGATGTAAAGGCACAGCTCTGTTGCCCCTACTTGGGATAACTCTGAAGGATCATCCCAGCGTCAGAGCTTCCCAGAGGGGCTGCAGAGGCCTTTGTTGAAACTACAGTACAGCCCAACTTCTCCCTCTGCCCTGCTTCTGTCCCTTTCTTTTCACAAGTATTGGTCCCAAAAGCACTCTCTAATAAATTACATACTAAACTCCATCTCAGAATATGCTTCCAGAGGAGTCCAACTGCAACAGTTAGTGTCAGGAGTGGTTCAAGAAAGCAGTCACTATAATGGGATTTTGGTATTGGACCACCTGCTTCCAGGCTAGCAATGAGAATATCAACACTTGTGGTAGAAAGAAGCACAGACAGTCCTTGGCACAACTGAAGTGCAATTGTTCAAACTTCACTGCTGCTGAACTGTATCTTCTGGTGGATGGAAACACCCTAGTAGGTTCAGTGGATCAGATGTTTGAGATATATGGGGGAAATATGAGTGGGCTGATGTTAAGCTTATTTGATATTTTGAAGAAATGTAATGAAAGGTTGAAAGTGATTAATCTGACGATTAAAAACTAAGCATGAAAGCCAAAGGGCCTCCTCATTAAGAAATAAAGAGGCTCTCATCTGCAACTGGAAAGCAGGAAAAGCTGAGGGCTAGGTCCAGGACTTAATTGTAAGAGTTGCAGGACCTCAAGGAAGATTAAATTCTTACTACTGGCAAGTTGGCTCTGCCTAGAACAGGGTGCTAGTTGGGAAAGAGTGGGATCTTGAACATGGGATGGGGACATCTATGTTCATGCACCCCCAAATCTTTAATTCCCAAATTTCCCTGAACCCTCTGAGCCTAGAGAAGTGGCCCTCTCCTCCCTAGGGCTAGTGCTCCTTCCTTGCTTGAAGATGTTGAAAAGGCCTCCCCACCGCGGGACATGAGCCCTTTCAAGATCAGCCCCACTTTCCTGCCTTGCCACTAAGGCAATAACCAGATTAAGTTACAACATAACCCTGCTAGTGACATGCTTGACCCATAATGGAGGAAAAGGACTGCATTAGTTTGTAGGGCAGCTGTGCTAAGTGGCTTTAACAACTGAAATCTATTTTCTTGCAGTTCTGGAGGCTAGAAGTCTGAGATCAAAGTGTCAGCATCATCAGACCATCACTGTTACATAAGTACTTTCCCTTCTCTCACACCTGTGGTTGCGTGGGCTTGCCTTATGACCAACTGAAAGAGTGGGAAAAAGCTTGAGCTTGGTTCATGACTGGGTTGGATCAGGACACTGGTGCAAGCCATAAAATGGACAGTAGCTGCACTGCAGAGGTGAGAGGAAATTCTCCAAATGGGCAAGAACATTGGGAAACCTACCTTTGTGTGGAAAGAAAAATGGTTCAAGGTTAGAATTTACATAGACACACAAACTGCAATGAATGGCTTGGCTGGAAGGTGAAATATTTGGGGACAGGGGAAAAGGAGACCTGAGGTAGAGGCATGTGAATGGATGTATAAGAATGGACACAGATATCGGGCACGGTGATTCACACCTGTAAGCCCAGCACTTTGGGAGGCTGAGGTGGGTGGATCACCTGAGGTCAGGAGTTCGAGACCAGCCTGGCCAACACGGTGAAACCCTGTCTCTTCTAAAAATACAAAAAAATTAGCCAGGTGTGGTGGCAGGCACCTGTAGTCCCAGCTACTCGGGAGGCTGAGGCAGGAGAATGGTGTGAACCCGGGAGGTGGAGCTTGCAGTGACCCGAGATCGTGCCACTGCACTCCAGCCTGGGCGACAGAGCAAGACTCCGTCTCAAAAAAAAAAAAAAAAAATAGCTGGGTATAGTGGAGTGGTATGCGCCTGTAACCCCAGCTACTTGGGAGGCTGAGGCATGAGAATCGCTTGAACCCAGGAGGTGGAGGTTGCAGGTAGCCAAGATCATGCTACTGTACTCTAGCCTGGACAACAGAATGAGACTTCATCTCAAAAAAATAAAATAAGAAGAATGGACACAGAGGGGCATGATGGTTCATGCTTGTAATCCCAGTGCTTTGGGAGTCCAGGTTGGGAGGATCACTTGAGGCCAGGAATTCCAGACAAGCCTGGGCAGCATAGCAAGATCCTGTCTGTAAAAGAAATAAAAAAATTAGCCAGGCATGGTGGTGGTGCATGTCTATCGTCCTAACGACTTCAGGAGGCTGAAGTGGGAAGATCACATGAGCCCAGAAGTTCAAGGTTATAGTGAGCTGTGATTGCACCACTGCATTTCAGCCTCGGCAAGAAAGTGAGACCCTATCTCAAAAAAAAAAAAAAAAAAAAAAAAAGGACACAGAATGACAGCCAGCAGACTGCCAGCAAGCCAGCAGACTGCCAGCAATAAAGATCAGTGCAGAGCCCCTGACATCATGGCACTTACCCCCTACCTTCCTCCTTCTCCTTCTTCCTTGGCTTTTATGTTGCCACATTCACCTAAAGCTGTTTATTCTCTAATGATTTTTCCCTATCTTCCTTTGCCTTCTCCCTAAATGTAGTTGTTCCCCAAGGCTCTGCCTTTAGCCCTCTTTTCTTCTCCTTATAAACACTCACCTTGGGTGGCTTTGGAGCCCATCCTCTTTGAAGGTTTTAGCTACCCTCTATATGATGATACTCTGAAATCTATTTTTATATCTCAGTCTTATCTGCTGAACTTTGAATTCAAATATATGTTGGCTGGAGGTACATTGATACTTCTACCTCTAGTTGTCTAAGCCTGCATTCATCATCCTGATTTTAACCCTGATCTTCAAAATCTTCTAATTAGAAAATCATAGGCTACCTAGTCACCCAAGATAGAAGCCAGAGAGCCACTCTTGGTTTCTCTCTGTGCCTGCTGTCTCATCCCCCTCCAAGATCATGTTGCTGTCTGATCTTTTCCAATCCAGGTAACCACATCTCTTGCCTCTGCCCCAACCATACACTTTTCTGCTATTTCAAACACTTACGTGTTCACCAGTATACTTTGTAACTTATTTTGTGCCTTCATGCCCTTTTATGTTTCTTTTGAATGCCATTACCACTCCTTTGCCTGTTGAATTTCTAGTTATCTTTGATTTTTAATTTTCACTCTATCTTATATTATTTATTATTGTGAGCTTCAAATCATAAAATGATGATTTTTAAGTCACTAACAAAAATTAAAATTTTTAATTTAATTCTAATTTTTAAATTTTTATTTATTTATTTATTATACTCTAAGTTCTAGGGTACATGTGCACAATGTGCAGGTTTGTTACATAGGCATGTGCCATGTTGGTTTGCTGCACCCATTAACTTGTCATTTACATTAGGTATTTCTCCTAATGCTATCCCTCCCCCATCTCCCGACCTCACGACAGGCCCCGGTGTGTGGTGTACCCTGCCCTGTGTCCAGGTGTTCTTCTTGTTCAATTCCTAACTATGAGTGAGAACATGTCGTGTTTGGTTTTCTGTCCTTGTGATAGTTTGCTGAGAATGATGGTTTCCAGCTTCATCCGTGTCCCTATAAAGGATATGAACTCATCCTTTTTTATGGCTGCATATATGTGCCACATTTTCTTAATCCAGTCTATCATTGATGGACATTTGGGTTGGTTCCAAGTCTTTACTATTGTGAATAGTGCCGCAGTAAACATACGTGTACATGTGTCTTTATAGTAGCATGATTTATCCTCCTTTGGGTGTATACCCAGTAATGGGATCCCTGGGTCAAATGGTATTTCTAGTTCTAGATCCTTGAGGAATTGCCACACTGTCTTCCACAATGGTTGAACTAGTTTACACTCCCACCAACAGTGTAAAAGTGTTCCAGTTTCTCCACATCCTCTCCAACATCTGTTGTTTCCTGACTTTTTAATGATTGCCATTCTAACTGGTGTGAGATGGTATCTCATTGTGGGTTTGATTTGCATTTCTCTGATGGCCAGTGATGATGAGCATTTTTTCATGTGTCTGTTGGCTGCAGAAATGTCTTCTTTTGAAAAGTGTCTGCTCATATCCTTTGCCCACTTTTTGATGGGGTTGTTTTTTTCTTTTAAATTTGTTTAAGTTCTTTGTAGATTCTGGATATTAGCCCTTTGTCAGATGGGCAGATTGCAAAAATTTTCTCCCATCCTGTAGGTTGCCTGTTCACTCTGATGGTAGTTTCTTTTATTGTGCAGAAGCTCTTTAGTTTAATTAGATCCTATTTGTCTATTTTGGCTTTTGTTGCCATTGCTTTTGGTGTTTTAGTCATGAAGTCCTTACCCATGCCTATGTCCTGAATGGTATTGCCTAGGTTTTCTTCTTGGGTTTTTGTGGTTTTAGGTCTAACATTTAAGTCTTAAATCCATCTTGAATTAATTTTTGTATACGGTGTAAGGAAGGGATCCAGTTTCAGGTTTCTACATATGGCTAGCCAGTTTTCCCAGCACCATTTATTAAATAGGGAATCCTTTCCCCATTTCTTGTTTTTGTCAGGTTTGTCAAAGATCAGATGGTTGTAGATATGTGGCATTATTTCTGATGCCTCTGTTCTGTTCCATTGGTCTATATCTCTGTTTTGGTACCAGTCCCATGCTGTTTTGGTTACTGTAGCCTTGTAGAATAGTTTGAAGTCAGGTAGCGTGATGCCTCCAGCTTTGTTCTTTTGGCTTAGGACTGTCTTGGCAATGCAAGCTCTTTTTTGATTCCATATGAACTTTAAAGTAGTTTTTTCCAATTCTGTGAAGAAAGTCATTGGTAACTTGATGGGGATGGCATTGAGTCTATAAATTACCTTGGGCAGTATGGCCATTTTCACAATATTGATTCTTCCTATCCATGAACATAGAATGTTCTTCCATTTGTTTGTGTCCTCTTTTATTTTGTTGAGCAGTGGTTTGTAGTTCTCCTTGAAGAGGTCCTTCACATTCCTTGTAAGTTAGATTCCTAGGCATTTTATTCTCTTTGTAGCAATTGTGAATGGGAAGTCACACGTGATTTGGCTCTCTGTTTCTCTGTTATTGGTGTATAGGAATGCTTGTGATTTTTACACATTGATTTTGTATCCTGAGATTTTGCTGAAGTTGCTTATCAGCTTAAGGAGATTTGGGGCTGAGATGATGGGGTTTTCTAAATATACAATCATGTCATCTGCAAACAGGGACAATTTGACTTCCTCTTTTCCTAATTGAATACCCTTTATTTCTTTCTCTTGCCTGATTGCCCTGGTCAGAACTTCCAACACTATGTGGAATAGGAGGGGTGAGAGAGGGCGTCCCTGTCTTATGCCAGTTTTCAAAGGGAATGCTTCCAGTTTTTGCCCATTCAGTATGATATTGGCTGTGCGTTTGTCATAAATAGCTCTTATTATTTTGAGATACATCCCATCAATACCTAGTTTATTGAGAGTTTTTAGCATGAAGGGTTGTTGAATTTTGTCAGGCCTTTTCTGCATCTATTGCGATAATCGTGTGGTTTTTGTCTTTGGTTCTGTTTATGTGATGGATTACATTTATTGATTTGTGTATGTGGAACCAGCCTTGCATCCCAGGGTTGAAGCCAACTTGATCTTGGTGGATAAGCTTTTTGATGTGCTGCTGGATTCAGTTTGCCAGTATTTTATTGAGGATTTTTGCTTTGATGTTCATCAGGGATATTGGTCTAAAATTCTCTTTTTTTGTTGTGTCTCTGCCAGACTTTGGTATCAAGATGATGCTGGCCTCATAAAATGAGTTAGGGAGGATTCTCTCTTTTTCTATTGATTGGAATAGTTTCAGAAAGAATTGTACCAGTTCCTCTTTGTACCTCTGGTAGAATTCGGCTGTGAATCCATGTGGTCCTGGACTTTTTTTGGTTGGTAGGCTATTAATTATTGCCACAATTTCAGATCCTGTTATTGTTCTATTCAGTGATTCAACTTCCTCCTGGTTTAGTGTAGGGAGGGTGTATGTGTCCAGGAATTTATCCGTTTCTTCTAGATTTTCTAGTTTATTTGTGTAGAGGTGTTTATAGTATTCTCTGATGGTAGTTTGTATTTCTGTGGGATCGGTGGTGATATCCTTTTTATCATTTTTTATTGCATCTATTTGATTGTTCTTTGTTTTCTTCTTTATTAGTCTTGTTATCACTCTATCAATTTTGTTGATCTTTAAAAAAAAAACAGCTCCTGGATTCATTGATTTTTTTGAAGGGTTTTTTGTGTCTCTATCTTCTTCAGTTCTGCGCTGACCTTAGTTATTTCTTGCCTTCTGCTAGCTTTGGAATCTGTTTGCTCTTGCTTCTCTAGTTCTTTTAATTTTGATGTTAGGGTGTTGATTTTAGATCATTCCTGCTTTCTCTTGTGGGCATTTATTGCTATAAATTTCCCTCTACACACTGCTTTAAATGTGTCCTGGAGATTCTGGTACATTGTGTCTTTGTTCTCATTGGTTTCAAAGAACATCTTTATTTCTGCCTTCATTTCGTTATTTACCCAGTAGTCATTCAGGAGCAGGTTGTTCAGTTTCCATGTAGTTGTGTGGTTTTGAGTGACTCTTAATCCTGCATTCTAGTTTAATTGCGCTGTGGTCTGAGAGACAGTTTGTTGTGATTTGTGTTCTTTTACATTTGCTGAGGAGTGCTTTACTTCCAACTATGTGGTCAGTTTTGGAATAAGTACAATGTGGTGCTGAGAAGAATGTATATTCTGTTGATGTGGGGTGGAGAGTTCTGTAGATGTCTATTAGGTCTGATTGGTGCAGAGCTGAGTTCAAGTCCTGGATATCCTTGTGTCTAACCTTCTGTCATGTTGATCTGTCTAATATTGACAGTGGGGTGTTAATGTCTCCCATTATTATTGTGTGGGAATCTAAGTCTCTTTGTAGGTCTCTAAAGACTTGCTTTATGAATCTGGGTGCTCCTGTATTGGGTGCAGATATATATATATAGAATAGTTAGCTCTTCTTGTTGAATTGATCCCTTTACCATTATGTAATGGCCTTGTCTCTTTTGATCTTTGTTGGTTTTAAGTCTATTTTATCGGAGACTAGGATTGCAACTCCTGCTTTTTTTTTTTTCTTTCCATTTGCCTGGTAAATTTTCCTCCATCCCTTTATTTTGAGCCTATATGTGTGTCTGTACTTGAGATGGGTCTCCTGAGTACAGCACACTGATGGGTCTTGACTCTTTATCCAATTTGCTAGTCTGTGTCTTTTAATTGGGGCATTTAGCCCATTTACATTTAAGGTTAATATTGTTATGTGTGAATTTGATCCTGTCATTATGACGTTAGCTGGTTATTTTGCCCGTTAGTTGATGCAGTTTCTTCCTAGCATCGATGGTCTTTACCATTTTGCATATTTTTGCAGTAGCTGATACCGGTTGTTCCTTTCCATGTTTAGTGCTTCCTTCAGGAGCTCTTGTAAGGCAGGCCTGGTGGTGACAAAATCTCTCAGCATTTGCTTGTCTGTAAAGGATTTTATTTCTCCTTCACTTATGAAGCTTAGTTTGGCTGGATGTGAAATTCTGGGTTGAACATTCTTTTCTTTAAGAATGTTGAATATTGGCCCCCACTCTCTTCTGGCTTATAGAGTTTCTGCTGAGAGATCTGCTGTTAGCCTGATGGGCTTCCCTTTGTGGGTAACCCAACCTTTCTCTCTGGCTGGCCTTAACATTTTTTCCTTCATTTCAACCTTGGTGAATCTGACAATTATGTGTCTTGGGGTTGCCCTTCTCGAGGAGTACCTTTGTGGTGTTCTCTGTATTTCCTGAATTTGAATGTTGGCCTGCCTTGCTAGGTTGGTGAAGTTCTCCTGGATAATATCCTGAAGAATGTTTTCTAGCTTGGTTCCATTCTCCTGTCACTTTCAGGTACACCAATCAAATGTAGATTTGGTCTTTTCACATAGTCCCATATTTCTTGGAGGCTTTGTTCATTGTTTTTACTCTTTTTTCTCTAAACTTCTCTTCTCGCTTCATTTCATTAATTTGATCTTCAATCGCTGAAACCCTTTCTTCCACTTGATCGAATCGGCTACTGAAGCTTGTGCATGCATCACATAGTTCTCCTGCCATGGTTTTCAGCTCTATCAGGTCATTTAAGATCTTCTCTACACTGTTTATTCTAGTTAGCCATTCATCTAATCTTTTTTCAAGGTTTTTAGCTTCCTTGTTGTGGGTTTGAACATGCTCCTTTAGCTTAGAGAAGTTTATTATTACCGACCTTCTGAAGCCTAGTTCTGTCAACTCATCAAAGTCATCCTCTATGTGAATAGAAAAAACTATTCTTAAATTCATATGAAACCAAAAAAGAGCCCTAATAGCAAAAGCAATCCTAAGCAAAAAGAACAAAGCTGGATGCATCACATTACTCAACTTCAAACTATACTACAAGGCTACAGTAACCAAAACAGCATGGTATTGGTCAAAAACAGACCCATAGACCAATGGAACAGAATAGAGAACCCAGAAATAAAGCCACACACCTACAACCACCTGATCTTTGACAAAATCAGCAAAAACAAACAATGAGAAAAGGGCTCCCTATTCAGTAAATGGTACTGGGATAACTGGCTAGCCCTAAGCAGATGATTGAATCTGGAATCCTATGTTTCACCATAGACAAAAATTTACTCAAGATGGATTAAAGGCTTAAATGTGAGACCTAAAACTATAAAAATCCTAGAAGAAAGGAAATGTCATTCTGGACACTGGCCTTGGCAAATAATTTATGACTAAGTCCTCAAAAGCAATTGTAACAAGAACAAAAATTGACATGTGGGACCTATCGGGGGAACCACCCCTAATATTTCACGTAGGTTCTTTTCCATTTCCCTAAGTATCAGCCAGTCTGAGAAATACAGGGAAAGAGTACAAAAGAGAGAAAATTTAAAGCTGGGTGTCCGGGGGAGACATCACATGTTGGCAGTTTCCTTCATGCCCCCTAAGCCATAAAACCAGCAAGTTTTTATTACTGATTTTCAAAGGGGAGGGAGTGTACGAATAGGGTGTGGGTCACAGAGATCACATGCTTCACAAGGCAATAAAATATCACAAGGCAAATGGGGGCAGAGTACTGGGGTGAAATTAAAATTGGTAATGAAGTTTTGGGGATGCATTGTCATGGATAACATCTTATCAGGAGACAGGGTTTAAGAGCAGATAACCGGTCTGGCTAAAATTTACTGGGTGGGAATTTCCTTGTCCTAATAGGCCTGGGAGTGCTATGGAAGACTGGGGCTTATACGCTGTTGGTGGGAATGTCAACTAGTTCAGCCAGTGTGGAAAGAAGTTGGAGACTTCTCAAAGGACCTAAAACAGAACTGCCATTCAACCCAGCAATCCTACTACTGGGTATATACCCAAAGGATCATAAAACATTCTGCCAAAAAGACACACACACTCATATGCTTATCGCAGCACTAGTCACAATAGCAGAGACATGGAATCAACATAGGTGCCCATCATTGATGGATTGGATGAAGAAAATATAGTACATATACACCATGGAATACTATGGCACCATAAGAAAGAGTGATATCATGTCCTTTGCAGCAACATGGATGCAGTCCAAGCCAATATCCTAAGTGAATTAACACAGGAACAGAAAACCAAATACTGCATGTTCTCACTTATAAGGTGGAGCTGAACATTGAATACACATGGACATAAAGATGGCAACAATAAACACTGGGGAATACTAGAGGAGGGAAGGAGGGATGGGAGCAAGGGCTGAAAAACTACCTATTGGGTACTATGTTCACTACCTGGGTGACAGGATCACTCATACATCAAGCCTCAGCATCATGTTATATACCCACCTAACAAACCTGCACATGTACTCCTGAATCTAAAATAAAAATTAAAATATACTTTAAAAAGAAAGCATTTAAAATACCATACATTGCTTAGGAATACACATTAACGTGATAAAATTATAATAGCATGATTGAAGAATATACACATGATATAAGGATGATAGTGATTTTGTTAACATAGGTAGGAAGGGCCAGAGAACTGAAAATGACAATAAAATTTCTTAATTTTACCAGTAATATTTCATTCATATTATTAAAATGATTTGAAAAATATTACAACTAATAAATGTCTTTTAAATTCAGATGTTCAGTTATATTAGAATCTGTTGTTTTCTATGTAATTGAAAAATTTCCTAATAAAAATAATACAAGAGAAGTAGACAATTCATTGGACATCTAGAACTCCCTCCTTAAATTCCATGGTTATGGAAAACCAAATACTGCAGGTTCGCACTTGTAAGTGGGAGCTAAGCTGTGGGTACACAAAGGCATACAAAATGGTATAATGGACATTGGAGACCCTGAAGGGGGAAGAGTGGGTAGGAGGCGAGGGATGCAAAACTGTGTATTGGGTACAATGTACACTATTCAAGTGACAAGTATCCTAAAATTCCAGATTCACCACTATACAATTCATCCATGTAACCAAAAACCACACATACCTCTAAAGCTATTGAAATAATAATAATAATAATAATAATAAACTTCTTAAGTTTCATGGTTAAAAGTCAAGAAAACACTACCTTCCATCTGGTTTATAAAAATTGAAATTCTGGCCAGGCACAGTGATTCACGCTTGTAATCCCAGCACTTTGGGAGGCTGAGGCGGGTGGATCATCTGAGGTCAGGAATTTGAGACCAGCTGACCAATATGGTGAAACCCTGTCTCTACTAAAACTACAAAAGTTAGCTTGGTGTCCGTGGCATGCACCTGTAGTCCCAGCTACTTGGGAGGCTGAGGCAGGAGAATTGCTTGAACCCGGGAGGCGGAGGTTGCAGTGAGCCAAGATCATGCCACTGCACTCCAGCCTGGGTGACAGAGTGAGACTCTGTCTCAAAAAGAAAAAAAAAAATTGAAATCCTACGTATTGAGCACCTAGTCTACACTTGGCCCTTGAAATTACTGTCTGCTATACATAGCTACCTCTGAGAAATAGTGCCTTAGACAGTGCTATTTCCCTGGGATACTCCTCTTTTCCCGCTCCAACCATAACTTATTTGCCAATGGGCAGAAATCTAACCCAGCGGCAGCCGTTTTCTAGCCAGCAACCTATGGCATAGATGCCTTCACTCAAAGCAGATAAGTTAAACCAGCCAGATTGCTCTTCCAGTAATTTGGTATTAAAAATAAAAGTTACTGATGGGCAGTGGACTGTGAGGTTTTATAGATGTGGGGGCTAAGGAAGTTTATGCCTAGCAGACCAGTAATCAGAAGAAATCAGTGAGCAAAGAAAAAGCTGGAGAACAGAGTCCTTCTGAGGACTGGGTGCACTTAACCTCTTATTTTGGAATTCTGTGACATCTCTTTATATCCATATAATTGGTCCTACTTCACTCTCTCTTTATTTGAACTGCATTTGGTAGTTCTATTTTCTTGGATATGTTTTTATTCTATGTTGTCCACATCCTTTAGATAGAAGAAAGTATATCATTATATAGGTGAAAATGAGATGTTGATGGTTGATGGTCTCACAACTAATGAGCATTGAAGCCATGATTTAATCTGGCTTTAAAGCTGTGTTCCGGATTAAATGCAAGTGGTTATGCATTTGCCAGCATGAATATGCATGCATATTTATCCATGTCTATAACCAGTGCTTGTTTTCCATCTGGATGAATAGGGAGATAGATGGATAGAGAGATAGAAAGAATAACAAAGAATAACATAACAAAATAGAATAGTGCTACAAATGGGGAAATTAACAAGAAATTCTTTTTTTTTTGAGGTGGAGTCTTGCTGTTGTCACCTGAGCTGAAGTGCAATGGCATGATCTCAGCTCACTGCAACCTCTCAGGTTCCAGCTATTCTCCTGCCTCAGCTTCCCAAGTAGCTGAGATTACAGGCACTTGCCACCATGCCTGGCTAATTTTTGTATTTTTAGTAGAGATGGAGTTTCACCATTGTTGGCCAGGCTGGTGTCGAGCTCCTGACCTCTGTTGATCCACCCCCCCACCCCCCATCCCTTGACCTCCCAAAGTACTGGGATTACAGGTGTGAGCCACCATGACCGGCCAAGAAATTCATATTTTTAACGTTAAAATATAAGAACAGAACCACAAAGCCAGGGCTGTCACTATCATGTTGTATTGTCTTGCCTGGGTTGGATTAGGGTGAACGTGGTTTCACACAGATGAACAAGGAGAAGAGTGATGCTGCCTGGTGAAATAATCACTGATTCCCCAGAAAACCTGAGAGAAAGAGCTCAGGTGGGTAATGCCCTGTTTAACCCTCATGTTCCAGGCCCTGACTCATTTGCCACTTCTTAACTTTCACTAGAAGCACATGTTAAACACTCAGATATAGTGGTAATGATTTTTTATTCATGTTTTAGTAAAAGCATTGCTTCTCACTGTTTATGTTTTTGAAATGAAGCAGCATCAGTTCTCAGAAACACAGCCTTCTGATTGTCAGCATCATCTTCCCCGTGTCAAAGTGTGAAAGGAAAATATCTTGGGCCCCCAAAATCACTAAGCTAAAGGGAAAAGTCAAGCTGGGAACTGCTTAGGGCAAATCTGCCTCCCATTCTATTCAAAGTCACCCCTCTGCTCACTGAGATAAATGCATATCTCATTGCCTCCTTTGGAGAGATTAATCAGAAACTCAAAAGAATGCAACAATTTGTCTCTTACCTACCTATGACCTGGAAGCTCCCTCCCCACTTTGAGTTGTCCCACCTTTCCAGACGGAACCAATGTTCATCTTACATATGTTGATTAATGTCTCATGTCTCCCTAAAATGTATAAAACCAAACTGTGCTCTGACCACTGTTAGATATGAATTCTAAATTTCTTTTCAAAGAATTAATATGTCAGTATGTTCAATTCTTTGCCTTCTACTTTTAAACTTCCTTTTAAACTTTCTACTTTTAAACTTCACTTCCTTGTAAAGCAACTTTTTTCGATTACCTACTCCACCCTAACTCATTCTGATCATCTGCTCCACCGTAACTCATTCCAATCAGCTGCTCCACACTAACTCATTCTGATTACCTGCTACCTGCTCGACCCTGACTTCTGCCAAAGCACTCACCCCATCATTCTCTTTAAATTAGCCAATCAGAATTAGTTTAGCCCATGCAGTCTAATCCTCGCCAATAGGGGAATAACACAGCAGCAGGGGCCATGTGCGTCAGGGATAAGAACCCCTTCCCCTCCCTTGTCCAAGTGTGCGCTCACCATTGCTCCATCTGTAAGGGTGCACACTTCGTTTTTGTTTTGTTTTGTTTTTTGAGACGGAGTCTCTCTCTGTCGCCCAGGCTGGAGTGCAGTGGCGTGATCTCGGCTCACTGCAAGCTCTGTCTTCCGGGTTCTTGCCATTCTCCTGCCTCAGCCTCCCAAGTAGCTGGGACTACAAGGCACCCACCGCCACGCCTGGCTAATTTTTTTGTATTTTTAGTAGAGACGGGGTTTCACCGTGTTAGCCAGGATGGTCTCAATCTCCTGACCTTGTGATCCACCCATCTTGGCCTCCCAAAGTGCTGGGATTACAGGCGTGAGCCACCAGGGCACATCTTTCTACAGAAGTACCTGGCCTTGCTGAGAGTTAAAAAGAAAATTTTATATTTGAGTGCTATTTCTTTTGCAGCACTGAAACTTTATATGTAACAATTTGGGGGCTCGCCTGTGATTACATTTCCCTCTGGGGACGGTCGCTGGTTCACTCTCCTGAGGAGATGTGCCCCGCCCCCTTGTGGCGGCCTCAGGGGTGAGAAATCAAGACCCACCCAGTGCGAGGAATAACCTGAGCTCTCAGCAACACAGAAAAAACCAAAACAAAACAAAAAACTGGCCAGCAACCTAGCTTAACGGATCCTCACATACTGCAGCAACGACTCTGGGCATGGACCAAGGAAGGAGAAGCCGTGGGAGCCAGTAAAGTATTTCCTTGGTGGTCAGGACCAAGGTAAGAAAGCCGTGGGGGGTGGGGCAGTGAAGTACTCCTTGGTCGGGGTGGCTTAGAGGTTAAAAAGAGGTGAGACATCCCCACTGGGGGGGATTGAACCTCACACAAACCTCCATAGTAGAAAAGGTGAGAAATTTCCCATGGAGGAAATTGAGCCTCACCCCAAAAGGCAAGAAATTTCCAGTGGGGAAATTGAGCCCCACCCCAAAAGGCAAAAATCCCAGTGGGGAAATTGAGGCTTACCCCAAAAGGTGAGAAATTTCCAGTAAGGGAAATTGAACCTTGAACCTTACCCCAAAACCATCAAGATGGGAAATACCCCAAGCAAGACAGGGAGTAAGGGGGATAAAGATGGTAACGAAGATATTCCCCTGTATAGCCCCCTAGGTCTCATGCGAAAACACTGGAAAGATAATGAGAGGACTAAACATAGGAAAAAGCAACAAATGTTAAAATATTGCTGTTTTATTTGGACTCAGGGACCCATCCTCAATCCCTCAATCTTCTGGCCAAAGTTTGGGTAGAATGAGTATGTAATGTGTCAGTTTCTAATCTGATATGTTAATGATAAAAGTCCAGTATCTCAAGAAGAACTAGGCTATGCCCTTTGTTGGAGGCAAGGACCTGCCCTCCTTTTTCCCTTAAAAACAAATAGGGAAGAACCCAATCTGGCACCTCAAAATGAAAAGTCAGAGGAGCCAGCTCTCATGCCTAAAGATTCCAGCACATGGGATCCCCTAGACTATCTTCCCCCACTCAGTGTCCCCGATCTTTCCCCTCAAACAGCCACTGCTGCCTCAGATCCCATTCCAAATTCCCCCTCTACTCACATTATCCCTCCTCCTTATAACCCTGACTCTTGGGAATTACTGTGCCACCAGCCTGTTCCCTCCCAACCTAAAGACCCCTCTCTAAAAGGACTCCAGCATGAGGTAGAACAATGTAAAAAAGATATTTAGAATTTCCCAGTTCCTTCTGTACCTAAGAGGTCAGCCCCGACCCTCTTCCCTTTGAAAGAGGTGCCACAAGGGAGGTGGGGGGTGGGGGGGTGGGCAGGCATTGGCTTTGTAAGTCTGAAATTTTAAAAAGGAGCTTAAACTGCCACTAGATGACCCTTATGGAGTGGCAGACCAAATTGACCAATTCTTAGGACCTCAGTTATACACTTGGGTCGAGTTAATGTCCATCTTGGGCATCCTCTTTTCAGAGGAAGAAAGGAGTATGATTTGTAGGGCTGCCATGGTAGTTCAGGAATGTGAGCACCCTCCTGATGAAAACATTCCTACCACAGGCCAGAAATTCTCCACCCGAGACCCCCAGTGGGACAATAACAACGCAGATCACCGGGAAAATATGCAGAATGTAAGGGAGATAATAATAAAAGGAATTTGGGAATAAGTACCCTGAACCCGAAATCTTTCTAAAGCACTTGATATACAACAGGAAAAGGACGAAGGGCCTATGAGATTCCTAGACAGACTGAGGGAGCAAATCAGGCAATGTGCAGGCCTCAATTTGGATGATCCCCTTGGGCAAGGAGTGTTGAAACTCCAATTTGTCACTAAAAGTTGGCCAGATATTTCAAAAAAGTTACAAAAATAGACAATTGGGAAGACCGTCCTCTAAGTGAGCTTCTCAGGGAAGCTCAGAAAGTATACATGAAAAGGGATGAAGAAAAAGAGAAAAAAAAAGACAAAACTTATGTTTTCCACCTTCCAACAGATGGCTCCAAACCCAGGTACGTCTAGACAGAGCTTCCAGGGAGCCAGAAACTATAAAGGGTCCGAACCCTCTTTTAAATGACCCCAGCCTCTATCTGGAGGACCAAGGTCCTCATCTACCAGGCCCCCTAAAGAGTATGGGGGAGCAGGGTTAAAGAATCCCAGAACTAAGAGGGAGGAAGGACAAGATAGGTGCTATAGATGTGGAAAAATAGGCCACTTCAAGAGAGGATGTCCTGAACTAAGAAAGGAGAAAGAAGCCCTTCCACTCATGACTTTAGAGGAAGAGTAGGGGGGTCAGGGGCTCTGTCTTTTTTATCTTGAGTCCCACCAGGAGCCCTTGATAAATTTGGAGGTGGGCCCTAAACATGAGCTTATCACCTTTTTAGTCGATTCAGGCGCTGCTTGCTCCTCTGTTTGTTCCCCCCAACCCCCCATCTAATGTTGTCTCCTCTCAGAGGAACTTTTAGTTTCCGAGGTAAAAGGGGAAGGAGAGGGGAGAACAGCATAAGCAGCTGGCACAGGCAGGGAAAGACCAGCAGAAAGGGGAGAGAGAGAGAGACAGAGAGGAAAGAGGCAGAAAGAGAGAGAGGAAAGAGGCAGAAAGAGAGAGAGGAAAGAGGCAGAAAGAGAGGAAGAGGCGGAGAGAGAGAGAGAGGAAGAGGCAGAGAGAGAGAGAGAGGAAGAGGCAGAGAGAGAGAGAGGAAGAGGCAGAGAGAGAGAGAGGAAGAGGCAGAGAGAGAGAGAGGAAGAGGCAGAGAGAGAGAGGAAGAGGCAGAGAGAGAGAGAGAGGAAGAGGTAGAGAGAGGAAGAGGTAGAGAGAGGAAGAGGCAGAGAGAGAGAGGAAGAGGCAGAGAGAGAGAGGAAGAGGCAGAGAGAGAGAGGAAGAGGCAGAGAGAGAGAAGAAGAGGCAGAGAGAGAGAGGAAGAGGCAGAGAGAGAGAGAGAGAGGAAGAGGCAGAGAGAGAGAGGAAGAGACAGAGAGAGAGGAAGAGACAGAGAGAGAGAGGAAGAGGCAGAGAGAGAGAGGAAGAGGCAGAGAGAGAGAGGAAGAGGCAGAGAAAGAGGAAGAGGCAGAGAGAGAGAGGAAGAGGCAGAGAGAGAGAGAGGGAGTCAGAGAGAGAGGGAGTCAGAGAGAGAAAGAGAGACAGAAAGTCAGAGAGAAAGAAAGATAGAAGTAGTAAAGAAAAAACAGTGTACCCTATTCCTTTAAAAACCAGGGTAAATTAAAAACCCATAATTGGTAATTGAAGGTCTTCTCTGTGACCCTGTAACACTCCAATACCACCTTGTTGTCAGTGTAAACAAGGGCATAGCCCGAAAGCACTGAGGACACTGACAACCCGTACCCTTCCTATCAAAAATCCTTAACCCAATAACCTGTAGATGGCCCAAATACATTCAATCTGTAGCGACAACTGCTTTGCCAACAGAAGAAAGTATGAGGCAATTCTGTTAAAAAAAAAAAAAAAAAAAAAGATGATTCAACATTAACCACTAAAAATTCCCTTAACCCAGCAGGTTTCCTAGCAGGGGATCTAAATCTTAATTACTATACAAAGGTCCGACCAGACCTAGGAGGAACTACCTTCAGGACAGGATGATAGATGTTTCCTCCCAGGTGATTGAGGGAAGAAGACACAATCGGTATTCAGTAAGTGATAAGGAAACTCTTGTAGAAGCAGAGTTAGGAAAATTACCTAATAATTGGTCTGCTCAAATGTGCGAGCTGTTTGCACTCAGCCAAGCCTCAAAATACAGAACCAGGAAGGAACCATCTGTACAAATTCTAAGTTAATTTGGACTAAACAAGGTCGTATTAATAATAAAGAATAATTGAAATCCCAAACTTACAAGGTTTTCAACAAAAGTAAAGTTTGCTAAAAGTTAACAGTGTAACATGTATTATCCTAACTTCTAATCTTGTGGCCTTAGACAGTCTAGTCCACAGACATGAAGGAAGTTTGCTTTGGAAAAGAATAGTTATCTTCATAGAAGAAAAAAGGGGTGTGGGGGGGGGGTAGAATTTATATAAAAAGGGATGTTATATGGTAAATTCTTGTCCTAAAATAAATTAACTGGTTGTTTAAATAAAAGGGATGTTTGTGACAAGTCAGAAAGTTGAGGCGTGTCAAAGAATTGTCTGTGAAAGTCAGGAAAAAAATTATAAAAGGGAATTTATGCAAGAAATGTTGTATAATTTAAAAGTAATTAGGCCTCCTGAATGTAAAACTATTGAAGAAACAGTTTATGTGCAAGGTGTGTAAGGAAAGTAAAATATACTTTTGGTAAAAGGATTATAAGGATGCATAAGAATGTGGATTTTTACCTACATTAAAAGGTTAAAAAGTATATATTTTGTTTTAAAGGTTTAAGCAAGTTTTAAAACATTAATTATAAAGGAAATTCTGTGTGTAAACATATTGGCTAAAGTTAAGGGGGTGTCATCCAGTTTTTCTGTGAACTGGACATTAAAAGCACAACAGGTTTTTCTTAAAGCACTAACCTGCTCTGTAACAAAAATTATAAAAGGTTAAAAAAAGTCTATAAAAATCTTACCTTATGGTCAGACATTAAAAATTGGATAAATATGTCTACAAGGTTGTATTAAAATTAAGTTTAACATTAATAACACACTAATATAAAGGTGAAATTTAGCTTATCTGGTATAAAAATCATACAGGAAGCATTGTCAAATATAAAATGGCATTTGGCTTTCTTTGGTCTAAAAACTAATAAAAATAGGTGCTAAAGGAAATTTCTCAGTAAGAAGGCACCAAGGACTATAAAGTCCACTGCTGATGTCCCCACATTTAAAACAAAAGGTCAATTTCTTAGAAATTATATACTTGGTTTATCCTTCACTTTCCTTTCCCTCAAAACTAAGTCTTTTAGCACAGGTACCACCCCAAGATTTTTTGGTAAACCAGCACCAGCCTGAGGATCATGTTCTCATCAAAGGGTGGAAAGAAGGAAAACTCAAACCAGCATAGGAATGACTCTAACTTGTGCTGCTAACCACCAAGACTGCTGTTCGTACAGCAGGAAGGGGATGGACTCATCACACCCAAGTCAAGAAAGCACCATCCCCTCTAGAGTCGTGGGCCATAGTCCCAGGGGAAAACCCTACCAAACTAAAGCTAAGAAAATTTTAACTTTAAATTTTCATCTATCCTATTACTCTTTCTTCTTTTCTCGTTCTATTGCTGACCATCTAGTTATTAACATAACCAAGTCAATTTTGCCTCGAACTATTGCATTTAATGTTTGCCTTGTTATGCCCTGTAGGGATTTGCCAAGTCAAAGATGGCTCCCTACTTCAGAAAAGTACCTCTGTCCCTCCTGACTCTCCTCAGGCTGGACATTAGTGAATTGGGATCATTTAATCCAGGGAGATTTCAATAAAGACCCCAGTGTCAATCAGGAGTCTTGCTCCCTGATGTAGAGCTTTTATGCTGTAGTTGGTCCAACATTCTGTGGACCACTAAAGAGCAAGAATGGAGTGCCCCAACTGGTTTTTGTAATTTCCTAAAACCATACATTCATTTTATTAAAGGAACAGCCCTCCCCCGCTAACTGTCAGCTAAACCAGTGTAATTCTATACAGGTCATTATCTGAAATCCTCAAAGTTCTTCCCCTTTTCTAAGCCGGTTCCCTTCTTTAAGCTGGTTTTATGGTATGGGGGCTGAGGTTTCAGGGACAAACCCTATTAGATTCTTTGAAATGCATTTATTTGATCCCCCACCCCCTGCAACTTCCTCTAAGCCTTCTTCCAAAACCTCTCACAATGGAAAAATTGCTCCTCCTCCATCTAACAACAAGACCAAGATAGCTATAGCTATCATAGGAGTTAGACTTAAAACAAACTTTGGCAATTAGGATACCAAGATGCAAATGCCTGGTTGGAATGGATCAAATATTCCCTCCACACATTAAACAAAAGCAATTGTTATGCTTGTGTGCATGGTAGGCCAGAGGCCCAGATTGTCCCCTTACCACTAGGGTGGTCCTCCAGTTGACCAGGCATGGGCTTTATGGTAGCTCTTTTCCAGGATTCTACAGCCTGGAGTAATAAGTCATGCCAAGCTCTCTCTCTGCTATATCCTGAAGTCCAGCACCCTGTGGGTCAGCCCCCGAGGGCATCCAGCTTCCATCTCCCAACACAAAGTTCACTTTGTGTCTCTCATGACAGGGAGGAAACTTAGTATTCCTTGGAGACCTGAAGGGATGCAGTGAGCTTAAGAATTTTCAAGAGCTTATCAATCAGTCAGCCCTTGTTCATCCCCGAGTGGATGTGTGGTGGTATTGTGGTGGATCTTTACTGGACACTCTCCCAAATAACTGGAGTGGCACTTCTGCTTTAGTCCAATTGGCTATCCTTTCACTCTGGCATTTTGTCAACCAGAGGAAGGAAAAATAAAACATCGTAAAGCAAGAGAAGTCTCTTATAGGTCTTTCGACTCTCACATCTATTTAGACACAATTAAAGTCCCACAGGGAATACCAGATCAATTTAAAGCCCAAAATCAAATAGCTGCAGGATTCAAGTCAATATTTTTGTAGGTGACAATTAATAAAAATGTAGATTGGATAAACTACATCTACAACCGACAGTGATCTATTAACTACACTAGAGATGCTGTTAAAGGAATACCTGAACAATTAGGGGCTACTAGCCAGATGGCTTGGGAAAATAGGATAGCCTTAAACATGATATTAGCAGAAAGCGGAGGAGTTTGCCTCATGATTAAAACTCAATGTTGCACCTTTATCCCAAACAACATCACCCTTAATGGAAGTATAACAAAGGCATTGCAAGGTCTAACTTCTCTGTCCAATGAGTTAGCCAACAACTCAGGGGTAAATGATCCCTTTTACAGAATGGCTAGAAAAGTGGTTTGGTAAATGGAAAAGAATAATAGCCTCAATTCTTACTTCCCTCACAGCTGTAATGGGTGTACTTATTCTTGTCAGGTGCTATGTCACACCATGCATCTGTGGGTTGGTGCAGAGGCTCATTGAAACAGCACTTAATTAAAATCTCCCTTAGCTATCCTCTACCTTACCCAGAGAAGCTTCTTCTTTTGGAAAATCAAGCAAAGCAACTAAGGCAAGACATGTTAAAAAAAAGTTTGAAAAGACAGCTGTAAGGAAATACAAGGGGAGGGGTTGTTAGGTATGAGTTCTAAATTTCTTTTCAAATAATTAATATGTCAGTATGTTCAATCCTTTGCCTTCTACTTTTAAATTTAACTTCCTCATAAAGCAACCTTTTTTGATTACCTACTCCACCCTGTCTCATTCTGATTACCTACTCCACCCTAACTCATTCGGATCAGCTGCTCCACCCTAACTCATTCCGATCAGCTGCTCCACCCTAACTCATTCGGATCAGCTGCTCCACCCTAACTCATTCCGATCAGCTGCTCCACCCTAACTCATTCTGATTACCTGCTACCTGCTCTGCCCTGACTTCTGCCAAAGCACTCACCCCATCATTCTCTTTAAATTAGCCAATCGGAATTAGTTTAGCCCATGCGGTCTAACCCTAGCCAATAGGGGAATGACACAGCAGGAAGGGCCACATGTGTCAGGGATAAGAACCCTTCCCCTCTCTTGTTCAAGTGTGCGCTCACCATTGCTCCATCTGTAAGGGCACACCCTTCTATAGAAGTACCTGGTCTTGCTGAGAATTCAAAAGAAAATTTTATATTTGAGTGCTATTTCTTCTGCAGCACTGAAACTTTATATATAACACCGCCCTGGGCACGTGTCATCAGGACCTCCTGAGGCTGTGTCACAGGTGCATCCTCAACCTTTTCAAAATAAACTTTCTAAATTAACTGAGACCTGTCTCAGATTTTTGGGGTTCACATCTTGGTAACCACAAAGGGATTCTGACTGGAGGTGCTGCTGACCTTTGACAAATCAATGCTTGGTACCAGCATGAGCTATCTTAATGGTTCAAATGGATAGGACAATTTGCTGAGCCTGGAAACACCCCCTCCAGAGAATCTCTGATCTCCCCAAATTTGTTTGAGATCTAAAGTTTATTTTGCTATACAACTCTTTTTGTTGTTGTTGTTGTTGTTTTGGAGTTTTACTTGCTTTCAGCACAAGGAAGGCAAGTTTTTTTCTGCTTCCATGATGATGGAGATAGGTAACTCCTTTATGGAGTTTGAGCTCACTTCCAACAGGGAAGATGAATTTTTTTTCCCTGCTGTTAGGATGGTAGAGAGCAGCCTTCAGCCTGAGACCCATCTTTAGGTAAGTAACTGTAAGTAACTTGGCTAAAGTTAAGATTAACAACCAGCTGGTCTTAATTTCACCTTACCATTAGAGTGCTCAGTAATCATGTAAGTTGTGTGATCATTTGTTTTGCTTAACTGTTTTTTGTTGTTTGTTTCTGTTTTTGTTGTTGTTTTGGTCTTTTTCTCATTGGGTTTGATCAACTCCATCTGACTTGATCAAATCCGAAGGGAAGTTCCAAATTATGGGGAACAAGGCCTCTGTAGTGGCTAAATTCCCACACAAAAAAAGGTGGTGTGGTGAGGGGAGAAAAATGGCCCGACAAAGAAAAAAAAAAAGAGAGAGGCAAGATTTTTTATTTTGACTACTAAAAGGGCCTTATTTACATAACAAGCCTACCTTTTTGCTAGCCAGGCCAAACTGAAAGAGCAATGGCTGTACTTCTGAAATAGCAGCAATTTGTCCTAGTTGAAATATGGTAACGAGATTTAAAAAGACTTTTTTTAAAAGGAGCTCAATGGTTAAAGTCAGCTTAATTAGAAGCTAACATCCAAGATGTGTGTGTGTGTGTGTGTGTGTGTGTATTTAGAAGGCCTTCATGGTTTTTTCCCTCTCCTAGAACCTCGTCCTTTTTCTTTTTATTTGAGCAAAAGCTTTTTTTTCTTCTCAGTTGGCTAAATTCTTTTTTCTTCATTTACTTCTGCTGCCTCTCCTTTCTCTTGCACCCTCTGCTGCATAAGAGACCTAAAATAGTTTATAATAGCCTGGAGTTCCTTAAAGAAAATGAAGGTGCCAGACTCCTTTTGGGGGAGAAACCTGTTTTTCCTTATGGAACTCCAAGCGTGTAAACAGACAAGTTTGTCTCAACCCTTAAACTGCTTGCTTTTGTATTGTGTTACCTGATTTGCTGACTTAAGTAGTTATTGCAACAGAGTTTACTCTTGGGTTTTTAAAGAAGAATGTAGTTTAGACATTTAGAAATGTCTTTGTTTAAAAAAAATTTTTGTAAGTACACTGTAAAAAGATCATGTGGTCTAGCCTCATAATAATTCTCCCTTTTTGGAAACCCAGGATTCAGTGTAGGCTCAGCCCAGAACTCAGAGATGCAGTTAAAAGATAAGTAGTCCCTATTTAAATAAAATTGGTCTCCTTATACAATCTATGATAGGTTTTTATAATTTTATGTTTGATTTGACATAGCCATTTTTTTTTTTTTTTTTTGAAACAGAGTCTCTCTCACTCTGTTGCCAGGCTGGAGTGCAGTGGTACGATCTTGGCTCACTGCTATCTCTGCTTCCTGGGTTCAAGTGATTCTCCTGCCTCAGCCTCCCAAGTAGCTGGGACTATAGGCGCGTGCCACCATGCCCAGCTAATTTTTGTATTTTTAGTAGAGACGGGGTTTCACCATGTTGGCCAGGATGGTCTTGATCTCTTGACCTCGTGATCCTCCCACCTCAGCCTCCCAAAGTGCTAGGATTACAGGTATGAGCCACCATGCCTGGGCTTGACATCCATCTTTAATCTTCCATTAGCATACCAGACTTTTCCTCTCCTTACCTTCTGATGTAAATTTTTCTATTTGATTTTCACCTTTATTTCCTTTAGTATGCAAATTTAAGGCTATGTAGCTGACAACTGCCTAGGATTGTGAAACAGGTTATCAAGAATCTGAGAAAGATAGGAAAAACAAAAGGTTTTTATGAATCTATAAGATGTACTTCTATCGGCATGCCTAATACGTCTATGTATTTATGTGTCGTGTACACAATGTTTCACTACTGAAAATATACAAAAGAGCTCTGATCGGCTTAAGAAAATAAAAGCAGTTAAATAAAATACTTTATCAAGAAAAAAGAAAAGACTAGTCAAATGCTTTTTTAAGTTACATAACTTCAGTAAAATCTTAAATAAGCTAGCTTTAAAATTATTCATAAAGTAATATTAGAAATGTCTTTCATGTTGTCTAAAGGGAAATTATAATGGTTTTTCTAGAGATTGAGTTTGATATAAAAAACACACATACACTAAATAACTGAATAGAACAGTAAAATTTTCTTAAGGGATTGTTTTAATAAATTATATGATATTCTAATTTTTTTAAAACCCAAAGTTCAACTTTTATCACATCTCACCTTTTTTTAAAAAAAATTATACTTTAACTTCTGGGGTACACGTGCAGAATGTGGAGGTTTGTTACATAGGTATATATGTGCCATGGTGGTTTGCTGTACCCATCAACCCGTCATCTACATTAGGTATTTCTCCTAATGCTATCCCTTCCCTATCTCCCCCACCCCGCCTCCCCCCCACCCACCATCAGGCCCTGGTGTGTGATGTTGCCCTCCCTGTGTCCATGTGTTCTCATTGTTCAACTCTCACTTATGAATGAGAACATGAGGTGTTTGGTTTTCTGTTTTTGTGTTAGCTGAGAATGATGGTTTCCAGCTTCATGCATGTCCCTGCAAAGAACGTGAATTCATCCTTTTTTTATGGCTGCATAGTATTTCATGGTGTATATGTGCCGTATTTTCTTTTCCAGTCTATTAGTGGTGGCCATTTGGGTTGGTTTCAAGCCTTTGTTATTGTGAACAGTGCTGCAGTAAACATACATATGCATGTGCCTTTATTTTTTATTTATTATATTTCAAGTTCTGGGGTACATGTGCAGAATGTGCAGTTTCATTACATAGTTATACACATGCCATAGTGGTTTGCTGCACCCATCAACCTGTCACCCCCAAACAAGCCCCAGTGTATGATGTTCCCCTCTCTGTGTCCATGTGTTCTCATTGTTCAACTCCCACTTGTGAGTGAGAGCACGCGGTGTTTGGTTTTCTGTTCTTGAGTTAGTTTGCTGAGAATGATGGTTTCCAGCTTCATCCATGTCCCTGCCAAGGACGTGGACTCATCCTTTTTTATGACTGCATAGTATTCCATGGTGTATGTGAGCCACATTTTCTTTATCCAGTCTATCAGTGATGGACATTGGAGTTGGTTCCAAGTCTTTGCTATTGTGAATAGTGCCACAATAAACACACGTGTGCATGTGTCTTTATAGTAGAATGATTTATAATCCTTTGGTTGTATACCCAGTAATGGGATTGCTGGGTCAAATGACATTTCTAGTTCTAGATCCTTGAGGAATTGCCACACTCTCTTCCGCAATGGTTGAACTAATTTGCACTCCCACCAACAGTGTAAAAGCATTCTTATTTCTCCACATCCTCTCCAGCATCTGTTGCTTCCTGACTTTTTAATGATTGCCATTCTAACTGGTGCGAGACAGTATCTCCTTTTGGTTTTGATTTGCAATTCCCTAATGACCAGTGATGATGAGCATTTTTTCATATGTTTGCTGGCTGCATAAATGTCTTCTTTTGAAAAGTGTCTGTTCATATCCTTCACCCACTGATGGGGTTGTTTTGCTTTTTTCTTGTAAATTTAAGTTCTTTGTAGGTTCTGGATATCAGCCCTTTGTCAGATGGACAGATTGCAAAAATTTTCTCCCATTCTGTAAGTTGCCTGTTCACTCCGATGATAGTTTCTTTTGCTGTGCAGAAGCTCTTTAGTTTAATTAGATCCCATTTGTCTATTTTGGCTTTCGTTGCCATTGCTTTTGGTGTTTTAGTCATGAAGTCTTTGTCCATGCCCATGTCCTGAATGGTATTGCCTAGGTTTTCTTCTAGGGTTTTTATGGTTTTAGTCTTACATTTAAGTCTTAATCCATCTTGAGTTAATTTTTGCATAAGGTGTAAGGAAGGGATCCAGTTTCAGCTTTCTGCATATGGCTAGCCAGTTTTCCCAACACCGTTTATTAAATAAGGGATCCTTTCCCCATTTCTTGTTTTTGTCAGGTTTGTCAAAGATCAGATGGTTGTAGATGTGTGGTGTTATTTCTGAGGCCTCTGTTCTGTTCCATTGGTCTATATATCTGTTCTGGTACCAGTACCATGCTGTTTTGGTTACTGTAGCCTTGTAGTATAGTTTGAAGTCAGGTAGCATGATGCTTCCAGCTTTGTTCTTTTTGCTTAGGACTGTCTTGACTATGTGGGCTGTTTTTTGGTTCCATATGAACTTTAAAGTAGTTTTTTCCAATTCTGTGAAGAAAGTCAATGGTAGCTTGATGGGGATAGCATTGAATCTATAAATTACTTTGGGCAGTATGGCCATTTTCACGATATTGATTCTTTCTATCTATGAGCATGGAATGTTTTTCCATTTGTTTGTGTCCTCTTATTTTGTTGAGCAGTGGTTTGTAGTTCTCCTTGAAGAGGTCCTTCACATCTGTTGTAATTTTGATTCCTACGTATTTTATTTTCTTTGTAGCAATAGTGAATGCAAGTTCACTCATGATTTGGCTCTCTGTTATTGGTGTATAGAAATGCTTGTGATTTTTGCACATTGACTTTGTATCCTGAGACTTTGCTGAAGTTGCTTATCAGGTTAAGGAGATTTGGGGCTGATATAGTTGGGTTTTCTAAATGTACAATCATGTCATCTGCAAACAGAGACAATTTGACTCCCTCTTTTTCTAATTGAATACACTTTATTTCTTTCTCTTGCCTGATTGCCCTGGCCAGAACTTCCAATACTATGTTGAAATGGTGTGTGCTAGTTTTGTCTTGCACCAGTTTTCAAAGGGAATGCTTCCAGTTTTTGCCCATTCAGTATGATATTGGCTGTGGGTTTGTCATAAATAGCTCTTATTATTTTGAGATACCTTCCATCAACACCTAGTTTATTGAGAGTTTTTAGCATAAAGTGCTGTTGAATTTTGTTGAATGCCATTTTTATCTCTATTGAGATAATCATGTGGGTTTTGTCATTGGTTCTGTTTATGTGGTGGATTCTGTTTAATGATTTGCATATGTTGAACCAGCCTTGCATCCCAGGGATAAAGCTGACTTGATCATGGTAGATAAGCTTTCTGATGTGCTGCTTCATTCGCTTTGCCAGTACTTTATTGAGGATTTTTGCATCGATGTTCATCAGGGATATTGGCCTAAAATTTTCTTTTTTTGTTTTGTCTCTGCCAGGTTTTTGTATCAGGATGATGCTGGCCTCATAAAATGAGTTAGGGAGGATTCTATTTTCTATTGTTTGGAATAGTTTCAGAAGGAATGGTACCAGTTCCTCTTTGTATGTCTGGTAGTATTTGACTGTGAATCTGTGTTGTCCTGGACTTTTTTTGGTTTCACCATTTTTGTTTTTTTCTCCCCCTTTAAAAGGTATGAAATAATAAAGCTCTCTTTCAACTCATGTTCAGCTCAGTTAAGTTATTTTTCCCCACAGTTCTGTTTGTTGTGGCCTGGTGCTAACAATATTTTCTTAAAGGTCTAAAGGAAATGTTTTCTTCCAACATAATATCCTGTACACTGCAGAAGGTCTTTTCTTTTGCCTTTTGGTAACTGGCCTCACAGATTTTACGTCTTATTGAAATAATTCCTATGCCATTATTATTAAGTTTTACTTTGCTTAGGAAAAAAAACTGATAATTGTTTTTTTAAAAATTAAGGTTATTACATCTGTGTATCTTTCTGTATGTGCTTTTAAAGTACTTGTAACACTAAGTTACAGGGATTTGACTCCTGGGTCTAAAATGGACACAAAGCCCTGCTAAGTCTTAAACACTGACAGCAGTTAAATCCTCATCTTCAGGCCCCATAGAGGATGCCAATCAAAATAAACTGCATTCCTGAGACAGAGGGCCAGAAATTAACACCATTCAACTCCTCAAGGTCCAGGGACTATTGAGGAAGAGGTGGGTGTGTGAGATTGTAAGGGCCCATTTTAAGACATAAAATAAGTACAGTTTCTCTATAAATTAACCATTAATATCAATGGCACACTGATACAAGACCAGCATATGAGCCCGTGTCAGATTAATATGGTTTGTTTTTTAAGCATTAACAAAAACATTAATAAAGATTATAAAAGGCTTATGGAAGTTATAGCTTATGATCAAGATTAAAATTTTATATATTTATAAAAATTTGAAAAACAAATTTAATTGACTTCATGTTGTTTTTATTAGGGTTTATTGTTTGGAAAATTGTTTCCTCTCTCAAAATAAAAGTTTTGCCCCTTTTTTTTTTTTTTAAATCCTTCAGTTATCACTTTGGTTAAATGAATGACTTATTTTACAATGACCTGTGATCCTATTTTGTAATATCAAGTGTTTTAAAGCTTTGATATTTGACAAACTTTCCAAAATCAAATTATAAATTATGTCTTTTTCTGACCTAATTAATCCTTTAAGATATTCCCGGTTCCTTAAAGTCCAAAAATGACATATTTGGCTTATTTGGTATAAAAATTATATAGGAAGCATTGTCAAACATGAAATGGTGTTTGGTTTTCTTTGGGCTGTATTTGTATAAAGATGTTATTGGCATGTGTTCAAAAATTATGGGAAACTCCTATAATTCTTTTTTTTTTTTTTTTTTTTTGAGATGGAGTCTCACCCTGTCACCCAGGTGGGAAACTCCTATAATTCTAATATGAATTAGTGTATGTTATCAGTAATAATTATAATTTTTATGGTAAATTATTGTGTGCCATAAGGTAACAAATTTCCTTGTCAATTGTATCTTTATGGCTGCCCTAAAACTTTTTGTCATCCATGAATGATTGTTGTCTTATTTTGGTCCTCTTTAAAAGGTGGTTTTATAATCAGCTATAAACTCTAACAGGTGCCCTTGAATGCAGGTTTCTGATTACTTTGGAGATTGTAACATTTGAACAGAGGAAAAACTTTCAGGACTCATGAAGAGCTGAAATGTTTATGACTATCAAGCAGAACAGGAACTAACTGCAGGGACTAAACTAATAGAAGTTTAAAGTAATCTTTTTAACTTTCTGTTTAAAACGTTGCTGATCCTTTGTTTTTCAGAGTCAAGAAAACTTTTAAGCTATTTACAGCTTTTAACAGTTAAGTACTCCTATGAACAAAACTTGGAGCATATGTGTTTCTGTCTACCTGATTTCTACAGAATTTGGAAACTATTTGTGAGTATTCTTATGACAATACAATTATTTGCATAAGTGCAATAAGAATCTTTCTTCATTTTTAACAGGACACAACTGGAGAAACTGGTTATTTTACCAAGGCTTTGACTAAAATGGTGTGCTTTCATTTAAGGAATCAAACTTGACTTATGGAGCCAATAAAAGCCCCTTGGAAAAATTGGCCTCATACCTTTTTCTACACAGTCCCTTTACAGTGTTCCTGACCTGTGGTAGGTAAAGAATGTCACTTTCTGACAGACCCAAGAGCCCCAAGTTTATCTTGGAACATTGAGAGGAGAGGAATTCACAACTCATAGGTATTTGATGGTACAAATCCATGGCTGGGCTTGGCTTTAAAAAAGTCATATCTGAGATTCCTTCTATGGACTAAAGTTCCATCAAAGCCAATTTAAATGCCTATGTAAAATAAAATTATTCTTGATACATTGTATACAAATAATCAGGTGAAGGGTAATAAAGCAAATCAGTCTTACCATGATTTGTCTTTAATAAAAATGGGAAACTGGATAAAGAAAAATTATGTTTAAAAAACTATAGTACACCCGTTGTTAGATTCTAGTCTTGCCTATTGTTTTTCAATTTTTATTATTTTCTACAGTTTGGACTGAATTCTAATTCTATTTTTTCTTTTTTCTTTTTGAGACAGAGTCTCCCTCTGTTCCCCAGGCTGGAGTGTAGTCACATGATCTTGGCTCACTGCAACCTCCACCTCCTGGGTTCAAGCAATTCTCCTGCCTCAGCCTCCTAAGTAGCTGGGATTACAGGCACCTGCCAGCATGCCTAGCTAGTTTTTTGTATGTTTAGTAGATACAGGGTTTTGCCATGTTGGCCAAGCTGGTCTCAGACTCCTGACCTCAGGTGATCCACCTGCCTCGGCCTCCCAAAGTGCTGGGATTACAGACATGAGCCACCGTGACTGGGCTGAATTCTAATTTTTCTTGGCTACATGCCTGCAAAATAATGTTTTCAATTTTTTTTCCTTCTTTTTTCTCCATTTTTCCTAATTTGGAGTCACTGAAAACTAAGCTATACTTTTTTTTAAAGCCCTGCGAACTGAAGCTAAATAACTTAAACTTTAGAGGAAAATAATAGCAACCTATTTATGTACATAAGCCACTTTCATACCTGCCTACTAATATATGGACTTCAGAGCAATATGGCCTATATTGATTTTCCAGGATCGTTCTTTTGTTTGTTGTTGCTTTTTCTCCTTCCTTCCCCTATTTTCTCTTCATAGGACATAAGACTTTACAACCTTCTAAAAATGAGCTTTCCTAATAACTTGGGACCTACCAGTCTAGGAATAAACCATCCTAGCCATAAGAGATCAGACAAAACCTGAGACCAGAGACTCATTTCTTTTAATATGCTTTCTCCAAAAAATTTTTAAAAAGTGGGGAAATGTGAAAAGAAAATGTCTTGGGTCCCTAAAATCACTAAGCTAAAGGGAAAAGTCAAGCTGGGAACTGCTTAGGGCAAATCTGCCTCCCATTCTATTCAAAGTCACCCCTCTGCTCACTGAGATAAATGCGTATATGATTGCCTCCTTTGGAGAGGCTAATCAGAATGCAACCATTTGTCTCTTATGTATCTGTGACCTGGAAGCACCCCCTACTTCTAACCCCCCTGCTTCGAGTTGTCCCACCTTTCCAGACTGAACCAATGTTCATCTCACATATGTTGATTAATGTCTCATGTCTTCTTAAAACGTATAAAACCAAACTGCTCTAACCACCTTGGGGACTGCTCTAACCACCTTGGACACATGTTATCAGGACCTCCTGAGGCTGTGTCATGGGCGTGCATCCTCAACTTTGGCAAAATAAACTTTCCAAATCAACTGACACCTGTCTCAGATTTTTGAGGTTCACAAAAGCATGGTGAATGTGGAAAAAAAAAAAGCCAAAAATATCCCCATCCCAAAAGAACCATGAAGGTGGGCCGAGTGCAGTGGCTCGTGCCTGTAATCCCAGCCCTTTGGGAGGCTGAGGCAGGAGGATCACTTAAGGCTAAGAGTTGGAAACCAGCCTGGGCAACATGGCAAAACCCTGTCTCTACAAAAAATACAAAAAAAAATTAGCTGGGCATGGTGGTGGGTGCCTGTAGTCCCAGCTATTTGGGAGGCTGAGGTGGCAGGATCACCTAAGCCTGGGGAGAATGAGGCTACAGTGGGCCGTGATCACACCACTGCACTCCAGCCTGGGTGACAGAGTAAGATGCTATATCTAGAAAAAGAAAAGAAAGGTTCCCTCACAGAAAATGGGAGTTCACTAACCAGAAAAGGAGGGACCAGCAGGTGAAAACCATGGGTGTTCACTATTTCATTCTCCTCAACTGTAGAGATTAGCTACATGGAGAAATAATTCTTTAGTTACACACCAGGGGAGTGGCTTTAATATTATCTAATTATTGCCAGAAAGACTCAAGGCAAATTATTTTGAAATAAAGTTGTTATTTTTGGCAGATTTTCTCTAATATTTAATTAGCATATAGCTAACAAGTAGCAGTCCTCTGGTGTTTTAAACCAGACTGACCTAGGTACACTGGTTTGGCCCTATTAGCTGTGTGGTCTTAGGTAGGTGACTCAACCTTCTGAAGTGTCGGTTTCAAGAATAATATCACTTTCTTATAGCAACTTATAGAGTTGCTATAAGGATTAGAGATAATTTATATGAATCACTTAACACAGTACTCAGCATATAATAGGCTTTCAAACAACAAGATGTAGCACATTAAGTTACCTTGGAGTAAATTTTTCAACTAGTTGATCCAGGTTTTTCATCAGAAATTGACATTGTACAACGGACATGACTCAGTCTAGGAAGTATAGAAATATGGCAGGGTGTGGTGGTTCATGCCTGTAATCCTAGCACTTTGGGAAGCCAAGGCAGGTGGATCACCTGATATCATGAGTTCGAGACCAGCCTGCCCAACATGGTGTAACCCCATCTCTACTAAAAAATTACAAAAATTAGCAAGGCGTGGTGATGTGTGCCTGTAATCCCAGCTACTTGGGAGGCTGAGGCTGGAGAATCACTTGAACCCAAGAGGCGGAGGTTGCAGTGAGCCGAGATGACACCAGTGCACTCCAGCCTGGGTGACAGAACAAGACTCCATCTCAAAAAAAAAAAAAAAAAAACGTATAGAAATGTAGTTTTTTATACAATAATTTCTATTCTGAGGGCCTATTCTCTTATGTTGGAAAAAACTAGTTTCAATCGTTTTGGAAACCTCTCACCTACCATAATTTTCTGGAGGGGATCTAATTTCTGGGGGGTTTGAATAGTGCTTAATCATTTGCTGCTTAAGCTGTCTGTTCACCAGGCCTTCACTGTCTTATCTGGACCTCCATCATTAATACCCACAGGTTATTGCTGAGATGTGTCTTACACATGGGCACTCGGCCCCTTCAAATCCAGTGGCTCTTTCCAATACTCTCAGGTCAAGCTTGTTGGGGGTGTGGCTAAGAGAGGGTGTCATGGGAGTCTTTCTGCTGCATCTAGGCCACACTCTTGCCATGAATCTCCTGTCTGTTTCTAACCTGGTCTGCCTAGATGCATCACGCAGCTGTTTCTGACCTGGAGTTCAAGTGGAGCTCAGGGCATCTTTGCTTTTAGGTCTCAAACCTATTGTGTTTTACTACCTTTCTAATATTAGCATTCAGAGCACTAAAAAATAATCTTTAAAAACTCTATTTAATTTTTAGTTGTTTAATTCCACTTCAGACTTTCAAGAAACAGTTCTATTTGGGAATTCTTCATATCCCCTGAAGATTAATGAAAAACAGAATCATGTACAGTTTTGTACAGTTATGCATCATAAGTCATCTTCCATCCAGATATTAAAAAACAAAGACTATGAAAAATAGCATGTTAAAACTGAAATGCCTAAAATTAGCCTTGCTCTTCATCACCTTCAGTAAGAAATGATTGTTGAGTAGAGCAAATGTGTTGTATAGTGACTGCAGGAGCAAGCTTCCAACTGACAGATTATTGTTCCTCTCTATAATGTAAAACTCTAAAATTTTGATTACCACAACTTATTTGAACATGAAAAATTAATAATTACATTAGAAAAAATTCAAATTTATTCTTGTATTTCAAAAGTTCAGATTTATGATGGTGTTACTGGTGGTGAATCTGTATGGGTCTGCAGCCGCCTTAATTCTTGCCTCAGAAGAAAGAATCTGAGGGGCATTATGCAGAAGAAGAGACCGAGGCAAGTTTTAGAGCAGGAGTGTAAGTTTATTAAAAAGCTTTTGGTCAGGAATGAAAGGAAGTAATGTACACTTGGAAAGGGCCAAGTGGGTGACTTTGAGAGATCAAGTGCAGTTTGACTTTTGACTTAGGGTTTCTTTTTTTTTTTTTTTTTGAGACGGAGTCTTGCTCTGTCACCCATGCTGGAAGGCAGTGGTGCGATCTCGGCTCACTGTAACCTCTGCCTCCCGGGTTTACGTGATTCTCCTGCCTCATCCTCCCAAGGAGCTGGGACTACAGGCGCATACCACCACGCCTGGCTAATTTTTTTTTTTTTTTTGGTATTTTTTAGTAGAGACCGGGTTTCACTGTGTTAGCCAGGATGGTCTTGGTCTCCTGACTTCATGATCCGCCCGCCTTGGCCTCCCAAAGTGCTGGGATTACAGGCATGAGCC
Source organism: Pan paniscus (assembly GCF_029289425.2). Classification (NCBI taxonomy): domain Eukaryota; kingdom Metazoa; phylum Chordata; class Mammalia; order Primates; family Hominidae; genus Pan; species Pan paniscus. Next base: position 76,054,213 of record NC_073249.2, read on the forward strand.
ACCGTGCCCGGCCTTAGGGTTTTATATGGTGGCATACTTCTGGGGTCTTGCGTCCCTTCTCCCCTGATTCTTCTCTTGGGATGGGCTATCCACATGTGCAGTGGCCTGCTAGCACTTGGGAGAGGAGCACGTGCAGTGTGTTTACTGCAGTTCTATGCATGACACTTGAGGCATTCTTCTCTTACCAATTGAATGTACCCAAGAAGGTCATATACCAGTTAAACTCCACCATTTTGACTCTTAATGTGTATCCTTGAGCCCACTCACCTGTAAGAAGTACTTTTTAAGTGGTCCATTTTTCAGAAAACAGGCCCCGGCAAATCCAGGCACCTCCCTTGCAGATGTGACAAGCCGCATGCTACAGACATCTGGGAAGAGTGATAAGACTCACAGAAGTCAGAGGGGAGGGAGAAAAAAAAATAGGGGGTGGGGTGGCTAATCCATAAAAGGAAAGAAAGTTTTGTCATTGGGAAATCAAAACTTAAAGTGGGGAAGGAGACAAGATGTAACCTTATAAGGGGATAATGAAACTTAGGCAACGTTGGGGAAGACTGTAACCCCATAGTACTCAGCCTATGAGGAACCAGGGTAGGGACTTGCACACTAGGTGATAAATTCCTTGTTGAAACTGCACTGGGTGTGCCTGCTCACCAGACACCCGATCTTGCAAGACCATTATTAAAAAGTGTCTCTTTTGCTGTTCTTCATGCCTCTAAGTCCATTCTTTGGGTTTGGACAGGTGAGTGTGTTTCTCACATCACCTAACTCCTGAGCTCTTATGGGGAAGCTGCTGATAACCAGTTTCAGATGTTTTCTATCTATTCGGAGAGTGCCTTTTCCTGGCATTGGCTGCAACCAATTATTATTTTAGAGCGAGAGTTAACAACTGCCTATCACCTGATGGTCGCCTGACATTCCTGGTGGGGGATAGGGGAGCCTGCTCTGCTCATGCCTGACTACCTACTGTAACAATGGTGAAATTTTGCTTGGGCCTTAGGTCAAATATTCATTTCAAAACTAGGCTATTCGAACTTCAGCACAGATGTTCAGAGCCCCTCTAAAACATTCACTTAGTCCTTAGTGGACTCTTGGTAGAAACAGTAAAGAAATGAATATTTTCCTTCACACCTGCCTTCAGCACAAAAACTTCCCTGTTTTCACTGTGTGATTCATGTGAACGTTGATATAATTGCTAGGTATGCCTGGCCCTTCCCTGCTGGTTTCTTTCGAACCCCTTGTCCCTCCACCTCCATCACTTCCCCCCTTTTAAAGTTGTGTTTTGCATCTTGAATTTCTGAATCAAGAGGATATAGTCTCCAAGTTTCTTCTGCTCCTAAGGTAGCTGGCACTTGTGAGGTCGCCTGAAACACTCCTTGCTGGTGACAATGACCATAAACCATGGTCATTGTGGAGAAAGATATCCAATAACTAGAAAATTAAGCAAGGGGTTATTCATACAATCTTTTGTAGTTTTTAGAATGCAATCTCATATTTCCAGAAAATTCTTTCGTTTAAAAGCCAAAGACAGGCCAACAACCAATATGCACAACTTATTTTTAAACTGTAAAACAAATACCTTATTACAGAAAATTTACAAAACAAAGAAAAAACCGACACGCCACCCAGAGACTGAAATTATAGATAATTCCTGGCTGTTTTCCACTCTGGCTTCCTGCGCCTTTGCAACCAAGAATAACCTTCCCGCGCTGCCGGAACCGCGGCGCAGGAGGAGGCGCTGCCTCGCGTGCTGCGCCGTTGCTATGGTAACCGAGGAGGCTGGGGCCCGGGTGTGGTGAGTCTAGGGGTCCTGGCGCTGTGGGCCGGGGTGGGCACTTGGGGAGGAGTGCGATGGGGTAGACGGACATCTTCCCTCCAGGCTGCTCGGGCAGGGCTGGAGGGGAGTGGGCTTCAATCTCAGCGTCCTCACACTGCTTCTGTCCAGAGCTTTGCGCACCGGTCTCCTACCCCGCCGGCAGCCGCAAGGGATCGCAGAAGGTCCCTAGGGAATTCAGGCCGAAGAGCAAACTCTGGTGCCCTGAAGTGTCCGTTGCCCCCTCGCGGGACCTCCTGGATCACCTGGCGGCACTGCCACTTTCTGTATCCTGTTCCTCAGGCCTTCTCTTTGTTTAACTCTGTGTGCCCAGGGTTGCCCTTGGGGTCCTTCTCCTTGAGCTGGGGCTTGATTAAGGGACTACTATTTTTTTTTTTAAGAAAAAAAATCAGTTGGCTTAAAAGGCACATTAGGATCTACTCCTGTATCACAACTTCAGGCTGCGTCGCCTGCCTCCTTGCCCTTTGTTTATGCTCTTCCCGTCACCTGGATTGTCCTTTTTTCCTCCTTTTAAGACTCCTACTCTTCACTATCGAGGTTTCACCTCTTCTGGGAAACCTTTCTGAGACCGCCACCCAGAATTGAATGTAGATGTCCACGGTTTTACTCTCAAAGCACTCTACCTACCTCCATTGAATCCCTGATCTCACTCTGTCATTGCTGATTTACTTGTGTCTTCCCTACCAAAATGTGAGAGCCTATGGGGTAGGTGCTATGACCTATGTGATTTTCTATTGTGGGTGCCTCGAAAGCAATCACATTCTATAGTTAAAAAGAAAAGTTTATAGATTTTTCTACACTTATTTAGTAAGGCAGACCAGGTGCTATCCTCATTTCAGAAAAGTCACATAATTAGTAACAGAATCAAGACTAAAGCAATGCCATTCTGCCTTCATAGTTCCAGCCCTCCCTCTTCCCTCCAATGCTCATATTCTCTGTGAAACTGCAGTTATACGTAGCAAGGTTACAATTTTGGTGTATGTTATTACTTTTGTGGGCAAAGAAAATGTAATTTATTTTTGTATATGACTGATCTGGTTCCTTTCATGAGCATTTACTTATTGATTATTAGGAAAGAATCTAAATGTCCGATTGGGTTTAAAGTTTAGCTCAATCTAGAATTGATTTCTTTGGCTAGTGTTTAATTTCTCTTATATACAAATATTTAGGTTATCAGGTATCTTCTTGGATTCTTTCCTTGAGATGGTGCCCTGGCTATGTGGATGGCTCACGGAATCAGTTGTGGGGACGGGTCAGGGTCCCTTTGCCTTCCCTTGGCTCTGGGGGGTGATGTTCCTGGTATACCGAGTGCTCCCTGCCCTATGGCTTTCTTGGTTTTAACCTTTGGCTTATATACCATGTGAACAGGTATCTCCTGGTTTTGTCAGGACTCGGTAGAGCTCCCTGGCTCACTCAATTGCGCTGAGTTCCTGCTGTGACTTCCCTTCAGCCCTGACTGGAGTGGTTTGCACCACAGCCCTCCCTCGCTGCAAAGCCTCCTTGCCCTGCTATAGCAATTGAGTAGGGCAAGCATCCTGCAAGACTTTCCTATTTCTAGGTCTCATGTATATCCTAAGGCAGTGCTCTCAAACTTTGTTGTCTCAGGACTCCATTTTACTCTTAAGAAATGATCCCGAAGAGCTTTCCTTTATGTGAGTTATGTCTTTTAATATAGTATTACATATGTTGTAAGAATTAGAAATTAAACTGAGGATTTAAAAAATGTTTATTAATTCCTTAAAAAATAAATTCACATGTTAACATCATTATATATTTCTCATAAAAATATTTTCCAGAACAAAAGAATTAGTTAGAAAGTGGCATTATTTTACATTTCTGCAAATGTCTTTAATTTCTGGCTTAATGGGAGACAGATTCTTATGTCTGCTTCTGCAGTCTATCCGTTGCAATATGTTGTTTTGAAATATGTAAAGAAAATTCCTCATTACATAGATATATAGTTGGAAAAGGGAAGAGTATTTTAATAGCTTTTTCAGATAATTGTGCACATTTTTGTGACTGCACCAAAACTCTGCAAGTGGTAGTTTCTTTTTCTTTCTTTTTTTTTTAAGATGGGGTCTCATTCTGTTGCGCCAGGCTGGAGTGCAGTGGGGTGATCTTAGCTCACTGCAACCTCTGCCTCTCGGGTTCCAGTGATTCTCCTGCCTCAGCCTCCTGAGTGGCTGGGACTACAGGCGCCTGCCACTATGCCCGACTAATTTTTTTGTGTGTTTTTAGTAGAGACGGGGTTTCACCATATTGGCCAGGCTGGTCTTGAACTCCTGACCTTGTGATCTGCCCACCTCAGCCTCCCAGTATGCTGTGATTACAGGTGTGAGCCACTGCTCCTGGCCACAAGTGGTAGTTTCTTAAAGGCTGGTTGCAGTGTGGAATCTGAGCCATGTCAATGAACTTTTCATACTGTGTTACATTAAAATCTATTGATCTGTCTTATACTTTGGATCTTTTACCCATGCTTGATATTGTAACATAATGGAAAATGGCAGGGGGAGTGAAGCTGATTTTGTAAAGAAGAAAAGCAGTCATTCAAATCAAGCAAAATGTTGCTTCATTTAGTTATACCAGTTTTCCAAATGTTAACATGTTTCATGCTGTAATATTTTTAAAAGCCCACTTTCATTAATATCATCTCTGATCTCATCATAAAAGTATTGGGAAGTCGTTGGCCAACACGTGGCCAATACGAGTTTTCTAAAATGCAAATTGCAGCTGGGCATGATGGCTCACACTTGTAATCTCAGCATTTTGGGAGGCTGAGGTGGGAGGATCACTTGAGGTTGAGACCAGCATGGGCAACATAGCCAGACCCCCTGTCTCTACAGAAAAATTAAAAAATTAGCCTGGTGTGATGGCACACATCTATAGTCACAGCTACTCAGAAGGCTGAGTTGGGAGGATTGCTTGAGCCCAGGAGTTCAGGCTGTAGTGAGTCGTGATGGCATCACTGCACTTCAGCTTGGGTGACAGAGTGAGATCTTGTCTAAAAAAAAATTTTTTTAAAAATGCTATTTGTGTTAGAGTTCTTCAGAGAAACAGAATCAATACAATATATATAGTCCTCTGTATCTGCGGATTAAACCAGCCTTGGATCTAAAATATTTGGAAAAAACATGGATGGTTGTGTTTGTACTAAACGTATACAGACTTTTTTTCTTGTCATTATTCCCTAAGCAATACAGTATAACAACTATTTACATAGCATTTACATCGTATTAGGTATTATAAGTAATCTAGATTTAACATATATGGGAAGATGTGTGTAGGTTATATGCAAATACTACACCATTTTATATAAGGCACTTGAACATCCATGGATTTTGGTATCTACAGGGGTGGAGGGTTCCTGAATCAATCCCCCCATGAATACTGAGGGACAACTGTATATATGAATAAATATAGAATAATTTATTATAAGGAATTGGTTCATGTGATTTTGGAGGCTGAGAAATTTCAAGATCTGCATTCAGCAAGCTGGAGATCCAGGAGAGCCATTTGTGTAGTTCCAATCCAGGTCTGAGGGCCTGAGAAACAGGAAAGCTGATAGTATAAGTTCTAGTCCCAGCCTGAGCCTGAAGGCAGATGCCCAGCTTGAAATTAGGCAGAGAGAGTGAATTCTCCCTTACTTAATCTTTTGTTGTATTCAGGCCTAGTTATTTTTCATAAACTATTTTTTCGTTAACAAGTAATGTGTTTAAGATGAATTAATACGTCCTTTATTTGTGGTTTTTTTGTTGTTGTTTTTTGGAGACAGGGTCTTGCTCTGTCATCCAGGCTGGAGTGCAGTGGCATGATCATAGCTCACTGCAACCTCTGCCTCCTGAGCTCAAGCGATTCTCTCACCTCCACCTCCCAAGTAGCTGGGACCACAGGCATGTGCCCCCATGCTCAGCTATTTTTTTTTCCTGTATTTTTTGTAGAGATGGGGTTTCGGTGTGTTGCCCAAGCTGGTCTCGAACTCCTGAACTCAAGTGATCCACTCACCTCAGTCCCCCAAACTGCTGGGATTACAGGTGTGAGCCACTGTACCTGGCCTCAGTTTTAATTTCTGATATAAATATTAATTTAGATATAACTCATATAAACAAAAATTCCCTGGGGTTCTCAATTTTTAAGACTGTAAAGAGCCCTGAGATCAAAGAATTTGAGAACCACTGCCCTAATTATGTTGGTTCTGGGCTGATATAGAAATTAAGCTCCATTCAAGGGTATAACAAGAGTAGCTTTGAATATTCTGGACCAAATCATAGTTCAAGATTTGATCTAGTTTGTCTTCATATCTTTGAATTAACCTGGGATCAGACTGATCTCTAGATGTGGAATAATATGTTGGTAATCAAGTGTCTGGTGGTGGTAGGGTAGAAAATTATTTATTCATACCTTGCATAGGAATAAACTATGGCATATTCAAAAAGAAGAAGAGCTGGGTGTGGTGGCATGGGCCTGTAGTCCTAGCTACTTGGGAGGTGGAGGCAGGAGGATTGTGAGCCCAGCTACTTAGGATCCAGGGCAGGAGGATAGCTTGAGCCCAGGAGTTCAAGACCAGCCTGTGCAATGTAGCAAGACCTAGTTCTTTTTTGTTGTTGTTGTTTATTTTTTTAAAAAAGAAAATAAGTAGCATTACCATCTTTTCTTTTGCTTCATGGATGATTTTGCTGGAGGTTTGATGATGACCTAATAATGATGATGGTAGCTTCTATTTACTAAATGTTCCCCATGTGCTTGGCATGTACATCACCTAATTATTTTAATTCTTAGAACAATCATAGATTAGGCTCTAGTGTTATTCCTACAAAAGAGTATGTAAATTGCCCAGTATTATGCAGCTAATAAATTGAGGGATTGGATTGTGAACCCAAGTCTCTCTGACTCCAAAACCCATTGCTCTTGGCTATGAAAAAAAGCACTGGGAATTGCAAGCTTGACTTTAAGAGTTATTGAATATATATGACTTGTTAAGAATTGTGGTAAGTCTGAAAGTAACACAAAGAAATGTAAAGCTTGATTCCTGCGCCCAGCAAGTTTACAACCTAATTGGATAGATTATGTACTTGAAACAATTAGAAAATAATATAATATCATATTTGGTAAGTTGTATTGTATAGACTATACATAATGACCTTTGGAGTTCAGAATATTGAAAGGCCAGTGTACACTCAAGAGAGGAATTAGGGAAAGGCTTAGGAAGAAAGTGGGCTTATAGCTTGGCCTAAATAGGATTTGGGTAGTTGGAATGTAGGAGATGTAAAGCTATTCTAGGTCTTATAGCAGGAATACCTGTGAAACAAAAATAGGAATTTCTCAGTATCTTCAAGGTCTCATGGCTGGGACCCTGGTGTTCCAGTGAAAGGCATTCCAAACACATCCTGCCTCTATTCTCTAAGGTTTGAATATGGATATCTTTAGCAGAAATGTTTCAAAAGATTACAACTACTATTAATAGAGTGACAAAATTATTGTCTAATAATAACAGACACTTTTGAGAGTGAAAGTAGATGCTATTAAAAATTATACCAGGAAAACAGCTATAACGGGAAATGTCCTGCATACATTGGGACATATGTCACCCAAGCTATTAACCATAAACACAAGCTGTTTAACTTCTGTTAGAGTCCTTCTTGTTGATTTCCTGGTATAGTCTCCATAGTGCTTATTCAAGACTCATGTTTTTACACACTGTGGGTTGTATCCCATTTAGTGGGTCATGCAGTCAGTTTAGTAGGTGGCACCCAGCTTTAAAAAAATAGAATGCGACAAAAAACAGTGATATGTTACCTGTAGTAAAGAGAAACATTGCTTTGTTTTAAAAAGAAATATATATGTACAAATATAGCCATATATGCCATGTATCCAGGATAAAATTGTCCATTGTTACCGAACAATAAATTATGTGGATACTCTATTGATAGTAGTTACATATATTTACATATAAAATTAAACTGTCATAAACTAATTTACGTATTATAACAGAAATAATTTATACAAGATATAAAATAATATATACGTATTTGAAGAGAACAACCACCTCATGGTCTAAATTATCCTTTCAGGCTCCAGCTATTATGCTTGAAATCCAGTGGGAAGGAATTAAGCATTCCTGGAATTTGCAGTCTATATATCTGCTTACATCTTATCGCTTACTATTTGGACATGTGGCCACACCAATATTACAAGAGAGATTGGAAAATAGTCTTATTCCACCATAAAGATCAGTTTAGGAAAAAGCCTTGTTAAAAGAAGAGAGGGTGGGGTTCTATTCCAAAAGAAGAGAGGGTGGGGTTCTATTCCAAAAGAAAAGGAGATGAGATTTTGGGGAAGACAACTAGTAATTACTGGGAGGCTGAAAATGAGGAAACCAAGGGAACTGTGGAGGATCAGACCACAAGAACCACAGTATGTTCTCATAGCAGGCAGTTTGATCAGCATACTATTTCTGTCACTTGCGATGAGTGCCCTTCAACTAGCCTCATTTCCTTGTATCCCTTGTTCAAGATTCAAGATCGCAGGATGGATCCCCTGATGGGCTGAGCTTAAATAATATGCCTGCCCCCAGGCTTGTGCTGAGAGAGAGAAAAGAAGAATCCTGCTTCTTAGTCTTCCGGTGTGGGAAGTTAGCTATATCTTTTATTAGAATTCTCTGAAACTGAGATAGGAGTGCTTTAAAGAAGGTGTGTGTGTGTGTGTGTGTGTGTGTGTGTGTGTGTGTGTGTGTTGGAAGGGTGGGGAGTTGGATGTCAGACACTGAAGAATTATAAGTTTCCACTGTAATTCTTCTGTAAAATGAAAGAGTTGAACTAAACCATCTCAAATACAAGACGTGCACCAAATCTTATGGTTGAGTCATTGTTGATTGGGTAACTCAACTCCCATTTCCAATCCCTGTCTACCTTGCTTGCCTCTATCACAGAGGCTGGAAAATCAAGAAACTTGCTTTTTTTCTTCCCTCTCCTCTTAAAGATGGGGTAGCCACACCGCATTGTACAGTCTGGCCTTTGAGATATAACTGGAAGTTTGTTGGGACTTGTTAGAAAAGATTTTTGTTTTGCTTTCCCCTTAAGAGGGATTGGAGGGATTGATATCACTGGTATCCTCTAGGTGATTTCCCCATTCTTCCTGCCATCAATTAAGATGAGATTTCAGGAGTTATAACATGAGGCAAGAGTTGTGAAGATGAAAGTCTTACACACTAAGTATGATGGAGTGATAGAAAGAGATTGGATCTATATTTTTGAGCTGCTGAACCCTCTCCATCTTTAAATTTCTCATTATGTGTGAAAAGAATCTCCTACTTTTAAATAGTCAATCTTACTTGGCTTTTGTATTATTTACAGCCAAAGAATTCCTAACAGCTTACAAGCATTATACACATTTACAGAAGGAAGGGATTAATGTAGGGTAGTAATAGAGAAGTTTCTAATATTCTACCAATTTAAAATGCATATCACAATGATCTTTTGACTATTATCCTATTTATTTTCTTTACTTCACCATAGCAGTAAATGACAATTTTCTTTTCTTTCAGCACTCTTTAGGACTGTTATTTCTTAAGAACAGGGTTAGAAAACTATGGCCTGTGGACCACCACCTGTTTTGTAAATAAGGTTTTCTTCAAACACAGCCACACCCATTCATTTGTGTATTGTCTGTAACTACTTTCAAGCAACAACTGCAGAGTTGAGTAGTTAGAATAGAGACAGAGGGTCCACAAGCCTAAAATATCTGCTCCCTGGCCTTTTACCCCTGCTTTGGAATGCTGTTCCATTTTCCTGTGGCCTTCATAGTCTTTGTCATTCTCTGCAGTCCTACTTCAGTATCACCTTGAATGTTCTTTTTCAAGTTTTTTCTCTTCACTTCCCTGTTATTTCCTAGTGCTTCACCATGTTTATTTCCTTGGAAACACTTACAACAATCTAAAATTATCATTTTTTATTTTTTATTGCCTGTTTCCAATCAGAATATCTGCTTCATGATAGGAGGGATCTTTCCTACCTTGTTGAATCCTCAGGATCTAGCATAGTGCCTGGCATAGAGGAAGGAATCCAGTAAACACTGAATTATATGAGTGAATAATTAAAGCCCCAATTCACACTAATTTAGATTTCTGTAATAACTGTCTAATTGATTTTTCTTTTTTGCCTCTAGTCTCTTACTCCTCTAATCTATGTCACTCAGGCTTGTCGGATCAATCTCCTTGAAACCTACTTAGTTCCTAGCACTAAAACCTTCAGCTAACTGTCCTTAATTGCTCCTTGCTCTACCAGTTGTCTACAGAATCAAGTTCAGACTTGCTGATGCAATCCCAGCCTCTTTTTAAGAGCAGACTTCTTGCTTATTTTGAATGGCCTATACTTAACCAAATTGGCCAACATGCTCATTCCCAAAAATACCTGTGATCTTTGCTTTGGTGCTTTAACTTAGTTATTCCATCTGGAATTTCCTTCTTTCTGACTTCTGAATGACAGTCTTGCCCATTCTTGATGGCTCAACTTAAATGTTAATATTCTTTACTAAACATATAATTCCCTTTATCACATTTCCCACATCTTGTCTTCTCCCACTACCCTTCACCCCTGGTAAACATGATCTTGAATCTGTGTTCAATGTTGCTTTTTGTCTTTTTTTTCTGTATAGTGTTACTGCATCTACTTGTATTCCTAAAAAGTCTGTTTAATTGCTTTTCACTTGACAAAAATACATCTTGAGATATATATATAATCTTTTGGATTTACATTTTTCATGTGATATATTGGTAAGATTCATTTATATTGTTCTGTGTCTTACTTACTGCTGTGTGACAAATGAGCCCTAAGCTTGTTAGGTTAAAAACAACACTCATTCATTATCTCAGTTTCTGTGGGTCAGGAATCTAGGCACAGGTTAGCTGGATCCTCTACTTCAGGATTTCTCATGAGGCTATAATCAAGGTGTTGCCTGAGGCCATAGTCACCTCAAGGTTAACTGGGCCAGATCTACTTCCAAGCTCACTCAGTGGTTGCTGGCAGAATTAAGTTCCTTATGGAATTGGATTAAGAGCTTTGATTCTTACTGGCTGTTGAACAGAGATCACCCTCAGTCCTTGAAAGGTGGCCTTCTCCATCACAGCGCATGAGAAGAGCCAGGGAGAGAATATCAGCAAGACAAAATCACAGTCTGTTGTAACTGAATTACAGAATTTACATCCCCTCATTATTGCTGTACTCTCTTCATTAGAAGCCAGTCACTAGGTCCAGCCCACATTCAAGGTAAGGAAATTACACGAAGGTATGAATACCAGGAGGCAGGGGTGGGACATTGGGAGCCTTGTCAGAAGTTGCCTACCATATGGCATATCATTGTAATTTATTTCTTTTAACAGTTATATACCATTTTGTGTGAATATACCAGTTTATGCTCATCTTCTTGGACATTGGTTTTCCCTTCTGGGTTTTTTGCTGTTGTGAACAGTGATGCCACAAACATTCTTGTACGTAATGAAGGGACTCTGGTACTCTTCTCTGAATCTTTCCCAGTTTAATACTGTGTTCTGACAGACTGAAGCACTATTAAGACATCCTTAGTTAGATCCTTTTGTAATTCATAGGTGTGATTATTGGGTTTTCATGCTCGTGTGAGAGGTACCTCCTTCAAACCTTGTTACAACACGGGCACATTTCCTGTCTGTTGCGAAAAAAAAAAGAAACATCCTTGAATAATTTTATCTGGAATTAATCTTATTGCTTCTAAACTCCCATAGCATTTCTCCCATAGCATTATTACTACTTGTCACCTTTTATTACACTTATTTTGTGCACTTCATATTTTTTCCTTTGAAATAGTAACTTGTTGAAGGTAGGAAATAAATTTGATTCTGGTTTTCACAATTTACACAGTGCTTTCAGTATGTGTTACTGACTGAATGAATTCTGTTTAAATGTCGGTGCCTAATTTTTAATCTTCATAATCTGGCTCCAGTAACCCAATTATATTTCTCACTTCTCTCATACAAGGACCCTTATTTAGGCAAGTGGGTCTCTTAGACATTCTTTTTCAATCTCTTCCTAATGAATTTAGATCATATGATCTCTTTCTTCTCCTGTTTCTATTGAATTTATTATTTATTTCACACATTTAACATTTTAGTATATACTTGAGCTATGTTATATGTACCTACTCATAATAGGTACACAATAAACTTTATTGATGGAATTGCTGAAGTATCTTACTTTATAGTTATTTTCAAATAGTTAAGTATTTTTATACCATCTATATTGTCAGTTGACTGAGCAAATAAATAAACAAATACTGATGTGTTTGAGTAGATTTTTATCACTTTTTTATTTTTTTGGTCATAGGTATTTTTGGAGTTAATGGAGTCAGAAGGACCTCCAGAGTCAGAGAGTTCAGAATTTTTCTCACAGCAAGAAGAGGAAAATGAAGAAGAAGAAGCCCAAGAACCAGAGGAAACAGGCCCTAAGAACCCCCTTTTACAACCTGCTCTCACAGGGGATGTAGAGGGTTTGCAGAAGATATTTGAGGATCCTGAGAATCCTCATCATGAACAGGCCATGCAGCTTCTCTTAGAAGAAGACATCGTTGGGAGAAATTTGTTGTATGCAGCTTGCATGGCTGGGCAAAGTGACGTGATTAGAGCTTTGGCAAAATATGGTGTGAATCTGAATGAAAAAACCACCAGAGGTATTTTGTCTTTTTTCTCTCATCAGTATTACTTATGACTACCTAAAGATGCAATGTAATATCTTTAAGGTTAGATATATTTGATGTGCCTGTTTTATACTTTACATATATGTGTATATACATCTATATGGGTGTATGTATGTGTATACATGTAAATGTATCAATGTTGATATTACATAGTATAGTATTTTAGAACATAGACTTTACTATTTATTAGCTGTGTGACTTGGCAAGTTACCTGATCTTTTTGTGTATCTGTTTTTCCATCTGCAAAATGGGGATAATAATTATATTTTCCTTATAGGGTATAATGAGGATTAAATAGGATAAAATAAATATTTTAGTGCTTGGCATATCGTAAATTGATATATAGTAAATGTGTAATAATTTACTGTTATCTCTTTCCTTTGAAGATTTATTAATTTTTTAGCAATCATTATCTAAGTCGCTTTTTAAATTCAGTAATTATTTTTTCAGATTGCAAATATAATACGTGGTCATGGTAGAAAATAAAAAAAAGATCATCAGCATGATCTTCAGCAAAGAAAGGATATACATTCTCTTCATGCTCACATGGGACATTTAAAAAATATTGATCATATGTTGAGCCATAAAGGAAGTCTTAACAACTATCAAAGTATCTATAGCATATAGTCTTTGATCAGTGACTACAACAAAATAAAATTAAAAAGTAGTAACAAAAAGGTAACTGAAAACTGAAAACAAGAACACACTTCATTTATTTTTTATTTTCATTTTTATTTTTTAAGACAGGGTCTCACTCTGTCACCCAGGCTGGAGTGTAATGGCATGATCTCAGCTCACTGCAACCTCCGCCTCCCAGGTTCAAGTGATTCTCACACCTTAGCTTCCTGAGTAGCTGGGACTACAGGCATGGGTCACCACGCCTGGCTAATTTTTGTATTTTTTGGTAGAGACGGGGTTTCACCATGTTGGCCAGGCTGGTCTCGATCTCCTGACCTCCAGTGATCCACCTGTCTTGGCCTCCCAAAGTGCTGGGATTACAGGTGTGAGCTATGCATCCAGCCAAGAACACACTTTAAATCATCTATTGGTCACAGAAGATATAATGAAAATTATGAAATGTTTAAGTGACAACAGCATCACTCTATGTCTGAACCCATGGGATACAACTAAAATTAAAATTCTAGTATAATACATATATTAGAATATAAGAAACATAAAAAATTTAGTAAACAAAGCATTTGACTGAAGAAATTAGAAAAAGAACAACTGAGTAACCAAAGAAAATAAAAGAAAAATAATTGAATAAATTAATGACATTGAAAATAAAGAAATAGGCCAGAGGCCAGGTGCAGAGGCTCACACTTATAATCTCAGCACTTTGGGAGGCCGAAGCAAGAGGATTGCTTGAGGTCAGGAGTTCAAGAACAGCCTGGGTGACATGATAAGACCCTGTTTCTGAAAAAAAAAAAAAAAAAGAAGAAGAAAGAAAATAGAAAACAGAATAGATGGAAAGGAAAGGATTGATAATACCAAAATTGGGTTCACTGAAAATGAGTTGAAAAACATTTGATTATACACATACACACACACAGACACACACATATTTGTTCTCTTTTTTTTTTTTCTTGAGACAGAGTCTTGTTCTGTCACCCAGGCTGGAGTGCAGTGGCACAATGTTGGCTCACTACAGCCTCCACCTCCTGGGTTCAAGCAATTCTCCTGCCTCAGCCTCCCGAGTAGCTGGGATTACAGGCATGCACCAACATGCCTGGCTAATTTTCGTATTTTTTAGTGGAGAGGGGGTTTTGCCACGTTGGCCAGGCTGGTCTCAAACTCCTGACCCCAGGTGATCCACCTGCCTTGGCCTTCCAAAGTGCTGGGATTATAGGTGTGAGTCACCGCGCCCAGCCGAGCTTTAACACTATTAATCAGAGAGAGACAGCACAAATAATATTTGGAATTGAAAACATAGAATATTAACACAGAAAAAAACCTAAGATATAAAAAAAATCATTAGAGCCAGGTGTGGTGGCTCACACCTGTAATCCCAGCACTATGGGAGGCCAAGGTGGGAGCATAGCTTGAGCCCAGGAGTTTGAGACAAGCCTCCCTACCTCCTGGGCTCAAGCAGTGCTCTTCCTTCGGCCTCCCAAAGTGCTGGGATTACAGGCATGAGCCACTGCATCTGGCCCGTGATGAAAGCTCTTAGGGAAATAGGAATAGAAGAAACTTTCCTTAAGGCTGTCTATCAAAAACCCAAAGCGAACTTACCCAACATTGGATTTTTCAGAAGCATTCTTTATAATCAGAAATAAGACTAAGATATTTGTTATTATGGCTTCCATTTATCATTATAATAGAGGTTCCAGCAAGAGCGGTAAGAAGGGTAAGAGAAATAACAGTATTGTGCTAGAGCCAGCTTTTATGAGCTCTGAAGAACTGACTGTTAAATTTTCAGAGTTTTTGTGAATTGGTTGATGTCATGTTGATAGCTGTTGAAACTGGCCATGTTGGGCCATACATCACAGTAATTGGCTAATGATACAAATCAGGGCTTTTTTTCTCCAGATAACTAGTTATACATTTACCAGCACACTACTGGATATAAAGATTAGAGTATAAGAAACAAAACTCTGATTATTCATAGGTACATAGACTTAAATTAAAGGGAATCTACTATTAGTGCTAAGAGAGTTTAGGAAGAATATGAACATAAGACCAATATCCCAATCAGCAACTTTCTATATACCATCAACAACAAGAAAATGTGATACAAATAAAGATCTTATTCATAACAAAATGATAAAGAAACTAGGAATAAGTCTGACCAAAGAATTGTTTAAGACATGGGTCCATTACAAGATGGCCAAATAGGAACAGCTCCAGTCTGCAGCTCCCAGCATGATCGATGCAGAAGACGGGTGATTTCTGCATTTCCAACTGAGGTACCTGGTTCATCTCATTGGGACTGGTTGGACATTGGGTGCAGCCCGTGGAGGGTGAGCCAAAGCAGGGCGGGGCATCGCCTCACATGGGAAGCACAAGGGGTCAGGGGATTTCCCTTTCCTAGCCAAGGGAAGCCATGATACACTGTACCTGGAAAAACGGGACATTCCTGCCTAAATACTGTGCTTTTACAACAGTCTTAGCAAATGGCACACCAGGAGATTATATCCCGTGCCTGGCTTGGCGGGTCCCATGCCCACAGAACCTTGCTCACTGCTAGCACATCAGTCTGAGATCGACCTGTGAGGCAGCAGTGTGGCAGGGGGAGGGGCATCTGCCATTGCTGAGGCTTGAGTAGGTAAACAAAGCAGCCAGGGAAGCTCGAACTGGGTGGAGCCCACCACAGCTCAGCAAGGCCTGCTGCCTCTGTTGACTCCACCTCTGGGGTCAGGGCATAGCTGAACAAAAGGCAGCAGAAACTTCTGCAGAATTAAATGTCCCGTCTGACAGGTCTGAAGAGAGCAGTGGTTCTCCCAGCATGGCGTCTGAGCTCTGAGAATGGACACACTGCCTCCTGATCCCCATGTAGCCTAACTGGGAGACACCTCCCAGTAGGGGCCGACTGACACCCCATACAGGCGGGTGCCCCTCTGGGACGAAGCTTCCAGAGGAAGGATCAGGCAGCAATAGTTGCTGTTCTGCAATATTTGCTGTTCTGCAGCCTCTGCTGGTGATACCCAAGCAAACAGGGTCTGGAGTGGACCTCCAGCAAACTCCAACAGACCTGCAGCTGAGGGACCTGACTGTTAGAAGGAAAACTAAGAAACAGAAAGGAATAGCATCAACATCAACAAAAAGGACATCCACAGCAAAACCCCATCTGTAGGTCACCAACATCAAACACCAAAGGTAGATAAAACCACAAATATGGGGAGAAACCAGAGCAGAAAAGCTGAAAATTCTAAAAACAAGAGCACCTCTTCCCCTCCAAAGGATCACAGCTCTTCACCAGCAACGGAACAAAGCTGGACAGAGAATGACTTTGATGAGTTGACAGAAGTAGGCTTCAGAAGGTCAGTAAAAACAAACTTCTCTGAGCTAAAGAAGGATGTTTGAACCCATCGCAAGGAAGCTAAAAACCTTGAAAAAAGATTAGACGAATGGCTAACTAGAATAAACAGTGTAGAGAAGACATTAAATGACCTGATGGAGCTGAAAATCATGGCAGGAGAACTATGTGATGCATGCACAAGCTTCAGTAGCCAATTCGATCAAGTGGAAGAAAGGTTATCAGCAATTGAAGATCAAATTGATGAAATAAAGTGAGAGGACAAAATTAGAGAAAAAAGAGTAAAAAGAAATGAACAAAGCCTCTAAGAAATATGGGATTATGTGGAGAGACCAAATCTACATTTGATTGGTCTACCCAAAAGTGATGGGGAGAATGGAAACAAGTTGGAAAACACTCTTCAGGATATTATCCAGGAGAACTTCCCCAACCTAGCAAGGCAGGCCAACATTCAAATTTAGGAAATTCAGAGAACACCACAAAGATAATCCTCAAGAAGGGCAACCCCAAGACATATAATTGTCAGATTCACCAAGGTTGAAATGAAGGAAAAAATGTTAAGTGCAGCCAGAGAGAAAGGTTGGGTTACCCACAAAGGGAAGCCCATCAGACTAACAGCTGATCTCTCGGCAGAAACTCTATAAGCCAGAAGAGAGTGGGGGCCGATATTCAACATTCTTAAAGAAAAGAATTTTCAACCCAGAATTACATATCCAGCCAAACTAAGCTTCGTAAGTAAAGGAGAAATAAAATCCTTTAAAGACAAGCAAATGCTGAGAGATTTTGTCACCACCAGGCCTGCCTTACAAGAGCTCCTGAAGGAAGCACTAAACATGGAAAGGAACAACCGGTACCAGCCACTGAAAAAACATGCCATGTTATAAAGATCATTGATACTAGGAAGAAACTGCATCAACTAACGGGCAAAATAATCAGCTAACATCATAATGTCAGGATCAGAGTCACACATAACAATATTAACCATAAATGTAAATGCCGCAATTAAAAGACACAGACTGGCAAATTGGATAAAGAGTCAAGACCCATCAGTGTGCTGTACTCAGGAGACCCATCTCATGTGCAGAGACACACATATGCTCAAAATAAAGGGATGGAGGAAGATCTACCAAGCAAATGGAAAGCAAAAAAAAAAAAAAAAAAAAAAAAAAAAAAAGCAAGGGTTGCAATCCTAGTCTCTTATAAAACAGACTTAAAACCAACAAAGATCAAAAGAGACAAGGCCATTACATAATGGTAAAGGGATCAATTCAACAAGAAGAGCTAACTATCATAAATATATAGACACCCAATACAGGAGCACCCAGATTCATAAAGCAGGTCCTTAGAGACCTACAAAGAGATTTAGACTCCCAAACAATAATAATGGGAGACTTTAACACCCCACTGTCAACATTAGACAGATCAACGAGACATAAGGTTAACAAGGATATCCAGGACTTGAACTCAGCTCTGCACCAAGCAGACCTAATAGACATCGGCAGAATGCTGCACCCCGAATCAACAGAATATACATTCTTCTCAGTACCATATCACACTTATTCTAAAATTGACCACATAGTTGGAAGTAAAGCACTCCTGAGCAAATGTAAAAGAACTAAAATCACAGCAAACTATCTCCCAGACCACAGTGCAATCAAATTAGAACTCAGGATTAAGAAAGTCACTCAAAACCACACAACTACATGGAAACTGAACAATCTGCTCCTGAATGACTACTGGATAAGTAATGAAATGAAGGCAGAAATAAAGATGTTTTTTGAAACCAGTGAGAACAAAGACACAACATACCAGAATCTCTGGGACACATTTAAAGCAGTGTGTAGAGGAAAATTTATAGCACTAAATGCCCATAAGAGAAAGCAGGAATGATCTAAAATTAACACCCTAACATCACAATTAAAAGAACTAGAGAAGCAAGAGCAAACATATTCAAAAGCTAGCAGAAGGCAAGAAATAACTAAGGTCAGAGCAGAACTGAAGGAGATAGAGACACAAAAAACCCTTCAAAAAAATCAATGAATACAGGAGTTTTTTTTGCAAAGATCCACAAAATTGATAGACTGCTAACAAGACTAATAAAGAAGAAAAGAGAGAAGAATCAAATAGACACAATAAAAAATGATAAAGGGGATGTCACCACCGATCCCACAGAAATACAAATTACCATCAGTCAATACTATAAACACCTCTACACAAATAAACTAGAAAATCTAGAATAAATGGATAAATTCCTGGACACATACATCCTCCCAAGACTAAACCAGGAAGAAGTTGAACTGCTGAATAGACCAATAACAGGATCTGAAATTGAGGCAGTAATCAATAGCCTACCAACCAAAAAAAGTCTAGGACCAGATGGATTGACAGCCGAATTCTACCAGAGTTACAAGGAGGAGCTGGTACTATTCCTTCTGAAACTATTCCAATCAATAGAAAAAGAGGGACTCCTCCCTAACTCATTTTATGATGTCAGCGTCATCCTGATACCAAAGCTTGGCAGAGACACAACCAAAAAAGAGAATTTTAGACCAATATCCCTGATGAACATCGATGTGAAAATCCTCAATATAATACTGGCAAATAGAATCCAGCAGCACATCAAAAGCTTATCCACCATGATCAAGTTGCCTTCATCCCTGGGATGCAAGGCTGGTTCAACATACACAAATCAATAAACATAATCCATCACATAAACAGACCCAATGACAAAAAACCACATGATTATCTCAATAGATACAGAAAAGGCCTTTGACAAAATTCAACAGCCCTTCATGCTGAAAACTCTCAATAAACTAGTTATTGATGGAATGTATCTCAAAATAATAAGAGCTATTTATGACAAACCCACAGCCAATATCATACTGAATGGGCAAAAACTGGAAGCATTCCCTTTGAAAACTGGCACAAGACAGGGATGCCCTCTCTCACCACTCCTATTCAACATAGTGTTGGAAGTTCTGGCCAGGGCAATCAGGCAGGAGAAGGAAATAAAGGGTATTCAATTAGGAAAAGAGGAAGTCAAATTGTCCCTGTTTGCAGATGACATGATTGTGTATTTAGAAAACCCCATCATTTCAGCCCCAAATCTCCTTAAGCTGATAAGCAACTTCAGCAAAGTCTCAGGATACAAAATCTATGTGCAAAAATCACAAGCATTCCTATACGCCAATAACAGAGAAACAGAGAGCCAAATCATGAATGAACTCCCATTCACAATTGCTACAAAGAGAATAAAATACCTAGGAATCCAACTTACAAGGGATGTGAAGGACCTCTTCAAGGAGAACTACAAACCACTGCTCAACGAAATAAAGGAGGACACAAACAAATGGAAGAACATTCCATGCTCATGGATAGGAAGAATCAATATCGTGAAAATGGCCATACTGCTCAAGGTGATTTATAGATTCAATGCCATCCCCATCAAGCTACCAATGACTTTCTTCACAGAATTGGAAAAAACTACTTTAAAGTTCATATGGAACCAAAAAAGACCCTGCATTGCCAAGACAATCCTAAGCAAAAAACCAACAAAGCTGAAGGCATCATGCTACCTAACTTCAAACTATTCTACAAGGCTACAGTAAGCAAAACAGCATGGTACTGGTACCAAAACAGAGATATAGACCAATGGAACAGAACAGAGGCCTCAGAAATAACACCACACATCTACAACCATCTGATCTTTGACAAACCTGACAAAAACAAGAAATGGGGAAAGAATTCCCTGTTTAATAAATGGTGCTGGGAAAACTGGCTAGCCATATGTAGAAACCTGAAACTGGATCCCTTCCTTACACCTTATACTAAAATTAATTCAAGATGGATTAAAGACTTAAATGTTAGACCTAAAACCATAAAAACCCTGGAAGAAAACCTAGGCATTACCATTCAGGACATAGGCATGGGCAAGGACTTCATGACTAAAACACCAAAAGCAATGGCAACAAAAGCCCAAATCGACAAACAGTATCTAATTAAACTAAAGAGCTTCTGCTCAGCAAAATAAACTACCATCAGAGTGAACAGACAACCTACAGGATGGGAGAAAATTTTTGCAATCTGCCCATCTGATAAAGGGCTAATATCCAGAATCTGCAAAGAACTTAAACAAATTTACAAGAAAAAAACAACCCCATCAAAAAGTGGGCAAAGGATATGAACAGACACTTCTGAAAAGAAGACATTTCTGCAGCCAACAGACACATGAAAAAATACTCATCATCGTTGGTCATCAGAGAAATGCAAATCAAAACCACAATGAGATACCATCTCACACCAGTTAGAATGGTGATGATTAAAAAGTTAGGAAACAACAGGTGCTGGAGAGGATGTGGAGAAATAGGAATGCTTTTACACTGTTGGTGGGAGTGTAAAGTAGTTCAACCATTGTGGAACACAATTTTCCTCAAGGATCTAGAACTAGAAATACCATTTGACCCAGCCATCCCATTACTGGGTATATACCCAAGGGTTTATAAATCATGCTACTATAAAGACACATGCACATGTATGTTTATTGTGGCACTATTCACAATAGCAAAGACTTGGAACCAACCCAAGTGCCCATCAATGATAGACTGGATTATGAAAATGTGGCACATATACACCATGGAATGCTCTGCAGCCATAAAAAAGGATGAGTTCATATCCTGTGCAGGGACATGGATGAAGCTGGAAACCATCATTCTCAGCAAACTACCATAAGGACAGAAAACCAAACCGTGCATGTTCTCACTCATATGTGGGAATTGAACAATGAGAACGCTTGGACACAGGGTGGGGAACATCACACACTGGGGTCTATTGTAGGGCAGGGGGTTGGTGGAGAGATAGCATTAGGAGAAATACCTAATGTAAATGACGAGTTAATGGGTGCAGCAAACCAACATGGCACATGTATACCTATGTAACAAACCTGCATGTTGTGCATATGTATCCTAGAACTTAAAGTGTAATAATAATAAAATAAGAATTGTAAGACATTTATGGCAAAAAGTATGAAACTTTATTGATTTATATGAAAGACCACACGAAATGTATATATGTCTCAATAGTGAGACTAAATATCATAACGCTGTTTCTCTTAATTTCTTCCCAATTAATTTGTCAATCTAGTTAATATCTCAGAAGAATCTTTTTAAAAGCAAACTGAGAAGCTGACCCTAAATTTCAGTGGGGAAAATGAACTATTTAATATATGATGCCAGAGAATATTTATTATTCATCTGGAAAAAAATAAAATTATATACCTACTTTGTACCATACATAAAAATCAATTACAGATGATTGTAAAACATGAATGTGTAAAGCAAAATATTTTAAACTTTCTGAACAATAGAGTATTGCTATATTCTTGAGACATCACAGAATATCTTGAGATATAAAGAACCCAACCACTAAGGGAAAAGATCTGTCTGTCTATCTATCTAAATTTTAAACTCTGCATAAAAGATATCATAAACAAAATGACAAAATAAGCCACAGACAAAGGATATATCTATGTAAAGACAGCCTACTAATCAACAGGCTTAGAATTCAACCCAATAGAAAAATAGGCAGAGGATAGGAACATGCAATTTATGGAAGAGAAACTCTCATGGCCAGTAAATAAATGAAAATATGTTTAACTTCACTATTAAAAGCAAATGTAAACAATGGGCTACCATGACTCATCAGATTCAGAAAAATTTAAATATTTGACAGGATTAAACATTGGTAAAGATGTAGGAAATGGGAATTCCTTCACTCTGAGGAGGGAGTATAAATTGGTATAATTCCTTTTGAGAACACTTATATCAAGTTGTTCATGGACATACCTGATGATCCTAATTTCCATTTCTAGATATATGTCTTTGGGAAACTCTCACACATGCTTATAAGAAGACATAAGTATAAGATGATTATTCAAATATTGCTTATAACAGTTAATCATTGGAAATAAACAATAGAAGGGTAGATAAATTGTTTTCATACAATGGAATATTACACAATAATTAAAAGGAATGACTTAGCTCTTTGGGTATTAAAATGGATAACACTTAAAAATATTGAGACAAAAATCAAGTTACAAAAGGATTCTGTAATAGACTGGTTAAGAGCATGGATTTTACAGCCAGACTACCTGAGTTAAAACCCCAGCTTTCCACTAACTTGACTATGTGACTTGGGCAAATTATATAACCTTTCTGTGCTATGGTTTCTTCATCTATAAAAATGAGGATAATAGTAATACCTGAAAACCATACTATATAAAGGAAAAGGAGAGACCCAAATCAATATTTGGCATTGTGTCCCTAACACTATTCAAGGAAGGTAGTATTGTGACTGGTTGACATGAATATTGCCATCTTTTTTGTAGGTATTTTCCAATGTGTGGGAATAGGTGTATAGTCTTTAAGGACTTGATGATACACTCTAAAATATTCTATTTCTTCATTCTGATTCTATGTCATCATGAAACCTTATTTAGAGAGGGGATTCCTAAGCTAAGTGTTGCAGGTGCTCCTGGTTTCTTCTCACTGCTTATAGGAAAATACCAGGGGAAAAATATATTGAGAAAAGGATAATTTGGGAAATTCCAAGCCTGTCCATATGACAAAGACATGAAAATTAAGATTCACTGTCAGAAAAGCATGCTTCCGAGAAAAAACTGAGTATATGACTCTATAACCTTCTGTTGACATGTTGGATCAAAAAGTTCAGAGTGGCTGGGTGTGGTGGTTCATGCCTGTAATCCTAGCACTTTGGGAGGCCAGGGAAGGACTGCTTAAGCCCAGGAGTTCCAGATGAGCCTGGGCAATATACTGAGACTCTGTCTCTACAAAATATTTAAAAAATTATTGGCTGGGCATGGTGGCTTATGCCTATAATACCAGCACTTTGGGAGGCTGAGGCAAGTGGATCACGAGGTCAAGAGATCAAGACCATCCTGGCCAACATGATGAAACCCTGTCTCTACTAAAAATACAAAAATAAGCTGGGCGTGGTGCTGCATGCCTGTAGTCCCAGCTACTCCAGAGGCTGAGGCAGAATAGCTTGAACCCGGGACACGGAGGTTGCAGTGAGCCGAGATCGTGCCACTGCACTCCAGCCTGGCAACAGCGAAAGACTCCATCTAAAAAAAAAAAATCTGGGCATGCTGGCATGAGCCTATAGTCCCAGCTACTCAGGAAGCTGAGGTGGGAAGATTGCTTGAGCCTAGGAGTTCGAGGCTGCCGTGAGTTATTCATGCCACTGCACTCTAAACTGGGCAACAGAGTGAGACCCTGTCTAAAAAAATAGTTTAGAGTATTTAGACACAAAAGATTACGGGATTGACTGTGGTTGTCCCTTTATCACACCAGGAAGCCTCTAGAAAGCTTAAGAGTATTGTCCCTCTGTGCAATAAAGTGAATTGCAGTAAAAAGAAGTATGTATATCATTGTGAGCAAGTTCAAACAATGATCTTTAATTTTTAAATAATCAATCTGAAAAATATTTAAAGATGCCTTCCATATTCTTCTTGTTTACAATTATACCTCATGATAGTCACTTGAGAAAGTCTAAGAAATGACTTTCTAATTTGATAGGCCATAATTTTAGTTTTAATTAAAAGAATTTCCAAACCTAAGGTATACACAGTTGTAGTAATTTGTATGATTGTGCTAACAATAATGCTAATTAGAGTTTGATAAAAATTCTTTAAAATCACGGGTCCAGTTGCGTTCAGAATAGGTGACTGCTAGGGAGATTGCCATCTTCCTCCCATGATGTTGAAGAGCTCAGCCTTCAGACAGTCTATGCTGGCATCCATCATTTACTGTTTGCCAGGGATGTTTCCTTGGGCAAGTTTCTTAATCCACCTGGACTTTAGTTTCCTTGTCTATAAAATGAGAACTGTAGTAGTTCTGACATCATAGTGGTTTTATAAAACTAAATGAGTTTTCTATATGTAAGACAGTTAGAATAGTGCCTGGCCCACAGTAATTGTTCAATACTTGATCACCATTCTGATCTTCCACTACATAAATTAGCCTAAAACAATGTAGTCTGTTTGATCTCACCATCTTCATTCCATTTGTTAGGGTACACACTCTTACATTGTGCTGCAGCCTGGGGTCGTTTGGAAACTTTGAAAGCACTGGTAGAACTGGATGTTGATATAGAAGCTTTGAACTTCCGGGAAGAAAGGGCTCGAGATGTTGCTGCTAGATATTCTCAGACTGAGTGTGTTGAATTCCTGGACTGGGCAGGTAAGGAAGCTCACAAGGGGTTAGCAAACTGACTGATGTGATGAGTTTTTCTCCTATGAGTTACAGGATATGTCACCTTTTTTCACAGTGTTTTGTTTGTAGATATAACCACAGTCACAGTTGGTGATAATACATGAAATTTCCCCCTCTTTCTTTGTTTTGCTATTGGCCATAAACATTGTATTTATTAGGAACTGAACATATTGGAAGCTAGTTGATTTACCAACTTCTGTCTCACCAATAATTTTCTATGAGAAAATAATTTCTATAAGAAGATTATTGTATGTTCAATATGTATGTTCAAGGCCATTTTTTGAGAGACTCAGGCAAAGTGGATCATTTCTTAAATGTTTAAAAAATAGCATATTTGAGTAATACATTTGATTCCTCAAATATAAAAGGTTGTAACAATAATTTTAGAAAGGTTTATTTAGGCTAAATTAATTTACAGTGCTAATAGTCAGAATAGTAGCTACCCTTACGGCATGGGGAACTTCTGGGATGTGATGTTCTTTTTCTTAACCTGGTTGCTGGTACATGGGTATGTTTCTTTGAAAATTCATTGAGCTGTATGCATGGTTTTTGTACTTTTCTGTTTGTAAGTTATACTTCAATACAAAGTTCAAAAAATAGTACTATTTTGAATTTGCTAATATTTTGCATATATACTTCCACAACCCTGTAAAATATAGCTTAAAGAGATTTCAGGAAGATGTACCTTTGTAACTAAGCTAGTATTTATGAAGTTTACAGCATTTATTTTGCATGGTTATCTGCATTCCTGTTTTTAGCAAGCATTTATTGAATTCCCATTGTGAGCATAGTATTGCTGTAGATACAATTGGTTGTTCCTACCCTCTGGATATTTGTTAGGTGGGAGATTATAAGTTATGGACACATTCAACAATTATATAAAAATATCAGAAAGACTGTGATTAAAGGTTAAAATTGGCAGAGCAAGTATTCTGTGCTATAGAGTGGTGGAAGAATAGGAAGTCAGAGCATGTTGGGCTTGAGCTGGGCCTTGAAGAATGGATGGGATTTGGATATGCAATAGAGAGGGAAAGGGCATGAGCAAAATCTTAGAGCTGTGAGTGAAAGTGGCATGTTGGAGGATGGTGACAAGATTGCCTTATTGAGTAGTAGGTCATAGTTTCCACAGGTAGGCTATAACATAGGTAGAATAATAAAAGGGTTAATACATGTCTTCTTGAGATTGAGTTTAAATACTGGTGTCCCTACTTGAAACCTATGTGACCTTGGACAAGGTGCTTAAATTCTCTATACCTCAGTTTCCTTCTCTGAAAAAGGGGCAAATAATATAGTTCCCACCTTTTGCGGATTGCTGTGAAAATTAAATGAGATGATATAAAGCAGTTACCACAATACCTGGCATGTGGTCAGCACTTGAAAAATGCTGCTGCTTTTATTACACCATACCCTTAAATGCCAGGCTAAGGTGTTTTTATTTTATTCTGGGAGCCACTGAAAATTGTTATGTAGAAGAGGAAGAGGATGAAAGTGAACTTGAGGAAGATTCAGCTGGTAGTGGTAAGATGCATGTTCATCAATAAAATGAGAAAGGGACTAGAATAATTGATAGAAATAAGGAAATTGAAGGAAACACATTTGGGAAGAAAGAGATGAGTTGTGCTTTGTAGATTATTTTTATAATTAACTGTCCACTTGAACTAAATATTTTCTATGAGCAATCTTATGTCAATATCTTCTATTTTTATGATTAGATCTGTAAGTAAAAGGAAAACACAAATAGCAAATAATTCAATTGATTCCCCCCATGAATAGTAATTTTAGGTGAAATTCACATTCCATGATTTTTTTTTTTTTTTTGAGATGGAGTTTCGCTCTTGTTGCCCCAGCTGGAGTACAATGATGTGATCTTGACTCACTGCAACCTATGCCTCCCGGGTTCAAGTGATTCTCCTGCCTCAGCCTCCCAAGTAGCTGGTATTACAGGCATGTGCCACTATGGCTGGCTAATTTTTATATTTTAAGTAGAGACAGGGTTTCACCATGTTGGTCAGGCTGGTCTCGAACTCCTGAACTCGTGATCTGCCCTCCTTAACCTCCCAAAGTGCTGGGATTACAGGCATCAGCCACCATGCCCAGCCCACATTCCATAATTTAAAATCCATTTTTGAAAAATGACCCATAGTACTTAAAAATCACAATTCAAGGACAAATTTTGCTGTAACTTTTCTGAAAAATGTTTTGGGGCTTATGGATGTGAGGTATTATTGGCTTCCTTCTTCATAATATCCATCTGTTTAATTTGGGTCCTTAGGTTCTTGGAGCAATTATACCGAATATGTCTTAGTGGTGAAAAGAAATGAAAACTATAAAAAGCAAACTAGTATTGTGTTTCCAGATCAATGATTAAATTAATATTGGAGTTTCATAGTAATGTAGCTGTGGAATGTCAGAAACATAAATAACTCAACATAAAATTTAACATTTACTTAATTCAGCCTTACTATTTGTTTAATTCAGTCTTATTCAGAATGGAGTTTCATAGTAATGTAGCTGTGGAATGTCAGAAACATAAATAACATAAAATTTAACATCTATTTAATTCAGTCTTATCAAGAATGTATGTCACTTCTGTTTCTTCTAGTGATTAGAGTAGGAGTTACCTGGGGAGACTTAAAGGATTCAGAAATCCCTACCCCAAATAATCTTCTGCATTCTACTGAAAATTCCATTATTAGAGATAAATTTCTTTGGGTTTTAGAGGTTTGGGGATTTTTAAAGTCTTCAACAGTTCACCATTAGAATAAATGTATATTAATATTCTCTTAGAGGGAATTAGCTAACATTTCAGAACTCTGAAAGTATGAAACAAACATTTATAGAAATGTGAAGGTGGGATTGTGCTAAGGAGGAACGGAGGTAAAGGGAGTCTGGAAAGTGGAACAAAATAAACCTTTCGTAATCCATAATAGCCCAAGCCAGGTACTATTCTTTTCCATTACTTGTAAAACTGTAAAGTTTATTACTGTTTCAAGTATTATTTTTGAAAAGTTTTTTTCCTCTCTTATAATGATGGCAGATATGTTATAGATATATTTTTTCTGGGATTTTTCAAGATGCTTTAAGTCAAATCTTCTGTCCCAGTCTCAGGCCTGTCTCCTAGCTGTTCTTTGAAAAATACGGTAACCATAGTTTAAAAAATTGAATTGTCTTGTCAACAAAAGTCTGAAATTAAAAAAACATTAATCTATAATCATTTATTATACTGAAAATGAAAACATTTATACTTAAAAATTAATATATTCTTTAATATTTCCATGCTGTTTTAGCAATCTGAAGTAGGAAATTAAAAGTCTTACCTGTGGTTATAAAATTTTCTCAGGAAGCCTGGGTGCAGTGGCTCACACCTGTAATCGCGGGACTTTGGGAGACCAAGGCAGGTGGATCATGAGGTCAGAAGTTCAAGACAGCCTGGCCAAGATGGTGAAACCCCATCTCCACTAAAAATACAAAAATTAGCTGGGCACAGTGGCAGGAGCCTGTAATCCTAACTACTCGGGAGGCTGAGGCAGGAGAATCGCTTGAACCAGGGTGGCAGAGGTTGCAGTGAGCCGAGATGGAGCCACTACACTCCAGCCTGGGTGACAGAGTGAGACTCTGTCTCAAAAAAAAAAAAAAAAAAAAAAAAATTCTCAGGCAAATAAGACAAGTCACAGATATTATTTATCAGAGATGTATTGAAACACTAAATTAAGCTTCTATTCTATATATAATCTAACACATTAAAAATAACAAAACACTTAAACATGTAGCAGTGATAGTATATGTTGGGAACAGGTGGTTGGTGTCACAAAAATCAACACTGAGACAAAGGATCTCTCAGCAAGGCTAGTTTACTTTCTGCAGAAAGGGTTGCTGCTCGCTAGCAGTCTTGCCACAAGAGCGCACACGAAGAAAAGAGACAGGGTCATTTATAACCTCATGCATCCACCCTGCTGCTGTGTCCGGTTTCCATTGACTGGAATAGGACCTCACATTCTGTACTCAACCTGATTGGCTAGCAACTTAGAACTTCCCAAAAGAGGCAAAGGCAGAGGAGAACAAAGGAAGAGAGGAATTAACCTGTGGAATGCTGAGAGAGGCAAAAACACTTACAAATAAGGAAAGAGAAACAGGCTATGACCTCATGCTTGCTTGGACCTCTTCAGTCATGCCCAGGCAAATATCTAGGCTAAAATGTGGAGCTAAGAACAGAGTATATTGATTTCTTTATTACAGCTAGCAGAATTTAAGAATATTAGCACAGGTCTTTGAGTAAATTTTGCTTCTAAGAGAGGTTACTATCTATTCTGAAGTAGACTGGGAGGAATGTCCCTTTGAAGAGGAACCTCTATTTCATTTTCTACAATTCCCCCCTCTTTTATTTTATAATTCCTCTTTAAACTTATTTAACATGTCTTGACTCAGTTGCTCTGTTTGTCCTTTTAAGAGAAGTAATCTTTCTGAATAGGGTGAAGAAAAGTTAGGAATTAACTTTGTAAGAGTGGCAGAGACAAGTTTTTGTATAAAACTTTGAAGGCAGGTAATAATACAACAGCCTATGAGAATAAGTACACCAATAACAAGAGCTAATGAGGTGAGAACTGAAGTGAAAATCCCTTTCCATCCACTGAACCAATGTTCTGTCTTTTAGAAAAAGGATCATCTAATCCAGAATTTTTGGCAAGTTCATTGGATAGGGCTGTTAATCCTTGTAGCACTCTTGTTATAGTTCCATCAGGGGTAGTATTATTAGGAATAAAGGTACAACATTGAGTTTCAATCATTATGCAAACACCTCTTTTTTCTGCTAATATCATATCTAAGGCTATTCTATTTTTCCAGGCCATCTGGCTGGTAGGTCTTAGTTGCTCAGCTATCCCTTCGATGGAGTCCCTAG
The DNA here is from genome assembly GCF_029289425.2 of Pan paniscus. Taxonomy (NCBI): domain Eukaryota; kingdom Metazoa; phylum Chordata; class Mammalia; order Primates; family Hominidae; genus Pan; species Pan paniscus. The sequence continues at coordinate 76,083,924 of NC_073249.2, forward strand.
TATAATTTATGAATCATTGCTGATTGTAATATAGTTTATCCAGTCTACATTTTTATTTATAGATATGTAGTTAACCACCAGAACAATGTAGATTCAAATCCTGTAGCTATTTGATTCCATGCTTTAAACTTATCTGGCACTCCTCACGGGACCCCAATAGCATCTATATAAACCTGAGGATCAAAGGACTCATATGGAGTTTCCCTTGGCCTGCAGTGTCTTGTTTTTACTTTCGCAGACTGACGAAATGCCAGGGTGAAGGGGATAGTCAATTGGATTAGAGCACAAGTACCACTCCAATTATAAGGCAGAGTGTCCAGTAAAGGTCCTCCACAGTACCATCAGACAGCTCGGGGACTGATGAACAAGCTTCTGGAAAGGCCTGAGCTCCTTGCATCTTTTTATGCTTCCAAGGAACACTAAATTCTCCCCTTGCCATGAGAGGCATGAAGTAAACTTGGCATTTAGAGGTGGAAGCTGGATTGCCCTCCGGGCCTGACCCTCAGTGTGTTGAACTTCAGGAAACAGCAGAGAGAGCTTGGCATGATGGATTATCCCAAGCAGTGGGATTCTGGAAGAGAGCCACCATACAGTCCATGCTTGGTCAACGAGGAGCCCATCCGAGTGGAAAGGGGACAGTCTGGGCCTCTGGCCTACCGTGTGCACAAGCGTAACAATCGCTTTTATTTAAAATGCGAATGGAATATTTAATCGATTTCAGCCAGGCATTTGCATCTTGATATCCTATCTCAATGGCTAAGGTCTGTCTTAAGATATTTCACTTTCACAATAGACACCCTAGTTTTATCATTAGGTGTAGGAGCAACTGGTGTGGGATTTAAAACTGAGGCTACCGAAGAAGGGGAAGACTGGGGAATAATGCATATCTCAAAAATGCCTAGGGGGTCTTTCCCATTTACATCAATCCCCATACCATAGAAGTGAACAAGGGCAAGTTTAGAATCAGTTAAGGTGGAGGTGGTGAGAGAGAGAAGGACAGGGTTACACTGATAAGGCTGACAGTTAGAAGGGGTAATCCCTTTAAGTGAAATAGGTGAGGGATTTTAGATTTGCACAAACCTCTTCTGTGGAAGTCTAACCTTGCTCCTGAGTAGTTCAAAGGACATAGTTCCAGCTACTGCAAGGTTGCCAGGCTGTAGGAGCAGACAATTGGTGTCTCAGCTGCAGGCGATCACAACTATGAGAGCTAGGAATAACTGTGTCAGTTAGAGGGCTGGGGCATAAATATTTGTGTGAAAAGGCTAGCTGTCATTGATCTTTCACATCTCCACAAGGTGTGACAGAGCAAGCATTAAAGGCAATGGTCTGAGGTGAGTCAGACTTAGTTACATTAATAACAAAGGAGCTAGTAACAGAATAAGGAAAGGAAAGGAAGCAATATAGAAGGTATATAAAAATTAAGCTTTCTTTAACTTCAACTTGGTAGGACTCAATCCTGGTACAGCAACCCATGATTCTGACAAGGAAGCTGCTTTCTTGACTAGAGTATGGTGGGTCCATCCTTTCTCAGCTGTGCGGACGGCAGTCTCGGTGGTTAACAGCACCAGATAGGGGCCTTCCCAGGTGGGCTCGAGTTTCCCTTCCTTCCACCCTTTGATGAGAAGGTGGTCCCTGGGTTGGTGCTGGTGTGCTGGAAATTCTAGTGGTGGCCTGTGCTAAGAGACCTTTGACCTTAAGAGAAGAAAAGGTAGAGGAGAGACCAAGTATATAATTGCTCAGGAACTGATCCTTAGTTTTAAACATAGGAACATCATCTGAGGAATGTAAATAAGGCAATCCATATAACATTTCATATGGAGACAGGCCTATATCCTTTCAGGGAGCTGTCCTGATCCTCAATAAGGCAATGGGAAGACATTTGGTCCACAGTAAATGAGTTTCTAGAACTAATTTGGTTAAATGGTTCTTTAAAGTCTGATTCATCCTTTCTACCCTCCCTGATGAAGGTGGATGCCAAGGGGTATGATACTCCCATCTAATGTTTAAAACCTGGGATAGCTTCTTAATGACATGGGCTGTGAGATGGGTTCCATTGTCTGAGTCAATATTCTCTATTAGCCCAAATTTGGGCACTATATTCTCAATTAATGCTTTAACTACATTATTAGCTGTTGCATTTGAAAAGGAGGTAGCTTCAATCTAGTGAGTGAGCTGATCTACTATTACCCACAAATACTTGAGGCAAACGATTGGAGTCATTTCAGTGCAGTTCATTTGAACACTTTGGAATGGCCTTAGTCCTGGATCCCTCCCCCTTGGAGGTGATTTCTTTATGACTTGTTTGTTGGTTTTCTTAACATTTTAGACAACTATTTGTAACTTGCTTGGCTAGGGTATAAATTCCTATACACCCATGAAGGCTGAGAACCATGGTTAAGAACTCCCTTATGAGAGGTTTGGATAACATCTCCCTTTGATCTGGTAGTATCCATTTTCCTTCTGTGTTCTCTTTAGCTTCTATTTTTATTAACTTTTCCTTTTTTAGTGGAAGAGAAGATGGGGACTGCAGTAGGGGAAGGAAGGCAAGGAGTTAAGTGAAAGGCATTTTAGAAGAAACAGCAGCTTGTTTGGTTATCTGATCTGCAAGGTCATTTGGTTATTTCCCTGACTTGTGAAAGAAAAGTCCTTTATGCCCTGGGACATGTACAATAGCTATCTCTTCTGGCAACTGGAGATTGTCTAGGACACGAAAAATTAGTTCTTTGTGGACTAGATCTTGGCCTTTACTGTTAATAAGACCTTGCTCAGCCCAAATTTTTCTAACTGTATGTGCCACGCCAAAGGCATACTTAGAATCAGTATAAACAGTTCCTTCTTTGTTCTGCAAATGTTTCAAAGCTTGGTCGAGTGCAAACAGGACACAGGTTTGGGCAGACTAATTATTGGGCAGTCTTCCTGACTCTACTTCTTCAAGAGTTTCTCCATCAATTACTGAATACCTATTATGTTTTTCTCCTTTGACTATTTTGGGGGAACCATCTATAAACCAGTGCCGTCCTGTTTTAAAAGGGGCCTCTCCTAGATCTGGCCTGACTTTTGTTTGGTAGTCAGTCAAATCTATACACGAGTGTTTTTTAAATTTGGGTCTCCTGCCAAGAAACCCGCTGGGTTGAGTGAATTATCAGTAGTCAAGGGTAAATCATCTTTTTCTAGCAAAATAGCCTTATATTTCAAGATTCTGGAGTCAGTAAGCCACCTTCCTGCTTTTTGATTTAAAATAGCTCTAACTTGGTGGGGCGTGCTTACAGTTAATTTCCCCCCAAAGGTTAATTTTCTACTTTCTTCAACTAATACTGCTGTAGCCACAGGTCTTTATCTTCCCTGTCTTATTCGAAACATTTCCTATCTTGAAGTTTTGGGGTGGTGCCTGGGATAGGCCCTTTCCCTGGAGCTTTCAACCCCCCTTGCTCCTTGCTGGAGGTTTCTAGCACTCCTGGATATGGCAGCGGCAGGGGGCTGGGGGTGGCTCAACCTCTCCTACTAGAGGCTTCTTGCCCTTCCTTCCTTTGGAGGCTTGCCAAGGGCCTTTTCCCATGTTGGATCCTAGATAGGCCCAATCCCTTGTGCTAGGGATGTCTCGCCTATTCTTTTCCCGGCAAGGCTCAATCCCCCAGATTCTTCAGACTGGGGATGTCTTGGCTGTCCCATCCTTAAAGGCTTGTGAAAGGCTCAATCTCTCACACCAGAGATGTCTCGCCGATTCTCTTTCCCTGGGAGGTTAACCTTCCTCCTTTTCCCTTTCGGTGGTTCCTTACACCCTTCCTGTTTGTGTTCATGCACTCTGTCCAGCAACAGACTGGTAGTCGTTCACACACACACACACTCAGCCTCCAAAAGCTGACCACCAAGGAAATACTTTGCCACCCTCTTGCAGCTTTTCCTACCTTGGCCCGTGCATGGAGTCACCTGGTCACTGCAGTCCTGCAAGCCTCTCTCTTTCCCCGCGTTGCTGAGAATCCAACTATATTCCTTGCTCCGGGTAGGTCCTGGCTCTCCTCCAGGGGCTGCTACAATGGGCAGTGGGGCACCTCCCCATGAGAGAGGACCAAAGACTGTCCCAGAGGGGAATGTTAATCCCCTACGGGCCACCAAATTGTTGGGAACGGGTGCTTAGTGTCGCAAAAATCAACACTGAGACAAAGGATCTCTCAGCAAGGCTAGTTTACTTTCTGCAGAAAGGGTGCTGCTTGCTAGCAGTCTTGCCACACACCAACAAAAGAGACAGGGTAATTTATAACCTGATGCATCCACCCTACTGCTGTGTCTGGTTTCCATCGGCTGGAATGGGACCTCACATTCTGTACTCAACCTGATTGGCTAGCAACTTAGAACTTCCCAAAAGAGGCAAAGGCAGAGGAGAACAAAGGAAGAGAGGAATTAACCTGTGGAATGCTGAGAGAGGCAAAAACACTTCCAAATAAGGAAAGAGAAACAGGCTATGACCTCATGCTTGCTTGGACCTATTCAGGCATGCCAGGGCGAATACCTAGGCTAAAATGTGGGAGCTAAGAACAGAGTATATTGATTTCTTTATTACAGCTAGCAGAATTTAAGAATATTAGCACAGGTCTTTGAGTAAATTTTGCTTCTAAGAGAGGTTACTGTCTATTCTGAATTAGACTGGGAGGAATGTCCCTTTGAAGAGGGACCTCTATTTCGTTTTCTACAGTATACAATTTCTTCTCTAGTACTTTAGTAAGTCCGGGTTCTTTTTTAATTGAATGGGAAGTAACATTTCAACCCAGGCTTCTTTGGAAAATTTTAGTAAAGATTGTGGCAAAAAGTTTATAAAGGTTTCCAAAGAACAATTTTTATCCTTAGATGATAGATTTCTTTTGTGATATCTATATTTGACTAAGCTACATTTGCATATGCATATATTTAGTATCTTCTGGCTCCTTCTTCTTTACTCTTCTTCTTTAATTTGCAGTGCTTAATTTTCTTAGAGGAAGGATGGTGAGACCTGTGCTCCCAGATCTTGTATATCACTGATGCTGTGGTTGCCACTCTGTGGAGTGTTTGGTCAATGTTGTTGATCAATGGGCTTTCTAGATCATTACCAGGTTTTTCTAAGGAGGCTTGCTTTTTCAGCTAAAAGGAGAAAAACAATACAGATTTTATCTACATAAAACAGTAGAGTTCAATACTATAGTATAGTTAATAATATAGTTCAAATTAAATTTATGTTCTAAATGTGTAAACAAACTTTATTAAAACAGCACACATCAATTATTTATACTAAAGGAAGGTTACTATAGAAGAAAGGTATAAGTGCAGAGGAAATGTTATCTATATGCCACATGTATGATCCTTATCACCATCAGCAAACAATTAGTGTGTCCTATGTTTAGGGTACTCTCTTGGGAGAAATTATTTGATTAGCAAAATGTATTCCTTTATGAAAGAACCTCAAGGTATAACACCATAAAGTAATAGTCATTTTAAAAATAAGAAAACATTTATAAATATCTAATTCTTCTGAAGGTCAATGAGGTTTTGTTTGTTTTTTGATCAAAGAGCTTTTAAGGTTGCCTCTCAAACTATGGTGTCATCTATTGGCAAAGTGGGAAATTATATAATAGTTTAAAAGCTCCATTTCTCAGAAAGTTGTTCTAATATTAGCAATTAGTTTATAGCCCATATAAAAATTACATGACACCTTTTGTACTTAGATTTCTTAGGTACATCTGAAAGGGTTCTAAGAGATCTCTTGTTACAGATCCTTTTGTGGATGAGGCAACCGAGAAAGAGCAAATGACTTACCTAAGGACCCAGACAGATAACTTGATTTTCCATACAGTCTCCTCATGGTAGCACACTACTTTTTTTGGTGTGTTTTGTAACTTGAAGTAGAGGGGACTAGATGATTCTAAGGACCTTCTAATTCAATACACATTTGTTGAACACCTAGTATGAGCAAGATACTGTGCTAGATGCTGGGAATGAATGGGAAGTTAGGGGAAGGTTACAATGAGGAATAAAACACGGTACCCTCTCTCAAAGAAACTAGTAATATTATGTTCTAAACCCTTAGAGATTTTGTAACTATTACTACTTGTATCACGAATTCACCTTTTTTTGGTGTTTCTTCCATTTCTTCCACAGGTAATGCACAGACAAAACAAATAAGATGAAGAAGACAGCTTGTAATAAATTATAAATGAGATATAAACAACCCTGAAATATATCCATGTTAGCAAAGTCGCAGCATAGTTTATCCAGAAGATAAGGCAGGCAGTGAGATGGAGAACGCTTAACTTTCCAATAATGTACTTCTTCTGGAAGAATCTCCCATCCAACCTTTGTCCAGACAGTTCCATCACAAATGCAGAAACTCTCCCCGAAGAAGCAGATAAACAACAGAGAAAAAATCAGCTGTAGTCTTTGATTAGACATCCTTCTTTGTCAATTGAAAAAAAAGTAGCTAAAATTTAGCTATTTTAAAATAGCTAAATTAGCTAAATAATAAAATAAAATAAAATAACTAAATTCCCTACGAAGGGAAGCAGAAAATACCAGGAGCAATTAGTTAACATGGTGCTTCAATAAAAGCTCTTCATATAACCTTGCCAGTCAGCAAAATATGCCCAGCAAAGGATACGCTGATGATCATTGTAACATTATCAGTCATAGTGACTCAGGGATAAGTTCAGTGACATCATAAATAACCACATTGGAACTAAAAGGTGTCACCTGACCAATCACATTGAGTTTCTTAAAGATACTTTTTTGTTGTTGTTGGGTTGTTGTTTTGCCAGAATGGTTTGAGCTTCTTCAATTTTCTTAAAAATGAACACTTTATTAATATTTTGCTAGCTAATAAATTCAACTATAGTCATATTAATAGAATCTTATGGAAACAATTTACTCATGTCACCTCTAACGTTTCTTCTGAAGCACTGCAGTTTTACATTTACTTAAAAAATAGTATACCACTTCACATAACCCAGCATCTGCTTTTATTTTTTTGTTTGGGAATGTCCTTCCCTTCAAATAGTTCAACAAATATTGAGTGCCTATCCCTTATAATATATTCCTGTGGTAGTGATGTGGTACTATCAGGTAGTGGGTGAGGGGTGAGGGAGGGGGCATGGTATATGATAAAAAGATGGGACATAGACCTTGCCTTTAAGGAGTGTACAATCTAGAGGTAAAAGCAAAAAGTAATATAATCATTAAAATGATTCTGATTTTATTATAAAAAATAAATAGTTCTCATTTTACTAAATCTAAAAAATTTTAGATTTTACTAAATGAGAACTAAATAAAATTATAATCACATAACTGTTGAGAAGGCAATGAGTCCCACTTGGGGGAATTAGGAAATTTTGCAGAAAAAGATATGTGAGTAGGCTTTGAAGAATGAGTAGAATTTTTATAGGTGGAAGTGTAGAGAGGGTATCTAAGATTGGGGAAACATAATAAGCAAAGACATTTTGTGTAAGCATTCATATAACAAATATTTGTTGAGTGCTGACTGTGTGCTAAACATTGTTCTAGGAGCTGAGAATATATACACAACATAGCCCAAAACAGAATCATTACCTTCATGGAGTTTACTTTCTAGTAGGGAGATACAGAAAATAATTGTATCTATCTAAATCTATATGTCTGTATCTGTGGAGTGCTATGGTGATATGATATGTCATTGTAGTTTTGATTTGCATTTCTCTGGATGATCAATGATGTTGATCACCTTTTCATATACTGGTTTGCCATTTTGTATGTCTTTTGAGAAATGTCCATTCACATCTTTTGCCCATTTAAAAAAATAGGATTATTAGATTTTTTTCCTATTGAGTTGTTAGAGCTGCTTATATATTCTGGTTATTAATCCCTTGTCATATGAGTAGTTTTATTCCATTCTGTGGGTTGCCTCTTCACTTCGTTGATTGTTTCCTTTGCTGTGCAGAAGCTTTTTAACGTAATAATCCCATTTGTCAATGTTTTCTTTGGTTGCCTCTGCTCGTAGGGTATTACTGAAAAAATCTTTGCCCAGACCAATATCCTGGAGACTTTCCCAAATGTTTTCTTACAGTAGTTTCATAGTTTGAGGTCTTATATTTAAGTCTTTAATTCAGTTTGATTTAATTTTTGTATATGGTGAGAGATGGGGTCGAGTTTCATTCTTCTGCTTATGGATATACAATTTTCCCAGCACCATTTATTGAAGAGACTGTCCTTTCCCCAATGTATGTTCTTGGCACCTTTGTCAAAAGTGAGTTTACTGTAGATTTATAGATTTATTTCTGGGTTCTCCATTCTGTTCCATTGGTCTATGTGTCTATTTTTAGGCCAGTCCCATGCTGTTTTGGTTACTATAGCTCTGTAGTATAATTTGAAGTCAAGTAATGTGATTCCTTCAGTTTTTATGTTTTTGTTTTGCTCAGGATGTCTTTGGCTATTCTGGGGCTTTTGTGGTTCCATAAAAATTTTAGTATTGTTTTTTCTATTTCTGTGAAGCATGTCATTGGTATTTTGATACCAATGCATTGAATCTGTACATTGCTTTGGGTAGTATGAGCATTTTAACAATATTGATTCTTCCAATCTATGAACATGGAATGTCTTTCCATTTTTTATGTCCTCTTCAGTTTCTTGCATCAGTCTTTTATAGTTTTCATTATAGAGATTTTTCACTTTTTGGGTTAAGTTTATCCCAAAGTATTTTATTTTCTTTGTATGTATTGTAAATGGGGTTACTTTCTTGATTTTTTTTTCAGATTGTTCACTGTTGGCCTGTAGAAATACTACTGATTTTTGCATGTTGATTTTGTATCCTGTAATTTTACTGAATTTGTTTATCAGTTCTAATAATTGTTTGGTGGAGTCTTTACACTTTTCCAAATATAAAATTATATCAGCCGGAATCAAGGATAATTTTACTTCCTCCTTTCCAATTTGGATGCCCTTTATTTTCTTCTCTGATTGCTCTAGGTAAGACTTCCAACACTATATTGAATAATAGTGGTGAAAGTGGGCATTCTTGTCTTATTCCAGATCTTAAAGGAAAGGCTTTTAGTTTTTCCTGTTCTATATGACACCAGCTGTGGGTCTGTCATATGTGGCTTTGATTGTGTTGATGTATGTTCCTACTATACCCAGTTTTTTGAGGATTTTTACATGAAGGAATATTAAATTTTAGCCTCAATTAAAATGATCATATGGTTTGTGTCCTTCATTCTGTTGATATGATGTATCACATTAATTGATTTGCATTTGTTGAAACATCCTTGCATCCTTGGGATAAATGTCACTTGGTCATGATGATAGTCATGATGAATGGTCTTTTAAATGTGTGGTTGAATTCAGTTTGATAGCATTTTGTTGAGGATTTTTGCATCAGTGTTCATCAGGGAGATTGGCTTGTAGTTTTGGGGTTTTTTTTTTTTTTTTTTTTTTTTGATGTGTCTTTGTCCGGTTTTCATATCAGGGTAATAATGGCTCTGTAAAATGTATTTGGAAGTATTTCCTCCTTCTCTATTTTCAGAGTAGTTTGAGTAGGAATGGTACTAGTTCTTTAAGCGTTTGGTAAAACTCGGCATGAAGCTATTGGGTCCTGGGCTTTTCTTTGCTTGGAGACTTTTTATTACAGCTTTGATCTCATTACTTGTTATTGGTTTATTCAGGTTTTGGATTTCTTCATGGTTTAAACTTGCAGGTTGTATGTGTCTAGAACTTTATCCATTTATCTTAAGTTTTCCAATTTATTGACATATATTTGCTCATAGTAGCCTCTAATGATCTTTTGAATTTCTGTGGAATTGGTTGTAATGTCTTCTTTTTCATTTTTTTCTGATTTTTAAAATTTGGGCCTTTCTTTTTTTCTTAGTCTGGCTAATGGTTTGCCAATTTTGTTTATCTTTTCAAAAAACCAACTTTTCATTTCATTGATCTTTTGAATTTTTTTAAAATTTCAATTTCATTAATTTTTGTTCTGATCTTTTTTATTTATTTTCTTCTACTAATTTTGGGTTTGGTTTGCTCTTGCTTTTCTAGTTCTTTAAGATGTATTGTTAAGGTGTTTATTTGAAGTTTTTGTATTTTTTTAATGTAGGTGTTTATTACTATAAACTTTCCTCTTAGTACTGCTTTCACTGCATTCCATAGTTTTGGTATATTGTGTTTCTATTTTCATTTGTTGCAAGAATTTTAAAAATTTCCTTCTTATTAGTAATTTCTTCATTGACACACTGTTCATTCAGAAGCATACTGTTTAATTTCTATGTGCTGTATAGTTTCCAAAATTCCTCTTGTTATTGATTTCTAGCTTTATTCCATTGTGGTCAGAGAAAATACTTGATATAATTTTAATTTTTTTGAAACTTTTAAGACTTGTTTTGTGGCCTAACATAAGGTCTGTCCTTGAGAATGATCCATGTGCTGAGTAGAAAAATGTGCATTGTGCAGTCACTGAATGAAATGTTCTGTAAATATCTAGTAGGTCCATTTGGTCTGTAGTGTAGATTAAGTCCAATGTTTCTTTTTTGATGTTCTGTCTGGATGATCTGTCCGGATGATCTGTCCAATGCTGAAAGTGGGGTGTTGAAATCTCCACCTATTATTGTATTGGGGTCTAGCTCCCTCTTAAGCTCTAGTAATATTTGCTTTAAATATCTGGGTGCTCCAGCATTGGGTGCATGTATAGTCCCAGCTGTTATATCCTCTTGCTGAAGTGACCCCTCTATTATTATATATGACCTTCTTTGTCTCTTTCATAGTTTTTTTCTTGAAATCTATTTTGCCTGATGTAAGTGTACTACTCCTGCTCTTTATTGGTTTCCATTGGCATGGAATATCTTTTTTTATTCTTTTATTTTCCATTTATGTGTGTCTTTACAGGTGAAGTGTGTTTCTTATATGTAACAGATAATTGGATCTTTGATTTTTATCTCTTCAACCACTCTATGTCTTTTGATTGGAGAGTTTAGTCCATTTACATTCAGTGTTATTATTGATAAGTAAGGACTTATTCCTGCCATTTTGCTATTGGTTTTCTGGTTGTTTTGTGGTCTTATCTTCCTTCTTTCCTTCCTTCCTGTCTTCCTTTTAGTTTCTTGCTTTTTATTTTTTGTGTCTCTCTCTCTCTCTTTTTTTTTTTTTAGACAGAGTCTTACTCTGTCACCCAGGTTAGAGTGCAGTGGCACAATCTTGGCTCACTGCAACCTCTGCCTCCTGGCTTCAAGCGATTCTCCTGCCTCAGCCTCCCTAGTAGTTGGGATTATAGGCATGCACCACGACGCCAGCTAATTTTTGTATTTTTAGTAGCTGGTCTCAAACTCCTGACCTCAAGTGATCTGCCCGCTTTGGCCTCCCAAAGTGCTGGGATTATAGATGTGAGCCACCAAGCCCAGCTTTGTTGTATGTTTTTTGATTTGAGATTACCATGAGACTTTCAAATAGTATCTTATAGTTCATTATTTTAGACTGATGACAACTTAACATAGATTGTATAAACAAACAAGCAAAGAGAAAAACAAATAAAAGCTACACTTTAACTTCATTCCCCTCCAACTTTTTACCTTTTTGTTGTTTTTATTTATATCCTATTGTACCTCCTATGTCTTGAAAATTATTATGTTTGATAGGTTAATCTTTTAGTCTTTCTATTCAAAATACGAGTAGTTTACCCACCATAATTACAGTGTCATACATAGTATTTTGTGGTTTTCTGTGTACTTACTATTACCAGTGAGTTTTATATCTTCTGATGATTTCTTATGGCTCATTAACATCCTTTTCTTTCAGATTAAAAAACTCCCTTTAGCATTTCTTCTAGGACAAGTCTAGTGTTGATGAAATCCCTCAGCTTTTGTTTGCCTGCGAAAATATTTCTCTGATGTGTTTGAAGGATATTTTCATGGATACACGGTTCTAGGGTAAAAGTTATTTTCCTTTAGCACTTTAAATATGTCATGCCACTCTCTCCTGGCCTATATGGTTTCTACTGAAAAGTCTGTTGCTAGATGTATTGGAGTTCCGTTATATGTTATTGGTTTCTTTTCTCTTGCTGCTTTTAGGATCTTTATCCCTGATTTTTGGGAGTTTGATTACTAAATACCTTGAGGTAGTCTTCTTTGGGCTAAAACTGCTTGGTGTTCTATAATCTTCTAGTACTTGAATATTGATATATTTCTCTAGGTTTGAGAAGTTCTTTTTTTTATTAATATTATTCCTTTGAATAAATTTTTTACCCTGCTCTCTCTCTACCTCCTCTTTAAGGCCAGAAACTTTTAGATTTGCCCTTTTGAGGCTATTTTCTAGATCTTATAGGAGTGCTTCATTGTTTTTTATTCTTTTTTCTTTTGTCTCCTCTGACTGTATTTTCAAATAACCTGTCTTTAGGCTTACTAGTTCTTTCTTCTGCTTGATCAATTCTACTGTTAAGAGACTCTCATGCATTGTTTGGTATGTCAATTGCATTTTTCAGCTCCATAATTACTGCTTGATTCTTTTAAGTTGTTCCAAACTCTTTGTTAATTTTATCTGATAGGATTCTGAATTCTTCCTCTGTGTTATCTTGAATTTCTTTGAGTTTCCTCAAAATAGCTATTTTGAATTCTCTCTCTGAAAGGTCACATATCTCTTTCACTCTGGGATTGATCACTGGGGCCTTACTTAGTTTGTTTGATGAGGTCCTATTTTTCTGACTGACCTTCTTGCTTGTGGATGTCCACTGGCATCTGGGCATTGAAGAGTTAGGTATTTATTGTAGGTATTGCAGTCTGGGCTTGTTTGTACCTGTCCTTCTTGGGAAGGCTTTCTACGTATTTGAAGGGACTTGGATGTTGTGATCTAAGTTTTTGGTTACTCTAGCCGTATCTGCATTAGGGGGCACCCCAAGCTCAGTAACGCTGTGGCTCTTGCAGACTTGTAGAGATACTGTCTTCATGGTCTTGGGTAAGATGTGGGAAAATGCCCTGGATTATCAGGCAGAAACTCTTTTTTTCTTTTCTTACTTTCCCCTCAATAAACAGAGTCTCTCTCTCTGTGCTGAGCTGCCTAGAACTGGGGGAGGGGTAACACAAGCACCCCTGTGGCCACCACCACTAGGACTGCCCTGGGTCAGACCTGAAGCCAGCATGGCACTGGGTCTTGCCCAAGGCCTGTGGTGGCCACTGCCTAGTTATTGCTTATATTCACTCAAGGCCCAATGGTCTACAATCAGCAGTTGGCAAATACAGCCAGGCATGTGTCCTTCCGTAAAGGCAACAAGTTCCCCCAGGCTCTGGGTGGGTCTGGAGATGCCATCTGGGAGTCAAGTCCTGGAGTCAAGAACCTTAGGAATCTAGCTGGTGCTCTATTCTACTGCAGCTGAGCTGGCACCCGAGCCATAAGACAAAGTCCTTCCCACTTTTCCTCTCCCCTTTCTTCTAACAGAGTAGTCTCTCCCTGTGGCCACCACTGCCCAGGCCCACAGCAAGTCCACCTGGCTACTGCTGGTATTCACTTGAGGCCCAAGGGCTCTACAATCAGCCTGTGGTGAATACTGCCCAGCATGGGTTTCTCCCTTCAGGGCAGTGGGCTCTCCTCTGGTCCAGGCCAGGCCCAGAAATGCTCTTCAGGAGCCAAGGCTTGGAATCAGGGACCTTAGGATCCTGCCTGGTGTGCTGCACCACTGTGGCTGAGCTGGTACCCAAGTTGCAAGACAAAGTCCCATTTACTCTTCCCTCTCCTTTCGTCAAGCAGAAGGTGTCTCTCCCCTTAGTCCCTGCAGCTGGGGAATGTTCTGGGTCACCCCTGAAGCCAGCATGGCTCTGAGTCTCACCCAAGGTCCGTGGTGAGTACTGCCTAGGTATCATTGCTGCTTATTCAGGACCCAAGGGCTCTTTAGTCAGCAGGTGATGAATCCTGCCAGGACTGGGTCCTTCCCTTCAAGGCAGCTGGTTCCCTTCTGGCTCAGGATGTGTCTAGAAATACCACCTTGGAGTTAGGGCCTGGAATGGGGGCCTCAGGACTCTGCTTGGTGCCGTGTTCTACTGTGGCTGAGCTGGTATCCAAGTTGCAAGACAAAGTCTTATTCACTTTTGCCTCTCTTCTCCTCAAGCAGAAGAAAGGAGTCTCTCCCAGAGCTGTAAGCTGTGTTGCCTGGGATTGGCAGAGCGGTGGCAAGCACTCTCATGGCCATTCAGGCTGGTGTCTCACTAGGTGATGTGCACCCCAAGTCCACTGGCTCTGATCCCTGCACAGCACTAGGACTTGCCCAGGAATTGCAGCCCTCGTGGCCTAGATGGCCTTTCAAGTTTATTTAGGACCCCATAGCACTTTAGCCTGTAGTGGTGGGGCCTGCTGGAACTCAGATTCCAACTGCTGGGCTGTGTGCTTCCCCTCTGGCTAGGGCTGGTCTAAATGCTGCATCCATGGTTGTCAGCTGAATTCTGCCCCATGTTGCTTTCTTCTATGATAGGGAAGCATTGAGCTGTAGTGCAAAGTCCCACAGTCACTGTGCTCTCCCTCAAGCATATAGATTCTCTGTCTGCACTGTGTGGCTATTACCAGGGGTATGGGGGAAGTGTGGTGTAGGCAGTTCAAAACTGTCTTTCCTACCCTCTTCAGTGCCTCTTTCCTTAATATGATGTTAAAATGAGCTACTGTGATTGCTTACCTGATTTTTGGTTCTCATGTTGGTGCTTTTTTGTGTGGATAGTTTTTCAATTTGGTGTTTCTGTGGGGTGGGGTGTACAGTGGAGGCTTCCATTTGACTATCTTGCTCTGCCTCTTGTGTTTGTCTTGTCATGTGTGTGTTTCTGTCCATTCTTTCAGATGCAAGGCTGACTCTGAAAAAATATATTGCAAAAGTCTCTTTAGCTGTTACTGACACAGAAAAGGGATCAGGGAAACTCCTTAAGGAAGACAAGGTACTGTATTGTGATTATTGCTTGTTCTGTAGTGTTTTGAGAATTTTGTCTTACATTTTAATTTTTGCACTGATGTTCTAAAGGCAGGTGGTGGTCCTTACTTCCTCCCTCCTCCCTCTTTCTTTCCTTCTTCCCTCCTACCTTCCCTTCCTTTCTTTATAAACCTCTAATAGAGGATAGTCTGATCAAAACTAAAATAAATAGTATTAAAGAGTGACATAGAGATGTACTAAGTATCAAACCCAGCAACGTGGCTGAATCTTAGAAATGTAATATTGAGTAAAAAAAATTATCAAAGACTACATAGACTTTTATAAAGCTCAAAAACAAGCAATATCAAACTATATAATTTAGGGATGCCTACATATGGGAGTAAAACTATTTAAAAAGCCAAGCAAAGGGATAAGCACAGATCATAGTTATCTCTTGAAGGCAGTCAGGGAGTGGGATGGGGAGGGACAGAAGCTGTATTAATAGTACTGGTAGTGTTCTGGTTCTGGACTGGTAGGGTCCAAAATAATACAATGGAAATATTCATTTCATTATTTTGCTTCAAAACTGAGATATACATTGTATATTTTAGTATATATGTACATGTACAAATACATTGCATATTATTTAATGTGTCAAATTTTCCAGAATGGGAAAAGAGATACACAGCTGTAAACACAGTAATTTTAAAGCCCACTTGCCACATATCTAAGTACTAGATCTAAGCATTCCCTGTGGAATAGTTTAGTGCTCTGAATGTACATTTAAAAAATATACTGAAGGTATCAGAAATGTGTTTTGGTTTTAAATTATTTCGTTTATTTTTGTGCAGGATGCTCTGTGAATTTCCTGTGACTTATTATTCAGATGAAAAAGAATTAGGTATTGCTAAAAGTATAAGATATCACCAAGTCTAAGCACTTGATAAGTTATACATTGCACTTGTGTCTTGTAGAGTACTCTGCAAAATCTCTTGTGAAACAAACAAAATGTAGGCAAAATTTATTAGAATAGCTTTTGGAGCTATCAGATCTGCAAAGCAAAATTTTCCTGACACAAAGAAATAGTGCTTTGTCAAACTAGTTACTAGAACATTCTTAATTTAATTTTAAAAAATTTGATTATTTGAACTAGAAATTATTATGTATACATAGTAATAATTAGAAAAAATCAGAATGTCTAAAGCAAACATAATAGTTTTCCCTTTTCTATTTCTATTCTTAATACCTACTATGTGGTTTCGAAAATAATTTTGTGTTATGTTTTCCCTTTCACTTATATAATCATATGTATCCATACACATAATAGGAATTTTATGAAAGATTTTGTTTTTATAAAAATGAGATCACACTTATATATATTATTCTTTAATTTTACTTTTTTTCCTTCTCAATAAGATGTTATGGACACCTCTCTAAGTCTACCTGCTTCTACATACTTCTGCATATGCTACTGCTTATTATTTAACAGTATGGACAGGACATACCACAAATGTATTTATTTATCTTTATTTTTACAGACCATAGTATAATAAACATCTTAAATCAGACATCAGAAATTTGCTGCATATGTGCGATGAGATAATTTTACAATGCAAATTGAGAGATTTTCAGTAAGGTGGAGCTTTTCTTGTATTTCTTGAACTTCCTCCTTCTGTGAACCATTTGAGAGGGAATAAAATATCAGCATTGTCTTTTGAGTTGCATGCAACTCATACCATCCACCCATTCTTTTCTGGTCTTTGCAAGTACTTCTTTTAGTCACAGGGCTTAACAAAAATAAAGAATTAGGGAGAAAGCGTAGAATGGTACCAGGCTTCATGACTGTTGATGGTGAGTTTTATTGTGCTCATATTCCACTAACGTTAGAGCTGCACTGTCCAATATAATAGATACTAGCCACATGTGACTATTCAAATTTGAATTATTTAAAATTAAATAAAATTTAAAATGTAGTTCCTTAGTCACCCTAGCCACATTTCTAGTGCTCAATAGCTATTTATATCTAATGGCTACTGTATTGGACAATGCAGGTACAGAATATTTCTATCATCACAGAAAGTTCATTGGACGTGCTGGTTTAGAGATACTGTTGAGTTTTATTTTTCAATAAATAAGTGGAGAGCAAACTCTGTATTTCTGTCCCTAGAATACCATCCTCAGTGCATGCCGTGCAAAAAATGAGTGGTTGGAAACCCATACAGAAGCTTCCATTAATGAGCTTTTTGAGCAGAGACAACAACTGGAAGATATCGTGACTCCTATCTTCACAAAAATGACTACACCACGTAAGTTTTGGATAAAAGGTGGTTTGAATGTCAGAAGGGATGAAAATTAAGTTCAATGTTGTTATTTTTGAGATATTCTGATTTTAACAATCTTCATTAAGTAGTTATTAACATTGTTACAAGCACTAATCTATGATATAGTTCCCTAGTTTCATTATTTTCAATATTAGTAATAACTAATAATAACTGAATTCTTCCTATAGGAAATGTCTAATACTAATCTTAATATTACCATCATCAGTCATTAAATTTTATGGGATTACTGTAGCTTTGCTTTGATTTTTTTTTTTTTTTTTTTCCCGGAGGCAGAGTGTTCCTCTGTTACCCAGGCTGGGGTGCAGTGGTGTGATTGTAGCTTACCACAGCCTCCACCTCCTGAGCTCAAGTGATACTCCTGCTTCCTGAGTAGCTGGGACCACAGGCAGGCATTACCATGCTTGGCCAATTTTTAAATTTTTTATGGAGATAGGGTCTTGCTATGTTTCTCAGGCTGGTCTTGAACTCCTAGCTTCATGTAATCCTCCTGCCTCAGCCTCCTGAAGTGTTGGCTTTACAGGTGTGAGCCACCACACTGGGCCTGTCGGTGATTTTGATTCTCATCTAGGAGGCATCTCCTCCTGGGAGATAGGGTGGCAACATTTTATTTTATTTATATATTTTTTAATTTTTTTCCTTCAACATTTATTTTAAGTTCCAGGGTACATGTGCAGGATGTGCTGGTTTGTTACATAGGTAAACGTGTGCCATGGTGGTTTGCTGCTCAGATCAACCCATCACCTTGGTATTAAGCCCAGCATCTATTAGCTATTCTTCCTGATGCTGTCCCTCCCCCCGCCCCACAGCGTATGTTGTTCCCCTCCATGTGTCCATGTGTTCTCATCATTCAGCTCCCACTTACAAGTGAGAACATACAGTGTTTGGTTTTCTGTTCCTGCGTTAGTTTGCTGAGGATAATGGCTTCCAGCTCCATCCATGTCTTTTAAATGGACATGGTCTCGTTCCTTTTTATGGCTGCATAGTATTCCATGGTATATATGTTCCACATTTTCTTTACCCAGTCTATCATTGATAGGCATTTGGGTTGATTCCATGTTTTTGCTATTGTGGATAGTGCTGCAATGAACATACACATGCATATATCTTTATAATAGAATGATTTATATTCCTTTGGGTATATACCCATTAATGGGATTGCTGGGTCAAATGGTATTTCTGTCTCTAGATCTTTGAGGAATTGCCATACTGTCTTCCACAATGGTTAAATTAATTTACATTCCTACCAACAGTGTATAAGAATTCCTTTTTATCCACAACCTTGCCAGCATCTGTTGTTTCTGGGCTTTTTAATAATTGCCATTCTGACTGGCATGAGATGGTGTGTCATTGTATTTTTGATTCGCATTTCTCTAATGATCAGTGATGTTGAGCTTTTTTTCATGTTTGTTTACTGACTACATGAATGTGTTTTTTTTTTTTCGAGGCGGAGTCTTACTCTTCTCACTCAGACTGGGTTCTGTAACCCCCGCCTCCACTGTAACCCCCACCTCCTGGGTTCAAGCGATTCTCTTGCCTCAGCCTCCTGAGTAGCTGGGATTACATGTGTGCCACCATGCCCAGCTAATTTTTATATTTTTTTGTAGAGACAGGGTTTCACCATGTTGGCCAGGCTGGTCTTGAACTCCTGACCTCAGGTGATCCGCCCACCTCAGTCTCCCAAATTGCTGAGATTACAGGCATGAGCCACCATGCCCAGCCTTTTTTTTTTTGAATGTCTTCTTTTGAGAAGTGTCTGTTCGTGTCTTTTGCCAACTTTTTAATGGGGTTGTTTGTTTTTTGCTTGTATGTTTGTATAAGTTCCTTGTAGACTCTGGATATTAGACCTTTGTCAGATGAATAGATTGCAAAAATTTTCTGTAGGTTGTCTGTTCACTCTGATGATAGTCTCTTTTGCTGTGCAGAAGCTCTTTAGTTTAATTAGATCCTATTTGTCAATTTTTCCTTTTGTTGCAATTGCTTTTGGTGTTTTACTCATGAAATCGTTGCCTGCACCTATGTCCTGAATGGTATTGCCTTGATTTTCTTCTAGGGTTTTTATAGTTTTGGGTTTTACATTTAAGTCTTTAATCTATCTTGAGTTAATTTTTGTATAAGGTGTAAGGAAGGGGTCCAGTTTCAATTTTCTGCATATGGCTAACCAGTTTTCCCAACACCATTTATTAAATAGGGAATCCTTTCTCCATTACTTCTTTTTGTCAGGTTTGTTGAAGATCAGATGGTTGTAGGTGTGTGGTCTGATTTCTGAGTTCTCTATTCTTTTCCATTGGTCTATGTGTCTGTTTTTGTACCAATACCATGCTGTTTTTGTTACTGTAGCCTTGTAGTATAGTTCAAAGTTGGGTAGCATGATGCCTCCAGCTTTGTTCTTTTTGCTTAGGATTGTCTTGGCTATTCAGGCTCTTTTTTTATTCCATATGAATTTTAAAATAGTTTATTCTAATTCTGTGAAGAATGTCAATGACAGTTTAATGGGAATAGCATTGAATTTATAAATTACTTTGGGCAGTATGGTCATTTCATAATATTAGTTCTTCCTGTCCATGAGCATGGAATGTTTTTCCATTTGTTTGTGTCCTTTCTGATTTCCTTGAGCAGTGGTTTGTAGTTCTCCTTCAAGAGGTTGTTCACTTCCCTTGACTGCTGTATTTTTATGTATTTTATTCTTTTTGTAGCAATTGTGAAGTGGATTTCATTCATGATTTGGCTCTCTGCTTGCCTGTTGTTGGTGTATAAAAACGCTAGCAATTTTTGCACATTGAGTTTGTATCCTGATAGTTTGCTGAAGTTGCTTATCAGTTTAAGAAGCTTTTGGGCTGAGATAATAGGATTTCCTAGATATAGGATCATGTCATCTGCAAACAAAGATAATTTAACTTCCTCTGTCCCTATTTGAATACTGTTTATTTGTTTATCTTGCCTGATTTCCCTAGCCAGAATTTCCAATACTGTGTCGAATAGGCATGGTGGGAGAGGGCATCCTTGTCTTGTGCTGGTTTTCAAGGGGAATGCTTCCACTTTTTGTCCTTTCATTATGATATTGGCTGTGGGTTTTTCATATAGGGCTCTGATTATTTTGAGGTATGTTCCTTCAATACTTAGTTTATTGAGAATTTTTAACATGAAGAGATATTGAATTTTATCAAAGGCCTTTTCTTTCTCTATCGAGATAATCATGTGGTTTTTGTCTTTAGTTCTGCTTATGTGATGAATTACATTTATTGATTTGTGTATGCTGAACCAACCTTGCATCCTGGAGATGAAGCCAACTTGATCATGATGAATAAACTTTTTGATGTGCTGCTGGATTTGATTTGCCAGTATTTTATTGAGGATTTTTGTATCAATGTTCATCAGGGATATTGGCCGAAAGTTTTCTTTTTCTGTTGTATCTCTGCCAGGTTTGGGTATCAGGATGATGCTGGCCTCATACAATGAGTTAGAAAGGAGTCCTTCCTTTTCAATTTTTTGGAATAGTTTCAGTAGAGATGGTACCAGCTCTTCTTTATACCTCTGGTGGAATTCAGCTGTAAATCCATCTGGTCCTGGGCTTCTTTTTGGTTGGTAGGCTATTTATTACTGCCTCAATTTCAGAACTCATTATTGGTCTATTCAGGGATTCAATTTCTTCCTGGTTCAGTCTTTGGAGGGTGTATGTGTCCAGGAATTTATTCATTTCTTCTAGCTTTTCTACTTTATGTTCATAGAATTGTTTATAGTTTGTCTGATGGTTGTTTTGATGTGGAATCAGTGGTGATATCACCTTTATCATTTCTGATTGTGTCTATTTGATTCTTCTGCTTTTCTTATTTATTAATTTGGCTAGTGGTCTATTTTATTAATTTTTTTCCAAAAAACCAGCTCCTGGATTCATTGATTTTTTTGAAGGGTTTTTTTGTGTCTCTGTCTCCTTCAATTCTGCTCCGATTTTGATTATTTCTTGTCTTCTGCTAACTTTGGGGTTTGTTTGCTCTTGGTTCTTTTTTTTTTATATACTTTAAGTTTTAGGGTACATGTGCACAATGTGCAGGTTAGTTACATATGTATACATGTGCCATGCTGGTGCGCTGCACCCACTAACTCGTCATCTAGCATTAGGTATATCTCCCAATGCTATCCCTCCCCCCAACCCACAACAGTCCCCAGAGTGTGATGTTCCCCTTCCTGTGTCCATGCTCTTGGTTCTCTAGTTCTTTCAGTTGTGGTGTTAGGTTGTTAATTTGAGGTCTTTCCAGCTTTTTGATGTGGGCATTTAGTGCCGTGAATCTCCCTCTTAACTCTGCTTTAGCTGTATCCCAGAGATTCTGGTACATTGTCTCTTTGTTCTCATTAGTTTCAAAGAACTTCTTGATTTCTGCCTTAATTTCAGTATTTACCCAGGAGTTATTCAGGAGCAGGTTGTTCAATTTCCATGCAGTTGTGTGGTTTTGAGTGAATTTCTTAGCATCGAATTCTAATTTGATTGCACTGTGGTCTGAGAGACAGTTTGTTATGATTTCAGTTCGTTTGCATTTGCTGACTGTTTTACTTCTGCATATGTGATCAATTTTTGAGTAAGTGCCACGTGGTGATGAGAAGAACGTATATTCTGTTGTTTTTGGGTGAAGAGTTTTGTAGATATCTATCAAGTGTGCTTGATCCAAAGCTGAGTTCAGGTCCTGAATATCTTTGTTAATTTTCTGTCTGGATGGTCTTTTTAATATTGTCAGTGGGATGTTAAAGTCTCCCATTATTATTGTGTATGAGTCTAAGTCTCTTTGTAGGTTTCTAAGAACTTGTTTTATGAATCTGGGTGCTCCTGTATTGTGTGCATATATATTTAGGACAGTTAGCTCTTCTTGTTGAATTGAACCCTTTATTGTTATGTAATGCCCTTCTTTGCTTCTTTGTCTTTTTTTTTTTTTTTTTTTTGAGATGGAGTCTTGCTTTGTCACCCAGGCTGGAGTACAATTGTGCAATCTCGGCTTACTGCAAACTTCGTCTCCTGGGTTCAAGCGATTCTTCTGCCTCCCCCTCCCGAGTGGCTAGGATTACAGGTGCCCACTTCCACACCTGGCTAATTTTTGTATTTTTAATAGAGACTGGATTTCACTATGTTGGCTAGGCTGGTCTCGAACTCCTGACCTCAGGTGATCCACCCATGTTGGCCTCTCAAAGTACTGGGATTACAGGCATGAGCCACCATGCCCAGCCCCTTCTTTGTCCTTTTTGACCTTTGTTGGTTTAAAGTCTGTTTTGTCAGAAACTAGGACTGTGATCCCTGCTTTTTTCCTGTTTTCCATTTGCTTGGTAAGTTTTCCTTCATCTTTTTTTGAGCCTATGTGTGTCTTTGCACATGAGATGGGTCTCTTGAAGACAGCATACTGATGGGTCTTGGATCTTTATCCAGCTTGCCATTCTGTGTCTCTTAATTGGGGCATTTAGCCCATTTACATTTAAGCTTAATATTGTTATGTGTGAATTTGATCCTGTCATCATGATGCTAGCTGGTTATTTTTGCAGACTTGTTTATGTGGTTGCTTCAAAGTGTCACTGGTCTGTGTACTTCAGTTTGTTTTTGTAGTGGCTGGTAATGGGTTTTCCTTCCCATATTTAGTGCTCCCTTCAGGAGCTCCTGCAAGGCAGGGCTGGTGGTGACAAATTCCCTCAGTGTTTGCTTGTCTGAAAAGGATCTTATTTCTCCTTTGCTTATGAAGCTTAGTTTGGCTGGATATGAAATTCTGGGTTGGAAATTCTTTTCTTTAAGAATGTGGAATATTGGCCCCCAATCTCTTCTGGTTTTAGGGTTTCCACTCAGAGGTCCACTGTTAGTCTGATGGGTTTCCCGTTGTAGGTGATGTGGCCTCTCAGTCTGGCCACCTTTAACATTTTTTCTTTCATTTTGACCTTGGAGAATCTGATGATTATGTGTCTTGGGGTTGATCTTCTCATGGAGTATCTTACTGAGGTTCTCTGGATTTCCTGAATTTGAATGTTGGCCTGTCTTGCTAGGTTGGGGAAATTCTCCTGGATAATATCCTGAAGTATGTTTTCCAACTTGGTTTTATTCTCCCCGTCTTTTTCAGGTACCCCAATCAGTCATAGGTTTGGTCTTTTTACGTAGTCCCATATTTCTCAGAGGTTTTGTTCATTCCTTTTCATTCTTTTTTTCTGTATTCTTGTCTTCCTATTTCAAAAGATAGTCTTCAAGCTCTGACATTTTTTCCTCCTCTTCGTCTGTTCTTCTATTGATACTTGTGTTTGCATTGTGAACTTCTTGCATCATGGTTTTCAGCTCCATCAGGTCAGTTATGCTCCCCTCTAAACTGGCTATTCTGGTTTTCAGCTCCTGTATTGTTTTATCATGATTCTTAGCTTCTTTGCATTGGGTTACAATGTGTTCCTTTAGCTCAGTGAAGTTCATTATTACCCACCTTCTAAAGCCTACTGTCATTTCAGCCATCTTGGCCTCAGTTCCATGCCCTTGCTGGAGAGGTGTTGCAGTCACTTGTAGAAGAAGAGGCACTTGGGCTTTTTGAGTTTTCAGCATTTTTGCATTGATTCTTTCTCATCTTTGTGGGCTTATCTACCTTTGAGTTTTGAGGTTGCTGACCTTTGAATGGAGTTTTTTTGAGGCCTTTTTTGTTGATGCTGCTGCTGCTGTTGCTTTCTGTTTGTGTGTTTTTCTTTTAAAAGTCAGGCCACTTTTCTGTAGGGCTGCTGCAGTTTGCTGGGGGATGGCTCCAGAAAACTGGAAGTTGCCTTGGTTTTTCCTCTACCTGGAGGTATCAGCAAGTAAAGCCTGTGAAACAGCAAGGACAACAACCTGCTCTTTTCTTTGGGAGCTTTGTCCCAGTGGGGTATTGATCTGTTGCCAGCCTGGACACTCCTGTAGGAGGTATCTGAAGACCCGTGTTGGGAGGTCTCACTCAGTCAGGAGGGATGGGATAAGGGACCTGCTTAAAGAAGCAGTCTGGCTGCTTTTTGGTAGAGCAGGTGTGCTGTGTTGGGGATAGCCCTTCCTCATCCAGACTGCCTGGACTCTCCAGAGCCAGCAGGCCGAAAGGCTGTTGACTGAACCACAGAGACATCGGTCATCCCTCCCCACAGTGGCTCCATCTTAAAAGAGATCAGAGTTATGTCTGTATAACCCTGGCTGGAGTTGCTGTAATTCCTGCAGGGAGGCCCCACCCAGTGAAGGGGGATGCATTGGGGTCCCATTTAAAGAAGCAATCTGGCCACAATCTGGCACAGCAGCTGTGCTGCATTGTGCAGGACTCCTCCTCATCAGGACTTCTTGAACTCCCCAGAGCTGGAAGGCTAGAAGGGCTGAGGTGAACAAACTGCAGAAATGGATGGCACCTGCCTCTACCCCCTGGGAACTCATCCATCTCAGGCAGTCTCCAGCCTGTTGTGCTGTCTGGCAGGAATTCCAAGGTGGTGGGTCTTAACTTGTGAAGTGCCGTGGAAGTGGGGCCCACAAAATGACACTGCTTGGCTCTCTGGATTCAGCCCTATTCCTAGGGGAGCATATAAATGGATCTCCTGCCTTGCTGGGATTCCTGGGGCAAGAGTATGTAAAACTCCTGGGTCTCTGTGTGAGCCTGAGCATCTGCTTTGCCAAGACTCCACATAGGTCTGTGTATCAGACCCAAGGCTCTGGTGGCATGGGCTCATGAGGGGATCTCGTGATCGGTGGGTTGCAAAGATCTGTGTGAGAAGTGTGGTTTCTCACTTTACTTACTCCTCAAGCAGATAAGCCACACGTACATTGTGAGTGGTCGCACAATCACTCACTGCTTCCCTTGGCTGGGGGTGGGGGTTCCTTTGGCTCTGTGCCGCTCTTGGGTGGGCCATTGCCCCACTCTACTTTTCTTCACTCTTTCTGGGTCAAGCCATTTGCCTAGTCAGTCCCAATGGAAGAACCTGGATATTTCATTTGAAGGTGCTGAATTCACTCACTGTTTTTATTTTCCATGAGAGCTGTGGACTGCAGCTTTTTCTAATCGGCCATCTCAGTTCCTCTTGGCAGCATTTTAAAAAGCAGTTTCAGTATTATAATTCTATATTTTGGGAAAAACCTACTGTGGGAATACTATCCTAAGAATCAGAAAGGTGAACGTATCAGAATCTTGGTGGCAGGCACACCCCTAACATTTTTTAAAAATAATAGCTTTATTGAGATATAATTCTCACACCTTAAAATTAATCATTTTAAAGAGTACAATTCAGTGGTTTTCAGTATATTCACAAAGTTGTGTAATTATCACCCTTATCTAACTTTCGAGTTTTACCTCTCTGAAAAGAAACCCTATAGCTATTAGCAGTCACTTCCTATTCTTCCCTCCCTCAAGCCCTGGCAACCACTAATCTACTTTCTGTCTCTGGATTTGCCTTCTCTGAACATTTTTTTTTTAACTTTTTTTTCTGGGGGCAGGGCAGGTTGGGTTAGGATGGCTGCCCTCTGGACCTGCCCCTGAACATTTATAAATGAAATAATATAGTATGTGTTGCCTTTCGTGGTGGCCTCTCTCACTTGGCCTAATATTTTTAATGTCCATCCATGTGGTAACATGTATCAGTACTTCATTCTGCTTTATGGCTAAATATTCCATTTTGTGGGTACAAATTTAGTCTATTTTTTTTTTTTTGAGATGGAGTCTCACTCTGTTGCCCAGGCTGGAGTGCGGTGGCACGATCTCGGCTTACTGCAAGCTCCACCTCCTGGGTTCATGCCATTCTCCTGGCTCAGCCTGCTGAGTAGCTGGGACTACAGGCGCCCCCCACCATGCTTAGCTAATTTTTTGTATTTTTAGTAGAGACGGGGTTTCACCATGTTAGCCAGGATGGTCTTGATCTCTTGACCTCGTGATCCGCCTGCCTCTGCCTCCCAAAGTGCTGGGATTACAGGTGTGAGCCACCGTGCCCGGCCCAAATTTAATCTATTTATCAATTGATGGACATTTGGGTTTCCACTCTTTTGGCTATTATAGATAATGCTGCAATGAACTGTTGTATGAAAATTTTTGTGTGGTCACATGTTTTCCTTTTTCTTTGGTATATTGCTGAGTTATAAACTGATTTCCATTTTATATTCCAACCAGCAGTACATGAAGATTCAAATTTCTCCACATCTTTGTATTTGTCATTGTCTTTTTTTTCTATTTAAAGACACCTTATTTAATTTTATTGTTAATTTTGTTAACATTGAACTCACAACCAACAGCACTATAATTCATGTCTGAATGAAACTTACCTAACACAGTATTTTCTCTGTAAGACACATTAAATCGTTCTTGCACTTAGGAGCACTAGACCACACTTCAGCACTACACTTGGGGGGCATTTTTTTTTTTTTTTTGAGACGGAGTCTTACTCTGTCGCCAGGCTGGAGTGCAGTGGCGCAATCTCAGCTCATTGCAACTTCTGACTCCCTGGTTCAAGCGATTCTCCTGCCTCAGCCTCCCGAGTAGCTGGGATTACAGGCACGTGCCACCGCGCCCAGCTAATTTTTGCATTTTTAGTAGAGATGGGGTTTCGCCATGTTGGCCAGAATGGTCTCAATCTCCTGACCTCGTGAGCCACCGCGCCCGGTCTGGGGGGGCATTTTTAAACAACAACATCTAGGCCGGGTGCGGTGGCTTACGCCTGTAATTCCAGCACTTTGGGAGGCTGAGGCGGGTGGATTACTGGAGGTTGGAAGTTCATGACCAGCCTGGCCAACCTGGTGAAACCTTGTCTCTACTAAAAATACAAAAAAATTAGCCAGATGCGGTGGCGTGCACCTGTCATTGCAGCTGCTCAGGAGGCTGAGACAGGATGATCACCCGAATCCGGGAGGTGGAGGATGCAGTGAGCTGATATCATGCCCCTGCAGTCCAGCCTGGGCAACAGCTACACTCTGTCTCAAAAATAAAATAAAATAAAATAAAACAACAAAATCCCAACAAAAAGAAAAAAAAGCCAAAAACAGGACACTACACCTCAAAAAGGACCCTTGTTTATGGTATAATAGCTGTCTTATTTAAGAAGATAGTGTCATCTTGTTCAGCCTTTGCTGGGAACATGCGTGTTGGGAACCTCAGATTTTTCTCTGCTTTGTGCATATCTGTAAATGACTGCAAAAGTACCAGGAGTATTGATTTTAGCAAGCAGGCAGATTTGCTTACGAAATCTATGAAAGTGGCTGTCCAATATGTTAAATGGAAATGTTGGACTATATTGCATAATTCCATCATATTTATGATGGTAAGAATTCCACTTTACTGAAGCTATAACTATTTGGAAATTGAAATTTAAAACTGGTTTCAATTTGTAGTTTTTATCAAAGTTCTGCAGATAGATGTTTTCAGAGATAGTTATACAAAATTTAGGAAAATAGCGGCCGTAGAGCCCCTTTTCCACAGTTTCTGTTTCCCAGGGACAAACAGGTTCAACTCTTTCTTTTTTTTATTTTATTTTATTTTATTTTTTTTATTGATCATTCTTGGGTGTTTCTCACAGAGGGGGATTTGGCAGGGTCATAGGACAATAGTGCAGGGAAGGTCAGCAGATAAACAAGTGAACAAAGGTCTCTGGTTTTCCTAGGCAGAGGACCCTGCGGCCTTCCGCAGTGTTTGTGTCCCTGGGTACTTGAGATTAGGGAGTGGTGATGACTCTTAACGAGTCTGCTGCCTTCAAGCATCTGTTTAACAAAGCACATCTTGCACCGCCCTTAATCCATTTAACCCTGAGGGGACACAGCACATGTTTCAGAGAGCACAGGGTTGGGGGTAAGGTCATAGTTCAACAGCATCCCAAGGCAGAAGAATTTTTCTTAGTACAGAACAAAATGAAAAGTCTCCCATGTCTACTTCTTTCTACACAGACACAGCAACAATCTGATTTCTCTATCTTTTCCCCACCTTTCCCCCTTTTCTATTCCACAAAACCGCCATCGTCGTCATGGCCCGTTCTCGATGAGCTGTTGGGTACACCTCCCAGACGGGGTGGTGGCCGGGCAGAGGGGCTCCTCACTTCCCAGAAGGGGCGGCCGGGCAGAGGCGCCCCCCCACCTCCCGGACGGGGCGGCGGCCGGGCGGGGGCTGACCCCCCTTCTCCCTCCCAGACGGGGCGGCTGGCCAGGCGGGGGCTGACCCCCCACCTCCCTCCCGGACGGGGCGGCTGGCCGGGCACGGGCTGACCCCCCCACCTCCCTCCCGGACGGGGTGGCTGGCCGGGCGGGAGCTGACCCCCCACCTCCCTCCTGGATGGGGCGGCTGGCCGGGCGGGGGCTGACCCCCCCCCCGGATGGGGCGGCTGGCTGGGCGGGGGCTGACCCCCCACCTCCCTCCCAGACGGGGCGGCTGGCCAGGCGGGGGCTGACCCCCCACCTCCCTCCCGGAGGGGGCGGCTGCCGGGCAGAGATGCTCCTCACTTCCCAGATGGGGCAGCTGCCAGGCGGAGGGGCTCCTCACTTCTCAGATGGGGTGGCTGCTGGCGGAGGGGCTCCTCGCTTCTCAGACGGGGCGGCTGCTGGTCGGAGGGGCTCCTTGCTTCTCAGACGGGGTGGCCGGGCAGAGACGCTCCTCACGTCCCAGACGGGGTCGCGGCCGGGCAGAGGTGCTCCTCACATCCCAGACGGGGCGGTGGGGCAGAGGCGCTCCCCGCATCTCAGACGATGGGCGGCTGGGCAGAGACGCTCCTCACTTCCTAGACAGGATGGCGGCCGGGAAGAGGTGCTCCTCACTTCCCAGACTGGGCAGCCGAGCAGAGGGGCTCCTCACATCCCAGATGATGGGCGGCCAGGCAGAGACACTCCTCACTTCCCAGACGGGGTGGCGGCCGGGCAGAGGCTGCAATCTCGGCACTTTGGGAGGCCAAGGCAGGCGGCTGGGAGGTGGAGGTTGTAGCTAGCCGAGATCACGCCACTGCACTCCAGCCTGGGCAACATTGAGCACTGAGTGAACGAGACTCCGTCTGCAATCCCGGCACCTCGGGAGGCCGAGGCTGGCGGATCACTCGCGGTTAGGAGCTGGAGACCAGCCCGGCCAACACAGTGAAACCCCATCTCCACCAAAAAAATACAAAAACCAGTCAGGCGTGGCGGCGCATGCCTGCAATTGCAGGCACTCGGCAGGCTGAGGCGGGAGAATCAGGCAGGGAGGCTGCAGTGAGCCGAGATGGCAGCAGTACAGTCCAGCTTCGGCTCAGCATCAGAGGGAGACTGTGGAAAGAGAGGGAGAGGGAGACCGTGGGGAGAGGGAGAGGGAGAGGGAGAGGGTCATTGTCTTTTTTAAAAAAATTAGCCATCCTAGTGGGTATGAAGTGGTATCTTAATGTATTCTGATTTGCATTTCCCAAATTACGAACAATTCTAAGCATCTTTTCATGCTTACTGGCCATTTCTGTATTTTCTCTGGAGAAATATCTATTTGAATTGCTTGCCCATTTTTATTTTTTTCTTTTCCTGGTCATTAAAGGGAAGAAACTTTTCCTTCCTTCTTTCCTTTCTTCCTTCTTTCCTTCTTTCCTTCCTCCCTCTCTCTCTTTCTTTTCTTTCTTTCATTTTAAGATAGGCTCTCACTCTGTTGCCCAGGCTGCAGTGCAGTGGCACAGTTACAGCTCACTGCAGCCTCAACCTCCCTGGGCCCAAGCAATCCTCCCACCTCAGCCTCTGAAGTAGCTGGGAGTACAGCGGTATGCCACCACACCTGGCTAATTTTTCTACATTTTGTAGAGACAGGGTTTTGCCATATTGCCCAGGCTGGTCTCAAACTCCTGGGCTCAAGTGATCTACTTGCCTCGGCCTCCCAAAGTGCTGGAATTACAGGTGTGAGCCACCACACCTGTCCTTGCCACCTGTAGATTGGATTGTCTTTTTATTTTTTAGTTATATGAGCTCTTTATGTATTCTGGATACAAGTCTCTCATCAGAAATATGATTCTATTTCCTCCCATTCTCTGGATTGTCTTGTCATTTTCTTAATTATGTTTTGGAACACAAAAAACTTGATTTGGATTGAGTTCAATTTATCTGTTTTTCCTTTGTTGCTTCTGCTTTCTGTGTCATACCTAAGAAACCATTGCCAATCCAAGGTCACCAAGATTTAATTCTATGTTTTCTTCTGAGAGTTTTGTAGTTTTAGCACTAATGTTTGGTTCTGTGATATATTTTGAGATATATATTTTTATAGTGTGTGTGTGTATGTGTGTGTGTGTGTGTGTGTGTGTGTATGTATGTATTAGGCCATAGGGGTCCAATTTAATTCTTTTGCATGTGGATAATCAGTACCTAAGATTTTTATGTTTATCAAAAAGGAGTTGTGGATTTTTAAAGGTTAAGACACTTAGCCTAGTCCAGATATTACAGTATGACATAATGTTTCTTGCCATCTAGAACTAATATGAATCATATGATCTGTTGAGCACACACATAGCACTCTCCTAGGAGCCTACCACTTAGTTTGTGAGTAGAACATACCTGAAAAGATAATCTAAGTGCTCTATATGATCAGAGAAGCCTAAGTATAAAGATAAAGCATCATGAAGAAAGAAGAGTTTCCTGAGAGGATGGATAGCCAGTGTGGAGTATGAAGGAGATTCCAGAATGAAAGCACAGTATTATGATCAAAAGTGGAAATGTGGGGAATAAGGAAGTGGCCAGTACCCATGTGGCTGATTGTAGTTGAGTCTGTGTCAAGGTACAGTAGAAATGTAGAAAATAGAGTTTTTGCAAAGTTAACATGTGATCATTTTATTAAAACTACTAAATTGTAAACTTAGAAGTTTCGGCTTTATTTTTTGGGCAGTGGGATGTCATTTAAAGGCTTTGGGGTGGGAGAGAAGAGAGATTAAGTACGGAGGATAATCTGGGCTTGTTTGCAAAGTGGATTGGAGGGAGAGGAGACTAGAGAAAGTGAGTATAGTTTAAGAGTGAGATAATTAAGACCTGAATTATTTTTTATTTTTAAAGATTTTGTGATATCTTAATTTGTTTTTCAATTAAAATTTTTTTTTTAGAGACAGGGTCTTGCTATGTTACCCAGGCTGAACTTGAATTCCTGGGTTCAAACAGTCCTCCTGCCTCAGCCTCCTAAGTAGCTGGGACTATTGGATATACGGTTATTCCCACCTCTCCACCAGTACCATTAACCTGGCCCAACAATCCCCCCTCCTTCCCTTCTCACCTGTGAAGATTTGCCTCTCTCCCCCGACCCCCTAGATCACATGTTCTCTAAGCACCTTCATATCACAGAATGTTAGATCTTGATGGAACCTCTGAAATGAACCCTGACTTTGCAGTGAAGAAAGTGAAGACAACAGAGGTTTAGCGGTTTATTCAAAGTTACTCTCATCAATGGCAGAACTAGGGACAATAATACTGATTATATGGGAAATGTGACCTCACAGCTTTAAATATAGTGAACAGGAGAGACTATTTGAATGACATACCAACAACACTAGGGTTGAATTAGTAGCTGGTTCAGCCTGGGACAATCTAATTTATTCCATGCTTATTTTCTTAAAAACTGGCTTCATTTTGTTTCATATTGCAAACTAATTAAATGTAATTTTAAAATCTGTTTCCTTTCAGGTCAAGTGAAAAGTGCCAAATCTGTAACAAGCCATGACCAGAAGAGAAGTCAAGATGATACCTCCAACTGAACATACGTTCTGTAAAAGGCCACATTTTCTTCTAGTATCTGAAAGGCAAACCTATTCATGCCATTTGAAATCGAGAAAACAGATGTGGGTTTCTTTAAGTATTTAAGTACAACATTACATCACCCTTGTTTTGTTTGACCTGTTCAGCATGCTTATGTCCGGACTCTGGCCTCGCCTCTGCTCCTCCAAGCATAGCCCCATGTGAGTTTCACGTGCTCCTTCAGGAAAGCACTTGGGTATAAATCATTCATGAAGACCATGTGGAGGCTTTAAGAACTACTCAGAGAATCTAATAATTTTCTGTGTAATTGAGGCATTCCATATAAAAGGACATATTTGGCTATTTCCAGAGAAAAAATTTGTTCTCCCTGCCTAAAAAGGAAATCTTATGGAATGACACTTGGAGCAAGGAAATATTAAGACCGGCTTGGATTAGGAGCCTCTGGGTACAACTATCACTTTTTATGTCCAAAATTAAAATTCACCTGTGAGGTGGGGTATACCTCTGAGTAAAACCCCTCTTTATCTTTGACCTCCTTCTATCTGTAAATTAATAAACACAAATCTGTATAGTTTTATACTTAGAAGAGTTCTCCTATTCTGTAAGGCTGGCAATACAGATATTGTAACTGGACTGAAGGCCATTTCCCTTCCCATTCTGTTTTATATTTCCTAGGTTTTAAGTACGATAGTTGGTTTCATATTGGTGGTTTGGAAAGCCTTTTTTCTAATTTATTTAATCAGGCGCCTCAACCTTCTCTTATGTTGTGACTTTATGGAAAAGTTTTATAGAAAAGAAAATGGTTTTTAAAAAGCACTTATTGTTCGTTCTTATGGCTTTCTCTTCTTTGTCCTGTTCTGAAAGCTAGTTTTCCCTTATGGGGAGAAGGAAAAGGAATGGGTAATTCAGTAATACTTTGTCAGTTGACATTTATTTAACCATGGTTTTGAGATAACCCTGTTTTAAATGTCTCCCAAAGTTTTTAGTTTTTTATCCTTTTAATGTATGAGCAATTCAGTTTCAATTTTTTAAAGCAAAAGAACACTGCAATAACTTTCAGCCACCTTTTTGGCCGACCCAGTGGGTGTTTATGGAGCAGTACAAAGAAGACCTGTGTTTGCTCCTTTTTTTTTTCCTTCCTTCTCCCTTCTCCCTTTTCCCTTCCCTTCCCCTTCTCCTTCCTCTCCCTTCCCCTCCCTTCTCCCTTTTCCCTTCCCTTCCCCTTCTCCTTCCTCTCCCTTCCCCTCCCTTCCTCTCCCTTCCCCTCCCTTCCTCTCCCTTCCCCTCCCTTCCCCTCCCTTCCCCTCCCTTCCCCTCCCTTCCCCTCCCTTCCTCTCCCCTCCCTTCCTCTCCCCTCCCCTCCCTTCCCCCTCCCTTCCTCTCCCCTCCCCTCCCTTCCTCTCCCCTCCCCTCCCTTCCTCTCCCCTCCCCTCCCCCTCCTCTTCTCTCTCCTCCTCCTCTTCCCTCTCCAACTCCTTCTTCCTCTCTTATCTCTCTCTCTCTCTCCACCCCCGCAACCTTCTTGACAGGGTCTCCCTCTCCTGCCCAGGCTGGAATGCAGTGGAGTTATCATGATCATAGCTCACTGTAACCTGTAACTCCTGCACTCAAGTGATCCTCCCACCATGCTTGGGTAATTGAAAAAATAAACATTTGCAGGCTGGGTGCTGGCTCACACCTGTAATCCAAGCACTTTGGGAGGCCAAGGCAGGCGGATCACCTGAGGTCAGCGGTTTGAGACAAGCGTGGCCAACATGGTGAAACCCTGTCTCTACTAAAAATACAAAAATTTAGCTGTATGTGGTGGCATGCGCCTGTAATCCCAGTGACTTGGGAGGCTGAGGCAGGAGAATCACCTGAGCCTGGGAGGTGGAGGTTGCAGTGAGCCGAGATTGCACCACTGCATTCCAGCCTGGGTGACAGAGTGAGACTCCATCTCAAAAAATAATAATAAAAACAAATAAAAATTTGCAGAGATAGAGTCTTGCTACGTTTCCCAGGCTGGTCTTTGAGTTCCTGGCCTCAAGCATTCCTCCTGACTTGGCCTCCCAAAGTCCTGGGATTACAGCTGTGAACCACTATGCCTAGCCCATTTTCTTAATACAGTATATTGTACGAAGACCAGTGTCCTTAAGGACTGCAATAATTTAGGAAAAGTCCAGGTGCCATTTTTGTCCTTTCTACTCTAACTCTACATTTTCTGAGCTTGGATTTTGAATACAACATTACTTTCCAGGAGTGTGTTCCAGATTAGGGAGGGATTCCTGGATTCTTACTTCAAAGATTTCTAAATTAGACCAAGGCATTTCTGGAGACCCCTTAGTATAAAATAAACCTATTTTCCCTCTTTGTTAATCTTTCAATCCTTATCCTCAAACTTTTTATAGCTTTTGATACATTTGCTGATGCTATTTTTAAACTCCTTGTGTTGGTACTTTTATGCCAATTATGATTCCTCTACTCTCTTAAAACTGCTTTTCTAACTCCTTCACCAGTTCCTCTTCTTCCTCTTGCCCCTAGTTGTGGGAATTTCTCAAAATTCAATCCTAACCTTTGGTAAAGCAATCTGTAATTCTCTATTCCATGACCTTCCCTGTCACCAGTATTATGAAGAATGAGTCTTTCCCTCTTTAGGGCACCCATAGTGCTAATAGCCTCATACTGTATTCTACTTAATTGTTCACAGGTTTGTCTTTCTGTGTGAATTGTAAGCTTTTTGAGGGTAGGGATTTTGTTTTGTTCTTTTTTTATACCTAAAAAGTCCATAAAACAGTAAGTTAGTAAATAACTGAATGAATTATCTTTTAGTAATACCTTATACATAGAACTCATTACCTCTTCATTAATTTATAGAGCTTGTGCACCTTTATAAAAATGACTCCCAACACTTATCTCCATATCTTGCCCCATTTTAACTCCTACTCCTCTAGCAGATAAGACACACATACATCCAACATCTCTACGCCTAATTTCTCCTCTGACCTTCTATTTTCTAAGCCTTCACCTTGAATGTCACTTTACTTTCTGGCATGTGAACCAAGTGATTACAACAGATTCCTGGATCTCATGTCAAAGATTCCTTTGATGTGAGAATCTGAACATTTATTTATATCTATAGATTTACAATTTTAGTCCATTTTGAGAGTTATAGTATCTCTTGTTACATATTGTTACATTGAATTATAGATCTATTCATAGGCGACTTTAAATGCCCTTAGGCTTTGAGTTTGAGCTGTTACATAGGTAGCTGCATGGCTTTTTCTGAACATCCACAAAGTAATTACTATTCAAAGTGCATACTAATAAATCAATGAAGCCTCCACATTATTTGGGAAGTAGTCAATCAAAGGCTAAATTCAATGTTATGATAACTTTTAGGCAGTAGTTCTTTAGACTTCTGTATTTAATTGAACAGAAAAAATGTAAAAAAGGGGAGGAGATTGATAGGACATCATTAATAAAACAACTACTATCTACTATCACTATCATTTAACAAAAGACATTTTAACACCAGAAAAGGGAAGAGATCTCAGTGTAGGGCTCTACCCTTTAAGTTAAATAAATTAAGTTTTATTATAGATCTTTATGTTGTATTTATTTTTCTTATTTTGTCATATATGATGGAACTTTTGTCATGAATCAGAACTGGCCTGTGGTCCAGCCTTTGAGAACTACTGCTCTGGACTAAGTAGATTGCTATTTAGATTAACATGATGCCCCCAGATTGTAAAGGACTGACACTTGCCCCCATGTTCAATCTAATATGTGGTAGATTGTATTTTCCAGGATGGCCACATCTCCCTTCCCACATGCTCTTCTTACAATATGGTCATGACATTCCTCACGTAGAGAGATGTGTCTCTGTTCTTTCCTCTTGAATCTGGGCAGGCTCGTCACTACAGTGGAAGTGATTCTATGTGATTTCTGAGGCTAGATCATAAAAGGTGATGAGGCCTCTGCCTAACTAGGGGAAATGCTTTCTCTTGAGATGCTCACTCTTGACCAGCCTATAGAGAGATCCACAGGGAGGAACTGAGGCCCCAGCCCACAGCCTTGGTTGAACTCCAGCCTGCAGTCATCCCCAACTTGCCAGCCATATGAGTGAGCCATCTTAGAAGCAGATCCTCCAGTCAAGCCAGCCCAGCTGATGCTGTGTGGAGTGGAGACAAGCCTTCTGTGCTGAGCCATGCAAAAAATTGCAGATTTGTGAACGAAATAAATGATTGTTATTGTTTTAAGCTACTCAGTTACGTATTTGTTACTTAACAATATATAATTCACAAATTGTATAACTTGGAAGTGAGAAATTGACATAACAAAACCTAAAATACATGGCATTGTCTTTGGGACTAGATGGTAGAGGACAGAAAGGCCTGGAGGAGGGTGTGGGTGAAAGCTACAGGCTTTCAAGTACAATATTAGCAGAAGCGCTAGGGCCTTCTAGGAGGCTATTGGTGAGTTTATAGTAAAGAGAGGAAGATGTTATTGGAAGCTGGAGAAACCCTTGTTAGGAGATGGTGGGTAAGTTTGGCCACATTTTGTCTAAGGAATGGATTCGATGACCCTGCTAAGGATATTTCCAGACTGAGTATGGCTTCTACTAAATGAGAGGAGAGAGAGAAACTGAGAAGGAGCATTTCCGCTTTCAAATAAATTTTAGGATTTAGAAGATATGAAAAGAGCCAGTGCTCACTGGCTTTGAAAATAAAATTGCTTTTCAATCCTATCCTTTCTAGATGGCAAAAAGTTCTCCACCTAAGGAATGGTTTCTGGGAAAAAGATAAAATCCATGGTGGAATTATAAAGTCATTTGTTAAGAATTCAGAAATATCTAAGGTGGTGCCTCATAGAACCTTTCAGACTTTAGGTGGGCTTTCTCCATGCAGCTGGGAAGGTGGCCTCCAGCTGCTCTGAGGGGTCATCATCACAACTAAACCTAAGTGGAGAGAGAACAGCTGTCTCCCAATAATGGAATATACCAACCTAGGGAGCTATCTAATTGGTGTTGTCTGAGTCCATGCCCACTCCTGAACCAATTATAATATTAGGAGGATGGGAAACTGACTAACCCCCCTATGTTTTGTGTCTATCTCAATTAAATAGTATTGTCTCTTTTCAGAAGATGGAGTTGGGAGAAAACACCGGGCAGCCTCTCAGCGCTCAACTCCCCAAACTGACCAGAATCTCCTTCAGCTGGATTTATAAAAAATGGTGAAATATAACTTTATTATTGCTTTTTTTTTAAAAAAAAGAGCTCCATGGGAAAGGATAAAAAATTTGATCACCTCTATATTTTAGTTATTGCTTTCTTTAGCTTTCAGAACTATGTGTAAGCTAACTGACTTTATGGATTTCCTCCAAGTTTTCCTGAAGTATGAGGATTTTTCTAAAGGCCATGGGGAATCTGAACTTCGAAACTTAAATTCAACCTACAGGAGTCTTAGCTGCAGGGCTTAGGTGAACCGAGTGAGCCTGAGGGGACAGCAGTAGGATGGGAACTAGGCAGAACCTGGAAGGGCATTACTCAAACTGAGTAGTGCTGAGATCAGTTTGACTAAGGAGAGAGTCAAACTTAATTTTGAGAGGAATCAAGGTGACAGCCGGTATAGATAAGGTGAAGATCCAAACAGGAGGGTAGTGAACTTGGTAATGAGGTGAGTTAAGTAAAGGCAGAAGAGGGAAGAGTAAGGAATGGGTCTCTTAGGAGAGGGCCTGTGAATAAGACAATTATTTTTTAACATAGTCCTTGGCATTATAGTAGGGATGAGCTCAGTGGCTTAAAAGAACCACATCAGTTTGTACAAAAAAGGAAGTCATAAAGAATATTTTAGGAGCTAGTATGTGGGCACCAATGTTGCTTGTCACAGTCATAGAGCTGTTGATTAGAATTGTGTTTAGTCTGAAGTAGGAATTGAGACTCACTTGCCAGAGGTTTCTTGATACATAGTGAAGGTGTAATCTTACTGCTGTGATGTTCTCCTTGGTGCCCTCAAGAAGATGACGTGCAGCAACCTTGGTGAATGTGGTATAGGAATGAGAGAGTAGAATTTGTCACAAAACAACTCTTCCTTGAAAGTAACCCACCAATTGATGATTATTGTTCATCTGTTTAATATTTATACTGTATTTGTTTTTAGTAATTATATTTGAGGCAAGAAGTATATAAGTTAGGCATCACGGAATTTGGGATGCATTTGTCCTCCCATGAAGAATGGGTAACATTGTTTCTTCAAATTAAGGACTGGAAACCAATGATGGATAGGAGTTAGGAAAATGGGAGTGAGAAACATTGAAAAGGAAGGAGAGGTAGAAAAATAAAATGAAACAGTATGACTGAAAAAGAATTAGAGAGGAGACAAGACTGTGTTGAAGAGGGTTAGGGCTGAGCCAGATGGTGTTGGCATAAGAAATATAGAGTATATATCAAAAATATAGAAGGAGATTCTGTCTACATTAATATCTTTGACTATTTCAGCTATTATGTTGTTTTGGGACAATCAAAGATGGGAGAGACCGAACAGAGTGAGTTCAGGAAAGGTCTTTATTAAAAGGTGATCACCTGGCTCAGTAGGACTAGCGTCCAGGAAAGTCTGAGCCCTGGACAAAGAAAGCAGCCACCTTTTAAGCAGTCAGTGGCCAGGAGCTACGTGATGCAGGAAGCGTACTTACAGGAGCGAGAACAAAGGCAGTTGATCAGTCTTTTACATGTATCTATACTACATGTCCCACATCCCTGGGAAACCATGTTTCTGTATTAACCTTGTAACTTTGCAGCTGCGCTAGGGAGGTGAAACAGGAACTCCCTGAGCCTCAAGGAATGTGAAACCAGCAAGTACAGATAAGGCTTGCTGAGCACAGAAGGAAAAACACGCTGTTAGTATTCTTCTCTAACTTAGACTACAGGGGAGCTTTTGAAGGGAAAACTACACTTAGCTTTTGAAGCTACACTTAGCTACACTTAGCTACACTACACTTAGCTTTTGAAGGGAAAAGTAAAAATTTTTGGTTGTCTTTGATTATACTTGTAAAATCCATGAATTCATTCTACAACGTCAGCAAAAAAAAAAAAAAAAAAAAAAAAAAAAATCAGTTAAAACAGTTGTGGGTACCTACGTAACTTGAGTGTTAAAAAATGAAAGCTTCCCAAGAACTAGATCACTTGGCTTCTTCTGGATTGGGGGTGGGGATAATGTAGGCAGCCAATCAGAACGAAAGCAGGCTGGCAAGAAACCAATGAGAAGTAGGCATGGAAATGGATTTTGGTGTGATATCAGTTGGTAGTACTGTCCCTGGCAAACAGACGCATAACTGTGCATTGTTCTTTGGGATTTTGAGAGCCTTCATCTCAATTTCAACTTTAAAGCAGCTTAATCTTTAAGGAACATATCTCTGATCTGGGTAATTTGTAGAACTTAATTTGAGGGTCATTACATGTGAGGATAGCAGGAGTTGAAGATGCCAAGGACCTGAAGGGCTACTGGAGGGACAGGTGAAGTGATTTGAAGATGTAGCATTTTGAATCTCTTTCTGGCCCATCCTCTGCTTCACACCAGAATCATTGTGACCTGTAGACATGCAAAACAAAGGACCAAAGGTAAGCCTTAAATATTATTGGAGGTACTTGAGGAACCTCTAGGATTTTTAGATTAAGGCTAGCTGCAAGGAAAAATAAAACAGAACAAATCTTTCTCAGGACCACTGCATAGATTTGCACAGGTTACATCCTACACAGAGCACCAGCTGAGGTGGGATACTGGGGCTGAAATCCAGCCTGGTAGTCACATGCCAAGCCATGTGCCTTGTTGACAGGCTTCATTGCTCTGAGGAAGGGGGCCTTTTTCTAATTCACTCAAAGGCATCATATGATCAAACCTTGGTCTTTTCCTTTATTTTCAGGTTATTCACCCTTATCCTCACTCCCAACCTTAACTAGTGTGACTCAACTTTGACTTTGTTTCCCATTTGCCATCTTTTATTGGAAGGGTGCTGAGAGAAGAAAAAGATATATTAGGGCTGGAGTGGTAAAATGGAATTCCAGAATGATTTATACCCACAGAGAAGGGGGAGCATAACATTTATCCATGCTCCTTCCCCCTCAAATAGTTCAGCCCATCAAATATTTTTGGACAGCCTATCTCGTGCCACATGCTATGTGCACGGCCTTAAGGAAAGTTCGGGCCCTGGCCTTTGAGAAACTCACTGTCCAATGGGGAAAGCAAGCACATTACTATATCATTACAATGGTAAGTGCACCTATCAATGCACCCCCTCTCCCATATACATGTAACAGTACAGGGAGTAAACACTAACACTGCTGTTAGTGTTCCTATAAAATGTTCTTGGAGCAAGGGGTAGGACAAGAGGTATTAATGTGTGCCCTGTGACAAGAAGAGACATGTTCAGATCTGAGTGTGGCACAATCTTAGGTAGAAATGGTATGGATGAATTGGATCTTGGTAGGTCTCATGTTCTTTTTGCATGCTATACAGGTTAGCATGCAGAAGTGAAAGTGTCAATAATAACCAAACCACTCCATCAAGTTAGGTCTGGGGAAAAGCAGCAGCAAAAATGAGTTCTTACTTCTGGGCACAAAATGAAAGTAACAGACCTGATTTACTCTGCGGGCAGCCAGCTGACTACCTTGTTGAAGAGAAACATTTCACAACGCTTGTATGCTTCATTGTTGTTTTGGGAGGTAGGTGGTTGTTTTTGAAACTCATCTTTCCTCTGCCCTGTGAACCTTTTGTCAATGCAGAAAGCCATCACAACTACATAACATCAAAAGAAGGGGCCCATTGAAACGATAAGACATGAATGAATACTGTCAATCTCGCTTCATTTAATTATAAGTAGTGTCTATTCTATATTCCTGTATTCAGTAACATTTGCTGAGCATGGTAGTGTGGTAGACATGTAAGAAGAATAACTTAACTTCAAGAAGCCCTCTCATGGGAGAGATTGGCAAACACATAATTACTATGCAGTGTGTTAAGTATAACTATAAAGGTGTCGTCAAGATTCTCTGCTCACAAGGAGGAGGAAGAGCTGTACACTGCCTGCCTGGCCAGACCTAACCTGACCAAAATATCTGAGATGAGGGGAGGACAATGCGAGCAAACGAGCAAACACACAAATAGAGCCCAGGCATACAATTCATGATTTACATAATTGATGTCATTCATTTTGTCCATTTTATTATGGCTTTTGGTGTAATCTCTCTTCAGGGAAGATAAATAACCCACCCCAACCCCAAGAAGGAAATTAGGAAAGGCTTCACAAATAAGGACCTCTTAAACAATGATTAAGAATTCAACAGGTATAGAGAATGATATTCATGCAGATCAAGTAACATATTCAACACACAGATGCTTTAGTCCACAATTCAACACTAGGGATTAGGAAAAAGGAAAAATAGCTGCTTTAAAATCCTTTCTGGAACTAGGAATGCTATACAGAAGCAAATATGTATAAACTCCTTCAATTTTACCCATTGTATCAAAGAGTGAAATTGCTTTCTTTGGGAATCTTTAATATACTCACTAATGACCTTGGTCCCTTTTGATATCACAAGGTGCTGATGACCATGGACTAGCTGTATATCCTTTATAGAGACAAATGCTCCAGTAGTAAAGAGCATTGCAGAAAGAGTGTAAAAAACATATCTTTATCTGGTCTTACCTGTAAGAAGTACAGATGCTCCTTGAATATCAGGTTGTGTCCTAATAAACCCATCATAAATTTAAAATATTGTAAGTTGAAATGCATTTAATACAACTAACCTACTGAACATCATAACTGAGCCTAGCCTACCTTAAAAGCTTTCATAACACTTACATTTGCCTACAGTCAGGGAAAATCATCTAACACAAAGTCTATTTTATAATAAAGTGTTGACTATCTCATGTAATTTTGTAAATATTGTACTAAACGTGAAAAACAGAATAGTTGTACGAGTACTCAAAGTACAGTTTCTACCAAATGTGTATCACTTGTGCACCCTCCCAAAGTTAAGCCACATCATTAAATATTAATTGAATACAGAAGGTCTTGACTTACTTTGGGATGGTGCAAAAGTGATACACATTTGGTAGAAACTGTACTTCGAGTACTCATGCAACTATTCTGTTTTTCACATTTAGGGCTTTTGAAGATGTGTTTAAAGAATTCTGAAGTCATTGTTTTGACGATTCTTTCTCTATCAGGATTCGTGATAGGACACATGGCCTACAATTCTGTTGAGGTACTGTATGTACAATAAATTAGGGAATAAAGGAAAAAATGCCAAAAATAAAGTCCACTCCCATCTCATCCCTGAATGCATGGAATGTTTTTTCTTATGGGAACAGCTACTCAAAAAATTTTATCTGGTATTAAAAAATTTGGAAAATAACCACACAGTAAAGGACACATCAATTAGGGAAACTTCAAAAAAGCAGTAATAAGAGGAAAATGTGGCCAGGTGCGGTGGCTGACGGTTGTTATCCCAGCACTTTGCGAGGCTGAGGTGGGTGGATCACTTGAGGCCAGGAGTTTGAGACCAGCCTGGCCAACATGGCAAAATCCCATCTCTACTAAAAATACAAAAATTAGCTAGAAGGGGTGGCCCATGCCTGTAATCCTAGTGACTTAGGAGGCTGAGGCATGAGAATCTCTTGAACGGAGGAGATGGAGGTTGCAGTGAGCCGACATCACACCGCTACACTCCAGCCTGGGCATCAGAGCAAGACTGTCAAAAAAAAAAGAAGGAAAGAAAGCAAGGAAAGACCATCCCGGCTAACACGGTGAAACCCTTTCTCTACTAAAAAATACAAAAAATTAGCCAGGTGTTGTGGCGGGCGCCTGTAGTCCCAGCTACTCAGGAGGCTGAGGCAGGAGAATGGCGTGAACCCAGGAGACGGAGCTTGCAGTGAGCCGAGATTGCGCCACTGCACTCCGGCCTGGGCGACAGAGCAAGACTCCGTCTCAAAAAAAAAAAAAAAAAAATCAAGGAAAATGTGTTTGCGCTCTTGGGTTCATCATCTGCTTCTGGAGCCTTGCTCTGGCTTCCTTCCCCTGCACATACACTGGCTTCCTCCTTGCTGTTGCCTTATAAAAGGCCTGCTTATAGGCTGAGGCAGGAGAATGGCGTGAACCCGGGAAGCGGAGCTTGCAGTGAGCTGAGATCGCGCCACTGCACTACAGCCTGGGTGACAGATCGAGACTCCGTCTCAAAAAAAAAAGGGCCTGCTTATAAAAGACCTGCTTATAAAAGGCAGCAGTTGTGTTCATCATGAGGCATGGTCACTGCCAGATTCAATGTAAAACACGCTTCATAGCTTCATATAATATATACCATAGATACAAGAAAACATTCATTCATTCATTAACCTAGTATTAACTTCTGATTTCAACTGCATAGCAGTGTGATCAATAACAATTTGCCTCCACTCATTCCTTTATTTTTGAAAAATGGAGATAATGCTTGTACCCATCTAGGATTGTAAACGCTTCTTCCTAATCTTCTGAAATACCACCACTACTACTAGCTGACATCTTTAGAGTGTTTACTAAGTGCCAGGCTCTCTTTTAAGTGCTTTGTATTTATTAATTTATTAGCTTATTAACCCTTGAGTTAATTTATTCACTCTCACAGCAACCCATTGAAAGCAGATACTCTATTTCCATTTTACAGATGAGCAAACTGAGGTATAGGGAGGTGAAGTAATGAAAGTTAAACTATTGATTGGGACAAAATAAACTTTTTAGGAGGGAATATTTATAGCACTTCAATCATTGTTGTATTTTCCATTAATCTGTGTACAACCTTCATGATTTATGTCTTATGTATACAATCTACTATTTTCTATGAATTATTTTTCTCTACTGACTCACTTAAAGATTTAAAAATCCTA
Source organism: Pan paniscus (assembly GCF_029289425.2). NCBI lineage: Eukaryota > Metazoa > Chordata > Mammalia > Primates > Hominidae > Pan > Pan paniscus. Next base: position 76,127,652 of record NC_073249.2, read on the forward strand.
AGCCAATGTTTGTGAAACAAGTACCTGTTTAAGATTCTTTCCCTCATCTAAAGCAAATTGAAATAAACATCTAACAGTCAAATTAAAAAATACTTACCTGTGAATCACCAAAAATATTTTCTGATATCACCAATAGTAGGGATATCACTTTTGAAAATACTGATTGCACACCACAAGCAGTGTTTGTGTAGCCCAAAACCACTCAATTATCTGGTGAATAGAGGTCTATATAGGTAACCTATCTGGATGGCTAGATCAAGAAATCTACCACAGGACCCTTAGGACTGCCCTTGTAGATACTCTCTTGTTAGCTGTAAACTGAAAGATTCTAAAATTTATATTGATTGACATAGCATCAACCTAGTTTCTAATACTTGGAAATGGTAGCAAACTAATTTCTTGTTTGCCTTTGTTACTTTAGGTGCACCAAATTGTCTACCCTCTTCTAAGAACATCAAGTTTTTCACTTTATTCTTACTTTTCACCTTTAATTATATTTATGGTTGCTTTGGATGTAGAATTTTATACACTCAAGAAAATGTTTTGGCAGGTAAGAACACATTTAAAACAAAGTACGATCAATTCTTGCTTATGCATGTTGATAGAGAATATGGCTGCCTATATAGATGATTAATAATTCACAAAATGTCATATTTTATTTGTTTTGCCCTCTTCATTCTATAGAACTACTAACTAAAAAGAATTGAAGGGAGAGGAAAGGAATTAGTATTTGCTGAGTGACCATTGTGACTAGGCATTCTCAGTGCAAATATCAGAGTAAATAACATTTCCATTTTGCATATGAGCAAACTGAAGCTTAGAGGTCACAAACAAGGATAATAAATGTCAGAATCTGGATTCTAGTCCCACATCTGACTTAATCTCAACTGTTTCTGTAGATTTGCCCATTTTCCCTGCAAAGATTGTTACTTGTGCCTTCTATGTTTTTTTCTTAATCATGCCTGTTGTACTGTTTTCTTTCTTTTTTCAGAGAACATTTTATTTTGGTTTTATTCTGTTCTTTCTAACATCTTGAATTAATATTTGATTCATTTTTAGCTTTTTTTAGTTTTCTGTGTGCATTTAAGGTTTTAAATTTTCTTTTTAGTGGTATCCCACATGTTTTGGTTTTTAGTGTACTCATCACCATCCAGTTCTACATTTTCTTATACTTTTTGACCCATTAATTATTTACAAATTGTTTTGAATTTTCCAAATATGATGTTTTATTATTATTTCTCTTATCACACTGTGATCAGAGAACGTGTTTTATATGTCAATTCTTTGATTTGTGAAGATTTGCTTTGTAGGCTTGTACATGGTTTTTTTTAAATGTTGTGCTATAAAAATGTATGTTCTCTAATTATTGAGTGTAGGGGTCTAAATTTGTTCAGTAGATTGTTTTATTATGAAGTTCAATCTTCTATGTTTTTCCCAATATTATTTTTCAGTTCAGTTTAACAAGTTTCCACTATCACTGTGGATTTATCAATTTCTCCTTGCAATTATGTCAGTTTTTACTTTATACAAATAGAGGTTGTTATTAAGTGTCTACAAGTATTGCTGTTTTTCCCAGTTAATTTTTTTCTTATTATTTAGTTACCTTTTATCCCAAATAATGCTTTTTGCCTTAAATCAATTTTATGTGTAAAATTGACTATAGTTACATCAGCTTTATTTTGGTATTTGCCTGCTATAATTTTTCCATCCTTTTGTTTTCAACATTTTGGTATCTTTTTAATAGTATACAGTTGGATTTTTTTTATTTTATACAGGTTGATAATTTCTGCTTCTTTTTAAAAACTAGTTTAGTCCATTAGTATTTATTGTAATTAAAAATAGATTTAGAAGAGAAAAGATTTGAACAGATTTGAGACACCAAGGAAGATATATGGATGGAATAAAAGCACTTGGAAAGACGCTCAACATCCTAAGTCATTAGAGAAATACACACTAAAACCACAATGAGATACCACTATGTACCTATTGGAATAGCAACAACAAACCTGTTAATGCCAAGTGCTGGTGAAGATATGAAGACAATGAAACTTGCATACATTGTTGGTGAGAATGCAAAATGGTACAACCACTTTGGGAAACAGTTTGGGAGTTTCTTATAAAGTTAAATATATACTTGCCACATGACTCACCAATCTCACTCCTGTGTATTTACCCAAGAGACATGAAAACTTATGTTTACAAAACCTTTATATGAATCTGTATAGCAGCTTTATTTATAATCTCAAATGTCTGGAAACAAACATTCTTCCACTGGTGAATGAATAAACAAATCGTGGAACATCTTACAATGAAATATTACTCAGCAATAAAAAAGGAATGGAGTATCGATAGGCACAACAAGGAAGAATTTAAAATGCATTGTGCTAAGAGAAATAAGCCAGCCTCCAAGGGGTACATACAAATTATAAAATTACATTCATAGACCTTCTAAAAATGGCAAAACTGTAGGTCTGGAGAACATCATTGGTTGCTAGGGAATGGTGTTGGGGAAAAGAATTGATCACAAAGATATAGCATGAGGAAACTTTTGGGAGTGATGTATCTGTTTTGTTTCTTAGTTGTGGTGTGATTACATAACTGTATGCATTTATCAAAACTCATATAACTGTACACCAAAAGAGTAGATTTTACTGTTTATAAATTGAAAATAAAGTTTTTAAAAGAAATATATTTTGACTTTTTCTCACATATTATTTCATCCTTTTATTTACATGGTTTTTCTCATTCTTCCTTTTCTGAATTAATTGAATTCAGTTTTCTTTATCCCCTTTGTTCCTTCTACTAATTAAAAAATTTTATGTTCTATTTTTTGGTGGCAGGCATTTCTGGTTGCTTATCCAATATGCAGTCTCCCTCTCTTTCTCACTTACAGAAAGTTAAAATTTTTCGTTTGGTATGGCAATAGGCTTATGTAAAATATCATATTTCCAAGCATCCCTAACAACTTTGGTACCCTAAGAAGATAGTTTGGCCAATAAAAAGTGTACAAAAGTTTGCTGAATAGGCTTCTAGAAAGCCCTTAATAAGGGGGTCAAATCAGCTGGCATGTGCTTTTTGCTCTTTGCTTTACCTCTCTTTCTGCCTGGAGCCCTCCAGTGGGCTAGAATGAGTATCCATCTTGAGATTGTGAAGTGGTGAACATGAGAACAGGCACTACATATGATTGAACATAAAGAGAAAAAAAGAGCCTGGGTCCTTAAGAGCATTGAGAGCCAACATACTAACATAAGGCTGTTTATTCTGGATTTAGGATTACTTGAGGTACAGTGGCTCATGCCTGTAATCCCAGCACTTTGGGAGGCCAAGGCAGGCAGATTACGAGGTCAGGTTTAGTAGAAACCCCATTTCTACTAAAAATACAAAAAATTAGCCAGGCATGGTGGCATGGACCTGTAATCCCAGCTACTCAGGAGGCTGAGGCAGCAGCATCACTTGAACCTGGGAGACAGAGGTTGCAGTGAGCAAAGATTGTGCCATTGCACTCCAGCCTGGGCAACAGAGCGAGACTCTGTCTCAAAAACAAAAACAAAAAACAAAACAACCAAAATCTCCATTTATTGACACTGTAAGTGCTCTTTTCTGTTAAATGCAGTCAAAATTGCTATATTCCTAAATACAATTCTTACTGGTTTCATATGTTTTAAAAATCTTAAATTTTAATAATTATATTTGATTTAACAAGTCTAAAGCTAAATATCTCTACTTTCCTCCAAATAATGCAGGAACTTCAGAATGCTTTAATTATCCTTTCTTATCTTATATTTTATTACATTATTGACATAATACTACCATCCCTGAAATTAGTCATTATCATTATTATTGTGATTGTAATGTTTTAGGTACCAGTGCTTCTCTACACTCATCTACATGCTTATCAATTTCCATTTCTTTGCTCACTGCTCCTTCTTGCATCCAACTCCATCTTTCTGGATTCAGCTTCCTTTCTCCTGAATTTTTGCTCTAGCAGCTTTTTAAAAATTGTAATTTTAAATTGACTAATAATTGTACATAGTTATGGAATACATAATGATCTTTCAATATATATAATGTATAATGATCAGATCAGGGTAATTAGCATATTTATCTTCTGAAACATTATTTCTTCATGTAGGGAACATTCAATGTCTTCCTTCTAGCTATGTGAAACTATATAATATATTGCTGTTAACTATAGTCATCCTGCAGTGTTATAGAACACTAGAACTTACTCCTATCTAGCTGTGATTTTGTGTCCTTTTCGTTAAAGGTCTATGAGTAGTCATCTTTTTTCATTTAGTGGTCTTTGTTTCTCTGAAAATGTATCTGTTTTGTCTCAATTTGAATAATACCTGAGCCTAATTGTTGCTTTTGAGACAACTGCTATCAATCTGTCATTCTTCTGTAAGTACCTGTCTTTTCTCTCTTTTCAGATTGTCTCTTTTTCTTTGGTGTTCTGTACAGTAGTTACCTTTTATCCACCATTTCACTTTCCACAGTTTCAGTTATCCAAGGTTTCAGTTACTTGTGGTCAACTACGGTTTGAAAATATTAAGTGTAGGTCTCTAAGAACTTGCTTTATGAATCTAGGTGCTCCTGTGTTGGGTACATATATATTTAGGATAGTTAGGTCTTCTTGTTGAATTGAATCCTTTACCATTATGTAATGCCCTTCTTTGTCTTTTTTGATCTTTGTTGGCTTAAAGTCTGTTTTGTCTAAAATTAGGGTAACAGCCCCTGCATTTTTTCTGATTTCCATTTGCTTGGTAGATTTTCCTCCACTCCTTTATTTTGAGTCTATGGGTGTCATTCCATGTGAGATAGGTTTCTTGAAGACATCATACCATTGGGTCTTGCTTTTTAATCTAGCTTGTCACTCTGTGCCTTTTAAATAGGGCATTTAGTCCATTTACATTGAATGTTATTATTATTATTATTATTATTATTATTATTTTGAGACAGAGTCTCACTCTACTGCTCAGGCTAGAGTGCAGTGGCACAATCTCGTCTCACTGAAATCTCCACTTCCCAGGTTCAAGTGATTCTCCTGCCTCAGCCTCCTTAGTAGCTGGGATTACAGGAGCACACCACCACACCTGGCTAATTTTTGTATTTTTAGTAGAGATGGGGTTTTACCATGTTGGCCAGGCTGGTCTCAAACTCCTGACCTCATGATCCACTTGCCTCGGCCTCCCAAAGTGCTGGGATTACAGGCATGAGCCACCGCGCCAGGCCAAGGTTATTATTGATATGTGTGGATTTGATCCTGTCATTGTGTTGTTAGCTGTTTATTATGCTGACTTGTTTGTGAGGTTGCTTTATAGTGTCACTGATCTGTGTACTTAAGTGTGTTTTTGTATATGCTGGTGACAGTCTTTCCTTTCCATATTTAGGGCTTCATTCAAGATCTCTTGTAAGGTGGGTCTGGTGGTAATGAACTCCCTCAGCATTTGCTTATCTGAAAAGGATCTTATTTTTCCTTTGCTTAGGAAGTTTAGTTTGGCTGGGTAGGAAATTCTTGGTTGAAGATTTTTTTCTTAAGAATGTTGAATACAGGCTCCTGATCTCTACTGTCTTGTAGGGTTTGTGCTGAGAGGTCCACTGTTAGCCTGATGGCGTTTCCTTTGTAGATGAGGCATCCAAATAGGAAGAGAGGAAGTCAAACTATCCCTCTTTGCAGACAACATTATTCTATATCTAGAAACCCCATAATCTCAGCCCCAAATCTCCTTCAGCTGATAAATAACTTCAGCAAAGTTGCAGGATAGGAAATCAATGTATGAAATCATTAGAATTGCAATACACCAAAAACAGCCAAGCTGAGAGCCAAATTAGGAATGCAATCTCATTCACGATTGACATAAAAGACTAAAATATCTAGAATACAGCTTACCAGGGAGGTGAAAGATCTCTACAATGAGAACTACAAAACGCTGCTAAAAGTAATCAGAGAAGACACAAACAAATGGAAAAACATTCCATGCTCATGGATAGAAAGAATCAGTATCATTAAAATGGCCATACTACCCAAAGCAATTTACAGATTCAGTGCTATTTCTATCAAACTGCCGAAGATGTTCTTCACAGAACTAGAAAAAAACTATTTTAAAATTCATGTGGAACCAAAAAAGACCCCAAATAGCTAAAGCAATCCTAAGCAAAAAGAACAAAGCTGGAGGTATCACATTATCCAACTTCAAACTGTACTACAGGACTACAGTAATCAAAACAGCATGGTACAAAAACAGACACATAGACCAATGGAACAGAATACAGAGCCCAGAAATAAGGCTGCACACCTAAAACCGTCTGATCTTCAACAAAGCTGATAAAAACAAACAATGGGTAAAGGACTCCCTAGTCAATGAATTGTGCTTCGATAGCTGGCTAGCTATATGCAGAAGGTTGAAATTGGACCCCTTTCTTACATCATATACAAAAATCAACTCAAGATGGATTAAAGATTTAAACATAAAACCTAAAACTATAAAAACCATGGAAGATAAGCTAGGAAATACCATTCTGGACATAGGAACAAGCAAAGAGTTCATAATGAAAGATGCCAAAGGCAACTGCAACAAAAGCAAAAATTAACAAATAGGATTTAATTAAACTTAAGGGCTTATGCACAGCAAAAGAAACTATCAACAGAGCAAACAGCCTATAGAATAGGATAAAATATTTGCAAACTATGCATGTGACAAAGGTCTAATATCTAGCATCTATAAGGAATTTAGACAAATTTACAAGAAAACAACTCCATTAAAAAGTGGGCAAAGGATAAAAACAGACACCCTTCAAAAGAAGACATACTTGCAGCCAATGAGCATATGAAAAAAAGCTCAACATCACTGACAATAGAGATATGCAAATCAAAACCACAATGAGATACTATCTCACACCAGTCAGAATGGCTGCTATTAAAAAGTCAAAAAATAATAGATACTGTCGAGGTTCCAGAGAAAAGGGAATACTTATACAATCTTGGTGGGAGTGTAAATTAGTTCAATCACTGTGGAAAGCAGTGTGGCAATTCCTCAAAGAGCTAAAAATAGAACGACCATTCAACCCAGCAATCCCATTATGGGATATATACCCAAAGGACTATAAATCATTCTGCCATAAAGACACATGCACATGAATATTCATTGCAGCACTAGTCACAATAGCAAAGATATGGAATCAACTTAACGCCCATCAATGCCAGATTGTATAAAGAAAATGTACATATTTGCCATGGAATACTGTGCAGCCATAAAAAAGAATGAGATCATGTCTTTTGCGGGAACATGGATGGAGCTGGAGGCTATTATCCTTACCAAACTAATGCAGTAACAGAAAACCAAATACTGCATGCTCTCACTTACAAGTGGAAGCTAAATGGTGAGAACTCATGGACACAAAGAGGGGAACAACAGACACTGGGGCCTACTTGAGGGTTCAGAAAAAATAACTATTGTATACTCGGCTTAGTACCTGGGTGATGAAAAAATCTGCACAACAAACCCCCATGACACAAGTTTACCTATATAACAAACCTACACATGTACCCCAGAACCTAAAATAAAAGTATTTTTTAAAAGAAAATATTAAATGAAAAATTCCAGAAAAATTCATGAGTTTCAAATTGTGTGCCTTTCTGAGTAGTGTGATAAAATCTTGTGCCATTTTACTCTGTCTTGCCCAGGAAGTGAATCATCCCTTTGGCCAGCATACCCACTGTGTATACATTATCTCCTGCCCATTAGTCACTTAGTGGCCATCTCTGTTATCAGATAGAACATACAGTATCACAGTGCTTGTGTTCATATAACCCTTATTTTACTTTATAATAGCTCCAGAGTGCAAGAGTAGTGATGCTGTCATATGGTTATACTTGTTCTATTTTATTATTAGTTATTGTTGTTAATCTTTTACTGTGCCTAATTTATAAATTAAACATTATCATAGATATATATGTATTTTAAAAAACCATAGTGTATATAGGGTTGGGTACTATCCGTGGTTTTAGGCATCCACTGGGGTCTTGGAGCATATCCCTTGCAGATAAAGGAGGACTATTTTAGTTTCACTGTGATGTTTCTGGGTGTTAGTATCTTTTTATTTATACATATTAAGACTTCTTATGGTTACTAAATCTGAGAATTAATATAGTTCATCAATTCTAGCCACAATTTCGGCTATTATCTTTTAAACATTTTCTATACTCTGTTCTTTCTTTTCTTTTTTTTTTTGAGATGGAGTCTCACTCTGTTGCCCAGGCTGGAGTGCCATGGCACAATCTCAGCTCACTGTGACCTCTGCTTCCTGGGTTCAAGCAATTCTCCTGCCTCAGCCTCCTGAGCAGCTAGGATTACAGGCATCCGCCACCACACCTGGCTAATTTTTGCATTTTTAGTAGAGACGGGGTTTCACCATGTTGGCCAGGCTGGTCTGGAACTCCTAACCTCAGAAGATCTGCTCGCCTGGGCCCCCCAGAGTGCTGGGATTGTAGGAGTGAGCCGTGGCGCCAGGCCTTGTTATTTCATTCTTAAATTCCCATTAGTTGTAGATTTTCCATCATATTCTCCATGATTTTAAATTCTCTGTCTTTTATCTTTCAGTGCTGTATTGTACGTAATTTCCTCAAATTTAGCTTCCCATTTACTACTTTAACAATATGTAACCTACTGCTAGGCTTAATTGAATCATAAACATTTTTAACCTTTATTCTTTTCCAATATATGCATTTAATGTTATAAGTTTCCCTTTAAACACTGCTTTGATTGCATCCCTCTAGTTTTGATGCCTTATTTTCTTTGTGATTCAGCAAAAATATTTAAAAATTTGGACAAAATGGGAAATTCCTAAAAATATGTAATTTGCCAAAACTTACACTAGAAATTCTTTTTATTTATTTACATATATTTTTGAGACAGAGTCTAGCTCTGTCACCCAGGATAGAGTACAGTGGCATGATTACCCCTCACTCCAGCCTCGACCTCCTGGGCTCAAGTGATCCTCCCATCTCAGCTTCTGGAATAGCTGGGGCTACAGGCACATGCCACCATGCCTGGCTAATTTTTTCTTATTTTTAATAAAGGCAAGGTCTCGCTCTCTTGTCCAGGCTGCTTTCTAGGCTTCTGGCCTCAAGCAATCCTCCTGCCTCAATCTTCCAAAGTGTTGGGATTACAGGCATGAGCCACCGTGGCTGGCCTACTCTAGAATTTAAAGAGACCCAAATAGTCCCATAATCATTAAAAATTGAATTGGCAAATAAAAATGTTCCAAAAAAAATGAGACCCAAACTATTTTAAATGTAAGTTATGTGAACCAGTATGAAAGATAACTCCAATCTTATGTCTTACAGACAAGAGTAAAAGAGGAAATCCTCCCACACTTATTTTATTTTTAGAGACAAGAGTCTTTCTCTGTTGGCCAGGTTGGAGTGCAGTGGTAATATCATGGTTCATCGCAACCTCAAACTCCTGTGCTTAAGCAATCCTCCCACCTCAGTTTCCTGAGTAGCTGGTACTACAGGTGTGCACCACCATGCTCAGCTAATTTTTAATTTTTTTTTTTTGTAGAGGTGGGAGTCTCACTATGTTTCCCAGGCTGGTCTTACACTACTGAACTCAAGATATCCTCCTGCCTTGCCTCCTAAAGTGCTGGGATTATGGGCATGAGCCACTGCACCTGGCCTCCTCCCTTACTTATTTTATAAGCCTTGTTTAATCTTAACACCAAAACTATACAGGAATATAAAGAGAAAGAAAAATCATAAGTCCATGTCACCCACAAACATAGAACAATTCCACACAAATTTTGGCACAAATATATCTAGTAACATATAAATAATAAATACATGATCAAGTTGTGTTTATTTCAGAACAAGGTTAATTTAACATTTAAAAAATTGCTTAATGTAATTTATGCTCTTAAGAGATTTAAGAAGAAAAAGCATATGACGTTACAATAGATAAAGAAATAAAAGGACCTAATGGTCAAATTGTGAAAACCTCACAGAAAGTAAAACAAAAGACAGAGATGGAAAATAAGAAAAGGATTGAATAACACAACTTTTTTTTTCCTGAAGAGAACTTTGAAAAATAAATACTTTCTTATACTTGGGCATAAACAATGTGTGCATAGAAATTACAAAACTCTGTAAATCACTTAATCTCAAGCATTTCATGGCCTCCCCTTTCTCTATTGCAGAACTACTTATTTTACAACTAATAAAAGGTAAAGGGGGGGATTTTCTGTGACTATTTTAGAGTCTTGGTATATAAATTTGTGTCATGTACCAGACACAATATGTCACTAACAATTGACTTTCCAAACTAATCAGGATATGTTTTATATAGAAGCAGGAGAAATTTGCATTCTGTTTAAGAACCTTTCATATTGAGAACCATTGAACTAGAATAACAACAAGAAAGATAGTTGAGTCAGTCTTTTTAATAATAAGGTAGAATCTTGCTTATTTGAAAGGGGCGGTTTCTTTGTGGAAGGTGGTTAAACTAGAATACCTTTTAATGTTATCTTCCAGGGTAATTGTATAACATTTACAACCAAGATCTGACTCTTAGGATATAAGTAAATGCCATCATGCCATCTTTAGATGTTAAGTCTAATACTGTGTTATGAATTGGTTCACAGGTCTTGTTAACTGGATTAATTAGCTTTTCTACAGCAAGCATCATAATTGGATATGTCGTTATAAAATTCAATAAAGATTCATGGGATTTGCAATCTTGCCTACTCTTTAGCATCACCCTTGGCATTATAGATCCTCTTCGTTCTGTGAATTCACTAAAAACTATTGGTATGTCACATTTATTTCTCTCTCTTATCTTGAAAATATAAGGGTACATTATTTTCTTTTGATTATATTTTTCTTGCATGAATTGTGCACCCAGAAGAATAAGAATCTGTGCTTTTTTTTTCACCTTGAGAGGTAGAGCACTGATTGACTTCAAGGAGACAGTCAAATAAGACAACCACCAAGGAGATGAGATAAATTATAATCTCCAAGGAAGTTTTTCAATTTTTTCAAAGAAAAAGTAACCTAGAAGGTGATAAAAATTGGCATTATTATTCTGTTCCAGTGAATTCTTAGCCACAAGGTAGATATTCTAAGTTGGTGAGTTTGTTTACCAATAAGGGGAAACATTAAAGATCCCTAACGAGACTATTCCAAGGCCTTGCTACCTCTTGTTAGAACTGCCTCCATTTGGAATAGCTAAGGTTTGGCAGGTGGTGGAGGGGGTTATAGTTTATCTTCAAGAAAAGGGGTAAGGATACAGTTTGGCACTCAAACGTATTACTCAATAAAGGCTTATTCCCAAGAGGATTTGGAGTCCTGCACTATTTCCCATATTATTTGGTAAGGTGGAAGATGATTTCACTCTGAAATATCCCCCTATTGTCAGGTTTTTTTTTCTTTGTTCCTTCTAAAAACAACAACAACAACAACAACAACAACAACAAAAATGGGATACACGTGCAGAATGTGCAGATTTGTTACATAGGTATATGTGTGTCATGGTAGTTTGCTGCACCTATTGACCTGTACTCTAAGCTCGCTCCCCTCACCTCCACCCCCCAACAGGCCCCGGTGTGTGTTGTTCCCCTCCCTGTGTCCATATGTTCTCATTGTTCAACTCCCACTTATGAGTGAGAACATGTGGTGTTTGGTTTTCTGTTCCTGTGTTAGTTTGCTGAGGATGATGGCTTCAAGCTTCAGCCATGTCCCTGCAAAGGACATGATCTCATTCCTTTTTATGGCTGCATAGTGTTCCATGGTGTTTATGTACCACATTTTCTTTATCCAGTCTATCATGGATGGGCATTTGGGTTGGTTCCATGTCTTTGCTATTGTAAATAGTGCTGTAATAAACATACATGTGTATGTGTCTTTATAGTAGAATGATTTATATTCCTTTGGGTATTTACCCAGTAATGGGATTGCTGGGTCAAACGGTCAGGTTTTATTAACACAGCAGCATCAACATGAATGACTAGATGCTATGGTTTCTGTTTTTGACTCAGAAATATTTTCCTAACCAATTTTAAAGTATCAGTTGTATTTAGTGGAAATATACTACCTTATGAGTGGAGTGAGAAACCTCCAACCTTTCCAGCTTGTGATATTCTTATTTTCATACTCCTAGCTGGGAAAACATAGGGTTTTAGGCACTTTTGGAGGTTCTGTTCTAAATTGTTACAAGGTAGATACATTTCTCAAAGACACTGATCCTGTTCTCTTTTTTCTCTTTGCTCCCATAAGTACAATTTTTTTCTGTCTTTCCTTACCTGTCTTATTCTTTCAACCATTTGTATTTACCTCTTGTTTCATTACCTCATTTTGCTTCCTGCTCTCCTTTCTGCACTCTCTTGACTGTAAATGGTTATAATAAACTATAAATGTTATTTATTGCAGTTTCAACATTCAATTTTTTTTTCAAAAAAAGGAGTATAGTAGAAAGTCTTTTTTTTATATTTTTTTATTTTTTGAGACGGAGTTTCGCTCTATACCCCAGGCTGGAGTGCAATGGCACGATCTTGGCTCATGGCAACCTCCACCCCCTGGGTTTAAGCGATTCTCCTGCCTCAGCCTCCCGAGTAGCTGGGATTACAGCCATGTGCTGCTATGCCCGGATAATTTTTGTATTTTTTAGTAGAGAGGGGGTTTTGCCATGTTGGCCAGGCTGATCTCGAACTCCTGACCTCAGATGATCCACCCACCTCGGCCTCCCAAAGTGCTGGGATTACAGGCATGAGCCACTGCACCCGGCTGAAAGTCTTCTATTGCTTTAAGACAAAACTAGTGAAGGTATTGGGTTGGCTCTTAATTTTTATATTTTTTTATGTCAACAACACTCAGAAGGTTAGATAGATTCTGGATCCAGTAGCATTGTCTCCTGATAAGACAAATTTGACTTATTTTTATTGGGAAAGCCACTCTCACTTGTTTTGGGTGTTGGCTGGGCCATCATATTGTCCCTTTGTGTGAATTAGATAAATGGTTCTTTCTTCAAAACAGTTTTCTTAAATAAAAGAAATTATTAAATAAAATAGTCATAATACATTATTTTTTTAAGTAAAAACTATTTTTTGCCAAATGCCTAAAATTATACAGAACTACAATTTCTTTTATTTATTTATTTATTTTTATTATTATACTTTAAGTTTTAGGGTACGTGTGCACATTGTGCGGGTTACTTACATATGTATACATGTGCCATGCTGGTGCGCTGCACCCACCATCTCGTCATCTAGCATTAGGTATATCTCCCAATGCTATCCCTCCCCCCTCCCCCAACACCACAACAGTCCCCAGAGTGTGATATTCCCCTTCCTGTGTCCATGTGATCTCATTGTTCAATTCCCACCTATGAGTGAGAATATGCGGTGTTTGGTTTTTTGTTCTTGTGATAGTTTACTGAGAATGATGATTTCCAATTTCATCCATGTTCCTACAAAGGACATGAACTCATCATTTTTTATGGCTGCATAGTATTCCATGGTGTATATGTGCCACATTTTCTTAATCCAGTCTATCATTGTTGGACATTTGGGTTGGTTCCAAGTCTTTGCTATCGTGAATAATGCCGCAATAAACATATGTGTGCATGTGTCTTTATAGCAGCATGATTTATAGTCCTTTGGGTATATACCCAGTAATGGGATGGCTGGGTCAAATGGTATTTCCAGTTCTAGATCACTGAGGAATCGCCACACTGACTTCCACAATGGTTGAACTAGTTTACAGTCCCACCAACAGTGTAAAAGTGTTCCTATTTCTCCACATCCTCTCCAGCACCTGTTGTTTCCTGACTTTTTAATGATTGCCATTCTAACTGGTGTGAGATGGTATCTCATTGTGGTTTTGATTTGCATTTCTCTGATGGCCAGTGATGATGAGCATTTTTTCATGTGTTTTTTGGCTGCATAAATGTCTTCTTTTGAGAAGTGTCTGTTCATGTCCTTTGCCCACTTTTTGATGGGGTTGTTTGTTTTTTTCTAGTAAATTTGTTTGAGTTCGTTGTAGATTCTGGATATTAGCCCTTTGTCAGATGAGTAGGTTGCGAAAATTTTCTCCCATTTTGTAGGTTGCCTGTTCACTCTGATGGTAGTTTCTTTTGCTGTGCAGAAGCTCTTTAGTTTAATTAGATCCCATTTGTCAATTTTGGCTTTTGTTGCCATTGCTTTTGGTGTTTTAGACATGAAGTCCTTGCCCATGCCTATGTCCTGAATGGTAATGCCTAGGTTTTCTTCTAGGGTTTTTATGGTTTTAGGTCTAACGTTTAAGTCTTTAATCCATCTTGAATTGATTTTTGTATAAGGTGTAAGGAAGGGATCCAGTTTCAGCTTTCTACATATGGCTAGCCAGTTTTCCCAGCACCATTTATTAAATAGGGAATCCTTTCCCCATTGCTTGTTTTTCTCAGGTTTGTCAAAGATCAGATAGCTGTAGATATGCAGCGTTATTTCTGAGGGCTCTGTTCTGTTCCATTGATCTATATCTCTGTTTTGGTACCAGTACCATGCTGTTTTGGTTACTGTACCCTTGTAGTATAGTTTGAAGTCAGGTAGTGTGATGCCTCCAGCTTTGTTCTTTTGGCTTAGGATTGACTTGGCGATGCGGGCTCTTTTTTGGTTCCATGTGAACTTTAAAGTAGTTTTTTCCAATTCTGTGAAGAAAGGCATTGGTAGCTTGATGGGGATGGCATTGAATCTGTAAATTACCTTGGGCAGTATGGCCATTTTCACGATATTGATTCTTCCTACCCATGAGCATGGAATGTTCTTCCATTTGTTTGTATCCTCTTTTATTTCATTGAGCAGTGGTTTGTAGTTCTCCTTGAAGAGGTCCTTCACATCCCTTGTAAGTTGGATTCCTAGGTATTTTATTCTCTTTGAAGCAATTGTGAATGGGAGTTCACTCATGATTTGGCTCTCTGTTTGTCTGTTGTTGGTGTATAAGAATGCTTGTGATTTTTGTACATTGATTTTGTATCCTGAGACTTTGCTGAAGTTGCTTATCAGCTTAAGGAGATTTTGGGCTGACACAATGGGGTTTTCTAGATATACAATCATGTCGTCTGCAAACAGGGACAATTTGACTTCCTCTTTTCCTAATCGAATACCCTTTATTTCCTTCTCCTGCCTAATTGCCCTGGCCAGAACTTCCAACACTATGTTGAATAGGAGTGGTGAGAGAGGGCATCCCTGTCTTGTGCCAGTTTTCAAAGGGAATGCTTCCAGTTTTTGCCCATTCAGTATGATATTGGCTGTGGGTTTGTCATAGATACCTCTTATTATTTTGAAATACGTCCCATCAATACCTAATTTATTGAGAGTTTTTAGCATGAAGGGTTGTTGAATTTTGTCAAAGGCTTTTTCTGCATCTATTGAGAATCATGTGGTTTTTGTCTTTGGCTCTGTTTATATGCTGGATTACATTATTGATTTGCGTATATTGAACCAGCCTTGCATCCCAGGGATGAAGCCCACTTGATCATGGTGGATAAGCTTTTTGATGTGCTGCTGGATTTGTTTTGCCAGTATTTTATTGAGGATTTTTGCATCAATGTTCATCAAGGATATTGGTCTAAAATTCTTTTTTTTGTGTGTGTCTCTGCCTGGCTTTGGTATCAGAATGACGCGGGCTTCATAAAATGAGTTAGGGAGGATTCCCTCTTTTTCTATTGATTGGAATAGTTTCAGAAGGAATGGTACCAGTTCCTCCTTGTACCTCTGGTAGAATTTGGCTGTGAATCCATCTGGTCCTGGACTCTTTTTGGTTGGTAAACTATTGATTATTGCCACAATTTCAGATTCTGTTATTGGTCTATTCAGAGATTCAACTTCTTCCTGGTTTAGTCTTGGGAGAGTGTATGTGTCGAGGAATTTATCCATTTCTTCTAGATTTTCTAGTTTATTTGCGTAGAGGTGTTTGTAGTACTCTCTGATGGTAGTTTGTATTTCTGTGGGATCGGTGGTGATATCCCCTTTATCATTTTTTATTGTGTCTATTTGATTCTTCTCTCTTTTTTTCTTTATTAGTCTTGCTAGCAGTCTATCAGTTTTGTTGATGCTTTCAAAAAACCAGCTCCTGGATTCATTAATTTTTTGAAGGGTTTTTTGTGTCTCTATTTCCTTCAGTTCTGCTCTGATTTTAGTTATTTCTTGCCTTCTGCTAGCTTTTGAATGTGTTTGCTCTTGCTTTTCTAGTTCTTTTAATTGTGATGTTAGGGTGTCAATTTTGGATCTTTCCTGCTTTCTCTTGTGGGCATTTAGTGCTATAAATTTCCCTCTACACACTGCTTTGAATGCATCCCAGAGATTCTGGTATGTTGTGTCTTTGTTCTCATTGGTTTCAAAGAACATCTTTATTTCTGCCTTCATTTCGTTATGTACCCAGTAGTCATTCAGGAGCAGGTTGTTCAGTTTCCATGTAGTTGAGCGGTTTTGAGTGAGTGTCTTAATCCTGAGTTCTAGTTTGATTGCACTGTGGTCTGAGAGACAGTTTGTTATAATTTCTGTTCTTTTACATTTGCTGAGGAGGGCTTTACTTCCAAGTATGTGGTCAATTTTGGAATAGGTGTGGTGTGGTGCTGAAAAAAAATGTATATTCTGTTGATTTGGGGTGGAGAGTTCTGTAGATGTCTATTAGGTCCGCTTGGTGCAGAGCTGAGTTCAATTCCGGGGTATTCTTGTTGACTTTGTCTTGTTGATCTGTCTAACGTTGACAGTGGGGTGTTAAAGTCTCCCATTATTAATGTGTCTGAGTCTAAGTCTCTTTGTACGTCACTCAGGACTTGCTTTATGAATCTGGGTGCTCCTGTATTGGGTGCATATATATTTAGGATAGTTAGCTCTTCTTGTTGAATTGATCCCTTTACCATTATGTAATGGCCTTCTTTGTCTCTTTTGATCTTTGTTGGTTTAAAGTCTGTTTTATCAGAGACTAGGATTGCAACCCCTGCCTTTTTTTGTTTTCCATTTGCTTGGTAGATCTTCCTCCATCCTTTTATTTTGAGCCTATGTGTGTCTCTGCACATGAGATGGGATTCCTGAATACACCACACTGATGGGTCTTGACTCTTTATCCAATTTGCCAGTCTGTGTCTTTTAATTGGAGCATTTAGTCCATTTACATTTAAAGTTAATATTGTTATGTGTGAATTTGATTCTGTCATTATGATTTTAGTTGGTTATTTTGCTCGTTAGTTGATGCAGTTTCTTCCTAGTCTCGATGGTCTTTACATTTTGGCATGATTTTGCAGCGGCTGGTACCGGTTGTTCCTTTCCATATTTAGCACTTCCTTCAGGAGCTCTTTTAGGGCAGGCCTGGTGGTGACAAAATCTCATCTCTCAGCATTTGCTTGTCTGTAAAGTGTTTTATTTCTCCTTCACTTATGAAGCTTAGTTTGGCTGGATATGAAATTCTGGGTTGAAAATTCTTTTCTTTAAGAATGTTGAATATTGGCCCCCACTGTCTTCTGGCTTGTAGGGTTTCTGCCGAGAGATCCGCTGTTAGTCTGATGGGCTTCCCTTTGAGGGCAACCCGACCTTTCTCTCTGGCTGCCCTTAACATTTTTTCCTTCATTTCAACTTTGGTGAATCTGACAATTATGTGTCTTGCAGTTGCTCTTCTCGAGGAGTATCTTTGTGGCGTTCTCTGTATTTCCTGAATCTGTACGTTTGCCTGCCTTGCTAGATTGTGGAAGTTCTCCTGGATAATATCCTGCAGCATGTTTTCCAACTTGGTTCCATTCTCCCCATCACTTTCAGGTACACCAATCAGATGTAGATTTGGTCTTTTCACCTAGTCCCATATTTCTTGGAGGCTTTGCTCATTTCTTTTTATTCTTTTTTCTCTAAACTTCCCTTCTCGCTTCATTTCATTCATTTCATCTTCCATTGCTGATACCCTTTCTTCCAGTTGATCGCATCAGCTCCTGAGGCTTCTGCATTCTTCACGTAGTTCTTGAGCCTTGGTTTTCAGCTCCATCGGCTCCTTTAAGCACTTCTCTGTATTGGTTATTCTAGTTATACATTCTTCTAAATTTTTTTCAAAGTTTTCAACTTCTTTGCCTTTGGTTTGAATGTTCTCCCGTAGCTCAGAGTAATTTGATCATCTGAAGCCTTCTTCTCTCAGCTCGTCAAAGTCATTCTCCATCCAGCTTTGTTCCTTTGCTGGTGAGGAGCTGCGTTCCTTTGGAGGAGGAGAGGCGCTCTGCTTTTTAGAGTTTCCAGTTTTTCTGTTCTGTTTTTTCCCCATCTTTGTGGTTTTATCTACTTTTGGTCTTTGATGATGGTGATGTACAGATGGGTTTTTGGTGTGAGTGTCCTTTCTGTTTGTTAGTTTTCCTTCTAACAGACAGGACCCTGAGCTGCAGGTCTGTTGGAATACCCTGCCGTGTGAGGTGTCAGTGTGCCCCTGCGGGGGGTGCCTCCCAGTTAGGCTGCTCAGGGGTCAGGGGTCAGGGACCCACTTGAGGAGGCAGTCTGCCCGTTCTCAGGTCTCCAGCTGCGTGCTGGGAGAACCACTGCTCTCTTCAAAGCTGTCAGACAGGGACATTTAAGTCTGCCAAAGTTACTGCTGTCTTTTTGTTTGTCTGTTCCCTGCCCCCAGAGGTGGAGCCTACAGAGGCAGGCAGGCCTCCTTGAGCTGTGGTGGGCTCCACCCAGTAGAGATTCCCGGCTGCTTTGTTTACCTAATCACGCCTGGGCAATAGCAGGCGCCCCTCCCCCAGCCTCGCTGCCGCCTTGCAGTTTGATCTCAGACTGCTGTGCTAGCAATCAGCGAGACTCCGTGGGCGTAGGACCCTCTGAGCCAGGTGCGCGATATAATCTTGTGGTGCGCCGTTTTTTAAGCCCGTAGGAAAAGCGCAGTATTCGGGTGGGAGTGACCCGATTTTCCAGGTGCTGTCCGTCACCCCTTTCTTTGACTGGGAAAGGGAACTCCCTGACCCCTTGAAGTGAGGCAATGCTTCGCCCTGCTTTGGCTCGCGCACAGTGCATGCACCCACTGACCTGCACCCACTGTCTGGCACTCCCTAGTGAGATGAACCCGGTACCTCAGATGGAAATGCAGAAATCACCCGTCTTCTGCGTCGCTCACGCTGGGAGCTGTAGACCGGAGCTGTTCCTATTCCGCCATCTTGGCTCCTCCCCCAAGAACTACAATTTCTATAATGTTAATAGTGTTTCTTTTGATGAGGTGCCCATCTGCATTGTAAACCTGTACAACCTAAATCTAAAGTGGACTGGCCCAGTCAAAAATGTAGTGGACGTTCATATGTAAGTTAAAAGGAAATTGTCTATCCATTACCTGTTTTAAAAGAGTGTAAGGGCTTAAATAACTTTTATTTTAAAGCAAATCTGGAAGAGGATCTTGTAAAGAAATAAAATATAGAGTGTTAGTATGATCTCAATTGAGTAAAAAGAACCATATGCTTAGAAAAGGACTTCAACTTTAAAATGGTTATATCTGGGTCATCATAGAATTATAGAAGATTTGTTTTATTCTTTTCCAAATTTTACAATGAATATAATTCATTGTGGACTAATATAAATTAGGTCCACATTAAGCCAAAAGAGAAGGTGGAGAGAGCTTGAAGATGTAGCAATAGAAACTGTCTAAAATGAAACACAGAGAGAAAAGGACGAGAAAACATGAACTGAGCATCAGTGTGAGCTGTGGACAACTTCAAATGACCTAATGTATGAGTCCCCGAAAGAAAAGAGAGGGAGGAACAAAAAATTTGAAGAAATCCTGGAGAAAAAGTTTCTAAATTTGATAATAATGAAAGCTACAGATTCAACAAGCTCAATAAACTGCAACCCAAGAAGTATAAAGAAGACTACACAAAAGCATATAAGAAGCAAATTCCTTAAAACCAATTATAAAGAGAAAATTTTAAAAGCAGCCAGAGACAAAAGTCACATTGTATTTAGAGGAACAAAAATAATGACAACAGACTTAGAATTCTACACTCAGTGAAAATATCTTTTGAAAGAGAAGGTAAAATGAAGACTTTCTTAAACATACAAAAACTGAAAGAATTTATCATCAGCAGGCCTGCACTACAAAATTGTTAAAAGTCTTCTAGGCAGAAAGAAAATGATGTTAGATGGAAATTTGGCTGTGGAATTTTATCTACTCAAGCTTCTGGAAAGCACAACCAATCTATTTTTGGTTTCTATGTATCTGTCTATCACGGACATTTCATATAAATCAAATCATACAATATGTGGGTTTTGTGTCTGGCTTCTTTCACTTAGTATAATGTTTTCAAGGTTCAGGTTTTAATATGTATCAGTAAGTACTTCATTCCTTTTTGTGGAGGAATAATATTTCATTTTAGGGATATATCACATATATTTATTCATTTATCAGCTGATAGACATTGAGTTGGTTCCACCTTTTAGCTCTTATGAATAATACTATTATGAATGTTTATGTACAAATCTTTGTGTGGACATACATTTTCAATTACCTTGGGTATATACCTAGGAGTAGAATTGCTGGGTCCTATTTTGTACTTATTTCTAAAATGAGGTTATTTTGGAATCTGATTCAGGTTTATTCAAACTAAATGTGGTATCTTGAGAAGTATTTGTCTCATTCTGAAACTCAAGTACGGTTGAGACAATGAACAATACAAGCAGTGCTATCGCCATGTTTCTTTGCCATTGCAAATGCAGGAGGCACAATATAGAAATTTAAAAATGGTGATTGTGATTGTCTTACAGACCCATCCCAGTCATAGTTGCCTTGTTCTTTCTCTTTTTTCTTTTTCTGTTCTTTCTCTTCTGTTTCTGCTTCCTGTGCAAGAACATTATTTTCATGTAGCATATTGAGTTATATTTTGTATTTCCTTTTTCAGGCATTTCTAAAATATACATTGATCTCATTAGAGGAGAATCATTGATCATTTGTAGCATCGCATCAATTTTTTTTGGAAATTTTCGGGGCAACAGAATCCACTTTTCTATTTTTAGAGGTAGGAGCATTTTTTGTCTGTATATTTTCTAAAATCATTCTCATTAAAATTAAAATACATTCAAATGTTTTAACTTTGCTGCCTTCTCTATACTTTACTTTTGGGCTGATTACAATGATATATGAAGTAACAAGAAAAAAATCATAGTTGACCATCTGCATCCACGGATTCAACCAACTGCAGATCAAAAATATTCAGAAAAACTCAATAAAAATAACAATATAACAATAAAAATGCAAATTAAAATGCAATACAGTATAGCTATTTACATAGAGTATTTGCATTGTATTAAGTATTAGAAGTAACCTAGAGATGATTTAAAGTACACAGAAGTATGTGCTGTAGGTTATATGCAAATAATATGCTATTTTATATCCAAGGTTTTGAGAATCTGCAGATTTTGGTATCCAAAGGGGTTCCTGGAACCAATGCCCCATGGATACCGGAAGGAGGACTGCATGTGTGTTCTTGGACATTAAGGGGGAAAGAACATTTAAAAAGTGCTTTAGTTTTTCTCAATATGCATAAATGCATGTGTGCACACATATAGTGTCACAATAGACACATATAGTGTCAGCTCGCTCAGATTTACTTCTTAACTGGATCAATCTGGATCTCAGTGACTGAGTGCTAAGAATTGGCTTGGTTCTGGATTTGGGTCTCAGAGTGAAAGCAGAACATTGTATGCAGGACTGGAGGATCCAGTCCTAGAAGTGACAAGAACCAGATTCCTACAGCTAAAGCCCACTGGGATATGAAGCTGTTGCCTTGCTAGGTTTCCAGATGTGTTACTAGTAGAAATGAAAAGGGGAAAAAAATCACAGTAGGAAGGGAGAAAATGTGTTTTTCTGTTATACTTTTGTGATAGTCACAAGAGGAGGACGATACTAAAAGGAGAAATAAATATTAATGAATAAAGAGGGGTTTGCAGTGCTTCTCAATGAGGGAGCTACCGGGCATTGGGGTGGGACAATTTTTGTCATTTAGGACTACCCTGATAGCTACCCACTGACTGCCACTAGTGCCCCCAGTTATTCTGACTAATGAAAATTTCTTATCTTCATTTTCCAATGTCTCCTGGGCTGGGGGCAGGGGTCATAAACTAACTTCAGGTTAGCAGTGACCCTGGGCCTAGTTAGCTTGGTCTTGACATAGTTTATCTAAAAATTTTTAATTTAGATTTTTTTTTTGTTTAGACATTCACTCTAAACCCATTTGTCACAAGTTTTTCCCATTTATTCTCCTTGCCTTTCTCCTGAGGACATTTGAATCTTCTATCCCTAGATAAGCAAACCTTAAGCTGCAGACTATAAGGGAAGGTTATTCTGAGAGAGGCTTTTTTACCAGACTTTCACGAGACACTCCTATTTGCTGACAAATAAGGTGCCCACTCAAAATCTCACAAGCAAACCAAAGTGCAAAGACCCAAATGCCATCACTGAAAGAGACAAAAGTTATAGCTCAAGTTTTTATTTCTTATTTTTTCTTTCTTTCTTTTTTTTAGATTTACATGTAGGCATTGAACTCAGCTATGACATTTTGGGAAGCATAATATTTGGATATTGGTGTGCAAAAATCATTCAGTGTATATTGGCTGACGTTTTTAGCAATATGCTGACTAATATCATTCTCTGCTTTTCAATGGTGTACATGACTTTCTATATTGGTAAGGCAGAAATAAATACAAAAATTACTGTCCTTAAAGTAAGTTTTATACACGTTTATTTTTTCCTGATCTTGAATCCAGTTGCTTCTCCTCCTTTTTGTGGCCCCACTGTGTGTTCTGTCATATTATATTACTTACCTCTAGCTCTTTCCTGGTCTTTCTTAATATCCTTTTTATTTCAACTCCATGTCCAATTTCCTTGCACTGTTCTCTGTGGTTACTCTCTTGTTCTTTTTGGACTCTTCATTTGACTTTGTATATAGTCACTGGCATTCCCCAGGCAGAGGAATCAACACTGAGCTCATTTCTGCTCTAACCGTCAGAACAAACCATCTGCAAACTGAGAAGGCTAGGAGAGATGCTCCTGAGGCTTTTCTAGATCAACAGCCTTTAATTCAATGGATGCCAAATTGAGAAGACTGTAGAAATGGCAGCTCTTACTTAGGCTAAGAGTCAGGAAAGGAGAGGTATATTTATTGTTGAAAGAGAAGCAGGAGAGTGAAATAATCACAGGAGTAAGAGTGCTCAGCACTGGCTGACCTTCAGCTAGTTTAGTTCAATGAAATGGAGATTTAAGTGTTTACTGGCCTGACTGAGGTGCCCGGTCCCTAAGAGACATAGTAACTGTGGCCAAACTGTCAAATTCCACTTTTGCTCTCATCTCACACAGTGAAGCAACTTCGGTTCTTGAAAGGCCTCAGGTATCAAGAGGTTAATTACTTCTCTTTCACCTCCAGTTACCTAAAAGCGCTGCTGCTTCTGCAGATTAATTGCCACCTGAGGGTTTCTCACTGCCCTGAATCAGTAAAATTATAGAAAGCATTCACTGAAGGCTCATTTCCTTCAAATTTCTTCATTTTCCCCCTCTCCTGTGCTGCTTTTTATAGATGCCTTAAATGTTTGAAGAAAAAAATTTAATTTAGTCTATTTTTCTACTAGACTGTGAGTTCCTTGAGGTGGAGGCTCTTAGTCATCTTTTTATTTGTTCTCTTTTCTATGTTTGGAGCTTGCCATATGCCTGATAGTAATTTAACACATGTTGGTTGAATAAACTGCTACTAGTCCTCGAAGAGCTTTGGAGTTAGGCAGACTTGAGTTCAAATCTCAGCTCTGCAATTTATTAGCTTGGTGACCCTGGAAAATTACTTAACCTCTCTACGGTTCACTTTCCTTATCTTTAAAAGTGGTATGATAGGCTGGGTGCAGTGGCTCACGCCTGTAATCCCAGCACTTTGGGAGGCTGAGGCAGGCGGATCACTTGAGGCCAGGAGTTTGAGACCAGCCTGGCCAATATAGTGAAACCCTGTGTCTACTAAAAGTTCAAAAAATTAGCCAGGTGTGCTGGCGCATGCCTGTAATTCCAGCCACTGGGGAGGCTAAGGCACAAGAATCCCTTGTACCCGGGAGGCAGAGGTTGCAGTGAGCCAAGATCACGCCATTGCACTTCAGCCTGGGCAACAGAGTGAGACTCTGTCTTAAAAAAAAAAAAAAAAGGTGTTATATCGCCTAATGTATTAAGGGTATTGCAGGCATTAATGAGATAATCTGTCATGTGACTCACTCCTGCTGGTGTGCTGATAGCTCTTGCTGGTTTGCCAGAGCTGATTATCCTCCTGTCTTTCAAACTCTGTTCAAGTGACATTATGTTGAGAGCTCGAAATTGGCCACAGTGAGAGTCTTTACACCATAGAAATTGGAAGACACTGCAACACTGCAACTCAGGGTTCCCTCTACTGCCCCGACCTTGAACTGGGTTTTAAAAAGCTTTTTTCCCTTACTGCCTGTATAATTGCAGAAAAGAGCTGGCTTTAAACATTTACCAGCACATCACTGGGCTCAAGGTAGGGCAGTCAATAAATATGAGTTCCTATTCCCTTTTCTTTCTAAAAAATGGAGATGCTTCCAGTCAATGTGTGGCATCATCTTAACCAGATGTGTATGAATTGAGGGCAGGCAGGTGGGATGGGGTTCCCTAGAGTCTTTTAGCATTATTGCCACATTAGAAGACTCCCATTTCTGACATACAACTTTTCAAGTTGGAATAGGGTTGTTTGGTTAAACAGTATGAATTCCTTATGCTCATTCAGGTATATAGCCAAAAAGCTGATCAATTCAGCTCAATCCCAATTCAATTCAAATCAAATGTTTACCAAAAATATATTTGAGCATTATGAAGTCTGATTATTTTGTGCTAACTAAACGGCATCATAAGACTCTGAAGTTGATTTCTGTGAACGAGTATAAGTCGCATAGCGGTGGAGTAAAAGGTCCTTAAACAATTGAGACACTTGTGATTTAGATTTTAGGAGGTGGAGATCACAGAGAACTGAGCCAGGACCTTGGTTCTAGTTTAAGCTTTATCCTCAGTTCCTTCACCTGTAAAATGGGGAGACTGAGTTAGGCAGTGATGGGGTGGTAAATTGGCTCTCTGGGAAGAGAAAAAGCCCTGATTTGCAGTGCTTGTCAATTTTCATGGGATAAATACATCTACTGCGGCTGATTTCAAGGATGGCTTTGGTTAGCAACCTGCTCACAAAGTTACTAAAAAATTAACAACTTTCCTGAGCAGGTACCAGGTCTCTAAGAATCAGCCTTAAACAGAATGATGATTTTCTCTAGAAATTATGCCTTTGAGATTATAGCTGTCACCAGCAGAGAGGAAATATCTGTATTTTGGTTGCATTTGTTCAGGTAAGACTTACTGCAGAGTGTGGATGAATGATAGAAGGTAGGAATTTAGCATTAACTACTCAGGCTTAAATACATCCCAGAGTCAGCACTTGTGTGTGCTATATATACTGATTTCAGCCAATAATTCTTTGTAGCTTCAAGGCAGCGCTGTGCCGCTGCTCAGAATGAAAGCTTGCTAGGTAGCCTCCTGTTTTAGTTTGAATTGTGTCCCCCCAAAAGACGTTGAAGTCCTACATTCCAGTACCTGTAAAGGTGACTTTATTTAGAAAGAGGACCTTTGTAGATGACCAAGTTAAGATGCAGTCATTAGGGTAGGTCCTAATCCAGTATGACTGTATCCTTATAAAAAGGGGAAATTTGGACACAGCGACAGATACACATAGAGGGAAGATTATGTGAAGACACAGAGAGAATACCAGCTATAAGCCAAGGAATGCCTGAAACTACCAGAAGCTAGGAGAGAGGCCTGGGACAGAATCTCCATCACAGCCCTCAGAAGGAACAAACCCTGCTGATCTTAGACTTCTAGCTCCGGAACTGTGAGACAATACATTTCTGTGGTTTAAGCCCCCCAGTTTGTGCTATTCAATTATGGCAGTCCCAGGAAACCAATACACCTCCCTCCTTTATTACACTTTCCTCTGCTTCAGGAATTAAAAAACAACCTCAGGCAGTCCTTTACTCATACTTCGTAAGTTCCTGAAAGCAAACTCAGAAAAAGGCAGTGTTATAAGGAGATGTTCCATAGCCGGAAAGCGAAAATGCAGATAAAATTCTCACTTATACATTCTTTAATGTTACATTTCTTTCATGTTGTTTAATTTTGTTCTTTTCCCTGACTAATGAACATACCATCAATTGGCTTAAGTCCAAAAAGCATCTGATTGAGGTTGGAGAGTCACCTCTTTGAGTGCTGATGTATAATTCATGAAAGAACATGGGTTCTATAAAAGTGTAGGCTACAGGCATTCCAAGAGGGATTCCTCCATCCTAGCAAGGAGGAATATTTTATCAAGTGACAGTGTTTAGAATTTTGGGGGAATGGAGATAATAAAAAGTAGAAGGAGTTTTTGTCATCTTTATAATTGTTTTAAAAGTCTACAAACAATGCATCCCCTTGTTGCCTGTAACTGGGGCTTATCACTTCCACTGTCCCTTCTTTATAAAATACCAATTATAGAGAATTGGAAATTGAAAGATAGTTTCCCTGTCATCACAGTTTGCGGCACTCCTGGTTTTATTGTCATTAGTTATTTAAATTAAATTCAGTTAAATAAGTAGATAAAAAGAAGTCTAAAGTGAACTTAAGGGATTAGATAAACCAAAAGAATAGTAAACTCCTCTTTAAATTAATAAACAATATTAATTTACTAAGCAATAAAGTAGATAAAAACAATTAACAGCATGATAGTATTATCACTTATTCATTGCTTTAAAAGTGTGGCAAGCATTTTCATGTTTTCTAATTTAATTTTCACAACTGTATGAGTCATAACTATTTTACACCTATTTTATAGTTACAGGGCCACTAATGGAGGAAGGTGAGGTCACATTCCAAAAGCAACCAGCTCTGCTTTCCCCCAAAGCTCTTCCAATCCTATCTTTCATGTTCTTTGTCTTCCTTTCTGTCTGATGGTTTTAATGTGCAATTTGAAGACTCTGCAGCCTAAGACTGCAGAGTATTCATGGTATTCAAATATCCTTCAGGTTGGTTTTCCTGCCTCAGACTATTAATACATTTACACATTTGTTTAGAGCCCAAGAAATTACAAGTTTAATTAGGGAGGTCTATAGCTGCAAAAGAAAAGCAGGTGTAAGGAACTGGAGTCATCAGAAGCACTGAGCTTGGCTCACAACTCCCAGCACATGTAGTGCAGTATTTCTGAGATGCTTAAAGGACACCTTGAGGGCTGTTGAACTTATTTTCCATTAGCCCTATCCTCAGTGATGGTCTCCAGCAGGACTTGGCAAACTGCGACTCTTGGGCCAAATCTGCCTGTTAGCTAAAAGTGTTTTTTACATTTTAAAATGGCACAAAAGAAGAATATTTTGTGGCATATGAAAATTATGTGAAATTCAGACTTCAGTGTCTATAAACCAAGTTTTACTGGACACATCCGTTTACGTATTATCTGTGGCTGCTTTTGTACTACAACAGCTGAGTTGAACCATTGTAACAGAGGCTGTATGCATCACAAACACTAAATATTTACTATGTGGCCCTTTATAGAAAAAGTTTGCCAGCCCCAGGTTTACTGGATTAGGTCAATCCTTTGAAGCAACTTTCTAAGAACTACTACTTCTCTTAAGATTCCCACCAATTCTTTATTCAAGATAAAGTGTCTCAGTGTGCAGATATGAATACATTGCATTTGATTCATTTGTTTTTTTTTTCTCCCCAGTGGAATTTTTAGGAATGTCAGGCACTCTTGCCTTAGCCGCTGTAGGACTGAATTTAGATTCTTTAACTTTTAAACCGAAGATCGAACTTGTAATTACTAAGTAAGTTTCCTATCGTGCCCTTTGATGGATCTCATAGCAGTTTAGTGCATAAGGGGTCTCGCCTTCATGGACACTAGTAAAACTTTTTCCATAACCTTTCTTTATCTTAAAAATTTTATTTTTGCTATCAGTTATATTTGAAAAGAATTTAAGGTGCCAACAATTATCAGCATTAATTGATACTCCTGTTATGAATAAAGTATCAGTGGCTCAGAAACCATGGTGTTTTTTATATGTAACCTGACAAAAATTTACTTTGAACCATGGAGATTTAAAGATACATTTTTTCTTTGTTTCCTTCATAATATACCTAAATAACAGTATATTAATGTGGGAAGAGCTGGAAAAGAAGAGTAGCAGAAAGATGTAACGTCAACAAAACTCTTACCTACCCTTTACTTCTGGTAATAAATGCCATATGGATATCTCTGGATAGGGGGAAAATCATTTGCCTGTCTGTGCAGAGAAATAAGTTAGCCTTTCTCTGAAAGACTATAATAAATTAGAGAATTGGTTCAGAATTATCGAATACCAAATCATCATCTAATGTAGAAATTCCCACATCAGATGAAAACAAATGTTGAACTGAGAAAAATAAGCCATAATCCTGAGTTTTCCCATGAAAATTAATTTATTTAATATAAGGACTATGCATTACTGTGAAATTATGTCCGTTCTACTTTTTTGTTGTTTATAATGTCCTTTCTTTTATGACATTCCAATGATAGAAGATGGTATTTTCTTTTCTACTTGGCAAAATGAAAAAACATGGGCGGCCGGGCACGGTGGCTCACGCCTGTAATCCCAGCGCTTTGGGAGGCTGAGGCAGGCGGATCACGAGGTCAGGAGATCGAGACCATCCTGGCTAGCATGGTGAAACCCCATCTCTACTAAAAATACAGAAAAAATTAGCCGGGCGTGGTGGCAGGCTCCTGTAGTCCCAGCTACTTGGGAGGCTGAGACAGGAGAATGGCGTGAACCCGGGAGGCGGAGCTTGCAGTGAGCCGAGTTCGCACCACTGCACTCCAGCCTGAGTGACAGAGCGAGACTCTGTCTCAAAAAACAAAAACAAACAAACAAACAAACAACAACAACAACAAAAAACATGGGCACCTAAAACTATTCCAGTTTTGTGTGTATGTGAACGAAACATTACTGTGTTTTTAAATCCAGAAGCTTGGGAATAACCAGTTCATAGAACATCTACTTGGTGTAATGCTCAATTTAGACCGGTTCCTGAGCTCAGTGGTGCTGTCTGTTGACATCATTATAAATTACTTTCTATTCACCCAATTGTTTATTTTTTCACCCATTCGACCAATCCTTTCTTAATGTCTGGTGTGGTCTGGATGTTGCATCTTAGGTCTGGGGCTACGAAAATAAGTCCCTTCTCAGAGGTGCTCCTTGTTAAGTGGCAGACATGTTTATATAAGAAAGTAACAATATGTGTGAATAATTACATATTTATTCAGGTTCTACTGTATACATAATGCATTTTTTAGGTCCTGTGGAGAGATATGAAAAAAAAATTTCTTTTGAGACAGGATCTTGCTTTGCCTTCCAGGCTGAGGGGCAATGGCACTATCAAAGCTCACTATGGCCTCCACCTCCAGGGCTCAAGAGATCCTCCCACCTCAGCCTCTCAAGTAGCTGGGACTACAGGCATGCACCAGGATACCTGGCTAATTTTTCGTATTTTTTGTAGAGATGGGGTTTCACCATGTTTCCCAGGCTGGTCTTGAACTCCTGGGCTCAAGCAATCTGTCCTCCTCAGCCTCCCAAAGTGCTGGGATTACATGCATGAGCCATTGTGCCCACATGACATTTTTTTTTAAAGTATTTAACTCAGGCCAAGTGCGGTGGCTCATGCCTGTAATCCCAGCACTTTGGGAGGCCAAGGCGGGCGGATCACGAGGTCAGGAGATCAAGACCATCCTGGCTAACATGGTGAAACCCTGTCTCTACTAAAAATACAAAAAATTAGCCAGGCATGGTGGCGGGTGCCTGTAGTCCCAGCTACTCAGGAGTCTGAGGCAGGAGAATGGCGTGAACCTGGGAGGTGGAGGTTGCAGTGAGCTGAGATCGCACCACTTGCACTCCAGCCTGGGTGACAGAGCAAGACTCTGTCTCAAAAAAAAAAAAAAAAAAAAAAAAAAAAGTATTTAACTCAGTCAGTTATTCCATGACTTCTGAATTTTTTGAAAACTATGCACTAGGGTTTGAGGTCCCCCTGCTCAAACTCTTCCCCAGTAGGGGTTCAGAATCAATTGAATTAAGAGATAGAAATCACTTGGAGAACCAAACTGTCTCCTTGATTGGGGTAATGCTGTGTGTATCAAAGAACATGGTTTATGTCTGCAGCTAAAATGAGGCTTCCTTATGCTTCTTTCCGAGCATAAATTTTGAGATCCACCTGTAAGGAGAATGGTTTGTGGGACAGATGCACTTACCCAGTCAGCTGAAAGGGAAAGTCTCAAGAGAGAGAGTCTAGAGGAGGCAGGCTTGAGATCTGCTTGTGGAAGTCACACTTGGGTCTGACCCAGGCGTGCTACCACATGGAACCATACAGAACAGAACATGTACTCTACTGAGGCCTCAGCCCCCTACCCTAAGCCACGTGCTCTGGTCTACTCAGCAAGAATCTCTGGGGGTGGTTCTGTCAATTTTTAGAATTCAATCTGGGTGATTCTAATGCTTTCTTCTGCTTAAAAACTACATTAGTGCAGACAGTCAGCACCGTAGGAATTCAGAGCAAGACCACCTCCACCTAGGGTGCTTAAGATGCTTTCATGGACAACATGGGATTAGAGTTAGCCTTACAAGACTTTTAGGAATTCAGTAGACAGGAAAGCAGACAGGAGAGACTTTCAAAGTAAATAGAAGAATACATGTGAGTCACAGAGGGAGAGGTTGTGCAGAGAGCATTGAGATGATCCTGTTAGCTATTGCAAAGTCAAAGTTACCGAGGTACCTCCTAGTAGCAACTACAACTCTGGGTTTAGCAGTAGCAGGCCCAACAGTTGACATGCTCCCACTGAATCCCAGAGAAATTGATAAATCATCAGCTGGGGGAGGTCCTCATTTTTCTGCTTTGCTCTTATTATTCTACTGTGAGAAGCAGCCCATGGGTATTGGTGTGATGAAGGTAATGAAAAATATGGAACTGGGTGCTTTTAGATCCAACAAGATTCTTTTAAATGTTGACTATAACAGAGATGAAGGCAAGGGACTCTGCTAAGACAGCATGGTAGATATAAGATATATGATTTTATGTGAAAAGGAAAATATATTTTTAAGATGATTGCTTAAAATGTCATTTCTATTTCATTCATCCTAGGTTCTTAAGAATTTTTTCATCTGTATATGAACATTTAATATATGCTTTCTTTGGCATTGTGATTGGATGTGGAGAACTCAGCCATTATGAATTTTACACTATACCTTTCATATTCATTTTATTTACAACAGTGAATTTGGTAAGGTAAGAATAATATTTTAAAGTTTGTTTACTGAACTTAGATTCTCAAGGCCAGAATTAGAATTAGGAAGCAGTGGCATACAGCAAAAAGGGCTCTGGACATGGAGCCAGGAAACCTGCATTGTTATCAAGGCCTTGACAATAGCTTGCTGTGCAACTTGGGGTAAGTGTTTATTTTTCAAGATTTTATCCATAAAATGAGAGGGATCAGCATCACCCATAAGCTAGATAGAAATGCATATTCATGAGCCCATCTCAACCTACTGAATCAAATCTCTAAATATGAGATCCAGGAAATAGTTTTAACATGCTCTTCAGGTAGTTTGTATGCATGTTAAAGTTGAGCATCACTGGACCAGATTAATTGCTCTTAACATTTTTGTTGAATTTCCCCATAATTTATTATCGTCAATAGCTATGAGAAAGCCATTATCATGCTATGTACCAATAGCTGTGATAATGCAGTTACCATGTACCGTATGCCATTGATGTGAATATCACTTTGTGATGTATGTGTTATTGCATCACTTCACAGATGAAGCCCAGAGAATGTAAAAACCTGCCTAGAGTCACTCAACTCATAAGAGCAAATTTGGTATTTAAACCTGACTCCATGAGCATCCTTATTCTAGAATGCCATTGCCCACTGATGGTAGTTGTGTCTTCCATAAGAATTTATGACAATGTCTCCAAAAACACTGTCATTTTCACTCAGGATGGTGGCCAAGGTAGCTTGTCTTATAGTATGTTCCCATGGAAACTTGAGTCTGCTAACGCAAGGCACTGCATGCAACTCAGATAGTCACTCTCACACAGAAGGCTGTGTACACAGCCCTGAGTGCTACCCCTATCCCCCGCCTCATCAGAGTGGGGCCTAAATTGGTGCCTACCTGCTGTTCCCATGCAGTTGTGAAATCAGTAGCCATCTTATCATCTTTTCTCTGGCTCTCTGTCTGGACTCTTAAAAAACAGTTTTTAAGTTAGTCATTGCTCCCTAGTATAATTTAGGTGTTTATGTTTATTTCCGGATCCAAATTCCATCTCCCACACTTGTTAGCTTTGTGACTATGTAACTATGTGACTTTGGGTCATTACTTAATCTAAGTTTCAATTACTTATCTGTAGACTGGGCATAATAATAGATCATCTCAGAGGGTTGCTGTGAGGATTCAATGAGGTAATGCAAGTGCAAGAATTTAGCACCATGCCTGGCACATAGTAAATGCTCAGTGAAGTGAGTTTTTGCCATGATTGTGGCTATCCTTATTTTCTCAGGATAAGACACAACTTTTGAAGCTTCAAAATAATGAAAGGATTCCCCAAAGAAATTATCAGTAGGTTTTAAAACAAAACATTATTAATAAAATTAAAACATGAAAACAAACCACCACTGTATTTGTTAATTCTTTCAGCAGATATTTATCAAGCACCTACTAAATGTCAGGCATTGTTCCAGGCACTTAGGACACCTCAGTGGACAAAATACTCTGAAAACATGAAAATTTCTGCCATCATGGAGTTTACAATGTAATTGGGGTTTTCAGAAAAAAACCAAAATCATGTTAGATGAAGAATATAATATATTAGAAAATAATAAAGACTATGAAAATAAATAAAGCATGGTGAGGAAGTTGGATGTGCCAGCACTAGATGGCAAGCTGCAATTCAACCCAGTGGGCAAGGTAGGCCTCAATGAGAAAGTGACATTTGAATAAAGATATGAAAGAGGTGAGGGAGGCAGGCAGATGGCGGGAAAGACTCATAATTGTATATGCCCTAAGGGAGGGGCCAGCCTGGTATGTGCAATAAACAGCAGGGAGGCCTTGGTCACTGAAACAGAGAGAGGGGAGAGCAGGAGATGAGGATAGATAGGTAAGTATGAAATAAAGTAAGAGAAAGAACCCACGTATGAATACCTTTGTGAGTTAAGAAAACACCTGGAAGGATGTACATCAGCCCCGTAAGAATGGTTACCTTCCTCTGGGGAATGGGATTTGTGAAAGGGAATAAAGTCAGGGCATTTTAGCTTTTAAAATGTTTACTGAGGATGGAGCAAGATGGCAGATGAATAGAAGGCTCCACTGATCATCCCTCTCACCCCCCTGCAGGAACACCACATTTTAACAACTATCTGCACACAAAAAAGCACCTTCATAAGAACCAAAAATCAAGTGAGTGATCACAGTACCTACTTTAAAATTCATATTGCAGAAAGAGGCACTAAAGAGGGTAGGAAAAACAGTCATGGATTGCTGACACCACCCCTCCCCAGTCCTCCCCACCACAAAGCAGCTGTGTGGTGCAGAGAGAGAATCTGTGCACTTGGGGAAGGGAGACCACAGCAACTGGGGGAATTTGCACTGAACTTAGTGCTGCCCTGTGACAGTGGAAAGCAAAACTGTGCTGAACTCAGCCAGCACCTGCCCACAGAGGGAACATTTAGACCAGCCCTAGCCAGAGGGGAAGCGCCCATTCCCGTGGTAGGAACTTGAGTTTCTCAGAAAGCTGTGGGATACTAAGTGAACTTGGAAGGCAGCCTAGGATATAAGGACTGCAATTCTTAGGCAAGTCCTGATGCTGTGCTGGTCTCAGAGCCAGTGGACCGGGGCACTGCGTGACCTAGTGAGACAGCAGACAGGGTGGCTTGGGGAGTATTTGTGCCACCCCTCCCACAGCCTCAAGCAGCGCAGCTCAGAACAATGAAAGTGACTTCTTCCTTCTGCTTGAGGAGAGGAGAGTGAAGAGAACTTTGTCCTGCATCTTGGATACCAGCTCAACCACAGCAGAATAGGGCACTGGGCAGAGTTTTGAGGCCCCCATTTCAGGCTCTAGTTCCTGGACAACATTTCTAGACACACCCTGGGTCAGAAGAGAAACTGCTGTCTTGAAGGGAAGGACCCAGTCCTGGCAGGATTCATCACCTGCTGACTAAAGAGCCCTTGGGCCTTGAGTAAATAACAGCAATACACAGGTGGTATGCTGTGGGCCTTGGGTGAGACTCAGATGTGCTGGCTTCAGGTACCAGCTTGGCCACAGTGGGGTAGACACCAAGTAGGCTTTTGGGGTCCCAAGTCCAGGTCTAGGCATTCTTGAACTTGCCCTGGGCCAGAGGGGAGACCTCTGCCCTGAAGGGTGAGTCCCAGGCCTGGCAGCATTCATTAAAAACTGGCTTGAAGAGCCCTTGGGCCTTAAGTGAACATGGGTGGTGGTGTGGCAGAACTCCCTTGGGACTGGTGGTAGTGGTGGCCATAGGGAGAGGCTTTCCTGCCTGTGGAAAAAGGAGGAAAGAGCGGGAAGAACTTTGTCTTATGGTTTGAATACCAGCTTAATCACAATAGAATAGAACGCCAGGCAGATTTCTAAGGCTTTTCGTACTACTTTTTATTTTTTATTTCTTTTTGGGACAGGGTCTTGCTGTGTTGCCCAGGCTGGTCTTGAACTCCTGGGCTCAAGCGATTCTCCTGAATTGCTTGAGAAGAAAGAATTAGTCAGCTTGAAGACAGACTATTCAAGAATACACAGTCAGAAGACGCAAAAGAAAAAAGAATAAAAAAGAATGAGGCACACCTACTAGGAAATAACCTCAGAAGGGCAAGTCTAAATGTTATTGGCCTTAAAGAGGCAGTAGAGAAAGAAATAGGGGTAGAAAGTTTATTCAAAGTGGTAATATCAGAGAACTTCCCAAACCAAGAGAAAGATATCAATATTCAAGTACAAGAAGGTTGTAGAACGCTGAGCAGATTTAACCCAAAGAAGGCTACCTCAAGGCATTTAATAATCAAACTCCCAAAGATCACGGATAAAGAAAGGACCCTAAAAGCAGAAAAAAAACCACTTACAATGAAGCACCAATCAAGCAGAAATTCTAGAATAAAAAATGCAAGTGACATACTGAGGAATGCATTAGAGTCTCTTAATAGCAGAATTGATCAAGCAGAAGAAAGAATTAGTGAGCCTGAA
Source organism: Pan paniscus (assembly GCF_029289425.2). Classification (NCBI taxonomy): domain Eukaryota; kingdom Metazoa; phylum Chordata; class Mammalia; order Primates; family Hominidae; genus Pan; species Pan paniscus. Next base: position 76,162,948 of record NC_073249.2, read on the forward strand.
GACAGGCTATTTGAAAATATGCAATCAGAGGAGACAAAAGGCAAAAGTCTGGCAGCAGACTTTTCGGTGGAAACCTTGCAGACTAGGAGAGAGTGGCATGACATATTTAAAGTGCTGAAGGAAAATAACTTTTACCCAAGAATAGTATATCTGTGAAAATATCCTTCAAACATGAAGGAGAAATGAAGACTTTCCCAGACAAACAAAAGCTGAGGGATTTCATCAACATCAGACCTGTCCTAGAAGAAATGCTAAAGGAAGTTTTTCAATCTGAAAGAAAAGGATGTTAATGAGCAATAAGAAATCATCAGAAGATATAAAACTCACTGGTAATAGTAGGTACACACAAAAACATAGAATACTATGACACTGTAATTGTGGTGGGTAAACTACTCATATTTTGAATAGAAAGACTAAAAGATGAACCTATCAAACATGATAATTTCAACAAATTTTCAGGACACAGACTTACTGGTAATAGTGGGTACATGGAAAATCATGGACAATTGTAACACTGTCTGGCAATTCCTCAAAGAGCTAAAAGAGGAACTGCCATTTGGCCCAGCAATCTCATTATTGGGTATATACCCAGAGGAATATAAATCATTTTACTATAAAGACACATGAACGTGAATGTTCATTGCAGCACTATTCACAATAGCAAAGGCATGGAATCAACCTAAATGCTCATCAATGCCAGATTGGATAAAGAAAATGTAATACATATACACCATGGAATACTATGCAGCCATAAAAAAGACTGAGATCATGTCTTTTGTGGAACATGGATTGAGTTGGAGGTTATTATCCTTAGCAAACTAACACAGGAACAGAAAACCAAACACTACATGTTATAACTTACAAGTGGAGGCTAAATGATAAGAACTTATGAATACAAAGAAGGAAACAACAGACACTGAGATCTACTTGAGGTGGGAGGATGGGAGGAGGGAGAGGAGCAGAAAAAGTAACTATTAGGTACGGGGCTTAATACCTTCATGATGAAATAATAGGTACAACAAACCCCTGTGACACGTGTTTACCTATGTAACAAACCTTCACGTGTCCTCCCAAACCTAAAATAAAAGATTTTAAAAACCCTGTAATTGTGGTGTGTAAACTACTCCTAAGTAGAAATGCAAAATGACAAACTACATTTGTTGTAGTTGTAATTACTTCAACAACTTTTCAAGACATAGACAGTACATACAATAAGATATAAAGAAACAACAAAAAGTTAAATAGCAGGGGGGTAAAGTCAAAGTGTATCGTTTTTTATCAGTCTTCTTTTTGCTTATTTCTTCATTTATGCAATTAGTGTTAAGTGTCATCAATTTTAAATGATGGGTTATAAGATAGTATTTACCAGCCTCATGGTAACCTTAAATTAAAAAATACAACAGATACACAAAGAATTAAAAGCAAGAAATTAAATCATACTGCCAGTGAAAATCACCTTCATTGAAAGGGCTGGAAGGAAGGAAAGAAGAAAGAGAAGACCACAAAACAACCAGAAAGCAAATAACAAAATAGTAGCAGTAAGTCCTTACTTATCAATAATAACATTGAATGTAAATGGACTAAACTCTCCAATCAAAAGACAGAGTGGATGAATTAATAATAAAAAACGAGACCCAATGATCTGTTGTCTCCAAGAAAAACACTTCACCTATAAAGATACATATAGACTGACAATAAAGGGATGGAAAAAGACATTCCATGCCAGTGGAAACCAAAAAAGAGCAAGAGTAGCTATACTTACTTCAGACAAAATACATTTCAAGACAAAAACTGTAAGAAGAGACAAAGAAGGTCATTATATAATGATAAAGGAGTCAATTCAGCAAGATGGTATGACAGTTTTAAATGTATATGCACTCAACACTGGAGCACCCAGATAAAACAAATATTATTAGTGCCAAAGAGAGAGAAATCTCAATGCAATAATAACAGACTTCAACACCCCACTTTTGCCATTGGACAGATCTTCCAGATAAAAATATTCACAAAGAAACATTGGACTTAATTTGCACCATGGAACAAATAGACCTTATAGATATTTACAGAACATTTTGTCCAAGAGCTGCAGAATACACATTTTTCTCCTCAGCACATGGATCATTCTGAAGGACAGACCATATGTTAGGTCATAAAACAAGTCTTAAAAGGTTCAAAAAAGCTGAAATAATATCAAGCATTTTCCAGAATAAAACAAGAAATCAATAACAAGAAGAATTTTGCGAACTATACAACACAGGTAAATTAAACAAAATGCTCCTGAATGAAAGTGCATCAATGAAGAAATTAAGAAGGAAACTGAAAAATTTCTTGAAACATATGATAATAGAAACACAACATACCAAAACTTATGGGATGCAGCAAAAGCAGTACTAAGAGGGAAATTTATAGCTACCTGTGCCTACATCAAAAAAGAAAAAAAAAAAACTCCAAACAAATAGCCTAATGATACATCTTAAAGAACTAGAAAAGGAAGAGCAAACCAAACTCAACATTGGTAGATGAAAAGAAATAATACATATTAGAGCACAAATAAATGAAATTGAAATGAAAAAAATAGGAAATATAAATGAAACAAAAAGTTGGTTTTTTGAAAAGATAAACAAAAATGACAAACCTTTACCTAGACTAAGAGAAAAAGAGAGAAAATCCAAATAAATAGAATCAGAGATGAAAAGTGAGACATTATGATTGATACCACAGAAATTCAAAGGATCATTACTGGTTACCATGAGCAACTATATGCCAATAAATTGGAAAACCTAGAAGAAATGGACAAATTCCTAGACACATACCACCTACCCTAGCTAAATCATGAAGAGATCCAAAACCTGAACAGACCAATGACAAGTAAAGAGATCAAAACTGTAATAAAAAGTCCCCCAGCAAAGATAAGCCCTGACCTGATGGCTTCTACCATGCTGAATTCTACCAAACATTTAAAGAAGAAGAATACCCATTATACTCAAATTATTCTGAAAAATAGAGGAGGAGGAAATACTTCCAAACTTGTTCTAAGAAGTCAGTATTACCCTGATACCAACACCAGACAAAGACACATCAAAAAAAGAAAACTTCAGGTCAATATCTCTCATGAATATTGATGTAAAAATCCTCAACAAAATGTAAGGAAACATAATTCAACAATGCATTAAAAAGATCATTCATCATGATCATCCCTGGGACTTATCCCAGGGATGCAGGGATGGTTCAACATATGCAAATCAATCTATGTGATACATCATATCAACAGAATGAAGGACAAAAACCATGTAATCATTTCAATTGATGATGAAAAAGCATTTGGTAAAATTCAGCATGCCTTCATGATAAAAAAAAGACATTCCACGTTCATGAATTGGAAGGATCAATATTGTTAAAATGTCCATACTATCTAAAATGATCTAGAGATTCAATGCAACCTCTATTAAAATACCAATTACGTTCTTCACAGAAATAAGAAAAATAATTCTAAAATTTATGTGGCAACACAAAAGACCCAGAATAACCAAAGGTAATCTGAGCAAAAAAAACAAAAGTGGAGGAATCACATTACTTAACTTCAAATTATACTGCAGAGCTATAGTAATGAACACAGCATGGGAATGGCATAAAAACAGACACATAGACCAATGGAACAGAAAAGAGAACCCAGAAATAAATCCATATGTCTACAGTGAACTCTTTTTTGACAAAGGTGACAAGAACGTATATTGGAGAAAGAACAGTCTCTTCAATAAATGGTGCTGGGAAAACTGGATATCCATAAGTGAAAGAATGAAACTAGGCACCTAACTCTCACCACATGCAAAAATCAAATCAAAATGGATTAAATATGTAAATCTAAGACCTCAACCTATGAAACTACTGCAAGAAAACATTGGGGAAACCCTCTAGGACACTGGTCTGGGCATAGATTTCTTGAGTAATAATCCACAAGTGCAGGCAATCAAAGAAAAAATGGACAAATTAGATAACATAAAGCTAAAAGCTTCTGTATAGTAAAGGAAACAATCAACAAATTGAAGAGACAACCCACAGAATGGGAGGAAACCACCCATCTGTACAGTGGTGCATGCCTGTAATCCCAGCTACTTGGGAGGCTGAGGCAGGAGAATCGCTTGAACCCGGGAGGCAGAGGTTGCAGTGAGCTGAGATTGCACCACTGCACTCCAGCCTGGGCGACAGAGTGAGACTTTGTCTCAAAAAAAAAAAAAAAAAAGAAAACTACCCGGCCAGGCGCGGTGGCTCACGCCTGTAATCCCAGCACTTTGGGAGGCCGAGGCGGGCAGATCATGAGGTCAGGAGATCGAGACCATCCTGGCTAACAGGGTAAAACCCTGTCTCTACTAAAAGTATAAAAAATTAGCCAGGCGTGGTGGCAGGCGCCTGTAGTTCCAGCTATTCGGGAGGCTGAGGCAGGAGAATGGCATGAACCCGGGAGGTAGAGCTTGCAGTGAGCCGAGATCGCGCCACTGCACTCCAGCCTGGGTGACAGAGCAAGACTCCATCTCAAAAAAAAAAAAAAAAAGGAAAAGAAAACTACCCATCTGATGAGAGTTTCATAACCAGAATATATAAGGAGCTCAAACAAGTCATAGGAAAACATCTAACAATCTGATTAAAAAATGGGCAAAAGATCTGAGTAGACATTTCTCTAAAGAAGACATACAGATGGCAAACAGGTATATGAAAATGTGCCCAACGTCACTGATCATCAGGGAAATGCAACTCAAAACTACAGTAAGATATCATCTGATCCCAGTTAAAATGGCTTTTATCCAAAAGACAGGCAATAACAAATGATGGTAAGGATGTGGAGAAAAGGGAACTCACATACACTGTTGGTGGGAATGTAGATTAGTACAACCACTACAAAGAATATTTTGGAGGTTCCTCAAAAAAGTAAACACAGAGTTATATCATTCAGCAATCACACTGCTGCATATATACTCCAAATAAAGGAAATCAGTATATCAAAGAAGTATCTGCACTCCCATGTTTATTGCAGCACTATTCACAATAACCAAGATTTGGAAGCGACCTAAGTGTCCATTAACAGATGAATGGGTAAAGAAAATGTGGTACATATACACAATGGAATACTATTCAGCCATAAAAAAGAATGAGATCCTGTCATTTGCAACAATATGGAAAGAACTGGAGGTCATTATGTTAAATGAAATAAGCCAGGCACAGAAAGACAAATTTCACATGTTTTCACTTATTTGTGGGATGTAAAAATTAAAACAATTGAACTCATGGAGGTAGAGAGTAGAGGGATGGTTACCAGAGGCTGGGAAGGGTAGAAGGGGGATAAGGTGGGAAAGTGGAGGATGGTTAACAGGTACAAAAAATAGAATGAGTAAAACCTAGTATTTGATGGCACAACAGGGTGACTATAGTTGATAATAATTTAATTGTATAATTAAAAATAACTAAGAGAGTCTAATTGGATTGTCTGTAACACAAAGGATAAGTGCTTGAGGGCATAGATACCCGATTTAGCATGATGTCATTATTATGCATTGCATGCCCCGTATCAAATATCTCATGTACCCCATAAATACACACACCTACTCTGTACCCACAAAAATTAAAAATTAAAACATTTTTAATATACTTTTTTACTATTTGAGGTTTTTTCAGTATTCATGTATTGTTTTATCATTTAAAACCAAGATAAAGTAACTAGATTGGCCTTCTCTTCCCGGTTCTTCCTGGAGTTGGGAAAAGCTGGGTTGAGGGAGCGTTAAAAAAAAATTATGAAGGATACGACAAGTTCATAAAAGAAGAAATATGAGTGGCTAAAACATTTTTAAGTTTCAAACTCACTAGAAATTTTTGAAAATAAAATGAAAAGTGGTAAAATCAGTGGTTCCTAAAAACCATGCATTCAGCCCTGTGAGACTGTGATAAAGACCTTGTGGAACACTGGCCCTGCCCCCCTCATCAGCTGGCTCAAAGGACCCTCTTCTGCTTGCTGTCTTCATTCCAAACATGTGTGACAAAGTTCCTCAGATACTTGTTTCTTCAGGTCCTTCCAAGGCTATCCTCTGGCTGCCCTTCATCCTGGCCCCCGGTGGCTTCAGATTACAGGACAAACGATCCTTGCTTAGGGAAAGCCTCCTTGCTTCTTGTCCCTGCTGTCCGCCTCCACCAGGGGAGGCACCGCTCTCCCACACTCTTTCTCACTGTATAGTTCTCCTTTTAGCACTCCCTGCAAGTATTATAGAATACTTACTTGTATAGTTAATGATTTAATGTTTGTTTCCGCAGTGAAATGTAATCTCTGGGGGAAGGGATCAGCTCTCTTGATCTCTACAACATTCTTAGATTCTGGAATAAAATTTTTATATATATTTGTTGAATGACTAAATAACTGTAAGAATCTTATAAATGTTTGTATTCCACTTCTAAGAATGTGATTTAAAATGTGGAGTGGATAATGTGCTCATCAAATTATATATGCTAAATACGTGCAGATTTCTGTATACCAATGAAACTGTTAAATTATTTTAAAAATATGGATGATGATTTATTCAAAGTATTTTCATTGTAGTTGCATTCATAGAGATGAAAAATTAGAAAGAAACCAAAGGTCCTGAGGGGTGTGAATTATGGACAAGAAAATCTTGTACTTTCCTTTTATAAAATCACTTACCCTTGACGTGTGTATTTTTAAGATTAATAGAAAATTGTTCCTAATCTGTTAATAAGCTCCACTATGTATAAAATGTTTAAAGAATATTTAAAATTAATAATCTTTTAAGGTAGACTGAAAGCTACAATTTGTGAGATTGCTTGCATTTATGATAATCAGAAAAATAAACATTATGAAACGCATTAAAAGATATTTTTAAAAATCCAGACCTCAGGATTTCGCTTTGATGAGGTACAAAATTAGAAAAAAAAGTATAATTGATTTCCACCTTGACAAAGATTAATTTGGCCTTTTTGATGTTGCAGTCAACACTTCTAGGGAGCTCTGAATGTTTTTCAATAGTCATTGGGCACAGGGGCTAGTTTCTGACTTGAACGATGACCTTAATGAATTTTTTTCCTATAGAGTTGTAATGGGCATATAACTTAATTCCTATTATAACGGTGCCCAGATTTTTAGTACTCAAAAAAATGAAATTTTATTTCTAGAACCGGCTTTACTACATAGCTGTGAGCTGGATCCTGGTGGATTTAGTTTACATATAATCAGGTAAATTCATTCCAATCTAGTGACTTCCCAGGTCAGTTCAGGATTGTTGGATTAGTTACAGTCGTGTGTGTGTGTGTGTGTGTGTGTTTGTGTGTGTGTGTGTGTCTTATGTGATTGGTCAGTCCTTGGGGGAACGGGTGGGAGTGGCTGATCTTTTTCATGTATGATTGGTCACTGGTGGTGGCAATGGAAGGGACCAGTGATCTTCATTTTATCTGGTCAAGCCTGTTCTGGGACCAGTTGCTGATGTCCTTGAAGGCTGTCACCTGGACAGGGGCTCTAGTCAGGACTCTGTTGTATCTAAGTCCCTCAGGTTAGTCATACTCCTGAGAGATTGTCAGACTTCCCATCCATACTCCATTCATCAGCAGGACCCCACATTTCTCTGACAAGCTTCCCCCCAATGTGAAGAGCTGGAACTAAGGGTAGAACAGAGACACTGTCTCCTATCAACTCTTTAGTCTGAGGTCAGAGGATGCTGATTCAGCTAATTCTACTTCCAGGTCTTGGTTGTACAGCTATGCAAACTTGCCTTAAAAAATAAGTAGTCTTTCAGCTTAGAAGCCAAACAATATGGTACATTTTTTTCACTGGTCTCTGGTGACATCCCTCACCCCCACCTCCATCCCAGGCAAACAGCAACCCCACATCTCTTTCTCTAAAAAGGAGTGACCGTGTGAATACAATAGGACTTGCTCTTTGAAGTCTCAAGGTTCACAGAGATGCATAAAACACAGCATCTCTCCTCAAGAAGTTTATATTCTAGTTGGAGGGATAAAATAAATATATAAATAACTATAACATAAGGAAAGATAAGCTTCATATGGGAGACTTAAGAAATGTGTTATGGGGCCGGGCACGGTGGCTCACACATGTAATCCCAGCACTTTGGGAGGCCAAGGCAGGTGGATCATGTGAGGTCAAGAGTTCAAGACAAGCCTGGCCAACATGGCGAAACCCTGTTTCTACTAAAATACAAAGATTAGCTGGGCGTGGTTGCACATGCCTGTAGTCCCAGCTACTCAGGAGGCTGAGGCAGGAGAATCGCTTGAACCTGGGAGACAGAGGTTGCAGTGAGCCAAGATCACTCCACTGCACTCCAGCCTGGGTGATAGAGTGAGACTCTGTCTAAAAAAAACAATAAAAATTAAAAATTAAAAAGAAAGAGAGAAGGAACAAGAAACGTGTTATGGGGCTTCATAGCTAGCTGCGGGGTTCTGTGCAAAGCCTGCTCTGTGCTAGATTTACAAATTCAAAGGAGTCATAGGTTGGGTTTCCTGGAAGCAGATTCTGAGAGGGAGGGTTGGGACAGTTGTTGGCAGAAGGTTTATTGGGCAAGTGTGGAAGGCAGAATTGGGCAAGGGGACAAGCTGACCTACAGCACAGTTTCATCCAAGGCTCCCCTGAGCTTTGGGAAACTGTGGAGCTGGAAGAGCCCTTCAGAGTCATCCCACACTGAGACAAGGGAACAGGCCTTTGTATCTCTGCATAATGCAGTCATTGGCCAAGGGCTATCCCTTGAGAGGCAACAACTTTGAGTAGGGCAGGTCCCTGTGGCCCAGAGCAATGTGCAGTGAGAGGCAGAGCCATGCAGGCCCACTTAAATCCTCAAATTCCTACCAGTTGGGGGATGGGCTGTCAGCCCTGAAGAGGATGTCTAAATGGAACACCACAATATCCACTATAAAAGGAGTGGTGTTCCTGCAATATATTAAAGTGTTTTATTTTTCGTATTACACTTCCTTTATGTATGAACTTCCTTCTAGTCAGCTAAAAAAGGATTAAGATTTTATGATGAAATTCCAAAATAAAGAGTTTATATGTAGCTCCTGATTTCTGAATATTTTTGAGACCCCACAATGAGACAACAGTTCTGAAAGCCAGGCTTTGCTGAAGAAGACTTTGTTAAATTCTGAAAATACCCTTTTTTCATATCAACAGACAAGCTTGGTAGATTCGGATTATATAATTTTATTTTATGCCATGGTGAAGATGATGGAGGATATGACAAACAGGAAGGGGATGTAGAACATTGCTGATTATAGAGGGGGTTGAGATTAGGGTGAGGACACTGCTCCACCCCTATCATATCCCCACCTATACCTCCTGTTTGGAACTCTGAGAAAATATAGCCTCCTAGAGTGACATGGGCCTAAGGCTACTGAGTAGAAATGGTGGGTTGACCTATGTAAGTAGACAGTAGGCCCGAGATTGTACTTTTGATCCTTCCTTAATCTGTTTCTGACATGGAAGGAATCTGAAGTTCTTTCCTCCTCTGTGGTGAATTCAGAAGATATTTGGTGAGTTTGCCAGAAGGGTCACCAAAGTGAGCCCATGTTGGAGGGCTGCATGGGAGACCACTCAAACCTAGGGTCAAATGGGAGTGGCAGCAGACCTCAAGGGATCTGCAGTGCTGGGTGGTGGTGGTCATTTAGTCGGCAGAGGAGACAGGTCATCTGAGCAATTACCATGCATTGGCCTTGCTGAAAAAAATAGACCAAGAATACTTCCCAGTAGATGTCTCAAGAACAGGGGCCAAAGGCCAAACACAAGTAACACAAAACACCTAAATCAATAGATGTTCTCTGCAACACTTTCCCTGATGCCATGAGTTATGTGAATTTCCTTCTACACCCAGACCCTGTCTTGGAAAGGCAGGGCAGGGGGAGCATCTTGGAAAACAGGAGAAACTGCTCTTTATAGGGAACTTTGAATTGACTATTTGTATAGGCAAGACTAAGTTATACCCAAAGAATCTTTAAACTAGAAAAGACTAAATTATTCCATTTGAAAGTTAACATTTCGTTCTGCCACGAGAGCTCATGTGTAAGCTGAGATTGGTCATAAAGAAAGAAACATGGCTTTAGCACAATGTTTGACTCAGGTACACATTCATTATCTCATTTCATCTTCATAACAACACTAGGAGATAAGAATTATCATCTCCAATGATTTATCTCTGTTATTTTCTACACTTTAAAGAAATCAACCCCCAGAAAAGCAAAGGACCTTTTCCAAGGTCAAATGGCTAGTGAGTGCCAGAGATCTTGCTGAACTGATGGTTCCACATCACTAGAGGAAAGGCTTTAATGGAGGGAATTATCCTTAAGTTGGCCCTCGAAGTGTGTGTGGGTTTTCTGTAAAGACTAGAGAAAAATATTTCAGAGAGGATGAGCCAAGATAGAGAAATGGGAATACACGAACATAGTAAGCATTGCTGATTGAATATTTTGTATGGATACATATGTATCATATATAGTCATAATTATGTATTGATAATGTATTGAGTGCTGACCACCTGCAAAGCATCATTCTAAGCCCTGAGTATTGCCTTATTTAATTGAATTACCACAATAATCCTTTGAGGCAAGTACCATTGTTATTATCTCCATTTTACAGATGAAGAAGCTGAGACAGAGAGATTAACTTGCTTATGTAGTTATGCAGTTAGTAAAAGGCAAGGCTAGATTTAACACAGGTAGGCTGACTTCAGAGTATTTGCTATTCTGCCTCCCTGTTTTTGATATCAGGAAATGACATAAGTTGTTTCTATTTTGGTTGGACTCTGATATTTTAGGGAAAGGTTATTTAGTAAGCCTGAAAAGGTTGGTAAGAGTCACGTTGCAAAAGGCTTGAATGCAAGGCAGAAGAGTTTGCCCAAATAATTATATACATTATAGGTGGTAATTGTAGATTTTCTGTTTCTCAATGACAGGAATTCTCTAAATGGACTTGTGCAATTATAGTTGATCAACTGATACACAATATATTTTTTTGAGGCTAAGAACACATCTGTTTTCACTTTTGCTGAAATTTCATTTGTTCTAAATCATTTGAAGTACAGTATTGATATTCTCTCACTGCCAGTCCCTTAATGATAGATTTTAAATTTTGGCACAGGGTCATATAGAAAAGTAATCTGGAGGGCAAGAAGGCACAAATTAAAATTATTTGTGTGACATTTAGCGTATGATTCTTGTGGGAGCTCAATAAACTTTTTTTATTATTTATTGTTTATTAATGTGCCCAAAATAATTTTACATTTGAGTCATGATCTGCACATGTCCCCATTATAATTTTTGAGTCCAGTCATGTATGGCTTTTCAGGGAGTAGATGAGCTTGTCAGCATTCTTAGAAGAGGTTTCCCTGTGAGCATTTACTACCCAATTCCAAACAGTATACAGTAGTGTTGATGATAATTCCTTATATTTGTTTAGAAGGTCTAGCATTATTTTTCAAGACTTAAGTGTTATGTACAAACTTTAAATAGTAGATTTGGTTAGTCTCAGAAAATTGGAAGGACTTAACAGTAAATTGCATTGTTTTTTTCTTTCCCAAAAATTTTTATATTAAATTTAGTATTTAGTACTTGCTTTCAACTATGAATAACATTAATAAACAAGGTGAGATTTATTTTTAATGTTTCCCTCTCCACAGGTTGCTTACTATTTTGTTAGTGAGCCCTATTTTGATGCATTCAAATTATGAATATAATTGGCGATGGGGAGTTGTAATCACGTGGTCTGGAATTAAAGGAGTTTTTAATTTACTCTGGGCTCCTGATGTTTATAATCTCGCTGAACGAAAAGTGGAAGTACCACAAATGGTAGGAAAGATCATGTCTCATGATTATTCATATTTATCATTTTTACTTATCTTGCCCACTTGTCAGAGAACCCAGTAATAAAGTTAACCAGCTTTGAATTAGATTTTTAAAATGCATTCTTTTAAGTAGAAAGGAACAGAGCAGAACGTTATTTATGTTGAGAATGTGAAAGGGACCAATAGAGTAGTTATGGAGTAGTTATGGATGTGGTATTAGATAAACTTGGGCTCTGATCTGGACTCCACCATTCACAGGCTGGGTGATCTTGAGGAAGTTCCCCAGGCTTGCTGAGCTTCAACTTTCAGTTGAGAATTGAGATGATGCTCAATAAAATACCAGACACTTAATAAATGCTCAATAAATGTTATTGAACACATACATGCTATTTTCTTTTCTTTTTCTTTTTTTTTTTGAGACAAGATTTCGCTCTGTCACCCAGGCTGGAGTGCAGTGGTGCAATCTTGGCTCACTGCAACCTCCGCCTCCCAGGTTTAAGCAATTCTCATGCCTCAGCTTCCCAAGTAGCTGGGATTACAGGTGTGCACAAACACATCTGGATTATTATTATTATTATTTGTTATTTTTAGTAGAGACGGGGTTTTGCCATGTTGGCCAGGCTGGTCTCGAACTCTTGGCCTCAGGTGATCTGCCTGTCTCGGCCTCCACTCAAAGTGCTGGGATTACAGACGTGAGCCACCAGGCCCGGGTACAAATGCAATTTTTCAATAGCCGTCAGAAAGCATGAAAAAATGATACTCTTGTCAGGAGCATTCTAATCCTTATAGTTCATAGAACAAAAACTGAAATGCTAGTTAAGTATACCAAGATAAAAAAGATTTTATATATTTTTACATTAAAGATCTAGTTAGGTTTATGTCTTTAGGGCTAATTTTAAAAAATTTATTTCTCGAAAAATTCTGGGCAAAGACTCCATTATCTGTAGCACAAAACAAAACTTGGTTTCCTTTCCACTCTTTCTCAAAGCCTTTCCCCATGGGTTAGCTGGTAGATTTCTGGGGAATCTGGTGGTGGCTGCATCTGACATTCCAGGCAAGATTCAAAGAGCCCAGTGCATCTGCTGGCCGTGCACCTTGTCATTTGTGACAGCACTATGAGCTAGCTAGAGAAGTTTCCAGAAGCTGCTAGAAATCTTCAGGATCAGCCTCTCATTACCTCCTAATCAGATGAACCCCAGATCTGTTTCTGGGAGGGGGAAAACCGCTTGAATGATATGAGCTCAAGAGCACTGACTCACCTACCAAGGAATCTGGAGGTAGATGTACAGAGTTTGTTGCTATTGTCTAATTTCCATCCTAGAACTTCTCTTTACTATTTTGCTGCTGCCCCGAAGTCCCAAGGAGTACAGTATTTATTTAATACCTTCTTTTTGGGAGCAACTATTGACCTCTCCATCTTGCATGTGGAGAAATCCAGTCAAAGAGAGGAGTAGCCTTCTGTATGTAGCATGAGAGGGAAAGACCTCAGGTGCCCTAACTCCCCAAACAGGAAGTGCTATTTTTGATGGAGTATCATATTCCTATTCCTCACCACATTTTTTTTCTGAGGATTTATATCTGTGGGCCTGATCTGGGCATGAATTTTGAGTTCAAATAACCAGTGGTTTTGCAAAGACTTTGGTTCTTTCCATGCTCCAAAAGAAAAGTAAAATAATCAACATTACAGCTCCTCCGATTCTCTTTTATGCAAGGAATTGGCCTAAAACCAAGTCAATGAGAAGTTAACTAGCACCTGGGCATCATTTCACAGTGTTTCTTAATTCTGTCTGGTGTTAAGAATCCCACCCCAGACCTACAGAATCACAACCCACAGCGGGAGTCAGTATGTTTAACAAGCACTTCAGGTGATTGTTGTTATTAGTCAAGTGTGAGAGACACTGGAGGAGAAATTACTATTAACTCCTCTTTTCAGTGAAGGATGCTGTGGCTCTGAGTGGTGGTTAAATTAACTGCCCCCCAATCACATGGCTAAGAAATGGCAAAGTCATGGCCTACAAATGTTACCTTTCTCCTTCCGCACAGCACCTCTCCAGGCCCCACCACAGCTCCTGCCTTCTCCTTCAGAGCCTCTGGTACAGCCGTAGCAAATGCTGGTGGCAGGCACACATCCCTCTGTGGCCCACGGTCACCACCGCCTGTGGTTGCTGGGCTTTCTCCCCACCCTGCAGGTTCCACAGCCATGCCTGAGATGGCTACCACCGTGCTGTCTTTGCATGACTGCTGCCAGGAGTGGCAACTGTGGAGACCTCCTCCCTGTGTCCTTAGCATAGAATCTCCAGTCTACTGTTTTCCTCGTTCAGATTGAAAATTAATGTCTGCCCCAGTGTAGTATGTTCAGGCAATGTCCACAAAACCCCCTTTTTGCCTTAACTGACTTATCAGAAACAGGATTTTAAAATGTGGATTAAGATATTAATAGAATTTTGTTAGTGGCTAATTGAACAATGATTGCTTTTGGAGTACTTATTTAATGTTTTGGTTCTAACTATTTATGTGCTTTGTTTTTAGTTTATACTCTATGTACAAGTAATATCATTATTGACAATGGGAATAAATTCATACGTGATGACTCAGTCAGCCAGGAAGTTAGGTAAAGTATGTGTCTCATTCATGAATTAGCTGGGGAGAATAATACAAACAGGTTATTGTTGGGTGTCATGGGGACATTTCTCATGAAGCTCAAGGAATTGGTTTAGAAATTATTCATTTTTCATTTATTCATATATTTAGATGCTGTATTACTTGGGATATTGTTTCAGCCAGTTTAACAAAAGCGAAATGAACAGAGGCTTAAACAAGACAGAAGGGTTTTTCTTCCCTCCACCAAAAAGTCCAGAAGTGTGAGATGGTTCTACTCTACAAAGTTGTTTAGAAATCCAAGTTCCTTTCCTTTGATTGCTCTTCCATGCCCTAGGGTACTGCTCTTGCCCACAGGGTAGAACCCTGCTCACTACCACCATGTCTACAATCCAACCAACTAGAAAGGGGAAATGGTGGGGGAGGGGTGTGTGGCAATGGAGGATAAGCAGCCTCCCTCTGTATGTATCATTATCACTCACATTCCATTGGCCAGAACTTAGTCACATGGACACATATGGGCAAGGGAAGCTGGGAAATATCATCTTTCCAGGCTGGCGATATGATCAGCCAAAACTTGGAGATTCTATTGGCAGAAGGAAGAAGAAGAGAATGGACGTTAGGAGATAACAGCAGGCTCTGCCACAGTTGGTTATTTCTAAAAGGAATCTCAGGCCATTTATAATAAAATGCATAAATATAATAAAATAACAAATAGACACATTCGGTAGAGAAATCCAGGATAAGATACTTGGTGGCAGTAGGTTCAAGGGGAGAGGAGAAAACTGGGGTGAGATTAGGCAAAGTCTTATAGTAGAGCCTTAGTATAGTTCAATATGCCATGGCCTGATCCTCAGCTTTGCTGCTACAGAGACCCGATTTTGTCTGGGTATTTAAAATTGATCAGACTACTAGAGATTTACATATCAGGCATAACTTGGAGATATTGCAGGTTCAATTCCAGACCATGTGACAAAGCAAATAATGCAATAAATATCACAATAAAGCAAGTCATACAAATTATATGGTTTCCCAGTACATATAAAAGTTGTGTTTACACTATACTGTAGTCAATTATAATGCAAAAGCACAGTGTCTAAGAAAACTATTTACATACCTTAATGAAAAAATGCTTTCTTGCTAAAAAAAAATGCTAACAATCATCTGAGCCTTCAGCAATTCATAATCTTTTTGCTGGTGCAGGGTTGATAGCTGCTGACTGATCAGATCAGGGTGGTGGTTGCTGAAGATTGGGCAGCTGTGGCAATTTCTTTAAGACAACAGTGAAGTTTGGCACATCAACTGACTCTTCCTTTCATGAAAGATTTCTCTGTAGCATGCAGTGCTGTTTGATAGCATTTTACATAGAGTAGAGCTTCTTTCAAAATTGGAATAAATCCTCTCAAAACCTGTTGCCACTACTTTAGCAACTAAGTTTATAAAATATTCTAAATCCTTTGCTGTCCTTTCAACAATGTTCACAGCATCTTCACCAGGAGTAGATGCCATATCAAGAAAGCACTTCATTTACTCATCCGTAAGAAGCAACTCCTCATCCATGCAAGTTTTATCCTGAGATTGCAGCAATTCAGTCACATCTTCAGGCTCTACTTCTAATTCTAGTTCCCTTGCTATTTCCACCACATCTGCAGTTACTTCCTCCACTGAAGTCTTGAACCCCTCAAAGTCATCTATGAAGGTTAAAATCAACTTCTTCCTGACTCCCATTAATGTTGATATTTTGACCTCCTGCTATGAATTATGAATGCTCTTAATGGCACCTAGAATGGTGAATTCTATCCTTGAGGTTTTTTATTGATTTTCCCTACATCCATCAGAGGAATCACTATCTATGACAGCTATAGCCTTACAAAATGTGTTTATTAAATAATAAGGCTTGAAAGTCAAAATGACTCCTTGATACTTGGGCTGCAGAATGGATGTTGTGCTGGCAGGCAGGGAAACAACATTCAACTCCTTGTCCATCTCCATCAGAGCTCTTGTATGACTAAGTGTATTGTCAATGAGTAGTAATATTTTGAAAGGAATCTTTTTTTTTCTGAGCAGTAGATATCAATAGTGAGCTTAAAATATTTAGTAAACCAGGCTATAAAGAGATGTGCTGTCATCCAGGCTTTGTTTTTTCATTTTTTAGACCTCAGACAGAATACATTTAGCTTAATTCTTAAGAGTCTTAGGATTTTCAGAATGGTAAGTAAGTATTGGCTTCAACTTAAAGTCACAAGCTGCATTAGCCCCTAACAAGAGTTAGTCTGTCCTTTGAAGCTTTGAAGCTAGGCATTGGCTTTTCCTTTTTAGTAATGAAAGTCATCCATAGCATTCTATTCCAATATAAGGCTGTTTATCTGCATTGAAAATCTGCTGAATCTACATTGAAATCTACATTGAAAATCACCTTCATCAATGATCTCAGCTAGATCTTCTGGATAACTTGCTGCAGCTTCTACATCAGCACTTGCTCTTCACTTTGCACTTTTATGTAATGGAGATGACTTCTTTCCTTTAACCTCATGAACCAATCTCTGCTAGCTCCTAACTTTTCTTCTGCAGCTTCCTCACCTCTCTTAGCCTTCATAGAACTGAATAGAGTTAGGGCCTTTCTCCAGATTAGATTTTGGCTAAAGGGAATATTGTGTTGGTTTGATTTTCTATTCAGACCACTCAATCTTTCTCCATATCAGCAATAAGGCTGTTTTGCCTTCTTACCGTTTGTGTGTTCACTGGAGTAGCACTTTTAATTTCTTTCAAGAGATTTTTTTTCCACTCACAACTTGGCTGACTAGTGCAAAAGGCCTAGTGCTTGGCTTATCTCGGCTTTCAACCTGCCTTCCTCACTGAATTCAATCATTTCTAGTTTCTAATTTAAAGTGAGAGATGTATGACTCTTACTTTCACTTGAACACTTAGAAGCCATTGTAGGGTTATTAATTGGCCTAATTTCAATATTGTGTGTCTCAGGGAATAGCGAGGCCCAAGGAGAGAGCGAGAGAGAGATGCAGAAATGGCCAGTCTGAGGGGCAGTCAGAACACACACTTACTGATTGTTGTCCTATGTGGGTGCGGTTTGTGGTGCCCCAACACAATTATATTAGTAATATCAAAGATTACTGATCACATATCACCATCATGGATATAATAATAATGAAAAAGTTTGAAATATTGTGAGAATTACCAAAATGTAGACACAGAGATATGAAGCGAGGATATACTGGTGGAAAAATGGTGCTGATAGACTTGCTAGATGCAGGGTTGCTGCAGACCTTCAATTTGTAAGAACTGCAATATCTGCAAAGCACGATAAGGTAAAGCACAATGAGATAAGGCATGCCTGCACCACATTCACAGATTCATCAATAAACCAGAAGGCCGATTTACTAGTTTATAATGAGGATGAATTTCTATGTCTGAAATTTTTGTGACCATTATCACAGTATTCACCTCTGATACCAATTTTCTTGATAAACCGAATTGGTAATCAAAAGGTTTCTCATAGAGCATGGAACTAATGAGGGCAAAGGAAGGATAATGTTGAAGGAGAGTTGTTCTAAATATGGAAGTAGCCTGATATATTCATCCTGTCCTACTCAGAGACAACACTGCTCTGCTTGGGTGTTTTTGGAAAGTCCTGCACATTCTTAGAACTGTGCCTCATAAACACTATTGCAGAACTTCCTGTGACAGCCCACCTCAAAGCAAAGGGCTCCAATGTTTGAGTGAGGCTAGCACGTGGGGCGGATTTTAGGCAGCTCTCCTTTTCCTCCAGTTATGGACTTGCTCCCCTCCCCTCCCCTCCCCTCCTCTTCCCTTCCCTTCCTTCTCTCTCTCTCTCTCTCTCTGTCTTTCAACGGCTCACTATCTTGCCCAGGCTGGTCTCAAATTCCTGGGCTCAGCCTCCAGAGTAGCTGGGACTACAGGTGCTTACCACCCCACCAGGCTGTTTGTTCTTCTTCATTTAAAAAAAAAAAAATGATACAGGGCTGGGCGCGGTGGCTCACGCCTGTAATCTCAACACTTTGGAAGACCAAGTCGGGCGGATCACAAGGTCAAGAGATCGAGACCATCCTGGCCAACATGGTGAAACCCCGTTGCTACTAAAAATATAAAAATTAGCTGGGCATGGTGGCGCATGCCTGTAGTCCCAGCTACTTGGGAGGCTGAGGCAGGAGAATCACTTGAACCCAGGAGGTGGATGTTGCAGTGAGGCAAGATTGCACCACTGCACTCCAGCCTGGTGACAGGGTGAAACTCCTCCTCAAAAATAAATAAATAAATAAATTAAATTAAATAAAAAAATAAAAAAAGATACAGGATCTCATTCTGTCATCCAGGCTGCAATGCAGTGGCACGATTATGGCTCACTGCAGCCTTGACCTCCTGGACTCAAGTGATACTCCTGCCTCAGCCTCCCAAATAGCTGGGAGTATAGATTTGCACCACCACACCCAGCTCATTTTTTTTCTTTTTATAGTAGAAACAGGGTCTGGCTATATTGCCCTGGTAGGTCTTGAATTCCTGGGCTCAAGGGATTCTCCTGCCCTGGCATCCCAAAGTGTCGAGATTATAGTTGTGAGCCACTGTGCCTGGTCTCGGTTTATTCTTGTTTGCAGTGAAAAGGTGTGCTTGGATTGGCAAAAGCTCACAAGGCAGCGTGAGTGAAGTTAATTTGATGCCGGAAGTCTTGCTCACACTTTCCTTCCTACCAAATCCCTTTGGCTGCCAGGGATCCTGACCCAGTTGACTCTCTTTTTTTAAGATAAAATATGTGGGTTTCTCTCATGCTTCCTTTCTTGTGATTCCTCCTACTCTGGTATTCAAAAGTGAGATCAGTCAGGGATTGTACTATCATGACAATGCTTTTTTTGTCTTGTTTCTTTTTTTCCCCTCTATAAATTTTTGATTGTATTAACCAAGCTTCAGAATTTCTTTTAACTCACTGTGGAATAAAGATTGTATAGAAAGTACTTTATCTTTTCAGAGTCAGTGTTCATCCTTTCTAGGAATACCATGTGGTACACATTTAACAGGTGCTTGTCGGACTTGAGTTTTATCAGTCAGAGTTTCAAACCAACTCCTTCCACCTGGTCTAATGCTTTTAAGAGGTCCCTCCTCATATTCTTCCAGGATTATCTTAAACACTGGGAGTATATTCAGATGTACTGGTGCCACCAAGTAGCCTACATGCCTTCATATTTCCCCTGAGCAACTGGAAAGTGGCTGTTGCCCCATCATATGGGTGGGATCTAATTGGGCAAATGAATACATTTTCTCCTTGTGTGGTCTTAGCCATGGGAATTTTAAATCCAAGGGAGCAGGCAGTCAGATGCCTCTTTGCTCCAGGTTACAGTGAACTGATCCTGATGTTTGAGAGGGATTATCCCTACAGACCTTTCTGAATCCCCAAACTTCAAATCACTCCATTGTACGCAGTGTCCCATAGAGAGTGAAATAAAGTTAAACTGAAACGTTTAGAAGCCATTTAACCCTTGAAGAGACATTTCATATGCAATTATAAGGAGAGAACAGCTTTATTGAGATGGAATTGTGAGTAAGTAGGCTAAGCTTATTTACTCATTTAATTCTTCTCTTTGGTAAGTGAGCCTTGTAGTTCATACCTCAAGAAAATACAAAATGCTACAAATTTTGAACATATTGATTCACTGGCCAGAAAACAGAGATGTTAAACTTGAGGGATCTCTACTGCACTGGCCTTTAAATGTTATTATGTACAGTATAAGAAACAATTAGAGAACTTGTTAAAATGCAAATTTTCAAGCCAATCTGATTCTGTAGGTATGGAGTGGAACCCAGGAATTTGCATAGTTTAATAGGCAGCCCTTCCACCTGTACCCTTTACACTTTGAGAAATATGGATTAGGTGCGTTGAAGTAGTCATGTCTTTAGCTATAGGGAAAGCAAGGAAACTAATAAACATTTTTTATCAGTTGAGTCAGATAAAGTTGAGCTGTACAGCCAAAAAGAAACAAATAGTTGGGTAATCTTCTGGAAAGTTTTGTATGAAAAATTGTCCTTGCTCTAACCACTCTGGTTTGCAGGTGATCTCAAGATTTCACTACATGATCATGCAACATTTTTTGCTTTCCCTTGCAGTCCTCACTGTACTCTATTAAGGCCTTTGCTTTTGTCTTTGTCACAGATTTGTGTGTTCTTTCCCTCCCAAGACAAATGATCTTGCAAAATGCCACTCAGCACATACAGGAGATAGTACAGAACACAATAACTTTATTTAAAACAGAAAAAATTTTGACAAATGTTAACTGGACCTTAGTAGAAGATAAAACGAGGATCGAATACATTCCTGTGAGTTGATACCTGGCAAAAAGTAGTTTTCCTTTCCTTCCCTTGGTCTGCCTCACTTGCTTTAGTCTATCGTTAAAGACCTGATTCTGCTAATTAAATGTCGCAAAACTGAGGGGAGATAGTTACTGGCTTTGCTATTTTGGTGAAATGAGTTTGAATTCTGTCTCCAAAGAGAAGGTCTTGGTTATCCAGCTTTATTTGCCAAATACCAGGAGAATGGATGTTTTACAATCTGGCTGGTTGAGTACCAATCAATGGCCTCTGCCAAGATAATGTTTTTAATGGCTTAAGATACTGATAATTCTCTCCTGGTAGAAGTGTTATAAAAAGCAGAAAACATGGGCTGATTTAGAGAGCAATCAAGCATATAGATAAGTTTAGAGAAGAATTTGGGATATAAATCTCCCCAAATGAATATTTACTTTAGCACAATTGAAGGCAACACTTCTTATATGAAAAAACATTACATAGCTCTTCATTCTAGCAATTCTGCTTTGAATTATTGGAATCTTTGTTGAGAGTAGTATTTGCCAGTTCCTAATCATTTTTACTTATTTTTAACTTTATCCCTTTATGTTTTAAAATGTCATCTGATACGGTTCAGTTTTCCCACGTTTCACATAACGATATGAAGACAGAATCCACAACAGATGAAGCTTTAATGGAGGAAGCCAGATTGCATGTAGCTG
This sequence comes from Pan paniscus, assembly GCF_029289425.2. Classification (NCBI taxonomy): domain Eukaryota; kingdom Metazoa; phylum Chordata; class Mammalia; order Primates; family Hominidae; genus Pan; species Pan paniscus. The sequence goes on from NC_073249.2 coordinate 76,184,408, forward strand.
CAATACAAATGGTTGGTGCTGTTCACATAATGTTTTAAAATTTCTTTTCTTGCAATGTCTTTGATCCTTGCATATGATTTTCAGATGACTTGAAAACTTTTCTTTACCTTCTCATAGTCTATTGATTGTTAAAATTAATGTGTGATTTGTTAAAGTTAAAAAATAAAAAATTCTCCTTCTTCCTGAGGCTTGAAGTTTAAGTCACAAACCTTATTATCCTGTTTCTATGTCTGGCAAATTTTAGCAGTCACTTTTGAGGGCCCTTAGAATAATGTTTGGTGCTATTTACATACTAGATAATTAAACATTTTCAAATATTTAAAATTGCTTTTATAAATATAACATATCTGAGTTCCGTTTATACAAAATTCTCTCAAGTGCTGATTTAACTGTTAGAGATATAATAAGCTAAAATATATCTGATGAATCAAAAATTCTCTTGAAATGTTGTAATACTAATATTTAAATGTTCTATATAAGTATAGGAAGATTACCTGGTAAAATCAAGTTTATACCAGCTTGTCAAATTGTACATTTTAAACTGGAGTTATAATCAAATGGAACAAATTTTATTCAATATAAAATGTATATAAAATACGAATTGTGCCCAGAATTCTTTTTTAGTTTCTTTTTAAAACTTATTGTCAATATTAAGAATTCGTAACATATGCAAAAGTGGATAGAATAGTGTAATAAATCCTCATGTACCCATCACCCAACCTTAAAAACCATCCACATGTGACCAATACCTGCTGCATCCTAACCCCCATCTTACGTATTAGTCTGAAACAAATCATACATCTGTAAATATTTCAGTATATATCTCTAAATTTTAAAGTATTTTTAAAAACATAAAATACTAACATTATACTTAAAAGTGAACAATAATTCCTTAATAACATCAAATGTCGACTCAGTGGTAAGATTTCTAATTGTCTCAGAAATGTGATAAATATTTATTTTTACAGTTTATGTTTTCAAATTGAACTCCAGTAAAGTCCACACATTGCAATGAACTGATATGTCCTTCAAATCTCTGTTAACATATAAATTTCTTCTTTTTGCTTTCATTTTTTTCTGTTGAAGAATATATTTCTTCTTATTTATTTATTTTATTTATTTTGAAACAAAGTCTGACTCTGTCATCCAGGCTGGAGTGCAGTGGCGTGATCTTGACTCACTGCAACCTCCGCCTCCTGGGTTCAAGAGATTCTTGTGCCTCAGCCTCCCTGGTAGCTGGAATTACAAGTGCGTGCCACCATGCCCAGGTAATTTTTGTATTTTTAGTACAGACGGGGTTTTGGCACCATGCCCAGCTAGTTTTTGTATTTTTAGTAGAGATGAGGTTTTGGCACGTTGGCCAGGTTGGTCTCAAACTTCTGGCCTCAAGTGATCTGCCCACCTCACCCTCCCAAAGCACTGGGATTACAGGTGTGAGCCACCGCTCCCAGCTTGAAGAACATATTTCTTCTTAAGAAATTATTTTCATTCTTTTAAACATTTCTATACTTAGTTTAACATATTCTCAGAGTTTGAAAGGCTCTCGTCCACAGTAGAAAATTACGTATGGCCACAAATTCTTTGCAGAGCCTCCTATTAAAAAGTGGTATCTTTATCCTACCCCTTGAATTGGGGCTGTTCTTGTGATTTGTTTTGAGCATAAAATATGGCAAAAGTGGCTTTGTGAACGTTCTGGAGCCTAGGCATTGAGAAGATTTGTAGCTTCTACCTTTTTCCCACTCTGAATGCCACCCTGAGACTGCCATGCAAAGAAGCAGTCTCTGAAGAATGAGAAGCCACCTAGAGGAAAACTGAGGCAAAAGGGCCAGTACCTAACTTCCAGACTTGTGAATGAGGCTGCATCAATTCAAGGGGTGGGGCAATAGACTCAACCTCTTAATAGTAAGACATGCACAGAATTTGTGGCCATATTTACTGTTCCACAGTTTGCCCACTGGCCACAATATTTCTACCCCTCCGACATGTAAAACAGACTCACCCTTTTCCAAGAACCCAAAAAGCTACATCCTATTTACTACCAGACTCAAAGTCCAGTATCTTATGATCTGCAATCCAGGCGAGAGGCTCCTTGGTTGCCTCTCCTGAAGTGTGAGTCTTCTTGATCTAGATACCTGTGAACTAAAAAGAAAAGTTATCTGCCCCCCCAGACACCCAATATTCAGTGATGATCAACAGACACTACTGTTTAAGAGGGGGAAGAATGGGATGGCCTGAGAAATTACGTGTCCATGGCAATTCTGAAATCCATCTGGGCACACATACCAATTCTCCCCATTCTTTCCGTTTCCATAGGAAATAATCCATGCTTGTAGCCAAGTGGCTTTCTCAGTTTGATTTCTGCCTGTAGAAAACTGGGAGGTTTATATTCATGTAGAAGTGTCTCTGTCCCTTTTTGTCCAATCTAGCACAATTACCATAAAAATTGTTTGTTTTCCATGACTCTGGTTTAGTCCGCCCCACTTCACAGTTTCTTTTCAGGTAGACTGTTGACTGTATCAGACAATGCAGATATGAGTCTGAGGAGGCCTTTAGTCTTGTTGAGAAGGTAGATGAAGTACGACCTTGAATCTTTGGGTGGTCTTAACAAAGGGCCTTCAGCCACACCCTTGATTTGATTTGGAAGCAGAGGCCATATTTTACTGGCAGCACCCTGGATTTGGTCTTTTTTTAAAATTATACTTTAAGTTCTAGGGTACATGTGCACAATGTGCAGGTTTGTTACATACGTATACATGTGCAGTGTTGGTTTGCTGCACCCATTAACTCATCATTTACGTTAGGTATTTCTCCTAATACTATCCCTCCCCCATCGCCCTACCCCATGACAGGCCCTGGTGTGTGATGTTCCCCGCCCTGTGTCCAAGTGTTCACATTGTTCAACTCCCACCTATGAGTGAGAACATGTGGTGTTTGGTTTTTTGTCCTTGTGAGAGTTTGCTCAGAATTATGGTTTCCAGCTTCATCCATGTCCCTACAAAGGACATGAACTCATCGTTTTTTATGGCTGTATAGTATTCCATGTTGTATATGTGCCACATTTTCTTAATCCAGTCTATCATTGATGGACATATGGGTTGGTTCCAAGTCTTTGCTATTGTGAATGATGCCTCAATAAACAGAGTTTGCATGTATCTTTATAGTAGCATGATTTATAATCCTTTGGGTATATACCTAGTAATGGGATGGCTGGATCAAATGGTATTTCTAGTTCTAGATCCTTGAGGAATCGCCACACTGTCTTCCACAATGGTTGAACTAGTTTACACTCCCACCAACAGTGTAAGAGCATTCCTAATTCTCCACATCCTCTCCAGCACCTGTTGTTTCCTGACTTTTTAATGATCACCATTCTAACTGGTGTGAGAGGGCATCTCATTGTGGTTTTGATTTGCATTTTTCTGATGACCAATGATGATGAGCATTTTTTCATGTGTCTGTTGGCTGCATAAGTATCTTCTTTTGAGAAGTGTCTGTTCATATCCTTTGCCCACTTTTTGATGGGGTTGTTTGATTTTTTTCTTGTAAATTTGTTTAAGTTCTTTGTAGATTCTTGATATTAGCCCTTTGTCAGATGGGTAGATTGCAAAAACTTTCTCCCATTCTGTAGGTTGCCTGTTCACTCTGATGGTAGTTTCTTTTGCTGTGCAGAAGCTCTTTAGTTTAATTAGATCCCATTTGTCAATTTTGGCTTTTATTGCCATTGCTTTTGGTGTTTTGGTCATGAAGTCCTTGCCCATGCCTATGTACTGAATGGTATTGCCTAGGTTTTCTTCTGGGGTTTTTATGGTTTTTAGGTCTAACATTTAAGTCTTTAATCCATCTTGAATTAATTTTTGTATAAGGTGTAAGGAAGAGATCCAGTTTCAGCTTTCTATGTATGGCTAGCCAGTTTTCCCAGCACCATTTATTAAATAGGGAATCCTTTCCCCATTGCTTGTTTTTGTCAGGTTTGTCAAAGATCAGATGGTTGTAGATGTGTGGTGTTATTTCTGATGCCTCTGTTCTGTTCCATTGGTCTATATCTCTGTTTTGGTACCAGTACCATGCTGTTTTTGTTACTGTAGCCTTGTAGTATAGTTTGAAGTCAGGTAGTGTGATGCCTCCAGCTTTGTTAGTTTTGGTTAGGATTGTCTTGGCAAGGCAGACTCTTTTTTGGTTCCACATGAACTTTAAAGTAATTTTTTCCAATTCTGTGAAGAAAGTCATTGGTAGCTTGATGGGGATGGCAATGAATCTATAAATTGCCTTGGGCAGTATGGCCATTTTCACGATATTGATTCCTCCTATCTATGAGCATGAAATGTTCTTCCATTTGTTTCTGTCCTCTTTTATTTCATTGAGCAGTGGTTTGTAGTTCTCCTTGAAGAGGTCCTTCACATCCCTTGTAAGTTGGAGTCCTAGGTATTTTATTTTCTTTGTAGCAATAGTGAATGGGAGTTCACTCATGATTTGGCTCTCTGTTTGTCTGTTATTACTGTATAGGGATGCTTGTGATTTTTGCACACTGATTTTGTATCCTGAGATTTGCTGAAGTTGCTTATCAGCTTAAGGAGATTTGGGGTGAGACAATGGGGTTTTCTAAATATACAATCATGTCATCTGCAAACAGGGACAATTTGACTTCCTCTTTTCCTAATTGAATACCCTTTATTTCTTTCTCTTGCCTGATTGCCCTGGCCAGAACTTCCAACACTATGTTGAATAGGAGTGGTGAGAGAGAGCATCCCTGTCTTGTGCCAGTTTTCAAAGGGAATGCTTCCAGTTTCTGCCCATTGAGTATGATACTGCTGTGGGTTTATCATGAATAGCTTTTATTATTTTGAGATACATCCCATCAATACCTAGTTTATTGAGAGTTTTTAGCATGTAGGGCTGTTGAATTTTGTCAAAGGCCTTTCCTGCATCTATTGAGATAATCATGTGGTTTTTGTCTTTGGTTCTGTTTATGTAATGGATTACGTTTATTGATTTGCATATGTTGAACTGGCCTTGCATTCCAGGGATGAAGCCACCTTGATCTTGGTGGATAAGCTGTTTGGTGTGCTGCTGGATTCAGTTTGCCAGTATTTTATTGAGGATTTTTGCATCGATGTTCATCAGGGATATTAGTCTAAAATTCTCTTTTTTTGTTGTGTCTCTGCCAGGCTTTGGTATCAGGATGACACTGACCTCATAAAATGAGTTAGGGAGGATTCCCTCTTTTTCTATTGATTGGAATAGTTTCAGAAGGAATGTTAGCAGCTCATCTTTGTACTTCTGGTAGAATTTGGCTGTGAATCTGTTTGGTCTTGGACTTTTTTTGGTTGGTAGGCTATTAATTATTGCCTCAATTTCAGATCCTGTTATTGGTCTATTCAGCCATTCAACTTCTTCCTGGTTTAGTCTTGGGAGGGTGTATGTGTCCAGGAATTTATCCATTTCTTCTAGATTTTCTAGTTTATTTGCATAGAGGTGTTTATAGTATTCTCTGATGGTAGTTTGTATTTCTGTGGGATCAGTGCTGATATCCCCTTTATCATTTTTTATTGCATCTATGTGCTTCTTCTCTCTTTCCTTCTTTATTAGTCTTGCTAGCGGTCTATCAATTTTGTTGATCTTTTCAAAAAACCAGCTCCTGGATTCATTGATTTTTTTGAAGGTTTTTTATGCCTCTATTTCCTTCAGTTCTGCTCTGATCTTAGTTATTTCTTGCCTTCTACTAGCTTTTGAATTTGTTTGCTCTTGCTTCTCTAGTTCTTTTAATTGTGATGTTAGGGTATTGATTTTAGATCTTTCCTGCTTTCTCTTGTGGGCATTTAGTGCTATAAATTTTCCTCTACACACTGCTTTAAATGTGTCCCAGAGATTCTGGTATGTTGTGTCTTTGTTCTCATTGGTTTCAAAGAACATCTTTATTTCTGCCTTCATTTTGTTATTTAACCAGTAGTCATTCAGGAGCCGGTTGTTCAGTTTCCATGTAGTTGTGCAGTTTTGAGTGAGTTTCTTAATCCTGAGTTCTAATTTGATTGCACTGTGGTCTGAGAGACAGTTTGTTGTGATTTCTGTTCTTTTACATTTGCTAAGGAGTGCTTTACTTCCAACTATGTGGTCAGTTTTGGAATAAGTGTGATGTGGTGCTGAGAAGAATGTATATTCTGTTGATTTGGGGTGGAGAGTTCTGTAGATGTCTATTAGGTCCACTTGGTGCAGAGCTGAGTTCAAGTCCTGGATATCCTTGTTAACCTTCTGTCTTGTTGATCTGTCTAATATTGACAGTGGGGTGTTAAAGTCTCCTATTATTATTGTGTGGGATTCTAAGTCTCTTTCTAGGTCTCTAAGGACTTGCTTTATGAATCTGGGTGCTCCTGTATTGAGTGCATATATATTTAGGATAGTTAGCTCTTCTTGTTGAATTGATCCCTTTACCATTATGTAATGGCCTTCTTTGTCTTTTGATCTTTGTTGGTTTAAAGTCTGTTTTATCAGAGACTAGGATTGCAACCCCTGCTTTTTTTTTTTGCTTTCCATTTGCTTGGTAGATCTTCCTCTATCCCTTTATTTTGAGAGTATGTGTGTTTCTGCATGTGAGATGAGTCTCCTGAGTATAGCACACTGATGGGTCTTGACTCTTTATCCAATTTGCCAGTCTGTGTCTTTTAATTGGGGCATTTAGCCCATTTACATTTAAGGTTAATATTGTTATATGTGAATTTGATCCTGTCATTATGATGTTAGCTGGTTATTTTGCCCTTTAGTTGATGCAGTTTCTTCTCAGCATCGATGGTCTTTACAATTTGGCATGTTTTGGTCTTTACTCTTAGATCTTTGCCAGCTGTAGAAACCATAGACGAGAAACATGTTTACTTTCCAACCTGGCAAACCATGGCTTCTATATTTTGTCTAAGTTCTGCTTTAAGACTGAACTATTTCTCTTTGGTTTATCCCTGTCTCTGTCTTTCTCTACCTTATCATATGAAGCTAACAAAAAGCAGTACTTTTAATGTTCCTGGAATATTAGAAATCTAGAAATCCTCTTAGCAGATTCATGAGGTACATTTTCTGTCTTCCGAGTTGCCTCAGGTGACAGCCTGGCCAGTGGTACTGCCTTTTGATAGCATGGCTGCCTCCCTCCAGCCTCCTGCTACAGTTTCCCCACTGCTCTTCCAGCTTCCACTAACAGTCTTCTCACTGCCCCACTACCCTCTGCCCACCACCCAGTTCCAAAGCTAATGCAGTATGTTTTAATTTCTGGAGGCTCTCCACAATTGATACTGATTTTTCCTGTTTTAGTCAGTGTCTGCTGTTTAACCAAGCAACCCAGAACTTGGTGGCTTAAAACAATGATTTATTATTTCTCATGGTTCTGTGTGTTGGCAATCCGGGTGATTCTATTGTTGGTCTCGCTTTGGATCACTCTTATGCCTGTGGTCATTTCCTAGATCAGCTATGGTTGGAGGGTCCAGGATGTCCTCACTCGCAGGTTTGGCAGCTGATGCTAGTTGTCTTCCAGGGTGCTTTGTTTCTCCCCTCTATGGCCTATTCTGTATAGTTGGCTGGACTGGGCTTCTTCACAGCATGGTCTCTGGGTTCCAACAGGGTGAGAGGGGAAGCCACAAAGCCTCTTAAGTTCCAGGCTCTGGAGCCTGAACAATGTCACTTTTACCCCCATTTTATTAGTTAAAGCAAATCACAAAACCTGTCCAGAGTCAATGAGTAGAAAAGTAGATTACACCTCTTAATGGGGAAACAGCAATGCCAATTGCAAAGTGGGCATGGACACAGGGAGGCATGACACACTGCAGTCATTGTTATAATGACCTACTGCATTTACTTTTTTAAACCAACAATCCCATGGAAGGACTTGCTGCATGCTATTTTTGAATAGCTTTCCTAAGAGTACCTTCTACTCTGGCATTCTTCCTGTGTTTATGACCCCTTTCCTTTTCAGTCTCCTCTATGAACTCTTTTTAACCCTTTAATGTTGGTGCACCTCAGGACAATTAACTCTCTCCACTGTTCTTATTTTATAGTCTCTCCTTCTTTAGTCCCAGCTACGCTCATGATTTTAACACTATGCGTAGATGCTCTACAAATCTATAATCTTCCTTCCATACCTTTCAACACCAGCTCTTTAGACTCATGAATCCAGTGGTGGCTAGACAGCTTCTCCTTTCACTCTACCTCAAATCCATATTGAACTCATCCCAAGCCTACTGTTATATTCCAAGTGTTAGTGAATTAGACCATTGGTTGCTGGAGTCAGTCCTCTTCCTCCTCTTCCTCTATCCTTCTCCAAGCTCTATCAATCTTACCTTCTAAATGTTTGTCAAATACACCCCTTTCCATTCTTGTGAATCTTAATTTAGGCCGTCATAATCTCTTGTCCAGACGATAACTTTCAATTGGTCCCCTTGTCTCCAATATTTCCATTCTCAAATTATAGTGACTTACTAAAAGACATGTGACTATACCTCCTTCCTGCTTAAAAACCTAAATGACTCCTCAGTGCCTACATTTTCCATTGTGAGTTTCAAAGAACACTTGTTCCATGGGATGCTAATAGAAACTGCATGAAAAAAGAAGTTTCCATGCTCAAATTAGTTTGGGAAATGGTGGCTTAAATAAAGTTAAATGGGTTTCTTTTAGAACTTCTTGTAGAACTCTTCAGAATTTTTAATATGCTGATATACATTGAGATTCTCCAAGAGAGACTATAGAATGCAACATTTTCTTACCCTTCCCCTGCCCCGCATAGTTTTTCAGGGATTGGGGTTGAAGGAATATCTCACAGAATGTGTATATCACATTCCAAGAAAAGTTTACCTATGAAATTAAGTCAAAGGACAATATACAAGGTATTTTAAAATCTGGCCTCTGACTGTTTCTCTAACTGATGCTCTGCCCCACAACTTGTTTTTTACTGCACTCAGCATACTGTTTCTCACCTCTGTACATGCACTAGAGATGCCACCCTCTGCCTACCTCTTTCTTCACTCTGCTCGCCCCACCACCATTCTTCATCTGGATAATTGTACTTCTCCTTAAAACTCAGTTGAAGTATCATCTCCTCCAAGAGAAACTCTCTCTGATCCCATCTCTACATCAAGTTTGATTAACACCCTGTGCTGAATGTTATCCCCTTAATTTCCTGTTTTATCATATATGCATCTAACTTTTCCCCTGTCCCACTAGATTGTGAACCCCTTAAAGCCTTGGACTATACCTCCATTGCCCTAAAACAGGGCTTGGAACAGAGTAGGCATTTAATAAACATTTGTTTAAAGGATGAATGAATAAATAAACAATCCATCATATTAGTAAATCATAATTTTCTTGATCCAGGCCTACTTCTTGATGGGCAGGGCCGGAAAAACTGCAAGTGTAAACACTGGAGGTAGGCCTCAGGACTGAACTTCTGGGACATAGTTTTCTCACAGTGGACATCCTACCAGGGCCATCACGGAGGCTTACAACGTAGGGAAATCCACTAAGTGCTCCAGTAGCCCTCAGAGTAGAGAGAGCCTGGCCATTGCCCCATACCGTTTGGAAGGCAGTTTCAGAATTTGCATATCCTTTATCAAAGCTGTTACTGGTGGATAATTTTTCTGTCTTCTGGAAAAGGAGCTAATGAGTGAATGAGAATTGTCTTGAGATATAAGTGGTGTGAATTCTCTCCTTTCCTGAAATGACTATCATCCCTCAAATTTTAAGACTTGAGAAAATGTGTTAAATGCAGTAGTGGTTGGAGTCAACATTTCTAAACAATGGATAGGCAAAGTGTATGGTCAGTATGTGAGGAAATGTAGGCAGCAGTTCCAGGAGGTAACGCTAACCTCTGAATGTAATGTCAGTGTCATGTAGAAGCTATAATTTTTCTGCTATTTTAGGGGGAGGATTGACACAACAATACAGCCTATCTTTTTCTTTTTATAGTTCTTTGTGGGGCTGAAATGATTAGTTACACTTAGAATTAATACTTTGCACTCTCTATTCTGCTGTAGAAAGATGATGCTACTGATGTTATTTATATTACTGAAGTAAAATCTTTGAGTTGTATATATAATATGCATATATATGTGTGTGTGTATATACATACATATACATACATATATATATACACACACACATATATATTTTTGAGACGGAGTCTTGCTCTGTTGCCCAGACTGGAGTGCAATGGCATGATCTCGGCTCACCACAACCTCCGCCTCCTGGGTTCAAGCGATTCTCCTGCCTTAGCCTCCTGAGTAGCTGGGATTACAAGCATGCGCCATCATGCCCGGCTAATTTTGTATTTTTAGTAGAGATGGGGGGTTTCACCATGTTGCCCAGACTGGTCTTGAACTCCTGGACTCAAGTGATCCCCCTGCCTTGGCCTCCCAAAGTGAGCCACCATGCCTGGCTGAGTGGTATACATTTTGATTTTCTAGAAAGCTAAGACCCTTTTTATCTCATAACATTCAGGACTATACTTTATAAAAATGAGTATTCTGTAAACATTTGCATTGAATGATATTTATTTCCTACTACATAATTTTTTGTAATGGCATATTTTGATATATTGAGTTCAGTAATAATAGTGAGGGCTATGTAAGGGTTAAGAAGAATACATTCCATTTATGTTTTGATCTTTTGTAATCTTCATTTAATGTATGTTTAGAGTAGCTTTGAAAAACAGCGTAACAATGGAATTCTTGAAATAGAGGCAGCCCGGATATTAATTGGTGCAGCAAAATGCTATTACTCCATCCAAGGAAAGTAAGTATAACACTTCTTTAATTGATATTTCCAAAATTGAATGACTATATGATGAAGAATGAATAAAATGAGAATTAAATGTCCTGATTGATCAATTATTTCACATATCTATATGTATCCATCTTCTGTCTGTCCATCTGTCTGTCCTTCCATCCATCTATCCATCGCTTTTTATTTTATTGGTTTATTTTTTTCCTCTAAAGTTTTATAACCTTGGTGACATTAGGGGAGTCTGGAGAAAGATTGGACTGTCATGTAATTAGATAAGACACTCGGGAATCCATGAAAGGGAACTTATATAACTTCAATAACTATTATAATTATTTTGCCTTTATATTATCTTCACTTTAAATTACCAGACAGAGGAGGTTTAGAAGCCTGGAGGCTGCCATTAGACTGCTCCCTGGGGTGGAGCAGGCTCTGGAAGAATTGACCCAACTGCTGGTGCTGACAAGTGCAATTAAGTCTGGTGGGAAAAGCTCAGTATCTTGGAGATATAACAATATCTGGTTACAGTCCTGGCAAACATTAGATAATAGATGATCTAACACAAAGCTGCGGGGCAATAATAATAGGAGATCCTGGCTGGGTGATAGATAACATTTCAGCAGCCAGGTAATCTATTTGGAAGATCTTTACCAGTCCCTGGAATAAAGTTTGGGAAAGTTAGAGCTTTCAGGGCCTTGGAGAGGGTTGGGCCAGACCAGCATGACAAAGGAAAGCTTGATTCCAAACTCCAAAGAAATGGTCTAGAGAAGCTTTACTTATGTTCAACCTCTGGTCAGAAACAGAGGCAGCAGGAGTCTCATGCTAAAACTACTCCTGTACCATGACCATGGATGGATAGGTGGATGGATGCAGAGGCATGAGACTGAGCTTATTTGGTGGGTCCATATTAAATTTATACTTAGTACACCTTCCCCTTTTATATTAACCCAAAGTATAGCACTTGCTTTTTATTATAACACATATGTACATTTTTCTCTGTTAGATTCATGAGTATTTATGATGTTTCAACTTATATGAGAACTAGAAGTTGGCTTATAAAGTTTAAAAATGTTTTAACTTTCTTGGAATATTGTATAGAAAAGATACAGTTTATTCCACCTGAGTAAGTATTGTGAACCTTTAATAGAAACATACTTGAAAATACGACCATTTCTACATTGTCATAATAGCTTATCTCAATTTTCCTTATTTGAGAAAAACTATATTATGGTTTATTTTCACTGATTGGGTGGTGCTTGCTTCTCTTCTTCCATTCTATTTTAGCAACTTCATTGACATCTCTATGAGAGAGTAGTCAGGAAGGGAAAAAGGATGTTCATATTTGGATCCTTCAAGTTTTAATTGCTGTGTCTGAGGGTTGTAGTGTGTTGCGGGCTGCTTAATATTCTGCTGGATATAACATAGAGCAGGGGTGAGAAATAGCTAACTGGTAGACTAGATCTAGCTCTGTTTAATTTCATCTGTTCTATTGTGTGATTCTGTTGATCTATAATTAGGAAAAACACAACATGGCCTTAATAATACCTGTAACCAATTTTCCAAAATATCACAAAACACAGATTTTACTTAACTGGGGTAGATATTTTACTTAGTTTTATAAATTGTGAGCTTACATACCTTTTAGAGCAGAGAGACATAATTTTTATACCAATAGAACATGCCAAAACAAGAACATACCAAGGGCGTTAATGCTGCTAAATTTTAAGAGGGCATTAACCTTTTATAACAAATTCTAGTAATTTTTTTTACTTTTTTCCATTTAATAAGTTTAAAGAGATATACCAAAAATCAAAAGTGTAGGACCTTGACATATATCCAAAGAATTTCTTTTTGTCATGCTGTACATTAGATGGAATGAAAAGTTTTAATAAATATGTCATAGTAATTATTTAATATAATATTTTTCCCATTCTTGATTTTAAACAATCCAATGTGTAATTTGTTTTCCTTTAAATTTATTTGTTTTTTGTTTTTATTTATGAATCTTTGCATTGTTTCCAAGGTACTGTGGCCTTGAGTTTTAAAAATGCTTCTCATCCCTGATATGGATTTTTAAAAATCATGTTTTTTACCTTTCTTCATTATGATTTTTATGTATAGAAAATATGCTTTTGATTTTTGCTTACTATTATTTTATATTATGTATAGTCTTCAAATTAATTTTAATGATTTGTTTAAACAAATATTGAACTTCAGCTGCTAATTATACTTTTAAGTGATCTAACATTTTATTTGATCTCTTTTCAGGAGTAATACATTTCTGACTTTTATATTTCACATAGTATTTTCTGAAGAATTTGAATATACGGGACAGATTATAAATTTGATATATATTTATCCTATGATAATACATCTGTGGCCAATGGCAAGAGGTTTAAATGTGTCAGCACTGATATCAATAAACTACTATTTTATGTTTTTATATGTATTAGAATCAACATTGAAGGTACTGTTTAAAATAGAAATAGAATCTATAAAAAGAGCAATTCAGGTATTTTGAATCTATTTTGTCATATTATTGAAGTAACTTGATACCAAGAGCCATTTGCTATGATAGTTGATGAGATCCTAGAATTTTAGTAAGCTTTTTGAATTTTCCAAGTTTAATAGTGAAATTAGTATAAGAGTCATGGTATTGGACATCAGTTAAGTATCATAAAAGTAGAGAGATTCTCAAGGATCAGGTAAGGGAGAATTGAAAATCCAGACATGGACGTTTCCCTCAAATATTTTGTGTAATGATGCAAGAAATAAATAAGTGAATAAGAATTGGTTTGCTAGGTCCTTGTCATAAAATGTGAGTTAATTATTAGTATAAATGTGTAAAAGGTGATTTATGAGCATTACTATTTCATACTTTATTATTAATAGTATTGCAATGAATCTGTTTATTGCTATTTTTAATAGTTGTTTTTGGCATTCCAGCTTTATTATAGAGTATATATTTTAAATCAAATTGTAAATGGTGAAGATTTAAAAGAATTTTTGGGGGGATTCCAAATGAATAACTTAAAGCTCAACTTTCGGAATATAACTCATTTGTAGTTAAGAACTTAGTTGTTAATTTTATAGATTTCTTCCCCCCAACATTACTGTATAGGTGCTATGAAATGACATTTGTTTTCTGTACAGATAATAATTTTGAAAAGGAAATATTTTCAACAATGTTGGAATACTTTGGAATTTTTTATCCTGGTTATTGGAATCATTGATATCTTTTGTGTATACTTTGTGAAATTGAGACCAGACAACTTGGCTCTTATACAGCTTACAGTAATAATGGGATATTTAAGAATAATTAGGTTTCTTCCTCTCTTCAAGGTAAGATTTCACATTTTAAAATATTAAGATTTGCCAGGAGTGGTAGCTCACACCTATAATCCCAGCACTTTGGGAGGCCTAGGTGGGTGGATTGCTTGAGTCCAGAAGTTTGAGACAACCTGGGTAACATAGCAAGACCCCATCACTACAAAAAATTAATAAATTAGCTGGGCATGATGGTGTGCACCTGTGGTCCCAGCTACTTGGGAGGCTGAGGTGGGAGGATCGCTTGAGCCCAGGAGGTGAGGCTGCAGTGAGCTGAGATTGTGCCATTGCACTCCAGTCAGACAGAGTGCAATGATGGCTCTGGTGACAGAGCCAGACTCTGTCTCAAAAAATAATAATAATAATAAAATAAAGTATTAAAATTCTTTTTTTACATTGTGTGTTAAGTGAGTAAGAAACCTCATTGTTTTGAAAGAAATGAGAGCAGGAGTTGTCTCTTCTGGAACACCCTCTCAATAGGTATCTGCATGGTTCCCTTTCTCGTCACCTTCAAGCCATTGCTCAAATCTCACCTTGTCACAGAGGTCTCTCCTGACCAGCCTATGTCAACTGGCAACCCACCCTTCACACCCTCAATTTCTACCTCATCCTCCTGATTCCCCTCTACCTGCTCAACTTTAATTTTTGCCCCACAGTACTTATCAGCAATTTACTGTATATTGTATGTACTCTCTATGAGGTAGAGATCTTTGTTTTGGTCTTTCTTTTTACATTTTTTAATAGAAATGGGATCTCACTATATTGTCCAGGCTGGTCTAAAGCTCCTGGGCTCCAGCAATCCTCCTGTTTCAGCCTCCCAAAGTGCTGGGATTACAGGCATGAACCACCATACTCGGCCTGTTTTGGTCATTGATGTAACCTCTGCCTCCAGAACAGTGCCTGGCATATAGTAAGCACTTAATAAATATTTGTTGAGTGAAAGAATGAAAATCTTGGTGCCAGTAGAAGCAGGGTAACCCAAATACAAGTTCTTTAAGATTCAGTAAAATTTGTTCATGTCTCCCAAACTGTACAGAAACAAAAATATTTCCTCCATAGCTCCACAGTCACATAGGATACTACCTATGGAATTTAATTTTACTGTGGCCTTCAATTTCCTTAACAATTACTATGCCTTCATTCCATGACTCTGGTTTTGATACTGAAGGCAGATTTTTATACTTTCAGTTTCAATTCTTAAACCTCCTTTCTCTCTTTCCAATGGAGTTGCATTACATAAGCTTTTAACTTCAGGGCTTTAAATGATTTCACTTGCCATGCCATGTTTGTTGTTGTTTAATTCTTATTACGTCAAGCAAATCTATTATATTAGTATTTATTGAAGTTAGATACAGAGACTTAACATTAAAAAAATTGCTATAAACTCTGATGGTGAAATGCACATATTAGACTCCTCCACCTACTCCCCATTCTCCACAACATTTAATAGTTATCTTTAAGGCAGAATTGTTTGACTATCCAGTTTGTGCTTACAGATTTTCTTTTTTGTTCCTTCATTTATTCTACATTGGTGTAACCAAACTTTAGTGTTCATAAGAATTACCGTTCAGAGTTACTGTACCTGGTTTAAAGGGTAATTTTGATTCAATGTGCTTTTTGCCTTATGAGCTGAGTTTGGAGCAAATTGCTCATGTAAGTTGTAACTCCACCGTCATGTAAACTATCCTAGAAATCAGGATGTGTTGTGTGATGCAAAGACTTAAAATGGAAGGTAGGAGTTTCTTTAGGTAATCAGTATTTATACAGAGATCGTATGCAGGTAAATATAAAATAATTATTTTAGAAGTAATACTTCGTGAAAAGTATTTAAAATGAAACAAAGATTTAAAAGTGTATTATTGTGGAAACTGTCACAGGGGGGTGACAGCTATATGGGCTGGCGGCGCGGCAGTAAAAGAATTTACCAAGACCGTTGTAGATGAAGAAAGGCATATTTATTTATTAGAGACAATAGAAAAATACATTGCCAGGGAAACAACGGGCAGCCTGCAAGAAAGAAGCCAACTGCAAAGAAGCAAAGGCTTGCTGGAGATTTTATAGGATAGTGTTTATGCTGTCTGTTGAAAAGGGCTTTGTGCTGTTAATGCCATGGTTGCAGTGAGCTAACTTGCAGGAGTCTGGTGGTAGTTGGGCACAAGATTTTGAGTTATTTGTGTAGGAGGGCAATGCGTCCTGGGCCATAAAGAAAGGCAGACTTGCAGCTTATCTGCTGCTTCTTTTTGCTTTCCCCTCATCCCACCAGCCTGACTCCTTTTGCCTAATTAGGGACTTTACAAAAACCAAATCCATTTAGAGTGTGGGCAGCAATGTTCTGAACTAGTCATCCCTTCTGTCTAGCATGCTCTGACAAATCTCAGTGAAGTATATTACCATGGTTTTTAATTGAACACTCACTATTTTCCAGGAACTGTTTAAAGCACTTTACATAAATTATCTGGTTTAATTAATAAAATAGCCTTGTGAGGTAGATTTCACCACTATGTAAAGTTAGGTGGCTCATAGCCATTGTCAGCATAATGTGGCTTTCAAAAAAAACAAACCTGCATTGGAAAACGTGAAAGAATACTGGCAATCTTTGGGTGCCCTAAAGGATAGCTCAAGGAGTGTCAGTGCTCTGTAGAGTGTAACTTTGAAAAAATCCTCTTTAAACATCTCTCCCTTTGTCCAAAGTTTCAAAGGCAAAATAGCAGCTTAAAAAAAAAATTCCCTTCTCTGCTCTTGTAATTCCTTCACTATGATGCCATCTCCCGGTTCACTTTTTTTTTCTCCCTTGTTACCCAGTCCCTCACCATCTGCCTCTGTGCTCTGACATGACTTTAACCCTGTGGGAAGCCCCCTGTCTGTGTGAGTGACTATGTGGATTTTGAGGAGCCCCTCTATTGGAATTCTGGTATTTAGATATTATTTCCTCATTTTACACATGAGGAAACTGAGTCCTCAAAGTTACTAAATAACTTGCTCAAGGTCACAGAGCTGGTGAATAGGAGAGCTTGCATTTGAATTTAGAGAGGTGTATATTTAAAATCCCATTCTCTTAAGTCATGACACTAGCCTGCCTTAGCTTATGATTGGAGAAATATAAAACTAAGCAGGATCTTAGACACCCTAAGTTCTTTATTTTGCAAGTGAAGAAACTGAGGCACAGAGAGACGATTTGTTAGTGAGTAACTATGACCCAGGTTAGGAGACCTGGTTAGGGGTTTTCTGAAATCTGGGGGTACAGAGAATGAGGGAAAAGGCAGTGCTAGAGACTTTCCCCTAAAGCAAGAGTCAATTATTCACTAAGCTTCACCTTCTTTAGAGAATGGGTCTTGACTTTTGTAGGCACAGAATCACCTGGCGGACTTGCTAAGACATCGACTACTAGGCCCCACCCAAGAGTGTCTGATTCCACAGGTCTCCAGTGGGACCTGAGATTTTGCATTCCTAACAAGTTTGTGGGCTCTGCTGTTGCTGGTCTGGAGATGACACTTTATGCATTTCTGCCTCAGAGGGTGCTTTTCCTCATCAAATGTACAGGTGATTTTTTCTTCTTCTCATTATTCCAGATAATAGTACCAATACTGATAAGAATTGCAGATGTGCAGATCAAAAAGCGCCTCAGCTTGATGTATAGTATTACAAAAGGCTATATCAAAAGTCAAGAAGATGCCAAACTTCTAATAAAACAAATAGCTGTCTGTGAATCAATATATCAGGTGAGAAACAAGCACTGGTCATTTGGGGAGAAAAACCCCTTAGGTGTATTAACTTCTTTTAAGACTAGTTCTATGTGTGTTTGACGAAACAGACAAATTCCAACAGTTGAAAGGGATTCAGTTGTTTATTATATCATATGAGGTGCTGCAGAGAACAGTCTCTGATCATTACATTTCAGCTGTTATCATCAAACTCATTTATT
This sequence comes from Pan paniscus, assembly GCF_029289425.2. NCBI lineage: Eukaryota > Metazoa > Chordata > Mammalia > Primates > Hominidae > Pan > Pan paniscus. Next base: position 76,202,403 of record NC_073249.2, read on the forward strand.
ATCTTCATGGCAGAAAACATATGATCTCTTTTCTGAGTGCAGAGTATAGAGAAGAGATCTAGTATGTCTCTGTAACACTCTCTAAAAGACAGGGCACTTGGAAAGGTGTATGCAGGAGTTGAGACTTGAAAAAGGCTTCAAAGAAAGGGTAAGTCTTAAGTGGAGAGGAAGAGAGGAAAAGAGAACAAAGATTTGATAGTGAAAAGTTGAAATCCTGGTACTGTAGGGTGGGTGAGTAGAAGTATTTATTTTTTATCATTTAAGACCCTCTTCATTTCCAGCCACTATGCGGTAAGTACTAGATGGGAGCCTAGAGGTGGAGTGAATCCTCTCCTAACCAGGCTCCCTCACACCAGTCTGTCTACTACCAGTCACTCGCAAAAGAGTGGGGAAAGTGGAACGTGACTGCTCTCTCATTCTCATGCTTCTTTGGGCCTGATAATGTAGAGGAGACTCGCATTCTTTAGATAAAAAACTTCCTTATTTTTCACTCATAGCTGTCAACTCTGCTCTTTGCAGTGAGAATCTTTCAATTGATTTTCCAGGTTACAGATTTTTAAATTTCTAGTTGTGTTCATTCTTCTGTTCAACCCATCTATTAAACTTTTTAATTTTTTTTTGGCAATTACTTTTTGATCTCCAAAAACTGTGGTTGCTTCCTTTTCATAACGACTGTTTGCTTTAAAAGAATTAATATAATATTATCTAGAATCTTCTTTTCCTCTTAAAAGATTTTTTGCTTCCTGTGTTAATTCTGCTTCCTTGGGGTTCAATCTCCTATTCATTGTGTTTGGTTTCTATATTTCATTCTGTTTTTGTCCCCAATGTTTGGTGATTTTGGTTATATTTTCACATGTGTCAATGAGGGGCTAAGGTGAACAGTATCAACAGCTGAAAGGTGTTTTCTCAGCCCAAGTTACACTCTTGATTTTTAACTGGAGATGGATTTAAATCCTGATTACTACAACGATTATGTGTGGATACATAAAACCATGGATGGCCTAGAGGTTATGTCTTCTGGTTACGGTGCCTATTTTTTGTGGTGACGGTTACGTTACCTCAGTCAAGAGAGGCTCTTTACTTATTGAAATAAGAAGAGGAACAGAGGCTGTGAAGATATCTACCTTTATTGGATTGAACATTAATGTGTAACAGAATTCTGTCCTGTTGCTTTACTTTGAAGAATGGAGAAGAAAATTAAAAGAACTACTCAAAGGCTGGATTGATCTGCATTAGAAAGAACACAGAGCTATTCATAGGAGAAAAGATTTCAGCAGAAGGAGGAAGAGAGAAGAAAAACAAGAGACAGTGGGGGGAGTTAAGAATGTGTTTTCAGGAGTTTGGGAGAAGATGCAGAGATCTGAGGGCAGTTGCCTTGACGTGTCACAGGTGAAGTGAATCCCCTGTGACATTTTGAAAGAAGCACCAGTAAAGATTTAAATGGCCTTTTGAGATGTGTTTAGATGTCTACCTGGTGTTTATTCTGAAACTGACTTGGTTCTGGAAATTGGCCTGTGGCAGCTCACCTTAAGAAAAATAAATGTATGCCCAGGCTTTCATGATTATGCTCTCTTTGTAGGCAGGAGTCAGGTCCCATGCGCTTTTGTGCAAAGGCGTTCTAGAGCAGTCTTACAGGGTTGCTGTAAGTCTAGTTTGGTGTGAAGGGGGCCTAGCTGCTTTCTTTGCACCTATGCAAGCAGGGCTGGGCTAGGATATGTTGGTGCCATGGACAGGCTAGTAATTTGGCACCTTCCCAATATTGATGCAATGTTATCGAGTAAGAAGAAATAATTTAATAAATATTACATACCTTATTCTTATATTCAAAATGAGGGATTCATTACATGCGATTTTTTTCTAAACCAAAACAAAGACAACAAAAAAACCCCACAAAAACTTAACTTTGCTTAAACTTTAGATAACAAACCAGGTGTTCCCTATAAAGAGCACCATGCCATGCATTATTTGGGGCAGAGTTTCAGACATCTGTACCTGACAACCCTAAAGAACTGTCAGTTGTGTGATTCCAGGACTGTTGGTGTAGCCAAGTGCAAACTCCCCAGTGACTCAAAGCTGGAGGGTAAGCTTTAAGAGGAAAAGTGCCTGGGACATAGTGGGCATCCAACAAATACCTGTTGTATGATTGATTGAACAGAGATTGGTTAGCCCTGGAGTGCAGTGATTTCTTCAGTTATCTAAGGAGTTATTTGTTAGAAATATGAACCAATCAATATCGTATTTTCTCATAATTTCCACTTCTTTTTGTGCTCCTGATAGGCTGGCTTCCCAACTAGCTGCTCACTTGGCTCACTGTCAAATCAGGCGCTATGAGAATTCTCCTTGGTGCACAGTGGAGTACATACTGATCTTTTCTGATAACTATTAGGCAAGGTAGTTATGCAAGCTACTGACTGTACTAGACTCATTGAGATTGACGTCTGAGCATGGGCAAAGCAGCAGAATTGACCCAGAGGGAAGAAATGAGCCAATAGCTTTTCTAAAACTAGGTGAAATGTCCTCTACCATACTTCCTTTTCTCTGAATTTAAAAGGAAAGCCAGGCTAGGTGTGGTGGCTCATGCCTGTAATCCCAGCACTTTGGGAGGCAGAAGTGAGTAGATCACCTGAGGTCAGGAGTTCAAGACCAGCCTAGCCAACATGGAGAAACCCCATCTCTACTAAAAATACAAAAATCAGCTGGGTGTGGTCACTCACACTTGTATCCCAGCTACTTGGGAGGCTGAGGCACGAGAATAACTTGAACCCGGGAAGTGGAGGTTGCAGTGAGCTGAGATTGCACCACTGCACTCCAACCTCAGCAACAGAGCAAGACTCTGTCTCAAAAAATAAAAACAAAAGGAAAGCCAGAACTATACTTGGTATAATAAGTATGCTTCTCAGGAATATAAGAAGAAATGCATGTTTTTCTTAATTTCTTACAGAAACTATATGAATAATAAGAAATACATGTTTTTCTTAATTTTTTACAGAAACTATGTGAAATTTTGGAAACCAACAAACAGGATGCTGTCAAAGAATTAGGTAGGTAGTTGAAGTATCTGAGTTCTTAAAGTCACACCTTATTGTCCTATAATTTAATAAAAGAAGAACAATTCATGCTTTCATTTACTTGCTCATTCATTTATGCATTCAACAAGCATTTATTAAACACAGCTAATGGGCCAGGTATGGGAAAGCAAAGATGAGTAGATCCTGACCCTTAAACAGTGCAGAATCTTGTGGAGTGTATGAGCGTATCAATAGATAATTGAAAAAGTTAGCAGAGTCCTGTTAGTTGTTATGGGAGTGTACAGGAAAGAATGAGAGGAGTGTGGAAAGTGTATTAAGGTGGCAAGGTCAGAGTCCTCAAGGTTAGAAGAAAAAGACATGTGAAGGTTACCTTTGACAAAATGGTTTTGTTTCATTGTTTTGTTTTTTGCAAAGATACTCTGGAACATAGGGCTGCAACGAATGTCATTTCCTGAGTATCTACAATCACTCCACTTTATTTGAAGCACAGAGTAGGAGCCCAGGGATTTTATGCCAAGTTTTTTGGGTCAGCTTTTCTCATGGGGGGCTGTGGGCCAGGCTGTCAGTGTGTGCAAAAACATCTGGTAGAGGGCCCAGCATACGGAAGGCCCTTAATAAATGGAAGTTATCAGAAAAGAAAATAAAGTAAAACCATTTCATATTCATGACCACATTGTAAGATGCCATATGGGGTTACACTTTCCAAATCAAAATGGAAAGAATGTGATCTAATGAATGAAAGTGTAAGTTTAGAGACAACAGATTAGAATATTTTGGCATTATCTCAGAAAACCCATGACCCATTGTTGCCATTTACATGTTGACAGATTTTTATTTCTGTGCTTTTAAAGAGTCGGGGTTAGGACAGCTGCATTATATTATGTTTTAGATCAGTATGGAATATTACAAAGTTTTCTCAATTCACTACTCTAAAAGGCAGTGCTTGTTTCCATGTGGTTACTGCAACTGATGACTGAATGCTTATCATGGCAGGAACTGCTAACTCTTTATGTACATTATCTCATTTAATCCTTATAATTACTCTGTGAGGCAAATACTATTATTACAGAGGTTAATTTGCCTGAGGCCCTATGGCTAGTAAGTAGTGAGCCAGGTTTCTAGCCCAGGTGTATTTGACACTAAAACCTATGCTTTTGATCATTGCTACCTTTCACTTTAGTGGTCAATTCATTTAGTTAAAAAAAAAAGAGTGTGTACCTTCGATATGGCAAGCATTGTGTTCAATGTTGAATATGAAGATGAAATAGATGCAATTTTAACCTTGACTCACAGTCCAGTTCATGTCTTCTGAGGTTTACTGAAGGGGAAAGAATATGCTCCTTGATCTCAGAAAGACCCACCAGCCAAAGTCCAGGGGTACTTTCATTGTGTCATTTATTCGTCTAACCAACAAAAATTATACAATATGGAGGATGAGACAGAGAAGTAAAAATAGTAACATGATAATGTAATGAGTTCCATAATAGAGATATGGAGGAGATGCCATGGGGATAAGAGAGAGAGAGTGATTTTCTCTTAGCTGATGCGGGAAGCCAGTTTCCAATTTTCTCATCCATAAAATAGAGTTGAAAATAACTCTTTTCCTGCTGACCTCATGAGTTCTGCATGAAACTAGAATCAAAGAATATTGTGTAAATGCTTTGGAAATTATACAGTATTACACTAATATTAGTTATTGTGGTTATTGCGTAGGCCACTTACTGAATTTTATTTTCTTTGCTGTAGTACTCATGGAGCATGAGGGTCGTGATGTTGTCATTGCTTTGAAGACTAAACAGGCAATCCGGAATGTGATTGCTAAAGCTCTAAAAAATCTCACCTTCCTTTGTTCAAGAGGCATTATTGATAAGCATGAAGTCATTGAGATAAATAAGGTAATTTTGCTTGATTCTGTCCACATAACACCCCAGCCTTCATGGTTACTTTAGCAGTGTGTAATAAGGAGGGAGATTGAAAAAATTGTTTAACCACAGGTGTTAACTCTATAATCACCTTCAGCCTTTGATAATGCAAAGGACAACGAATGCCGATGCAATCTGGTACACTCCATTTGTCAAAACTACTTGATTGCAAGTAACAGAAACCAACTTGAACTAAGTTTAGTAAAGAAATGGTTGGGGGATTTATCAAAAGGACGCAGAGTACTTTATAGAACCCACAATAGCCAGGATATGTGACAAGGCCTAAGGAAGGGATTTGAACAGCGATGTAGAAAGCTTTCTAGATTCTCCATTTCCTATCAGGGTTGCCCTCTATGGCATCTTCCTTTGGCTTTCCCTATAGACTCACTAGATTTTTCTGCTTCTCCATCCACTGTGTCAATTGAATTATGAAGATGATAGGTTCAATCTGAGTTAATAAGTCAGTGAAAATAGTAATAAGGGGAGACTAGGGACAAAAATGGTTAGAGGAATTTAGATAGGATGAGACAAGCTGTGAGTCAAACATCAAGGTTAAACTTGCCTAACAGTAGTTTATTTAGATTTCCTTAGTTTTTCCCTAGTGTCCATTTTCTGTTACAGGATCTGATCCCCATTATTTTGATTATTTGTTTTTAGGTACTTCTTAAAAAATTAAAAGCACTAAATAACTTTCCAAAGGCAATCCCACCCCCAACTCCTGACATATACCTTCACAACATCATTTGGCTGGAAGGTAAAGATGTTCTCATTGATTTCTTCAAGGTAAAGATTCCGTTTTCTATTCTGGCTCAGGTTTGATGATAATTATCCATTTTTTTCCACTCCCTAATGAAAGATTAACAGAAAAGCATATCACATACTGGCCAATTCAGGGAAAGCCAAAATGGAGGCCCAGGAAAGCCTAGAGGAAGACTAGATCTCTTTTTGAGCCTAAAGGGCAAAGATAGTTTTTCACAATGGCTTATCCGCTTATGAGTAGCTATATGTGTCTGACTATTACCAATCCCATTCTATTTTATGTTGTAGAGTTCTGGACTTCTTGATGTACACTCTGGGAGAGACATTTTTTAGAGCAAGGGTCTCAAATTTAAGTTACTGCACAGACCGGGCAGATAGTGTAAAAGTAAAGCCAATTGGGCATAGTGTAATAGGGAACAGTGAGAACTGAGGTGTATTCAAGTTCATGCTCTGTCAGCTGACGGTTGCCACAGGACTTTGAACTCTTTCAACAAATATCTATTGAATATCCTCTACATGCCAGAGACTGTTCTAGGTTTTGGGATATGGCAGTAAACAAAACAGATGAAGTCCCTACTTTCATTTTTTAATTTTTATTTTATTCTTTTTATTTATTTTTTTGAGATAGAGTCTCACTCTGCCGCCCAGGCTGGAGTGCAGTGGTGTGATCTCGGCTCACTGCAACCTCCGCCTCCCGGGTTCAAGTGATCCTCCTGCCTCAGCCTCCCAAGTAGCTGGGATTACAGGCCTGTGCCACCATGCCCAGCTAATTTTTGTATTTTCAGTAGAGACAGGGTTTCATCATGTTGGCCAGGCTGGTCTCGAACTCCTTACTTCAAGTGATCCACCCGCCTTGGCCTCCCAAAGTGCTGGGATTACAGGTGTGAGCCACTGTGCCTGGCCGAAGTCCCTACTTTCAAAAGCTTTTAGTGTATGGATGGAGACAGACAATAAACACACCAAACACATAAATAAGTAGCCTATCAGATGGTTGTTAAGTGCTAGAGAAAAATAAGGGGAGAAAAGGTAACACAGAGCGGCCATGGAAGGCTGCTCTAATAAGGTGACATTTGAAGAGAGATGTGAAAGAAGTGAGGGAGCAAGCCAGCTAGTATCTTAGAGAAGAGCACTCCAGGCAAAGGGAGTAGTGGGTGCAAGGAGGCCCCGAGGCCAAGTGTGCCTGGTGTGTTCCAGGAGCAGCACAGAGGTCCCTGGCAGGAGCAGAGCTGGAGAGAGCACATGAAGTCAGGGCAGTTGCAGAGGGCCCAAAGAACATCATGACTCTCAGGGGCCCTGGGCACTTCTGCCTTAGTGGGCCTCTTCCTCCATAAAAAAGTATTAAAAATTAGACTTTATGACTGTGTTAGTATCACAATGAATATATTAGTATTATCTATTAAAACATTTTTCTCTATCTAAAACTAATTTTCCTCCAGATTCTAAAAAACATTAAAACATTGTTTTAAGTGTCTAAAAGTATTGTAGATGCAGGCACTGCGCCTGCTGATGCCTAGTGGATAGCTCCACCCTGGTCTCCATCCCTCCCTGCCTGAGACATATACAATCTTTGCTATTACCCTAACTGCAGACGTTCAGTTTGCTTCTGGATTTTGCATATATGAATCTTCTGCCCTGGAGGTCTTCAACTCATGTTATCCGAGCTATCTGCTACTCCTCTTTCAAGTGTCAGCTTAGCTGTCCTGTCTGCTGTAAAGGCCTCACCGAACAACCAAGATAGGATCCTGTGGCTTTTCTGCATTTTTTTTTTTTGAGATGGAGTCTCACTCTGTCGCCCAGGCTGGAATGCAGTGGCGCGATCTCGGCTCACTGCAAGCTCCACCTCCCGCGTTCACGCCATTCTCCTGCCCAGCCTGTAGCTGGGACTACAGGCGCCCGCCACTACGCCCGGCTAATTTTTTGTATTGTTAGTAGAGACGGGGTTTCACTGTGTATTGTTAGTAGAGACGGGGGGTTTCACCGTGTTAGCCAGGATGGTCTCGATCTCCTGACCTCATGATCCGCCCATCTCGGCCTCCCACAGCGCTGGGATTACAGGCGTAAGCCACCGCGCCCGGCCTTTTCTGCATTTTTTTTTTTTTTTTTTTTTTTTTTTTGCATAGCGCCCTGTCCCTGTCTTCTTTGTCATAATTATCCCATTGGATTGTAAATATCTACCCAACATAACTAAAAGTTTTTTCTGAAGGCAGGGGAATTGTTTAGCTTACCATTATAACCCAAGCCTCAAACAGGGGCTGAAAAAAAGTTTTCATTCATTAATGTGCATATTTATTCCATAGTTATATCAGTTACTATGCTAGGTACTAATCACAAAGTCAAAGTTTGTTTGCCTGTTCCTTTATTTCTAAAAGTTGATGTGGTATATTAGCACGTTACAGTTCAGTAATAAACCAAGAATATAATTAGTGTTTTTATGCTACTTGGAAACTATTTTAGCTTTAAAATCATATATATATATACACACACACACATATATAATAAAATCATATATATATATATAGAAAATATTTAGAAAAGTAGACTAGGAAGCTTTTGTGTTGACTCTCTTTTTCTTTTCGTTTTTTTTTTCCCCACTCAGGAAAGAGCCAAACTTGCCTGTTTTGACTCTGGAGATACCATTTGTAAAGGAGGTGAAATGCCACAAGGAATCTACTTAATTATTTCAGGAATGGCAATTGTAAGGGACTATTGATTTTTTTTTTTTTTTTTACTTAAAATGTATTTTGAAACATGTAATTGTAGAATAAGAATAAATTTAGATACTGAAAAAGTTTAAATTTTTAATGTGATGAAACCATTTCTACTCTGAGCATGACAGCTGAGAGGTGAATATTCAACACCTGAAATGTGCTTCCCATTCTACAAAATGCTGTCATAGTCTTTACTTATTTCCAGCAATCCTGGGAGGAAGCAGGATTTTTCAGAATGTTCAGAGAAGGAAATCAATACTTGGCGTGGCTTAAATTACTCACCTAAAGGAAATAGAATGAGGATCAAAAATACAGCTTTCAATCTGTCTCATGGGAGGCTTTTGTTGACCAGAGAGAGAGACAGAGAGAGAGAGAGGGAGAGAGATTTCAGTAGAGTGATGGGGACAAGAATCCTTTGTATCTGCGTAACAGTAGTTTAGTAGCTGGTTTCATGCGTGAGCCCCATTTTGTGAACCAAATAATTCCTAGATCCTGGATGATGGTCATAAAATGACAAATCCTTAATATGGCAAAAATAATACCATTGGCTTTCTGGTTTTGAAACGGGTATATTAGACCTTAAAATATCATGGAAATAAACTACCATAATAAATAGAATACTAACACAATATAACACTTATTTACTATCTGGCACTATTCTAAGCACTTTTCATTCATTCATTCACTCATTTATTCAACAAAATGTTTGCTTCATTACCACCATGTGGCAGGCACTGTTAATTCTAGGCATGGGATTGACAAAACAGACACAAATTCCTGCCTTCTTGGAGCCTAATTTCTAGTAGAGGGATAAAAGGAGATGGGACAACGAACAAAACAAATAAGTTTACAGTATGTTACAGATGATGGAGGTATGAAGAGATTAGTTGTGATTTTATAAAAGGTAGTCGAGAAAGGCAATATAAGCTGGGCATGATGGCTCACAGCTGTAATCCCACCACTTTGAGGGCTAGGTGGGTGGATCACGAGGCAGGAGTTTGAGACCAGCCTGGCCAACATGGCAAAACCCTGTCTCTACTAAAAATACACAAATTAGCTGGGCATGGTGGCACATGTCTATAATCCCAGCTACTCAGGAGGCTGAGACATGAGAATCCGAGATCCTGCCACTGCACTCCAGCCTGGGCGACAGTCTCTGTCACTCAGTCTGGAGTGCAGTGACACCATCTCAGCTCACTGCAAGCTCTGTCCCTCGGGTTCAAGCGATTCTCCTGCCTCAACCTCCCAAGTAGCTGGGATTACAGGATTACAGGCACGCACCACCACGCCCATCTAATTTTTGTGTTTTTAGTAGAGACGGGATTTCCCTAGGCTGGTGTTGAACTCCTGACTTCAAGTGATCCGCCCACCTTGGCCTCCCAAAGTGCTGGGATTACAGGTGTGAGCCACCGAACCAGGCCAACAACCCTATTTTTTACATGAAAAAACTGATGAACAGAAAAAAAAAAATTCACTTGGCCCCAACTACGCATACTCAGAGGCCAAAGATTACTTTGAACCCATGTAGTCTGTCTCCGGTATCCATGTGCTTAGCCATTATACTATACTCCCATTAGAATTCTAGGACAAACACACTGCTGCCAGTATTTATGAAATACGGCAAGTCCGATACTTAAAAGCTGCAACTTGCTGTAACATGTTTCTTTGGGGATTTTCCTGCCATGACTGGACTAGCTAAACCTTCTTAAACTATAGTCCAATAATGTCTGGTCTGAAGAGGTTATATTAGTACTTTTTTGATACCATAACAAATTACCACAAATTTAGTGCTTAAATATATTATCTCATGGCTGTGTAGGTCAGAAATCCAATGGGTTCTGCTGATTTCACTGCTTGGGTCTCAAGAAGCTGAAATCTAGATGTCAGTAGCGCTATGTTACCTTCTGGAAGCTCTAAGGGCACAATCTGTTTCCAGGCTCTTTGAGGTTGTTGGCAGATCTAGTTATTCTTTACGGCTATTGAACAGAAGTCCCTGCTTCTTCAAGGCTGCCAGCTGGAGCCCACCTTGAGCTCCTAGAGCTTCTCTTTTGTCCTTGCATGCAGGTCCTCACATCTCAGAGCAAGCAAAGACATATGGAATCCTTCACACATCTCTCTCTGATGGACTCCCTTCTACTTGCGAGGGCTCATGTGATTACAGTCCCCCCAATATTCCCGTCTGTTGTTTAATCAAATACTAATCTGGTACAGCTGTGAAGGGACTTTGTAGATCTTTTTAAGGTCAGCTGATTAGTAGCCTTAACTCCAAAAATCATCTTTTTAAGGTCAGCCGATTAGCAACCTTAATTCCACTACAAAGTCCCTTCACTGCAGTCCCTAGATTAGTATTTGGTTGAACAACAGACAGGAATCTTGGGGGGGCCTCCTTTAGAATGCTGCCTACCTCAAATGCCATCATCTTTTCTTTGTTTGCAAAAAGCAGAGGCATTCTTCATTGCTCAAAGATCCTTTGAATTGCATTCAAAATTACAGCCATTAAAAAAAAATTCAAACTCTTCTGGAAGCATGAATGCCTTTAAAAGTCTGAATGCTAATTGCTGGGAGAGAATGACCTTTTGCTTCCTGTTTCCTGTGTCTTGAACAAGAACCTTCCTCTTTGATGTTTACAGCTAAACTTTCTGAAAAATTCTGTAATCTTTCTAATCCCAATTCTTTCAGCTTCCCCCTAAAATCTGATACCGCGGTTCTTTCTCCAGTTATGCCTACCAGTTATTTTCTTGAAGTAACTCAACCATCCTATGTTCATCCTAAAACCTTTTCCTGTTGATATTGCATGATAATTTTTCTAAAGCATTTTAAAAAGAGACAAGGCTTTCATTAACATCATGGCGTGGTTTGGAGGCATAGTAATTCATAATATCTGATTTATGTGCCCATGCAATCAAAAGTTATTTCCACCTGGTGCATTAGCCCATTGCGGTAAGAATATCTAATGGACTCAATGAGTTATTGCATTAGTTGCATACTATAATTTCCAGTTTTGGTGGTTTTTTTTTTTTTTTCTTTGAGATGGAGTCTCACTTTGTCACCCAGCTGGAGTGCAGTGGCACGATCTTGGCTCACTGCAACCTCTGCCTCCTGGGTTCAAATGATCCTCCTGCCTCAGTCTCCTGAGTAGCTGGGACTACAAGTACGCGTCACCATGCTCGGCTAATTTTTGTATTTTTTTTTAGCAGAGACGGGGTTTCACCATGTTGGCCAGGCTGGTCCCGAACTCTTGATCTTGTGATCCACCCGCCTTGGCCTCCCAAAGTGCTGGGATTACAGGCGTGAGCCACTGCGCCCAGCCCTGGTGGGATTTTTGTATAAGACAGGTATAAGTAAAAAGTTGTAAATAGGGGTCATCTGTAAAACTAAAGATTAGAAAAAAATCCTTGCCTTGGGGAGTTGAAATGTTAAAGAAATCATGATTTTTTTTTTTTCTTAAGCCTAATTCTTCTTTCACACTTTCCATTGGAAAGTTGTAAGAAATAGTGGGAGCTCCTATGATTTGATCAAAGGGTTTTTCATTTTTTCTTTCCCTTTGCACACTTTTTTTCCCTTTGCAGTTGCATAGTTTATCTCCTACCTTTGGAATAGAGAGTAGCCAAAGGTGTGATAGAGGGTCCAGAGTCATGTCTACAGAGTTCTGTACTACTGGGGACATAATTGGAGAGCTAAGCTGTCTGCTTAAGCGTGAAATTGAATATACCGTCATCTGTGAAACTAGTTTACAGGTAGGAAAATGGTTCTGTCATGAGTTATTAATTATTCCTCAAGTAAATAAAAAATACCAGCATCTTTTCTTTTTTGGGGTTTTAACATCTTAGTCACCCAACCAGCTATTGGGAGGTAACATAGCTGAAAAGACAGATTTAGTGTCTCACATCCCAGGCTCTGCCAAGCTCCACTGCATCCTGCCTAAGGGAGTAGTTATTTAACCTCCTTAAGTCTCAGTGTCCTTGTTTATGAAGTAGAGAGAATACCAACCTTTTGATGTTATGAGGATTAGGAAAACATCTACGTAAAATGCCTGACACATATAGGTGCTCAATAAATGGTCACCATTATGACAACAGTGTTTTTAAAGAATATTTATTTGTTTTTAAAACAACTCCATTAAAAAGTGGGCAAAATATATGAACAGATACTTTTCTTTTTTTTTTTTTTTTGTTTTGTTTTTTTTTTGTTTGTTTTTTTTTTTTTTGAGACGGAGTCTCGCTCTGTCGCCCAGGCTGGAGTGCAGTGGCGCGATCTCGGCTCACTGCAAGCTCCGCCTCCCGGGTTCACGCCATTCTCCTGTCTCAGCCTCCCGAGTAGCTGGGACTACAGGCGCCCGCTACCACGCCCGGCTAATTTTTTTGTATTTTTAGTAGAGACGGGGTTTCACCGTGTTAGCCAGGATGGTCTCGATCTCCTGACCTCGTGATCCGCCTGCCTCGGCCTCCCAAAGTGCTGGGATTACAGGCGTGAGCCACCGCGCCCGGCCGAACAGATACTTTTCAAAAGAAGACATACATGTGGCCAATAAGCATATGAAAAAAAGCTCAACATCACTGATCAATAGAGAAATGCAAATCAAAACCACAGTGAGATACCATCTCACACCAGTCAGAATGGCTGCTATTAAAAAGTCAAAAAGTAACAGGTGCTGGAGAGGTTGTGGAGAAAAAGGAACAATTACTCACTGTTAGTGGGAGTATAAATTAATTCAACCATTGTGGAAGACAGTGTGACGTTTCCTCAAAGACCTAAAGACAGAAGTACCATTGACCCAGCAATCCCATTACTGGGTATATACCCAAAGGAATGTAAATCATTCTATTATAAAGACACATGCACATGTATGTTCACTGCAGCACTATTCACAATAGCAAAGACGTGGAATCAACCTAAATGCTCATCAATGATAGAGTGGATAAAGAAAACATGGTACATATATACCATAGAATACTATGTAGCCCTAAAAAAGAGTGAGATCATGTCTTTTGCAGGAACTGTGGATGGAGCTGGAGGCCATTATCTTTAGTAAATTAATGCAGGAACAGAAAGCCAAATATCACATGTTCTCACATATAAGTGGGAGCTAAATGATGAGAACACACAGACACAGAGAGGGGAATAAAACACACTGGGGCCTATTGGAGGGTGGAGGGTGGGAGGAGGGAGAGAATCAGGAAAAATAACTACGGGTACTAGGCTTAATACATGGGTGATGAAATAATCTGTACAACAAACCCTCATGACACAAGTTTACTTATGTAACAAACCTGCATATGTACCACTGAACTTAAAACTTAAAAAAGGAATACTTGTTTGTTTTTAAACTTCCTTCTATGTTTCATTTGCTAAGTAAGAAGTTATCTATTCAACACCTAAGTGTCCTGACATTTCACTAGGTGTGGGGAATTCAAATAGAAATGAGCCAAAGACCAAGGGACAAAGTGGTTCGTTAAATGGGTCCTGCTCCCTGTGCCACCCAACTGGGTGATACCCTCCAATAGGGGTTATCAGACACCCTATACAGGAGCGTTCCTACTGGCATCAGGTCGGTGCCCCTCAAGGTCAGAGATCCCAGAGGAAGGAGCAGGCACCTATCTTTGCTGTTCTCCAGCCTCCTGGTGTGACATCTCCAGGTGTGGGAGCAAACCAGATGAATAGGGCCTGAAGCAAATCCCCAGCAAACTGCAGCAGCCCTGCAGAAGAAGGACCTGATCATTGCAAGAAAAACAGAAAGCAACAACAACAGCATCAACAACAACAAAAAAGTCCCCACAAAAACCCCATCTAAGGGTCAACAGCCTCAAAGATCAATATTAGACAAACTCATGAAGATGAGAAAGAATAAACGAAAAAACACTGAAAACTCAAAAGGCTAGAGTGCCTCTTCCCCTATTCATGATCACAATGCCTGTCCAGCAAAGGCACAGAACTGGATGGAGGACAAGATGGATGAATTGACAGAAGTAGGCTTTGGAAGGTGGGTAATAATAAACTCTGCTGAGCTAAAGGAGCATGTTCAAACCGAATCTAAAGAAGCTAAGAATCTTCATAAAAGGTTACAGGAGCTGCTAACTAGAATAACCAGTTTAGAAAGGAACATAGATGACCTGATGGAGCTGAAAAACACAGCATGAACGCTTCATGAAGCATGCACAAGGATCAATAGCTGAATCTATCAAGTGGAAGAAAGGATATCAGAGTCTGAAGACCATCTTGCTGAAATAAGGCATGCAGAGAAGATTAGAGAAAAAAGAATGAAAAGGAACAAACAAAACCTCTGAGAAATATGGGACTATGTAAAAAGAACAAAACTATGATTGATTGGAGTACCTAAAGAGACAGGGAGAATGAAACCAAGTTGGAAAACACACTTCAGGATCAGGATGTTATCCAGGAGAACTTCCCTGACCTAGCAAGGCAGACCAACATTCAAATTCAGGAAATACAGAGAACACCACTAAGATACTCCATGAGAAGATCAACCCCAAGACACATAATCATCAGATTCTCCAAGGTTGAAATGAAGGAAAAAATGTTAAGGGCAGCCAGAGAGAAAGGCCAGGTCACCTACAAAAGGAAGCCCATCAGACTAACAGTGGACCTCTCCGCCAAAACCCTTCAAGCCAGAAAACAGTGGGGGCCAATATTCAACATTCTTAAAGAAAAGAATTTTCAGTCCAGACCTTCATATCCAGCTAAACTAAGCTTCATAAAAAAAGGAGAAATAAAATTCTTTCCAGACAAGCAAATGCTGAGGGATTTTGTCACCACCAGGCCTGCCTTGCAAGAGCTCCTGAAGGAAGCACTAAATATGGAAAGGAACAACTGGTACCAGCCACTGCAAAAACACTCCAAATATATAAAGACTAATGGCACTATGAAGAAACTGCATCAACTATTTTGCATAGTACGCAAAATAACCAGATAGCATCATGATGACAGGCTCAAATTCACACATAACAATATTAACCTTAAATGTAAATGGGCTAAATGCCCCAATTAAAAGACACAGACTGGCAAATTGGATAAAGAGTCAGGACTCACTGGTGTGCTACATTTAGGGGGCTCATCTCACATAGGCTCAAAATAAAGGGGTGGAGGAAAAATTACCAAGCAAATGGAAAACAAACAAACAAAAAGCAGAGGTTGAAATACTAGTCTCTGACAAAACAGACTTTAATAAAGATCAAAAAAGACAAATAAGGGCATTACATAATGGTAAAGGGATAAATTCAACAAGAAGAGCTAGCTATCCTAAATATATATGCACCCAAGACAGGAGCACCCAGATTCATAAAGCAAATTCTTAGAGACTTACAAAGAGACTTGGACTCCCACACAATAATAGTGGGAGACTTTAACACCCCACTGTCAATATTAGATCAACAAGACAGAAAATTAACAAGCATATTCAGGACCTGAACTCAGCTCTGGATCAAGTGGAACTAATAGACATCTACAGAACTCTCCACCCCAAATCAACAGAATATACATTCTTCTCAGTGCCACATGGCACTTATTCTAAAATCAACCACAGAATTGGCAGTAAAACACTCCTTGGCAAATGCAAAAGAACTGAAATCATAACAAACTGTCTCTCAGACCACAGTGCAATCAAATTAGAACTCAGGGTTGAGAAACTCACTCAAAACCATGGAAATTGAACTACATGGAAATTGAACAATCTGCTCCTGAATAACTCCTGGGTAAATAATGAAATTGAGGCAGAAATCAAGAAGTTCTTTGAAACCAATGAGAACAAAGAGACAACATACCAGAATCTCTGGGACACAGCTAAAGCAGTGTTAAGAGGTAAATTTATAGCACTAAATGCCCACATCAGAAAGCTAGAAAGATCTCAAATCAACACCCTAACATCAAAATTAAAAGAGCTAGAGAAGCAAGAGCAAACAAATCCAAAAGCTAGCGGAAGACAAGAAATAACTAATATCAGAGCAGAAATGAAGGAGACAGAGACACAAAAAACCCTTCAAAAAATGAATGAATCCGGGAGCTGATTTTTTTGAAAAAATTAACAAAATAGACCGCTAGCTAGACTAATGAAGAAAAGAGAGAGAAATCAAACAGATACAATAAAAAATGATAAAGGGGATATCACCACTGACCCCACAGAAATACAAACTACGATCAGAGAATAAACACCTCTATGTAAATAAACTAGAAAATCTAAAAGAAAAGGGTAAATTCTTGGACACATACACTCTCCCAAGACTAAACTAGGAAGAATTAAAATCCCTGAATAGACCAAAAATTAGTTCTGAAATTGAAGCAGTAATTAATAGCCTGCCAACCAAAAAAAGCCCAGGACCAGATAGATTCACAGCCGAATTCCACCAGAGATACAAAGAGGAGCTGGTACCATTCCTTCTGAAACTACTCCAAAGAGTTGAAAAGGTGGGACACCTCCCTAACTCATTTTATGAGGCCAGCATCATCCTGATACCAAAACCTGGCAGAGGCACAACAACAACAACAACAACAAAAAGAAAACTTCAGGTCAATATCTCTGATGAACATCAATGTGAAAATCCTTAATAAAATGCTGGCAAACCAAATCCAGCAGCACATCAAAAAAGCTTATCCACCACAATCAAGTCGGCTTCATCCCTGGCATCTAAGACTGGTTCAACATATGCAAATCAATAAACATAATCCATCAGATAAACAGAACCAATGACAAAACCACATGATTATCTCAACAGATGCAGAAAAGGCCTTCAATAAAATTCAAATCCCTTCATGTTAAAAACTCTCAATAAAGTAGGTATTGATGGAACATATCTCAAAATAATAAGAACTATTTATGACAAACCCACAGCCAATATCATACTGAATGGCAAAAGCTGGAAGCATTTCCTTTGGAACCCCGCACAAGACAAGGATACCCTCTCTCACCACTTGTATTCAACATAGTATTAGAAGTTCTGGCTAGGGCAATCAGGAAAGATAAAGAAATAAAGGTATTCAAATGGGAAGAGAGGAAATCAAATTGTCTCTGTTTGCAGCTGACATGATTCTATATTTAGAAAACCCCATTGTCTCAGTCCACAAACTCCTTAAGCTGATAAGCAAGTTCAGCAGTCTCAGGATACAAAATCAACGTGCAAAAATCACAAGCATTGCTATGCACCAACAACAGACAAGCAGAGAGCCAAATCATGAATGAACTCCAATACACAATTGCTACAAAGAGAATAAAATACCTAGGAACACAGCTAACAAGGGATGTGAAGGACCTTTTCAAGGAGAACTACAAGCCACTCCTCAAGGAAATAAGAGGGGACACAAACAAATGGAAAAACATTCCATGCTTATGGATAGGAAGAATCAATAGTGTGAAAATGACCATACTGCCCAAAGTTATTTATAGATTCAATGCTATTTCCATCAAACTACCATTGACATTCTTCACAGAATTAGAAAAAACTATTTTAAATTTCATATGGAACCAAAAAAGAGCCCACATAGCCAAGACAATTGTAAGCAAAAAGAACAAAGCTGGAGGCATCACGCTAGCTGACTTCAAACTATACTACAAGGCTACAGTAACCAAAATAGCATGGTACTGGTACCAAAACAGACATATGGACCAATGGAACAGAACAGAGGCCTCAGAAATAACCCTACACATATACAACTACCTCATCTTCGATAAACCTGATAAAAACAAGCAATGGGGAAAGGATCTCCTATTCAGTAAATGGTGTTGGGAAAACTGGTGAGCCATATGCAGAAAACCGAAACTGGACCCCTTCCTTACACCTTATACGTAAATTAACTCAAGATGGATTAAAGACTTACATGTAAAACCCAAAATCATAAAAACCCTAGAAGAAAACCTAGGCAATACCACCCAGGACATAGGCATGGGCAAAGACTTCATGACAAAAATGCCAAAGGCAATTGCAACAAAAGCCTAAATTGACAAATGAGATCTAATTAAAGAGCTTCTGCACAGCAAAAGAAACTATCATCAGAGTGAACAGGCAGCCTACAGAATGGGAGAAAGTTATTGCAATCTACCCATCTGACAAAGGTCTAATATCCGGAATCTACAAGGAACTTAAACAAATTTACAAGAAAAACTCCATCAAAAAGTGGGCAAAGGATATGAACAGACACCTTTCAAAAGAAGACATTTACGTAGCCAACAAACATATGAAAAAAAGCTCAACATCACTGATTAGAAAAATGCAAATCAAAACCGCAATGAAATACCATCTCACACCAGTCAGAATGGCAATTATTAAAAAGTCAGGAAATGGGCCAGGCACGGTGGCTCATGCCTGTAATCCCAGCACTTTGGGAGGCTGAGGCAGGGGGATCATGAGGTCAAGAGATTAAGACCATCCTGGCCAACATGGGGAAACCCCATCCCTACTAAAAATACAAAAACTACCTGGGCATGGTGGCGCACTTATAGTCCCAGCTACTCGGGTGGCTGAGGCAGGAGAATTGCTTGAACCCAGGAGGTGGAGGTTGCAGTGAGCCGAGATGCACCACTGCACTCCAGCTTAGTGACAGAGTGAGACTCTGTCTCAAAAAAAAAAAAAAAAAAAAAAAAAAAAAAAGAAAAGAAAGGAAAAAAAATCCAGGAAACAATAGATGCTTGTGAGGCTGTGGAGAACTAAGAACACTTTCACACTGTTGGTGGGTATGTAAATTAGTTCAACCATTGTGGAAGACAGTGTGATGATTCCTCAAGGACCTAGAACCAGAAATACCATTTGACCCAGCAATCCCATTACTGGGTAAATACCCAAAGGAATATAAATCATTCTACTATAAAGACACATGCACATGTATGTTTATTGCCACACTATTCACAATAGCAAAGACATGGAACCAACTTAAATGCCCATCAATGATAGACTGGATAAAGAAAATGTGGTACATACACACTATGGAATACTGTGCAGCCATAAAAAGGAATGAGAACATGTCCTTTGCAGGGACATAGATGAAATTGGAAGCCGCCATCCTCAGCAAACTTACACAGGAACAGAAAACCAAACACTGCATGTTCTCACTCATAAGTGGGAGTTGAACAATGAGAACACATGGACACAGGGAGGGGAACATCACACACCAGGGCCGTTTGGGGATTGAGGGGGTGAGAGGAATGAGAGCATTAGAATAAATAGCTAATGCATGGGGGGCTTAAAACTTAGATGACATGTTGATAGGTACAGCAAACCACCATGGCACACGTAGACCTAAGTAACAAACCTACGCATTCTGTACTTGTATCCTGGAACTTAAAGTAAAATGAAATAATTAAACAAAAAAAGAAATGAGCCAAAGAATTCTCAATCTTTGGAGACTATATGATGCAAAAGAGCAGGATCCAGAGTCTTAGGGGTGTGTGGAGTGGAAGGAAATGTTGTTTTAGCTATTTCATGTCATTTCATTTTTGGAAGAGGAGAGAAGGCATGAGTTTAGTCATAAGGCTGAATTGAATTCACTGAAGTTCGTGTAACTTGAATCTGAAAGTGTATCTTTTTTATTCAGCTAAACTATTTGCCTCTGGAAACAAATACTGTGAATGAGCTCATGTTATCTACCATGACAATAAAAATAGATAAGTTCATATGGCTTAGTTCCTGAATCCTGGACTTTGGGCTCATGAGCCATATCCTTCATTATATCTATTGACTGATATACATTTTTCTGGTCTCTTATTAAAGTCTATAGCTTTAATCACACCATACATTTTATCATCTTATACTTAGCAAACAACCATTTTCACAATACAAATGCTTCTAAATGACAAGAGTATCATAATTATGCTAGAATTGATAGTTTTTCTGAAGGTTAAATCTGCAGGCATCTTGTTTTTTGATGGTCTTGTAATTTAGTTCCACATCAAGCTGCTATGGCCTGGTTCCTTTTTGTTTCAGGCCTGCTTTATCTCCCTGGAGGATTTATATGAAGGCTTTGATGCCTTCTGGCCATCTCTGGAATATAAAATATGGCTAAAGCTTGCTCTCAGTACTGCCTATCAGTATTTTGAATCAAGTCTTATTGACGAGGTAAGTTATGTGATTAAAATATTAATAAATTGAATTTTTATGCATTGTATTTTTTACAGAATGCATTTCATATTTTTGAGACAAAAATAGAAAGGAAATTTGTGTTTGATTTTTTTTTTTTTTTGAGACAGAGGCTCACTCTGTTGCCCAGGCTGGAGTGCAATGGTGCAGTCTCACTCAGCTCACTACAACCTCTGTCTCCCAGGTTCAAGCAATTCTCCTGCCTCAGCCTCCCAAGTAACTGGGATTATAGGCGCCTGCCCCCACCTCTGGCTAATTTTTTTTATTATTAGTAGAGACAGGGTTTCACCATGTTGGCCAGGCTGGTCTTGAACTCCTGACCTCAAGTGATCTACTCACCTCGGCCTCCCAAAGTGCTGGGATTATAGGCGTGAGCCACCGTGCCTGGCCCTGTGTCTGCTTTTCTAAAATGAGATTGCTAGAATTTTAACTGCTCTCTTATCCTGAGTTCCTACAGGTTGTCAATCCTTTTGTCACAGCTAATTTTCCCAAGCTACTTGCAATCATTTCTAAAAAAAAAAAGAAGGTAGATTTAGCAAATTCAAAATAGGTAGATCCCCCCTGAACCAAGCATAGTGTTAATCAGAATGTGTTAACAAACGCTCTGTCTGTATTTATTATTGCCTACTCTGCCGATGTTAATATAAGTCTGTAAATCTCCTGCCTTTTCAAAATCTTTGTGGAGGTGACTGAGCCTCTCTCATGGACTTCCCCTCCAAAGAGTAGTGGTTCAAGTTTTCTCTGGACAAGCACAATTTACAATCTCACATTTGTATCCTATTTAGTAACTATTGGAACCCTTACTAGCTAGTGAGTCAGGAACTGGGGAAGTGAACTGGGAAAGATTGGAAGTTCAGTAATATTCACTGAACTGAGCGACTGGGTATAAATAAATATTGGGTTAAAAAATGAGTGTGTCATACAAGCCAGTCAGGTTTCTTTTACTTTATTGCAATAATAACTTTCAGAAAAATTTTAGCAGAGGGATAAGGGGATTGGAATTCTCCTCTTTTCCTTTTACCTTGCATCTTCATGAGAAGTGGGACAAATTTAGAGTCTTGTATGAAACTTCAGGGGTGAGAATTAGGACCAATGGATAGAAACTGTATGGACTCAGACTTGACTCAATAATAAGGTGAATGTCCTTTACATTTTTTTTAAATTCACAAGCAACACATATTCATTATATAAATGAGAAAGTACAGATACAAAACATTAAAAAAATTGTATTTATTATTAAATAGAGAATCTCTATTTAATACTGAGTTTCTTTCTTTTTTTTTTCCATTAAAGAACTAGCCAATTAAGATTTTTTTCCCTCTAAATCACAGAACTCAAAATGTATATGCATTTTAAAATCAAACCAAAACAGCTGATTTTTTTTAGATTTTCTGGTTGTGAAATACTAGATACATTTGCTAATTTTTAAATGTTTTTGGTTCCCAGTTGTGCTGGTGCCCTCAGCAAATAAATGTATGATTCACCTGTCAGTGACTGAGATTCAAGGACTGGCTCATGTAGCTGTGCCCTGCATGGGGGTGGAGATGTTTAAGACTGAGCTGACAGCCCTGTCAGGGCCCTGTGCAGGAGATGCCTACTGTTGGGCTGATCTCTAAATTCCTGGGTTAGTTTGCAAGCACGGCTGTAACAAAGTACCACAAACTGGGTGGCGTAAAAAAACCAGAAATGCATCGTTTCACAGTTCTGGAGGCTAGAAATTAGAAATCAAGGTGTTGGGAGGATTGGCTCCTACTGAGGGGCTGTGAGGGAGAATCTGGGCCAGGCCTCCCTCCTTGGCTTATAAATGGCTGCCTTTATATTCACGTGGCGTTCTCCCTGTGTGCAAGTCTGCGTCCAAGTTTCCCCTTTTTATAAGGACACTAGTTGTTCAAATTAGAGGCCCAACCTATTCCAGTATGACTTCATCTTAACTAATTGCATCTGCAATGACCCATTTCGATAAGGTCACATTCCAGGATACTGGGAGTTAGGACTTCAGCATAAGAATTGGGTGGGAGGTGGTGTGTGTGTGTGTGTGTGTGTGCGCACAATTCAACCCATAATAACTCCCTCCCAGTTCTAAAGTCTATGACTCTGAGCCTTGAAGTATAGCTCAGACTCTAGCTTGCTTTGTTTTGGCTTTGTGTTATTCCTATTCACCTGTCAAGTGGAACATAAGCTTACTTGTAAGTGAAACTCTGAATCTTTTAAGACTCTGAGTCTTGTGCAAATAGAAATCTCCTGAGTCATAGCCAACTACCCTGCTGTGGCTGAGAGCTCACAATTTAGGGCTGGGCAACAGTATCCAGGGCCCATTAACAGCATAAACACTTGGAATTTAGAAATTTGTCAGAGGCCATTCTGAATGCTAAATAAATCCTGTCTGTTGGTGCCAGGGGCTGTGTACCTTCTGACACCCTCAAATAATTCAGATAGATCAGTAAATCTGTTTTCTTCTTGATACCATCTGTCAGTTTGTATGACTTATTTTCTAAAATGCAATTTTATTGTAGGACTTAAGGTTTCAGAACTGTGTGATGTTCAATCAAGCATATGTGGAAACTTTATCAAGCTATAGTGACATGATTATTGATAATATGACCATGAAATTTGTTATCATTGTGTATGGCAGTGTAATTGATACTAAGACAGAGGAACCATATTTTGCACCTTGCATTATACCTACAACCTGTGAGCAGGTAAGAAATATCATTTCTAAAGAGTCTCTTGCTCTTCACGGTGCTCCAAAAGTGACTTTAAAACTCAACTGATCACCTTAAAAAGAAATTTAACCTGGAATGACCCTGTAGTTCTTACTTGCCTTTTACAAACAGTAAAAATGTACCGAGGGCTTCTGTGTACTGTAATACAGGTGCCCTACACAAGGGTGTGCCCAAGGGACAGGGAGCTGAAATCTGCCTGCTGTTTGCTTGCCACGCCCTTTGCCCTGGCGTGGGGCTGTGCCAAAGGAAGGATGAGATGCAGTAAGTTTTCCCTAGTTTACACCAAGGCAACGATGCCGTGTTCTAGCATAGCTCTGGAAGTATCTGCACTGGTTGACAAAAAAGGAGTAGAGTAGGGGCCACATCACTTTGTTGACACATTAGGGGCTATGGGCACTTGATAGTAGATCCTGGGCCCTGGGCCTCAGCATTCCATACCTCTGTAAAGACAAAGGAAGTGTGACCTCCTAGGACATAAGAGGGCATGGGAAGGGTAGAAGCAAAGTCCCTAATGGCCCAAGCTGCCTGCCACTGGGCAAAGGAATGGGGAGGACCCAGAGGCCATGGGAAGAGCTGACTGACATCTCTTTAAATCTGGCAGTAAGTTTCTACCTTATGGGAGAGACCTTTTCTCCCAGTTCAGACTGTGAAAAGTCATTATGAAAATTTGTCCTGGAAAAGTTGGTAAACCTAAAAAATGAATTTTCTTCTTTCAAAACATTCTTATTTTGTACCTTTCATCAATTCAGATGATGAAGGTAATTTAAATGTTTTTAATAGAAAATTAAAATCTTGTTTAGCTTTCAAACAAAGGATGGAAGCAAGAAGCAAGGAAGCAACAGGAGTAATACTGCAGCTTAGTTTCTTAAGAGACCAGGGTTTGGAGTCAGGCACACTTAGGCTTAAAACTTGATCCCTGTGCCTACTTGTACTTGAGCTTAGGTAAGTTGCTTAACCTTTCTGACCCTCAATTTCCTTCATGGTAAGATAGGGATAAGGTCAGCAGCCATCTTATCGGGTTATTGGGAGGATTAAATGAGATAATATGTGGTAATCTAAAAATGATAGTTATAATGATTACTTGTTTGATGCTGGCATTCTGGGAGGCAGATTTTATGGCACACGGGGAAAATGGTCTAAGAAAGGAAGACAGTCTTGCCATCCTGGGAATGCTGAGCCTTGAGCCCTTGAGCATCAGTGTAGGAGTAAAAGTAGCTTACTGGATGCTGGGGATTCCCTGCTTTCCAAACTGGGAATTTCCAGCCTAGTTATGAGTAAGGTGTAGAAATTTCCTTTCTGGTGTCTAAATATGCAAGGACAATTTGTTGGTCTAAGACTTCTCAACATCAAAGAGGATTTGAAATTTAGAATATAGAGCCAAGATTGAAGACCCAGCTTTAGGCTTTGGCTTATTTTTTATACTCTTTGGAAAGATTAGGAAGCAGCCAGGTTAGAGATCAAAGAATGCTCTTTTGACTAATTTTGACTTTTCTCCTCTAGGTTCAGGGAACTTCTGCTTTAAGCAAGCTGCTGATAATCCAAGCATCTGAGCTTACCCAAAGAAATAGGAACACCAATGTCATGGGTAAGGGGTAGACCTTTAGTGGTAGGAAAACTATTGAGAAGGAACTTCAATACATGTAAAATTCCTTTAACTCTAAGAAAGTGATTTGAGAGGGCACTATGTGGGTTTATCATTAGTCCCCATCCTTGGGCCCACCCTGGCTGCCACATTGCCCTGGGAGGTCACATATGAGAGACTTCCAGACCCTAAAATCCAGGTGGCTCCTTCCTCTGCCATGTCCCTCCCTCCATACACTAGTCAGGGGAGAGCAGCTTCTGCGATGCACTCTGTTGCTGCCCTGGTAGGCTGCAGCCACATGGTGCTGGCAGTGCAAGAATGGGGAGGGAACAGACTCTTTCACAGGAGCCCAGGTATGGGGAACTGGTTTGCTCCCAGCAACTGAAGGGAATAGGAAACCTTACCCATACTCAGTGAGTATTCCAAACCATGGTCACAGCTACAAGTCAAATGACTTGCCTTGAGTATGCCTTGATAGTCACTGAGTAGTTATAGTTATGTTTATTAGCATCCAACTGCATGCATCATGGTGCTAAGCATTATACAGAGAAGACTTGATAGGAAGAGCTTGCTCTAGAAAAAACACACACAAGATCTTCCATCTTGTGCTCAGCACCCCTGCCCTCCCAAGCCCAATGACAAAATTCTCCCAGCTGCCCCAGCTTGAGGACACACTCTAGGTTTGTAACTCTAACTTGCACCATCCCAGTGTTTACAATTCATGTGATCCATCAGTTTAGCTATTATGCAATTCTTAATGGATTGTTGCTTTGGGGGGAGGATTTACACAATTTCAAATTGTGTGCGAAGAATGAGGTTTTCTCAGTCTTATATCTCACTGTTTCTCAATTGCTTGCTTTTTATAAAATGCAGCCCCACTGTGTGCTGGGTACTGTGCCAAGTGCCAATTGGCGAGTGAGCCAGATAAGGTGTTTGCCTTCATAGGGAGGAGAGACAGATATTCAATAAGTAATTATGCTTTTCCCTTAGCAGCAATTTGAACCTCAGAGGTTCCTGTGGCTCACCCTCTTCTAGGGTCATATGCAGCACTGTGATTTAGGGAGCCCCCTCTGCTCCTGGGTCACCTTTCCAAGTTGGCTAGCACTGAGATGACCATTTCCCCAGCTCACAGTCTCTGAAGGTCTGCCGCTCTGCTGCTTCCAAATCACTCTTGGGGCACAGGAGTCTATGGCAAGGCTGGGAACTCAGGGTCTAGCGTCAGCCCCCTTGGGGCTCCCTAAGAAGGGCTATTGAGTCAGAGATCTTAAGCACTGTCAGGGAGCAGGGCACAGGTCCCTAGTGTTCTTGTGCCCACAGGCCCCTTTTCTTGATGAGTTCCTCTGTAATCATTTTTAGATAGAGGGAAACACATCACTTTGTATTCCTCATGGGTTTCAGACAAAAGTCACAAATGGTAGGCACGTGGACTGGATCTTTGACTCTTAATTTGTTTAAGAGTCACTTGTTTTCTTTTAAAATTTTAAAATTAGTTGCCAGGTAGAAACAAATGTTTTGCATTTTAAAAATGCAGATTTTGAAGTTTTCATGAAAAAATAAGGTCTGCCAGCACTCAGCCCTCATTCCTGTATGTGGCAATAGATAGGGCTGAGTATCAGTTGGCTTCTATAGAGGGAGCAGATGCTCTGCAGCTTGCCACAGTCCACGCTGCTCGCTCTCGCCTTTACCCCGCCCACTTCAACTGTTTACGTGATCTGCCTATTCTCATATGAGTTTGTCAGCCCTTGTATTGGACTTTAGGGAGCCTACTAGGAACCTCTGAGGGAAGAAAAACAGGGACATTTGAGAGGGGGAAGGGAAAAGGGAAACTTATAGGGAGAAAGCAAATAGATATTTCAAAATATTTTCTGGTTGCCTTTACTCTTAAATTCCTAATTTACTTTTTCTGTTCAATGCTTGGATTTGGTTAGCCTCAGTCAACACGGTCTTTGAACAACCAGGAAAGAATATAAATGGAAGACAAAAGATGAGGTAATAAACTTGACACTTTGATTAGAATTTTTTCTTATTGCAAATATTGAACTATACAGCTAAAATAAATTGAGGCAAAATAGCAAATTGTAGGTGGTGAGAAAAGACACTCCTAGCTACAACTCATTAATTTGGACAAATTAGAATAAACCCCATTTAAATTACTTAAAAATTAAAATTACAGAGTATTTTTGAAAGATGTAATTTTGCCCCACCCCATTTTTACCCTCCTCACTGATATTTAGGTCAAAGAGTAGGGATCTATGGAATCTGGGGTGAGGAGGGACATACATCATGCACACGTGTAGACACTAGGGTCTAAATATCCATGCTCTGCCTTTGGAGTGTGGATTCCTGGATGTACAGATTGCTATGCTTGCAGTTTGTGGAGTCACAGGCTGATCACACGCATCTTCCTAGAGTACCAGTTTTACTTGAGGATCCTTTAAAGAAAAAGGTTAACTCATTTAACTGGTAGGTTATTTGAAACATTTTATATTAAAAAACATATTATCGAGTAGGATGACAAATTTGCATGAATTTTTAAGATAAAACAAGAGACTTCAAGACATTTTGTTGTGGAGAGTCACGTAGATATTTGCCCCTACATCTTTTCCTTCTTTCCTCAGTAACCAGGACAAATTTAGAGAAGTTTGAGAAGGCTGGAAGTCACGCCTAGAGTTGAAAAGGAATATGGGCCTGTCTTATTGGACCAGGACAGAATAGAGACAATTTTGGTGGTGGTGGGGCAGCCTGCAGGGCTCATGACTCTAGAGGTCTCTATTAGGGCTCCTGTTTGGGCCAGAGCAGACTGCTGGGTGGACTGGAGGAGCAGATGGCTCTGACAGGTTAATAGGGTGCTAGACAAATGCAGAAGTGGGCCAGGTAGCAGTGATGGTGCTAAGCACAGGCTTCAAGGACCTTTAGCCTTTTCCCAGCCAGGTGCCAAGTCATCCCAAATAAACAGCTTTTTTTTTGAGATGGAATCTCACTCTGTCACATGGGCTGGAGTACATTGGCACAATCTTGACTCACTGCAACCTTTGCTTCCTGGATTCAAGCGATTCTCCTGCCACAGCCTCTGGAGTAGCTGGGACTACAGGCACATGCCACCATGCCTGGCTACTTTTTTGTATTTTTAGTAGTGACAGGGTTTCACCATGTTAGCCAGGATGGTCTCGATCTCCTGACCTTATGATCTGCCTGCCTCGGCCTCCCAAAGTTCTGGGATTACAGGCGTGAGCCACCGCGCCCAGCCATAAACAGCAAGAGAAGTCCCTTGGCCCACATTATCCTCAACTAGACAGCCACCCTAAGACTCTTCTAATAGCAATGTTGGTCCTGCCACTGTTATTTATGATAATCAAGGTAGTCTGCAGAATATTTGTTGGGGAAAGGAAAGTTGCATTGACCAAATTTATGGTCAATAGTTCCTTTAAACCAGGTAACTTGGTTCTTTTTAGGCAGCCCTCCTAGGGCCTTCCTCTCCTCTCTCTTAAAGGGGCCTTATTTCACAAAGAGGAATTGAGAGTCAAATAATTGGTCTGGCGTGGTGGCTCACACCTGTAATCCCAGCACTTTGGGAGGCCAAGGTGGGCGGATCACGAGGTCATGAGATTGAGACCACCCTGGCTAACACGGTGAAACCCCATCTCTACTAAAAATACAAAAAATTAGCTGGGCGTGGTGGTGGGCGCCTGTAGTTCCAGCTACTCAGGAGGCTGAGGCAGGAGAATGGCATGAACCTGGGAGGCGGAGGTTGCAGTGAGCCGAGACCACGCCACTGCACTCCAGCCTGGGCAACAGAGTGAGACTCTGTCTCAAAAAAAAAAAGAGTCAAATAATTGAGTTCCTCATTTGTTACTATCTTGTCTCAGCCCCCATTACTTAAAAAGATTCCCATTCCGATTTACAAAAAAAGTTTCCAATAGCCCTGCAATCAGTCATAAAGTTAATTGGAATTCAACTTCTGTAACATTTCTCTTCTTCTTAAACACACCTTTGATAGACTACTCTCATTGAATTAATGTAGTATCTCTTCACAAGATGACAGCGTAGAGATGCACATGTAATTAATTATATGCATCACTCAAAACTCTTCATATGAAGATCTTTTAGGAGGAATGTTTCAGATAATAAAATAGAAATGCTTACATAAGTTTTCTGGTTCCATTTAATAGGTAAGAAGTTTTTCCTGAAATGTTTATAGGCTAATATTTAACTTTTGACTTTCTTTTATAGTTGAAAACTGGATACCATTTTAGAAAAGGGTATTAATGATACAAATATGATGTGTGGAGTCAGGTTAAAGACCAAACTACTTTCCTCGCTCAAATACTAAAGGATTATCTGCAAGGAGTTTACTTAGAAGCTACTGAAACAGGTTACTGCTGCATTTAGTTTATAAGCAATGGATGGACTTCTGTAAAACTTCTTAATTTTAAGTAGTTGCATTATATTTGGGATGTTAAAAAAGTCTTCAGGATAATATAAAATACACTGAAACATATGTCCTACCAAATGAAACCCTGTTTCCAGCTAAGAGCAAATTTTAACATAGTGCATTATAAAAAGTGTTGTATAACTGATATGTTACTCTCTAAAGCATAGAACCTGTAATTTTCATTTGTGAAATTGTTATAATTAGTGCCTCCCTAATATTTTCCAGAGTATAGCTATTCTCCCCTTCCCAGTTTGGTAAATACTGAAAAACAGAATTATATTCCACAATCTTAGTAACTTTCAGTAAGTAAGTAACTTTTGCTTTCAGTGAA
This sequence comes from Pan paniscus, assembly GCF_029289425.2. Classification (NCBI taxonomy): domain Eukaryota; kingdom Metazoa; phylum Chordata; class Mammalia; order Primates; family Hominidae; genus Pan; species Pan paniscus. The sequence goes on from NC_073249.2 coordinate 76,231,966, forward strand.
ATTTAGGAGAAATTAATATTCTCATATTGCATAGTACTGTTTGATGTCACCTTTCATTTTACTTTTAAAAATCAAATAAAGTTGAGTTTTATGGTTGTCTATTTATTATTAGAACCCATTATTCCTTTTCATCTCAACAAGACTGAAAGGAATACATAATACTTTAGAAGAAAACCATAATAGTGTTATAGGAAAGGGGTCAGATCCAGACCCCAAGAGAGGGTTCTTGGATCTCGTCCAAGAAAGAATTCAAGGTGAGTCCCAGTGCAAAGTGAAAGTAAGTTTATTAAGAAAGTAAAGGAATAAAAGAATGGCTACTCCATAGACAGAGCAGCCCCAAGGGCTGCTGGTTGCCTATTTTTATGGTTATTTCTTGATGATATACTAAATGAGGGGTGGATTATTAATGCCTCTCCTTTTTAGACCATATAGGGTAACCTCCTGACGTTGCCATGGCATTTGTAAACTGTCATGGTACTGATGGGAGTGTAGCAGTGAGGACGACCAGAGGTCAGTCTTGTCACCATTTTGGTTTTGGCTGGCTCCTTTACTGCAACCTGTTTTATCAGCAAGGTCATTATGACCTGTATTTTGTGCTGACTTCATGACTTAGATTGCTTTATCCGTCTGGGAATGCAGCCCAGTAACTTTCGGCCTCATTTTACCCAGCTCTTATTTAAGATGGAGATGCTCTGGTTCACATGTCTCTGACATTTCCCTCTCCCTTTTATGAAAGAATCCTTAATCCTGAGGGTTGCAGAGGGATGACGATCCATCTTCTGTGGCTTTTTCAGGTTGAATGGGGTGATGATATTCTTGCCTAACTATGAGGGTCTCTTGCATTCAGGGTAGAGAGGAGCTTAGTAAGAAAGCATCAGTATAGTAAGGTCCATTCATAATTATTGAATTTTGACAAAAGGTGATATCTGGAAGATTTATAAGTGTTTAATTTAAGAAAACATTTAGGGCCAGGCGTGGCGGCTCACAACTGTAATCCCAACATTTTGGGAGGCCAAGGTTGGTGGATCATGAGGTTAGGAGTTTGAGACCAGCCTGGTCAATATGGTGAAACCCCATCTCTACTAATAATACAAAAACTAGCCAGGCGTGGTGGTGTGCGCCTGTAGTTCCAGCTACTCAGGAGGCTGAGGCAGGAGAATCACTTGAACCCGGGAGGCAGAGGTTGCAGTGGGCCGAGATCACGCCACTGTACTCCAGCTTGGGTGACAGAAGGAGCCTCCATCTCAAAAGAAAAAAAAAAAAAGGAAACATTTAGTATGCTTGTTCTGTTTTCCTACACAAAGAGTATAACAGCAATATATTCCACAAGAGTAAAACAAAGTAAGTAAAGTTATATTCTAAATAAACTAAATTAGAAGGCTTTTCATGAATTGGGCAACTGTTGGAGCTAAGCTGGTATGGGGTTAGTTGGTTGTAATGTGCCCAGAATTAGAATACTGATCCAGATTTTTACATTACCCATCCTCTTGTTTTTTTCTGAGCAACAGTCAGAGATTACTGGTTGGTTCATAGGAATAAGCAGGGTTAGCCTAAATTGCAGAAACAGAGACAACTAATGAGACTAGAATTTAATAACAAGTGTACCATAGTTCTTGAAACATAATATTTCTCTCTCCAGTATTCCATTTTTACTAAAGACAAATCATGGTGAGACTGATTTACTTTATTATACATGGCCTGGTTATTTGTATAAAGTGCAGCAAGAATAATTATTTTTCACATAGGTTTTTAAATTGGCTTTGATAGAACTCTGTTTTATAAGGAATCTCAGATAAGACTTTTTAAAAACTGAGTCCAGCCATGGGTTTGTACCCACTAATACCTATGAGTTGAGTAAGTTTCTTTCCTCTTGCAGTCCCGAGATAACTTACTTCTACTTCTACTGGACTTGATAGAAAGTGACATTCTTTAGTTACCACAAGTCAGAAACCCTGTACAGGGACTGTGTAGGCAAGGTATGAGGCCAGTTCCCCAAAGGGCTTTTATTGGCTCTACAAGTTCATTTTAATTCCTTAAAGGAAAACACACCATTCCAATGAAAGCCTTGGTAAAATTATAAATTTCTGCAATTGTGCCCTTTTACAAAAGAAAACAGATTCTTATTGTACTTATGCAAATTACTATATTGCCATAAGTTAGGAATACTCGCAACTAGTTTCCAAATTCTGGAGAAATCAGGTAGAGAGAAACAAATATGCTCCAAATTTTGTTCACAGTAGTATATTTTACTCAATTGCTAACAGCTATAAATAGAAAAACTCAAAAGAAAAGTTTCCTTGACTCTGAAAAACAAAACAAAGGATCAGCAGCATTTTAAGCAAAGTTAAAAAGATTAGTTCAGTTTTCTATTGGTTCAGTTAATTTAGTTAACACCTGTTCTATTTTATATTCATGAACATTCCAGCTCTTCATGAGAGTTCTAAAAGTTGTTTTCTCTATTCTGATGTTATAATCTCCAAAGTTATCAGAAAAACCTGCATTTAAGAACACCTGTTAGAGTTCTATAATTGATTATAAACCACCTTCTAAAGAGGATTAAAACAAAGTAATAATTGTCTGTGGCTGACAAAATGTTTTAGGGCAGCCACAATCAAAGAAACAATTGACAAGGAAATTTGTTACCTCTGTGGCATACAATGATTTTATGTAACAATTATAATTGTTACTGATAATGTACACTAAGTCATATCAGAATTATAGGAGTTTCCCATAATTTTGGAATATATACCAATAACACATTTATGAAAATACAGCCCAAAGAAAACCAAACACCATTTTATATTTGAGAATACTTCCTGTATGACTTTCTTACCAAATAAGCCAAATGTCACTGTTGCATTAGTGCATTATTTATGTCAAACCCAATTCTTAATAAAACCTTATAAATAAATCCATCCAATCTTAGTCAGTTTGACCATAAAGTAAGATTCTCATAAGCCTTTTATAACCCTTTACAAGTTTTTGTTAAAGAGCAGAACATAAGCATGGTTTTGCTCTAAGAAAAACCTGTTGTGCTTTTATTCCAATGTTTAATTTATAGAAAAACTGAATAATATTCCCTTAATTTAGCCAATGTCCACACACAGACTCTCTTTTATATATATATATATATTTTACAAACCTTCCACATTTGTTTAAACCTTTAGCTTTATTCTATCCAACTTAAAACAATTCTTTAACCCTTTAGGCAAAAAAAACTACATTCTCATGCCTTTTTATAATCTTTTACCAAAAATATATTTTACTTTCCTTACACACCTTACATGTAAAAGTGTTTCTTCAATAGTCTGAATTACATGTTACAACATTAACTTTTAGTGACTTTTTACTTTTGGTGGAAGCCCTGGTTAGTAAGCAATTTGAATTGTGTACTAGGTGTGGAGCCTAGCCCAGGACACACCAGGCAGAAGTGCAGATAAGGGCTGACTCTCCAGCATAGCTAGGGGTGTGGCTAACTCCACATGTTCCCATGCCTTACCTAGCAGTAGAGCAGGCAAGTTGTACAGTAGGAGTCATAGTGGCATTTTATGAAGCATTTAGGAGGCCTAACAACCTTTGAATTGTACGACATTTCTTGCATAAATTCCCTTTCACAAATCTTTTCACAACTTACACAGACCATCTGAGACATTCTTGGACTTTCTGATTTGTCCTAAACATCCTTCCTTTTAAACAACCAGTCATTTTACTTTAGGACAAGAATTTACCATACAAGATCCTTTTTTATATAAAATCTCTTTTTAAATAATCTTCTTTGTATAGGTAGGGTACATGGCTAATTTCACATGTCCCCAAGCCTTATCTAGAATCTAATGGCTTTAAGGTAGGTAATTTGAACAATTTTTAAAAGTCAAAGAAGCAGTTTATGACCTTAAAGCATTTAGCAAACTTAATATCTGATCTGCATAATTTAGACTGAACGTATTTATCAAAATTTTAAAGCTGTTTTTATTTCCCCAAAATTATTAAAGTTACATGAACTAAAAGGCATTACAGTTTTTATTTTGCTTTCAAAATATTTGATTTGTGTTTATTTTTGTTTAAGCCAATTAATGAGTTCTTTTATATAAACATTACACACAACACATATATAGCTACACAGAAAGACAGAAGAAGATTACTACAGTAGTTGTAAAATTTTTCATTTGCCAATTTTTAAGTTTCTTAATTGGATTACTGGCTTTAGGGTGGAGCCCTTGGAAGAAAAGGGCCAGGAAAGAGGTCTCTGGTGCCTCCTGTTTTTCCCAAGGAGTCCAGGCTGTTAGAGCTTGAACTGATTCTAACCATAGCACTCTTTAATAAAGTCCTTTTAGAATTTCTTATGCCAAACGGCCGATATTTCTGGCTTTTGAACTTTACCAAAGGTAACCTCCCGGGTGGTTAGAGAAAGGAAAATTTAAGACAGTCCATGGAGGAGAATAGAACAGACAAAGTCATGCAGATATTAAACCAGAAACAACTTATTTCCTAGGTGGGGAATTGAACCTGGACTGCAACTGTGAAAGTGCAAAAACCTTTGTTACTGAGCTACAGCACAGGGAAGTCTCCATTTTCTTTCCCAGAAGGAGTTTAGAGTAGTTGATTTCGAGCTCACAAAGGCTTTTAACTATTTAATATGATTTTTAGAGCTAACTATGACATGAACCCTAAAATTCCTGTTCCCTGAAGGCAGAGACCAAAAGAATGTACCGCCAGGTGGTTAAAAGGTCAAACTCCCAAGGACATAAAACAAGGTGGAGACTTCATCCAGTTTTTTTGGTTGGTTTGTTTTAGGGACCTGCAGCCAAGTTTGCTACTGACCAGCCTGCTGGGTCTTCTTGAAAAGCAGGCTTACAGGTGTTCTAAGCCCATGTTTTATCCTGAAGTACCCCTCAAAACAGAAAAACAAATTTATACTACAAAATACATCAGCTTAAGACTAGCCCTAGAATTCTTTTTCACATTAATCAAAACTTTACAGAGGAAATAAACACCGTTTTTGTTTGTTTGTTTTTTACTATTCATTTAACCATTTGCACAGAGAGAGAGAAGCCAGAAAGCTGACTGGTAAGAAATTCTTACCCTTTTGCTGGCATGCCAGGCTTCTGGCTTCCCTTTCCTTGAGTGGCCCTAGTGATCCGGCTTGTGGCACCATTGCCCTGGGGACCAAGCCGCATCATAAAGGAAAATTATTTTTTTCATTCTGACCAGAGCAAAATACATGTGATAAAACATAGACATTAGCCACTCTGCTTAGCACCCAATATCAAACTGGCAAGGCTTAAATTTGCCCCCAGATGTGCCCTGTCATCTTTAATCCAACCTCTGACTTGGAGTTTCAACATGTGGTGTCTGGGCAAGATGGCTGCCATGAATAACAGAAAAGATAGGAAAGGAAAAGTAGAGCCAGGAGCGGTGGCTCACACCTGTAATCCTAGCACTTTGGGAGGCCAAGGCGGATGGATCACCTGAGGTCAGGAGTTTGAGACCAGCCTGGTTAACATGGTGAAAACCTGTCTCTACTAAAAATACAAAAATTAGCTGGGCATGGTGGCGGGTGCCTGTAATCCCAGCTACTAGGGAGGCTGAGGCAGGAGAACCACTTAAACCCGGGAGGTGGAGTTTGCAGTGAGCCGAGATCACACCACTTCACTCCAACCTGAGCGAAACAGTGAAACTCCATCTCAAAAAAAAAAAAAGAAAAAAGTAGAGAAGGAAAGTATGCCTGTGGCAGGGTGGGGAAGGTGAAGAGCTTAGGGAGGCCAGAGAAACCCACTTATTCCATCCGACAATGAAAAAGTTCGGGTGGCTGCTTGTCGGTAGCAAACAAGTCTCTTCCATTAGCTCTCAAGTTTCCCCTTTTAGGGAGGGAAAAGTTCCCCATGTCCCATGATCCTGTACATACCTAATCCTGTCACCCACAGCTGTCAGCAAAGAGTGCAAGGCAAATTAATACAACGAGAATAGCAGTTAACATTCCATAGTACCAAACCTGTTCTTAGGGACTTTACTGATAGGGGCCTCTAACCAACCCCCTAAATCTTAGAAGGGACTCTAACCCTCCTAAGTTGGGCCTGTAACCCAAGGTTGGTCAAACGTCCTTGCCTTTTATTAAGAGAGGCCTTTAACCCACTCAGTCTTAGGAGAGATTCTAACTCCCCTAAGGTGGGCCTCTAACTCAATTCCATTCTTTACCTGGGTACCCCACCACTTACCCCAAGTCATCCAATCAGTGCTGCAGTCTATTTTCCTTGGGTTTTAGGGGGTCTCCTCGGTATTGTCCCTTTTGTGGTTACATCCAGAAAGATGTTACTGGACCCCACCACTTACCAAAAGTTAGCCTTTGGGTTGGGGGTTTCTGCAGTACAGTCACTTCCCTTGTCATCAGAAAGATGTTACAGGACCCCACTACTTACGCAAAGGTAGCTGTTGGGTCAGGGTTTCTGCACGATAGTCCCTTTGTGGTCGCCAGAAATATGTTACAGGAAAGGGGTGCAGATCCAGACCCCAAGAGACGGTTCTTGGATCTTGTGCAAGAAAGAATTCAAGGCAAGTTCACAGTGCAAAGTGAAAGCGAGTTTATTAAGAAAGTAAAGAAATAAAAGAATGGTTACTCCATAGAGCAGCCCCGAGGGCTGCTGGTTGCCCATTTTATGGTTAGTTCTTGATGATACGCTAAACAGGAGGCAGATTCCCTTTTTAGACCATATAGGGTAACTTCCTGATGTTGCCATGGCATTTGTAAACTGTCATGGCACTGGTGGGAGTGTAGCAGTGAGGACGACCAGAGGTCACTCTCGTCGTCATTTTGCTTTTGGTGGGTTTTGGCTGGCCTACTGCAACCTGTTTCATCAGCAAGGTCTTTATGACCTGTATTTTGTGCTAACCTCCTATCTTATCCTGTGACTCAGGAGGCCTTAACTGTTGGGGAACACAGCCCAGTAGGTTTCAGTCTCATTTTACCCTGCCGAGACCAGCTCGGTCGGGGAGACCCTAACCCAGCAGCGCTAGAGGAATTAAAGACACACACACAGAAATATAGAGGTGTGGAGTGGGAAATCAGGGGTCTCACCGCCTTCAGAGCTGAGAGCCTCGAACAGAGATTTACCCACATATTTATTAACAGCAGGCCAGTGATAAGCATTGTTTCTATAGATTATAGATTAACTAAAAGTACTCCTTATGGGAAACAAAGGGATGGGCCGAAATAAAGGGATGGGTTTGGCTAGTTATCTGCAGCAGGAGCATGTCCTTAAGGCAAAGATCGCTCATGCTATTGTTTGTAGTTTAAGAATGCCTTTAAGAGGTTTCCGCCCTGGGTGGGCCAGGTGTTCCTTGCCCTCATTCCAGTAAACCCACAACCTTCCAGCGTGGGCATCATGGCCATCATGAACATGTCACAGTGCTGCAGAGATTTTGTTTATGGTCAGTTTTAGGGCCAGTTAATGGCCAGATTTTGGGGGGCCTGTTCTCAACATTACCCAGCTCCTATTTAAGATGGAGTTGCTCTGGTTCACACACCTCGGACAGAGGTAAGAATAGAAGGGAATACAAGAGAAGAAATCAAGTTCAAACTATTAAGAAACTTCTATACCTAGCTTAATAAGGCAGTATTTCTCAGCATGGTCCTTGGAGCATCTGTGTGTCAACAAATATGAGGTGTTTCTGAACATTACAGAAACCTGACCACAGTGGCATAACCACATAGGGGTTCATCTTTCCAGTTTAATAGGATGTCTGGAAATAGGCAGACAGGAGTGGTGCAGCTGCTTCAGGATGTTATTATGGACCCAGGGTTCCTGTAGCCTACTTCTTCTTCATGCTTGGCTTGTGATATTTATCCTCATGGTGGCAAAACAACACCTGTTAACACCAGGCCTCCCGACTGTTTTTCAGGAGTAGGGCTAAGAGCTTTCTCCTAATGAGGCTTTGCCTTTTCAGTTAGAAAGGGACCTGACCCTAGGCCAGAACTGTCACATGGCCACACCTATTTCAAAATTCACCTTGAGATGAAATGGCACCTCACCTTGTTACCCTAATGCAATCTTGGTGTTCTTAGTAAGGCTTAAGAGGGAAATGGGTATTGGTGGAACAACAGCAGTATTTGTTGTATTCTGTCACAGGTCACCTGGGTTGTCAAAAGTGAATTTGTGAGCTGTGTGTGGTGGTATGTGCCTGTAATCCCAGCTGCTCAGGAGGCTGAGGCAGAAGAATCCCTTAAGCTCAGGAGTTGGAGGCTAGCCTGGACAACATAGTGAGACCCTGTGTCTAAAATATTGTTTTAAAGTTAAAGGAAATGGATTTATAGCCACCTATGGAATCAATCCCTGAGGGTAGGCCTTTGGGCTCTGCATTTTAATGTGCTCCTCAGGTGGTTTAGTGCAGATTGAAGCCTGAGTTCCATAAGTATAGGTGATAGAGGAGTAGAAGAAAACATACGTCTGTTTGTTTAGGAGGCGGTACATCACCATATATTTGAGACAACTAGAGGATAATACTTCATCCCATGCATATGTTAGGATACTGTGGGCTGCAAGTACCAGAAAACCCAACTCAGACTTTAATACTAAAGAAATTTTTATGTAATGCAAGTTAAGAGGCAGGACATGTTTGTGATTGGTAGACTCAGTGAAGGTCATCAAATATCAGTTTTTCTTTCTCTCCACTCTGCTGTTTACCTTTTCAGCCTCATTCTATGGCTGATTCACTACTCCTAGGTTGTAAGACAGCTACCAGCAGCAATTAGTGCTTCATGTTTTCTTTTTTATATCCAGTGGGAGACAAACAAATGCTTACAATTGCTCTCCAGAGTGAGAAAGAATTCTAGAAACCTCCAACAATCCTCCATTTGTGTCTCATCAGCAAGAAGTGAATTACATGGCCATTTCTGAATGACAAGAGGGTAGCGATGGCCTTTTAACCAGTTAACGCTATGCCCATTTAGCTAGAATCAAAGTTGTCAGCATTTCCTCAATTTGCATTGTTTCAAAGAGGAAGGGTCAAATGGATGTGAGGGAGTAAATCCCTATGCCAGTTCACTGCACCCAGTAATTGGCATCCTGACTTGGCCATTTAGGCACAGCCATTCTGGCTTTTCATCCCTTTGCTGAGCTTCTCACTGCAGATCCCTATCTTTTGGTTGGAGGTTGGGGGTAAGATCAGACTTTTGACAAGACCACAACAAAGGAATCACAGGTCTATCACTTTGGTCACCTTAGAAGACTGTACACTTTAGAAGACTAGCCAAAGCATTTCCTAACTCTTTGAGGCCGCATAGACTGCCTCTCAAGTTGTATTTCTTTCATAGCTGCAGTAGCCACACATTAATTCACTTGCTATAAATAAATCATTGGATGCATAATGAAATTTATACTTTTCTACGAAAATTGAGGGCAGCAATTCTCATAAGTGGACTCTACTCTCCCTGCCTAATAGTGTTACAGTCATGCGTCACGTAACAGTGCTTCAGACAAATGATGGACCACATTTATGACAGTGTTCCCATAAGCCTTTAACGGAGCATTTATAGAAACCCAATATATTGCATTTGATGTTGGCATTGCAGATCAAGTAGGGAAATGACTGATATTCAGTAATGATGCTGGGATATTTGGTTTTCAATATGATAAAATATATAGAAAATAAAAATATATACCATCTAGGTTTGTATAAGTACACTCTATGTAATGTTCACACAACAAAGAAATTGGCTAATGGTGCTTTTCTTAGAATATATCCCGGTCATTAAGCAATGCATGACTGTGTTTAAAAATGTACTTAAGGATCACTTCTACCCTGGAAATGCATATTCATTAGGTAATATTTTATGTTTGGAAAAGAATACTTGCACAAGGTCTCATGGCTTCATGGCTGCTTAGTGACAGAACCAGAATTCAATTTGAGGGTACATGACCCATTTTCTTTGAGCTCTCTTTCAGCATTTTTATACTGACATCATCTATACTGGTAGAATAGTATATATAGCCAAGCACACACCAAGGCTGAATAAGAGGTAAGAGGGACAATAGATAGGTTTGAGGTTGGAGAAAACGTTGATGAATCCCATTTAGAATTTGCAAATTAAACAGCAAATATTCCATCCATCTGTAAACAAGATTCAAATCTGAGTAACTAATGTTGGAGATTTAAACTCTGAACTAGCACCATAATAAAGGTGAAGCCAGACTCTCCATGAGAGAGACAAGAACAAAAGAGGCAAATATCCAAGTGAAGAGAAGAGAGCAGTAAGGACCCTGATAGGGAACCAACAGGAGCCGGGGATAGTCAGATTTGCTGTAAGAGGACAGAGAGCATTTATTTATTTAAGAGACTGGGTCTATGTTGCCCAGGTTAGACTCGAACTCCTGTGGTCCAGCAATCCTCCTGCTCTCAGCCTCCCAAGTAGCTGGAACTACAGGTGCATGCCACCATGCTCAGCAGTATTAGCTCAGGGCAAAATATATTGAAATGGGGAGGAATGAGAGCAGGAAGCTAGCTAGCCCTTTTCTCTTTCAAACCAGCATTCCCCAGAATTGGAATTTCTACCTACGTTCTTGACCTTAGTGTTACTCAAATTCTACATGTGGAGTAATCAAGGAAACTAAAGGTTTAATGACTTGTCTAACACGTGGCATTAGGGCTTGTTTTACATTATTCTACTCAATAAAAATATAGAGGTTTCGACCGGGCGCATTGGCTCATGCCTGTAATCCCAGCACTTTGGGAGGCTGAGGCGGATGGTTCACGAGGTCAAGAGTTTGAGACCAGCCTGGCCAATATGGTGAAATCCCGTCTCTACTAAAAACACGAAAATTAGCTGGGCGTGGTGGTACGCACCTGTGGTCCCAGCTGCTCGGGAGGCTGAGGCAGGAGAATTGCGTCAACCCAGGAGGCAGAGGTTGCAGTGAGCCGAGATTGTGTCACTGCACTCCAGCCTGGACAGGGTGAGACTGTCTCAAAAAAAAAAAAAAAGTTTCATACAAAGGACTATACCAGGTGCTATGGACTGAATGTGTCTCCTCAACATTCTTATGTTAAAGCCTGATCCCCAGTGTGATAGTATTTGGATGTAGGGCCTTTGGGAGGTAATTATTAGGTCATGAGGGTGGAGCCTTCGTGAATGGGATTAGTGACCTTATGAGACGTTGAGCGATGATCCCTCTCTTGGTCATGTGAGGATACAACAAGAAGGCAGCAAACTACAAACCACGAAGCAGGTCCTCGCCAGACAGGATTTACCAGTGCCTTGATCTTGGACTTCAGTCTCCAGAAATGTGAGAAATGTTTGTTGTTTAAGCCACCCAGTCTATAGTATTTTTGCTATAGCAGCCCAAGCAGACTAAGACATCGTAAATGGGACACCCTTTTCTAAACCTGGCACTTACTAGTAGAGTATAATCAAAGTCTGAGAGAGTATTAGTTCAGAGCAGCAAAAAGCACAGATGTACCATTATCTTTGAGGTTCACATTCCTACACCCAGCAATCCCATTAAGGAATTAGGTTAAGAGAACTCTTTATACCAGGGATCATAACATCATGGGACTGTAGGATCCAAGCAAGTAACATGAAGGAGCAAAGTGGACCAAGATATGTGGTGACATCACACGTTCTTCAGCTGTTCCTCCATTTTCATTATATAAAATCTTATGTATCTGTCTTTGGAATAAATTACTCATGCCAATCCTAGGAAGAAGGAAGCCTCTGCCCTTCAGGACATAAGTCTAAGCTGATACTTCAAAATATGACAACAGAATTCTCTGACCCAGTTTTAACAAAGGATTTTATTTTGTTCCCTAAAAAGTAAAATCTAGAAAATAGCAACCCACTGCAAGAAGAGTTCTATAATAAAACATTTTCAATCATTCTCTCTTCTCTTCACATGGTGTACTCTTTCATGTACACATCATCGGAAAACAGACTGATAAATGCAAACCCTGTGTGAAAGGCACATGGCACTAATATTGCTCACACCTGCTACACCTCCTTGGGAGCAAAGGGAAGCCTTTTCTGTAATCTCCCCATTTTGATAGAAACTTATCACAAATTTTTTTATAGCAAAATATTTAAAGGTCTCTTTCCCTGCTCTTCACTTATCTACTAGAAAGGTACAGAATTAAAAAGCTTTTTTTCCCCCAGCTGTGATCAAGACGTATTAAAAGAATATGAAAGAGCATCTGGGTTATTCTAGAAGTTCTGTGATCAAAACATATTAAAAAAAATTAAAGTGCATCTGGGTTATTCTAGAAGTTCCTGGCCTTTATACTTGGATATTTACAGAGGAAGTTGAACCTCAAGTTCTGCCACTCTTCAAAATGGGTGACAGGAGAGGATGTGATAGGACAGTTAAAAAAAATTGATAGTCATTCTCTGATGGAGTGAAGCAAGCTTTGTCAACCATCAACAAATATGACCTCATTGGTCACAAACCCTGCAGAGATCCAACAAGATTTGAGTTTTAAATACAGAACATATTTCAAACAGAACCAGTAGAGTGCTGATGTATGAATGGAATTGATTGCTGAAGGCAGAGAGTAAAGAATCTCAAGAAACTTTTAGTGCCATTTTCATTTAATAAGCCATTGGTATAGCAACCTAAAAACCTTGGCCATGATGACACCAGGATGTGTTTATGGAATTGCTGCAGGGAAACACAATTGGCAGCTGACATCCTCTGGCTCACAGCACCAACTTCTCCAAGAGACTTAAGGCTGGGGTGTGTAGCGGAGGTATTTCTTGCCAGATGGGAGCTCTTTGGTGAAGACTCCTTTCGGGAAAAGTTTTTTGGCTTCTTCTTCAGGGATGGTTGGAAGGACCATCACACTATCCCCATCCTATTGAAAGACATTGAGAATGGTGAAATTCAATCTCATAGTGAAGCTTCAAGGCCTTCAGGAATTAACTTTAGAAAAGTAGCTACAGGTGCTAATGAGACTAATCAAGTGTTCTTTACTCTCCCCTCTGTGAGGATTTTGTTTTCCAAGTTGATCTTTGGCACTTTTGGCAGGAAAGCAGTTCCCCCATCTTAACAAGAAACAGCCCTGTTTTAAACCCAGTAACAGCTGGCCACCACACTTTACATTTAATTCTGAGTATCATGGCCTGCAAGCCCTGTGTGATGGAATCCTGCCTCCTCTCGTCTCTTGTCCCTCACCCCACCTTCTGCAGCTTCTTCTCCAGGCATGCTAGCTTTCCTTGTATTCCTCCAACATGCCAAGCTCACTTGTAGGCCCAGTTTCTTGCACTAACTGCTCCTTCTGCCTATAGTGCTCGTCCCTCACAAGTATACATGCCTTGGTCACATCTTCTCCGTGTTTTTCTCCAAAGGTCCCTTCATAGACAGGCATTCCTTGACAGTCACTCTCCCACCCCGTGCTGTTATTCTCCCCATCTGTGCTTGATTCTTCCCTGTAGCACCTGTTATCACCACTTAATAAACTTGTTTACTGTTTGTCTCCACTCACTGGAATGGAAGTTCTATGAGGGCAAGGACTTTCTATTATTCACTGCTATCTCCTCAGTTCACTACTATCTGGGCTCAATAAGTACATAAATAAGTAATAATAAGTTAACTAGTGGATACAGAATTTAAGTGATTTGTCTGTCAGAAAAAACAAAACAAAACCTGCTATTCAGGTTAGCATTATTTTAAAAATGTAGCAATGTTAAGATACTCTTGTGATGTTATCCACGTCCTAAAGATGAAAAGTTTATGAACAAATTTTGGAGAATTCTAGCACAGGTTTAAAAGAATGAAGCTTAAGAGAAATGAAATACTTAATGACATTAATACACCAGTACTTTTACAGCCATGACTTAACGGAAATGGCCAATTAAGATTGTGCGATAAATATTTTGCCATCAGGGAAGGGTTAGATAAAAGTTTTTTTTTTTTTTTTAAACCTTCTATTGGGAAAAGGAATCATTCTGACCAATAATTTTTCCAAATTATCTAAAAGTTGGAAAGCCATATAGGGAGTTTGTGTTGTGTATAAAAGGTGTTATAAAGACCTTGAAAAGGGCCTCTCAGCAAATCTTGAACTCAGCCATGAGGAAAAATCCTCCCAGCGTACTTGCGTGCTAGAAACAGGTAACACAGACCTTGAAGTTGGCCATTTAGAGACTGGCCCTTCAGGCAAGTAGAGAAACTGCTTTTTAAAAACATCTTTACCTTCCAATCAACTGGGGTGGCAACCCTTTTTTCTGCTGTCAGCTGGAGAGAGATGACTACCCTGAGAATCTCATCAAAGTTCCTGCCAGTGGTAGCTGGGTAGAGGATAGACAGCTTCAGCTTCTTATCAGGACCAAAAACAAACACCTGTAAAGCACAGAGGGGCATAAATAGGAAGAGTTTTTTGAGTGTTATTAAAGCCACTTAGAAAGCTCTGCAGTCATTAATAATGTTCAAGGGTATAAAAACAAGACAAAAACAAAGCATCTAGAAGGATACACCAACTGCTAATGTGGATGGCTAGAATACAGATAATTTTCTTCTCCCTGTTATTTTCTAAACGTAGAAGGGAATTCTATTTGGTTCTGGCTTTCCCAGTAAGAAAAACTGATATGCAAATTTAATCAAGGGAAAGGCTGTGTCAATTGGGGATGACTATCATAAAAATAATACTAATGGGAGTTGATATTGTTCCTTGAATAGTTGTGCATTTATTCAGATGAGGGATTGGGTTTGTTTTCTAGTGGGCGGAGGACAGAACAAATAAAAAATTAAAACAGAGCTGCCTTATGAAGAAGGATATGGCCCATCACTTTAAAGACAGGGCAGTCAGGAGAGCAGTCAGGAGAGCTATGAAAAGGTTTCTCAATTCTGGAAGACATTTTAGGATAAACAACTTTTTTTTTGTAGATTTCCATGAACTATGAATAAAGCGGTTGAAAAATTTAGCTGAAAATTGCATCAGCATTACAGATAATCAGTGATATTGTCGCCAATACACAGTTATTTCATAATTGTAGATATTCCCCTATCTCCTCTAGCTGGTACCAGCATTTACACGGACATACAGCCTGATCAGTTATGCTAACTACAAAATGAATTTGTATGACCTACCACACGAGCTGTCACAGGCATGCCCTTTTCATCCTTCTCTGCTGGATCCAGCATGCCCAACAGGATGGCAAGCTCCCGATTCCTATCATCGATGATGGGAAAAGGTAACTTTTCTGTGGGCTCTTCACAATTGTAGGCATTGATATCCTGAAACACAAGTAAAAGGGGAAAGAAGAATCTAAACCCAACACGTGCTCTGAATTTCATCAGTTAACAGCCATCACCTTGCAAGACAGGAAAGAGGACCAAATCACAGTAATTTTCTTTAAGCAATTTTAATTTTAAAAAGTGAGTAGATGAACACTCTTCATTCCAATTATTGCCAGGAATAACAGCAGAGTACAGTACTTAGGTTGTAATCATGGACCAAAGCTGTTTTCATGCCCAGTTCTCTTAAATTCAGCATGCTTTTACTGCTATGAGAAAATAGCAGCAACCCCTTTAAAATTGCAATAATTTAGTTAGATCCAAATACAAGGTACCTCTGGGTACCCAAATACTGTAAAAATCATCAGATAACAATAGGTTTGTTAAATCCATCACATCTAGAAATAATGCCATATGTAAAGAAAATCTTATAGATCTGGTCCCTACCTCAAAAGCATCCTGACTCAGATGCTAAGTTACAAGACAAATAAGAAATGACCAAAAAAAAAAAAAAACAAATCACAAAACAAAGCAAACACAAGAATGGAGAGTTGAATATATACTTGAAGGACAAGTCAAAAATAAATGGGTGAAAAGGCAGAAGTAAACCTAAACTAGGGTGAAATTCAAAGAGAAAACAAAGCATTTCAAGTCTGAACTAAAGAAAAATGATACACCTCCCTCCTTCCCTAGTAAAACTTTATTCATCCATTTATTTCTACTTTTCCTATCCCTGGAAGCTTTTGGAGAAAAAAAAAATCTAGTTTTGTTATTTGATTAAGCATTGATATAGCACTTAAGGTGGGCTAAGCATTATGGTAAATACATGTGGAATACAGATGAGTAAGACACGGCTCCTCCCTTCAAAGGAACTTCTCATTTGGTTAGAGATGATTCCAGTATGAAGCAGCAGCAAATGCAAGACTAATGTTAAATGGTGGATGGTAAATACTGAAGTATATGAACACTCCCATTTGTAGGACTCCAAAAGTTACAAAAGGCTTCAAGAAAAGAACAGGACTTCTATCTAGGCCCTTGAAGGATGGGTAAGATTTTTCACAGAGAAAAGAAAGGCATTCTAGGAATCAGGAACTATATATATATATGCACACACATATATATATGTGTATATATATTATATACGTGTGTATATGTATATATATGTATATGTGTGTGTATATGTGTGTATGTGTGTGTGTGTGTGTATATATATATATATATTTTTTTTTTTTTTTTTTTTTTTGAGACAGAGTCTTGCTGTCGCCCAGGCTGGAGTGCACTGGTGCGATCTTGGCTCACCGCAACCTTGGCTCACTGCAACCTCCGCCTCCCAGGTTCAAGCAATTCTCTGCCTCAGCCTCCTGAATAGCTGGGATTACAGGCGCCTGCCACCACATTGGCTAATTTTTTTTTGTACTTTTTAATAGAAAAGGGGTTTCGCCATCTTGGCCAGGCTGGCCTTGAACTCCTAACCTTGTGATCCACCTGCCTCAGCCTCCCAGAGTGCTGGGATTACAGGCGAGAGCCACCGTGCCCAGCCAGGAACGATATTAATGAAACATGTGGGCAACTCTGTACATAAACTATTGATAGGAGAGTGAGGAACTTAGTTGGATAGAGTTTAGCAAGTAATGGAAAAGAGGATTTAAAATTGGAATAACGTCTATTGTGTGTAGGCTTGAAAGTAAAACAGGGGCTTGATGGCATAGCAGATACAAAACCATTGTGGATTTCTCAACAGAGATGTGACAAATGTGGCATTAATGAGCTCTGAAGTGGATAACAACAAATTCTTTTTATTTATTTATTTTTTTGAGGTGGAGTCTCTGTTGCCCAGGCTGGAGTGCAGTGGCGCGATCTCAGCTCACTGCAGCCTCCACCTCTCGGGTTCAAGCCATTCTCCTGCCTCAGGCTCCCGGATGACAACAAATTGTAACATTCCTTCATTTTATTATCTTAACTTTCTGTTGTCATTGGCTGCTTATGAAGTCACCAGAGCTAAATAATAATTAATATAGTCTCATGCTAGAGGCAGATTATTATATAATCAGTTGTTTGTCAAAGTTGCGGCACTGCTTCTGATAGTTCAGACTTTTTTCCTATTCAATGTAATTACAATTCTGAAAACTTCTAAGGCAGAAGCTCAGCAGGTAAAATAAACCTGAGTATGCGTCTGTCCTTTAAAAGGTATTATACAATGGGCTATAACCGCTTCCTTTGGCAATATGTCACTTTAATTATTGCTGTGCACTAATTCTCTACTCTGCCACTTGCATCATGGGCATTAGATTACACCCATGAACACCAAAGAACCTATCCTAAATTATTTGGCTTTATTCTATCCTAAATTAGGCTAAATCCTACTCTGTATCATCTTGCATTAAAAAGAACATTGATTTGAGGTTGAAATCTCATTGCCATTGGGCAGTCTTGGGCAAGTCCCTCCAACTCTGTGAGTGAAAAAAGTATGTTCAACTGCAAAAATGAAAATGAAAAATGATAGCAAAAACTACAGTTACCACTCACTGAGAAGTGTAAGGAATGAAAAAAAATTCTACTTCAAGACAGATAACTGCCCTTCTTTTTTCTCCTACACGATTCTTCTAGTCTCAGGTATTTAGGATTAACTGGCATTAACTGCTATAGGATGCAGCCACAGACCCCTAACTCACAAGTCAATACATCTTTCATTGAACTGCACGTTTGACATAGTTTCTAGTATACAACCCTCAAAAAGTAGTTATCATTATTACTTAACAGCACAGTGCAGTCAAGTTCTTAAAATGTTTTCAAGGTAAATTCAGACCACCAAATTTACTGTTCAAGTAAATTCTTTTGCCAGAAGTAGGTATTTCCTTCAGTTAATTCATTCAACAAATATTGACTGATCGCCTAGGATATACTGAGTAGTGAGCATTGTTCCAGCAGTGCACTAAACAGGAGTCTCTGTTCCTGCTGAGTTTACACTCTACTAGGAAGAAACAAACAAACTAAATAGGTAGTATGCAGAGTGCTGAGGAGAAGGGGATGGTGAACGTGAAAAGGAGTTATAATTTTAGATAATGAGGACAAGAAAGGCTTTGATGAAATGTCCTGTGAGTTGAGACCCAAAAGAGGTGAGGGTAAGTCACACAGATCCCTGGGAAGTGAGTCTTCCATCTATGATACAGGACATATTTTGAAGGTAGAGCTGACAAGTTTGAGGATAAATCAGATGTATGACGTGAAAAAACATGAAGAATTCAGAATGGCTCCTGGATTTGGGGTGTGAACAACTATAAAAATGTAGTTGCCATTAGCTTAGATGAGTAAAACTCTGGATCTAAGAATGAGGCCTAGTTAGACATGCTAGGTTTGAGATGACTGGACATCCCAGGAGAGATGCTAGGTAGGCAGTGGTTAAATGAACCTGGAAGAGTCTGGCATAGAGATGAAAATTTGAGAATCACAGCACATAGATGGTATTTAAAGGTGAGTGGATGAGCTCACCAAGGGAAAGAGTGCAGACAGAAAAGAGAGGAGGTCCAAGAAATAAGTTCAGGGTAACTTCAGCATAAATTAGGAGTTGGGAGATGAAGAATCAGTGAGCAGGAACAGCTAGAATGTGGTGTCCTGGAAGTCAAGAAAGGAAAAAGTTTCAGGAGGTACAGTGATCACCTGGGTTGAATGCTGCTGGCAGGCCAAGAGGAGGGCTGAGAATTGACTGACCAATGGATTTAGCAATGTGATCACTGTGTGGTTCAATTGAAATTTTCAAATAATTAGTGAACTCTGAACCTAAGGCTTACTTGTACCTTAACCTCAAAACCAAGTACTCCATAATTTATAACTTGACCTATAATCTCAGGCTCAAAGCACATGCCAATTGATACTAACCTTGCTCCAGGCAAGATGGTCCTCAACACTGTCTATTGAAAGGGCAATCAACTTAACATTCCTCTTGGCAAATTCTGGTGCCAGCTTTGCAGCTCTGCCAAGCTCTGTGGTGCACACTGGGGTAAAGTCCCGAGGGTGGGAGAAGAGAATGCCCCATCTGAAAGGAAGAAAAACAAGGTCACAATTGAATTAAGAGTTATCACCAACATCACAGAGAATGAAAAGTCACAACTTCTGGATCAAAAACAGGCTTTCTTTTTTAAATGAATGCTTATGATGATATTTACTTTTAAGCTTTTCTGTTGAGGAGTGCTTTTCAATCTACTTACCTCCAGAGAAGCCTATGCTTATAGCCCAATTCAATCAAAGACAGGAAATTCAAGATGACACATATTTAAAAAGACTAATGTTAAGGTGTTGCCTCCTTTAATAATTATGGTGCCACCCTGACTCCTTTTTGGCTAATACAATCTGTGCTATTCAAGCCAAGTAGTTCACTGAAAACACTTAATTATTTCTTCTTATCCTTTTCTACATTTTTTTCTAGCATAGACCCTGACATTCAGCTCCAATAATGGATGTCCCAGTATGCCCTGAATCCAAATAAATGCCTGACTGTAATAATAAACAAATTATGTAATCTGAAATAAATAGGTTTCTATCTTCTATTTATATGTAAAAATTAAAGTTGACACTTGGCTTCTTTGAAGCAAGTGGATATAAAATCTTTTGTAAAACCACTTTACTGATCTAACCTGCCAAACATGACACCCAATATTTATACTCTGACAAAACAATAGCACCTTCACAGTTTTACCTATCTCTTCATTTGCAGTTTCTTTTTCTTCTTTCTTCAGACCAAGCAGGTAGAATTTTGATAGCCTGCAATGTAGATTTCTACAACAGCAAATTCTTAGGTAAATACTAATATCTAAGTCATCATTGTCTAAGATTTTATAATTTTGAGCACATTTCAAGCTGTCACGAAGAAAGCTGAAGTACCATTTCCTTCTTCTTGGCAACAGAAACTACTCTTTCAACTGAAAAGGAAAATTTAACACTCAGTTCTCCACATCCCCATCAACTTAAACCATCCTAAACCAGATGATTTAGGCAGGATCCTAAACTAGTAGATAACTAAATCTAGCCTAGATGCCAAGTTGACCTTTCCGAAGTTTCCCTGAGCACAGAGAACAAGCAAAGACAAGGGCACCTCCTTCCTACTTACGGCTGCCACTCAACTCCCAAGGTTTCAAGAAGGAAAAAGATCTTCTTACAAAAAGGATGGAGGGCCCTATGGCAAGACTGGGAAGAAAGTTAGTATTTTTTTTTAAGATTGTGGAGGTGTGCACTATGTTCACTTTACTATGAAGGGCAAAAGGAAGAACATAGAGTATATCTTTTGAAGTAGATAATATCACTATGAGTAAAATCTAGGCCTTAGATTCTATGGAAAACGATCTATTTAATGGTTAGATGAGACTTAACAGAAGGTCTCCAGAAGTTGAGAAGAAATGGAACAGGGCGTTTCCTCCTCTATCGTTAAAAGGAGGATAAATTAGAAAAGTTAGGAGTTCTTTTTCCATTGTGAGTCCATAAAGACTGTTTTGCTGAATCATGCAAAAGGAACTGGTTTTAAGTCAGTTCACGTCCTTCCCTCCCTCAGAAGTGAAACTCCAGTTTACCTCATGGCTACAAATACGATAAACTCCAAGAATGTCTTACCTTGGCCTTCCTTCCCCTCCAAGTCTTCCTACTGCTGTACTTAAGAGTAATTCAGTGACATTCTCCCATTTTCTTACCCATTTTCAAAAGACAAAAGGTTTCCTCCTTCAAGAGAATGGTTCCCACTTACTAAGCCCCAGAAGACCCCTGGAAAACACATATTTTGCTTAGTGAAGATGTGCTATGAAGAAGCTGCTTCTACCACTTAAAGAAACAGCGATAAGGTCCAGTAAACTCAAGCACCCAAACTCTTTAGTTGTTTACAATGATCAGGGGTAAGGTAGAGAGATACATTTTAATTTTTTCTTCTCAAAAATACCTGAATCAAAAATTGACAGTCTGATTTGGGATCATATACAGAATAGAAAATTGGAAAAATCAGGCAAAAATCCATGTGTCATAAACCTATAAAAGGCTCAAACTTCTCTTCCCGGTAAGGTAGGGAATACTATGCCTGATCCTAGGCAGACTTGTATATTAGTTAATAAATGCAGATATTTCTATCGTGTTCCTAACTATGGCTCCCTGATAAAGTACCACTTTTGATCAAATCTAGATGGATCTAGAGGCCAATAAACATTAACAAAACCCCAAAAAAGTATGGTTAGCTTAAAAAGTGACAGCATTTATAATTGTTGGCACAGTAAATACGTTTTATGCTAATATTTAATCTATACAAGCTAAGAGTTCTGGAAATAGTTTATGTTTCATGGGGATGGGGGATGAGGGCTGCAGGTAGAAATGGGAAGGAACACAACTCTAAAAATCCCAAGGATTGCTGGAGAAATATTACTACCTAGATCCTAAGTATAAGAATGGCCATAAGCTGTATTTCTAAAGTATTTTTCTGCATTCAAGGTTTGAATATTCCATTTCTCAACCTTTTTATGGCCTAGTCCTATCTTTCACAAAGCTTAACTTTTCCCTATTCAGTGGCTGGAAAAGGGACTTAAGAGGTTATAAAGGGTTGGATAGGCATATGATGTGTAAGAATCTCTCCCTGGTTCTCTGCACAGCCCTGTCCAATCACTGATTAATTTCATAAGCCTGTCTCCCTGGATACTGTATATAAAAAGGATATAATCTGGGGAAGAACTGTCGTCAAGCCTTGGAGCCCCACAGTGTAGTGGGACCACTAGTACTCCAGAACCATAATATAACTAGACATGCCTGGAATGCTTCTGATGAAAACTAAGCAACTTCCAGTTTGCTGATTCAGGAGCTGTTAAAAAAAAAAAAAGGGCAACACCGATTTACTACTCCTATCCATAATGGTAAAACTGCCAAGTCAGATCACAGGTCATCAATTTGGCTATCATCAGCAAGCTCATGTGCTAGAAGCAAGGTAGAAAGCGGAGGGGACAGTGAGGGGCAAGCCACTGGGAAACAAGAGAGTATCAAAGTTGGGGAGTACACGTGTCCTGGAGCCTGGAACGGCCATCACTAGCAAGAATAGGCCACTCCAGCGGAACAGCGTCAGAATGTCCTTCCCTCCAAGTGTTGCAAGTTCTGGAATCTCTGAAGGCACACCTACGCAGAGTGTTCTTGGCTCTTCCTAAAGCTGTTATCAAATCATATCTTGGCCATTGGAGGCGGCTCTGGACAAAAAGTCTTTCGGCCACCTACTTGGCAGCTAGTGGTTTTAAATTTCACATTTTGTGCCCAGAAGCCTGCAAATACCACTGCACCCTCAGATGATACGTTGGCCTTCCTGTAACCTATAGCCAGCAGCTGTGTCCTCCGACTTTGGCTTTAGACACCCATCCTCCCCAGGGAGCAAATTCCAGAACGGAGGGTGGGAGGGCGGTGCGACCCTGGGCACTAGTCCGGGGAAGTGATCGTCAATGCCGCCCCGCCCCTGCGCCCTCGGCCTGACCACGCTACCTGCACAGTTTACTAAGAAGAGTTAAACGGACAACAAACCCTCCCGCGGGCGGTGAGTTTCCAGAACCCGCAGAACCCAATTTTATCCTCCCCACCCCCCACCTTGGCGTGGCCTTGCCCAGCCACGCCGGAGGCGGGGAAGCCAGGAGGGATCAAGTGGCCCGCGCAGGGCAGGCCGAACGGGTGCCAGCTCCCAGCAGCGCAGCCGACGCTGAGCAGAGGCCACACGGCCTGGCGCGCGCGGGAACCGGTGCGGGGGAAGGGGCGGGCGGCGCAGGGGGCTGAGCGGCCGGGAGGACGGAAGGGAGAAGAAACAGGGAAGGAACCTCCGAGTCCGGCGCAACCGAGGCCAGGACAGGGCTACGCGGTGGCCACTTACGAGTCTCCCAGAAAGTCGTGGAAACGGATGCGGCCGACGGTGGTATTGGCCTCAAAGTTGGGAGCCACGTCCCCGAGAAGCAGACCTCCGGGCATGGCGACGGTGATGAGGGGGCGCCGCTGGGACAGCAAGCAACCGGGTGATTCTGGCGAAGAAGCAGCCGGTCCCAGCGCGCGGAGGAATAAACGAAGGCGCGAGGGGCGGGGACTGGGGCGGCGGGGGCGGGGCCGTGGGAGGCCGGCCGCTGGGGGCCGGGCCGCGGGGGCTGGGCGCGGGGCGGGGCTGGGCTGGGCGCGGGGCGGGGCTGGGCTGGGCGCGGGGCGGGGCTGGGCTGGGCGCGGGGCGGGGCTGGGCTGGGCGCGGGGCGGGGCTGGGCTGGGCGCGGGGCGGGGCTGGGCTGGGCCGGGACGCGGCGCGAGGTGGACTACCGCGGTCGCTGTTGGTGGCGCCGCCGGGCCTGCGACTAGGTGGCATCCTTCAGACACTATAGGCCGTCTCTGCACACGTGATGCGGGGCTCGGTCACGTTGCCCCCTGGAAGCTTGAGGATGCGCCAGGTTTGACTCTGCAGGGCGTGCGCGCTTTGGGGGTGGAAGGAAGAGGAACGCGGCAGGAAGGCGATCCCCAAGGTGGAGAATCGCCTGGGCGCGCAGGCTGCGGCGGCTTCGCACAGCCGCCCTGGGCGCTGCACGGGTCCGCGCGCACCCTCCTGCGCACCCACTCGCGGCCAGCTCCCTACAGAGGAGTGGAGTGACTGCTCGACTACCACCCCTCTTTTAGTGTGAGCGTCTGGAGTCCTGACCGCCCCAGCCAGCCCAGCCACGATGAACTGTCTAAGAGGATGTGGCAAGACCCAGAAGTGTGGGTGACCTTATGTCAGAGGAAGTGGCTTTCTTATTGCAGCAAAAATTCCCGTACCAATGTCAGTGCTAGGGTAATGTAACTAAACTTTTATTTATTTTTATTCTGCCCTCCCCTTTCTGTTTGTTATGAACCATAAAATATTCAACACAATTATCTTGAAATCGAAATATAAAATTTAAAACATACTCTTTGAGACCTACTGTGTGCAGGTCAACTCTGTCACCCAGGGAGGTGGGCGGCTTAGATTCATTTATTTGCTATGAGCCAAGTACAAGGTAGATAAGATGCCTGTCCTCTTGGAGCTTTCCTTCTTGTGAAGGGAAACCGGTGACAGACAATAAACACACAAACAAAAATATGTTAGACAGCAATCAGTCGTATTCAGAGAACTAAAATAGGGTTATGTGCCTAGAGGGTGACTGGGGGGCTGCTTTGGTTTGGGTGGTCTGGTCTGGGAAAGCCACCAGGATAATGTAGGTAAACTAGTCAGCTCACGGTAGGTGCTCTGGAAATGGTAGCTATTGTTTGAATGATGATACTGGCTCATGCAGTAGCTCTTGCTTTGCCTGCTGTGTGCTGGACACTGTGCCAGGCCATACAGTGGAGAAACACAGTCCCTGCTGTTACAGGGAAGGCATATTTATATGCAATTATAATAAAATGTAGGGTAAATTCTGATGGGGGAAGGTGTAAATGATTGGAGTTCAGAGATGAGAAAAATCCTCTGGATGGCGCTGGCAGGTTTAAGGCAGGGGCATGGCAGTGTTGAGAGTAGTGACTCACATACTGTGATTTGCGTTTTCATCACAGTGATGTGTTGGTGCGTGCATGCTAATCATATTTACCCAGTTCTTCAGTGACCCAGGACTTGCAGTAAGATTACTGGTAAAAATTTCTAGCCACTCCGAAAACCGTTTAAAGCTAATGTAATTTAATCTCTAATTTGGCTCCAAGTTTTAACAGCTCCTTGTTTTAACTCCCTTTGTAGGGAAGAAAGAGAATAATTGGGAAAGAAGAGTAGTTTGGCCTAAGGCACTGTTAACAATGTGTTGTGGAAATCAGCTAGAAAACACAATACTCTATAAATATGGAGAATGAATACAGAAACAGATTATTGATGTCTGTCAAAGGCATAATTATATTATTGTCTGTTGTAAATTAAGCAAATATAATAAAATACTCATTAGAATTTACGGTGCCAGAAGCTGTACACTGGCAATGCTTCTGCACTCTGTGAACTTGTTTGCTTTAGACTTTGGAGCATTTTAAATTGTCTTGAATTAGCTGTCCACTGAAGGGGGCCAGCCCCTCCACACCTGTGGGTGTTTCTCGTCAGGTGGGATGAGAGACTGAGAAAAGAAATAAGACACAGAGATGAAGTATAGAGAAAGAACAGTGGGCCCAGGGGACCGGCGCTTAGCATACGGAGGACCCATGCCGGCACTGATCTCTGAGTTCCCTCAGTATTTACTGATCACTATCTCTACTATCTCTGTGAGGGGGATGTGGCAGGACTGTAGGATAATGGTGGGGAGAGGGTCAGCAGGAAAACATGTGAGCAAAGGTCTCTGTGTCGTAAATAAGTTTAAGGAAAGGTTCTATGCCTCGATGTGCATATAGGCCAGATTTATGTTTGACTTTACACAAACATCTCAGTGCAGTAAAGAGCAGTATTGCCTCCAGCATGTCTCACCTCCAGCCATAAGGCGGTTTTTTCCTATCTCAGTAAATAGAATGTACGTCTGGTTTTACACCGAGACATTCCACTCCCAGGGATGAGCAGGAGTCAGATGCCGTCCTCTTATCTCAACTGCAAAGAGGCCTTCCTCTTTCACTAATCCTCCTCAGCACAGACCCTTTACTGGTGTCGGGCTGGGAGACGGTCAGGTCTTTACCTTCCCACGAGGCCGTATCTCAGGCTGTCTCAGTGGGGAGAAACCTTGGACAATACCCAGGCTTTCTTGGGCAGAGGTCCTTGCGGCCTTCCGCAGTGCATTGTGTCCCTGGGTACTCGAGACTGGAAAATGGCGATGACTTTTACCAAGCATACTGCCTGCAAACACATTTTTAACAAAGCACACCCTGCGTAGCCCTAAATCCATTAAACCTTGAGTCAACACAACACATGTTTCTGCCAGCACAGGGTTGGGGCTAGGGTTACAGATTAACAGCATCTAAAGGCAGAAGAATTTTTCTTAGTTCAGAACAAAATGGAGTTTCTTATGTCTTCTTCTTTCTACATAGACAACAGTAACAGTCTGATCTCTCTTTCTTTCGTCCACATCAGCATTTTTAAAACATGATTTTTCATAAAAATATCTGGATTTTTGTCTCCTGAAAGGTCAGAAGATCTAGCAACACAGCAACACCAGGCCCATGTTCCATCTGGCAAACAGTGGCTGCTGAGTAGCCTTTTAGAGGGCGTATGTTCTCTGTTACTCAGAAGGTCCTCTGCCAGTTATTAACATTAGAGTAGAATTGGGAGGAAAAAGAAATAGTTCTTGCATTCTTATATGTCAAAACTGTGCAAATGAAAGCTTAACTAAGGGCTGTATATTTCAAGAAAAAAATGATCATGTTTCTTTGTGAAAGTAGAGAATGTTCCATGAACTTAATATGCAAACAAAGTCAGAAGAACGCTGTTCTGCCTGGCCTTTGTAGGTAATTGAGTTTAACATCTGACTTATACCAAAGGTAGGTGCTCTGTGGACTGGGCCCCATTCCAGAGGGGAAATTCTAAAGCTATTTTCCTGAGGGTTAGTGAGATGTATAATGGGAAAGGAGGAGGGGAGGAAGGACAGAGGAGACATTCCAGGGAAAGACCGGAGTGTGGAAAAGGGAGAGCTTGACTAAGAAAGGATTTACTTTCCTTAGAGAGAGGGTGGAGGCTCTCATATCAGAAAAAATGTTTTCATATAGCTATAAGGGTTGGAGAGAACCTTGAAGTCCTTACAGTGATCTGAGGGTCAGGAAAGAATGGATTTCAGGCATTTCCAGAGGGCTGTGACTCTGGGATGACTCACATCTTCTCTTCTGTCCTTACTGCTTTGACAGAAGAATAAGATGAACAGATTAGCAATGGGCATTTGGAAAAACAACAGTGCACCGTGATGCCTGTCTCTCTCACTAGATTGTGAACTCCTAAAGGTTTGACTATATTTTATTAATGAATATTTGTGACCTGTTAGACATAGTGGGCATGAGGACTACGTTGTACAAAGTATTAGAGAAACATTGGGTTGCCTTCCTGCAGCCACGACAGCAAAGTTTCTTGTTTGTCCACAGCTGGGAGTAAAATAGCAAGATGTCTGTAGTTATACAGTCATGTGATACAACATTGGACCACATATACTACGGTGGTCCCATAAGATGATAATGGAGCTGAAAAATTCCTGTCGCATAGTGATGTCTTGAGGATCCTGACCCTGTGAAGCCCTAGGCTAATGTGTGCATTTATGTCTTTGTTTTTAAGTTTAAAAAGTTTCAAAAGACAATAACCTTTTAGAATTATAAAAAAGCTTATAGAATAAGAATATAAAAAAGAAAATACAGTATTTTGTGTAGCTATACAATGTGTTTGTATTTTAAGCTAAGTGTTATTACAAAAGAGTCAAAACATTAAAACAATTTTAAAGTTTATAAAGTAAAAAAGTTATAGTAAGGTAAGGTTAATTTGTTATTGAAGAAAGAAATTTTTACACATGAATTTAGTGTAGCCTAAGTGTACAGTGTTTATAAAGTCTACAGTACATTCATTCACCACTCACTCACTGTCTCACCCACGGCAACTTCCAGTCCTGCAAGCTATATTCATGGTAAATGCCCTATATAGGTGTACCATTTTTTATCCTTTTTTTTTCATTTTTTTTTTTTTTAAGACAGGGCCTTGCTCTGTCACCCAGGCTGGAGTGCAGTGGTGTGATCATAGCTCACTGCAGCCTCAAGCTCCTGGGCTCAAGCAGTCCTCTCACTTCAGCCTCCTGAGTAGCTGGGACTACAGGCACATGCCACCATACCTGGGCAATTGTTTTATTTTTGGTAGAGACGGGGTCTTCCTAACCTGTGTTGCCCAGACTGGTCTGAAATTCCTGGGCTTAAGTAGTCCTCCCACCTTAGCCTCCCAAAGGGCTGGGATTACAGGCTTGAGCCATATTTACCATGGTGTTATAATTGCCTACAGTATTCAGTATAGTAATGTGCTGTGCAGGTTTGAGGCGTAGGAGCAATAAGCTATACCATGTAGCCTAGGTATGTAGTAGACTATATACCATCTAGGTTTGTGTAAGTGCACTCCATAATGTTCACACAATGACAAAATTGCCTAATGACACATTTCTCAGAACATATCCCCATCGTTAAGTGATGCATGACTGTAATTAGAGCTAGGTAAAAATCCCTGTACCAATGGGAGGAGACATATAAAACTAAAATTAATGTTAGGATGGTGAGATTGTGTTTTTTTTCAACTCTATAAACTTTATTGTTAGATTTGATTGTCTTTTCAGAAATAAAGAAAGCTTGGGCACAGTAACCTGTACATATCATTAAGGCAGTCCTGTCAACCTTCAGTGAGTGGGGCTGATAATCTCTCCACTGCTTTTCTTTATCATCGTAATAGTTCGTTTTCATGATGCTGGTAAAGATATACCTGAAACTGGGTGATTTATACAGGAAAGAGGTTTAATGGACTTATAGTTCCACATGACTGGGGAGGCCTCACAATCATGGCAGAAGGCAAGGAGGAGCAAGTCACATCTTATGTTGATGGTGGCAGGCAAAAAGAGAGCTTGTGCAGGAAACTCTCATTTTTAAAACCATCAGATCTCGTGAGACTCATTCAGTATCATGAGAACAGTGCAGGAAAGACCTGCTTCCATGATTCAGTTACCTCCCATTGGGATCCTTCCATCACGTGTGGAATTGTGGGAGTTACAATTCAAGATGAGATTTGGGTGGGGATACAGCCAACCCATATCATTCTGCCCCTGGCCCCTCCCAAATCTCATGTCCTCACATTTCAAACCAATCATGCCTTCCTAACAGTCCCCCAAAGTCTTAACTAATTTCAGCATTAACTCAGAAGTCCCCAGTTTAAAGTCTCATCCAAAACAAGGCAAGTCCCTTCTGCCTATGAGCCTGTAAAGTCAAAAGCAAGTTACTTCCTAGATACAATGGGGTTACAGGCATTGGGTAAATACAGCCATTCCAAATGGGAGAAATTGGCCAAAACAAAGGGGTTGTAGGCCCCATGCAAGTCCAAAATCCAGCAGGGCAGTCAAACTTAAAGCTCCAAAATTATCTCCTTTGACTCCATGTCTTGCATCTGGGTCATGCTGATGCAAGAGGTGGGTTCCCATGGTCTTGGGCAGCTCCACCCTTGTGACTCTGCATGGTACAGCTTCCCACTTGGCTCCTTTCACAGGCTGGTGTTGAGTGTCTGTGGCTTTTCCAGGCACACGGTACAAGCTGTTGGTGGATCTACCACTCTGGGGTCTGGAGGATGGTGGCCCTCTTCTCACAGCTCCACTAGGCAGTGCCCCAGTAGGGACTCTATGTGGGGGATCTGACCCCACACTTCCTTTCTGCACTACCCTAGCAGAGGTTCTCCATGACAGCCCTGGCCCGGCAGCAAACTTCTGCCTGGATATCCAGGCATTTCCATACATCCTCTGAAATCTAGGCAGAGGTGCTCAAACCTCAATTCTTGACTTTTGTGCGCCTACAGGCTCAACACCATGTGGAAGCTGCCAAGGCTTGGGGCTTGCACCCTCTGAAGCCATGGCCCAAGCTGTATATTGGCCCCTTTTAGTCATGGCTAAAAGAAGCAGCTGGGACACAGGACATCAAGTGCCCAGACTGCACACAGCATGGGGACAGGCCCCCGAAACCATTTTTTCCTCCTAGGCCCCCAGGCCTGTGATGGGAGGGGCTGGCGTGAAGACTTCTGACATGCCCTGCAGACATTTTCCCCATTGTCTTGGGTATTAACATTTGGCTTCTTGTTATTTATGCACATTTCTGCAGCCAGATCGAATTTCTCCTAAGAAAACAGGATTTTCTTTTTTATTACATTGTCAGGCTGAAAATTTTCTGAACTGTTATGCTCTGCTTCCCTTATAAAACTGAATGCCTTTAACAGCATCCAAGTCACCTCTTGAATGCTTTGCTGCTTAGAAATTTCTTCTGCCAGATACCCTAAATCATCTCTGTCAAGTTCAAAGTTCCACAAATATCTTAGGCAGGGGCAAAAAGCTGCCAGCCTCTTGGCTAAAACATAACAGGAGTCACCATTTCTCTAATTCCCAACAAGCTCCTCATCTCTATCTGAGACCACCTCAGCCTGGATTTCATTGTCCATATCATGATCAGCATTTTGGTCAAAGGCATTCAACAAGTCTCTAGGGAGTTCCAAGCTTTCCCATATTTTCCCGTCTTCTTCTGAGCCCTCCAAACTGTTCCAACCTCTGCCTGTTAGTCAGTTCCAAAGTTGATTCCACATTTTTGGGTATCTCTTCAGCAGTGCCCCACTCTACTGGTGCCAGTTTACTCTATTAGTTCATTTTCACACTGCTGATAAAAACATACCTGATACTGGGTAATTTATATGGGAAAGATGTTTAATGGACTTACAGTTCCACATGGCTGGGGAGGCCTCACAATCATGGTGGAAGGCAAGGAGGAGCAAGTCACATCTTACGTGGATGGTGGCAGGCAAAAAGAAAGCTTGTTCAGGGAAACTCCCATTTTTAAAACCATCAGGTCTTGTGAGACTCATTCACTGTCAAGAGAACAGTGCAGGAAAGGCCTGCCCCCATGATTCATTCACCTTCTACTGGGCTCCTCCCGTGACATGTGGAAATTGTGGGAGTTAAATTCAAGATGAGATTTGGGTGGGGACACAGTCAAACCATATCAATCATGTTTAATGTTGTCATTATATCTACTACTTCCTATTATATTTACTACAGGACTTCTACAATCTGGAGAGAAATCAAAGTAGGAAATGTAGGAGTGAAAATGAAAGACAACAGCTAATAAAATGCTACAATGAGAAATAACTCTCGGAGGGATTTTGGAGTAGTAAATTATTATGGTTATTATTTGATTCAGGACCTCGCTTCACCCATGCTGGAGTGCAGTGGCATTAACTTGGCTCACTGCAGCATCCAACTCCTGGGCTCAAGTATCCTCTGCCTCAGACTCCTGTGTAACTAGGACTACAAGTGTGCCTACACTCCCTCATAAAGAAAGCTGGCCACATGGTGATTGCACAGGACCATTGATCTGGATACTGGCTATTACATGTGTTTAGTTTGTAAAAATTCATCAAACTGTACATTTAAGATAATTGCCATTTTCTCTATGTGTATTTTGCAGTACTTCAATAAGGTTAAAAAAACAGGAAGAAAAGAAAAGAAAAAGAAATTGCCACTGTGTGTACATTAGAATAGTTGTATATGAACTATTATTTTCCTGAATTGTTCAAAAAGCTCACTCCAGTGTTTCAAAACAAACTTCAGGAAGTTTCAGTCAATGTTGCTAAATTGTTAAAATCACTATAATTACTAGGAAGGTTCTTCTTACATGAAAAACATTGTTGAGATCATGCTTTCTTTATAAAACCTTTGTTTAGATGCATCCTGGGTGTAGAGGTTCATTGAACCACTGATAGCCCATAGCCTCTGGCTGTGATTGAGTAGATAGCCCACCCAGAGATGGTAGACGTCTTTGAGATCCTCTACTCTACAAAATTCTTTACATATTCACTCATTGAGATAGTTGACATCCATGCAGCAAGTGGTACATTTGACTAGCCTGGTATCTGGTTGATATGGTTGAGCTGTGTCCCCACCCAGATCTCATCTTCAATTGTAGTTCCCATAATCCCCACATGTTGTGGGAGGGACTCTCATGGTGTTCTTGTGACAGTGAGTTCTCACAAAATCTGATGGTTTTTTAAGAGGCTTTTGTCCCACTTTGCTCTGCAGTTCTCCTTGCTGCTGCCATGTGAGGAAGGATGTGTTTGCCTCCCCTTTTGCCATGATTGTAAGTTTCCTGAGGTCTCCTTAGCCATGCTGAACTGTTAGTAATTAACTTCTTTCCTTTATAAATTACCCAGTCTCAGGTATGTTTTTATTAGTAGCGTGAGAACGGACTAATACACTGGTGATCTCTCAGTGCATGTTAGTGCTTTTCCTGAAGATCCTTCCCTCAGGATATTTGCCTTTTAGTAAGTAGCCATCAGACTATAAAGGATCCCTGAAGTTTTGACTGGGAGTCATTTTGATGTAGCCTAAAAATAGACCACTATACTTTAATTTTTAAAAAATTTACCAGGTAATGTGCTCAACATACACCCTTTCCATTTCACAGAGTCTCGGCCTCACCCTTTCTTCACTCATGTGTGAGCCACAGCCAGGTTCAGGGAGGGAGAAAAGAATATTGAGTGTTTGAGAAGATCAGTTGGGCATTACTTAGTGATAAAAATAATATAGTTTTTACATTTTGGCTCATCAAAATGTTCTTTATGGAGAACTTATCCAGTGGTCACTGCAGAGTGTTAGAGTCATAAATCTTTACAGTGGAAGGGAACTTTGAGGTCATATAATACAAACCCTATCTCCAACCCCCTTACCACCATTTTAAAGCTGAAGAAACTGAGTTCAAGTCAGGAATGGATTTTTAATTTTATCAAATGTCTTTTGGCCTTTAGTAACACAAAGCATGAAGCTTTTCTCCTTAATCTATTAGTGTAATACATGAATACATTTCCAAATGTTCAATCACCTTGTATTCTTAGGCTAAATCCTATTTGGTAATACTGTTTTATTAATAGATTCTTAGATTAGCATGGAGGCTGCTGCACATCCATTTATACTTCCTTATCTTCTAATAGAGTCACTGCTGTGTTCAGGTATCCATTCTCGGTGTAGCTAGCTGTCTTGGGGAAGTTGACCTCATTTCCAGCTCTAGAGATAGTCCTGACTGGTCCAAGATAATCAGTATTAATGTAACTGGGGAATTTATTAGAAATGCAGAGTATCAAGACCCATACCAGACCTACTGAGTCAGAAACCCTGGGGATGAGGTCCAGCAATGTATATTTTAACAAGTCCTCCAGGAGATGCTGATGAGCTGGTCTAAAACAACTCCATTCTGGTGATTAGGGTTGGTTCAGTTATGAGCATGTAATCCAACTCTTGCTAGTAAGCAATGACGCCTGCTAGGTGAACTTCTGCAAAAAGTGTCTTTGGCTCCTGAGTAGAAATCTAAAAGAGTTAGTGTTTCATCTTTTTCTGGAAATCATGTCTGGATGCTTGGAAATATTGCAATCATGTTGCTACCTAACCAGGAATGAAATAACACAAAGAATGACAGACCAGGAAGATGGAAAGGATGGATTCTTTTTTTAATTTCCAACTTTCATTTTAAGTTCAGGGGTACATGTGCAGCATGTGCATGTTTGTTACATAGGTAAATGTGTGCCATGTTGGTTTACTGCACAGATCATCCCATCACCCAGGTATGAAGCCCATCATTCATTAGCTATTCTTCCTGATGCTCTCCCTCTTCCCATGCCCTGTCCTCTGACAGGCCCCAGTGTGTATTGCTTCCCACAACGTGTCCATATGTTCTCCTCATTCAGCTCCCACATGTAAGTAAAAACATGTGGTATTTGGTTTTCTGTTTCTGCATTAGTTTGCTAAGAATAATGGCCCCCAGCTCCATCCATGTCCCTAAAAAGGACAAGATCTCATTCCTTTTTATGGCTACATAGTATTCCATGGTGTATATATACCACATTTTCTTTGTCCAGTCTATCATTGATGGGCATTTAGGTTGGTTCCAGGCCTTTGCTGTTGTGAATAGTGCTGCAATGAACATATGCATGCATGTATCTTTATAATAGAATGATTTTTATTCCTTTGGGTATATACCCAGTAATGGGATTGCTGGGTTGAATGGTATTTCTGCCTCTAGGTCTTTGAAGAATTGCCACACTGTCTTCCATGATGGTTGAACTAACTTACTTTCCCGCCAACAGTGTAAAAGTGTTCCTTTTTCATCACAACTTCCCCAGCCATTTGTTGTTTTTGACTTTTTAATAATAGCCATTCTGACTGGTGTTAGATGGTATTTCATTGTTGTATTGATTTGCATTTCTGTAATGAACACTGATGTTGAGCTTTTTCTCATGTTTGTTGTCCACATCTATGTCATCTTTTGAGAAGTGTCTGTTTTGTCTTTTGCCCACCTTTTAATGGGGTTGT
Source organism: Pan paniscus (assembly GCF_029289425.2). Classification (NCBI taxonomy): domain Eukaryota; kingdom Metazoa; phylum Chordata; class Mammalia; order Primates; family Hominidae; genus Pan; species Pan paniscus. Next base: position 76,266,173 of record NC_073249.2, read on the forward strand.
TTGTTTTTTTCTTGTAAATTTGTTTAAATTCCATATAGATGCTGGATATTAGACCTTTGTCAGATGATAGATTGCAAAAATTTTCTCCCATTCTGTAGGTTGTCTGTTCACTCCAATGATAGTTTCTTTTGCTGTGCAGAAGCTCTTTAGTTTAATTAGATCCCATTTGTCAATTTTGGCTTTTGGCGTCTTTGTCATGAAATCTTTGCCCATGCCTGTGTCCTCAATGATATTTCCTAGGTTTTCTTCTGAAGTGTTTATAGTTTTGGGTTTTACATGTAAGTCTTTAATCTATCTTGAGTTAATTTTTGTATATGGTATAAGGGAGGGGTCCAGTTTCAATTTTCTGCATATGGCTAGCCAGTTCTCCAGCACCATTTATTAAATAGGGAATCCTTTTCCCATTGCTTGCTTTCATCAGGTTTGTCAAAGATCAGATGGTTGTAGGTGTGCAGACTTATATCTGGATTCTGTATTCTGTCCCATTGGTCTATGTTTCTGTTCTTGTACCAGTACCATGCTGTTTTGGTTACTGTAGTCCTGTAGTATAGTTTGAAGTTTGGGAGCATAATGCCTCCAGCTTTGTTTTTGTTGCTTACAATTGCCTTGTCTATTCATGCTCTTTTGGGGTTCCATATGAATTTTAAAATAGTTTTTTTCTAATTCTGTAAAGAATCTCAATGGTAGTTTAACAGAAATAGCATTGAATCTATAAATTACTTTGGTCAGTATGGCCATTTTCACGATATTGATTCTTCCTATCTATGAGCATGGAATGTTTTTCCGTTCTTTTGTGTCTTCTCTGATTTCTTTGAGTGGTGGTTTGTAGTTCTTGAAGAGGTCCTTCACTTCCCTGGTTAGCTGTGTTCCTAGGTATTTTATTCTTTTTGTGGCAATTGTGAATGGGATTTGGCTGTCAGCTTGCCTGTTGTTGGTTTATAGGAATGCTAGTGATTTTTGCACATAGATTTTGTATCTTGAGACTGCTGAAGTTGCTTATCAGCTTAAGAAGCTTTTTGACTGAGACATTGGGGTTTTCTAGATACGGGATCATGTCACCTGCAAATAAAGATAGTTTGACTTCCTCTCTTCCTATTTGAATATGCTTTATTTCTTTCTCTTGCCAGATTACCTTGGCCAGAACTTCCAGTGTTGACTGGGAGTGGTGAGAGAGGGCAGCCTTGTTTTGTGCCACTTTTCAAAGAGAATGCTTCCAGTTTTTGCCCATTCAGTATGATATTGGCTGTGCATTTGTCATAGATGGCTCTTATTATTTGGAGACATGTTCCTTCAATACTTAGTTTATTGAGAGTTTTTAACATGAGGGATGTTGAATTTTATCAAAGACTTTTTCTGTATCTATTGAGATAATCATGTGATTTTTGTCTTTAGTTCTGTTTATGTGATAACTTAACATTTATTGATTTTTGTATGTTGAACAGCCTTGCATCCCAAAGATGAAGCCAACTTGATCATGGTGGATAAACTTTTTGATGTGCTGCTGGAATCAGTTTGCCTGTATTTTGTTGAGGATTTTTGCATTGATGTTCATCAAAGATATTGGCCTGAAATTTCTCTTTTTTGTTGTATCTCTGCCAGGTTTTGATATCAGGATGATGCTGGCCTCATACAATGAGTAAGGAGGAGTCCCTGCTTTTCGATTTTTTTGAATATTAAATTGTTTCAGTAGGAGTGGTATTAGCTGTTCTTTGTACCTCTGGTAGAGCTCACCTGTGAATCTGTCTGGTCCTGGGTTTTTTTTTTTTGTTGGTGTTGAGGTGATCAGACCCAACACCAGGTCATGGGGGTGACAAAGTCCAGCAGAGTCAAAGGATTGAGAAAAAGACAGTTTGAGAGAGAAAGGTGGAACCAGGGGGCCATTGTTAGTGTATGGAGGCTGTGAAGGCTCTGAGCTCTGGGAGCCCATGCTATTTATTGGTAATCCAACAGAGAAACAGGTGGTGAGAATGTGGCGGTCAGAAGAGCAGGTGCATGATCAACAGCTGTGATGGTTTGGCATTTATAAGGAACATGTTCTGCTACTTGAGATAATGAAGATACAATCGAACTAGGAGCCTAGGAGGGCTAGAAGCAAGGAGCCAGCAAGTCTAGACACATTCCAGAGGACATTGTGGCAGACATGCGAGCCCTGCCTCAGCTTTCTTCCCAACACTCAGCTTTTTCCCAACAGTTGGTAGGCTATTTATTACTGCTTCAATTTCCAAACTCATTATTGTCTATTCAGGGATTCAGTTTCTTCCTGGTTCAGTGTTGGGAGGGTGTATGTGTCCAGGAATTTATCCTTTTCTTCTAGATTTTTCTAGTTTATGTACATAGTGGTGTTTGTAGTATTCTCTGATAGTTGTTTGTATTTCTGTGGGGTCAGTGGTGATATCACCCTTATCACTTCTGATTGTGTTTATTTGAATCTTTTCTCTTTTATTCTTTATTAGTCTAGCTAGCAGTCTATCTATTTTATTAATTTTTTTCAAAAAACCAGCTCCTGGATTCATTGATTCTTTGAAGGGTTTTTCATGTCTCTGTCTTCAGTTCTGCTCTGATTTTGGTTATTTTTTGTCTCCTGCTAGCTTTGGGTTGGTTTGCTCTCTTTTCTCTAGTTTGTTTAGTTGTGATGTTAGGTTGTTAACTTGAGAGCTTTTTAGCTTTTTGATGTGGACATTTAGTGCTATAAATTTCCCTCTTAACAGTGCTTTAGCTGCATTCTGGAGATTCTGGACATTGTAGTTTTGTTCTCATTAGTTTCCAAGAACTTCTTGATTTCTGCCTTAATTTCATTATTTAACCAAAAGTCATTCGGGAGCAGATTGTTCATTTTCCATGTAGTTATATGGTTTTGAGTGAATTTCTTAATCTTGTGTTCTAATTTGATTACACCTTAGTCTGAGAGACTCTTTGTTATGTTTTCAGTTCTTTTGCATTTGCCAAGGAGTGTTTTACTTCCAATTATGTGATCAATTTTAGAGTAAGTGTTGTGGCAATGAGAAGAATGTATATTCTGTTGTTTTGGAGTGGAGAGTTCTGTATATAGCTATCAGGCCCACTTGATCCAGAGCTGAGTTGAGGTCTTGAATGTCTTTGATAATTTTCTGTCTCAATGATCTGCCTAATATTGTCAGTGGGGTGATAAAGTCTCCCACCCTTATTGTGTGTGAGTCTAAGTCTCTTTGAAGGTCTCTAAGTACTTTCTTTTTCTGGGTGCTCCTGTATTGGGTGTATATATACTTAGGTTAGTTAGCTCTTCTTGTTGAAATGAACCCTTTACTGTTATGTAGTGGCCTTCTTTATCTTTTTTGATTTTTGTTGATTTAAAGTCTGTTTTGTTATAAACTAGGATTGCACCTGTTTTTTTCTGTTTTCCATTTGCTTGGTAAATTTTCCTCTATCCCTTTATTTCGAGCCTATGTGTGTCTTTGCACGTGAGATGGGTCTCTTGAAGATAGCATACTAATGGGTCTTGGCTCTTTATCTAGCTTGTTATTCTGTATCTTTTTTTGGGAGGCATTTAGCACATTTTCATTTAAGATTAGCATTTTTATGTGTGGATTTGATCCTGTCATCATGATGCTGGCTGGTTATTTTGCAGGTTTATGTGGATACTTCATTGTATCATTGGTATGTCAGTGTGTTTTTGTAGTGGTAATGGTTTTTCCTTTCTATATTTAGTGCTTCCTTCAGGAGCTCTTGTAAGGCAGGTCTGGTAGTGATGAATTTCCTCAGCATTTGTTTGTCTGAAAAGGATCTTATTTCTCCTTTGCTTATGAAACTTAGTTTGCATATGAAATTCTGGGTTGGAAATTCTTTTCTTTAGGAATATTGAATACTGGCCCCCAATCTTTTCTGGCTTGTAGGGTTTCCACTCAGAGGCCCAATGCTAGTCCGATGGCCTTCCCTTTGTAGGTGACCTGGTCTTTCTTTCTGGCTGTCCTTAACATTTTTTTCTTTTTTCTTTTTTTTTCCAGATGGAGTTTCACTGTGTCACCCAGGCTGCAGTGCAGTGGCACGATCTCAGCTCAATGCAACCTCTGTCTCCTGGGTTCAAGCAAATCTCCTGCCTCAGCCTCTTGAGTAGCCTGAGTAGCTGGGACTAAAGGTATGTGCCGCCACACCTGGCTAATTTTTGTATTTTTAGTAGAGACAGGGTTTCACCATGTTGGCCAGGCTGGTCTTGAACTCCTGACCTCAAGTAATCCACCCACCTTGGCCTCCCAAAGTGCTGGGATTACAGGCGTGAGCCACTGTGCCCAGCCAACATTTTTTCTTTCATTTTGACTTTGGAGAATCTGCTGATAATATCTTAGGGATGATTTTCTTGAATAGTTATCTTACTGGGGTTCTCTTGTTCCTGAATTTGAATGTTGGCCTATCTTGCTAGGTTGGGGTCATTCTCCTGGATGATATCCTGAAGTATGTTTTCCAACTTGGTTCTATTCTTCCTGTCTCTTTCAGGTACCCCAATCAGTTGTAGGTTTGGTCCTTTTACATAAACCCATATTTCTCAGAGGTTTTATTCATTTATTTTCATTCTTTTTTCTCTATTCCTGTCTACCTGTCCTATTTCAGAGAGATAGTCTGCAAGCTCTGGGATTCTTTGCTCTGCTTGGTCTATTCTGCTATTAATACTTGGGATTACATTGCAAGTACTTGTAGTATGTTTTTCAGCTCTATGAGGTCGGTTATGGTCCTTTCTATACTGGCTGTTTTGGCTGTCACCTCCTGCATTGTTTTATCATGATTCTTAGCTTCTTTGCCTTTGGTTAGGACATACACCTTTAGCTCAGCAAAATTGGCTTTTGTCCACATTCTGAAGCTTACTTCTGTCATCTTGGGTCAGCCTAGTTCTGAGCCCTTGCTGGAGAGGTGTTGTGATCATTTGGAGGAAAAGGGGCTCTCTGGGTTTTTGAATTTTCAAGATTTTTGCATTGATTCTTTCTCATTTTTGTGGGCTTATCTATCTTCGATCTTTGAGGTTGCTGACCTTTGGATGGCGCTTTCATGGGTTGTTTTGTTTTTTCATCTTTTTCTTTTAGCAGTCTGTTTACTCTTCCTTACAGATGCTGCAGTTAGCTGGGGGTCCACTCTACACCCTAGTTGCCTCAGTTTTTCCTGTACTTGGAGGTATCAGCAGTGAATGCTATGAAACAGCAAAGATGGCAGCCTGCCCCTTCCCCTGGAAGCTCCATCCCAGGGCGGTACTGTCCTGTTGCCAGCATGAGCACACAGTATGTAGGGAGTGGCTGGAGACCCCAGTTGGGACATCTCACCTAGTCAGGAGGAACGGGATCAGGGATCCACTTAAAGAAGCAGTTGGGCTGTTTTTGATAGAGCAGTTGTGCTGTGTTGGGGATCCCATCAGCCCCTTGTTGGTTTGGGCTCTCCGAGGCCCACAGGCTGAACTGGCTGAGGTGCCCAACAGCCAAGTTGGTGGTCCGCCTTCCCCTCTGGGCACTCTGTCCCAGGGAAAAATTAGAAGTCTGTTGGCCACAGAACATGGGTGGGGGTGGCTGGATACCCCAGCTGGCATGATCTACCCATCAAGGAAAAGTGGATCAGGGTCCCACTTAAAGAAGCCATCTGGCCATGCCTCAATAGAACAGCCTTGTTGTGCTGGGGAACTGCTTCTGCCCTTGTTGGCTTGGACTCTCTAAAGCCCACTGGTTGGAATGGCTGAGTCATTCAAACAGCCAGCTTGGTGGCCCTCCTTTCCTCCCCTCCTCCCCTCCCCTCCTCCTTCCCTCCTCGCCTCCCCTCCCCTCGGGCATGCTATTCCAGAAAGAGATCAGGATCCGTTTGTGGAATACAGGCAGAGATGGCTGGAGGCCCCGGTTGGGAGGTCCCTCCCAGTGAGGAGGAATGGATTGGGGCCCCACTTAAAGAAGCAATCTGGCCACGTTCTGGCAATGCCGCTGTACTGTTCTGGGAAGACCCTTCCTTGTTTGAACCATATGGATTCTCCGAAGCCCATAGACTGAAATGGCTGAGTCAACCAAACAGTAGAGATAGCAGCCCACCCCTCCCACTGGGGACTCTGTCCCATCACAAGTAGGCTATATTCCAAGCCAGTAGGTCTTATTTTGTGAGGTGTTGTGGAAGTGGGACCCACAGATTGATGCTGCTTGGCTCCCTGGATTCAGCCCCCTTCCTAGGGGTATGTACAGACCTCCCACCTTGCCTGAGTTACAGACACCTCTGCTGGGGATCCCAGGGCCGGAATATGTAAAGTTCCTGGATCTCTATGCATGCCTGAGCAGCTGCTCTGCTGAGACTCAACACACCTCTGTGTGTGGGACCCAAGACCCTGGTGATGTGGGTGCACAAGGTGGTGTGGGTGCACTGATCTCCTGATCTGTGGGTTGCAAAGATCCGTGGCAGAAGCGTGGTTTCCTGGGGTTGCACACTCACTCACTGCTTCCCTTGGCTGGGGGTGGGAGTTCTCTTGGCTTCATGTTGCTCCCAGGTGGGCTATTGCCCCACCCTGCTTTTCTCTCTTCTCCATGGGTCGAGTTGTTTCTGTGATCAGTCCCAGTGTGAGTGCCTGGATATTTCAGTTGAAGGTGCTATATTCACTTGCTCCTTTCTTCCTCTCCCTGAGTGCCACAGACAGCTGCTGCTTCTAATTGGCCACCTTGGCCCCCCTCCCCTGGGTTCTTAATAACGTAATTAAACCACAACCCATCCTAAAACTTATCCTACTTCTAGATTTCTGTTGAGTTCAGAAATACCCTCATTTTTAAAGATAATTGGAGTCAGGGTTTCTGTTACTTGCTGTCAAAACCATTCTTAATTAGACTTGCTAATATTTGACTTTGGATTTTAAGAATAACCCAAGATGTATTTTATTTTTACTATTGTTTAGTATTTAGTATACTTTAGTATCAGAATTAAATTTCTCAGTGAAGTGTATTGGGAAGTTTTTCATAGTTTGTACTGGCTGAATGTTTAAATAATCCAGGAATTATCTGTTCTTTATGATGTATTAGAACTTACTGATAAAACAAACTGGAACTGGTGCTTTTTTTGAAGTTAGAGCTTTTGCTGCATTTTCAAGTTTTTCTCTGATTATTGGGATAATTTCCTCTCTTCATGAGCTAATATTAGTAATCTGCATTTTGCTAAAAATTTGTCTATTTCATGTAGATTTTCTAATTTACTGGTGGGCATTTGGAATTTTAGAATTTTAAAAATCTCTTAATGCTGAATTATTTTTCTTTCCTTGTTGTAGATATTTGCATTTTCTTTCTCTTTTTTTCTTGTTCAGACTTATTAATGGTTTGTATGTTGTAGTCTAAAAACAAAAACAAAATAAAACAATTGCTTTATTTACCAGGTCTATGCAATTTTGTTTTGCCATGCTTTCTAGTTCATTAATTTTGAATTTTATTTTTATTAGTTTCTCCTATTCTCTGTTGGCTTATTTTTTTTTTTAATTTTTTTATACTTTCTTGAACTGGGTGCTTAGATCATTTACTTTCAATCTTCCGTATATATTAAGAAGATCACTGAAAGCTCTGAATTTTCCTTTGAGTTAAGACTTTGGTGGTATCCCATAAGTTTTGAAATGGAGTGTTGTTTCATTGGTAATTTCAAACAGTCTGTGTTCTAGTACTGATTTCCACTTTAATCCAAGAGTTGTTTAGAAAACTGTTTTATAATGTCTATGTAATTAGATTGAGTTTGCTGTCTTTTTCATACTGATTTCTTGTTTGATTACCATGTGATCTGTACCTTTGGATATTTGATATTTTATTTGTGACTTAGTCCTTGATAAATGTTTATTACTGCTTCATGGCTGTTTAAAAAGAGTGAGTTCTTTCTGTATAAAGGATACAACAAATATTATCTATGTACATGCCTTTCTCTACTTGTTTGTTGATCTATGTATGATGTCCATCACCCCTTATCTGCTTAAGCTCTAAAGGTCTTTTCTCTTTTCCCTACTCTTTCTCTTTCTACATCATCAATTCCTGATTCTCTACTAGATCATTATATTAGCATACAAACATGCTCTAGTACAACTCTCTCCAGTATAAATATGATGTGAGCCACATATGTAATTTAAGATTTTATGGTAGCCATATTAAAAAAGTAAAAAAAAAAAAAGTAAATTTAATTGTCATATATTTCATTTAACCCAATGTATGTGAAATATTATTTCACCCTATAATTGATGTAAAAATTATTGATGAGATATTGTATATATTTTCTCATACTGAGTCTTCGAAATGTGGTGTGTAATTTATACTTATAGCATATCTAAATTTATGCTAGCCACATTTCTTTTCTATATACATATTTTTTATTATTATACTTTAAGTTCTAGGGTACATGTGCACAACGTGCAGGTTTGTTACATAGGTATACATGTGCCGTGTTAGTTTGCTGCACCCATCAACTCGTCATTTACATTAGGTATTTTTCCTAATGCTATCCCTCCACCAGCCCCCCACCCTCCAGCAGGCCCAGGTGTGTGATGTTCCCCGCCCTGTGTCCATGTGTTCTCATTGTTCAACTCCCACTTATGAGTAAGAACATGCAGTGTTTGGTTTTCTGTCCTTGTGATAGTTTGCTTAGAGTGATGGTTTCCAGCTTCATCCATGTCCCTGCAAAGAACATTAACTCATCCTTTTTTTTTTTTTGGCTCCATAATATTCCATGGTGTATATGTGCCACATTTTCTTAATCTAGTCTATCATTGATGGGCATTTGGGTTGGTTCCAAGTCTTTGCTATTGTGAATAGTGCCACAATAAACATACATGTGCATGTGTCTTTATCGTAGAATGATTTATAATCCTTTGGGTATATGTCCAGTAATGGGATTGCTGGGTCAAATGGTATTTCTAGTTCTAGATCCTTGAGGAATCACCACACTGTCTTCCACAATGGTTGAACTAATTTACACTCCCACCAACAGTGTAAAAACATTCCTATTTCTCCACATCCTCTCCAGCATCTGTTGTTTCCTGACTTTTTAATGATCGCCATTCTAACTGGCATGAGATGGTATCTCATTGTGGTTTTGATTTGCATTTCTCTGATGACCAGTGATGATGAGCATTTTTTCATCTGTCTGTTGGCTGCATAAACGTCTTCTTTTGAGAAGTGTCTGTTCATATCCTTTGCCCACTTTTTGATGGGGTTGTTTTTTTCTTGTAAATTTGTTTAAGTTTATTGTAGATTCTGGATATTAGCCCTTTGTCAGATGGGTAGATTGCAAAAATTTTCTCCCATTCTGTAGATTGCCTGTTCACTCTGATGATAGTTTCTTTTGCTATGGAGAAGCTGTTTAGTTTAATTAGATCCCATTTGTCCATTTTGGCTTTTGTTGCCATTGCTTTTGGTATTTTAGTCATGAAGTCTTTGTCCATGCCCATGTCCTGAATGGTATTGCCTAGGTTTTCTTCTAGGATTTTTATGGTGTTAGGTCTTACATTTAAGTCTTTAATCCATCTTGAGTTAATTTTTGTATAAGGTGTAAGGAAGGGATCCAGTTTCAGCTTTCTACATGTGGTATACTGGCCACATTTCAAGTCCTCAGCAGCCACCTGTGGCTAGTGGCTGTTATATTAGACAACTTAGTTTTCATATTTTTTCAGGTTTAAAACTTCTAGTTTGACCCAACGTTTCCTTCTCCTACCACTTATTTCTCTGTTCATGTTTCTTTCTTTCTCTTCCTTCATACATTGAAATACATCTTGTTAAATCCAGGCTGGGTGTGGTGGCTCATGCCTGTAATGCCAACACTTTGGGAGGCCAAGGTAGGTGGATCACTTCAGCCCAGGAGTTTGGGACCAGCACCTGGGCAGCATGGCAAAATCCCATCTCTACAAAAAAAAAAAAAATACAAAAAATTAGCCAGGCGTGGTGGTGTGCACCTGTAGACACAGCTACTGGGGAGGCTGAGGTGGGAGGATTACTTGAGCCTGGGAGGTTGAGGCTGCAGTGAGCTGAGATCACATCACTGCACTCCAGCCTGGGCAACGGAGTGAGAACCTGACTGGAAAAAAAAAAAAAAAAGAAAATCCAATGGAAGCTTTTCTTCAATTTCAATGCATTTGACAGAGTTGATTACTTTTTTGGAAACACTTCTTTCTCTGCTTCTGTTACACCAAACTCTCCTACTTTTTTGTTTGTTTGTTTGTTTGTTTGCCTCTCACTGGCTACTCTCTCTGTTTCACCTCTTCTCTTACTTCTGAATGTTGGTGTGTCTCAGGAGGTTCTCTGGCTCTTTTCTCTATCTGTGGTTTCTCTGGAGGTGATATCTAGTCCAGCACCCTTAAATAACATATATATGCTGTTGATGCTAATTTTTATCTTCAGACAAGCTCAACATTTGTATAGCCATCTATCTGCCAATTTGACACCTTGATCTGAATATGTCATAGACATTTGATATATATTCAAAATTTAATTCTTAATTCTCTTTCTTTCTAACCACAACAAACTCATTCCATCCACAAATGAATATACTATTTTCCCTTTCTCTTTAGAAGGATCATCCTGATTCCTCCTTTTACTCCCCTCCCACAGGAGCCTTAACACTAAGTCCAAGCGATTCTATCTCCAAAGCATATATTGTAACTGTTCGCCTTTCCCCATCTTTACTCCTAGCCTCTATATTCAAGTATGCTTATTATTAATTTATTTCCTCTTAGTTCCAAACTACCTTTCTTTGTCCTACTTCACGATACTGGAGATGTACACTGCAAACTACATTTTTTTCTCAGATATCTGGCTTTATATTAGGTTCAGCCAATTAGGGGCTAAGGGAGTGCTGAAGGGATTCTCAAAGTTGGAGAAGGAAAAAGAGATTTATCTTCTCCTGTTATTTTTGCCTTCTCCACATGACAGTGAATGGGTCAGCACACACCTGGCCCCGGCAGTATTCCTTGTGGTGGTGAATTGTTCCTGTGGTTCCAGCAAGTGAATGTCCCCCGGAGGTTTCTTCTTCACCCCAGCAGTGGGTGACATGTTTCTGCACCAGCTGAACCATCTCCTTAGAGGCCCAAATGTTAGTCTGCTGGAGTCCTTTCTCTCTTTCTAAGTTTCCTCCTTGTTTACCTTTCCTTTCATCTTAAGAGTGATAGCTGTAGTCTGAGGTTGCCACCTCTATTACACCATACAATTCTCTTTTATCCTTTTTAGTGGTTAACCACCTTTTTACCAAGTTAACAGTTCTTCATGATTATACTTTCTTTATTTGAATTACTGTGTGATTTCTGTCTCTTGACCGGACACTGGACTCTTAACGGCCGTAGTGATCACTGCAAGGACTGTAGCGTAGGATGGATATTTCTGAGTGTAGTGCAGTGCTTACAGACAGAAGATGAAAAGCTCAGGTCCTTAAGCTCTTGGTTTAGTTCTCGGTCTGAGAACTAGAGGACTTCCATGGCAGCCCTAACAGGATCTTTTATGTCTTGTAGCCACAGGGTTGGTATTGTTAAAAATTAAACACAAAATTTAATTTTACAGGTTGCAGAACTACAACATCAGTAATTTTCTTGGGAAATTAATGCCAAGTTTCTCATGTGAAAGTTAGGTCATTGATTGGGAAGGAGACCCCAAAACTTGAAATGGGCACATATGGTTGGTCTCAAGTGAGAGTGAGAATCTTGAACCCCTGAGTTGCTCTGAGTCTCCCTTGCCAGTGGGAGTATCTTGCTCTTGTGTATCTGCAGAATTTTTTCTCCCCTCAAAAACCCTGTAATTGCCTCGCCTGGAGCAAATACTTCACAAACAAGAGGATGCTCACTCTCCTCGGAGCCTACCTGAAACACCCGTTACTGCCGCTAGACCCATAACTAGGGTCAATTGTCATCATATTCCAGTGGCCTGGAAGTGGCAGCCAGTCTGTGAATATAACTCTGGCCCTGAGTCCCAAGTTTGCCCCTTATTCCAAAAAGTCACTGTTTGCTATGCAGAGGAAGTATGGGCCAAGATAACCTCACCAAACACCGGGTTCCAGATTCTCAAGCAGTCCCTTTCAACACCATGGTTTCAAAAAGTAAATTTGAGAGGTAATTTTAAGGCTCTTACATAGAAGAATTCTCCCCAAAGAAACATATCTATGGTGATTATTGTTCAATTCTGGACCTCTCAGCATTGTTTCCTTGCTTTGTCAAGGAATATATAAATATATTTATATCATATATATATATATATGTCAAGGAATATATAAATAAATATAAATATATTTATAAAATAAATATACTTCTAGCTTTCTGGCTGTATGGGTGATACATGGCATAGAAATCTTGGGTGGGAGAAATGGGGTGTCTGGCAGGGACAGCCCCTTTCTCTGAGATTTGTTCTCCTGAGCTTTCTGAGTGCTGAGTCATTTTTAGCAAATGGCTGCATTTTAGCTGTTGAAAAAGAAGATCTCTCTTCCAAGGAGAAGGAATGTGGGCTTGTCCTAGTCTTTAGATACTGAGCTCAAGTGTCCCTAAACTAAATTGTTTCATTTTACAGAGGGCTAGACAATTAAAGTATATAAACAGAGTATTTACATGTGTTATATAGTCAGTAACGCTGTTTCCCAAGAGTCCCCATGGGCAGATAGGTTTATTTTACAATTAACAATCACAACCCTTTGTGAAGTTTTGATTGGCAGATTAGAAGCCCAGAATTTACTCTTACACCTCTGGGGTTTTTGTGTGCCCACTTAGGTATGAAGTCAGTTCTTGTCAGTAAGCACTCAGCTTTCATTTCCATCTCATTAGCTGAGAGTACAATCCCACTGAAAACTCAACTGTGGCTTGAGGCCTAATGGGCACCTGTTAATTTTCCTCTGTTCCATAGTCCCATCTCTCAGATCAACAACCTGATCATAAAGGTAGGTGATAAAGGTAGTTACTCATAAAGATGTGTAACTAATTCACAGAGAAGCATCTCTAGTGGAGGATAAACAATTGAAAGTACATAATTCTGGCCAGGCACAGTGGCTTATGCCTGTCATCTCAGCACTTCGGGCGGCTGAGGTGGGTGGATCACCTGAGGTCAGGAGTTTGAGACCAGCCTGGCCAACATGGTGAAACCTCATCCCTATTAAAAAAAAATACAAAAATTAGCTGGGCATGGTGGTGGGTACCTGTAATCCCAGCTACTTGAGAGGCTGAGGCAGGAGAATCACTTGAACCCTGGAGGTGGAGGTTGTAGTGAGCCGAGATTGTGCCATTGCACTCCAGCCTGGGTGACAAGAGTGAGACTCTGTCTCAAAAAAAAAAATTTAATTAAAAAAAACGAAGTACATAATTTTGTTTGGAGGCGCTGAGAAGAAATGATATTGGTGTTGCCTTTTTATATAAAGTTAGATTATTAATGATATTGGTGTTGCCTTTTTATATAAAGTTAGATTATTAATGATATTGGTGTTGCCTTTTTATATAAAGTTAGATTATTAATGATATTGGTGTTGCCTTTTTATATAAAGTTAGGTTATTAATGATATTGGTGTTACCTTTTTATATAAAGTTAGGTATTTGATATTTAAGACAATTTACAAAGTTAAACTTTGTGCAAGGTGCTGGTATAAAGCATTGATGAGTTTATAGTGTGATGTTCTTTTCCCTGACTTCTTTTCCTATATTTGCTCATTTGTCATTCCATTTTCTCTAAACATTTCTTCTTTCCTATTTTTTCTCTTACATTATTTAAGTGTGTTACAAAAATAATTGTTGTCTATTGAGATTCAGCTATCCCAGAGCAGGAAGATATGGATTTTGAGTACTTCTTATAGCCATGGTGGGCTGCACTCCTGCATTTTGCCTTTGCCACTAACAGCACCTGCTTATGGGACAGTTAGAGGCATGGGAGTAGTAGAAGCAATGCTAGGTGCCCTACCGAGATCAATTCCATAATGTTAGACACTAAGCTGTAGCCATCTGCCCCTTCTAAGTCTATCTTTGTCTTGCTCCAGCATTAATTAGTACAATTCCTACTTCTCTCTGAAACAATTTTAGTTTTAGGTCATTCTGTCTGCCTAGCTACCTTGCCCATATGAAGTCTGGAAAATTTCATTATGCAGAGGTGTGCCACCCAGAAGAAAATGGTTTGGAGTGGCTCCATTAAGCGTAATCTGAAAACATAAAGCCATGTATTTACGATTAGTCTAGAATGAACTCTTGAGGGTTGGGGACTCTGGCTTTGTATTTTCTTGTGGCTGCCTAGCACATTATGTTTTACTTGCCCAATAAGTCTGTTAATGCTTACTTAATAAATATTTACCGACAGCCATGAATAAAAACTAAGAAGCTAGACTGGGTATTTCAATAGTCAGGTGGACAAATTCTGTGAGAACAAACAAGTAAGAGTGACTACCTTATTCACCTTCCTTTCCAAGCTGGGGTTTGTTTTTTTATTCCAGCCTTGTAACCTAACCTGGAGTCAGAAACTATTGATCCAAGGAGGAAAAATGCTGAAAACAAGGCCAGAGATGAGAGATATCTACACCTCAGGCTGTTTCGTAACAGGTGTTTAGTAAAGACATCACTTTTAGTTTATATTGGCTCATACTCTGCAGAGCAAGTGGAATGAGACAAATCTGGGAACCTGGGCTCAGTGCCACAGTTATACTCAGAGACCTGCTGCCACTTCCAGGCTGCTGGAACATGTTGAAATTGGACTCTAGTTATGGGTCTAGTGGCAATAAGAAGTGTTTGGGGTAGATTTTGAGGAGAGTGGGCATCCTCTCTTTTGTGAGGCATCAGCTCCAGGTGAGGCAATTACAGGGTTTTCAAGGGGGTAAAAAAAGAAAAGACGTCTTAAAAGACATGGAAGGGCAAGATAGTTTCTTTTTCTACAAGTTTATTAGCTTTAGACTTTATAGTCTATGATCCATTTTGAGTTCATTTTGTATAAGGTGTGACATATAGTTTAGGCTTATTCTTCATATGTATGTATGTGTGTATGTATGCATGTATTGTGTGTATATGTATGTATGAATTTATGTGCATCTGAATGTCCAAATGTTCCAGTATCATTTGTTAAAAATACCGTAATTTCTCCACTGAATTCCTTTTACACCTTTAAAGAAATCAATTGACCATAAACACAAAGGTTTATTTCTGGACTGTCAATTCTATTTCATTGATTTATCTTTTCCTTTGCCAATCCCACACGATCTTGACTACTATAAAGTCTTGAAATCAGGTAGTATGACACCTCTGATGTTATGTTTTGTTTTCTTTCTTCTGGCTAATCTGGTTATTTTGGTTTTCCATATAAAATTTTAATTGTCTAAATCTACAAAAAAAACCTACAAAAATCCTTTGGATTTTCAATTGGAATTGCATTAACTCTGTAGATTAGGAGAATTTACATTTTAACAATATTGAATTTTCCTTATCCATGAATACTGTATCTCCACATTTATTTATATCTTCTTTGACTTTTTCATCAATCTTTTGTATTCAGCAAATTGATTATGCACATATTTTATTGTTTATAACTAAATATTTTCCTTATTTTTGGTGCTATTATAAGTGGTATTTTTGAAAAAAATTCAGATTTCAATTATTCATTGCTGGTATATGGGAATATAATTAACTTTTTTATATTGACTTGTACATATGCTGGCACCTTGCTAATTCACTTACTAGTTTAAAAGCTTTTTGTAGATTCAATGAAATGTTCTACATGAACATGTTATCTATGTATGAATAAATATATTTTTGCTTTTTCCCTTCCAATATTTATATCCTTTACTTCTTTTTATTGCCTTATTACACTGGCTAGTACTTTCAGTACACTGTCGAATGTGTCAAGAGAGGACAACTTTTTCTTCCCAGTCTTAGGGGGAAAACATTAGTCTTTCATCATGAAGTAAAAAGTTAGATGTAGGTTTTTCATAGATGCCTTTTATTAGTTTAAGGAAGTTCCCTACTCTTTCTTGTTTGCTGGAGTTTTTTTTTTTTTTTTTTTTTTTTTTTATCATGAAGTGATTACTGAATTTATTCTA
Source organism: Pan paniscus (assembly GCF_029289425.2). Taxonomy (NCBI): domain Eukaryota; kingdom Metazoa; phylum Chordata; class Mammalia; order Primates; family Hominidae; genus Pan; species Pan paniscus. Next base: position 76,282,145 of record NC_073249.2, read on the forward strand.
AACTTTTTCTTCATCCAATAAGATATTCATGTGATTATTCTTTTTTAGACTGTTGATGTGGTGAATTACATTGATGGCTTTTCAAATGTTGAGTGAGCCTTGCATTCTGGGGATAAGCCCCACTTGATCATGCCATATTATTAATATATTTTAAATATATTTTTGGATTCAATTTGATAATATTTTATAAGATTTTTGTGTCTGTGTTCTTAAAGGATATTGGGTTGACATTTTCTTAATTGTAATGTCTTTGGTTTTATTGGGTAATGCCAATCTCATAAAATCAATTGAGAAGTGTTCCTTCCTCTTCTTTATCTGGAAGAGATTATGTAAAATTGTTACTTCTTCCACAATGTTTGGTAAACTTCATCAGTGAAACCACTGGGGCCTAGAGAATTCTTTTTGGAAGGTTTAAACTACAAATTCAATTTAAAAGTTATACATACATATATATGAAATAAATCATTGCTTTAACATAAACTTTTTTCTTCCTGAATGAATTTGGTAATTTTTTTTAATTTTAAAAATTAGTGCGTTTTGTCAAATTTACAAACAGCTTTTCATAGTACTGTTCCCTTGTTATCCTCTTAAGGTCTGTGGGGTTAATAGTGATGTTTCTTCTCTCATTTCTGATGTTTCTAATTTGCATCTTATTTTTCTTGGTCATCCTGGCTAGAGGTTTATCAATTGTGCTGAACTTTTAAAATAATCAACTTTTAGTTTCATTAATTTTCTCTATTGTTTTTCTGTTTCCAATTTATTTGAGTTCTGGTCTTCTAATAATCCTTTCCTTCCTTCTACTTACTTTGGGTTTATTCTGTTCTTTTTCTAGTTTTGTCACTTGCAAGCTTAGATCCTTGATTTGAGATGTTGTTCTTTTCCAATATAAGCATTTATAAATTTCTCTAAATCACTGTTTTAAATGCCTTCTGCAAATTTTGATATGTTGCATTTTCTCTTTCATTTATTTTTCTAAATTCCTTTGTGGCTTTCCTTTTGGCCCATGGGTAATCCAGAAGTATGTTGGTGTATTAGTCCGTGCTTGCATTGTTATAAAGAAATGCCTGAGGCCAGGCACGGTGGCTCATGTCTGTAATCCTAGCACTTTGAGAGACTGAAGTAGGCAGATGCTTGAGACTAGCCTCAGCAACATGGCAAAACCCCGTCTCTACAAAAAATTAAAAAATTAGCTGGGTGTGGTGGTGCATGCTTGTAGTCCCAGATACTCTGGAGACTAAGGTGGGAGGATTCTTTGAGCCAGGAAGATGGAGGTTGCAATGAGCTGAGATTGTGCCACTGCACTCCAGCCTGGGTAATAGAGCAAGACTGTCTGTCACACACAAGAAAAAAAAAAAAGAAAGAAAGAAGAAAAGAGAAATACCTGAGACAGGGTAATTTGTAAAGAAAAGAGGTTTAATTGACTTATGGTTCTGTAGGCTGTTCAGGAAACAGCTCTGGCATCAGCTTCAGAAGAGGCCTCAGGAAGCTTACAATCATGGCAGGTGAAGCCAGGAGTGGGAACACCACATGGTGAGAGCAGGAGCAGGAGTAGGGGGAGGTGCCACACACTTTTAAATGAGCAGATCTCACAAGAACTCACTCACTATTGTGAGGACAGTACCAAGAGGATGATGCTAAACGATTCATGAAAAATCCACCCCCATGAGCCAATCACCTCCCACCAGGCCCCACTTCTAACATTGGGGATTACATTTGAATATGAGATTTTGGTGGAGACACACATCCAAACTTTATCGGTTGGTTTCCAAATATTTGGAGATTTACTAGATATCTTTCTTTTATTAATTTTTAACTTAGTTCCATTATGGTTCAAGAAGATTGTCAGGCCTCTGAGCCCAAGCCAAGCCATCACATCCCCTGTGACTTGCACTTATACGCCCAGATGGCCTGAAGTAACTGAAGAATCACAAAAGAAGTGAAAATGCCCTGCCCCGCCTTAACTGATGACATTCCATCACAAAAGAAGTGTAAATGGCCAGTCCTTGCCTTAAGTGATGACATTACCTTGTGAAAGTCCTTTTCCTGGCTCATCCTGGCTCAAAAAGCTCCCCCACTGAGCACCTTGTGACCCCCACTCCCATCCGCTAGAGAACAAACCTCCTTTGACTGTAATTTTCCTTTACCTACCCAAATCTTATAAAATGGCCCCACCCCTATCTCCCTTCTCTGACTCTCTTTTCGGACTCAGCCCACCTGCACCCAGGTGGTTAAAAGCTTTATTGCTCACACAAAGCCTATTTGGTGGTCTCTTCACATGGACGCGCATGAAAAAGATTCTTTGTATGACTTCAGTTATTCCAAATTTGTTAAAGTTTGTTTTATGGTCCAGAATATGGTTTAGGATGGTGAATATTCCATGTGTGTTTGAAAAAAAAAGTTTTCTACCTTTGTTGGGTAGAGTGTTTTATAAAGGTAAATTATGTCAACTGGACATAACGTTGTTTGGGTCTCATCTGTTGGTACTGATTTTCTGTCTACTTCTATCAATTACTGTGAGAGGAAAGTCAAAGTCTCCAACTATGGTTGTGGATTTATCTAGTTCTCATTTCTGTTTCTGTTTTAAGTTTTTGGAACTTCTCTTAATAGGTGTGTACATGTAAGATTGTTATGTTTTCTTGATTAATTGAACCTTATCCCATTATGCAATATCTCTGTTTATCTTTAGTAGTATTTCTTGCTTTGAAATCTACTTTGATATTAATATAGCCACTACATTTTTTCTTTTGATTAGTGTTTGTATGGTATCTCTTCTTTCATCTTATTACTTCTATTCCCATCTATGTCTTTATTTTTAAAGTAGGTTTCTTGTAGATAGTTAGGTCTTATTTATTTTTAATCAAATTTGACAAACTCGATGTTTTAATTGGTGTGCTTAGATAATTTATATTTAATGTAATTATTGATATGTTTGAATTTATTTTATTATTGATTTTCTAGTTGTCTCCTCTGTCTTTAATTCCTCTGTTTTCCCTTTCTATTGATGTCTCACTATGTTTGCTGACTCTTTTTTTCTTTTTTCTGTATTTTGCTGTCGAACCCATCAATTGATTTCTTAACTTCACACAGTGTATTTTTCTCACTTCTAAAATTTCCATTTCATTCTTTAAAAAAAACTTTAAAAAGACTATTTTTAGAGCAGTTGTGGGTTCACAGACAAATTGAGTGAAAAGTACAGAGAGTTCCCATATGCCCTCTACCCCTACACATGCACAACCTCCCACACTGTCAACATCTGGTACCAGAGTGGTACCTTTGTTACGGGTGATGAACCTATACTGAAACCTCACTATCACCCAAAGTCCATAATTTACATAAGGGGTTTATTCTTGGTGTTGCAGATTCTGTGGGTTTGAACAAATCTATAATGACATATAGCCACCATTATAGTATCATACAGAATAGTTTCACTGCTGTAAAAATTGTCTATATTCTGCATATTCATCTCTCCCTCCCTGCTAAACTCTGGCAATCACTGACTTTTTTACTGTTTCTATACTTTTGCCTTTTCCAGAATATCGCATAGTAGGAATCATACAATATATAACCCTTTCAGATTGGCTTCTTTAACTTAATAACATGTATTTAAGTTTCTTCCTTGTATTTTCATGCCTTGATAGCTCATTTCCTTTTAGAACTGAATAATGTTCCATTGTATGGATATACCACAGTGTATTAGTCAGGGCTCCGTGGAGGGACAGAACTAATAGGATAGATGTATATATGAAGGGGAGTTTATTAGGGAGTATTGACTCACATTATCACAAGGCAAAGTCACGCAATAAGCTATCTACAAGCTGAGGAGCAAGGAAGCCAGTCCAAGTCCCAAAACCTCAAAAGTAGGGAAGCCAACAGTGCAGCCTTGTCTGCAGCTGAAGGCCTGAGAGCCCTTGGCAAAACACTGGTGTAAGTCCAAGAGTCCAAAAGCTGAAGAACTTGGAATTTGTTGTTTGAGGGCATGAAGCATCCAGCAGGGGAGAAAGATGAAGGCCAGAAGACCGAGCAAGTCTACTTTTCCATCTTCTCCTGCATGCTTTATAGCTGTACTGGCAGCTGATTAGATGGTGCTCACCCAGATTGAGGGGGGGTCTGCCTCTCCCAGTCCACTGACTCGAATGTTAATCTTCTTTGGCAACACCCTCACAGACACACCCAGGAACAATACTTTGCATCCTTCAATTCAATCAAGTTGACACTCAGTATTAACCATTACACACAGTTTATTTATTCATTCACTTACTGAAGGACAATCTTGGCTGCTTCAAGGTTTTGGCAGTTATGAATAAAGTCACTATGTACATCCATGTGCAGGTTTTTGTGTGGACATATGTTTTTAACTCATTTGAATAAATGCCAAGGGATGTGATTGCTGGATTGTATGTTAAAAATATGCTTAATTTTGTAAGATGGTTCTTTTTTTTTTTATAGTTTCTATTATTCTGCCAATAATTTCTGTTTTTTTCCCTTTGTTCAAGAGTGTTTATCTTTACTTCGTGGAGCATAGTTACGATAGTTGCCTTAAAATCTGTGCCTGATTATTCTACCATCTTGGTCTTCTCAGTGGTAGCATTTATTGACTGTACTTTTCATGCAAATTAGTAAACTTTTATTGGTTCTTTGTACGCTGAGTGATTTTAGATTGTATCCTGGACATTCTGAGTATTTAATTTGGATGTTTTTCATTAAAATCCTCAAGAGATTTGGAAGATTGTTTGATTATTTGAGTAGGTAATCATACTGGTTTTGTTCAGACTGTCTGTATTTTATGAGTGATACTTCCAATGTTATCTCAGTTTTCGGAACCTCTACTTGGCAGCTTTGAGTATGTCCCATGCATGCACAGCTCAGGGTTAAGCCTGGGCCTGTGCTAGGTCATACACAGAGTTAGGAGATCCATTTCTCTAATCTCTTATCTCCGGGACTCCCCATAGTCACCTACCTATATGTTTTCTATTCCTCATCCTCTGGCCCAATAGACAGGGGTTCTTTTGGAGTTTTGGCTGCCTGTGTTGCTACCAGGTCCTGTGACCAGGACCATTTTGGGTGCTATGTGGAGATGGAAAAAAGAGAGAGAAAATTTACCTACTGACTTACTCCAGTACTCTCTGGACCACAGGAGCCCTTTTCTGTTTGTTTAACTAGAAAAACAGAATTTCTATTGGGATTTTAGCTGACCATGCTACTTTTCACCCTGGCTCTGCTAGGCAAGCTGTGAAAATGGGGGAGGGAATGAGAATGCAAGGATTCCTTTCTATGTTCTTCAGCTTAAAGGATCCCAGCCTTCTTTCTAGACAGAAGGGATTTATCTGAAAATATTAGCTGTCTGCAGCACCCCCATCGCAGCTCATTTGTGTGATTGCTTTCAGCCGAAGCCTGTGAAAAGAAAGAGGAAATAAAATGAGAAACTTAATCCTGTGCAAATTGCTGTTTCAGTTTTTGACTTCTCTTCATAATCTGACTGCATTTCTTTACCTTTCAGAGTCCTTAGGTAGTTGTTTTTTGTATTTTGTCCAGAGTTTTTAGCTGTAATTAGCAGAAGAGGTAGGCTTTATTGAATTCACTCTTGACTGTACTTTCTTTTATATTCTTTTTTCACTTCTATCTGTACTACCTCTCTCAAGATACAATGACTGACACTAATCCTATCCTTTTATTCTTTGAAGTAGAAACCATGACTATCCCTTTAAAGACCACATCTGTCACTTCAGGTATTTTTACTTGTGGCTTTCATTTGCTGGCTGAGCGGGTAAAGCCTGTTTAGGAGGAATACAATTCAAGAACCTCACTTTGAAGCTAACCATAGCAAACCTAGTTTACCTCTAGAATGCAGGTGACAGTGTGCAACCACTCCTGTCATCTGTCTTTTGTATGCTCTTCATTAGCAATCTTCCTCTTCCTTCCCAGTTCATTTATTTAGCCTCTGATTCATTCTTCTCTTCTCCCACCCCTTTCTCTTCTACCAGCCAGCCTACCAATACTTATTCTCTCTGAAAGGATCTTATCCTTTACCAGAAGTTCAGTTATTACCTCTAAGAACCAGTCCCTTCCCTTTTAAATTTTCTTTTCCCTGAAAGAGTCACAGTTTTATGTATTAGAAAAATGAAGGTATATGTTTTCCTTTAAAGGGATTATAATCATTACAGAAAATTTGAAAGTTTTCAAAAAATTAAAAAAAAACCCAGAATTTCCCAAAACCTGACTATCCAAAGAGAAGCACTTAATGTTATGTGTGTGATCTTGAGTGAAAATTTAAAATTTATATTAGAACATTTTATAAATTATCCCAACTTTTTGTACGAAAAAAACAGAAAATGTAAATAATAAGAAAAAAAACACTCATCATCCTACCATCTAGAAGTAAATACTGGTTTTAGTTCAGAGTATGTGTACAGATACGTGTGTGTGTGTTTGTGTGTGTGTTTGCAGGCTGCTTGGTTGGTTAGGGTGGGGAATAGTTGAGCCTGATCTGGGATCACAGCCTTGCTGTGTTGGAGAAAGGGGTTGGGTGGAGTGGGTGTTGGTATGCAAAGGTTGATTTAAATAAATGGTTTCGATTTTGGTATTTGGACAAGGCTTGAAGTGGAATCTCCTGGTGAACAAAATTGGGAAATGGAAAGAATTTGGTAGTGTTGTGTTTTGTGTCTTCCTGTCCCTTTTCTTCTGATTTCCCAAAGAGCTCACCCTGTTCTGTAGACTAAATCTTAGGCCTCTATGGCAACAAAGACTATAGGCTAATGGCTTAGATGACAAAGAAAACAAGAGTTGGAAAGGGGCTTTCTCTACATTTCAATCAGAACTTAGCAGGACTGCAGCACAGTCAGCACTGAAGTGAACTCCACTGCATCAGTTTTGTAGCGTCAGGGAGTTCTAGAAAACAGTGCCTTGTGTTGGGAACTAGCATTCTACCAGTAACTATGATATTGGTGGAGCAAGGGTGAAGAGAGGACCAAAGTGGAGGAACATGAAGGAAAAACAATGAGCAAGTTATTAGAAGTAACCCATGAAGACTCCAAAAAAGAATTAGGGGTGACTTTACGGGGGAGAGAGGTCCTGGAGTCAAGAGCCTGAGGGTGTGTGTGTATAAATATGTGTCTATTTATATCTATATCAATCGCTATCTATATCTACATCTATCTTTCTTCAAAAATAGGACATTTTTACATCTACTATTGTATAATATTTCTTCCCTTAATAATATATCTTGAAAATCTTGTCATATCAAATATAGAAATATTTTATCATTTTAAATGGCTGCATTATATTCCATTGACTGCATGAGGATTCCATTGTAATCATTGTATGCATGTATGTGAGTATCAAAATTTATTTAACCATTATCTAGGTTGTTTTCAAGCTATTATCAATTTCTTATTAGCAGTTCATTTTATTATTAAAATAATAATGTATTTTTCTCCTTTAAAAAACAACATTGTTCTGGCTTCTCATACTTTCAGCCATAGAATCCTTAGATGGCATTTAAAAGTTTCTGACTTATTCTTGCTCATCTTTTCTGCATAACCACATTTAATCTGTTTTCAATTTGATATACATGGCCAGCGGTACTGCCCCAAAGGGAAGAGGCAAAATGGACCCTAATAGTGCCCACATGTTGCTCACCTTCTTTCCTGCCCATCTTAAGGCTCACTGTCTGGCAAGGATCTGTTAGACTTACATATTCTGAAATATAAATGTTATAAAACTGAGTGGCCTGGCATGGTGGCTAACATCTGTAATCCCAGCACTTTGGGAGGGTGAGGCAGGTGGATCACCTGAGGTCAGGAGTTTGAGACCAGCCAGGCCAACATGGTGAAACTCCGTCTCTACTAAAAATACAAAAATTAGGCCGGGCACAGTGGCTCACACCTGTAATCCCAGAACTTTGGGAGGCCGAGGCGAGCAGATCACGAGGTCAGGAGTTCGAGACCAGCCTGACCAACATGGTGAAACCCCGTCTGTACTAAAAATACAAAAATTAGCCAGGCATGGTGGCGGATGCCTGTAATCCCAGCTACTCAGGAGGCTGAGGCAGGAGAATCACTTGAACCCAGGGAGGCGAAGGTTGCAGTGAGTTGAGATTGCATCACTGCACTCCAGCCTGGACGACAAAGCGAGACTCTGTCTCAAAAAAAAAAAAACCACGAAAAACCAAAAACCAAAAACCAAACAAACAAGAAAACCCGAGTGGATTAGATTTCTCAGGGACATTTTCATTTTAAAGGCAACAAAGAAGTTTTAGAAGCAAATGATTGAAATTCTTAGGTATGTGGGAGAGGTGTTGCATTTGGTTTTGTTTTGAAGGGGTTCTGGGGAGGAGTTGGGGGAGCAGGATCACTTGGATGCTCTTAAACTCCATCAGGACATGACCTGTTTTTCCTGAATGAAGGTCTGATCCTGGCGGTCCTGGTCTGTGTGGTGGGAATACTATACTATAGAACGTGGACTTACCGTGCATTTACTCCCAACTCAGCATTCAGTTATTTCACAGGGGGAGCTTGAAATTGGTCAGGGTAAGAGCATTTACACCATAGAAAGCAGAAAATACTACAACTCAGGTTTTTCATCACTCTCCTCCCAACCCAGACCCAGTTATTAAACATTACCAGCACAACATTGGCTTCTTATTCCTCAGTTTACCAGGCTGTTACTCAAAATTCACTTTCCAGCCCTGCTTTGGAGCAGTTTGGAACTTCAGCATTTTGATCCACCTTTTTGGAGCCACCTCATGTGAAAGATGGATGAGACCTTTGTCAGCAAACCTGGTAAGACCTCACCAGTCCTGTCCTGAGGATTGGGTGTTAGTTTTTGCCTTGCCCTTCACCCTGGAGAGTTAAGCATACGTTCTTTGGGTGGAGGTAAAATGTGACTACTCTCTCCACACCACGGGGAACATCAGAAACACAAGTATGCAAACACACATTCTTGTTCACCTATACACAAATAAACTCCCTTTTAGAGTGAAAACCAGAAACTGTTTAAAGCGCCCACTTTAAAAATGAAAACTAAGACTTCTGAAAACAAGTAATAACAACTGATCTTTGGACTTAATTTTTTTTTGAGACAGAGTCTCGCTCTGTCACCCAGGCTGGAGTGCAGTGGCTCAATCTTGGCTCAGTGCAACCTCCACCTCCCGGGTTCAAGTGATTCTCATGCTTCAGCCTCCCTAGTAGCTGGGACTACAGGTGCACACCATCATGCCTGGCTAATTTTTAGTATTTTTAGTGGAGATGGGATTTCACCATGTTGGCCAGGCTGGTCTCAAACTCTTGAGCTCAGGCAATCCGCCCACTTTGGCCTCCCAAAGTGCTGGGATTATAGGGCTTGAGCAATGGTAAGGGAGGGGAGCTATAAGGAAGGAGAGGAAGTGAGATTGAGGTAGAAACTAGGAAAAGCAAAGAGAAGGGAGGGGAAAAAGGATGAAAAAGAAGAAAAGGGTGAGAATTAAAAGAAGCAAGTAGGGAGGAAAAGTTTGGAGAGGGTGGATAGGAGAAAAAAGTGGACTGTGGAATGGAAGATGAGGAGCCTGCCGGGCTTTGGGGTGAGTGTGGTGGTTGGAGTTGAACTGTTTTGGTTTCCTTGGGCACAGGCCCTGAGAGGAGGTTACCCCTGCTCTGACTGCACTCAGAGGTTTAGTAACAATAATATTCTAAGCTTTTATTTTTATTTCCATCTTTATTGTCTATTTTTGACAATCAGAATATTTTCTACTGGGATTTTAAACATCTTCACCTTGCAACAAAATTACTTAGAACTAAAGATTTAGAAATTTAGTGATTAATATTAGATTGTATTAATATGTATAGCCTGTATTTTGCTTTGATGGATTTTAAACCTTACAGATTGCATTAATTATTTTTAGGAAAGATTGAGAATGTGTCATTTCATAATGTCTAGATATTGCATCTTATTAAAAAATAAACCTATTTTTAGTCTACGTAGGAGCTGGTATGAGGATCACACAATGCAAGCAAATAAAATGAGAAAAGATGATTCAACAAGAGGCTTCACTGATTTACTGTTTATTTAACTGCTTTGACCAAAGTGCTTGGTTCTTATATGAATAAGAAAGGGGATGAGTTATCCACCAGAATGAAAGTTATATTCTGGTTTGAAGCTTCTGCTGTCAGATAATATAGTTTTCTATAGTGTGGAAGAACAGCATCATCTTCAAGCAAGGTGGAATTAAGCATGGACAGAACTGTGTTTCTCACCCAGGAGGAGGGTGGGTTTTTTTTTCTTTTTTACTTCTTAAAACTTATTTTAATATTATTCTTCCCTCCCCCACCCCATTGGGAAAAGGCTAAAACAATCTGGATGGGTTTAATTAGAAATTAATACATACTGTCATTGTGTAAAGTAAATCAACATTGTGGCAACAAGGGACTATTCTTGGAAAAAGTGAAACCCATATTAGCAAAATATGTCATGGAAGAACCCCACTTAGTGATTTCACTGGCTGCCTGAAAGACAGACAATGTAAAGGTCAATGTTCTGCATGTTCTCTGGGGCTTGTCCATGCAACGGAAGAAGGTCTTTCCCAGACTCAGCCAAGCCTAGTTAGCTCCAACCAGGCCCTAGACGAAAAGCAAGGGAAGAGCACATCCTTTCAACAGAATAAGGGTAGAAAGGGATTCTCTGAATGTAGTAACTATGAAGCTATGCCAAAGGTAGGCAGAAAATGGGCTTGGGAGCCAGACACTCCAGGGTTCAGTAGTTCCTACCCACAGTCTTTGTGTGCTTGCTAAATGGTGTACATTTCTTGTTAACCATGTTATTAAAACTTGATCAGCACATCAGCTTTCTTCTGTTAGATCTTTTGGCAGCAAACAACCTTCCCCCCAAGCCTCTGAATTTTGGAGGAGGGTGGGTTTGATGAATTGTTTAGAAATTTTGTGTTTGGTGGTGGCAGGAGGGGAGGGATCATGCGGCCTTCTGGTCGCAAGCAAGCCTGCCGAAGATTCAGTGGCCTTTCCAGTTGACTTAGACAGCCTGTGTCCCTGGTGTCACTGACTGGCACCTACAGCAATACTTGGTGTTATTTAGCTTCTTGTCACATACAACTTTCTTCTCTTCTTTCCTTCGATTGTCCCTTTCCTCCTGACTTCTGTGAGGGATAGCAGGATTGAGGCCACAGGCCGCCACTCAGGGCATTCACTCTCTGATAAGAGTCAGTAAGGCGGAGCCACTGGTGCCCCCTGAACCCCTGCTACAGGTGGGCAGAGGCTGGGCTGCTAGTGTGGTATCCAAAGGACAGTAGCTGTGCTCACTATGGCAGAGTCTAATTTTGAGATGTTGGGGATTCTGGAGGAGAAACATTTTGTGTGCTGCTGAGTCATTAGGAATTGACCATTATAGGTAGTAAATAGCAGAACAGAAGAAAGAAACAAGACTGATCGTGAAATAATTGGAGCGAGGAGTTCTGCTGACTGTAACAATGTAAGACATTTGCATGTACATTGTGTGGTTGATTAGGAAAGAAGCTCTTTGTTCTGAAATGTCTTCATCAGTGAAAGTTGAAGAGATATGCTCAGCTGGGATACAGTGAACTCAATCTACTCCTCCAGGACTGGATCTGCAGAACTCAGATCTACCTTCCATGACAGCTTCTGGCTGTTGGCATACAGAGCTCTCCTCTCTCTCTGCACGTAGCTTGTCACTCACTCAGCTTGTACTGATGGGGTGGGGCAGTCTCAGATTGTTTTATAGGTGCAATTATTTAACTTCTTTAGATGAGGGTTGTGCTTTATGTTACTCTCTGAAGCCTCATTTATTTGCCACATGGTGGGTACATGAAGATACATGCTAAATAAAAGTTGTGCAAAGAACTCTGAACTTGGAGGCAGATGACCTTGGACTTTTACTCAGTCTGTGTTACACATGAGCTTGGATAAGACTGATCTTTCAGCTTTCTTCAGACCTTAAGCATGAGATATAAAACAAGTAGAACATATACATAAATAGAAGAAAATATACACAAATATTACATGATCTTTGAATTGTAAGACTCACTAAGCATAAATGCCACTGAAGAAACCACAAAGAATAGATTTGCCAGTATGGAAAGCTTTTTAATTCTATATATCAGAAAATGTAATAAAATTAAGAGGCAAATGACATACTGAGAAAAATACTTCTACTTGGTAAGTCGAAGTATAGAAAATAAGCAAAAGATACAGTTCACAAAGAAAAAAATACAATCAGCTGATAAATATGTGTGGTCAAAGAAGTATACTTTAAATCTACAGTGAGATACTTTTTAATCAGCTCAAATTTTCAGGGGGACCCATTCAGTCTTATATGATGCTGGTGGAAGTAGAAATTTCCTGGAGCAGTGTGTATTAAGAGCCATAAAAATGCTATTTCCTTGAAGTTAACAAGAAACTTGCTAGACCTGTGTGAAGGATGTCAACTTAAAATAATTTATAAAATGTATTTATTTATTTTTTTCATGTTGTATAGGTTTTAATGTTTTTGAAACAAAATTAACCCATGGTAGACTTTGGTGGACAATGTGAGTCTTCTACCTAGATACTCTCTAATTTAGTCAGGGTTTAATTAAAGAAATAGAAGTACTAGGATAAAAATGTATTTGTTTTTACTGGGGGACATACCATGTTCCTGAATGGAAAGATTCAGTTTTGTAGGTATACAAATTTTCCCAAAATTAATATTTAAGTTTAGTGCAATTCCAATAAAAAATTCTAGTAGGATTTTATTGGGGAGGGGCAGGTGTGATGGGAATTGATGATGTGATTTTAATTTTTCTTTTATGTTTCGAGTAAAACATTTTCTTGGGGTGCAGAAAATTTTATGATGAAAGAATAAGAAAACTAAGAATATTTTGAATAGGAACAATAAGTAGGAAAAATGTATGCAATGGGATATTAATATGTATTATAAACCCATAGAAACTGAAGACAAGAGTGATGGACTGTATATAGATGGAACAAAATAGAGTGACCACATATGAACCCTAGTATATGTGGGAATTTAGCATGTGATAAAAATGAAGAAAAATACAGTGAGGCAAAAGATGGTTTTGGGTCGACTGAGAATCAGTTTGGGAAAAAGTAACAATAGATTTTTACCTAAAAGAGTACAAGAAAACAAATTCCAAATGGAATTAGTTAAATGTGGGAGAAGGACATTAAAAAACTTGAAAATAAAGATGAATGCCTATATAATTTTGTAGTGAGAAAGACCTTTGTAAGTACAGAAAAGCTGTAAAGGAAAAGACTGATAGAACTGGTTATACAATAACTTAAAGCTACAAACTAAATTAATAAGCAAATAATTAATAATAAGCTATTTACAACAAAAAAATTAACAAAGTTAAAATACTTAAAAAAGAAAAAGCCGAGAGACCTTGTCTGTGGCCACCCTCAGGTTGGGTAATTCACAAGAATGACACACAGAACTCAGGAAAGCAATTTTATTATGCTTACAATTTTATTATAGCGAAAGGACACAGATAATAAAATCAGCAGAGGGAAGCGACATAGGGCAGAGCCTGGAGGGGTCCATGCACAGGGCTTCCCATCTTCCTCTCTCTACAGAGTCATGGATTGTGTTACCTCCTGGTTACGATGTGTGACAATACATACAGAATACTGCCAACCAGTGATGCTTACCTGAGCCTTTAATGTCCAGAGGGTCAAAGCCCTCACCATAAATCACATCTCTAGACTGGTGGCCAAAGCCCTCAGGCCAACAAAGATACTCATAACACGCTGGGCATTCCAGGGGCCTAGAGATCACCTCCCAGTAGCCAAAAGCCCTAAGTTAATTCTTCACTACACAGAAACCTATCATTTTATCCCTATCAAGTTGACAAAATGTAGCAGATGCCTTCAGTGCCGGGATACATTTCTGGACATTTCAGCGCTCCCCAGTAGATGTCTAAGGGCAGTATTTGCAACTCCATGCCTGAGGGCTTAAAAAAAATGCTGAAGGTCCTGTGCCCTTTTCCTTAAGTAGCCCTCACTTGGCAGTGGCTCACACCTGTAATCCCGGCACTTTGGGAGGACAAGGCAGGTGGATCATGAGGTCAGGAATTCAAGACCAGCCTGGCCAAGATGGTGAAACCCCATCTCTACTAAAAATACAAAAATTAGCCAGGTGCCGTGGCAGGTGCCTGTAATCCCAGCTATTCAGGAGGCTGAGGCAGGAGAGTCGCTTGAACCCGGGAGGGAGAGGTTGCAGTAAGCCAAGATCGTGCCACTGCACTCCAGCCTGGGTGACAGAGTAAGACTCCGTCTCAAACAAAACAAAACAAAACAAAACAAAACAAAACAAAATAGTAGCCTTCACTTAATGACTCTTGGAGTTGTCATGTAAGACCTTAGCCCTTTAGGTGGGATAATGCTGGGGCATTTTGTATTATTTCCCAGAGTTTCTCTGCAAGATTAAGTTCCAGTTGCCCACTGCAATAGGTGGCTTAGTAATGCACCCTTTATTGGCTGCCTTTGCTTCTGGTTACTTCTTACCCATATCCATCCCTATTTCTGTATTACTCAGATAAACTGCCTGCACTTGAATCCTTGTCTCAGTGTCTGCTTCTGGGAGATAACAAACTAAGACATAAAATTTAAAATGAAGTTCAGAGGTGGCATGAGTACATGGAAATAGATGTTCTCCTCTGTTGCTTTGTGGAGTGTAAATTGGTTCAACCTTTTTGGTGGATACTTTGGAAATATTTATCCGGTTGCTTTAAAATATGCATAGTCTTCAACTTAGTAATTCTACTTCTGAGAATGTTTCCTGAGAAATAGCTAGGGATGTGTACTAGGTTTTCTTTTCTGTTTTCTAAACAATAAACTACTTTGAAAATGAGGAAAGGACACTAAATGACATTCATGGGTAAAGCTTTTATGTCTCATTATATTCAAGGTAGGATGCAACAAATAATTGACTACAGTTTTTCTTTCATAAGCAACTATTAATCTTTAAAAAACTTTCCTCAGAGATAGATTAACTTTTATTGAATATAGCTGTTAATAAGAAATTTTAAATTGATTGCATACTGTGTTAGTCGGCTTGGGCTGCCATAACAAAATACCATAGACAAGGTGTTTTAAACAACAGAAATAGAGATTTATTTTTTCACAGGTTTGGATGCTGACAGGTTCAAGATCAAGGTATTGGCCAGTTAGTTCCTAGTGAGGGCTCCTTCCTGCCTTGTAGATGTGTGCTCATGCGGCAGGGAGAGGGAGTAAGCTCGCTGGTGTCTCCTCTTCTAAGGACACTAATCCTATTTCATTGGGGTCTACCTTTATGATCCCATTTAACATCAGTTACATCCTTACACCAAATACAGCCACACTGGGGGTTAGGAGTGCAACACATGAACTTTGGGAGGACACATTTCAGTCCAGAGCACAAACTAATAAATAGCTCAGTTATTTAGTAAGTTTTAGAATGTTCTTATTTGCTCCTTTTGTTCTTTTCCAGCTCTCTGGGTTATATCTATTGATGAGTATCTCTAGTAGGTAAAGCCTGTCTCCCATCACTTTCTGGGTCCATCTATATAGGGGTTTTTGATGCCATTGTCCAAAAGACTTGGCTTTACTGCTTACCAGCAAGATAGGATCAGGACTAGCAGATATGGTCATGAGTGACCACGAAGCTGAGAGTTGCAGCAGTCCCCTCAGCCTTCCATTGGTTGCCCCTGTCCTGTTTTCATGGGCCAGCTCATAGGTGGAAACTCAGTATTATTCATGCCCAGCACTCCAGTTTTTCACCAGAGATGAATCCTAGGCCATTTGGCTGTGATCCTCTTTCTTTCTTCAGTGTTTCACTGTTTTGTCCCATGGGGCATTAGATTGCTCTCCCAGTCAAGAGCACATCTGACACTGAGAATTTCTCTGGATATTCTTCTGTCTGCCAAATCAGATTTCCTCAACTAAAATCCTGCGTGATCCACAGTTACATTCACCATTCTCTTTAGACACTGTATCTCAATTACCCAGATGGTATTATGGTTCCGGCCTCTGCAGAGGAGTGTCTTTGCTGGCATTTGGTCTCCATGGCATCGAATACCTCGCACACTTTTGTAGCCACTCCCATTTCATGACCCTCAAACCTCCCAAATGTTAAATGGTAACTTTTAGAAAACTACAAAGTAACGTGGATAACACATTCACCAGCACATCCATGAACTCTCATCTGTTTGCACCCATCGTTCACTCTACTCCAATGCTATGCCTCACTGGCATCTTCTTTTGATTTGGCACTTGGTGATGAAAAAGGTGAAAGGTTAACCCATTGATTGCTCACTTACCAGTCTCACTTGCTCACTTTTCTGCCAGGTCTCCTAAGTGATCTTTCGTGTAAAAAGAAGTTTAGAAAATGCTTTAGGATAAATTGTATGAGGTTCAATAGGGACAAAAAAGCACCTACATCATAATAACAGGTAACATGCACTTGTAATATCCTAATTAGATACAAGACAAGAAAACATAAGGGAAGGTAAAGTAATTTACAACAACTGTGCATTAGTTTTCTAGGGATGCTGTAAGAAAATACCACAAACTGAGCAGATGACACTGCAGAAAAGTGTGTCTTATGATTCTGGTGGCTAGAGGTGTGAGAACAAAGTGTTAGCCGGGTTGCCTCCTTCTGAGGGCTGTGAGGGAGAGTCCGTTTCATGTTTTTCCCTTAGCTTTGGGGTGGCTTGCTGGTAATCTTTGGCATTCCGTAGCTTGTGGCAGCATAACTCATCTTCACTTGGCATTCTCCTTTTACATATGCCTGTGTCCAAATTCCCCCTTCTTATAAGGACACCAGCCTTACTGAATTAGGGGCTATTTTACTCAGATATGATCTCATCTTAACTGACTACATCTGCAACAACCCTATTTCCAAATAAGGCCATATTCGGAGGTAGTAGGGAGATAGGACTTCAATGTATGAATTTTGGGGGGACAAAATTCAACCCATAACAACTTGGAAGTCTTTGTGGTGGATTGAAAGTTGAGTCAGAGTCAGTTTCTTTTATTTTTTTTTGAGACGAAGTCTCAC
The DNA here is from genome assembly GCF_029289425.2 of Pan paniscus. NCBI lineage: Eukaryota > Metazoa > Chordata > Mammalia > Primates > Hominidae > Pan > Pan paniscus. The sequence continues at coordinate 76,299,179 of NC_073249.2, forward strand.
TTTGTTGCCCAGGCTGGGGTGCAGAGGCATGATCATAGCTCACTGCAGCCTTGATCTCCCCAGGCTCAGGTGATCCTCCCACCTCTGCCTCCCTAGTAGCTGGGTCTACAGGTGCATGCCACCATACCCAGGTTTTTTTTTTTTTTTTTTGTATTTTTTGTAGAGATAGGGTTTCGCCATGTTGCCCAGGCTGGTTTGGAACTCCTGGACTCAAGAGTTCCACCAACCCTGGCATCCCAAAGTGCTGGGATTACAGGTGTGAAACATCTCGCCTGGCCAAGAGTCAATTTCTTAAGAGATGTTTGTTTACTTATTTATTCCTTGTTCGGGGGTAGAATTATTGTACCTAGCTGCCACCCTTAAGACTATACTGCAAGTCTGTATATGAGTAAATTTCAGATTAAGAGCATACTGTGTTTGGGGCACTTGAGACAACACTCCGTATTGTGACTACTTTAGATGGCCTAAAAGGGCAGCGTAATACGAGGAGTCTTGGGGACTGCCACAATACATTTATATTTCTGTGCCTTCAAAGGGTTAGTGAATTAGTACTCCTGAGACTTGACATCTTGTTTGCTTATTTTTATTTTCCCAGTGTCTAGTATGGGCAAAAAGTTCCTGACAAATGGGTCAATAAACATTGAGTTAATCTTACCAATCAATGCTAAGATGTATATGTATATGTTACGTATATGTGTTTATGTACATACATACATATTTTCACATTTTACTGTCTTTGAAATAAAGACTGTCTTACAATACATGGAGCATAACAATTGTCACTTTTCTTCTCTTAATAGCGAATACAGTAATGCCTTATAAGCATTGGTTTCTTAGATTTGATGAAATGGGATATTTGCACAAAATTTACCTAAGAAATTGCTGTCGTTTTTACATGAACAAGGTAGATTATAGGTAAAACACCTAAAACTGGTTTTTAATGCTCCTTCATTTTTTTTTCCAGGAGAGTTCTGTATTCCTCAAAGATCCCTCAAGAATTTTGTCAGTGTTGCCATAACCTCTTGTTTATTAGTCTGCTTGGGTTGCCATAAAAGAATGTACACAGACTGGGTGGCTTAAACAACAGACATTATTTTCTTACAGTTCTAGAGTCTGGAAGTCCAAGATCAGGGTGCCAGCAGGGTTGGTTTCTAGTAAGGCAACCTTCTCACTGTGTGCTCACATAGACAAGGCCTTTCCTCTGTGTGCGTTTGTGGAGAGAGATCTTTGGTGTCTCGTTCTCTTTCTATAAGGTCACCAGTCCTACTGGATTAGGGCCCTACCCTTATGACCTCATTTATCTTTAATTATTTCCATAAAGGCCCTGTTTCTAAATACAAACACATTGGGGATTAGGACTTCAACATATGAATTTGAAGGGTGGAGGTACACAATTCATTTCATAACACTCTGGTTTGGATGGCAATTGTCTAACAAAGATCTAGTTGTTTTGGACTCGGGTGGCTGTGAGCTGGTCTCTGGGTTTGGACTGGATTCCTCACTGGGGAGCAACCCCTCGCCCTTTATCACCTGTTTATAGCATATTACTAGGAAGTGATGTGTCTTGCTTCACATTATTATGTGCCAAATGCTAATTGTGGAGGACCTCTTCTTCTTCTACCCTCTTAGGTCTTAGCCATTAGGTATTAGTTGTCAATCCCTAAGGCCTCCTTCACCCAGTTCTTTTAGGTCCTCTCAGGGCATTGCTACACTCTGCTGATTTCACTTTGCTACTATTATCAAGTGTATATTCTAGCCAAGGGGGCTACATACTGAGCTTCAACACCAGCCTGTGTTCATGGTACATCATTGGTCACAAGTGAGGCTGGAGGAGATCTCATCTGCTGAGGAAGTAAGCACATGACCTGTCACCAAGGAGTCACCATTTGGCCAAGATCGAAATCCAACACTAAACTTCATTACACATCACCATCAGGTTGCAGTCCTGAACATGCATTGTATTCCATGCCTTCCGAGACCCTGAAATGTTGTCAGTGAAGGACAGCAGGCAAGGTAGTGCATGTGAAAACAATTGTTGACCATGAAATATTTTATTCAGAAATGAGTAAAGAAAAATCTTTGTAGCAGCCAGCCTTTCCCTTGGGGGAGAAAGCTCAGCAGTTGGTTTGGTCAGTTGGTTCACTGAAGGCAGATGAATTGGCACTTTGCAGTTGAGAGCCAATGCAGGCTCACGGAGGTGGCTTCTCTCTGCAGGCTGATTTTGGGCCCCCAGCAGGGCCCAAGGCCCAACAATCAGCGCATGGCTCTTAATTCTGTGCAACTAACAAATCCCGTCCCAGTGTGCTGAGAGCGCCCTCTAGTGCCCAGAAACTTCCACAAGAATGGAGTGTAAAGACCTTTAAGGACCTTCATCAGGAAGGAACCACCATACTTTTGAATTTCAAGCCTAACCTGAAGATTATTATTTAAGGAAACGGACAAATTTTCTCAAAGAAATTATTGTATTGGAAAATGTTTAGAATGCAAACACATTCTCCAAAGAAAACCAAAGACAACTACAGTGATTCATTTACTTTAGGTCTACAACAACAAAATATTAATTTAACAATACAAATAACATGCTCTTTAGCTCTTTGAAGGATGGCAATGAGGAAAACTGGAAAATAATGATCTAGCAATTACTGGCTGAACCACATTCTAAGAAATGTTAAGATAACAGGTGAACATTCAAAATTCAAATTTACCACTTTGGAGGCTGCTTATTTGCATGACAAATGGATTCTTTGTTTTACAGAAAGGCTTTCTCACAGGCCTGGGTTTTATTACCAATTAGCCTTAACCCCAGCAGAGCTTTAATTAGAATGCAAAGGGTTTGTGGGATCTGTGGGCACTGGAGGAAGAATGTCTTATGTTGAGATTTTTATAGGATTAAGTACACAGCCTCTGAGTTACATCTGCTATATATAGCACAAATTATATAAACGTTGGTATTGCCTGTCACCTAATACAATTATTTGTACAGACAGAGTATGACATTAATTCCTGCAGTGAACAACTCTATAGACCCTTCACCCTAATGTGTCCATTTAAATGGAGCCCTATTTGCTATGCACACACTTTTTCAAAGAATCTGTTAGAGAATGTGAATACCAAGTTATAAGCAACAAAAAAGAAAGCAACAAAATATAATGAAATCCCCATTACATCCCTTTGCCCTATAATACTTTCCCTTGACTTTGCTATAAGCATTCCTCTGGCATTCCCACTCCTGACCCACAAGATTATTAAATGTTTATTGTCTCAACTAACTATGCCAACAGGTTCGTAATATCGATACAGAGAAAGTGGAAGACTCTGTGAAAGTTATTTACATTAAACATGCAAGTGTAAAAAAGGATTGTTGAGCAACAGGAGTGAGCTAAGAAGGCAGTTGTGAATTCTGTGCATTCAAGATGAAACAATGTTATTTGTGTGTGTTAGCTGCCTGGCTGAGTAAATAAAGAAGATTCAAATTTGGCCCAGCTGTTCTTTCTCAGTGCTGCCTGGATATTAGATTCCCTGCAACCGTCTGTGTGCTTAGACCCCGCGTTCCATTGCGTAGGGAGCTGGCAGGCCTTTTTTTTAGCGGAATGCAGCTGGGAGCAGGAAGGGTGGAGCCTGCTGGGGTTTGACTCAGCAGCTGTGGGCGAGGCCCTACACACTCTGTCTTGAGGACTGTGATAAAGGTTAAAAATAAAGGATAGCACTTGAGTGGGCTTCATAAGGAGTAGCAATCTAATTATAGGGCTTATTTTTACAAAGCAGCAGCTGACAGCGTCAGCCCAGCACGTCCTAAAAGTTCTTACTAAGACAGGAAGCTGCTACATTTGCTATGACCAATGTCACTTTAAGGGGTCTTGGCAATTACATTGTCACTCAACTTTTCCTTCTGCAACAAGGATATATGAGGGGGATTAGAGGATATTGCAAAAGCTCACCTTTTATTCAGACCCAATTGAAAACTAAACCCACTAAATCAACTTCCTCTCTCCCTTCTCAAACATTTATAAAGCGCCACCACGCGGCAGGCACAGTGCTGGGTGCTGCCATTCACACCCCACATGGTCTTTTCCCACAGCTGGTGGAGGTTGTGGCGTAGCCTGTGCTCAGTCTTGGATCTGTCTCTTGAGGACCAGTTTCTCTTTGGGGTCTTGTTTCCAAGAGCCATGGAGAATGAGCAGAGCAGCATCTAACAAAGGACGGGGTCCCCTCTCAGCTTCTCTGTCTTCACAAGTGAATGTCACACATTTTAAACTAGAACTCTTTCTACTTATTTAGCACCTAACAGATGCTACGAGAATTCTGGTTACTTTTCTGTTTGGGTCGGGAGTACATGTCTAAGTGTGACAAATGTGAGCAGATTATTTGGAGAGGTGAGGAAATACAGGAAAGAGGGGGGCCAGTCTTTTCTCTCTTTTGGAAAAATAATCATTTTTCATAGAAACCAGATACTTTCATAATACTCTTTTTTTTTAGAGAAATGTTTTAACATGAAAAAAATTTCAAAGATACATACAAGTAGAGATAATAGTGTAATAAGTCCCCATGTACTTTTTGTCCAGCTTTAACAATTAGCAGCATGTGGCCTGATCTTGTTTTACACATATCCTCTCTCCTGTATTATTTTGGAGCAAATTTGATATGTTCTTTCTTTCTTTCTTTCTTTTTTTTTCCTTAGACAGAGTCTTGCTCTGTCACCCAGGCTGGAGTGCAGTGGCACAATCTCGGCTCACTGCAACCTCCGCCTCCCAGATTCAATCAATTCTCCTGCCTCAGACTCCCGAATAGCTGGGATTACAGGCACCTGCCACCATGCCTGGCCACAAGTTTTGTATTTTTAGTAGATACGGGGTTTCACCATGTTGGCCAGGCTGGTCTCGAATTCCTGACCTCAGGTGATCCTCCTGCCTTGGCCTCCCAAATTGCTGGAATTACAGGCATGAGCCACTGCTCCCAGCCAATATGTTATTTCATCTGTAAATATTTCAATATGTAGTTCTATAGATAATAATTCCTTTTCAAAAAGTAACCACAAAACAATAAATTCACCTAACATTAGCAATAATTCATTAATATCATAAACTAGTCAGTATTTAAATTTATAATTATCTCATAAATGCATATGCACATTTTTTACAGCTTGTTTGAATTAAGATAAAAATCAGCTGCACATATTATAGTTGGTTCCTTTTTCTCTTAAATCTTTTATTCCATAGATTCCCCTCCCATATCCCTCTCTGTTTTGTTATCATGGCAATCAGTTGAAAAACTGAGTACTTTGTCCTGTAGATTTTTATGGATTGGATGCCTGTGGTCCTCTGTAACAGTATCCTCCATTTTCTGTTTCTTGTAAATTAGTACAGTCATGCCCCTCGTAACAAAATATTCTGTCAACGATGAACCATTATGGATGGTAGTCCCATAAGATTATAATAGAGGTCGGGCGTGGTGGCTCACGCCTGTAATCCCAGCACTTTGGGAGGCTGAGGCGGGTGGATCACTTGAGGCCAGGAGTTCGAGACCAGCCTGGCTAACATGGCAAAACATTGTCTTTACTAAAATAAAAAAATTAGCCGGGTGTGGTGGCGGGTGCCTGTAATCCCAGCTGCTTGGGAGGCTGAGGCAGGAATCGCTTGAACCTGGGAGGTGAAGGTTGCAGTGAGCCAAGATCGCACCACTTCAGCTTGGGCAACAAAGCAAGATTCTATCTCAAAAAAAAAAAAAAAAGATTATAATGGAGTTGAAAGATTCCCATTGCTTAGTTATGTAGCCATTGTAACATGGTAGCACAACACATTACCTTTTCTATGTTTAGATATGTTGCAATACACACTATTGTGTTACAGTCGCCTACAGTTTTCAGTACAGTAACATGCTGTACAGGTTTGTAGTCTGGGAGCAATAGGCTGTACCATATAGCCTAAGTGTGTAGTAGATTATACCATCCAGGTTGTGTAAGTACACTCTGTGACATTTACACAATGAAATCACCTAATAACACATTTCTCAGAATGTATTGCTGTCGTTAAGGGATGCATGATTATAGTTGACTCTAGAGACTTATCAGATTCAGGTTTCATTTTTCTGTCAAAACGACTTCATACATGGTAGAAAAATCTCATGTCTCTCTTTTTTCCCGATGACATTCTTTACACTGTCAGTGTAGTTTCTGAACTTAGTTGCAATCTGTAAGAGAGGGTTTCTTGACTTCATCACTATTGAAGTTTTGTACCAGCTAATTCTTTGTTGTGGGGTCAGTGGGGGGGCGGGCTCTCCCGTGCATTGTGGAATGTTTAGCAGCATCCTGGTCTCTACCCACTAGATACCAGTAGCAGCCACTCCCCAGTTGTGACAATCAAAAGTATCTCCAGACATTGCCAAATATCCTTTGGGAGGGTAGGGAAAAATCATCCCTGGTTGAGAACCACAGCTGTAGACTAACCATCAGTTATTCTGAAAGGTTATCTGTCCACAGCCTTTAACGTTTCAAGTGCTAATCCATTGACCATGAGACCTAGGCCATTCACTATGATTATTGTATTGATTTTTTGATGGTGCTGTGACAAATTACTACAAATGTAGTGGCTTAAACAATACAAATTTATTATCATACAGTTCTGAAGGTGATGAGTCCAGATTGGGTTTCACAGGGCTAAAATCAAGGCATCAGGAGGGCTGTGTTCCTCCTGCATGGCGTTTTTCTTTGTCTTCAGAGCCTACAGTATAGCATCTTCCAGTCTCTCTCTCTCTCTGACTGTCTTGCATCCCCCCTATAAGAACCCATGGGAGCTGTGCGCAGTGGCTCACGCCTGTAATCCTAACACTTTGGGAGGCTGATGCAGGAGGATCATTTGAGCCCAGGAGTTTGACAGCAGCCCTGGCAACATAGCGAGACCTTGTCGCTACAAAAAAATGAAAAAATCTGCTGGGTGTGGTGGTGCGTACCTGTAGTCCCAGCTACTCGGGGCCGAGGTGGGAGAATTGCTTGAGCCCGGGAGGTTGAGGCTGCAGTGAGCTGTGTTGTGTCACTGCACTCTAGCCTGGGTGACAGAGCAAGACCCTGTCTCAAAGTAAAATAAAAATTTAAAAAATGAACCCATGGGATTACATTGGGCCCACTGAATAATCCAGAATAATCTCTGTATTTAAAAGTCCTTTATTTAATCATAGTTGCAAAGTCCCTTTGACCATGTAAAGCAGCACATTTACAGGTTCTGGGGATTAGAATGTTAAAGCTCAGAAAACAACACTCCTAAGTATGGCATTTTGACATGCTGAGTATTTTGAACTAAAGAAGCAGCCATGGAAACAAGGTATCTCTGACCACCTCCTGCCCGCTGTCTCTTGCCTATCTGCCTCTCCTGAAGCACAGGGAGGAAATTTTTCTGAAGTTCCCATATCTGACAAAGGGAAGCACTTTTTCTGAAGTTTCCATATCTGACTAAGGGAAGCTCCTCCAGAAGGAAGCAACTGACTTGAGCCCCACTCCCTATAATCTCATCAAACAGGGAAGACTGACTCTCAGGAAGGAACGTTAGAGTTGACGCCACACCCAGAGCCCAGACGAACTTTGTTCCAGGTTATTATCTGAGTATATAAACTTCTATTGATACAGCATGTTGGATTATTGGGTACTCACTTTCCTGTGATGCTCCATGCACTTGATAAGTCTATATGCCTTTTCTCCAGTTAATCAGTCTATTATCAGTTCATTTTGAAGACTCAAACCTCAACAGGGGAGAGAAAGAGTTCTTTTGCCCCAGTAAGGACTTTCACATCTTTTGGGGACCATATCCACATAACTGAGGCCAGAATGTGTGAAAAATTCATCAAGAGATTTACAAGGAATGAATGCAGGTTGTAGAATGTGGGAACAGTCCATGGTTTGGTCACAGTGTCCAGGCTCAGCCTCCTCGCTCTAGTTCATAGAACCACCTGGAACACACAAAGGCTGTGTGTGCATTAACCATTTACTCTATCATGTTTCTTTCTTGAACAGGGCTGAATTTTTAACTGCCTGATGTCCTTTTCTGTCTGTTTTTATGATTGCTGGCTCCTCCAAGTGTGTCCCAAACAGATTCATTGACTTTGCTTCTAAATCTGCTCTTCTTCCCCATATCACTAGTTGTGTTAATGGCTTTGCCATCTTCCTAGAGCCAGATTTCAACCTCATTATTTACCTCATCTAACATGCAATTATTTGCTAAATCCTGGGGATTCCATTTCCATGGGAGCTCTTCAATCTATCCTTTCTTCCCTATTCCCAGTGCTATTCTCTTATTTCAGGCCTCAAGTTGCTTTTTGTGGATTATGAAATAGTCTTTCTAAATGACCCCCTAGCCAGTCTCCATAGCTTGTTTTTCCTTTTCTGTCAATGGTCACACAGAAACAGCTATCCTTATGGAGCACTCTAAGTCAGTAATACCCTTAACCCTCAAACCACTCCCTGAGCTGCACTGAGCCAAGTGTAAGCCAGAAGGCAGAAGTCAAATTCACAACCTATAAAAAAATACCAAGACATCATCGAAAATCAAATCCACAGGGAACTTTTGTACCCAATTAAAAGAAAGGAGAGGACTCAGATTAGCTGCAGGGTCATATGTGGCTGGGTGGAATATTGACAATTCCTGGGACAGTGGAGGAAAGGCTAGGAGTCATTGCATGACTCAATGCTCAACCTCTCCTTTGAAAAACTTGAATATTTAAAGAATAAGAAATATTTAAAGAATCTCTGATTGAAGGGGTGCCACCTTATTGCATGCCTGAAAATCCACCTGTCTGGTCGCATTCTTCAGATGAAGCAACTGAGGCTCAGAGGATTTAAGTAATTTGCCTGAGGTCATGTAGACAGTAAGTGGCAGAATTGGAATTCTGTTTTAGGAATTCAAAGTTTCATATTCTTTCCACTGTATGACCTGGTTTCATCCACATTTGCAACTTCATTTTCCATTCTTTTCTTTTTATCTTAATGTTGCAGTAAAACCAAATTCCTCACTCTTTTTTGTGGGACCTGGAACTTTTCCACCTTTATATCTTTTCTCATGTGGTTCCCTCTGCCTAGAATGGCCCAGAACCTATCTTAAGCCGTGAAAATTGTACCCTTGAAAATCCAGCATCAACAGCATTGCTTCCAGGAAGGGAACAGACAGTTTCTCTCTGGCTTTAATGCACCCCTTTCAGAAGAACTCATAGAATCACATTGGGCCCACCGGCCCACAAAGATCCCTACTTTGAAGTGATAAGCACTAGTAGCAGCTCATAGCTTGTTTATGGCTGTTTCTAGTTTGTGCCTTTCATTATAGATAGTCATGCATAGGTCTTCCTCTTTTAGTGAACACATTGTTCACGAGGGAAGAGCTGTGTTTGATTCATCTTTATGCTTCCCATAGAGTCTTGCCCATGAGAAGCACTCAAAATACGTATGGACTAAAGAAGCAAGTAAAGAGAAGAAATACTTTGTCCAGAATTGTCTATTTCTTTCTGGTATGGTCTGAATGTGTTCCCCCAAGTTCATATGTTAAAACTTAATCACCAATGTGATAGTATTAAGACCACAGGCCTAAGTCCTGAGAGCAGAGCCTTCCTGGATGGAATTAGGGTCCTTACAAAAGAGCTTGAGGGAGTGTTTGTTCTTTTCTGTTCTTCTGCCATGAGGATACAGCATTCACCCCCCTTTTTGCCCCTCTGTCCCTCCCACCATGTCAGGACACAGTGCTTAACGTACCTCCTTGGAAGCAGAGACCAGGCCCTTTCCAGCCACCAAACCTGCTGGCACCTTGATCTTGGATTTCCCAGCCTCCAGAACTGTGAGAAATAAATTTTTTATTGTTTACAAATTACCCAGTCTCAGGTATTTTGTTACAGTGGCATAAACAGATGAAGACACTCTCTAAAGGAATTGCCGAGGATAATATTAAAGGCAGACATAGAAGATAGGCATAGTTTTGGTTCACTTTGCTTCTGTGTCTTTGTACAAATTGTTACTTCTCCATCACCGGTGGGATGTTCTCCTTCCTACCCCATATGCTTCCACCAGTTCACAGCTACCAGTTTCTTCAAGACCTGGCTCAAAGCCTAGTCCTTCCTAGGGGACTTCTTTCCTGAGTCCAGACCACTGCAGTTGCCCCTTTATCCACTGGTCACAAGGCATCCACAGAGGCTGACAGTTGCTACCTGATCATCATCACCAGTCATCAAGCTGTTATTGCATACTTGGTATATGAAAGGCTCTATGTCATGTGCTGTGGGGGAGGGAGGGAGGGAGAGCTTTGCAGAGGAGGTGGGATTCAAGCAGGGTCTTGAAGGCTGTGTTTTAATTAAAGAGGTGGAAAAGAAGGGGAATAAAATAATGCACAACATTGAAGATCAACTTCTACTCTTCTTGTTATTGGCTATATAATTTTGAGAAAAATCCTTTAATCCCTGTGGAAATCCATTTTCTCATATGTAAGGTGGGAGTAATAAAATCTATTATTTTAGATTTAGGGAGGGTGCTTATGAGGATCAATGTGAAAGCCCCATGTATTGGTGAGAATGAATTTATTTGCAAGTGATATTAATAACTTAATTAAGATATAACATGTAAGGAGGCTGAGGCAGGAGAATCGCTTGAACCTGGGAGGCGGAGGTTGCAGTAAGCCGAGATCTCACCGCTGCACTCCAGTGTGGGCGACAGAGCGAGACTCTGTCTAAAAAATATATATATACATATATGTACATACATATGTGTGTATAAATGTATATATGTATGTATATATGTATATATATGTATGTATGTAACATGTAACATCTCTTCAGTGGTTAACATGAAGCTGACAAACCTCCTTTCTCCACGACATCAACTCTCTCATCTGGTGGTGTCCACCGTCTTACTCCTGTTGGTTGAAGATGGAAGAAGTCTTGCATTTATACTTCCTTGTGCAGGGGCCCACATATGGGTGTTCCGTCATTCCAGTAACTTTACATTGCTTGGTAATTGACTGGTTTTCCAAAGAGAAGGGAACTGAATTGTCTCCCCCTCCTCTGCACACACTTTGTTGTTTTAAGTCTGCACCTTTGCTTGCTGTTGCCTCCACTGCTTGGAATGCGCCATCTTCTCAGCCTCAGCCTGGTCAGCAGTTACTGGGTCAGTAAGAGTCAGCTGAGGTCTCACTCTACGAAGTTTCCCTGACCTCATTTTGACCTCCTAGACTGGCCAAGGTTCCCCTTTTCTGTACTCCCATGCCGTACTGGGTATTGCTCTCTCCAGTGCACAATTATCACACCATACTACAAAGACCTGCCTCTCTCACTGGGCTCTCCATCCCTTTAAGGCTGGCACATAGCACTCACTCATGACATGGTTGTTGAATGAATGAATGGCCTTTCTCCATTCTCTCCCAGTCCTATTTTTTTTTTTTCCACTCTGGGCACCACCATTCCTTCTCTCTCATTCTGCATTGTTTATGGCTTGTTAGTTATTAATGCAAAGCCATTTCTGGGTCTCTAGACCCATTGGTAATGGCCATTGGTAATGTCTCTAGGTGTTAATAATAACACTAGCTCACATCTACTGAGCACTTACTATTTGGCTGGCACTGTTCTAAGCACTTTGCATGTTTAAACTCCTTTAAACGTTCCTTTGTTGCCGCTTTTTTTCTGCTAGGGACTAACCTTGACATTGTGGGGGAGAGGTGTTCTGGTATAGCTGTGGGACTGTAACATGGCTTTATTTTCCTATTATGTGCAGGACAGTAAATCCTGCAGAGGAATACAAGTTGACTAAGTCTGTCATCACTCAAATACTGGAAGATATGGCTGGGAAAAAACCAACAACAAAAAGTTTTGATATCCTCATAGTGCAATGACATTACAGTTTTATTTTGTTTTGTTTTTTTCTTTATGCGTAGTTCTAAGTTACTGTATTATGTTTCAGGTAATTAAGCCAGAAGAACAAATTGGGATGGACTGTTGTATTTACATTTCAGTTTACTAGAGGTAGCCTTGAAATAGTTACAAAAATATGAATATCAGTGGGGAAAAGAATAAGGGGGATTTTCATTTTTTTTTCCAAAAACAATAAATTGGCAAGGAAGACAGATACGGGAAAATCAGTCATGAGAATTTGTCTTTCAGTGACTCTTTCTTGGCTGGGAAGAAAAGCTTTTCTTCTATTTAGTTGAGAACAGTGACAAGGGTTATTTTACTTGAGGATGGCAGATTATTTTACCAGCAGCTGGCAGATGAGAAGAATTCCCTAGACAACAAGGAGGGGCAGTATGGTAGGGAGGGAACCCGGTTCGGAGGGTTTGGGGTTCACAGCTCCACAGTGCTGCTTACCAGCTCTTAGCCTTCATTACATTGCTTACCTTCCTGGAGGTTCAGTTTCCTTATCCATAAAATGGGGGTCAGGTTGCCAAATTTATCAAATAAGAATCTAGGATGTCCAGTTAAAGCTGAATTTCAGATAAATAATTATTTTTTAGTGTAAATATGTCCCATAAAATATTTATGTCCCATGCAATAACTATGTCCCTAATGGTGCGTGGGACATATGCTAAAACATTATTTGTTGTTTATCTGAAATTCAAATTTAACTGTGCGGCCTATATTTTTTCTGGCAACCCTAAATGCGGGCAGGGGCAGTGGTGGTGACATGAGTAATTATCTTGTAGGGATGGTGTGAGGATAAAATAATACCGCAGTTAGGTTTTATCACAGTGTGTAGTCTGTGTGTAGTCAACACATAACTATAAGTAGTGACTGTAACATAACTGTAACTGGTGTATAGTAAAAAACAAATGGATATTATTAGTATAATAGTTATTATTAATAAAGCTCTTTAAATGACAATTGGCCATACAGGGAGCCTTTGGGGGAAAAGTTTCTGACTCTAAATTAAGGGAAGGTAAATTATGATCAAGATCTGGGAATAAGATTTAGACTTACACAGTAATAATTTGAGGAAGAGAAAGACTTAGTAAATTAGTTATGTAATTACATAATTAACAACTTGGGAGGTTTTCTTTACACGTTTATTCCCTAGGGCATCATCTTTAAATTATATTTAGTTTTTGCTAAGTTGACCAGTTTGTGGTTTTAAGTGTTTACTTTCTTTTCTTTTGAAATGTAGGGAAAGCATATTTGACATCATCTTAAAGAAATTATGTAGCTGTATAAAACCGGAGGGTAGGGTCTACTGGCAAGGAAAAAAAAGGCCTTTACTGCCACCTGGTGGCCGTATTCTTTAACTGCAATATGCCTAAGTGAGGCTGGAAAGGAAAGCGTTGGAAAACATGCTAAACCCAGAGGGCACCAAGGCCCTGTCATGACAGTAAGAGCCGTCAAGTACTGTGTCCTTTCCCTCAGTTCTCAATCTCTCACAGCTTGAGGCTTGAGAATTAGCAGCTGGCTACGAGAGGTGGAGGAGAGAAAATGGTGAAATCCATGCCTTCCTCCTTGGTACCGAGTTTCCAAACCTGAAGTGAAGGAGTCTGAGAGGGGAGAAGCCTCAGGTTGAGTAGACTGTTTTTTACTTTTTTGTTTGTTTGTTTGTTTTAAAGAGCCTCTTTATTTAATGGCTCAGAGTGGCTAGAAAATCCGTGGTATTGGTTAGCTTTCATCTCAAGTGCAGGGACAAGGCAAATCCAGAGAGAGGAGTTGAAAGGACAAAGAAAAAAGAAAAGAAATTGCTTTTTACGTGCATTTTGCTGCATGCAGCTCACTCAATAAACATGCGTTAAATGCATAAATATATCATGAGGTAAAAATCGGGGGAAAGGTGATGCACTGATGCTGATAGAGGACAGGCAAACTGCATTCCATTTGGACCGCAGCCTCTCATCCCCCCCCACCACACAAACTAAGGTCAAAATCAGGGAGGGAGTCCAGGGTAAAGTTATCAGTAGAGTCAGCTCTAGGAGCTATAGTTAATCTATTTTTAAAAATCTTAAAAAACCCATAAGTCCATTATAGCAGGGACATAAAGCAGTCCTAGCCTCCTGACCCTGACCCAGCCATGGCAATCAGGGCTGCTTCCTTTTATTCTCCCTTGTGTCCTCATGGGTCTTTCCAAGCCCTGCAGGGAAGGTTGGAAGCTGGTTCCATCAGTGCCTCTCCCCAAGCTTCCACCCTCCTCTCTCTTCTGTGACCTCTCAGTTTTCCTTCTCTGTACCCCAAATCATGCCTGTCTTAGTCCATTGCTGTAACAGAATTCTACAGACTGGATCATTTATAAAGACAAGAAATTTATTGCTTATAGTTCTGGAGGCTGGGAAGTCCAAGCACATGGTGCTGGCATTTGGTGAAGGCCTTCTTGCTGCATCCTCACGTGGCAGAGGGCATCACATGGCAAGGGGGCAAGAGCAGGCTTGTCCGCTTGGTAACTCTTCTTTTTTTTTTTTTTTTTTCTGAGACGGAGTCTTGCTCTGTCACCCAGGCTGGAGTGCAGTGGTGTGATCTCAGCTCACTGCAAGCTCCGCCTCCCAGGTTCAGGCCACTCTCCTGCCTCAGCCTCCCAAGTAGCTGGGACTACAGGTGCCCGCCACCACACCCGGCTAATTTTTTTGTATTTTTTTGGTAGAGATGGGGTTTCACCGTGTTAGCCAGGATGGTCTCGATGTCCTGACCTCGTGATCCGCCCGCCTTGGCCTCCCAAAGTGCTGGGATTACAGGCGTGAGCCACAGCACCCGGCCAGGTTACTCTAACTCTTCTTATAAAGCCACCAGCCCCACCGTGGGGGCCACACACTCATGGCCTTATTTAATCTTAATTACCTCTCAAAGGCCCTACCTCCAAATGTCATCGATATGTGAATTTGGGAATTAAGTTTCCAGCACATGAAATTTGGGGGACACATTCAAACCATAGCAATGCTTAACCTTAGAATACTGCCTGGCATTTGCCCAGGCTTCCACAGCCACTACCTCTGGGACATGTTGGGATCTCTATTTACATGTAAGGCTCACCATGACCATTACACATCTGTGAGTCAGTGTAGGGTCCTGGTGGAAGCCTGGTCTTGGAGTCCCTCCATTATGTTTGCTACCCTGGCTCTCCACCTTCAATTTCTGGCTTCTCATTTTGGACTATGATGATTTTCTTGTTGTTAATTTTTTTTTTTTTTTTAGTATGAAAGTTTTCAAGACGCCTACAAGTGGAAAATGCACTCCTCCCAGCCAAATCAAGCTTCGCCAGATTCCTTACAGCTGTGTGCAGTGAAATGACTAATGAAAGAGCCCTCTGCTGCTGGTGGAACTTTCACATATGGCACTGTTATGCCACTCAGCAGGACCCGACCCTGGTATTTACATATTGGATGTCACCCCAAAAGCCCCTGACCAGGGGGTTTCCGGGATGTAATAAGAATGCCACTCTGGGCTTTGGAAGGTGCACCGTATGCACACCCATACTATAGGGCAGGGGTTAGCATTTCAGACCCCTGTTCCTCCCTTGACAAGCAAGTGCTTTTCTCCAGGGAAGACGTTCAGGTTCATTCATAGATCCATTGGTGCCGTGGGCAGCTCAGTAACAATAGCTCTGCTGCCTACCAGCTGCTGGTGGAGGTGTTGAGAATACCTAATGAGGAAGTCAGGGCCCCTGCGTGCTTCAGCAGAGCTGGATGCCTGGCATGGCAATCAATGGACACAAACCTTTGGATAATTTCCGTCCTTGGCGGTGTATTCTATAGCATAGGTATGAAGTGGGTGCTCTGGGAGCTCAGAAGAGGGGCTCTTCTCTTAACTTATGGGTGGCCAGGGAAGGCTTCCTGGAGCTCAAATGACTGAGTGGAGTCTTCAACATTAAAAAAAAAAAAAGAAAAAAAAAGTGCTTCCCTCCCACCCCCAGTTAAAAAGGTAATACACCTCATTGAAATAATTTAAACTTTACAGAAATGTGTTCCTTTAAAGTTCAGAGAGTAAAGAGGAAGTAATAAAGCTGAAATAGTAGAATTTCTAATTAACTGGAGCCTGTAGCTTTCTTCCTGAAAAGGGAGTGGTGTGTGTGCATGTGTGAGTGTGTGTAGGTGAATCTGTAAAGGATGGAGTAGTACTAAAAAGAGGGAGGTGAAGACGGAGGTGAGATCTCATCTTTGTGCCCTGAACCTCTTTGTTATAATGTCAGGCAATGAGAGAAATCAGTACTCACCCTCTGTGGGACTCTGGCTTTTTCAAACTTGGTTTTCTAGGTTTTGGTCTTGGTTATTGATGGCTTGTAACTTCAGAGTCTCATTGCTGGCCACGCTTCCACGTGGTTTATTAAGATGTTTTCCTAAACAAAATTGATCTCTCCCTAAAAAAATTATAGGTCTAGCTGTAAGATGTTAACAATATTTAACCTGCTACAATGCCAATAAGAGTTCTTGTTTATTGAAGACTTTTTTTGCACCAGCTATGTGCTAAGAGCTTTACATTTGTTACCTCATAACATCAACCCTCACACGAACCTTATGAAGTGGGTATTTCATTATTCCCACATCCCAGATAAGGAAGCTAGGATTATTATTGCTGCACCCGCAAAGCTGATAATCAGTGGGGCTCGGCCCCAAACCGAGGTGTCTCTGACTCCTGGGTCTATGCTCACAAATGCACCATTCCTCTGCATTATTTCTCAAAAATATTTGGCTATAGGAGCATTTTCAAAAGTGAGCACCACTTACCTCTTAGTACTGTTATTAGCATTCCGTGGGACACAATTTGGGAAATACTGCCCCAGGAAAATACTGCCCTGTCTTTAAAATAGAGATAATAATACAATCTCCATATTGTGATGATTAAAAGACGTTTCAGGAAATGGGTGCTGAGGATACTTACCTTCCACCAGGAATGTGTGTGTGCTTTAAAAATAACATTTGTGGCCGGCCACAATGGCTCACAACTGTAATCCCAGCACTTTGGGAGGCCGAGGCGGGTGGATCGCTTGAGTCCAGGAGTTTGAGATCAGCCTAGGCAACATGGCAAAACCCTGTCTCTACTAAAAATACAAAAATTAGCCGGGCATGCTGGCGCACGTCTGTGGTCCCAGCAATTCAGGAGGCTGAGGTTGCAGTGAGCCAAAATGACATCACTGCACTCCAGCCTGGGCAACAGAGTGAGATCTTCTCTCTCTCTCTCTCTCAAAAAATAAATAAATAAATAAATAAATAAAAATAAAAAAATAACATTTATAATGTCCTCAGTGAAAGGAAGCAGTGTTTTGGCCAGGATGATAATGAAGATATTGTTACTGGGCTGGGAGACCCTTCGGCCCTGTTGGGGAGGGCCCTGTAAGCTGCCACTGCCCACCCTCCACAGGTGCCCCTTTGGTCCCCTTCCCTCTCCTCTGCCCTCTGGTTCTCTCCGTCATCCCTCTGTAGTGCTTGTCTTTGTTCAGGAAGATGCTCCATTTGCCTGCCTCTGGGCAGGGGACTTGCCTTAAACCACGCTGCTGCCTACTCAGGCCAGCCCAGGATGTCTCCTTTGCAAATTTGGACCATGTTCTGAGCCCCAGCTGTAGGCCAGAGGTCTGTGACATATTGGGCAGACCACCTACAGCCCAGCTGCTGCCACTGCTTAGCCTACATGTGCCCAGAGAGCTACACTATCACCACCCACCACATCTCACCGACAGACCCTGCCTTTAGAGACAAGGACCAACCTAGGAGAGCCTGGGTTGGCTCTACCTCCCTGGGCATTGATTTGGACAGCTCGCCAACTCCCAAAGGAGCCAATCTTCTGGCCTGGTTGGCTCCCAACCTACTCCCTGCCCCATCGGTTTGCTGCAGGGGCCCGGTGGACCTGGCAGTCCCACATCATGACATTCCTTTTCTTCCATGCACCAGTTTTGCACAGCTGTCATTTTTCTTTCATAATTTCATCAGTCCCACAGATACGCACATTTAGGCAAAAATACTATGAACAAAACAGACAAACAAAAACAGGCCCTCAACCCAGCTCCTGAATACCAGTTAGAAAGAGCATTTGCATTCTTCTCAGTAAATATCAAGCATACTAAAAAAGAAAACAAATTATTTCACTTACATTCTTACTTGCACCTGTGAGGGAGCCATTGTTACTGTCATTTCATGCATGGAAAGGCTGAGGGTCACAGAGGTTAGCTGATTTGCCTAACGTCGCAGAGCTGAGAACACCAAAATCAGGGCCAAAATAATTATCCAGTGTTTGTCCCTCTGCCAAGTGCTGCCCCTTGGACTTGGGGCCCTCAGGCCATCAAGACTGGGGCCCTTTGCTCCTGGAGTGTCCCAAATTGATAGTGTAAGGGTGGTTCCGATTGAGTCTGACATGCTGCTAGGAACCCTCTGTTTTCTTCCCTTTATTCTCTTCTATCTTCCTTTTCCTAAGGCTCATCCCACTGTCCATTCTTCATAGGCTTCAAGGTGCTCTTTGACTTTTCTCTGTAGCTAGGCCATGGGACTTTTAGGTGTCACCCATCCTCCCACCCACTCACTTGCCTCTTGACAGTGCACCAGCTGAAGCACAACTATGTGTTGGGGAGATATGTAAGGAGAAATGTGAGACATGGTCTTGCCCCTAATAAACTGTTAAAGAAAAATTATCCTGATATCTGTGAAAAACAGCAACGAACACTTTATTCAAGGCTATTGCAATAAGGGTCAAGATGATTGCAATAGGTGAGAGGATTGAAACCCAAATACATCAGGGATAAGGGGGGATTTACAGCCAATCAGCACGCTGGGGGAGTGGATGGAAAATTACTAACAGGAACTTGATTAGGTGGAGGAAGAGGAGCTTGATTGGATGTTGAGGGTGAGAGAATCTCAGTAAA
The DNA here is from genome assembly GCF_029289425.2 of Pan paniscus. Classification (NCBI taxonomy): domain Eukaryota; kingdom Metazoa; phylum Chordata; class Mammalia; order Primates; family Hominidae; genus Pan; species Pan paniscus. Next base: position 76,317,942 of record NC_073249.2, read on the forward strand.
TGGACTTAACAAGATTCATTGCTAAAACTTGGCTCATCAGGTCAAGGGCAAGGCCTAGTTGAGAAGAAGGCTTCAGGGAACCCGACTAAAGTTTGGTCAAGGAGGGAGTCTTTGTCAGCACTCACAAAGTCATATGAGAGTCAGGACCCAAACACAGGACCCAAGGTGCTACGAGGCAGTGATGTGCCAGCCATGGCATGGCTGAAGCTTGGAGAGGAGCCAGTGGATATATCTGGGTTATTCCATCCCCTCGCTCCAGGGCTGACTGGCAGTCACACTGGCTTCATCTCAGGTTCATTCATTTCTCACTGCTCTATGATACACCATACTTTTCTTCTACTTCATACTTTGAAGCTTGAATTTCCAAGATTTGATAAGAAAGACTGAAAACCATAAGCAGACTGAAAAGTGCCAAGGCTTTATCTAGATCTTGGACAAGAACTTTAACCTCATGTTTCTTGTTTGCAATATTGAGACAATACTTGTTACCTATTGAATTGCGTCCCCCAATAATTCATTTATTGACTTAACCTGCAGTATGACTGTATTTGGAAACAGGGCCTCCAAGAAGGTAACGGTTAAATGAGGTCATAGAAGGTGGGGCCCTAATCTGGTGTCCTTGTAAGAAGAGGAAGAGATACCAGAGATCTTTTCCTCTGTGCACACACAGAGGAAAGGCCATGCAAAGACACAGTGAGAAGGTGGCCGTCTGCAAGCTAGGAAGGGAGGTTTTACCAGAAACAGAATTTTCTGGCATCTTGACCTTAGACTTCTTACCTCCAGAACTGTGAGAAAATAAAAATGTCTGTGGTTTAAGCCCTCCAGTCTGTGGTACTTTGTGATGGCAGCCTGAGCACACTAGTACAATACCTATCCTGTGGGTTTACGATGAGAACTGAACATAAGGTGAGTTGAGGACCTAACTGCAGTTCACACGTTGGCTTGTCCCCCTTTCCTCCTGTCATGTGATTTGTGGGGTGTTAAGTGTCTTTTGCCAGCAGACACCTTCCTTGTGACCATATGATGGTGTGGAAAATTCACACAGTAGAAGCATTCTTTTGGATTCAGGCTTTGCTTCTCTGTATAAACTAAAAGGGGGAATTTTCTGAAAGCATGTTATTATCAGTTAGGATTCCTGGTTTCAAGCAGTGTACATGAATTGGTTGGTTTAGGCCAAAAAGGAACTATTGAAAGGATATAGACTGGGGTACAGGATTGGCAGGAAGGATGGAGGATCAGATGTGGGGCCTGCCAGCTGGCAAAAGGGCCAAACATCACACCTTAGAATGGGGCGTGAGGACTGCAGGGCTATGCTGCTGGGCGCCGGCTGCTGCTGCTCGCTCCTCTGACCCTGTGAACACTGGCCTGCTGTGACACTGCTGGACTAGACTCTTCTATGACCAAGTCCTCCACACCGATGTGCCCTGTGGTCTCTGTGATTCTGGAGCGCTGCTGTCTCCTTGGCTGAGCTTAGATCATGAACACTGGCATTTTCGGCACTGAGAGTGGGAGGCAACTCTGCCTCCTGTCAAGATTCATAAGGTGGGGAACTTCCCCAAACAATTAAAAGCAGGCTCAAAATGCCAGATGGTCAAAAAGAATAACAAGTTCCCCCACAGATATAGGGAAACCTTTCAGAACCCCCACATAGGAAGTGCAGCTTCACTCACAGGAGTGAGAACAAAGAATTGGAAAGCCGACGGCTGGTTACTCTGCATCTCTCTGCCCCTGTCTGTCTGTCTCTGTGTCTCTGTCTTTCTCTCTCTCCTGTATTTTCCAGCTCCACTTGCTAAAGGTAAGGCCCACCTCTGTCCTGACCATTAGAAATTAGTTGTCTCCCTTAGAACATCTTTTTCCTCATCTTCTGCAAATACTTCTCAATCCCCCTTGGAGATTCCCTCCTCTGTCCATTTTTGGTCTGGGTGGGCTCCATCCTCAGCCCTCGGGATGGGCCATAGGACCCCGTCCCAAGCCAATCAACACACTGTATTCCCTTGGATGCAGGAGTGAGTATGTGACCTAAACAGCCTCGATTCCCACCCCCTTTTTTATTGAACTCAAACTTATCTGTTGCAAAGTGTACAAAGTATACAACTTGATGAATTTTACATAAAATCCGTTGTATACACCTGTGGAATCATTACTGAGATTGAGATACTGATCATTTCCATCAACCCAGCACCTCCCCTTGTAGTCCTTCTCTGTAATACTCCACTCAAAGATAATCACTATTCCGACTTCTGTTACCATTAATGGAAATTTTACCCATTTTTAAATTCTATATGAATGGAATAATATGTAATCTTTGGTGGCTGGCTGTTGATCTTTCTGTTATTGACTTGCAGCAGTTCTTTATTTTGGATATGAGTCCTTTGCTAAATACATATATTGCAAATATATTTTCTTAGCTCATAGTTGCGTTTTGACTCTCCTAACGATGTCTTTTTAGGAATATTAGTTCAAATCGTTAGTCTTTCCTATGGTTAATGCTTTTAATTGGTTCTATTTAGAAAATCTTTCTATTTAGAAAATCTTTTAATGCTTTTAATTTGTTCCGTTTAGAAAATCTTTGCACACTCTGAGATCATGCGCAAGTTAATGACTTTGAAGGACGAAGAAGTAAAATGTTTTTGTTGCATTTGAGATTGTGAGGCAGTGAGGCTGAGCCAGAAACGAAGACAGAAAGCAGATAGACTTGTAGGGCTGGCCTTGAGATGGGGCACTGTCACAGGGTGAGTCTGAGCTTTGCAGGCACTGTCTATTTACTATAGTTGTGGCTGAAATCAGAGGCAGGCCAAGTGGATGAGACATGGGGCAGTTGACCTCAGAAGAGATTCCTTTAACTATTTCCTTTTTTTTTTTTTTTCTTGAGATGGAATCTTGCTCTGTTGCCAGGCTGGAGTGCAATGGCGCAATCTCAGCTCACTGCAACCTCCGCCTCCCAGGTTCAAGCAATTCTCCTGCCTTAGCCTCCTGAGTAGCTGGGATTACAAGTGCCCACCACCATACCCAGCTAATTCTTTGTATCTTTAGTAGAGACGGGGTTTCACCGTATTGGCCAGGCTAGTCTCGAACTCCTGACCTCGTGGTCTGCCCGCCTCGGCCTCCCAAAGTGCTGGGATTACAGGCATGAGCCACTGCACCTGGCCAACTATTTCCTTTTTAAAATTTTTTTATTTTTATTTTTTGAGAGAGTCTCACTCTTTGGCCAGGTTGGAGTGCAGTGGTGTGATCTTGGCTCACTGCAACCTCTGCCTCCTGGGTTCAAGTGATTCTCATGCTTCAGCCTCCTGAGTAGCTGGGATTACAGGTGTGTGTCACCATGTCCAGCTAATTTTTTTGTATTTTTAGTAGAGATGGAGTTTTGCCATGTTGGCCAGGCTGGTCTCAGACTCCTGGCCTCAAGTGATCTGCCCACCTCAGCCTCCCAAAGTTCTGGGAATACAGGAGTGAGCCACTGCACTCAGCCTAACTATTTCTTGATCAAATATTTTATTGAGCTCTTCTGCTGCAAGATGACATCCTCATGGAATTTATATTCTAGAGGATTTTAGAGATTATTTTAAAATACCTTCTTATAGTCCAGATTAGGAAGCCAAGGTGAAGACATGAAAAATAATTTGCTTGTCATCACAGAGCTAGGGAAGAAGCACAGCTAAACCAGAACTACAGCTGGAACCCAGGTCTCCTGGATTGAACTGTCCCCGCCCCTGCCCCTGCCCCTGACACTAGTCCAGCAAAGAAAGACCTGAGGGGTGCTGGTGATGAGTGATGACTGCTCTGCCTCAGGCTGAAGATAGAAGCAGCCTATCTCAGGTGGGTGGAAATTTTCCTTTCTTCCTTTGGCCATGGGCAAAGTGATATGCCCTGGTCCGCAGCAACAGAGACTTCAGGAAGCCCACACACGTCAAGCGGCCAAAGCGGACCAGTGTCAGCAGGGGGAAATCAGAGGGACTTCCCCCAAGTCCTTCCTGTCAAAGAAAGAAGCATGAGAGGCCTTCATGAAGGTGAAAACCACACATTAAGGACTAGTCCAGACTGGGTACATGTCTCCCCAGTGCAGCTGCTACCCCTTGGGTTTTACCCCAGGACACTGGGTTCCGTCCTGTCATGGTGGTCAGTGCTGGAAAGCTGGGGTTTAAAGCTGTACACAGAGCTTCAGGCAAGTCCTAGGCCAAAGTTCAGTCCAAGGAGCACCAAGGTCTTCTCACTAGCAGCAGGTAGGAAATGATGGACATTGGATGATAACCTGGAGGCCAGTGACATGGTGAGACCACTTCTGACTCCCTCATTTCCCATCTCTTACATCACATCTCCACCACGTGGGCTCACTTAGACATGCTCACAACTATTAAGGTACCACTGGGGGCTTCCTATGACCAAGTCCCTTTAAATATCTTTTGAATGTTCCCTCCCATTGTGAGAGGAAGGTAGTAATAAGGTGGTACCAAAATAGAATCTTGACACCCATTTACAACTTTTATTTGAGAAGAAGAAATGGGGAGTTGATGAGTGAGTATACGGAGAACCAGTGAGTGAGTGAATGTATATATATATCTATTTACTTTCCTGGGCCCCAGTAACCTTATTCCTTGAATTCCTGTTGAACCACAAATTTAGAGCTTCTTTGTAGGTTAGTCTGGTGATTCACTGTTGGTTTGTGGGTGTCAGACATGCAACTGTGACAGCTGTCATCATCTTCTGTTTATGCTGGATTGTGGACTTCTTAAGATCAAGGCCTGTGTCTTTTTTTATTTTTTATTTTTAAATTGAGGCAGTGTCACACTCTGTCACCCAGGCTGGAGTGCAGTGGTGCAATCACGGCTCACTGTAGCCTCAACCTCCAAGGCTCAGGTGATCCTCCCGCCTCATTTTTTGATTTTTTGTAGAGATGAGGTCTCACTATGTTGCCCAGGCTGGTCTCAAACTCCTGGGCTCAAGTGATCCATCCACCCTGGCCTTCCAAATTGCTGGGATTGTAGGTGTGAGCCACTGCACCTGGTTTTTTAAAAAATTTAAGTTTACGTTTTATTGAAGTATAATATGTATACAGAAAAGAGTACAAACCCTGAATGCAGCAGGAGGGTGTACATGTACATAAAGGACTTACACCTGTGCACTCAGAGCCTAGATCAGGAAGCATGGAGAGCTGCGGGAGCTCCTCAGGGCTTACTGCCAGCCACCACTTCCCCTTCATCCTCCTGCCAGCGTAACCACTGCCTGCACTTCTCACACTGTAGATTAGATTTGCATGTGGGAGTCATATTTTTATGCCAGAAAAGAATACTTGATTTTTAAGAAAAAATCACTAAAAGCAAATGTCCTTCAGGGAATACACAATAGTTCAGTTATAAATTCTGTAGTCTTGGGCCTTACCTTAAAAAGTTTGATGACTTTCAATTTAATTTTTTCTTCTTATTTTGAAATAATTTCAATCTTAAAGAAAACTGGCAAGAATAGTATAATGACTTTTTTTTCTGAACTGTTGGAGAGGAAATTATTGCATGATGCCATATCACTTTAATATTTGAATGTATCATTCCTGGACCCAAGGACATTCTTCTATATAAAAATAATACAACTATCTAAGTTATAAAAGTATTAATAACATTAATACATTACTAACATTGAATCTGCAGACACCATTCCAGTTTCCCCAGCTGTCCCAATAAATGTGATTATCGCAGAAGTTCAGGATCAAGCACTGCATTTGGTTGTTGTGCCTCTTTGACCCTCTCAGAGTAGGGGAGTTCCTCAGTCTTTCCTTGATTCCATGACCTTCACATTTTAGTAGATTACAGTTATTCTGTGGAATGCTCCTTCATTTGAGTTTGTCTCATATTTCCTCAGAATTAGATTTAGGTAATGCTTTTCATTTTTGGTAGGAATAGCAGAGAAGTGATGCTGTGTATGGTCTTCTCATTGCATCCTACAGGTGGTGCACAATTTCAGTTTGTCTTATTAATGGTGATGTTCACTTTGAAAACTTAATTAAGAGGTGTCTGCCAGTCCTCTTCACTGTAAAATTATTATTTTTTAAAAAAATTTGTAAATATTTTATGGAAGGTACTTTGAGACTATTTAAATATCCCATTCTGGCCAGGTGCAGTGGCTCATCCGTGTAATCCCAACTCTTTGTGAGGCCAAGGAGGGTGGATCACTTTAGGCCAGGAGTTTGAGACCAGCCTGGGAAACATGGTGAAACCCCCCGTCTCTACTAAAAATACAAAATTTAGCCAGACATGGTGGCGCATGCCTGTAGTCCCAGCTACTCGGTAGGCTAAGGTGGGAGAATCACCTGGGCCTGGGAAGTTGAGGCTGCAGTGATCGAGCCACTGCACTCCAGCCTGAGTGACAGGAGTGAGACCCTGTCTCAAAAGAAAAAAAAAAAAACTCCATTCTGCATGAAATGTTCATCCATTAGTTTTAGCATCCATTGATATTTCTTGTCTAAAACCATACTATTATGACGGTTGCCAAGCAGTGATTTTTAAATTTAATTATCCATTCTGCATTTAATTAGTTGGCATTCTACTATAAGAAAAAACTTACTTTCTTCCTTATTAATCAATCAATTATTTATATTAGTATGGACCCATGGAAGCTTATTTTATCTATTGGGTTCTAATCTGTTTTCATCAAATTGTTCCCAATTTGGCCAGTGTTCCTATCATTCTTTGTATATTTTCTTGCCTGTTCCTATCATTCTTTGTACATGTCCTTGCCTTCTGGAACAACAAGGTATTCCAAACTCATCTTGTAATTTTCTTGCCATTTCTCCTGAGGGGCCTGGCTCTTTTTCATGGAAAATGGTATTTAGAAGTTGTCTTAGTCTGTTTGGGTTGCTATAACAAATACCATAGACTGGTTAGCTTATAAACAACAGAAGTGTATTTTCCACAGATCTGGAGGCTGATAAGTTCAAGATGAGGGTGCCAGCATGGTTGGGGTCTGATGAGGGTTTGCCTGTGAGATGCAGATTGCCAACTTTCTGGCTGTATAAGGGGCAAGGCAGCTCTCTGAGCCTCTTCTATAAGGGCATGAATCCCATACCTGGACCTCTGCCCTGATGACCTTATCACCTCCCAAAGTCCCCACCTCCTAATACCATCACTCTGGGGGTTAGGATTTAAATATATGAATTTTGTAGGGGATAAAAACTGTCAAACCATAGCAGAAATCAAAATATGGATGATAGCTGTGTTCATTGCTATTGGGATGTCTCTGCTCCCAGGCTCTCAATGTATAGAGCTAGGACACACACACACACACACACACACACACACACACACACACACACACCCATTTACATCTAGTTTTATATCTGTATATTACAGGAAAGCATGAATTCATGCTGATAGTGATGATTTTAATCTAACAGCAGCACAGATTCATTCTAGTTTTCACTTTCCAGATTTGTAACTTTTTTTTTTTTTTTTTTTTTTTTTTTTTTTTTTTTTTTTTTTTTGAGGCAGAGTCTTGCTCTGTCACCCAGGCTGGAGTGCAGTGGCATGATCTCAGCTCATTGCAACCTCCACTTCCTGGGCTCAAGTGATTATTCTACCTCAGCCTCCTGAGTAGCTGGGATTACAGGTGTGTGCGACCACACCCGACAAATTTTTATACTTTTTTATGGAGATGGGGTTTCGTCATATCGCCTAGGGTGGTCTCAAGTGATTTGCCCACCTCGGCCTCCCAAAGTGCTGGGATTATAGGTGTGAGCCACCGCGCCTGGCCAGATTTGTAACTTCTTTTTCTGACTGTGAGAAGCTGGTTACCTTGATCTACCCTCAGGTTCTGACATTCCACACGGACTGTGCTAATATCCTCCTCATCCTTCTTGGGCCCCAACACCCCACGCCAGGCTGTTTGGTCTGCTTTTCTCCCCTCCCGCACCACCTGCCTCTCCAGTGGCCACCGCCTTTGCTCCCTGCACAGCCATCAGCCTTACTCCACTCAGGTGCCAGCAGTCTGCACCGAGTGATGCAGTCACCCTTCTCATCCTGCTGCTGCTGTAATATCCTGCCTTGCCATTGCTACTGTCTCCCCATCCCCCCAACTAGATTCCCCTCCTCGCCCTGCTCAGAACCCAGTACCACCCAACAGGCCGCTGTCACTGTTCACTTTCACTTTCACCCCACGGCCACAGGCTCTCCATTCGGAAGCTCTCCATAATTACCTCTCAGGATTCCCACACCTGGGAATTCTCCCCAGGTCCCAGCTACTTTGATCAGCTCCTTTGAGTAACATTTGGACCGATTCATTCAGGACAGGAGGCAGGAAGACAGAGACTGTCGCAGGGCAATCGCCCCACTGGGCACAACAGACACAGAGCCCAGGGCCCAGGGTAATTTTAGGGTCCACGACAATGTTTTCATATTAATTGCTTTTAAATTCTGAAGAAATAGTGAGTATAATAATTAAGAACATAGCAATGAATCCGGCCTGAATTATATTTATCTTTAAGACAATGTAAAATAAAAATTTTAATTTTTTTAATGGAAGAAGGGGTCCATGAAGGCAAAAGTGCCTAGGACTCATGGAAGTTATAATGCAACCCTGTAATGTCTTCGTTAGCTATGTAGGCCAAATTCCCTGTAGAGTTCCTGGAACATAGTAGGTATTTAATAATTTTTGTGAAATAAGTAAATAAATTAGTGGTCAAGCACTGGGGCATATAGCTCTTGTTTTTCCTATGGCAGACAAGAATAGAGTACAGTAAATAATAATTAATGATGACCTGTTTACTCAAATGAGTGCTTTTTTTCCCCCTAGTAGTTCAGAGCTATCCATATATTTATTTGTTGATTCAAATATTTATTGAGTGCCTACTATATGCCAAAGCCCTGCTTCCTTTGAGTGTGTTTGTATGGTATTGCACAATGTCTACCTCAGTTTTGGGAAAGCAGGGTGTGTCTACAAGAATATAGCCTTGAACTAACTTGCCAGTGTGAAAACTGATCTGGGCCCACCCTCCTTACCAGATAACTCAAATGCACAGGGCCCACAGGTGAGAAGTGGGTCGAGATCAAACTCTAGATCCAATAACACACACCCACGTGCCATGCAGCCTTTTCTGTCCTGTTGAGATGAGCTAACTCCATATTTCGCAGTATGAGTCACAGTTGAAAATGCCTACAGCATCATAACTGGTTTAGTTACTAGTTCTGTCAATTGCTTTTTAAATAATAATAAAATCAAATCCAATGCTCATGCTGGAAATTTGGATTTATCAATGAGGTACAATGTGAGATGCATGAGATGTTTAGGGCCAGAATTGTTTACCATCTACTCTTTTTATGTAATCTTTGAAAACTTGACAACTTCATTGTGCCAATCTTATTTAATTTAAATGAGTTGTACATAATTCAGACAGTGAATAAACCTAAATTTACCTTGGTACTATGGAAAGGTACCTGGCAAACACATTAATAATGTGTGTATACTTGATTGTATAAGAAATGTTTCATATACTTAAAGTAACATCCCACTTTCAAGTGCCCTCAAATATCTTGGCACAGTGGTTTCCATGTGAGCCCTTAATAGATTCTGGCTCAGGGATTGGTAAACTGTGACCTGTGGGCCAATTCCAGCCTGCTGCCTGTTTATGTGGCCTGTGAACTAAGAATAGTTTTTATACTTTTAAGTGGTTGAAAAATAAAAGCCAAATATATTGTGATATGTGAAGACTATATTACATTCGAGTTGCAGTGCCTGTAAATAAAATTTTACTGGACCCCAGCTACACCCATTTTGTGTGTTAGTGTGGCTGCTTTTGTCTTATGAAGGCAGAGTTGAGTAGTTGCAATGGAAACCATATGGCCCACAAAGTCGAACATATTTGCAGTCTAGCCCTTTACCTTGGGACTTGCTGTTGGCTGTTTAGGTACTTGGGATACATCAGTGAGCAAAACAGACAGAAATCTCTGCCCACAGGAAACTTACATTTAATAGGGGAAGATAGACAATGAACATAAGTAAATTATATATAGCATGTTAGAATGTGATAAATGTGATGCAAAAAAATAGAGCAGAGTAAAATGGATAGGGGTTTTGGGGAAAGAAGGAAGATGTTATAGTTTAAAAGAGGGCAGTCAGGGCTGGGCAGGGTGGCTCACACTTGTAATCTCAGCACTTAGGAAGGCCCAGGCAGGTGGACCACTTGAGGTCAGGAGTTTGAGACCAGCTTGGCCAACATGGTGAAACCCCATTTCTACTAAAAATACAAAAATTATCAGGGCATGGTGGTGCATGCCTGTAATCCTAGCTACTTGGGAGGCTGAGGCAGAAGAATTGCTTGAACCTGGGAGGTAGAGATTGAAGTGAGCTGAGATCGTGCCACTGCACTCCAGCCTGGCGACAGAGCAAGTCTCTGTCTTAAAAAAAAAAAAAAAAAAAAAAAAATGGCAGTCAGGGATGGCCTTATTGTAGAGGTGACATTTGAGCAAAGACTTGAAGTAGGTGAGGGCATGAGCCATGTGGGTGACTGGGAAAAGCATCCCAGGCAGATGAATAATTACAGTTCCTTATAGGGATGTTGTGTGGATTAACAAAATGATACATTTAACTAAGAATAGTACCTGGTACGTGGTAAGTTCTAAAAAAATAGTTTTTGCCTTAGCACAGCTGGCTGTAGGTGCTACTTCCCTCTCTGCAGTAGGCTGCTGCTCTGAGTTACTCCCTGTGGGTGATTCCATGGGGGTCCTGATAACTTAGTTTTATGTGTCCCAGGATTAGCTATCATCCCTGGGGCTTAGCTCTCAGGGACAGAGTTGTCCCTAGAGAATCATGGTCCCAGGAGATATCATATCTGTGGTCTGCATAGTTATACAGATTCCAAGAGTTTGTCACCGCATGCAAGGCAAAGGGACTTGCCCCATTATCACACAATAAGTCAGCAATGGAGCGTCAATAGACATGGGGTCATGGTCTCTTGCTTCCATGTCTAGTGCTCTATGTTCCTGGACTGCATTCCACGCTCTGCAATGAGCCTGTCCTTATATATCTTATTTCCTCCAATAGATTTTCAGGTCTCTTTGTGCCGGTATCATGTCTTACTCTTTTATATTTCCCCCTTCAGGCACTAAACAAACAAACACAAAATGAAAAAATGAAAACTCTCTTTTTTTTTTTGAGACACGGTCTCTCTCTGTCGCCCAGGCTGGAGTGCAGTGGTGTGATCTCAGCTCATTGCAACCTCTGCCTCCTGGGTTCAAGCGATTCTCTTGCCTCAGCCTCCCAAGTAGCTGGGATTACAGGCACCCGCCACCACACCCAGCTAATTTTTGTATTTTTAGTAGAGATGGGGTTTCACCATCTTGGCCAGGCTTGTCTTGAACTCCTGACCTCATGATCCACCTGCCTTGGCCTCCCAAAGTGCTGGGATTACAGGCGTGAGCCACCGCGCCTAGCTGAAAACGCTTGAAAGACTACTCAGTTGAAAGACTACTCAGGGTTTTGTTTGATGATACCATTTCAAATCTCAATTGTTACATATGTAGATCTGTCAGAAAATGTCAGTGTGGAATTGATTGTCCTCTGTTCCCTGCGCTTACATAAAGCATGGGGAGGTAAATTATCCTACAAATTAGGGAGCTTCTAGAAAAGACCCAGACACTTACATTGGCAAACTCCTTTATGTTGCAAAGCTCCTGGAGCATAAAAATGCATCTATGTGTTTGGGCCTTGATGGTCTCTGCTGGCTAGCAGTAGCATCAGGCTGCTAGATAACAGATGGCATTTCTAGGGCGAAAAAATGGCCAGATGATGCCAGACAAGCACTCAGGTATCCTTTGGCCTAGTCTGGAGTGTTACTCAAAGTGTGGTCCATGGACCAGCAGCCTCAGTTATCACCTGAAAACTTGTTAGCAATGCAAATTCTTGGGCCAGGTGTGGTGGCTCATGCCTGTAATCCTGGCACTTTGGGAGGCTGAGGCTGGAGGGTCACTTGAGCACAGGAGTTTGAGATTAGCCTGGGCAACATAGGGAGATACCGTCTCTACAAAAAATAAAAAATTAGCTGGGTATCGTGGTGAGCACCTGTGGTCCCAGCTACTCAGGCAGCTGAGGTTGGAGGATCACTTGAGCCTGGGAGGTTGAGGCTGTGGTGAGCTGTGATTGTGCCACTGCACTCCAGCCTGGATGCAGAGTGAGACCCTATCTCAAAAAGAAAAAAAAAAAAAAAAAAAAAAAAAAAAAGAAATGCAAATTCTCAGGCCTCACCTCAGACTCCCTGAATCAGAAACTCTGGGTATGAGGCTCAGGAGCCTACAAGCCCTCCAGGGGATTGTTTGAAAGCCACTGGCTACTTTTCTGTCCTTACAGATTTCTGGCCCAAACTCACCCTTCTCTGCCATGTGCCTAAGCTATATGATGGGGTCATCAAGGAGCTTCATTTGCTGAACATGGTGATGACCTTGAAGCAGGATTGATGAGAAATAGTGCTCTGGGGAAAGGTGAGATTTGTACCCCTTTTCCAGTTGGCTGAATACGTTCCATCTGACTGATGAAGGTGGGATACATGTCAGTGCAGAGCATGGCCCAGGGCATATTACAAAATTAGGTCAGGTGTGGAAATAAAGGGAACTTCAAAATCTGAAATTATTACCTCTGGTTGGGTTTTGGTTGTGGCAGGATGTATACACAAGCTGGGCTGTGACAGCAACAATATGGAGTCCCAGAAGCTCTACTGTGGTTTGTGAAGGCTGAGATTTGAAAAATCCTCTTGCAAGGCACAGAAGGCCAATTAATAGTAGGTGAAGTGGCTTCTCCAGGGTCCTATGGCAAATCAGCCTATGGTAAGTACAGGTATTATTATTTCTGCCTCTCAGGATTGCAGATGTGTTGTACCTTTGGCTGAGGTGTGGGAAGAATAACTTAGGAATGCATCTTTGACCTAGGGTAAAAGAATAGACATTTATTTGCCCACAACCTGCTCCCAATAGAAAGTTTCTGAGCATAAAAAAAGAAGCTTAGGATTTGAGGCCAATGGTTAAAAATATCGTTGTAAAGAAGCCATGAATTTTGAAGACATATTAACAACACAAGTGCAAATGGAAAATACGAAACTGACAGAGAGCTCTAGCTGGCACAAACTTTACACTGGCCACGTAACAAGGCAAAAATAAGGATGATCTAATGTCTGACAAACCATTGCCCATAAGATAGGACATTAGCAGCATTTTTCAACAAATGGACTTATTATTAATGACAAGCCTTTCCCAAATATATAGTTGTATTAACCTGAGTTCTCCAGACATATATGTATATGTGTGTATATATGTATGTATATGGGTGTGTGTGTGTGTGTTGTGTATGCGTGTGGAATTGACTTATGTGACTGTGGAGGCTGAGAAGCTTCATGATCTGCTGTCTGCTAGCTTGAGATACAGGAAAGCCAGTGGTGTAGTTCAGTCTGAGTCTTGAGGCCTAAGAAGTTGGGGAGATGATGGTGTAAGTCTCAGACCAAGGGCAGGAGAAAACAGATGTTTCAACTCAAGTGGCCAGGCAGAAGGAGTGAGTTCTTCCTTTTTCCACCTTTAGTTTTTTTCATGTCCTCAACAGACTGGGTGATATCAGTCCTCATTGGGGAGGACAGTCTGTAGATCCAAACACCCATTTCATCTGTAAACACCTTGACAGACACACTCACAAATAATCTTTGGCCAAATATCTGAGCTTCTGTGATCCAGCCAAGTTGACACATAAAATTAACCATCACAAGTCCACCCCTTGCCAACTTGATACTCATATGTGCCTCCTGAAACCATACTTAACCTCCAAATAAAGACGATAACAAGTTCATAATTCCACATGATATTACTATCCTGTAGACAACAAAATGTATAACCTTTTTCCCAGAAGAGGAGTTAAAGCACTTGAGTGAGGTTTACCCTTCTTGAAATCTTATAACTTAAACACTACGATGTAAAATTAACAAAACTTAAATACTATGATTAAACAATACATTTTATGTTATATAATAAGAGAGTAAGAGAGGAAAGAAAGCAAATATATATGTATATATATATATGCACATACACAATTGTATTCATAACAAAATAAGGAGGAAATAATCATGACAATTAGAGTCCTTGTTTCTGTAAGTAGTCATGTGGTCATTGCTGGCATTTATAACTACTTTCTATCACTACTTATTCGTATTGCCTTTGCCTTCAGCAAGTTTCTCAGTTGGTTGTGATTCTTTTCCTGGTGAAGTGACCCCAACTTCATTAGTGAGGCATCTGGGCCATTAGTAGTTCTGTCTGGATTGTGCTGTAGTTTTCCACTGACCTAATCACAGGGCAGAGTAATAGTAAGAGATGCCCCCAGGGATCTCCTGTATGAGAGATATACTCTTCCTTACTCCATTGTGAGTAGTAGTTCAATTTCCCTTGGGAGTAAAGATCAATCACCCCAGTCAGCAAAGGAACTCCTTTTTTTTGTCTGTTGATTCAGAGGCATGAAGAGCCCAAAGTGGCCAGGTGGCAGTTTTAATTTCCAATTCAATGGAACCATTGTTGTTCATTGTCTCCTGGTTGAAGCATTTCTCCTTTTGAAATTAAGACCTCTAGACAGGCAGAACATAAAGTTGAAGGAACAGGAAGGAAACGTTTTACTGGTGTAACTGGAGTAACAATAAGAGGTGACACTCCTGTTCCTATCCTTTGATTCCTGGACCTGAGAATCCTGGCTATGGGAGAAACAGCACTATCTATTCCTTGCTGATTCAGAGCATATACAGTTTTCTGAGGGAGTCTTGCCCAGTTCTGCAGATATTGCCACCTAACTAGTGCTATAATTGAGTCTTCAAAAGACCATTCCAATATTCTGTCAAATCAGCTGCTTCAGGATGGTGGAAAACACGGTAAGACAAGTGAATTCCATGCTACACTTTATTTGCTGTGAAGTGAGTTCTTTGATCAGAAAAAATGCTGTGTGAAATGCCATGACAGTGGATAAGTCATTCTGTAAGCTTATGGAAGGTAGTTCTCGCAAAAGCGTTGTGTTCAGGGAACACAAATCTGCATCCAGAGTGTCTATTCCAGTAAGAACAAAACACTGCCCCTTCCATGATGGAAGCCATCAAGTGTAATCAGTCTGCCACCAGGTACCTATCTGATCACCTTGGGGAATGGTGCCATTATGGGAACTCAATGTGAGTCTCTGCTGCTGGCATATTGGACACTCAGTGGTAGCTGTAGCCAGGTCAATGTTGATGGAAGTCTATGTTGCTGAGTCTTTGCATAACCTCTATGCCTGCCACCATGGCCACCTTGTTTATGAGCCCATTGGGTGATGACAGGGGTGGTTGGGGAAAGAGGCTGACTGGTATCAACAGAACAGGTCACCCTGTCCATTTGATTATTAAAATACCCCTCTGCTGTGATCACCCTTTGGTGAACATTCACATGGGACACAAATATGTTCACTTTTTTTTTTTTTGTCCATACAGAGAGGTCTGTTCACAGACCACTTCTTTAAATTTCTTTGTCATCAATTTTCTAACATGTTTTTTCCAAGTCAGTGACCTTCCAGCTAAACCAGTGGCCATAGATCATGAATTACTGTATACTTCTATGTCTGGCCTTTCCTCTTCCCAAGCAAAGTGGACAGCGAGTTGCATTGCTTGAAGTTCTGCCCACTGTTTCCCTTCACCAGTATCCTTCAGAGATGTTCCAGAAAGGGGATGTAGTGCTGCAGCTGTTCACTTTTGGTTGGTGCCTGTGTATTATGCAGAATCATCTGTAAACAGTTCTGGGTCTTCTTATCTGTCAGCTGTTCTTAGGGAACTTTGCATGAGGGTATAGGTGCAGGTTGGCAGAGGGCAGTAGAGCAGGGGTGAGGACCATGGATATTTGGCCATTTCTTCATATTACTTACTTGTGCCTCAGGGCCTGTTCAGACCCAGTCCCATACACATCACTCCCATCTGATGACGGAGTGCTGCTGTGTACACCCAACTTTATGGCTTGCTGGGTCAGATAACACTTCATGATGTGCAGCTCAGGCTACATGGTAATTTGGTCACCCACAGTTAAGTGTTCAGCCTTGACTAAGGCTCAGTAGGAGGTCGAGAGCTTTCTCAACAAGACAGAAGTTATCTGTGCAGGACTGCAGGGCTTTACTTCAAAATCTCAAGTGTTAATGGGTCTGGAGCAACACACCAAAATGAGAATATGTTGCCTCCAGAATCCAAAGAGGCCCAGTAGGCATCGTGCCTCTTTTTTGGTTGTATGAGGGGCCAGATGCAAGAATTTATCTTTCACTTTGCAAGGGATGTTTGGATGTTTCCCATACCACTGTACCCCTAGAAATATCACTGACGTAGGGCTGGGCACGGTGGCTCACGCCTGTAATCCCAGCACTTTGGGAGGCTGAGGCGGGTGGATCACGAGGTCAGGAGATCAAGACCATCCTGGCTAACACGGTGAAACCCCGTCTCTACTAAAAATACAAAAAAATTTAGCTGGGTGTGGTGGTGGGTGCCTGTAGTCCCAGCTACTTGGGAGGCTGAGGCAGGAGAATGGTGTGAACCTGGGAGGCAGAGCTTGCAGTAAGCCGAGATCATGCCACTGTACTCTAGCCTGGGTGACAGAGCGAGACTCTGTCTCAAAAAGAGAACAAAAAAAAAAAAAAAAAAAAAAGAAATATCACTGAGGTAGAAGGCCCTTGAATTTTTGTTGAATTTATTTTCCATCCTCTGACACACAAATGTTTTACCAATAAGCCCAGAGTAGAATCTACTTTTTGCTCACTAGGTCCTCAATGTAATGGATCAGTATGATATCTTGTGAAAGAGAATGTCATCAGTGTAATGGATCAGTGAGATATCTTGTGGAAGGGAAAGTGCCATGATCTCTGAGAACTAAGTTATGTATGACAAAGGGCTGAGGAGAGACCAGACCCCTGAGGTTGGACAGTGAAGTTGTACTGATGACCTTGCCTTAATAAAGCAAACTGGTTTTGTTGGCCTTATGGACAGATATGGAGAATAAGGCATTTGGCAGATCAATATCTGCAAACCAGGTACCAAGAGATGTGTCAATTTGTTCTAGCAATGAAACATATCTGTTATAGTAACTATAATTGGAGTTACCACCTAGTTAAGCTTATGATAATCTATGTCATTCCCCAAGACCCATCTGTCTTTTCACAGACCAAATAGGTGAGTTGAATGGAGATTCGGTGGGTACCACTACCCCTGCATCCTTGAAGTATCTTAGTGGTGGTGCAAATCTCTGCAATTCCTCTGGGAAGGTTGTGTTGCTTTTGGTTTACTATTTTCCTAGGTAGTAAACCTAGGGAAAAGTGGAAGCCTTTTCCAAATGGCTTCCATTTGATCTTTCCCACCAGGATAGCTCTCACTTCACAAGTCAGTGAACCAGTTTATAGGTTCTGCCAGCTACTGACTATATCTGTTTCAATTATGCATTCCAAAACTGGGGAAATAACCACAGAATGGCTTCAGGGACCCACTGAAATAGTTCAGGGCCCACTATGAGATGAACTGAGCTAAATTCCACTGATCACCTGACTTTCATAATCCACTACCCTGACTGGAGGGCCACAGTGACATTTTGGGTCGCCTGGAATTAGTGTCAGTTCAGAGCCAGGGTCCAGTAGTCCTGAAAAGGTCCAATTATTTCCTTTTCCCCAATGTACAGTTGCTTTGGTAAAAGGTCAAAGGTCCCTTTGGATAAGGCGGGGAGGTGTATTAATATAACTTTTAAGTAGTGAATAGGATCCTTCTTCAAGGGGACCTGACCTCCCCTTCATTCAAAAACGATCTCGTTTGGAAATTGGTTGAAGGGGTTTGGCTCTCTGTTTTTATGATACAGGTTAGACTTTGTTCACTTAACCTAGAACTTTTCTGCTTATCCAGATCAAGTAAGAATTTACTAGGTTTACTACCTATTTTACTTCTAGGAACACCGTGATCAGCCAGCCAATGCCATAGGTTTTATATGTCAGACTATTCAGCCTTCTGCTGTGACTCTGCTGTCCATGATGGTAACCATGCCCACCTTGTCTTTGGCAGTTAAGTGTTGCTGCTTGGCCCCTGCCACCCAGGATCCAATTACTCTCACTGCATTTAATTCTTAACTCAGTGGCTGCAGCTTCCACTGTGAGGTGTGGCCTACAGAGAAGAGCAATCACAAGGCTTTTCAGGGATGCTAGGGCTCCTCTCACAAATTTATTTCTCACAGTATTAGTGAAAGGTCTATCTTCTGGGCCCTCCCAGTGTGAATGAGCAGGCCTTAAATGACAAATCCGCCCTAAGATTCCAATTTCCCTAAACCCTTGAATCTCTTCCTCTACGTTAAACCAATGCAGGTGTGATATATAAATTCCCTCACTGTGGGCCAACTTTTGGTCCATGTTTCAGCTGATCAGTCAACAAAAATGTAGAGCCCTTTCTAATTCCTTGAGCTCAACATTTAATGCAGAATTTCTGCTTAGTGAGCCCATATCAATAAACTTGATTGCATTAAACTTTATGTTCTTTCCACCATTTGCCCAAACCGTATTTTTTTGTATTGAGGCAGGGTCTCACTCTGTTGCCCAGGCTGGAGTGCAGTGGTATGAACATAGCCTACTGCAGCCTTGACCTCCTAGGCTCAGTTAATCCTCCTGCCTCAGCCTCCTGAGTAGCTGGGACCACAGGTGTGCATCATCATGCTGGCTAATTTTAAAAATTTTTTCATAGAGATGGGGTCTCACTTTGTTGCCCAGCCTGGTCTCGCATTCCTGGGCTCAAGTGATCCTTCTACATCGGCCTCCCAGAGTGCTGGGATTACAGGTGTGAGCCACCGTGCTTGGCTCCAAACCTTTAATATGCATTTCCACTTTTGTTCCCTGGATTTGTGACTGTATAAATGAGAAAACTCAAGTCGTTGTTTTGGAGTGTAGCACACCTCCTCTTGGGTCACACTTTGTACCTCACCTTTCAGGGCATACTGGGACAAATGTAGTTATAGGTATAGAAGCAAAGAGAGGTGGTGAGGGTGGGTCCTGAGGTGAATCAGCAGCCTTGCAAGACAGTTGCCTGGGGTGGTGGCATGACAACTTCCTAGGAAATTCAGGGTTAATCCCTTTGATTGGGGTGGAGAGGCCACTCCCACTGGGGGTGGGTAAGTGCTACCACTGGTTGTTGGGAGGCCACTTGTACTATGGGTGGGAAGGCTGTTCTGCTGTGGAGTGGGGGAGCCTCTTCTATTGGCAAAAAAAACTACTAGAATTTAGGAACTCAGTGTTCCCAGCATCATCAAAGTTTTCTCACCTGTCCCCATCCCAATTTATAAGATTCTACACTTTCCTACTTTATGTCCTCACTTTAACAGTAGACACCCTGTGAGGCTAGTAGTTTAACTTGTGTTGTATTTCAGCCAGTTGCAAGATGAGATTCTGTTTTTGATTTTCAGCAATCTCAGCTCTTTGGCTCTAGAAAATAATGGCTTCCTTCAGGGCACACATAGAAGCCTTTAAGTCATTTATGCAGTGCTCAAGCTGAGAGTTCAAATTCCTGAATTAATCCTTTTCTTACACCATTTTGGTCAGCAATATTAGGTGTAAACAGCCAACCTCATTATAGTCACCAGTTTTCCCAAAATTTTCTCTCTCTCTCTCTCCATATATATATATATATTATATACACAGTCACCACATTTTTTTGATGCTTATAAGTGGTTGACTAGGAGTATCCAATGCAGATATTTTGTGTATCTCTATTGCCAGAGTATGCCATGAATTATCAGTGCTCTCTTTACTACTGAAAATAGTCATTAGTATCTTCAAATCTAATCAAATTAGGGAGCCAATTCCAGAACCCTGGAACCAATTCAGAAAATTCATCTGTAGCATTTTGTTCCCTTAGAACCAATCTCAGAAACAAACAAAATCTATATTAGTTAAGGTTCTCCAGAGAAACAGAATATGTCTTTATAGCCATCTATCTATCTATCTATCTATCTATCTATCTATCTATCTATCTATCTATCTATCTGTCATCTATCTTTATCTATCTATCTATCTATCTATCTCCTCTATTATCTATCTATCTATCTATCTATCTATCTATCTATCTATCTAAATATAAAAGATTTATTGGGAGGAATTGGCTCACATGATTGTGGAGGGTGAGTAGTCCCATGATCTGCTATCTGCAAGCTACAGACCTGGGACAAAGACTGGAGGTGGCAAAGGACCTTGAAAGGGATAAGTTCAGAGGCCAGGGAAGCCAGTGGTGTAATAGAATCTGCATCTGAAAACCTCAGAAGCAGGGGAAATAATAGTGTAAGTCTCAGACCGAGGGCAGGAGAAAACGGATGTTCTAGCTCAAGCAGTCAGGCAGAAGGGGTGAATTCTCCTTTCTTCAACCTTTTGTTTTATTCATGCCCTCAATAGATTGGACAATGCCAATCCTCATTTGGGAAGACAATCTGCTTTACTTAGTCCACAGATTCAAACGCTAATCTCATCTGTAAATACTCTCACAGGCATACCCAGAAATAATGTTTAGCCGAATATCTGGGCACCCTGTATCTAGTCAAGTTGACACATAAAATTGACAATCACAATAAAGTATCTGGAAATATAAAGTAAGAATAGCATGAGGCCAGCTTGATTAGCAAGACCCTTGACAACAGGTGCTTAGAACATGAAACAATCATTTCAATATTAAAGTCCTGCAGTCCTCAAGTCAGGATCAAGTCTTAACATTTCACCAAACTCATGAACATATTTTTAGGAGTGATGTTAGTTTTTTTTTTGTTGTTTTTTTTGTTTTTTGTTTTTTTAAAGATGGAGTTTTGCTGTTTCCAGGCTGGCCTTGAACTCCTGGTCTTAAGGGATCCTACCAGCTCAGTCTCTTGAGCGTATAGGACTACAGGCATGCACCACTGTGCCTGGATTTAAATTTTTTGCTTGTAATATCAAAAAACAAAAAGTTATACACCATGGATAAAAAGCATATCCTTCTTGCTGAAATAATGCAGATATAAATGGCTAAAATAATAATTCAAAGGAAAATGGCATGAAATTAAATAAAACTTTTTTTCTTTGTCAGGAAATAATATTGGAAAATATTGCCAAATGTCCTATGAAGAAACAATAATCATGGCAAGTTATGCAGTATGGGATGCTTATTGCATAAGTTCATTGAAAGTACAGATGTTTCTCACATGTCTCAGCTAATAGCACATTCTGGATTTTGTGTCCATAGTGGATCACAGGAAGAACTGCATTTGAAAGTGAACCACTACAGGAAGGATATACAGATAGTCTCAGTTGTAAATGATTTACTTAAAATCATCATTCTATGGGAAAACTGTATAATCTATAGCATTTTTTATCTTCTTTGGATGAATTCTAAGAAATGCTGCTCTTGCAATCTCATCTATTGTGCTACAGAACTTTACACCAAAGTGTAGCAGAATCTCAAGGTGCCAGCTGTGAGCTCCTAGGAATAAATAGTTGAACTTGTGTTCCCAGTTAAGGGGTTTGGACCTTACCATGGGGGTACATGGATCAGATTTGTGATTTGGGATGGTCATAGGCTGGAAGTGGCAAAAGGCGAAAGGAGCAAGTTCAGAGGCAAGGAGACAGTTGTGAGGCAGGGCAGATGAGCTGGGTGGATGATGGATTCCTGAACTACGGATGTGGCAGATAACAAAGTATGTTGAGTGAGGGTGAGAAAATGTCAGGAATGACTCACACGTTTCTGGCAGTGAGTTAGGAAGCAAGGACATGTGAAGTAGATTTCTGGGATACACATAGAAGGCAGAATGAGCTTTCAGCAGAACTTTTGACTTGCAGCTCCTTTTCTGTATTTTGCTCCCACATCTGGGTATCCTTTTCCACACATTTTAGGAGCTTGGTGCCCTCATCTACGTCTCTGGCTATTCAGCCCTTCCATTCCTACCCAAGCCTACATATAGGCCCCCACTCCACCTCGATTCCTTCAGTGTTCACGTCTCCCTTGTATCCTTTTGTCCCCCACCCTACCCACCAAACATTCATTCCCTTTAGGCTCTGGGTTAGGAAAATAAAATGGTCTGGAGACAGAATATTCCAAAATTTATGGCCTTGTGCTTCCATTTCAATAATTTTATTTGGAGTAAAATCCCCTTCTTTAAGGAGTTGTAATGGCAATTCATCAGTGTTTTATATATATAGCTGGAAATTGTAGATGGTATAGCTGTAATTTTTAAATATTATACTAAATATAAGGCTTTTCCTCCTACCTTTGCTAATCTGTTTTCTATCCAAATTGCCTGATTTAGTGATTATAGATGGTCTTTTCTAATATTGTTTGTCTAATCTGAAGAAAGTCTGACATTTTGCCTTCTAAAATGCCAAGAATAAGTTTCTTGAGAAAGATATATATTCTCCTCAAAGGACTTACCTAAATGTTTTGGCATCATTTCTCAGTAAATGTGTGCTCAATGAGTAGCAATGAATAAATGAATAGATTCTTGGGACTTAAGCTGTTAGTAATACAAATAATAGTTACCAGTTGGTGAATGCCAGGCAGCCTACTATAATTTACATCTATTACTTCTAATCCTAAAAATAATGATGTAATGCAGAGAGTTGTTTGGGGGTAGGGATAGGGCTCTACAATCATTTTTTCCCTTTTCGTTTTCTGGGTTTCTTTCTTCAAACTGACTAGTAAAACTTGGTTTGGTTGTGCAAGAAGAGTACTGTGTTTATTCACATTTATTAACATTTGGAAATATTTTTATGTAAAACATTTAATACTTAAACTAATTCTATGAGCTAGGCATTAACCCTCACTTGATAGAGGAGGAAATTGGGGCCCACAGGGTTAACAAGTTAGACACAGAGCTACTAGTAGAGTGCAGGCCTTTCGACTCTGAGGTGACATTGAGTTAGAACTCCATTTGTCACCTGACTCTCATAAGCCTTTGCTCAGACTGGCATATTCTAAAGTGATATTATGGGTTTCAGGAATTAGTATTATCTCAGGGTTTGTAGCCAATATTCCCCAAAGATTTAAGGATATTTTTCAGATAAATGCTTGCAGGTCCATTTGGGTAACTTATGGAATTTAAAGGTCATGATGATTGAGCATTCTGGCTTACGTAAAGTATTTGTTTACAAGGTCCTGCTTTTTATTTTTATAATAAAAATCACCCTAAAACCTCTCAATTTTGTCCTTGAAGGCTCCATGGTCTATAAACCAGAGTTAGAGATCTCTTGAGTGTCAGGCCACTGATTGCTACATATATTTCATGGTAATTGCTAGTTGTCCTCACCTCCATTTAGAGATTAGTTTAGACTGTCCAGCTGGCAGAGTGGCAGGGTTAGACTGATTTAGATCGAGGAGGAATCAGAAATGTAGGAAGAGGGAGATAAAACTGACTTTCTCAGGGGGTGGGAGGAGAGGAAGATGATTTACTAGCTCAAGACCAAGTATGAACAGGGTCACAGTGGATTCAGTGTCAGTCTAAGACCTCTTAAGGAATTTAAGGGGGATGGGAACTAGTCTTGAGAATATAGGGCTGAGCCAATATTGGAAAAACTTTTTTTTTTTCTTGCTTTCTAAGAAAGATAGACTATGCTAATGGGAAAGCCATACATATGATGAATTTGTATATATTCATTTGGAAATAATCAGAGAGAGCTAATCTAGTGTGCGTGAGAGAGAGAGAAAGAAAGAAAGAGAAATTTGAAGCTGGAGATGGGGATGCATAGGGACATGGAGAGGGAGAAGGAGGGGACCATAAAGTGGGGTGCTGCATAGGGGAAGGACCAGAGGAAGAATGTGCTGATGGCATGATTGTCTGAAGGCTGAGAATAGAAATGTTGAATACAGATTTTTAACATGTCTGCTGTGGTTATGCACACTTTATTAAGCAAGAGGAAAACATGGCCAGTTTCATAATTTATAGTTTTTCATAAAAGAAGAATGTTGAAGGCTGGGCGCAGTGGCTCACACCTGTAATCCCAGCACTTTGGGAGGCTGAGGCAGGAGGATCACCTGAGTTCAGGATTTTGAGACCAGCCTGGCCAACATGGTGAAACCTTGTCTCTACTAAAAATACAAAAATTAGCCTGGAGTGGTGGCAGGCACCTGTAATTCCAGCTACTCGAGAGGCTGAGGCAGGAGAATCGCTTGAACGTGGGAGGCAGATGTTGTAGTGAGCCGATATTGTGCCATTGCATTCCAGCCTGGGCAACAAGAGCGAAACTCTATCTCAAAAAAAAAAAAAAAAAAAAGAAAAAAAAAAAAAGAAGCAGAATGTTGAAATTAAGTTGCTAATAATACAATTAATAAGGTATTCTGTCTTTCCACTTGCTTACAAAGTTGAAGAAATATAGTGATTTAGGTTTGAGAAGAGGAAATAATTTGGAGGACAAATTTGGTTTTGTCTTAGGTGACCTACACTTGAACAACAAAGAATAATGAGTACTTCCATTTCATGCAGTATGGTGGACTAGATTATCCATTACCTCTTCCAGTGCAAAACACCCAGAAATGCCAGACAGAGTACAACAAGTATTCTTTTCAATGCATAGTTGAATTTATACAAAAGAAAGGAAAAATCCCAGGGCCAAAACTTGAGGGTAAAATGAAAACTTGGAAAGGTTGTAGGTCTCAAATGCTTGGGGTTTAATGGCTTTCTAAGGCCTTAGGTTCAGTGGAAATGAAATTGAAATGCCAATGCATAGAGACCTACAAAGGCAGCAACAGTAGTGAACAGGGAGAACTAGAAAATGACTACTTTTGGCTGGACACTGACCTGAAGAAAAGTGTTTCTTAAGGAATGAATGCTAGTACTATACTAGTACTGTAGTATAACTATAGTACTAGTCTCACATGGTTTTGAGGTTCATATTTATATTGTCCACATGCTCTAATAACATCCAAACCAAGAAATTACCATATGTGTAAATATTTGGACATCTGGTAGTAGCATACGCAAAATCTCTCTGGAAGGACTTACCCTTAACCCAGGCCCAACAAAACATCCACAGAATTAATTGCTAGGAATTTCAGATATTGGGATTATTCAAGTCTTTAAAATAGTTATGTTCAAAATGAATAAATATATTAATGAAGGAATAAAAAAAGAGAAACAAAGCTCAACAAATAGAAGAAGCTAGGTAGATTTGAAAAAAGAATCAAATAGAACTTCTAGAACAATATAGTAGTCACTGACATTAGAAACTCAAAGGAAGAGTTATGGAGCATATTAGATGCAGCTAAAAAGAGAATCAGCAACTTAGTTAAAATCAGTAAGTTAGAAAGTTTATGAATAAAGAAGAGTGCACCAGAAATAGTTAAAAAGAGATTCTTTCTTTGGATAAATGAATACATCTTTTTGGGTTATATTGGACTAGAAGATCTTCATTCTCTAAGGTGACTTTTATACATTTCTGTTCTGATCCGTGCTATATTATAAAGTCAGGCTTGCTTGTATGTTTTTGTATATGTGTATGTGGAGGCCCTTCACTGCAACTCTCATATATAGATGACAAAAATGGGAGATCTCATTTGTGGGGGATCTCAGAGGAGTAACAAGAAAGAAAAAAAGGAAAAAGAAATAAAGAGAATGGTTTTCAGACTCTGAAAGAGGAGAGAATTATTTAGATATTTAACATATTTAGAACTATTTTATTAGTTCAAAGATAAAGTGATGTTAAGAAAAGTTAAAAATGAAATTTTCTGGTAGTCATAGACATGATATTGATTTCTCTTACCCTGTCATTGGCTGCTAGATATCTAAATAAATGTGGGTGTCCTGAATGCCTCAGTGATATCTGGAAGGTAAAACATGCAGCATGTTTTCAAGAGTGTACAGCAAAAGGAAGAGTTGGAAAGTGTAATTAAATGATGATAGCTTTAGTTTTTCCTATTTTAAATTCTCAGTTAGTGTACCTAATATACTACCATTTGTAAAAAGAAAAAATATGTAATGCACATAATTATATATGCACATAACATACAGGGAACTGGTAACAGTGGTTGCCTCTAAAGAGAGAAACTGTTTGCCTAGGGGATAGTTAGGATTGGGAGAGAGACTTATTTCTCACTGTATGTCAGTAGTTCTGAAACTTTTTAGTTTCGGGGCTCCTTTAACTCTTAAGAGTCACTAAAGAGGCCCAAGAATTTTTGTTTATGTGAGTAAAATTCCTATCAATGTTTACTGTATTAGAAATTGACACAGAAATCTGAAAAATATGTATTTACAGATTCATTAAAAATAGCAATAATAAACCCATTATTTGTTAACATTTTACATGAAAAATAATTATATTTTGTAAAACAAATACTAGTGAAAAGAGTGGCATTGTTTGACATTTTTATAAATCTCTTTAATGTCTGGATTAGGAGAGACAGCTGGATCCTCATATTTGCTGCTGCATCCAGTCCGTTGTGATATCACACATCATGGTGCCTCTGAAGAACACTATTGTGCAATTTTGAGACAATTAGAGTGAAAAAGGCAAATAGCATCTTAGCCTTATTATGGACATACTTTCACCTTGTGGACCCATGGAAAGGGTCTTGGGAACCCTGTGAGGGCCCTGGACTATACTTTCAGAAATGCTGCTATAAAATCTGTTTGAATTCTATACCTTGTGCATGGGCCACTGTGTCAAAAATACATGCAAAGTACATAGACACAAACATACATAACATGCATATGCATATATAAATGTACACATTTAAAGGTGCTGTCTTTCAGGCTTTCTGGAAGGCAAAAAGAAAAGCAATTGAAGGTTGGTATGGAACAAGTGTACCACAGTTTTGATGTCAATAATACTATCTCCAGCTTTAGAAGGGAAACTAATATATAACTATTTATTATATTTAGCATTTATTGAGTGCTTACTATATGCCAGGCAGTGTGTCAAGAATTCTAGATGTTTTCTCTTGTTTAATCTTTTCCTGAACCAATGTGAAAGGTGCTATTATTTTCTTCACTTTACAAAAGAGAAAACAGACTTAGAGAAGTTCAGTAAAGTGTCATATATCATGCAACCATTAGAATCTCAGAATGTCCAACTCTAGAGCACATCACTCTCAAAAGCTGGACTCTGAATGGTTTTCCAATCCATCCTTCACTTTCATTCAACTCTGAAAATCATTTTTTTAGTGTGAGAATAAGGTATTTTATGGCTTTAAAATATGCTCAGTAATATGAAATAGGTTTCTTTTCTTGATATATGAATAAAGTTAATGGTTAATGAACAATTTTTTTTACCATATTTCAATTAAAAATTTAAAAATATCTTCTTCTCAGCTCTAAAAACCTGATATTTTAGCCCTGAGGGATAATTTCAGGCTAGTTAGGACTCTGAACATACAGCTGACTGAGGCACTTGAAAATACAGCAATGATCTCAATTGACTATCAGTTTCAGGAAGGAATCTCTTAACTCAACCTGTCTTTCAAAAACATAAGCATGTTCCCTCTGCCTTAATGCATCTTTGCTTTATAACAAAATACCTATGACTAGATAGCTTATAAATAATAGAAATTTATTTCTTACGGTTCTGGAGGCTGGGAAGTTGAAGATCAAGGTGCTGGCAAGTTCAGTGTCTGGTGAGGGCTGCTCTCCTTCCAAGATGGTACCTTGAATGCTGTGTCCTCATGTGGGGGAAAGGCTGGCCATTCCCTCTAGCCCTTTTATGAAGTATTAGTCCCATCCAAGACGGTGGAGCCCTCATTGCCTAATCACCTCCTAAATGTTCCACCTCTTAATACTGTTGCATTGGGGATTCAGTTTCAACATGAATTTTGAAGGGAACACAAACATGCAAATCACAACATTTCATTGCTGGTTCTCCAAAATTCATGCCCTTCTCACATACAAAATACCTTCATTGCATCCCAATAGCCCACACATCTTAACTCATTCCAGCACCAACTCAAAAGTCTAAAGTCCAGAGCCTCATCTAAGTATCATCAATATCAAACATGGCTGAGAATCAAAGGTGTGTTTCATCCTGAGGCAAATTGCTTTCCAGCTGTAAACCTGCGAAATCAATCAAGTTAGGTGTCTCCAAAATACAAGTAGGACAGACATTTCCATTCCCAAAGGAAGAAATAGGAAAGAAGGGAGGAGTAATAGGTCCCAAATAAGTTCAAAACCCAGTAAGACAAACAACATTAAATCTTGAGGCTTGAGAATAATCATTGACTCCATATCCCGTCTTCTGAACACACTGGGGTGGGGATTGGGCTCCCAAGGCTTCAGGCAGGTCCATCCCCATGACTTCACAGGGTGCAGCTCACACAGCTTCTCTCGGAGTTGGAGTCAGATGCCTGCAGCTCTCTCAGGCTGATGTTGCATGCTGATGGCTCTACAGGTCTCAAGGGCAGCCCTGATCCCACTATGCATTACCCCAGTGGGGGCTCTCTGTGGTGGCCCCAACCCCGTGGCTCTCTGGACATTGACCTAGTGGGGACTGTCTGCTGTGGCCCCACTCCCATGGCTCGACTAGGCATTGCCTTAATGAGGGCTTTCTGCAGTGGCTGTGACCTCACAACTCTACTGGACATTGCCTTGGTTGGGGGATTTCTGTGGTAGCTGTTCTCTGCCTGGGCCTTGAGGCTTTCTGAGGCATCCTTTGAAATCTAGGTGGAGGTAGCTGTGACTTCATAGCTCTTGCACTCCGTGCACTTTCAGAGTTGACATACACAGACACTGCCAATGTTTACCACTTGTGCTTTCTAGAGCAGTGGTCTAAGCCACCTCTGGGCCCACTTGAGCCACAGGTAGGGCAGTTGAGGAGCATTGCAGCAGAATGTGGGGAACAGAGACTTGAGGTAGCCCTGGGCATGAGCCCCAAGGCCCCACAGGCACCCTGGGCCCCTCACTTGCCACTGTTCTGCCTTCACGGTCCTCGAGGCCCATGGACACTCTGGGCCTGTGATGCAAATGGCAGCTTTGAAGATCTCTGAAATGCCCTTGGGGTCCTTTTTCCCTTGTCTTGATGAATAACATTTGACTTCTGTCCACCCATACTAATATCCTTATCAAACGGTGACCTGGCCATACCCTAGTGTTCTCTTCCTAATACACCTTTTCATTCTTTACATGACCAGGTGAGAATTTTCCAAATCTTTAAGTTTTGCTACCCTTCTGATGATAAATTCTTTTTTTTTTCTTTTTCTGAGACAGAGTCTTGCTCTGTTGCCCAGGCTGGAGTGCAGCAGCATGATCATCATGGCTCACTGAAACATCTGTCTCCCAGGTTCAAGCAATTCTCGTGCCTCAGCCTCCCAAGAAGCTGGGATTACAGGCATGTGCCACCACACCTGGCTAATTTTTGTAATTTTTAGTAGAGACAGGGTTTTGCTATGTTGGCCAGGCTGGTCTCGAACTCCTGTGCTCAAGTGATCCACCTGCCTCGGCCTCCAGAAGTGCTGGGATTACAGGCGTAACACAAAATCTCTACTAGCTTGTTCATGTAATAACAATTGCTGCTGGATGCCCCTAACATTACAGAAATTGTGTCAATGGCTTGCTGTGCTTTCTCTCTGAGTATAACATCATCACTAATTTTGTGGCTGTTATTAACCTTTTTAGCTATAGAGTGACCTGCACCTGTTTTTTGCTAAGAGGGTTGCAACTTTGAATAATATTTCTTATAGTTTTTTCTTTTCTCTGTCTTTAGGGTTAAAATAATGCTTTCTTCCTAGAAGGCAGTATTTGCCCTTGTTATGAAAACAATTCACTGGTGTTTGGAGATTGTTGGAAAAGTTTTGATGACCTCATGCCACTAGTTGGTAAAATTTCATAATAATTGGTATAATTAGGGCCAGAGATAAATGCATCAAGAACCCAATAAAATTCATTGTTTGAATAAAGGATTCATTGTCCTACTTCCTGTTTATACTTTCCATTTTTAGCTGCCTGGGAAAAATCATTTTACCCACAGAGTCATTTATCCCAGCAAATGCAGATTTACTTAAAAAAATTAGTACTAGAGTCCTGTTTGCTATTTATGCTTCCACTTATTTTGAGTTATATCATTTATGATGCTGATTTCAGCACTATGACTACACTAAAACCATATTTGAACTATATACCCATTTTTATGAATTGGGATATAAGGCAACAGAGTAGAGATATTAAAAATTTATATTTAACATAGGTAAGTAGTAGCACATAAATATAAGAACATATTCATGAGAAAAAATGGGTCTCAGTTGATTGATTGTTAGTAGCAGTGACATGACATGTGCAGCCCTTATAGTGTATATGCACCTTGTTGGAACATTTGAAAAAAAGAATATGGCAAGATTTCTGTAAGTTGTATATTAAAAATTTGTTTCATCGCTTTTTTTTTCTCTAAATTTGCAGTAGCACTTCCAGAATCCTTAGCAGACTGTCAGGAACCACCACTGGTAGAGGGAAGACCACTGCATATGCTCTGGTGCTGGAAGAGGGGGTCAGGGTCATGAAGAGAATCATGCGGTGGGGGAGGGCAAGGATGGTTCCTAGAATTTGGTGCTTTTTATAAAATAAATGTGTTTTTTGCTTTAGAGCTACTATAGTAACTCTAAAGAAGGTGAGAACAATATTGTGTACTGCTCTTGGGAATACCTTTAACAACCTTTGTTCTCCCCCAACACACACAAATGTTTATTCCCAGTGGGGCTGACCTTGACCTGCTTCTCCCGATCTCATTTACTCTACTGTACTTTTTATATCTTTTCTTTTTTTTTTTTTGTAGAATACACCTTCTTTTATTTTTTTTAATTTTTTTTCTTTTCTTTTTTTTTTATTATACTTTAAGTTTTAGGGTACATGTGCACATTGTGCAGGTTAGTTACATATGTATACATGTGCCATGCTGGTGCGCTGCACCCACTAACTCGTCATCTAGCATTAGGTATATCTCCCAATGCTATCCCTCCCCCCTCCCCCCACCCCACCACAGTCCCCAGAGTGTAATATTCCCCTTCCTGTGTCCATGTGATCTCATTGTTCAATTCCCGCCTATGAGTGAGAATATGCGGTGTTTGGTTTTTTGTTCTTGCGATAGTTTACTGACAATGATGGTTTCCAATTTCATCCATGTCCCTACAAAGGACATGAACTCATCATTTTTTATGGCTGCATAGTATTCCATGGTGTATATGTGCCACATTTTCTTAATCCAGTCTATCATTGTTGGACATTTGGGTTGGTTCCAAGTCTTTGCTATTGTGAATAATGCCGCAATAAACATACGTGTGCATGTGTCTTTATAGCAGCATGATTTATAGTCATTTGGGTATATACCCAGTAATGGGATGGCTGGGTCAAATGGTATTTTGCAGCCAAAAAACACATGAAAAAATGCTCATCATCACTGGCCATCAGAGAAATGCAAATCAAAACCACTATGAGATATCATCTTACACCAGTTAGAATGGCAATCATTAAAAAGTCAGGAAACAACAGGTGCTGGAGAGGATGTGGAGAAATAGGAACACTTTTACACTGTTGGTGGGACTGTAAACTAGTTCAACCATTGTGGAAGTCAGTGTGGCAATTCCTCAGGGATCTAGAACTAGAAATGTACTTTTTATTTCTTTCCATAGTACTTATCATCAACTAATATGCTACTTTATTTATTGTGTTTATCATTTATTTTCTATCTCCCCCTTCTAAAATGTGAGTATCACCAGGGTAGGGATATTTGCTGATCTTTACACTGATGGAGCAGTTCCTCACACCCTTTAGCATGCAATAAATATTTATTCAATGAATGAATGTACTGAAAACCAGTTAAGTGTAAGCAATGTCAAATGCATCAACTCGTTTTCTACTTGCTTTGACTTACATGAAGTGGCTAATATCCCCACACCTACCAGAAAATGGGGGGTAAAGAAGATGATGATGGTCATCATGATGACGATAGCAACATAAGTTGTCATTTGCTATCTTTCCACTGTGTGCCAGTTGATTTATTAATATCACCTCATTAAATCCTCAAATTATTCCTGAGTGGTAGGCATTTTGATCCTCATTTTATACGGCTGGAAACTCAGTTCTGAAGGGGTAAATAATATGCTCATGACAACATAGCTGGGAAGTGATTGAATGAGGACTTGAATCTCTGCCCCTGTGGTCCCAGTCCCTGGTTTTCTCCATAAATTGCCTCTTTGAAGAATCTGTTTTAACACTGTTGATCTGAAAAAAAAATCTACAGTATGATTAAATTGCTTAATTCTCTGTGGGAATTCAAGATTTTCTTATTCAGAGCATTGTTCCATTCTTTCTGAGAATAACTGGTTTAATATTCAAACAGATATTCCCAAAACCACAGTGTCTCTTTCCAGAATCTGAAAAGGAAATGAGGTAATCTTCAATATGTGAATGAATGAATCCCAAGCTATACAAACCACAGACAGACAAATCAGCTTTTTCCATTTTGATCTTTTTGTTTGTTAAGTATGATAAAGTAAAATTTTAAAAATGTTAATGGATCTTGGTTTAAATGATACTAAATAAGCTATTCACAAAATTTGGTTGGTCTACTACCTCTACTCAATAAACATTACTGATGTAAAGTCCTATTTCTCTGTACTGAACACATGCACTTTTATTTATGTAGACAGTTTTTCAACCTCAGCATAGATTGCTATTTTGGGCAAAGAATTCTTTGTTGTGGCAGGGGCTGTAAGGTGTTTAGCAACATAGTAAGATGTTTAGTTACATCCTTGGCTTCTACTCACTAGCAGCTAATTAGATCCCCCCACTCCTGACCTCCTGCACCTAATACTTGGAATGACAAGATTTCATCTCCCAACGTATGTTGGGGATAACTAAGATGAAAGCATGAAACAGTGTCAAACAGAGATCCCAAGCAGAGTACCAGAGCTCAAGTTTGTTTTTTAAAAAGGTAATTGCCATTGATTTTGTTCTGCAAAGATGCAAAATTTTAGCTGCTCACTTCTTAGTTTTGATGCACCTTTGTGTGTGTGTGTGTGTGTGTGTGTGTGTGTGTGTGTGAAAACAGTAAATCTCTTAGAATGGTGCCCCACCCATATTAAGGCCTTGATAAATGCTAGCTATTACAATCATGAAGGAGTGGTGCATAGTGGCTCTGAGGGTAGGTGATATGGTAGATATGACATAGTCCAGGCAGGCAGGGAAAGGTCCACTTTAGGAAATGCTGATCACTGTGGATTGTGAAAAAGAATAGGAATCAGTCAAGTATTTGAAGAGGAACACTGTAGGTTAAAGGTCCTAGTCCTAGCTGCACACTGGAATCACCTGGGGAAGACTTTTCTTTTTCATGGTATTTTAAAAAAATTATACTTTAAGTTCTGGGATACATGTGCAGAACGTGCAGGTTTGTTACATAGGTATACACATGCCATGGTGGTTTGCTGCACTCATCAACCCGTCATCTACATTAGGTATTTCTCCTAATGTGTCCGGAATTGGTTCCTTCTGGTGGTTTCTTGGTCTTGCTGACTTCAAGAATGAAGCTGTGGACCCTCACGGTGAGTGTTACAGTTCCTAAAGATGGTGTGTCCGGACTGTGTTCCTTCAGATGTGTCCAGAGTTTCTTCATTCTGGTGGGTTCGTGGTCTAGCTTGATTTCAGGAGTGAAGCCACAGACCTTTGCAGTGAGTGTTACACCTCTTAAAGGTGGTGCGTCTGGAGTTGTTTGTTCCTCCCGGTGGGTTTGTGGTCTTGCTGACTTCAGGAGTGAAGCTGCAGACCTTCGCATTGAGTGTTACAGCTCATAAAGGTAGTGTGGACCCAAAGAGTGAGCAGCAGCAAGATTTATTGTGAAGAGCAAAAGAACAAAACTTCCACAGTGTGGAAGGGGACCCGAGCAGGTTGCTGCTGCTGGCTCAGGTGGCCAGCTTTTATTCCCTTATTTCACCCTGCCCACGTCCTGCTGATTGGTCCATTTCACAGAGCACTGATTGGTGCACTTACAAACCTTTAGCTAGACACAGAGCACTGATTGGTGCACTTACAAACCTTTAGCTAGACACAGAGCACTGATTGGTGCATTTTTACAGAGTGCTGCTTGGTGCATTTACAAACTTTAGCTAGACACAGAGCACTGATTGGTGTGTTTACAATCCTTTAGCTAGACAGAAAAGTTCTTCAAGTCCCCACCCGACCCAGAAGCCCAGCTGGCTTCACCTGTCAATCCCCCCTCTAAACAGGACACCCCAACTGCTGTTGGGAATTGGGCAATGACTGCTGTAGCTACTTCATGCTGGATAGGGGTGAAGAAGAAGCCCTGCAGTTGTAGTGTCCTCCAGAGGGGAACTCTTTAGGCCAGTGAAAAGGCCAATGGGTTGGTTCAGGGGTCCTTGGTAGAAGTTGTTAGTTGAGCTCATTTGGGGTTCCATTTGTAAGACCGTCTGTAGCTTGGTGGCCTTGATCCTGGAGGAAACACATTTGACAAGGAGGTTAAAAATTCAGGGCCCAAAGACAAGTAATAGCAAGATGGCTGTCATGGGACCTAGAAAGGGGAGAAGCCATGTTGCCCAACTCCACAGGTTGGTGTAAGAGTTTGAGAGGCATTGTCTGATTTCAGAAGCCTTTTCCTGTAAATGTCGGGTGGCATCTCGTACTATCCCTGACTGGTTAGTGTAAAAACAACACTTTTCCCCTAAGAAGGTGCAGAGTCCTCCTTTCTCAGCAGTGAGGAGGTCTAGGCCTCGGCGGTTTTGGAGTCACTGCTGCCAAAGAGTCTATTTGGGATTGTAGAGTAAGGATAGATTTCATTATTTCTTGCAGACTGTCTGAGAAATCCTTTGAGAGTGTGTGGTAGTAGGATAATTAAGTAGATAAACTGGCTATTCCGGTTCCTGTAGCAGTAGCCATTCCTAACCCTATAAGTAGGGGTATTAGTTGTATGGCTCTGCGCTGACAGACTTGAGCTTTGAGGGGTACTGATAGGGTCTGATTTCCTTGGGCAATGTTAATGTTGGGACTTAGAAAAACTAAGGTGCAGATGCCTGTCCAGTTAGTGGGGAGGCAGATATAGGTCGACGTTCCACATAAGAAGAATATACCTTAGCTGGGTAGACAGAACTGGTTGTGTATGTTAAAAAAGGTGGGTGAGTTTGTTGTTTTCTTTTCCCCATATTCCTAGAGTACTTGCCAAGGTAGCTCCGGTGGGTGGCTGGAAAGGGGCGTTGGGAGAAAACTGAGTGGCTCCCTGTGTTCTGTTTTCCCGTTGGAGAAAAAATTGTTCTGTATCTACTAGGAACCATTTGAGAGAGTGATTGAAAGAGGGGATGAGGAAGCATTCACTAGTGGTGGGGACGCTGCTGCAGCGTGTCCCAGGGGTGAATGGTCATGCAGGGAGTATGTTTGCCATTACAAAACCTGGACTGTTTGTTAAGCAGGGAGGAGACGATGATTTTTGGAGGCCCTGAGAAGCGGACAAGTCATCTGAATGGAGCTGTTCGGGTGACTCAGAAGTTACTATGATCAGCTGGGGCTTGAAGTTGTAGGGTGTAATTACACTGATGGGGTCTTTTAGCCTGATTTGGACTGGGTGGGCATTTTTTGCCCTTCCGAATTGTCCTTCCAATGCCCAGACTTCAGAGTTGATTCCCTCCTCAAGCAGGGGACTACAAATGGGTAACTTGTTCCCCATATTCATGTAGATAATAGCTCCAACTTTGGCTAATATGTCCCTCCATAATAAGGGTGTGGGACTTTCAGGCATAAGAAGAAATGCATGTGAAAAGAGCGAAGTCTCCCAATTACAACTGAGGAGGCAGGAGAAATACCTGGTTACAGGCTGTCCCAGGATTCCTCGGATAGTAACGGACCTTGAGGACAGTCATCTGGGACAGGAGATTAACACTGAGAAGGCCACGCCAGTGTCCAGGAGGAAGTCAATTTCCTGGCCCTCAATGGTCAAACGTACCCGGCGCTCAGTGAGTCTGATGACATGAGCTGGCGCTTGCCCTGGGCACACTCAATCCTTCCTAATTCTCCTTAGTCCTTCTGGAACACAAGTCAGCAGATGTTTAAGACTCCAGTCCCCATGATTTGAGTTGAGGTCCCAGTGGGGATCCATACTGGGGACGGCTTTCTGACTGGTAGGGAATTTGTCCCTTTCTTTGGCTGTCATTGTATCATTTACTTGACTAAGATACCAGGTATCTCCAAACTCTCAGGCTGCAGCTAAAGCCGCATT
Organism: Pan paniscus; assembly: GCF_029289425.2. Lineage (NCBI taxonomy): Eukaryota > Metazoa > Chordata > Mammalia > Primates > Hominidae > Pan > Pan paniscus. The sequence goes on from NC_073249.2 coordinate 76,354,101, forward strand.
CTTTTCATTAAAGGCCAGGGTTTGATCTAACAATAGCATGACATCTCTCCAAGTGAGATTGAAGGTTTGCCCTAGACCCTGTAGGACATCTGTATATCTAGCAGGATCATCTGAAAGCTTCGCCAGGTCTGCCTTGATCTGCTTTAAATCAGAGAGGGAGAAGGGGACATGTACTCGGGATGGGCCAAATTCCCCTCCCCCTACAGCTTGAAGGGGACATAAATGATAGCCTGCGGGGGGGGGGAGGGGGGGGTTCTTGTGGTCCCTTGGGTATTTCTTTGCTTATTTCCTTATGGGCAGGGGAGATTAGCGGAGGCTTATCATCAATAGGAAGGGGAGCTATAGGGAGGCTGGGATATGGGGGTAAGCTGAGAGGTCCTCCTGTGGGATGTAAATTGCAAGCTTTGCATAGTTGTGTATTCTCCCTCAATGAAAAGAAAGCTTGGACATAAGGTATTTCACTCCATTTGCTTTCCCTCTTACAGAAAAGATCAAGCTGCCGGATAGTATTGTAATTTATACTTCCCTCAGGTGGCCATTTTTCCCCATCAGAGAGAGAATATTGGGGCCAAGCCGTAGTGCAGAAAAAAATGAGCCACCTCTTTTTCAGGGTTTGTGAGTCAAATTGGTCCCAATGGCTTAGAATACATTTCAAGGGTGAGCCTGTTGATGCCTGAGTGTTTCCCATCTGAAAGACAAACCGCCCGTGGTTTTGGTTTGTTTGTTTCTCCCCCTGCCCAAGGACCCACAATGGTCCCTGGACCCTGCTGTTCAGAATAGTTGTGCTCACGGATGCAGCAGCAGAAACACCTCTTGCCCAAGAACCTGCAATGGTCCCTGGACCCTGCTGATCAGAATAGTTGTGCTCACTGATGCAGTAGCAGAAACACCTCTTGCCGAAGAACCCGCAACGGTCCCTGGACCCTGCTGATCAGAATAGCTGCACTCACTGACACAGCAGCAGAAACACTAGTTTTCCTCCTAGACCACAAGGAGGACCGAGGAAGGTCGGATTTAGTCGCCCTTACTGATGCATTCTCGAAAACCTGCACCCTTGCCTGTCCTCCTAGACCACAAAGAGGACCAAGAAAAATTGGATTTAGTGGCCCTTACTGACACATTCTCGAAAATCTGTTAGAGTCATAAGCTTTCTCCTGTTAGTATTGGGACTTTAACCATGTCCTATAAAGATGTTATGCCCCCAAAATTAAGTGGAGGGCCATACCCTGAGGGAGGGGAGGGATCTCCAGAGTTGGAAGAGTGAAGGCTTTTGTCCTCACTTATATGAATAGGAAAGATACCATTTCTGAGGTTAGGCCTGCTAGTCTGAGGAGGGATCCTAAAATTCCAGATAAGATAGTGCCCCACCCTGGCAGGGCTTTGGGCAAAAATTGTGTCTTTCTGGTTAGTGAGCCCAGGTGCCTAAAGAAGGGAATAGAGTCCTGGAGAGAAATCATTCTTGTAGGAGAAACTAGAAAAGCACCAGAGACAGAGAGTGGTTTTTAGAAGTGGGACTATCCTCAGAGAAGAGAGGCAAGAGGAAGTTTGTCTGACAAGCATTAGGACCCAGGAGGCAAGGGTCAGGATAGATAGGATAGATGGGCTAGTCTCGCTTGGGCGTCGTGACTTTGAGAGTTCCACTCATGGCTGCAGGGTCATCCAACTTGTTGTCGGGACCCCAGAGCTGAATGGCCTTCCTCTCTGTCGACCCTTGGCTCAGCGCAGAAGTATAGGGAAAGTGCAATCTGGTTCGGGGGTTGTTAGAGAGCCCTTTTCCAGAAAGCCTGACACTCGTGTTTTTAGTCCAGCGGCCGTGCTAGTCACTTTTAACTGGCCAACAAGTGCCCTGTATTTAGCCCCCAAATTCTAAGGAAAAATAGGACAGAATAGCAAGTGAAAGGGGTCCAATGGTACTCACCGCTTGGTGATTGTACATTTGTGGTTGCCAAAATGTGTCTGGAATTGGTTCCTTCCGGTGGGTTCTTGGTCTTGCTGACTTCAAGAATGAAGCTACAGACGCTCGCAGTGAGTGTTACAGTTTTTAAAGATGGTGTGTCTGGAGTTTGTTCCTTCAGATGTTCAGATGTGTCCAGAGTTTCTTCCTTCTGATGGGTTCATGGTCTAGCTTGACTTAAGGAGTGAAGCCACAGATCCTCGCAGTGAGTGTTACAGCTCTTAAAGGTGGTGCGTCCGGAGTTGTTTGTTCCTCCCTCTGGGTTTGTGGTCTCACTGACTTCAGGAGTGAAGCCACAGACCTTTGCAGTGAGTGTTGCAGCTCATAAAGGTAGTGTGGACCCAAAGATTGAGCAGAAGCAAGATTTATTTTGAAGAGCGAAAGAACAAAGCTTCCACAGTGTGGAAGGGGACCTGAGCTGGTTGCAGCTGCTGGCTCAGGTGGCCAGCTTTTATTCCCTTATTTCACCCCACCCATGTCCTGCTGATTGGTCCATTTTACAGAGTGCTGATTGGTCTGTTTTACAGAGTGCTGATTGGTGCATTTACAAACATTTAGTTAGACATAGAACACTGATTGGTGCATTTACAAACCTTTAGCTAGACACAGAGCACTGATTGGTGTGTTTACAATTCTTTAGCTAGACAGAAAAGTTCTCTGAGTCCCCACCCAACCCAGAAGCCCAGCTGGCTTCACCTCTCACTAATGCTATCCATCCCCTAGACCCCCACCCCCTAACAGGCTCTGGTGTGTGATGTTCCCCTCCCTGTGTCCATGTGTTCTCATTGTTCAACTCCCACCTTTGGGTGGGGACATGCGGTGTTTGGTTTTCTGTTCCTGTATTACTTTGCTGAGAATGATAGTTTCCAGCTTCATCCATGTCCCTGCAAAGGACATGAACTCATCCTTTTTTATGGCTGCATAGTATTCCATAGTGCCACATTTTCTTTATCCATTCTATCATTGATGGACATTTGGGTTGGTTCCAAGTCTTTGCTATTGAGAAAAGACTTTTCAATATGTATAGGCTTAGGGCACATGCATGGGTATTCATAAAACATCCCTAGAAGGTTCTTTTGCATAGCCAGTGTTGAGAACCATGGTCATAGGAAAGCACTCATTGAGGGAGGAGTAACATGTAGGAGAAACAGAAAGCCAGAGGGACTAAGCACAGAGAGGGTTGGCTTCCATTATCTTGTGTCCGGAGTTCGTTCCTGCCAGTGGGTTAGTGGTCTCACTGACTTTAAGAATGGAACCATGGACCTTCGTGGTGAGTGTTACAGCTCTTAAAGATGGCACGGACCCAAAGAGTGAGTGGTAGTAAAGTTTATTGTGAAGAGCGAAAGAACAAAGCTTCCACAGTGTGGAAGGGGACCTGAGTGTGTTGCTGCTGCTGGCTGGGGGTGGCCAGCTTTTATTCCCTTATTTGTCCCCTCGCATGTTCTATTTTTGTCCTATCAGAGTGCCCTTTTTTCAATCCTCCCTGCGATTGGCTACTTTTAGGATCCGGCTGATTGGTGCATTTTACAGAGTGCTGATTGGTGCATTTTACAGAGCACTGATTGGTGCATTTTACAGAGTGCTGATTGGTGCATTTTACAATCCCCTTGCTAGCTACAGAGTGCTGATTGGTGAGTTTTACAATGCTAGCTATAGAGTGCTGATTGATGCATTTTACAATCCTCTTGTAAGACAGAAAACTTCCTGAAGTCCCCACTTGACCCAGGAAATCCAGCTGGCTTCACCTCTCAATCCCCTCTCTAAACAGGACACCCCAACTGCTGTTGGGAATTGGGTGATGACTGCTCTAGCTACTTCCTGCTGGATAGGGGCAAAGAGGGGGCCTTGCAGTTGTAGCATCCTCCAGAGGGGAACTCTCTAGGCCAGTCAAAGGGTCAGTGGGTCAGTCCAGGGGTCCCTGGTAGAAGTTGTGAGTTGAGCTCATTTGGGGTTCCATTTGTAAGACCATCCGTAGCTTGATGGCCTTGATTCTGGAGGAAACAAATTTGACAAGGAGGCTAAAAATACAGGATCCGAAGGCGAGTAATAGCAAGATGGCTGTCACAGGACCTAGAAAGGGGAGAAGCCATGTTGCCCAACTCCAGAGGTTGGTTTAAGAGTTTGAAAGTGAGGAGGTCTAGGCCTCAGCGGTTTTGGAGAGTCACTGCTGCCAAAGAGTCTATTTGGGATTGCAGAGTAAGGATAGATCTTGTTATCTCTTGCAAACTGTCTGAGAAATCCTATGAGAGTATGTGGTAGTAGGATAATGAGGTACATAAACTGGCTATTCCAGTTCCTGTAGCAGTGGTTATTCCTAACCCTATAAGTAGGGGTATTGTATTGCCCTGCACTGATGGACTTGAGCTTTGAGGGGCACTGATAGGGTCTGCTTTATTTTTATCCTGGCAGGAGCCACAGTATATAGTCCTACTGCAAAGAGTATGGTTAGTGTGCTGCTTAATAATGTGATGAAACAGTAAAAGGATTGCAGTAAAGGGGCAAAGAGAGGTGTTAAAGATTTATGTATGTTTTCACTTATCTTTTTTAAGTCGGAAGGGGTTTTTCCTCAGAATCAGCTGTAGGAGTCTTTTCAGTCTGGGATATTTCCTTCCAAAATAGGAGACACAAGTCCTCCAATGGTTCACAGGTGTATCGAGGCTGGTCTGGCTGATCTTGGGTCTCCTGAGCTTACAGTCATGCAGGTTCCTCAGGGGGTGTCCAAAGTTTAACTCCGGTGTGGTGAATCTAAGATTTCACTCCTGCCACCTTAACTGCAGTGGGGGTAGAGAGGATTACCGAGTATGGTCCTTCCCACAAGAAATCCATAGATGGGGAGGTAGAGGGGAGGGACTTGACCAACACTAGATCTCCTGGTTGGAACAACTCTGTTCCCTTGTCTCTGTGATATCCTTTGGGTAGGTTCTTAAGGTTTTGTTGATATTTTGCCAAGGAAGTTATTTCCTTGACCAAGTTGGCCATTTCCTGATCAAGTAGGAGGTCATTTATGAGAAAAAGTAACCCATATAGCATATCATATTGACTGAGCCCCATGTTGTGAGGAGAATTTCGGATTTTTAACAAGAGCATGGGCAAGAGAGTAGGCCATGGGAGATGAGTTTCTTGTGTTAGTTTCCTTAAGTGCCTCTTGAGTGTTTCATTTGCCTTCTCGACCTTCTCTGAGGATTGTGGCCTGCAGGTGCAGTGAGGGTGATATTGTATCCCTAGCACCCTGGAAATTCCCTGAGTTGCTGTGGCTTTAAAAGCCAGACCATTGTCACTTTATAATCTTTGGGGAAGCTCAAATCTAGGAATTATTTCATGAATTAGGTCTTTAACTACTTCCTGAGCCTTCTCTGTCTTGCAGGGGAAGGCTTCTGTGCAATTTGTAAAGGTGTCAACACAGACCAACAAGTATTGAAATCCCCTTGACTTAGTCATATGGGTGAAGTCTAACTGCCAGTCCTCTCTGGGATAGTGCCCTATTCTTTGTTCCCCCAGAGGGGCCTTATGATGGACCAAGGGATTATTCCTTTGGCACACCTCGCAGGCTTTGATTACTTATTGGATGGTCCAGAGGAGATTTGGCCCTGTACAAAGGGATTTGGCCATTTGATGAGTGTTCTCTATACCCGTGTGAAAAGTTTGGTGGAGGGTCTTAAGTATTTTCCACTGGCTGGCTTGGGGTATGAGTACTTTTCCCTCTTCTGTCATTAACCACCCTGAGGAGAGAAAACTATGCCCCCGTGAAAGTCCCCATTCTGTTTCAGTTGGGGAATACTGGGGCTTAGTCTCTTGGAGGGGGTTGTTCCATACCAAGGGTCCTTCCATAGGTATTTCTAATGGGAGGTTCCTCCTGGCAGCAATTTTGGCCTCAGCATCTGCCCGATGGTTTCCTTCTGCCTTTTCTCCTACACCTTTTTGATGGCTTTGGCAGTGTAAGACTGCCACCTCCTTGGGTTTTTGTACTTTGTGCAATAACTTCATGATTTCCTTGTGGTATTTATTGGGGGTTCCCCCAGAGGTTAGGAACTCCCTTTCTTTCCACATTGCAGCATGGGCATGTAGGATTAGATAAGCATGCTTGCTATATGTATACACATTTATTCTTTTTCCCTTTCTCCGTTCTAAGGCTCAGGTAAGTGCCACTAGTTCTGCTAACTAGGTGCTGGTCCCTGGGGGAAGAGGCTTACTTTCAAGTACTGTTACATCACTAACTATGGCATAACCTGCCCTTCGTATCCCATTCTCCACAAATGAACTTCCATCGGTATATAGGTTAAGGTCAGGATTAGCTAAGGGGACTTCTAAGAGATCCTCTTGGGTGGCATAAGTCTGGGCTACAATTTGTTGTCCGTCATGCTTGATTGGTTCCCCATCCTCTGGGAGAAAAGTAGCAGGGTTAAGGGCCACACACATGTGTATTTGAAGCACCAGTCCCTCAAGGACTAGCGCCTGGTATCTAAGCAGTTTGTTGTATGATAGCCATAAATTTCCTCTGGCACCTAGTATGCCATTTACATCATGAGTAGTCCAGACAGTGAGATTCTTTCCTTGTATTATTTTGATGGCCTCTGATACTAAGATGGCCACCACTGCAACTACCTGTAAACAGTGAGGCCAGCCTTTTGCTACTACATCAATTTCCTTACTTAGGTATGCCACTGGTTGTGGGGTTGTCCCACAAGTCTGAATAAGGACTCCAAGAGCTATTCCCACTCTCTCTGTGATGTATAAATATAAGTTTTGTCCTGTGGGAAGGCTTAAGGCTGGAGCTTGTACTAGGGCCTGCTGTAAGGTTTTGAAGTCTGTTTCTGCCTCTGGTTCCCATTCTACTAGATGAGTATTTGCCCTCTGGGTCTCCTTGATTAGAGTATGGAGTGGCCTGGCCATCTCGCTGTATCCGGGGATCCATAGTCAGCAAAAACCAGTGATCCCAAGGAACCCCTGCAACTGTTTTAATGTCTTAGGGTGAGGACAAGCCAGTATAGGCTGTCTTCATTCTTTGCTGAGGGTGTTGGTTCCTCTGGCTAAGATTAGGCCTAGATATTTGACTTGTTGTAGGCAGAGCTGGGCCTTTGATTTAGACGCCTCGTACCCTTGATTAGCTAGAAAGTTCAAGTGATCTAGAGTAGCCTGCTGGCATGAGGCTTCTGAACTGGTAGCCAAAAGTAAATAATCCACATACTGAAGGACCAGAGTGCCTGGACTTGAGAAGTGGCCTAGATCTTGGGCCAGTGCCTGACCAAACAGATTAGGGCTATCCCTAAACCCTTGAGGCAAGACCGTCCATGTAAGTTGGGACGTGTGGTCTGTGGGATCCTCAAACGCAAAGAGGAACTGGGAGTCAGAATGCATGGGAATGCAGAAGAAGGCATCCTTGAGGTCCAGAACAGTGAACCATTCTGCTTCCTCTGGTATTTGAGAAAGCAGGGTATAGGGGTTGGGTACAGCTGCATATAGAGGAATTACTGCCTCATTGATTAGTCTAAGATCTTGCACTAGTCTCCACTAACCATTTGGTTTTTTTACTCCCAGAATTGGGGTGTTGCAGGGACTGTTGCATTTTATTACTAAGCCTTGAACTTTTAAATGTCTAACAATATCCTGTAACCCTTTATGAGCCTCAGGTCTTAAGGGATATTGCCTTTGATAAAGAAAAGTAGGGGGGTCTTTTAGCCTGATTTGGACTAGGCAGGCATTTTTGCCCTTCTGAATTTTCCTACCAATGCCCAGACTTCAGGGTTGATTCCCTCCTCAAGCAGGGGACAACAAATGGGTAACTTTTTTCTCATATTCATATAGATAATAGCTCCAGCTTTGGCTAATATATCCCTCCCTAATAAGGGTGTGGGACTTACAGGCATAACAAGAAAGGCATGTGAAAAAAGCAAAGTCTGTCAATTACAACTGAGGAGGTGGGAGAAATACCTGGTTACAGGCTGTCCCAGGATTCCTCAGATGGTAACGGACCTTGAGGACAGCCATCCAGCGCAGGAGATTAACACTGAGAAGGCCACGCCAGTGTCCAGGAGGAAGTCAATTTCCTGGCCCTCAATGGTCAAACGTACCCGGCGCTCAGTGAGTCTGATGACATGAGCTGGCGCTTGCCTTGGGCACCCTCAGTCCTGTTGTTGGATCATCTGGTTGGGGGCTTCTGGCCCAGAGAACCATTGCAGTCTGGGGCAGTGCATCTTCCAGTGACTGCCTCAGCATAGGGGATGTGGATGAGGGGGTGGCTTGTTTCTCATTGGACAATCTTTTTTAAAGTGTCCTTGTAAACCACACTGATAACAAGCCCTACTGGGTGATTGGCCTGCTCCATTTTCTGTCCTCTCTGAACCACCAAGGTTTGTTTGTCTGAGGGCCATGACTAAGGGCCATGACTAAGGCTGCGGCCTTTCTCTGATCTCACTTTTCCTTTTCAGCCTGTTCCTCTTGGTCCCTATTATAGAATACTGATGTTGCCAGGTTTAATAATGCCTCCAGATTTTGTTCAGGGCCCAGGGCTCGCTTTTGGAGCTTTCTCCTGATATCTGTGGCTGATTGGGTAATAAACTTATCTTTTAGGATCAATTGACCCTCAAGGGAGTCAGGTGACAGGGGAGTATATATTCTTAAGGCCTCCCATAGCCACCTGAGGGAGGCAGAAGGATTTTCTTCTTTTCCCTGAGTTATGGTGGGCATCATTGAATAATTAATGGGCTTTTTCCTAATTCTTCTTAGTCTTTCTAGAGCACATGTCAACAGATTTTTGTGACTCCAGTCGCAATGATATGAGTCTAGGTCCCAGTGGGGATCCATACTGGGGATGGCTTGCTGAACAACAGAGAATTCTCCCCTTTCTTTGGCTGTCATTGTATCATTTACTTGACTAAGATACCAGGTATCTCCAAACTCTCAGGCTTCAGCTAAAGCCACATTTTTTTCATTAAAGGCCAGGGTTTGATCTAACAATAGCATGACATCTCTCCAAGTGAGGTAGAAGGTTTGCCCTAGACCCTGTAGGCCACCTGTATACCTATCAGGATCATCTGAAAGCTTTGCCAGGTCTGCCTTGATCTGCTTTAAATCAGAGAGGGAGAAGGGGATATGTACTCGGGTTGGGCCAAATTCCCCTCCCCCTACAGCTTGAAGGGGACATAACTGATAGCCCAGGGTTTTCTGTGGTCCCTTGGAGAGTCCTTTGCTTGTTTCCTCCTGGGTGGAGGAGATTAGAGGAGGCTCATCATTAACAGGAAGAGGAGCTATAGGGAGGCTAGGAAATGGGGGTAAGCTGAGAGGTCCTCCTGTGGGATATAAATTGCAAGCTTTGCGTAGTATGTATTCTCCTTCAATGAAAAAAAAAGCTTGGACATAAAGTGTTTCACTCCATTTGCCTTCTCTCTTACAGAAAAGGTCAAGCTGCAGGATAGTATTGTAATTTATACTTCCCTCAGGTGGCCATTTTTCCCCATCAGAGGAAGAATATTGGGGCCAGGTTGTATTGCAGAAAAAAATAAGCCACTTCTTTTTCAGGGTTTATGAGTCCAGTTGGTCCCAATGGCTTAGGATGCATTTCAAGGGTGAGCCTGTTGATGCCTGAGTGTTTCCCGTCTGAAAGAAAAAAACCACCCGTAGTTTTGGTCTGTTTTTTTTCCTCCCACCCAAGAACCTGCAACGGTCCCTGGACCCTGCTGTTCAGAATAGTTGCACTCACTGAAGCAGCAGCGGAAACACTAGTTTTCCTCCTAGACCACAAAGAGGACTGAGGAAGGTCAGATTCAGTGGCCCTTACCGAAGCATTCTCAAAAATCTGCACCCTTGCCTTTCCTCTTAGACCACAAAGAGGACCAAGAAAAGTCAGATTTAGTTGTCCTTACTGACGCATTCTCGAAAACCTGTTAGAGTCCTAAGCCTTTTCTCCTGTTAGTATTGGGACCTTACACTTGTCCTATAAAGATGATGTACCTCAAAATGGAGTGGAGGGCCATACCCTGAGGGAGGGAAGGGATCTCCAGGGTGGGAAGAGTGATGCCTTTTGTCCTCACTTCTCATCATATGAATGGGAATGATATCCCCCCCCAATTTTGGAGTCTATAATTTCTGAGGCTCCCCATATCCTAGCTTTGGGAATAGCCTTTTTTAGGCCTGCTAGTCTGAGGAGGGATCCTAAAATTCCAGATAGTCCCCCCACTGATGGGGCTTTGGGCAATAATTATATCTTTCTTATTGGTGAGCCTGGGTGCCTAAAGAAGGGAACAGAGTCCTGAAATTTATACTAGAAATCATTCTTATAGGATAAACTAGAAGAGCGCCAGGGACAGGGAGTGGTTTTTAGAAACAGGACTAGCCTTGGAGAAGAGAGGTGGGAGGAAGTTTGTCTGACAGGCATCAGGACCTAAGAGGCAAGGGTCAGGATAGATAGGATAGATGGGCTAGTCTCTCTTGGGTGATGTAACTTTGAGAGTTCTGCTCATGGCTGCAGGGTCAACCAACTTGTTGTTGGGACCCCGAAGCTGAATGGCTTTCTTCTCTGTTGACCCTTGGCTCAGCCCAGAAGTACAGGGAAAGCGGAATCTGGTTCCAGGAAAACCAACGCTCCCAACTCCAAAGAGTCAGGGATGGTTAGAGAGCCCTTTCCCAGAAAGCCTGACACCCGTGTCTTTAGTCAGGCCCTGTGCTAGTCACTTTTAACTGGCCAACAGGTGCCTGGTATTTAGCCCCCGAATTCTAAGGAAAAACAGGACAGAATAGCAAGCAAAAGGGGTCCAATGGTACTCACCGCATGGCAATATTCCGGAGGAGCCCACAAGATGTGTCTGGAGTTGGTTCTGCTGGTGGTTTTGTGGTCTCGCTGACTTCAAGAATGGAACCATGGACCTTTGCAGTGAGTGTTACAGCTCTTAAACATGGTATGGACCCAAAGAGTGAGTGGTAGCAAAGTTTATTGTGAAGAGTGAAAGAACAAAGCTTCCACAGTGTGGAAGGGGACCTGAGTGGGTTGCTGCTGCTGAATAGGGGTGGCCAACTTTTATTCCCTTATTTGTCCCCTCGCATGTTCCATTTTTGTCCTATTAGAGTGACTTTTTTCAATCCTCCCTGTGATTGGCTACTTTTAGGATCCTGCTGATTGGTGCGTTTTACAGAGTGCTGATTGGTGCATTTTACAGAGCACTGATTGATGCATTTTACAATCCCTTTGCTAGCTACAGAATGCTGATTGGTCCATTTTACAATCCTAGCTACAGAGTGCTGATTGGTGCCTCTTACAATCCTCTTGTAAGACAGAAAAGTTCCCCAAGTCCCCACTCAACCCAGCAAGTCCAGCTGGCTTCACCTCTCAGTATGAGATGCTGTAGAGACAGGTGTAGGTCAAGGAGGCAGGCCCTCATAGGCCACATTAGGGTTTTATTCCATTGGGGAATTTTTAGACAGTTCTGATGATCCTTTTCCCTGAGTGTCCTCCTAAGCAGGGTCTTATGTTCAGAGGCAGATTTTCCATGAAGTTAAAGAAGCTTGAACTTCAGGGTCCTTCATGGCATGAGCTCCTTAAAGGGACACTGGCAGTGGGTTCACATGATCTTATGTTTTTGCAAAATTTGCAAAAAGAAGTTATTTTTACTCCATAAACCCCCTGACTCTTAACACTACAACTTCTCCTCTGTCAAAAGTCCTTTCTGTTGGTAGGGTTGGAAGTGAGCATTTTTGGGAGGTTAAGTTGAGGATTCATTTAATTTAGGTTAAGTGGGAGGTATTTATGTATTTTACTGTCATTTCCACATGTAGTGAATTATTACTACGTGATCTTGCATAGGAATGGTTTCTAGAAAACGGAATCCTCTGTGCTGATTCATCTGGCACTGTAACACAAAGAGATAGGTTCGGAGGCTGTATCGTCAGATGAATGTGTGCCATGGTAAAATATACAAATGTTGATCCATGGAAGGGAGACAAGATATGGAGTGTATGGGGCTGGAAGCTACTCTGTGGAAAGTCCTTGCAGTCGTGAGAGTGTGGAATTGTAGCAAAGAGTTTAGTTCTCTGAATGATTCAGTCCAGGTCTCAGAAATGCCCATTGTTAACACTATCTAACATGAAGGGATGTGTGATGGAGAAGTCAGTATGGGAAGGCACAGTGTTATTAGCCATTTGTCATAAAATTATCTGACTTTTCCAAACTGGACAAATGGATAATCATGTGTACTCATGCGAGGGCCCCTCCCAGGGGCTTAGAAGTAGCCTGTAAAGCGAGGGCCCGGAATACAAAGATCTTGAAAATGGCCATTCTCTTATGTCAGGAATTTATTTTTTAGGCAGCATATATAGTTATACTGCATCACATACTTTTCAAAGAAAATTGTGTCCAATCAAATTTATGCAAATTCTTGTGTTTATAGGACATATATATATATATTTTTAAATTTTTAAGTTTTAATTTTTGTGGGTACATATTCAGTGCATATGTTTGTGGGTTGCATGAGATATTTTGATACAGGCATACAGTGCACAATAATCACATCAGGGTAAATAGGATATCCATTACCTCAAGCATTTATCCTTTGTGTTTCAAACAGTCCAATTATACTCCTTTAGTTATTTTAAAATGAACAATGAAATTATTTTTTACTATATTTACCCTGTTGTGCTATCAGATACTAGGTCTTATTTGTTTTTTCTAACTATTTTTTTTTTGTACCCATTAACCATCCCCCTGTTTCCTTCAACCCCTCCGTGTGGACTTCCCTCCCCAGCCTCTGGTAACCATCCTTTCACTCTCTAGCTCCATGAATTCAATTATTTTAACTTTTTGCTCCCACAGATAAGTGAGAACATACAATGTTTGTCTTTCTGTGCCTGGCTTATTTCACTTCCGTCTATGTTGTTGCAAATGACAGAATTTCATTCTTTTTTATGGCCAAATAGTGCTCCATTGTGGATATGTATTAATACCACATTTTCTTTATCCATTCATCTGTTGATAGACACTAGGTTGCTTCCAAATCTTGGCTATCATGAACGGTGCTGCAACAAACATGGGGGTGCAGATATCTCTTCGATATACTGATTTCCTTTCTTTTGGGTATATACTAGGAGTTGGATTCCTGGATCACATGGTACCTCTATTTTTAGTTTTTTGAGGAACCTCTAAATTGTTTTCCATAATGGTTTTACTAATTTACATTCCCACCAACAGTGTATGAGGGTTCTCTTTTCTCCACATCTTCACTAGCATTTGTTATTGCCTGTATAAGACATAAATCTTAAGCAGTATTACAAATAAAGAGTCTATATATGTGTGAACTTGCATATCTTATGCATACCAATATGCTATGAAACATCTTAATGTATTTGATAAATCTTGTCCTGACACAGTTTGGTGGTTCCATATGAAACATCATGCAGATCATACCCCAAAACATTTATTTTACCCAAAACCCAGTTATGTCATTAATAGAAAGAGGTAAATTTCATCAGAAGTAATGATCAACTCTTAGCTTGTTTGATGATTACATTAATTAAGAGAAATTAATTATTCAAACATAACTGGAAAATAAATTTCTTGCCGATTTGACACGACATATAAACAAAAAATAATCAAAAACTCACAAAATGCTACTACAATGAGGACATTGATGACAAATCAGTTAATGAATGATCTTAATGAATGATCGTTTAAGATTACTCACTCTACAAGAAACTTGAAGTGCCCTGAAATTTTACAGTTGATATATGAAAGACACTTGATAGAATTTCCCCTCATTATAGGACAATGATCCTAAACATTTTGCATGTCATTAACAATAATGAAATTTGAAGCAAAAAACCTTTTGAGACAGTCAATAATAAAAAACATATTTCCATAAATTGTGCTAGAGGAAACACTAAATAATGTTGCTTCTGTAGAAAATGATATTACAAAATTCTTGTTAAAAGAGCATCTAGCCAAAAAGTGTAAGAAAATAGTATTATAGAAATGTATTCTAAAAATAGCAACTTTAATAAAATTTGTTATTTTTCTGGATTATATCATTGTTGTGTTTGTTAGCATTCTTGTGTTTTTTTCTTTTTTCCAAGTGACTTCTCACCTAAGAATGATGCATTCTTTTTTCTGTCTTTTTTTTTTTTCCCTGTGACAGGGTCTCACACTGTTTCCCAGGCTGGAGTGCAGCAGCGCCATCATAGCTCATTGCAGCCTCAATACCTGGGCTCAGCCTCCTGAGTAGCTGGGCTTAGAGGCATGAGCTGCTATGTCTGGCTTGTTAGCGTTCTTGAACTTATTTTTTTGTGATTTCTTTTTCTAAATATTTAGCCTTATACCTGATTTTATATTCATAATTTTATATATTTTTTTCTTAAAATTGTGTAATTAAAATGACAACTTGTACAAACTTGACTACTGCCCTGCCTGATATGACATTTAGATCCCCTTGAACAGTTAGTGGTATAATAGTGATGTGATGTTCCCATTTCCCTATATTTGTTGTAGAGTGGGAGAGACCAAAGAATACCGAACACTGTTTTCTTACACTTTAAAGCGATATAATTAGTTTAATTGTAATGCGATCCTGATTGGATAACAAAATACATGCAACATAGTTTCAACTCCCTTAAGAAGTATTTTTGTTGATTTTTAAAATTGCAAATGTAGTACAAATTATTTAAAAATTATAATACAGAAGTAACATAGCAAAAATACCATCCAGTTCCCCAGAGGAAACCGTTGCTTATTATTAGGTGTGAGTTTTTTTCTTCACACTTTTTCTATGCATATACAAATTTACATCTGTGAATATGTATATATATGTGTGTGTGTATATATATATATATATACATACACCCCAATATATATGTACACATACATCCATTTAAAGTTAAAAAATAAACTTAAAAACAAGATGATAAAATACTTACTTTTTTCTTTTTATTTTTTTGAACAATATGTTATGAACCCCATTCCACATCAGTACATATATATATATACCTAGTCTTAAGAAATGCAAAATATAGATATAGTATAATTAAATTAATCCCCTATAGATAGACATTTAGGATATTTTTATTCTTTCCCTATTATAAACAATGCTAAACTGAAATCCATAAAAATATCTTTGTACACATTTATGAGTGTTTCTGGACATCAGATTCCTAGGAATTAAATTTCTGGATCAAAGGCTTTGGGTTTAAAAATATCTGTTATTTATTACCAAATTGTCCTTCAAAAAATGGTTGGCTTTCACATGGTCACAAAATTTATGATTAAGGCCAGACTGAGTTATGTGGTTGTCCCCAACAGACTAAGAAAGTGGCACCAGTGTGTGGCAGGGGTTTCTAAGCCCAGCACTAGCACCTTTGCCCCTTTCTATCAGGGGTTCAGCTTAGGATCACCCCTGGTGGGCAGCTCCTGAGTTTTGAAGGAGAGTACGAGAACCCAGATGTCTCAGAACTGTGGAGGCTCCCTGGGTGGCGTTGGTCTCTGCTGCTTCTGGTTCTCAGTTCTCAAACATCTTAACTGAACCATCAGGGCCTTAGGGAAGCCTGTTCAGCATTCTTCATCTCCAAATGTAGTACATCCATCCGATAAGCCTTTCCTTAATAGTGATCTACGACACTCCCCAAAATAAGCCTACACTTGCCTATCCAGAAAGCAACAGCAGAGCTATATTTTGTGCTCTTAAGAATCTTAAAGGTAAGATTTGATGCTTGGAACTTGAAAGGATTCTGGCAGAAGAAAGTGTGAAAACCTTGTCTAGAGAAACAATTGAATCCAAGAAGGTACTGGATGGAGAGATATGGGAAAGGGAGAATTCAAAGAATGAAGAATCAAAGCACAATCAAGAACTGATATCTCAGTTGATAGCTGCAGAAAATAAATGTAATCTTTTAGGAAAACAATTGGAATACATGTGAAATATGATAAAGCATGCAGAAAGGGAGAGGACATCTGTCTTAGAGAAACAGGTTTCCCTAGAAAGAGAATGGCGATACAATCAAAGACACGTTTGGAGCCAACTTGAAAAATTGGATCTTTATGAATGGGAGTATAACTTTCCACAGTGCAGGCCCTTGCAGAAAGAAAAATGTAAGAGTTGGTAGCAAAACTCTTTGAAGAAGAACAGGAAAGGAAACATGTACAAACTAAGGCAGCTAAGTTACAGACTGGTCTAGAAACAAATAGACTTATTATTGAAGATAAGGCAAGTCCGCATTTTCCCAGTGCAAGAAGAATTTAAAAAAAAGTCAAAACCACAAGAAAAACTAAGTTCTAGGAACTATTTTGGTGCACGAGTACATTATAGATTATGTTTGGGTGATGTGCCATTTGTAGCTGGGAAGTCCACAAGTCTTAGCCATGCTGTGGCAGCCAATGTTCAGCTTGTCTTGCATTGCATCTAATGAAGCAACACAGTAAAGCTTTGTGCAGTGATCAGTCATTAGTGTTCCTTTGGCAAAGCAAGTATCTTCAAGAGGTGAAGAAAGTAAGAAGTTGTCATTAATACCTCCCTCCTCTGACAGCATTAATGAGGAATTGTCAGAAGTCTTACAGACTTTACAGGATGAATGGACATAGGACCTTTAATCACCAGCAGCATGCAAAACTTACCCAGGAGTTGGCAACTGTTGAACTGAAAGACAACTTAGTGTGAGAATCGGAGGCATTAGTGGGAAGGATGGAGGCAAAAGCCAACCAAATAACTAAAGTTTGAAAATACCAAGCCCAGCTGGAGAAACAGAAGGTAGAGAAGCAGAAGAAGGAATTAAAAGCTATCAAAAAGACTCTGGATGAAGAAGGAAAGAGCAACAGCCATTCTTCTGGACCACAAATAAGAAGGCATACAGTATGAGTGCAACATGAACTGTATACACAATTGTCATCATGTTGATGTGAATCATAATTTCAACTAGATGAAGCCATGTTAACCGTTTATAAATTTGCCAGTGAAGTCAATAAAGCATTTTTTTAAAAAAGAAAACACTTAAACTTTCCTTAACAGCCTGTTAACCAAGGCTTTCTTTATTGCATTTATTGCAACTCTCAAAATTGCATTTCTAAATAGAACATGAATGTATTGATGATAAGAAAAAACTAGTAATTTAGTATTTAACTTATTTGCCATTCTCATGCTTACATAGAAATTAAGCCCAAGAAGACTAATTTTCCTCATGGTATATGATAAGATACTCCAAGAGTGCTAATGGACATGTTAGCCACATATTAGAGGAATTCCTTTATATGGCCCTCTTGGAATTGATGGAGATAGAGTTCTAGGATTGTATCCAGATATCCAGCATGAATTGTCATGGCTACCTAGGCACTAGGCATGTCAAACCTTTCTATAGTTAAAGCTTTTAATTTAGGATCCTTAAATAGATTTTGGAGTATTTGTGAATCTCCTGAAATTATATGTAAACTTTTGCTTTTGGGGCCAGTTTCTGATGAGTAGGTTTGTAGCTTGATCAGATTCACAACAGTGAGTCCGTAGACCCAAGGAAAGTGAGAATCAGTGCTCTGGTGACATGGTAAATATGTGTCTCAACCATCCTTTTAACAATGAAAACTTTTGTTACCTATTTGTTTGGAAAAGAAAAAAAAGAAAGTGTTACCTATGCATTCTTTTTTTTTGGAGATGGAGTCTTGCTCTGTCACCCAGGCTAGAGTGCAGTGGTGCTATCTCGGCTCACTGCAACCTCCGCCTTCTGGGTTCAAGTGATTCTCCTGCCTCAGTCTCCTGAGTAGCTGGGATTACAGGTGCATGCCACCACGCCCAGCTAATTTTTGTATTTTTAGTAGAGATGGGGTTTCACCATGTTGGCCAGGCTGGTCTTGACTTCTGACTTCAGATGATCCTCCCACCTATAAGTTGTTGGTCATACTTATGAAGAGGGGTGGCTCAGCGATGTGTGACAAAAGGGCAGAAAGGAGGGGTCTCTACAGCAGAGCTCTGCTGCTTCTCTCTCATCCCGAGCAATTCTGCTCTGGTCCAAATTTGTAGATCCACTCAGCATATCAAAAGCCCCGCAGTCATCTGGACCCACCTATTTTAAAAGGCAGTTTAACAAACATCTGGTGTTATTCAAGCATGCTTTTAAGGGGATTTCACCTCCCATTTCCTCCTTCACAAGAAGTTCCCAAATTATTCCTTGTAACCACATTCAGTAAGCTGCACAAGATGAGTTCTAGTACACATGATTTTCTTCATCTCTCTATCTTTCCAGGACTGTTGCCCCATGGTTAGTTTGGCTAGCCCCTTCACTTTCTCTGCCTATTTTCCATCATAGGGCTGTTCAGGCATCTCTTCTCAGCAGCCCGTGTGAAATGCCCCCTTTGCCTATCAGCAATGCATAGTGTAGGCATGTGTTGCCTCGCACCTTTTCTTGCAGCCTTGTTCTTGCTCACATGATGACTTTAATAATTTATGTGGGTTATTACTTCCCTTCCACCCCCTAATTTCTCACAAATGGGTTCCTTGCCCGCACAGTGAGTCCTGCTCTGAAGTTTCTTTTCCACAAGGGGCCCCTCAGTTTAGCTTCTTGTTGAAGTTCTTCTCTATTTCTTTGGACCTCTTCCTGTTTCTGTCACTTGCAGTACCATAGCTAAGTCTGCTATCTCCAGCTATCCACCTTTTGTAATTCAACAGTAAAAGCCAAGGTCATAAAAGCAACAAGCTGGTTGGATCTTCGCAGCTAGTCTCAGGATTTCTAGCTCTCTTTGGTAAATACAAATGAAGCATGGTAAGTAGAATTAACCATATCCCTTTGAAGGCAGTCTTTGATCTTCAAAATTGTCATATTTATTTTAACAACATGCTTAGCTATTGCAACCCACATGTAGTGGGAGGAAATTTTTGAAAGGCTTTTCTGCCACAGTCAGCAGTGACTTGTCAGACAAACAACTTCTGAGGTGCAACTTTGGTCCTGACAGCTCTCATTCCATAAGGCACAGTCCAGGAGAATGGGAAGCCAGGAGACTTCAGGGAAAAGGTGTCTGTTTCATGGGCATATGCTCTTCACCTGTCAATAGACACTTTTAAGAAAGCATCCAAACAAAGGAGATGGATATAGTTCTCTCTCCAAGGGTAGAATCTGAACTGAGTCTGTGTTATCAGCCGGCTAGTTGGAATGGGGAGAAGCCAAGGATATTGATTGGCAGTATGGCTGCTGGCCTGTGTGGCCATCATAGCCAGGGTGGACAATATGATAATAGATATTGACCCTATGGTCATATAATCTGATCAATGTCCTTAGATCAGCAAGCTTCTCACTATGTGTTGTATAAAATACTGGTGTGCAGAGAATGAGATGTTGACTTCTTAATCCTCTGAGCCCAGGCAGGACCTGGAACATCAGGGAGCACGTGGGGTGCTCACCTTTGGCCTCAAGTAGCCTCTCCCATTTGCCCCCGTGTGCAGTACAAATAACATTACTTTCTCTATGTGTCCTGAAATGGAAAGATTGGAAACACTATCTTAGCAGACCTGCCCTTGAAGGCTAGTGGTTTAAGAAAGTATAAGGTTTAGGACAGATAGAGCATCCTAAGAAGGAAGCATGAAGGAAAATAAACACGAGAAGGAAACATGAAGGAAAATAATCCCAGAAAAGTGTAATCCAATATGCTAATGTGAAAATAGTAAAGAGAGGAAGGAGAATGCCGTTGGATGACTAAGGAAGTCAGCAGATGTAGTTTTTTTTTTTTTTTTTTTTTTTACAGCTGGTAAAAAGAAAGTCCTTGAATTTTTCTTTTTTCTTTTCTTTTCTTTTTTTTTAAATATAAAACTCTTAGACTCTGACTGGCATTTGTTTATGCTTGTCTAAGAACTGTGTTTTAAAATCTTTTTATTCCAAACACCTAACACAGGGCCTATCACATATAAGTATTTATTGATCAAATGTTTGTTGAAATGACCAGGCGTGAAGTGATTGCAAAAGAAGAAACTCATTCATTCATTCAACTCAACAAACATTTTCTAGTTACTACTACGGGCTAGGCTTTGGACATTCAAATGAGTTAGAAATACCATAGTTTTCAAGGAATTCATAGTTTAGAAGATAAGGCATATTGATAATACATTATTACGTATGGCATAACAGAGGCTGCACAAGATAAAGTTAAACGCCAAGAAGGGATAATCAATTTTATCCTGGAGAATGGTTAGGAAACCAGAGGAATGCTTTAATTGAGTTTATTTTTAAAGGTTGATTGAAATGTAATATACATGTATAGTAAATGTACAGCTTAATAAAATTTGACAGGTTGAACACACCATGTAAGCCAGGTGCCTAGAAAGATCTCTTATTTTTCTTCCTAGTTACTATCCATCAAAAGTAAGACCTATCTGACTTTAAACAGCATATAGCAGTGATGCCTGCAACTAGTGCCTTGTATAACAGGAATGACACAATATGTAAACTTTTCTGTCTGGCTTCTTTCAACAAACATTATGTCTGTGACATTCATCTATATTATTAGATATGAGTAAAGATCATTCAGTCTCATTGTATGATATTCCATTGTCAGAATATGCATGCATTCATTCCTCCATTTATTTACCTACTGTTTAGTGGACACTTTAAGTCTCTGACTGTTACATATAGTTCTGCTGTGAAATTCTAATACATGTGCTTTAATGAACATATGTATGCATTTTTGTTGAATGTACACCCAGGAGTGCAATCGTTTGTTCTTATGGTATATTAAGCTTTATAGTTACTTCCAAATAGTTTTCCAAAGTGGTTGTACTAACTTATACTCCCAGCAGCAGTCTATGAGGGTTCTGGTTGCTCCACTTCCTTGCAGACAATATTTTTTCTTTTCATTTTAGCAATTCTCATGGCACCATATTGTAGCTTAGCAGACTTTTGAAAGGTGCATTGTATTTTATTAGGCAAATGGGGTGATAGAGCGAGTCCTGGGGAGGATCAAAAAAATAAGAAAGCAGGGAGCCTGTGGGAGTCCTCAGCAGCTCTCCTTGGAGGCACTAGGGGAGAATCTATTTCCTTGTGTTTTTCTAGCTTCAAGAAGCTGCCCAAATTCCTTGGTTCCTGACCCTACATCATTCCAACTTCCTTCCATCATCACGTCCCCTTCTCTGACTCTGACTCTCCTACTTTTCTCTGTAAGGACCATTGTGATTACATTGGGTCCACCTGGCTAATCCAGGATAACCCCCCCCATCTCAAAATCCTTAACTTAATCATGTTTGCAGATTCCTTTATCATGCAACTTACATAGTTACAGGTTCTGGGGATTAGGACATGAACATCTTTTGGAGACTCTTTTTCAGTCTACCATGGTCATGTTGTAGCCTCACCTTATCTATACTATAGTGTGTGTTATTCTTATTTATGTGGGACAGGTGCTAAGCAGAGTGGTGTGACGGAAGAGGCCAGGTGCAGTGGCTCCCGCCTGTAATCCCAGTACTTTTGGAGGCTGAGGCAGGCAGATCACCTGAGGTCGGGAGTTTGAGACCAGCCTGACCCAACATGGAGAAACCCCCTTCTCTACTAAAAATACAAAAATTAGCTAGGTGTGGTGGTGCATGCCTGTAATCCCAGCTACTCGGGAGGCTGAGGCAGGAGAATTGCTTGAACCCAGGAAGTGGAGGTTGCAGTGAGCCGACATTGCACCATTGCGCTCCAGCCTGGGCAACAAGAGCAAAACTCCATCTCAAAAAAAAAAAAGGCTGGTATGGAGTTAGCACAACAGGAACTCCCAGAACTGCTTCAGAGCTGTGAGGCCTTGGACAAATCATTTAAATTCTCCTGGTTCTCACTTTCTAGTTTGTGAAATGAGGTTATTGGTCTAGGCCAAGGAAGGCAAATTCTTGCTGGGCATACTGTCAACCTTCCCTCCCGCACCCATGGCAGAGATTACTACTTGTTCAAGGCTCTTTCTCTTGTGATCTTGTGTCCCAGCCTAATCTTCCAAATAGGCACTACCAGATGGCATGAGATAATACTGAGATGAAATCTACTTTCTGTCCCCAAAAATGATCATCTCTGAGGCCTACATCTTAAGCTATTAAAACAACATAGGCTCCTACAACTCAACTAACCTTATCGTGGATCGTCGAATGGCCAAAGTCAATTGACTTCCTTTCTTTTCTATATATTTTCTTTCCCAAGTTTTCTCTAACCTATTAACTTGGCTAATCAGTATCTTATATATCTTTGCTTCTCCTCTGAAGGGAGCAGTTAGGAACAAAAAGAGAAATAATAGGCCGAATGGGTCCCCAGCTATCTTATCATCAATCAGGTATAAATAAGAGTTGCTTATACAGAAACACTGCTCTGCCACCACACCCATGGCAATGCAGGTACTTATACTTACACCTGTACCTACACTTACATTTTAAAGCCCATGTCATTTTTTTCCCCCACACATTGATTTCTACATAGAACTTGCCTCTTCCTAATATACAGAGAACACAGCAACAAATTATACTGTTGATTGCTAGACTCATGAGCTAGAAAGAACTCTCTCAAAGGCAATTGGCAACCAGGCATGACCAGGCATGTGAAACATCTCTCTGAGAGTGAGTTTGAAACATTAACATTAAAGACATATAGCTTGGATCGTGAAAAAAGCTATGGACAGGATGTGAACTCACTTCTACTGGAAGGAGTATAATGCAAAGAATACTCAGGGGGACTTAAGTTGAGCACAAGAATCAAAGTCAGGTACTAGACCAAAAAACCAGAATAGTCAAATGATCACACTGTCTTGTGATACGTGGTTTCTGGAATGCATTACGAAAAATGAAAGAGCACTTTTCTATTAAGATAACTGTCTCTTATCAGATTCTACCTAGGTTTGCTGTAACCTGATGCTTTCAACTCCATCTGTGGTTTATAAGATTTTCCAAAGAAGAGACAATTTTTCTTCTTATTCTAATACCCCTTCTCATCAAAATGGAATTTTGAGTTACTTCATTTTATAACCACAGGACAGAGAAGATGCCTCTTCTGAGATCTGAGTTCCTCACTGGAAATTCTTGGTAGAGACAAAGATGTCTGGTGTCCTGGAATAGGTTGCCTTCCCTGAAAAGCCAGAGCATCCCTCCCCCACATTAAGTGATTGCCCTCACATAAGCCTGCCTTATTTTTCTCACAAAATGTGTCAATATCTGAAATTATTTTATCAATCTGTTTACCTTGGGAATGGCAACCCTGTAGATGATGAATTGGGGGTGCTGATCTAAGTTGCAGGCTTGTTTTCCTTGGCCAGCATAGTGGTCATAGATCAATTTTGAATTGAATGTCTTTAGACAAGCAGAAACTCTCCTGCTCAACATAATCACCACTCCCTGTATTCTCACCCTTGACTACTTCACACATGTGAGTTCTTTGCATAGCCCAGCAAGGCATTTGAGTATGGGAACTGTGGCTTCCCTGTAGCAGGTCTCCTGCCCTGGAATATAACTGCATGGCAGTGGGACCTCATCTGTACCCCAGCATGCATAATGGAAGGGATTCAACAAGTATGTGTTCACTGGGGTATAAAATGAGAGGTTTTATTTCTGGCTTCTTCTAACTTGTTGTAGGTCAAAGAGGGGGCGTTCTGCACTTTTCATACTTTCACTTTCTCACCTGTGGGAGGTTTGAGTGGTACAATGTACATGGAGCTGAGAGGGAAATGGGTGGAGGCCCTGTTAAATTCTTTTGGAGACAGCCCTCCAGAGTCAGCACTCACTAGACAATGAGAAACTCCCTTCTAGCCAGGCTTTTGCAAAGAACTGAGATGCTTCCTTAGACGGGAACAGAGGTTCACAAGTGTTATTGTTGTACGTCTCCTCTCTGTGAGAAGTGAGATAATGATGAGTCAGCTAGTATGGTGGACAAGATAATGCTCCCCGACCCCGCAAAGATGTCCACATGCAAATCCTCCAAACCTGTGATTTTGTTACCTTATATAGCAAAAGGGACTTTGCAGATGTGATTAAATTAGAGTCCTTCGGATGGGGAGATTATTCTAGATTATCCATCCAGGTTGGCCTAATATCATCACAAGGATCCTTATGAGGGAAAGAGGAAGGCAGGAGAGTCTGAGTCAGAAAGAGTTATGTGATGACAAAAGCAGAGGTAAGAATAATGCCATTGCTGGTGGGGGAGCATGAGCCAAGGGATGTGGGTGGCTGCTAGAAGCTGGAAAAGACTGGGAACAGATTATCTCCCAGAGCCTCCAGCAGGAATACAGCTCCCAACTACGCATAGGTTTTAGCCCAGTGAGACCTGTGTGGGACTTCTGACCTTCAAAACCATTAAGATAATAAACTTGTGCTGATCGAAGGCATTGTTTGTGGTAATTTATTATAGCAGCAATAGGAAGCTAATACAGTGAATCAGTATTTATCGAGCATCATTTGTGAGCCAGGAACTGCATAATGTTCTCAGAATAAAAGATAGATATGGTCTTCAAACGTAATTTTGTAGGGAGGGTAACCTTTTTAAAAAAATTTTAATTTCTATTTTTCCAAAGTTTTTAATTTTTTATTTTTTGCATTTCAGTAACTTATTGAAAGGTATATATCCCTTAGTACTAAAACATAATGGTAGTTGGTTAGTTTACCTCTGCCAACTCAGAATTAACAATGATGTATTCAAAATGTTGAAATTTATCAGCCTTTTGGGAAAACTAAAAAGTTACCCATAAAACAGGATATTGGCCTGAGATTTCCTTTTTTTGTTGTATCTCTGCCAGGTTTTGGTATTAGGATGATGCTGGCCTCATAAAATAAATTAGGGAGGAGTCCCTCCTTTTCAATTTTTTGAAATAGTTCAGTAGGAATGGTACCAGCTCTTCTTTGTACATCTAGTAGAATTCAGCTGTGAATCCATCTTGTCCCAGGCTTTTTTGGGTTGGTAGGCTATTTATTACTGCCTCAATTTCAGAACTCATTATTGGTCTGTTCAGAGATTCAATTTCTTCCTGGTTCAGTTTTGGGAAGGTCTATATGTCCAGGAATTTATCTTTTTCTTCCAGATTTTCTAGTTTATGTGCACAGAGATATTTATAATATTATCTGATGGTTTTTGAATTTCGGTGGGGTCAGTGGTAATATTCCCCTTATTATTTCTGATTGTGCTTATTTGAATCTTCTCTCTTTTCTACTTTATTAGTCTAGCTAGTGGTCTTATTTTATTAATTTTTTTAAAAAACCACCTCCTAGATTTGTTGACCTTTTGAATATTTTTTTTTTGGTGTGTGTGTGTCTCGACCTCCTTCAATTCAGCCCTGATTTTGGTTACTTCTTGTCTTCTTCTAGCTTTGGGATTTGTTTGCTCTTGTTTTTCTAGTTCTTTAGAATTATGGAACATGGACATTTTAATGAATTTCTTATTGCTATGAAGATGATGATCACTTAGAGACAATTACATGAATACAATTAAAACTGATTCCACAGAATGCTTATAAATGCATACATTTTCCTCCAAAGAAACATGTTTTTCACAGATTTAAGTAACAAATGATTTATATAGGATTCTCCAGATTCCAAAATATGTACAGATTTTTTTACTCTACAGAAACTGATGAGCAGTGGTTGAAAAAGAGAGTTGCTTTGTCTAACATGGCTCTTACGAAATTCTGTATCAATACACATTTTTCAGTAACCACACATTTTCCTTTTATTATTAAATGAAATTCTGGACACATCAGCATGCAGGACAAAACCATTCCCATTTCCAAACACTATTTCAAATGAGATCATGAGTGGCTGACAGCATGACTTAATTTTAGCCATACACACATGCACACACACACAGGAGCATGCACACACACAGGCACATGTGTTGCGGGAAGTCAGGGACCCCGAATGGAGGGACCTGCTGAAGCCATGACAGAAGAAAATAAATTGTGAAGACTTCATGGACATTTGTTAGTTCTCCAAATTAGTACTTTTGTAATTTCTTATGCCTGTCTTTACTGCAGTCTCTAAACATAAATCATGAAGATTTCATGGATGTTTATCACTTCCCCAATCAATACTCTTATAATTTCCTATGCCTGTCTTTACTTTAATCTCTTAATCCCATCATCTTTGTAACCTGAGGATGTATGTTGCCTCAGGACCCTGTGATGATTGCGTTGACTGCACAAATTGTTCATAAAGCGTGTGTTTTTGAACAATATGAAATCTGAGCACCTTGAGAAAAGAACAGGATAACAGCGATGTTGAGGGAACAAGGGAGATAACCATTGGGTCTGACTGCCTGTGACCTGGGCAGAACAGAGCCATATTTCTCATATTGCCAAAAATGGGTAAGAGAAATATCGCTGAATTCTTTCCCCAGCAAGGAATATTAACAATTAACAGCCTTGGGAAAAGAATGCATTCCCAGGAGGAGGCCTCTAAAACGGCTGCTCTAGGGGTGTCCGCCTTATGCAGTTATAGATAAGGGATGAAATATGCCCTGGCCTCCTGCAGCACCCCCAGGCTTGGTAGAATTAGGAAATTCCAGCCTGGCAAATTCTAGTCAGATCAGTTCTCTGCTCTTGAACCCTGTTAAGATGTTTATCAATGACAATGCGTGCACAGTGGGACATGGAACTTCATTAGTAATTCTAGTTTCATCCTGACCTTGTGATCTCGCCCTGACCTTCTTCTGCCTTGTGATCTTTTATTGCCCTTGAAGCATGTGATCTCTGTGACCCACACCCTATTCGTACACTCCCTCCCCTTTGAAAATCACTAATAAAAACGTGCTGGTTTTACGGCTCGGGGGCATCATGGAACCTGCCGACATGTGATGTCTCCCCCGGACACCCAGCTTTAAAATTTCTCTCTTTTGTACTCTATCCCTTTATTTGTAAGACTGGCTGACACTTAGGGAAAATAGAAAATAACGTACGTTGAAATATTGGGGCTGATTCCCCCGATCCACTTGCAAACACGTGCACCATCTCCAGTCTTCTCTATGACTTTTGACTAACATGGTCACAGCAGCAGTTAATGAGATCACGTTAGAAGACGACACACAAGTTAACAGTAAGGTGTCCCCGCTCCTGAGAACTCTGCCTGAGCACTGGCAGGGCTGCATCCCCGTGGATGTGAGTGAGGAACCCAGTGTCTGAGGTCTTTCTGGTTTACCAGAGAAAGTGAGCAGCTGTAGCAATGACAGTCACCAGTGTGCCTAAAACTCAATGGCCACCATGAGTATATATATTTTTTCTTCATTTCAAATTTTAATCAAAACTTGTATATAAGATTACTTTATTCCTGCATCTCCTCAATTTTTTCTTCCTTGTATTTGCCCTTTTCCTTTCCTACTTGGTGAGATTTGGCTTTCTGTTCAGGGATCTTTTTGCGGTCTTTGTCCAGTTTTAGCCTAGTGATAACCGCCTTGCTGGGGTGAATGCCTACATGGACAGTTGTGCCATTGGCCTTTTCCTGCTGCACCCATTCAATGTAGATGACATATTTCTTCCTGTAAACCTGGACTACTGTACCAATTTGCTGACCTTTATAGTGTCCTCGTACAACCTGAACTTCATTATCCTTTCGGTTAGGCATGGATTGAACATTGATATGGGCATTTAGTGCTATAAACTTCCCTCTTAACACGGCCTTAGCTGTGTCCCAGAGATTATGGTACATTGTATCTTTGTTCTCATTAGTTTCAAAGAACTTCTTGCCAAATTAAAAAATTTTGAAGCTTTAAAAAAATCTAGACCAAAGTGGGAGCAGCCAAAATGAAGTTCAATCCCTTTTTGACTTCTGACCAAAGCAACAACTGCAAAAGACATTTCAGTGCACCTTCCCACATTCACAGGAAGATTTACCTTGAGGGTAAATGTTAAGTAAATAGATGTGTGAGAAATGTTGTGAAAGAGTAATTCAGGGTGCTATGGGACCATAACACAAAGAGAAACATAGCCTAGATTGGCATGATTGGATAGAGATGCTTAGGTTGAGATCTAAATGATGGGTAGCAATTGGCTAAGAGAAGAGACCAGCTAAGAATGTTCCAGACAGAGGGAACAGAATGGGTGAAGGCCCAAAGTGAACATGATATGTTCATGGAGAAAGAAAATTCAGTGTAACTGGCAGGTTCAGGATGTGAGGAGAGAGATAGGTGAGGCTGGAGAGGTAGGCAGGTCCAGGTAATATAAGGCTTTGATGATCACATTAAGCTCATGCTAAGATTTTGGACTTATTATTAGTATTTTTTAGCCATAGAAAATGCTCAGAGTGTGTACTTTTCCTATGGGCTGCTGGGTGACAGAACTGGATTTTCTTTCTAGTCTTTAGATAGACAGAGAGTCATTTTGGCAAGGGCTTTTGGAGCTTATCCATACCCTCATCTTCTCTCCTCTTACAGGAATAGGAGACAGTTTCACTTCCCTGTCCCTTTGCAGGTAGCTGGGGCCAGGTGACTACATCTGGCCAAGGGGTCATTAGTAGAAGTAACGTGTGTTATTTTGAGGTTGACTCATTGAATTGCCAGTGTGAGAACTCCAGCATTCTTTTGGCCTGTTGTGTCAGCCTCTGAGGCTGCATATTTTAGATGTTGCATCTAGAGGTTGGTGGAGGCACCAAGAATCTGGATTGCAGAGAGCTGCTACATGGAAGAGTTGCTCCAAGGTCTCCTAGGCCCACAGCAAACTTTGAGTTAGCCTTTGTTCTGTTAAGCTCTTACTATTTTGGTGGTGTTCCTGCGTAGCTTGGCTTTTTTTCTGATTAATTCAGTCATCTAATACAGTAGCTTCTTATCATCAGAATGAAACTGGGGAATAGTTTAAACATAGAGAATGTTGGACACCCACTTGCCTTGTTCTGATATAGGCCTCAGGTAGAGCCAGGGGACTTATTGATATGTTTTATGTGGAGGAAGTACTGATTCTACCAGTCTGTCTTAGCCAGGATTACAATAACAGGGCATGTGAGTTGAATTGTGCTGGCCTGCCCTGGGTACATCATATGTTACTTAAAAAACCCATTTTAATAATGCCAGTTGTTGTCTCTGGGATCCTAAGACATTCTTTGAGAAAACAGTATATTTTAGGAATGTCAGCAAAACCAAGCTTCAATAAAGCACTTTTGTTTTATGTAGCCTTCACATAGAGGAACTTGATGCAGGGATGGAAGTATTTTTAATTAAGAGAGGAGCTACATGATTTATAGTGTGATGGGTCTGATCTACACTGTTCATTTATAACTCAGGTAAATATATACCATTTATTTTCTACAATAAATATATTTTATGCTATACAATGTTCTACTTGCTTCTGTTTTGAAGATTACATTCAACCTAGTTTACACAGGAACTTTTTATTCAATGTTGAATGAATATCCTAGGAAGGAGTTGAGAGCTCTTGAAAAGGTTGGTAAGTGATTTGCTTTTTCTTAGCAAATATACCAATAGGTATAACTGGTTTAAACTTAGATCCTTTTATACATGTGTATAATTTTGTTTTAAATTAAAAATCTATAAAGAGTTTTTGGCCATTGGTCATTCTCTGAGTTTCTTATGCTCCTGAGGATCCCGGAATATAAATATTTCTCCCAGACTTTCTCTTATCTTACTGAGCATCCTACAGCTTAAAAGAATTGAAGTACTTGTGTATTCTTATTCCCAAGATTTATATAGAGTCTTTTGAGTTTAACCAAGGCATTGCCACACTGTCATGGGAAAAGTGAAACTGGGGAAATCAGTGAAGGCCACTTTGTTGGTTAGAGACAGAACTAATACTGCAGCCTGTCTACCTTACAGGTTATTGTAGAGCTGAAGTGCATTACTTCAGAAAAGATGATAATATATAGTATACTTATACTATATTTATAACAGAGTTCAAAAAGTTCATCGAATACATTTAGGACTTCAATGGATTTCTGATGCAATATGGGGCAGAGTTCTGTTTTAAAACACTAAACAAAAACAAGCAAGGGGGCTGGGCGTGGTGGCTCACGCCTGTAATCCCAGCACTTTGGGAGGCCAAGGCGGGCGGATCATGAGGTCAGGAGATGGAGACCATCCTGGCTAACGTGGTGAAACCCCGTCTCTACTAAAAATACAGAAAATTAGCCGGGCGTGGCAGCGGGCGCCTGTAGTCCCAGCAGCTCGGGAGGCTGAGACACGAGAATGGCGTGAACCCAGGAGGCGGAGCTTGCAGTGAGCCATGATCGCACCACTGCACTCCAGCCTGGGAGAGAGAGGGAGACTCCGTCTAAAAAAAAAAAAATAATAATAATAAAAACAAGCAAGGAAGCAAGGGAAACTTAAAGTGAAGATGTGGAGATTTTTCACTGCTCACCATTGTTCAGACCTGTGTTGGGGAGACTACTTTCTCAGTTAAGATAGGCTAGGTTGTGGTACAATAACAAACAATTCTAAAATCTCAGTGGCTTAATACAACACAGGTTTATTTATCACTCACTGTATATGTCCTAGTTTTGCCTGGTCCTATGGTTACATTGCCCATTTCATCCAAATTTTTTATATTCATTGGTTGTTCATAGTATCTTCTTATGATGTTAATATTTGCAAGATTTGTGGTGGTCTTTTTCATGCATGATACTAATAATTTGTGCCTTTTCTTTTTTTCTTGATCATTCTTGCTAGGGGTTTATACACTTTATTAGCTTTTTCAGAGGACTAGCTTTTGGCTTTGTTGGTTTTCTTTCTATTGAATGTTTATTTTGCATTTTGTTGATTTTTGTTCTTATCATTATTTTATTTCTTATGTTTGATTTGGGTTTAATGTGCTTTTGTTTTTCAAGCTTTTTGAGATGGGTACTGTATTAGTTTGTTTTCACACTACTGATAAAGACATACCTGAGATTGGGCAATTTACAAAAGAAAGAAGTTTAATGGACTCACAGCTCCCCGTGGCTGAGGAGGCCTCACAATCATGGTGGAAGGTAAAAGGCATGCCTCACATGGTGGCAGACAAGAGGAGAGAGTGAGAATCAAGTGAAAGGGGTTTCCCTTATAAAACGATCAGATCTCATGAGACTTTTATTCACTACCACGAGAACAGTATGGGGGAAACTGCCCCCATAATTCAATTATCTCCCACTTGGTCCCTCCCACAACATGAGGGAATTATGGGAGCTATAATTCAAGATGAGATTTGGGTGGGGACACAGCCAAACCATATTAGGTACTTAGATTATTGATCTTCTTTGTCCTTTTCTACATATTTCAAGCTCTGCTTTCTTCTAAGTTCTGCTTTACCTGCATTCCATGAATTGGAAAATCACTGCCTTAGACTCACTCCCAAGTTACACCTTAGGCCAGTGATTCTCAACTAGGAGTGATTTTGTCCCCTTCCCCTGCCAGGAACATTTGGCAATATCTGGAGGCATTTTTGGTTGTCACACTTGAAAGAAGGGAGCTACTGGCATCTAGTGAGTAGAGGCTAGGTGTGCTGCCCTAAATTCTATAATGCACAGGACAGCTCTTTACAAAAAAGAATTATGTGGCCCCAAATGTCAATGTTGCTGAGGCTGAGAAGCCTTGTGGGCTAGACCTACATTGCCAGTAGTTGTACACCCCCTTGCCATAGTGCCCTCCACATGACTTGTTCCTCGTTCTTTCAAATTCCAGAGATGCTGTCCCTGATAACCCTGTACACATAACTCTGCATAAAATAAAATGATTTCTTTCTGCCTGCCTTCTTCCAATAGAATAGAAGCTTTGTGAATGCAAGGTTTTGTCTATTTCATTTACTTTCCTTTCCTAGTATGTAGAACAATGTTGAATGAGTTAATACTTACTGCATGATTGAGTGCATTGTTGCATGGGAAAGACTGTCTCATTCCCAGTGTGTGGCACTGAAAATATAGTGGTAAATAAGGCAGAGGTAGTGTAAGGGTAAATACAAAAAGAAAAAGTTTTCCCTGGTGCCAGAAGGGAAAGAGACTCCCTCACCACTTTCCTTAGAACATTTACTTTAAATAAAAATTATATTTATGAGTTCTCTCTCTGATTCTTTGAGATATCCATAAGAATTTTTAAAAGCTAAATAAGATGTCTGCCAATTTTACAACCCAAGGATCTTTTCCTCAAGGACTTGGGAGCTATCTCATTGAAATGGAATCATTCAAGGAGATAGTGCCCCTGTCTCCCAGACTCTGGGAGAGGGTAGGAACCTAACTTCAGTAGTGGCCCTGACTCCAAGTTACTAACCTACTTCCAGTCACAAGTATGCAAAAAACTTATTTTTCCTCTGGATAAAGTCAATTAGCAAATATCGTGGCTGCACCAATTATCAGGTGGATTTAGGAGGAACTATGTATAACAAATGTTGCCGTCAAGTCCTCTTACTTGAATACTAGTTATTGTTTATCTTGAGTACATGTGTGGAATGGATTCCATCTGCTTGGCTGTATAAATGGATGAGATTTCTTTCGGTTTTTGCAATTTCTTTAGTTTACCTGTGATGCACAACACATTCTGGTTTAATGATTATTCAATAATATAATGGCTTTCTTTTTCTTCTACTTTTGTGGAGAGGTTTTTCTGGGTGGGCAGGAGATTATATTACATTTCCCCAAGAGTAGTTATTGCCATACCAGGAAGGTGGGTTAATAATTTAAAAGATGCTCCACTGCATCCTTTCTTTTGAAAACTAACACCCTCCTTATGTTTTCTTTATCTCTCCCTTGGTAGCTGTTTTTGGAGCATCTGTACTGCTGAATCTTAGGGAGACTCTCATTTTCATCACTTTCTTCCCCCTCCACATCATCCAGGAATGCTTTCACATGGTATGTAAAGTGCTATGTAACTTCAGCTTCCAGGTAGGGAACATGCAACAATTAATACATGGATGGACTCTCCTTTTGGTCCTTCAGTGGGTTTATTTTAGACCTCTCCTTTATGGGAGTGGGTACAGAATTCAGAGGGATTTAAAAATTTTTTTCAGCTATGTGGTCCTCACTGGTTGGTACTGTGGTCTAACATTCCACATTGGGGTATGCAGGTATTTTCCCTACAACTCGCTCTGATCTGAAGACTTGTGTCTCTTTTCTGGATAGCATATGTATTTCTGATGATGTTCAAGCAACTGTTTTACTGAAGAGCTTGCTTAAGTGTCCTAAAGCAGTGCAGAGTTGAGGGTGGGGATGAGCGAATCATCAGTGGTGACTTTGAGCTAACTCCCTCACAGTGGATGGGGAGAGGTGGATCAGGCTTCATTTTAGGTCCTCAGGAAGGTGAGCCACATACATAAATTTCTTCTAGTCCCACCCACCCATTCCCTCTCATCAGCCCTCTCGTTAAATCCTCCCTACCCAAAGTCCCTGGCCCTGCCCTCAGGGTCACTCTTGCCTTTCCTTAGGGGTAATGACAGGCTCAGACCATTCCTAGGACTTACCACTCTGCTGCCTCAGGTACCAGTGGGATCGCACCGAGTCTTCCTCCATCTGGTGGCCCACTGACTCCCTTTGTCAGGGGTGCCCCGGGAATGGTAGTCACTTTCACTTCAGTTGGGTCTCTCTCTGTTGATGACTGAGACTCTCTCCTTAACCAAACTTCAGTTATGCTTCTCCAAGTCCTCTTTTTGATTAGGCCTCACTCTTGGGCTCTGTCCTTGGTCCATTTAGTCCATCTTTCAAGAATGCTGCTGGGTTTAGTGAACATTCTTTACCCTTGCTATCTGATCAGATTCCTCATTCCCCAACCTCAATGTCTGATCATCCTGGCCTGCCTTCAGCAAGTCTTATCAAATCAGTTTAGCCAGAATCCTATTTATCTTTGAGGATTTTCTGTTAATAATTTTCTATCTACTGACCCCCAGCCTGATTTTTGGCTGTAAATCTCCACTCATTGTTGTCTTCAGAATTGAGCCAAGGTCTGTCTATACTGAGGTCTCTCTTTCTCTATTGCAATGGTTACAGAATAAAATTAACTTCCCGGTTTTCTTTGGCATTGGCAATGCCAAAGCCAGTTTTTCTCTTAAAACACTTGATGGCAAACACACTTTTCCACTGGACTAATTAATGTTTTCCAGAAAACTTCTTCGTCTGTCCTGTGTGAGGTGTGTGTATTATTTCTCTTATTCTTTGACCCTATTCCTTGTGAAACAGCAAAAAGACAAAAATCTTGGTTTTGCTATGCTATAGGCACATTTTCCTCTGTTCTTTTATTACAAAGGGCCTCTGCATTAATTGGAGATTACCTCTGCCTAGTTTTTCGATCTACATTCAAATAGTATGTTTACTTCTGATCCCCCAAATTCTCCTGTGGCAGATATGATTGAAATTTCAGTAATACCACTATGTAAATATTCAGTATTGAAACATAGACTTGCAGATATAACAGGGAAGAACTGTTTCAATGAGAGAGGTTGCATGAACTCTTTGAGGAGAGATCTTTACTTCTATAGATGACTTTGCCAATGATTCAATGGAAATACTTCAGTGATTGTAGAGTCCTGTCTAATTGAACATTGGAAGTTTGTATAAAACTTCTAAAATTATTTTTATGCTGAATATAAAAAGTAATTTGGTATCTGCTTTATTCCCTCTTGTCCTCTCGTAATGAACTTGGTCTCCAGATATTAAAGTTGGAGGTGTTTTCTTAGGGTTATTAAAATGTCAGTACAGACTAAAATATGGAAGACACTAAATGTAAGCCTGATACTGAATGTATGTCTGAAAGTGAGACTGATGCAAATTTTGAATCCCTGGGATTTATGGTGCAATCTTGCCACTTGCTGAACTTTGGACCAAGGGAGAAGGAAGCCAAATGATATTGCTAAAGCTCCTAGTATTCTAAGGTACCGTGTTAGTTGTTTACCCATATGTCATCCCTTTACATTTTATTACCAACCATACAAAGTATGTTTTATTGTCTCATTGTTTGCAAATGAGGAGAGCCAAACTTAGAGAGTTTAAACGGTTTCTCAAGGTCTCCTATATTCAGGTGCAGAGTTGGAATTGAAGATTCTTGACTTTAAAGCTCTTACACTTTCCCCCATGCCATACTGCCAACTTCAAGAGTCAAAAATTCTGCAGGTGCTATTTACTGCTGTACAATAGTGCGCTGCAATGTTACATCAGCACAGAAGGATTGTGGCCTTGCTTTGTGTGGTCTCGTGCTGGTATTCTATATTCCTTTGATGGGAGAGATCATGACTTATTTAGCTTTGCCTTACCAGCACTTAGCACAGGGAGTGAAATTTAGGAAAAACTCAATAAAGGGCTGTTAAAATGGATGAAGAAATCAGACATGACCATCCTAAGCCTTTTAATTCCTAGAACCTGTAGGATCATTTAAAGTTCTTTTTCTCCTTGTCCACTTTAATATTCATAAAGTTGCCAGATATTGTCATTTTACTTCAATAATGTCTCTAACACCTGTCTGTTCCTTTTTATTTCCATTGTCAGTACTTCTTTTCCAGTTAGCTTCAGCTAGTGTCTTCACTACTTTCATTCACTTTCCATTTCATTCCATCTTATCTATCCATTCATTCATTTATCCATGCATCCACCCATCCATCCATCCATCCATCCATCCATCCATCCTTTTATTCCTTCAACAAACATTTTGTGAGCACTTATTAAGTACCTGTAAAACATGTTATCAGAATACAGTGTGTAAGTTCCTTAAGAAAAGATTGTTTAGAATGCCATGAGAGTATGAAAAAGGGTTACTCTTATCCAATTTGGGGAGGGATATTCAGAGAAGGCTTCTTGGAAGAAGTATAATCTGAGCCAGATCTTGAAGAATCAGTTGAGTTAGGAAGGCAAAGGGGATAGAGAAGGGAAAAATAATACCCCTAGTGTCTCTCCCTTGCTGCATCACCATATCCTTTCCCATTTCTATTTTTCTCCATGTTCCTTGAATGCGCATTGGGCTGTCTCCTGCCTCAGAGTCTTTGCGCTTGTTTTCCCCTCTGCTTATAATGGTTTCGCAGATATCTGCATGGCAAACTCTTTCATTTCCTTCAGGACTTGCATGTCACCTTTTGAGAAATGGCTTGTCCAACTATCCTATTTGTAGTTGCAATGACTCCCTTCCCTGACAGAAATCCCCATCTCCTGCTTTTGCCTAGCAAATATCATCTTCTATCATACTATATATTTGTTTATTTCATTTACTCCCCTATTTTTGATTACTGCTGTCTTCACTACCTACATGAGTGCTGGCACATAGAAATTTCAGTAGTTATTGATCATATGAATGAATGAAAGATTGGGAGATAGGAATGCAAAGGCAAGGATGTGAGAAATTTTAAGGAAATGTAAAACTAATTTGGTCTGATTCCTTCTGAGATCCCTTATTGCACCACCACAGAGCATTGTGTCACCTTCTTCCTTAGACTCTTGCTGAGTGCTGACTCTACTAAGGGGAAAGAAGCATGTTTTGTTGATGGTGGTAATGACTAACTTTCCTTCTCCCTTCTAGATAATGTTGCTTTGTGCCTTCACCACTACCAAACGATCACTTCTAGATTTCTCAGAAGGGCTTTTCTCTTTGGCCAAGACACAAGGCTCTTCTGCAGAGCTATGGACTTCCTGGTTCCCGTTTATCATCACATTATAGACATTAGGAGTGGAGGAGAGGAAAGTTGGAATTTTTGGTTAATGGCTTCAGCTTCCTTAGTGTGTAGGAGGTTAGGTCATCTGTTAAGAGGGAGGAGGGAGGATGAAATTTGGAACCTTTACTGACGGGATTAGGACAGGCAGTTGATAAGAGAAAAGAGAGGTGTTGAACAGAATAAAGTGTTTGAGAAATGGATAATATGTCCATAAGATGGTTGTATTTTTTTTTGCATAATGCATCATTCGTGTTGTGGTTTTGTCAAAAAGGAAGAATGAAAATTTATTTCCACTGTTGGGAAAATAATAAGCAAGATGTAATAACACGCTGTGATTTGCTTATGGAGAATCCTTGTTATCCTCAAATTATGTGAGCTGCTTCACCTGGGAACATCCACTGGGCAGGCTAATCATCAACATATATAAAATAATCAGACATCCAGCAGGTATATGGGGAAGGGGTAGCCCTATAGGAACACTGGGCCTTCCAGAGGCAGATTTCATGGTTATTTCCTAGTCCCAGAGAGATTAACGATTAACCCTGAGGCTATGATTTACCAAGGATTCCTTGTGGGATCTGTGCCTATTACTGGTCAAAGCCTCTTGGAGGGACATCCAAGCTCATAAGATCATACAAGTCCCCTCCCCCCTTGCAGTAGGAGAGGCTGTTGGCAACCAAATGCCCTTGCTCTTACCTTTATCAGATCACCCTAAAGTTAGCAGAAAGTCCAACACTGTGCTATGACCATACCCTAGAGAAGCAGGATAGAAACAGAAGGAATCAAATAAGGAGAGGAGCAGGAATCTAGAGGGTACTTGGAGCCATTGAGACTTCCAGAAGGGGTGAAAGGCATCTTCAGGATGCTGGACTTGGGGTCTGGGACAGGGATTTTAGGGTAGGAAATGGTAAGGTTGCTTCTGCAATGCAGCACAGAGCAATCTTTCACCAGAATGGAAAAATCAGAGCCCAAACCAACAGAAAAGGAAGGAAAACAACATTTATGGGGCACTGACTTCATCTGGTATTTGTCTAAAGCTTATTGCATACTACTAACATACGTTACTTATATCTCATAGCAGTTCTGTGAAAGTATTGTAATGTCTCTTGTCTGCAAGTGACAACATTGAGGCCTAGAAATGCTCAGGAACTTTCTTAGGGGCACAAACTAGTAAGTGGCCAAGCTGAGATTTAATTATGTCTCCTGATTCCACATCCAGAATTCTTATTACCTCATCCCACTTGGGGAGGAGGTTGTGGCAGCCAAGCCACTGGGTGACCAGGCCTTAGTCATATTCTGGCAAGGGGGCCTGTGCTATATACAGTTGTTAAATGTCTGTTGACTAATAAATACAAAGACCTGCTGTCTCTTTTCAAATTTTGGGGTTACACGAATTATTCTGAGCCTCCTCTGTCTTCTTTCATAGCTCGTTGGCTCATGATTTGATCTTCTACACTGCTGTGGGCTCTGTTTGTCCCAAGCAGATAAGAAGGAAAGGTATTTCTTCTGTTTGCCAAGTGTATTATTCTGTTCTCATGCTGCTATGAAAAAATACCTGAGACTGGGTAATTTACAAAGAAAGAGGTTTAATTGACTCGCAGTACAGCATGGCTGGGGAGGCCACAGGAAACTTACAATCATGGCAGAAGGGGAAGCAAACACATCCTTCTTCACATGGCTGCAGCAAGGAGAAGTGAAGAGTTAAGTCAGGGAAAAGCCCCTTATAAAACCATCAGATCTCATGAGAACTCACTCACTATCACGAGAACAGTATGGAGGTAGCTGCTCTCATGATTTAATTACCTCCCATCGAGTTCCTCCCATGACTTATGGGGATTATGGGAACTACAATTCAAGATGAGATTTGGGTGAAGACACAGCCAAACCATATCACCAAGACTATGCAGCACTCACAGACAGGGCATCTTATTGCTAGTAAACCTGGATAATGGACAAAGAAGGAAAGGGAGAGGGAAAGCCTACCCATCTATTTTATCTCTTCCCCCTCATTCCCATTCTAAAACCCTCTTTATCACTCTCAGGCCATGGCTGGGGAGAGAGACCTCCAGGGAAACCAAAGCATTCACCTGTGTCTGCTTTCTTGTTTGTTACCTGAAGAATATCTAGATTTCTTGAGGTCGGCCAATCTCTCCTCCTTTTCTCCTTACAAATCTGTCTGCCCTGGGGAACTGGTTGGGGATATAGGCTTCAAAAAAACTTCCTCACCCATTAAATTGCTTAACCTTTTTTTAGAGGGTCAGGCTCATCACCTCAAATGGTCCATCCTTAGTGCTGCTTCCTGCATTTCGCTCCTGCTATACAATTTCTCTTTCCCTACTATAGTAGTCAGGGTTCTCCAGAGAAACAGAACTAATAGGGTGTGTGTGTGTGTGTGTGTGTGTGTGTGTGTGTGTGTGTGTAAACAGATTAGATACATAAGGAATTGGCTCATACAATTATGGGGACTGATGCCTACAGTTGGCAAGCTAGAGATCCAGGAGAGCTGATGGTGTAGTCCCATTCCTGAGGATACTAGGCTCGAGACCTGGGAAAAACTGATGTTTCAGTTAGAATCCAAAGACAGGAAAAAACTGATGTCTCAGTTCAAAGACAGTCAGACAGAAGGAATTCCCTTTTACTTGCAGGAGATTTAATCTTTTTGTTCTATTCAGGTCTTCAACTGTTAGAGTGGGGCCCACTCACATCATAGTAAAGGGAGGGCAACCTTTACTATGTCTACTAATTCAAATATTTTATCTCATCCAGAAGCACCTGTACAGACACACCCAGAATAATATTTGAGCAAATATCCAGGCACACCTTTGCCTAGTCAAGATGACACATTAAGCTATCACAAGTCTACCCCTGATTAACTTGGCATCTATCTACATCTCCTTAAAACATATTTAATGTCCAAATAAAGACATAAACAAAGTCATATTTTGCCCTAACATGATACAACTATCCTATGTACAACAAAAAGCACACTAACCATTTCCCAGGAAAAGCAGGTAAGATTCCTGTGTGATGTTTGTTCTTCTCCTTGATATCCCATAAATTAACTACTATGTTGTAAAATTAACAATACTTAAATACTATGATATAAAGTTACTATATCTTATGTTGCATGAGAAGAGAATAAGAGGGGGAAGAAAATAAAGATTTCATATATATACAAATTTTACTATGCATACAATCATATTCATAACAAAATAAGGATGAAATATGTCAATTACAGTACTGAATTCTGTAACATCACATTGTCATAGCTGGTATTTGTAATTACCTCCTTCTTTCACTAGCCATTCAGAATTCCCTTTGCCTTTAGCTGTTTATTTTATTTTATTTTTTTGAGACAGGGTCTCCTTCTGTTACCCAGGCTGGAGTGCAGTGGCATAATCACAGCTCACTGCAGCCTCTAGCTCCTGGGCTCAAGTGAACCTCCCAACTTAGCCTCCTGATTAGGTGGAACTACAAGCATGCACCACCATGCCCAGCTAATTAAAAAAATTTTTTTTGTAGAGATGAGGTCTCACTATGTTGCCCACGCTGGTCTCAAACTCTTGGGCTCAAGTGATCCTCCTGAAGTGTTGGGATTACAAGCGTGAGCCACTGCACCCTGCCTGATTGTGGTTCTTTATCTAATGAGATGATCCAAACTGTCATTCCTGAGGGGTCTAGGTCATTAGTAGTCCTGCGTGGATTATGTTGTTGTAGTTTTCCGCTGACCTTAATCACAGGGCATAGTAATACTAAGAATGCCTGAAGGAATCTCTTGTATTCCAGATTTTACCTCCATCGTGGAGTAGTAGTCCGATTTCCTTTTGGTAGCCAGGTTTAATCACCCCAGCCAGCACTGTAACTTCCTTTTTTACATGCTGTTTCAGAGGCAGGAGGATCCTCAAGTGTCTGGGCAACAGTATTAACTTCCAA
Source organism: Pan paniscus (assembly GCF_029289425.2). Classification (NCBI taxonomy): domain Eukaryota; kingdom Metazoa; phylum Chordata; class Mammalia; order Primates; family Hominidae; genus Pan; species Pan paniscus. Next base: position 76,394,447 of record NC_073249.2, read on the forward strand.
TTCAATGGAATCGTTGTAGCATTCCACCCCCTGCAACTAAGACCTCTGGGCTGGCAGAGCATAAAGTTGTGGGAACAGGAAGCAAAAATTTTGCCAGTGGGTCACTGACAGTGATAGTGAGTGGTGCCACTCCCATTTGCATTCTTGATTTCTGGACCCATGAATCCCGGACCCTAGCTATGGGAGAAACAGCACTGTACATTGGACACTGATTTGGAGCATATACAGTGTTCTGGAGAACCTTGCCCTAGCCCTGCAAGGCATTGGTACCTAGCTGGTGCTATAACTGAGTCTTCAAAAAGTCATTCTACCATTCTGTCAAACCAGCTCTTTCAAGATGGTGGGGTACATGGTAAGATCAGTGAATTTCATGAGCATGGGCCCACTGACACACTTCATTTTCTGTGAAGTGAGTTCTTTCATCAGAAACAATGCTGTTTGAAATACCATGACAGTGGATAAGGCATTCTGTAAGTCCACAGATGATAGTTTTGGCAGAAGCATTGTATTCAGGGAAGGCAGATCCATTTCCAGAGTAAATGTCTATTTCAGTAAGGACAAAGAGCTGTCCCTTCCATGATGGAAGCCATTTAGTGTAATCAGCCTACCACCCGGTAGCTGTCTGATTCCTGTGGGGGAATGGTACCATGCTTGGGACTCAGGGTTGGTCTCTGATGTTGGCAGATTGTGAAGTCGGCAGTGGTTGTCTTCAGCTAGGCCTTGGTGAGCAGAAGTTCATGTTGTTGAGTCCATGCATAACTTCCATCCCTGCCACTATGGCCTCTTTTTTCATGATCCTATTGGACAATGACAGGAGTGGCTGGAGAGGGAGACTGACTATTACCCACAGAACAAGTGATCCTATCCAACTGACTATTAACATCCTCCTCTCTGAGATCATTTGGTGAGCATTCACATGGGACACAAATATCTTCATGCATTTGGCCCATTCAGAGAGGTCTACTTCCTCTCTAAATTTCCTTGTCACCAATTTTCTAATCATGTTTCTTCCAAGTTCCTGACCATCAGCCAAACCATTGGCCACAACCCATGAATCCATATATAATCACAAGTCTGGCCATTTCTTCATTCAAACAAAATGAACACTCAGGAGCATTGCTCAAAGTTCTGTCCACTGGGAGGATTTCCCTTCACCACTATCCTTCAGCAGTGTTCTGGAAAAAGGCTATAGTGCTGCAGCTGTCCACTTTTGGGTGGTGCCTGAACATTATATAGACCTGTCTGAAACCAAGGCTCAGTTTTCTTTTCCTCTGTCAACTGGTCATTGGGAACGCCCAATGAAGCCATAGGTACAGACTAGAAGAGAGAGGGTAGTATAGCAGAAGTGGGGGCAGTGGACATACTTGTGCCTTCAGGACCTGCTTGGGCCTGACCTCATATTTACCACTTCCCTTTGATGATAGAGTGCTGCTTTGCACACCCAACTTTATGGCTTGGTGGGTCAGATAACAGCCAATTCATGATGGGGATCTTAGGTTTCATGGTAACTTGGTGGCCCATAATTAAGCAACCAATCTCTGTTAAGGCCAGTAGCAGGCCAAGGGTTGTTTCTCAATAAGAGAAGTTATCTGTGGAGTATTGCAGGGTTTTGCTCCAAAATCCTAGGGGCCTGCACTGCAATACACCTATAAGAGCCTGCCAAATCTCCTAACAGGATTCCTATCTGTCACTGTCATTTTAAGTATGGTTGGATCTGCTTAATCACCTGGCTCAATAGCAGATTAGCTTTTACATTAGCCTGGATTTACTGCAGAGCCTTTCCTTTTTTGGAGCCCCACTCAAAACTAGCAGCTTTCAAAGTCACTTGGTAAATAGGTGGAAGTAACACACCTCAATGAGAAACATGTTGCCTCTGGACTCTAGAGGCCTAATAAGCATTGTGCCTTTTTTTTTGGTGGTAGGAGCAGCTAGATGCCATGACTGACCTTTACTTTTCGAAGCGATGTCTCCCACATGCTTCATACCACTGTATCCCTAAAAATTTCATAAGTAAAAGCCCCTGAATCTTTACTGGATTTATTTCCCACCCTCTGATGTGCAAATGTCTTACCAACAGACTAGAGTATTGCTACTTCTTGCTCACTAGTTCCAATTGGCATAATGTCATCAATGTAATGGACGAATGTGATATCCTGTGGAAGGGAAAAGCAATCAAGATCCCTGCAAACTAAATTGTGACACTGGGCCAGAGAGAGTTGTTATACCCCTGAGGTAGACAGTGAAGGTGTATTTCTGGCCTTGTGGGCTCAAACTGCTTGAAACTACTTCCGGTGTTCCTAGATAATAGATATAGAGAAAAAGGCATTTGCCTCATCAATAGCTGCATACCAGGTACCAGAGAATGTGATGATTTTCTCAAGCAATGAAACCACATCTAGTACAGCAACTCCAATTGGAGTCACCATCTGCATAAACTTAAGATAATACACTGTAATTCTCTGAGATCCACCTGTCTTTTGCACAGCCAAAATAGGCAAATTGAATGGGAGTGTTGTGGAAATCACCATCCCTGTGTCTTTCAAATCTTTAATGGTGGTAGTAATCTCTGCAATCCTTCAGGAATCCAGTATTGCTTCTGGTTTACTGTTTTCCTAGGTAGTTTCAGTGGCTTGCCCTTGGCCTTTCCCACCATAATAGCCTCACTCCACAGGTTAGGCAACCAATGTGGGGATTTGGTGAGCTACTGAGTATATCTCTTAATTATGCATTCTAGAACTGGGAAAATAACTACATGATGGGGTCAGGACTGTGAGATAGACCTGAACTAAAACACTATTGATTACCTTATCTTCATAAGCCCACACTGTGGCTGAGGGATCAAAGTCACGTTTTGGTTCTCCTGGAAAATTATTGTCAGTTCAGAGCCAGTGTTCAGTAGTCCTGGAAAGGTCTGATTATTTACTTTCCCCCAATCTATAGTAACCTTGGCTAAATGCTGTAGGTTACTTTAGGGAAGGCTGGTAGAAATAGTAACAGTGTATATTTTAAGCAGTGTACCAGAGTTCTTCCTCAAGAAGACCTGCCTCTTCTTAATTGAAGGAATTGTGATCTGTTAACTGGCTTAAATCTAGAAATGATAGAGGGGACATCACCCTGTGTTTTTCTCATTCAGATTAGACTTTTGTTCACTTGACCTAGAACATTTCTACTTATATAGATCAAGTAAGAATTTACTCGAATTTAGTATGTTTCCCATCTATTTCATTTCTAGGAACAGCTGGTGCCTTAGGTGGGCCTGACTGCCGCCTTGACTCTGCTGTTTATTATGGTAATCACATCCCCCTTGCCTTTGGCTGTTGACTGCCACCCCAGGATCTGTTACCTCCATTGCATTTAGGTATCCTAATCCAGTGGGGGCTATTTCTACTGTAATGTCTGGCCCCTACAGAGAAGAGTGATCACAGAGCTCTTCAAAGATGTCAGGGCTCCTCTCACAAATTTATTTCTCACAGTCAAGATGTGCCTTCTAGAGCCTCTCATTATGGTTGAGTAGATCTTAAGTAACATATCCACTCTAACATTCCAATCTCCTTAAACCTTTGAATCTCTTTCTCTACATTGAAAGAAGGCAGGTTTGGCATTTCCAACTTGCTCTCTGTGGGCCACTGTTTGGTCCATGTTTCATCTAACGAACTAAGCAAGCAGTTAGAGTCAGGGAGTTTCTTAACTCCCTGAGCTGCAACATTAAATGAAGAATCTCTGCTTAGTGAGCTCGTATCAATAAATTTGGCCTGATTCAATTTTATTTCCTCCACCATTATCCCACAAACTCAATGTCCATTCCTACACATGTTCCTCTGATTTCTGCTTGTGTAAATGAGAAAACTTGAGTAGTTCTTTTGGAGTGCACACCACCTCCTCTTGGGTCACACTTTGTACTTCACCTTTAGGGGCCTGCTGGGATTTAAGTCTAGTTACAAGTCTAGAAGCGAAGAGGTGGTGGGAGTGGGTCCCCTGAGGGGAGCCAGCATTTCTTGAAAGGCAACAGCCTCAAGGGAGACCATTACAATTTTCTAGGCAAGGCAAGGATAATTCTCTCATACTGCGGTGGACATACCTCTTCCACCGGCAAAGAAGACTCATCAGTTTAGGGGCCTAGTGTCCCCAGCTTCATCAGGGTCTTCTCACACATCCCCATTCCAACTTTCAGGATTTCACTACTTCCTAATCATTTTAACAGTAGGCAGCCTATAGGCCTGAAAGTTCAACTTGTGTTGTAATTCAGCCAGTTGTAGGATGAGATTCTATGTTTAATTTTAATCAATCTCAACCGTGTGGCTACAGAACATAAGGAACTCTGTTAGGGCAAATATAGAAGCTTTCACATTATTTGCACAGTTTAAGCAGAGAACTTAGGCTCATCATTTTCTTTTACCTTGACAGGATCAAGTGGCGAATGTCATTATATTCTTTAATTTGAGAACAATACCTGAAATATGTAGTCACTTAGATCCTTGCTTCTTATAAGTGGTTATTTGGGAGTATTTAATGCAGATATTTTGTGTCTCCCTATTGCCAGATTATGCTATGGACTATCAGTCCTCTCTTTACCACTAAAAATAGACACTAGCATCTTTAAATCTAATCAGATTAGAGAGCCAATTCTAGAAACCCCACAACCAATTAAGAACACGAATCCTTAGCATTCTGTTTCCTTAGAACCAATCTTAGTACCAGAATTCATTTCTCAGGGTTCACCAGAGAAACAGAACTAGTAGGATTAATTAATTAATTAATTAATAGAAATTTTGCTCACATGATTACGGAGGCTGACAAGTCTCAAGATCTGGAAGGTGGGTGAGTTAGCAAGCTGAAGACCGTGGAGAACCCTGAAACCCTGGAGAACCCTGAACCCTGCTGATATAGTTCCAATATGAGTCTGAAGGTCAGAAAACCAGGAGAGCTGATGTAGCTGGAGTCCAGTGGCCAGCAGACTTAAGACACAGGAAAAGCCTGTGTTTCAGTTTGAGTCTATCTTAGTCAGCGCATGCTGTCATAACAAAATACCATAGACTGTGTGGTTTAGACAACAGAAATTTTTTCTCGCTGTTCTGGTGGCTGAAAGTCTGAGATCAGGGTGCCTGAATGGTAGAGTTCTGCTGAGAGCCCTCTTTTTGGCTTGTAGGTAGCTGCCTTCTGGCTGTGTCCTCACGAGTTGGAGGGAGAGGGGTTCTGGTTTCTCCTCTTCTTATCTCCTCTTATGATGGGAATAGTGTTCTATTCCCATCATGGGGGCCCCATCCTCATGATCTCATTTAATAACCTCTCAAAGGCCCCACCTCCAAAGACCATCACATTATGGGCTAGGGCTTCAGCATATGAGTTTTGGGGGATACCAACATTCAGTCTATAGCAGAGTCTGGAAACAGGAAAAACCGATGTCTCAACGTGAAGGCAGCAGGTAGGAGGAATTCCTTCTGACTTGCAAGAGGGTCAGCTTTTATGTTTTTTTTCAGGTCTTCAGCTGTTTGGATGGGGCCCATCCACATTAGGGAGGGCAGTTTGCTTTATTCAGACTACTAACTCAAGTGTTAATTCATCCAGAAACACCCTCACAGACACACCCAGAATAAGGCTTGCCAAAATGTCTGTGTACCCTGTGCCAAGTCATATTGAAACATACAATTAACTACACCTATCCTAGCCACCCTTCCTTTGTTGCCCCTTGTGTCCTGAAGGCCTTTCCATTTCTTCTGATCCATGTCTTTATCCTGGCCACTGTGTGATACCGCATGTAATTTTGAATGAACAGAATTATCTGGGATTCTTTACTGGTTGTTTGTGTTGTGTCATTTACTAAATTCTAAACTCGTATATGGTGATGGCAGAGATTTTATTTACTAAACAGGAGATGTATATTTTCTATATCCTTCTCAATGGAAAGCAGGTGGATGTGCAACAAATGTTTATTTATGTATTTATTTATTTTTTTGAGATGGAGTCTTGCTCTGTCACCCAGGCTGGAGTGCAGTGGCCTGATCTTGGCTTACTGCCTCCCGGGTTCAAGTGATTCTCCTGCCTCAGCCTCCTGAGTAGCTGGGACTGCAGGTGCGTGCCACCACGCATGGTTAATTTTTTGTATTTTTAGTAGAGATGGGATTTCACCATATTGGTCAGGCAAGTCTTGAACTCCTGACCTCGTGATCCACCCGCCTTGGCCTCCCAAAGTGCTGGGATTACAGGCATGAGCCACCGCACCTGGCCCAACAAATGTTTATTTTATTTAATTAATTAATTAATTTATTTTGAGACAGAGTCTTGCTCTATCACCCAGGCTGGAGTGCAATGGCACAGTCTCAGCTCACTGCATCCTCCGCCTCCTGGGTTCAAGCAATTCTCCTGCCTCAGCCTCCTGAGTAGCTACATGTTCAATCCATTTGGAGAGTATGTTTTCAACCAGTTGGTTTCCCTGGAAGGCAGCTAGGGAAAGTGAGTGTTAGTAAGTTTGAGTCAGACAAGGGTTTCTTAGTCTTCCCCTCAGCCCTTGTGCAGCAACTCACTCCTCCGGCTGTGGGCCATGACAGAAAGGGAAGGACTACTTTGCTTCCTCACTCTTGCTGAGTGAGAGCAGCTGGATCAGAGGACAGTGAACGTCTGCTCAGGATTACAGTTATTCAGGCATACCTAGGAGATGTCCCTAGGCCCCAGACATTGCTTGAGAAGCTGGGAGTAGCTTACATTTGTCTGAGGCAGGGTTTCTTAACCTTATCACTATTGGCATTTGGGCTGGGTAATTTTTTTGTTGTAAGAAGCTGTCCTGTACATTGTAGGATGTTTGGCAGCACCCCTGGCCTGGACCAGTTACTAGATGCCAAGTAGCACCTGCACTCTGAGATATGACAACCAAAAATGTCTCCAGATATTGGCCAATATGTCCTGGGAACAAAAGCATTTCAGAACCACTGACCTTGAGCTTTGTTATTTGCAAAGAAGTTTCACCTATGTTATCATGTCTGAGAGGCATTATAGCTCTGTAAATCAGGCAGAAATCTGTTCTTTTCTCTATTTTACACAGCTGGACAAGTTGCAGGAAAAGAAATAGAACTCATGTCTTCTGACTGCAAACTTTTCCTCTTTATCTTAAGGCTCCTAGAGATAAGTAAGTAAAAGTGATAGTAACTTGCCCCCTGAAGGAGATGCCAATTTTGAGTTGAAGAACAAAAATCTTTGTTAAATTCCAAAAGTTTTGATGAAGAGACACCATTAATCACTTTGCTCTTTTCATGTGTTGGCTCTTAACTTTATTTTGATGAACTTTCATTTAGTCCTTTTGAAAGGAAAGTAGTTTAGATTTCCTTTCTGAAGTGTCTAGTTTTATTTTTGACTACTAAGGTTTCCAAATCTTTCATGTCCTAATTAAATGTGTTCACTTCCTCTTGAAGATGCGTCATTGTGATAACAGTTTGTATGTACCTTCCCAGTGGTGTTTTCCAAGAAAACCAAAATACAATACTGCTTTTAAAAACAGAAGTTTGCAGTAATTGTTACTGAGACTCGATCAGAAAACTGGAAGTACTGAAATACGAATTTGAAAGGCACAACATTCTGAGACTATACATCTTTTACTTTCTGGGTTTTGAAAAGAGGAAAGAAGGTTGGGTGCAGTGGCTGATGCCTGTAATCCTAGCACTTTGGGAGGCCAAGGCGGGTGGATCACCTGAGGTCAGGAGTTCGAGATCAGCCTGGCCAACATGGTGAAACCCCGTCTCCACTAAAAATACAAAAATTAGCCTGGCATGGTGGTGGGCGCCTGTAATCCCAGCTACTCAGGAGGCTGCAGCAGGAGAATTGCTTGAACCTGGGAGGTGGAGGTTGCAGTGAGCCGAGATCGCGCCATTGCACTCCAGCCTGGGCAACAAGAGCGAAACTCTGTCTCAAAAAAAAAAAAAAGATAAGAAAAGAAAAGAAGAAAGAAGCATATTATTTTAAATTGGCATCTGAAGGTAAAGAACTAAAATTTGCTAAATAGGGGTAAGAATATACTGAAGTTTGACATTTTAACTAGATTAAAATACATTTTTTCTATCTATATTTCTTCTCCTTTGCAATGCACTTTCACTATGCTTAGATATCAGATTTAAAATTTATAATTTTGGAACCACATTGCTAGTCATAATTATAATTATTAATATCCAGTTAGGACCTACTTTGTGCTCTACTGTATTTCAGGAGCTTCAGTTTTTCAGGGAGGCAGAGTGCTGAAGCACAGGATATGACTAAGCAAGTTGGCAACATCTGCTTTTTCTGTTAGAAAATGCTTTGACCTTTTCCAGATGCTGGACATTTTGCAAATTATGTAGCCTCTTTGAACCTCAGTTTTATCACTTATAAAATTAGGTATTAATTATTTTGTGAAGACTAATGAAAAAATTATGTGCAACCATATTAATATTAACTTAGTATTAATATTAATAATTTATTAACAAAACATATATAACAATATATAATATACCATTAATATTGTCAATTATTAATAATATTTAGTATTAAAATTGTGATGTGAAATAAAAAATAATAAAAATTAGTGAAAGCATTATTAATACCAATATTAATTAACATGAATGGTAATCATTATTTTTGAGTATGTTGAATTGCTTTTGAACAGTTATGAACATTTCTGGCCAACAAGGTGGGTTGCTATTTGAGGAGTTTTCTATTTTTCTCCAAATTGGACTTATTTATTTTTTATGTTTTTAATTTGTGGTTTTATTTTTGAAAGTACCAGTGTTACTCCCCTGTGGCCTGAACAAATCCTATGGACAGGAGCTGATCTGTTTACATTACACAAATATGACCGAAGAAAGGGTAGAGTTTATGCATCACTGATTATGCTTATTTTGGGAAAAATGTCTAGACTACAGGTGATGACACTGGCATTTTTAAGGAAGTGCATAACTAAATTGTTGAGTCTGGTATATCTCAGTAAAATGTTCCTGCATTTTTTTTTTCTTTTTTTGTGGTTGAGACTCAAATGTCTCATGGTTAAAACAAACCATGTTTCTTCTTGAAATTTCTTAGTAGCAACACAGAAGGCTGTTTACAGATAACAGAACCTATCCTACTGCCTAATATTTATTGGGTCTCAATAATTGCCTATTGAACTGAAGAAGGTGCTCATATTACATGAAGTTTGTTACAGTTGTTAAATTTGTTTTCCACTTGTATATGAGGTGAAAAAAATCCCCTAAAACCCTGCTCTAATAGACAACTATATCTAATTTTGCATTGCTTTTCTTTTTTTTGGTATTTTATATAGCCGCAGTACATTCTCTGTTTTCACTCTCCTTTTGTAGTTGGCCCTCCTTAACCATGGGCTTTGCATCTGTTGATTCAACCAACTGCAGATAAAAAGTATTTTTAAAAATTGCATCTGCACTGAACATGTACAGGCTATTTTTCCTTGTCATCATTCCCTAGACAATACAGTATAACAAGTATTTACATAAAATTTCCATTGTATTAGGTAGTATAGGTAATCTAGACATGATTTAAAGTATATGAGAGGATGTGCATACGTTATATGCAAATACAATGTCATTTTATATAAAGGACTTGAGCATGTGTGAATTCTGGTATCAGTGGGAGGTCCTGGAACAAATCCCCAAAGGATACCTAGGGACAGCTGTACTTTAATATTACAACATAAGCATTTTTGTTGTTCTTTCAGGCATAATTTTAAAAAGATGCATAATAGTTTATTTAGTAGATACCCTATACTTTCTATAATTGTTTACCTGTTATTGGGCACTTGTGTTGCTTTCCAATATTTTAATGATACAAAAATGCTGCAGTGAACATATTTACATAGAAGGCAATTTTCAATAGTATTTCATAATCCTTACTTAAAATGGCTTTCCACGTGTGGTGGAATTACTGGGCCAAAGGGCACAAGACATTTTTAAGGTACAAAACATTTTTTTTTTCTGAAGCACAAAAGTTTCTAATTTTAATTAAATTGAGGTTCAATTTATCTATTTTTTTTCTTTAGTTGTTTGGGCTTTTGGTGTCATAACACAGAGAAAAATGGACAAATCCAAAGTCATGGCAAAATAAATCTATGTTTTCTTCTAGCAGTTTTATTTATTTTTATTTTTTTTTAATTTTACTTTAAGTTCTGGGATGCATGTGCAGAATGTGCAGGTTTGTTACATAGGTATACATGTGCCATGGTGGTTTGCTGCACCTATCAACCCATCATCTAGGGGTTTTTTTTTTGGGGGGGGGGGTAAACTTTTTTTTTTTATTACGAAGATAAACTTTGTATTATTTTATTTTATTATTATTATACTTTAAGTTTTAGGGTACATGTGCACAACGTGCAGGTTTGTTACATATGTATACATGTGCCATGTTAGTGTGCTGCACCCATTAACTTGTCATTTAGCATTACCTATATCTCCTAATGCTATCCCTCCCCCCTCCCCCCACCCCACAACAGTCCCCAGTGTGTGATGTTCCCCTTCCTGTGTCCATGTGTTCTTATTGTTCAATTCCCATCTATGAGTGAGAACATGCGGTGTTTGGTTTTTTGTCTTTGCAATAGTTTGCTGAGAATGATGGTTTTCAGCTTCACCCATGTCCCTACAAAGGACATGAACTCATCATTTTTTATGGCTGCATAGTATTCCATGGTGTATATGTGCCATATTTTCTTAATCCAGTCTATCATTGTTGGACATTTGGGTTGGTTCCAAGTCTTTGCTATTGTGAATAGTGCCGCAATAACCATACATGTGCATGTGTCTTTATAGCAGCATGATTTATAATCCTTTGGGTACATACCCAGTAATGGGACTGCTGGGTGAAATGGTATTTCTAGTTCTAGATCCCTGAGGAATCACCACACTGACTTCCACAATGGTTGAACTAGTTTACAGTCCCACCAACAATGTAAAAGTGTTCCTATTTCTCCACATCTTCTCCAGCACCTGTTGTTCCCTGACTTTTTAATGATCACCATTCTAACTGGTGTGAGATGGTATCTCATTGTGGTTTTGATTTGCATTTCTCTGATGGCCAGTGATGATGAGCATTTTTTCATCTGTTTTTTGGCTGCATAAATGTCTTCTTTTGAAAAGTATCTGTTCATATCCTTTGCCCACTTTTTGATGGGGTTGTTTGTTTTTTTCTTGTAAATTTGTTTGAGTTCATTGTAGATTCTGGATATTAGCCCTTTGTCAGATGAGTAGATTGCAAAAATTTTCTCCCTTTCTGTAGGTTGCCTGTTCACTCTGATGGTAGTTTCTTTTGCTGTGCAGAAGCTCTTTAGTTAAATTAGATCCCATTTGTCAATTTTGTCTTTTGTTGCCATTGCTTTTGGTGTTTTAGACATGAAGTCCTTGCCCATGCCTATGTCCTGAATGGTATTGCCTAGGTTTTCTTCTAGGGTTTTTATGGTTTTAGGTCTAACATGTAAGTCTTTAATCCATCTTGAATTAATTTTTGTATAAGGTGTAAGGAAGGGATCCAGTTTCAGCTTTCCAGTTTTCCCAGCACCATTTATTAAATAGGGAATCCTTTCCCCATTGCTTGTTTTTGTCAGGTTTGTCAAAGATCAGATAGTTGTAGATATGCGGCGTTATTTCTGAGGGCTCTGTTCTGTTCCATTGGTCTATATCTCTGTTTTGGTACCAGTACTATGCTGTTTTGGTTACTATAGTCTTGTAGTATAGTTTGAAGTCAGGTAGCATGATGCCTCCAGCTTTGTTCTTTTGGCTTAGGATTGACTTGGCAATACAGGCTCTTTTTTGGTTCCATATGAACTTTAAAGTAGTTTTTTCAATTCTGTGAAGAAAGTCATTCGTAGCTTGATGGGGATGGCATTGAGTCTATAAATTACCTTGGGCAGTATGGCCATTTTCATGATACTGATTCTTCCTACCCATGAGCATGGAATGTTCTTCCATTTGTTTGTGTCCTCTTTTATTTCATTGAGCAGTGGTTTGTAGTTCTCCTTGAAGAGGTCCTTCACATCCCTTGTAAGTTGGATTCCTAGGTATTTTATTCTCTTTGAAGCAATTGTGAATGGGAGTTCACTCATGATTTGGCTCTCTGTTTGTCTGTTATTGGTGTATAAGAATGCTTGTGATTTTTGCACATTGATTTTGTATCCTGAGACTTTGCTGAAGTTGCTTATCAGCTTAAGGAGATTTTGGGCTGAGACAATGGGGTTTTCTAGATATACAATCATGTCATGTGCAAACAGGGACAATTTGACTTCCTCTTTTCCTAATTGAATGCCCTTTATTTCCTTCTCCTGCCTGATTGCCCTGGCCAGAACTTCCAACACTATGTTGAATAGGAGTGGTGAGAGAGGGCATCCCTGTCTTGTGCCAGTTTTCAAAGGGAATGGTTCCAGTTTTTGTCCATTCAGTATGATATTGGCTGTGGGTTTGTCATGGATAGCTCTTATTATTTTGAGATACATCCCATCAATACCTAATTTATTGAGAGTTTTTAGCGTGAATGGTTGTTGAATTTTGTCAAAGGCCTTTTCTGCATCTATTGAGATAATCATGTGGTTTTTGTCTTTGGTTCTGTTTATATGCTGGATTATGTTTATTGATTTTCATATGTTGAACCAGCCTTGCATCCCAGGGATGAAGCCCACTTGGTCATGGTGGATAAGCTTTTTGATGTGTTGCTGGATTCCATTTGCCAGTATTTTATTGAGGATTTTTGGATCAATGTTCATCAAGGATATTGGTCTAAAATTCTCTTTTTCTGTTGTGTCGCTGCCAGGCTTTGGTATTAGGATGATGTTGGCCTCATAAAATGAGTTAGGGAGGATTCCCTCTTTTTCTATTGATTGGAATAGTTTTAGAAGGAATGGTACCAGCTCCTCCTTGTACCTCTGGTAGAATTCGGCTGTGAATCCATCTGGTCCTGGGCTTTTTTTGGTTGGTAAGCTGTTAATTATTGCCTCAATTTCAGAGCCTGTTATTGGTCTATTCAGAGATTCAACTTCTTCCTGGTTTAGTCTTGGGAGGGTGTATGTGTCGAGGAATTTTTCCATTTCTTCTAGATTCTCTAGTTTATTTGCGTAGAGGCATTTATAGTATTCTCTGATGGTAGTTTGTATTTCTGTGGGATCGGTGGTGATATCCCCTTTGTCATTTTTTATTGCGTCTATTTGATTCTTCTCTCTTTTCTTCTTTATTAGTCTTGCTAGCGGTCTATCAATTTTGTTGATCTTTTCAAAAAACCAGTTCCTGGATTCATTGATTTTTTGAAGGGTTTTTTGTGTCTCTATTTCCTTCAGTTCTGCTCTGATTTTAGTTATTTCTTGCCTTCTGCTAGCTTTTGAATGTGTTTGCTCTTGCTTCTCTAGTTCTTTTAATTGTGATGTTAGGGTGTCAATTTTAGATCTTTCCTGCTTTCTCTTGTGGGCATTTAGTGCTATAAATTTCCCTCTACACACTGCTTTGAATGTGTCCCAGAGATTCTGGTATGTTGTGTCTTTGTTCTTGTTGGTTTCAAAGAACCTCTTTATTTCTACCTTCATTTCGTTATGTACCCAGTAGTCATTCAGGAGCAGGTTGTTCAGTTTCCATGTAGTTGAGTGGTTTTGACTGAGATTCTTAATCCTGAGTTCTAGTTTGATTGCACTGTGGTCTGAGAGATAGTTTGTTATAATTTCTGTTCTTTTACATTTGCTGAGGAGAGCTTTACTTCCAAGTATGTGGTCAGTTTTGGAATAGGTGTGGTGTGGTGCTGAAAAGAATGTATATTCTGTTGATTTGGGGTGGAGAGTTCTGTAGATGTCTCTTAGGTCCGCTTGGTGCAGAGCTGAGTTCAATTCCTGGATATCCTTGTTAACTTTCTGTTGCGTTGATCTGTCTAATGTTGACAGTGGGGTGTTAAAGTCTCCCATTAATATTGTGTGGGAGTCTAAGTCTCTTTGTAGGTCACTAAGGACTTGCTTTATGAATCTGGGTGCTCCTGTATTGGGTGTATATATATTTAGGATAGTTAGTTCTTCTTGTTGAATTGATCCCTTTACCATTATGTAATGGCCTTCTTTGTCTCTTTTGATCTTTGTTGGTTTAAAGTCTGTTTTATCAGAGACTAGGATTGCAACCCCTGTCTTTTTTTGTTTTCCATTTGCTTGGTAGATCTTCCTCCATCCCTTTATTTTGAGCCTATGTGTGTCTCTGCACATGAGATGTGTTTCCTGAATATAGCGCACTGATGGGTCTTGACTCTTTATCCAATTTGCTAGTCTGTGCCTTTTAATTGGAGCATTTAGCCCATTTACATTTAAGGTTAATATTTTTATGTGTGAATTTGATCCTGCTATTATGATGTTCGCTGGTTATTTTGCTTGTTAGTTGATGCAGTTTCTTCCTAGCCTTGATGGTCTTTACAATTTGGCATGTTTTTGCAGTGGCTGGTACCGTTTGTTCCTTTCCATGTTTAGTGCTTCCTTCAGGAGCTCTTTTAGGGCAGGCCTGGTGGTGACAAAATCTCTCAGCATTTGCTTGTCTGTAAAGTATTTTATTTCTCCTTCACTTATGAAGTTTAGTTTGGCTGGATATGAAATTCTGGGTTGAAAATTCTTTTCTTTAAGAATGTTGAATATTGGCCCCCACTGTCTTCTGGCTTGTAGGGTTTCTGCCGAGAGATCCGCTGTTAGTCTGATGGGCTCCCCTTTGTGGGTAACCCGACCTTTCTGTCTGGCTGCCCTTAACATTTTTTCCTTCATTTCAACTTTGGTGAATCTGACAATTATGTGTCTTGGAGTTGCTCTTCTCGAGGAGTATCTTTGTGGCGTTCTGTGTATTTCCTGAATGTGAATGTTGGCCTGCCTTGCTCGATTGGGGAAGTTCTTGTGGGCAATATCCTGCAGAGTGTTTTACAACTTGGTTCCATTCTCCCTGTCACTTTCAGGTACACCAATTAGACGTAGATTTGGTCTTTTCACATAGTCCCATATTTCTTGCAGGCTTTGTTCATTTTTTTAAATTCTTTTTTCTCTAAACTTCTCTTCATGCTTTATTTCATTCATTTTGTCTCCCATCGCTGGTACCCTTTCTTCCAGTTGATCACATCAGTTACTGTGGCTTGTGCATTCATCACGTAGTTCTCGTGCCATGGTTTTCAGCTCCATCAGGTCCTTTAAGGACTTCTCCTCATTGGTTATTCTAGTTATCCATTCGTCTAATTTTTTTCAAAGTTTTTAACTTCTTTGCCATTGGTTTGAACTTCCTCCTTTAGCTCAGAGTAGTTTGATCTTCTGAAGCCTTCCCCTCTCAACTCGTCAAAGTCATTCTCTGTCCAGTTTTATTCCACTGCTGGTGAGGAGCTGCGTTCCTTTGGAGGAGGAGAGGCACTCTGCTTTTTAGAGTTTCCAGTTTTTCTGCTCTGTTTTTACCTTTGGTCTTTGATGATGGTGATGTACAGATGGGTTTTTGGTGTGGATGTCCTTTCTGTTTGTTAGTTTTCCTTCTAATAGTCAGGACCCTCAGCTGCAGGTCTCTTAGAGTTTACTGGAGGTCCACTCCAGACCCTGTTTGCCTGGGCATCAGCAGCAGTGGCTGCAGAACAGCGGATATTGGTGAACTGCAAGTGCTGCTGCCTGATCGTTCCTCTGGAAGTTTTGTCTCAGAGGAGTACCCGGCCGTGTGAGGTGTCAGTCTGCCCCTCCTGTGGGGTGCCTCCCAGGTAGGCTACTCAGGGGTCAGGGACCCACTTGAGAAGGCAGTCTGCCCATTCTCAGATCTCAAGCTGCATGCTGGGAGAACCACTACTCTCTTTACACCTGTCAGACAGGGACATTTAAGTCTGCAGAGGATTCTGCTGCCTGTTGTTTGGCTGTGCACTGCCCCCAGAAGTGGAGTCTATAGAGGCAGGCAGGCCTCCTTGAGCTGTGGTGGGCTCCACCAAGTTCGAGCTTCCCTGCCGCTTTGTTTACCTACTCAAGCCTGAGCAATGGTGGGCGCCCCTCCCCAAGCCTCGCTGCTGCCTTGCAATTTCATCTCAGGCTGCTGTGCTAGGAGTGAGCGAGGCTCCGTGGGTGTAGGACCCTCTGAGCCAGATGCAGGATATAATCTCCTGGTGTGCCGTTTGATAAGCCCATTGGAAAAGCGCAGTATTAGGGTGGGAGTGACCCAATTTTCCAGGTGCCGTCTGCCACCCCTTTCTTTGACTAGGAAAGGGAATTCCCTGACCCCTTGTGCTTCCCAGGTGAGGCAATGCCTCGCCCTGCTTCAGCTCATGCACAGTGTGCTGCACCCAGTGTCCTGCACCCACTCTCAAGCACTCCCCAGTGAGATGAACCCAGTACCTCAGTTGGAAATGCAGAAATCACCGTCTTCTGTATTGCTCATGCTGGGAGCTGTAGACTGGAGCTGTTCCTATTTGGCCATCTTGGCTCCACCCCACATCATCTAGGTTTTAAGCCCTACATATCTTATCTATTTGTCCTAATGCTCTCCCTCCCCTTGCCCCCTGCCCCCTTACAGCTAATGCACGTGAGGCTTAAAACCTAGACGTTTCCCTCTGTGTGACCATGTTCTCATTGTTCAACTCCCACTTATGAGTGAGTTTGTTTTTCTGTTCCTGTGTTAGTTTGCTGAGAATGATGGCTTCCAGCTTCATCCACACCCCTGCAAAGGACATGGTCTCATTCTTTTTTATGGCTGCATAGTAGTCCACGAGTGTATATGTGCCACATTTTCTTTATCCAGTCTATTATTAATCGGCGTTTGGGTTGGTTCCAAGTCTTTGCTATTGTAAATAGTGCTGCAATAAACATATGTGTGCATGGGCCTTTATAGCAGAATGATTTATAATCCTTTGGGTATATACTCAGTAATGGGATTGTTGGGTCAAATGGTATTACTGGTTCCAGATCCTTGAGGAATCACCACATTGTCTTCCACAATGGTTGAACTAATTTACACTCCTACCAAGAGTGTAAAAGCATTCCTAGCTCCACATCCTCTCCAGCATCTCATTTCCTGACTTTTTAATAATCGCCTTTCTGACTGGCATGAGATGGTAAGTCATTGTGGTTTTGATTTGCATTTCTCTAATGACCAGTGATGATGAACCTTTTTTATATCTATTGGCTGCATAAATCTCTTCTCCTGAGAAATGTCTGTTGATATCCTTTGCCCACTTTCTGATGGTTTTTTTTTTCTTGTAAATTTAAGTTCTTTGTAGATTCTGTATATTAGACCTTTGTCATATGGGTATCTTGCAAAAATTTTCTCCCATTCTGTAGGTTGCCTGTTCATTCTGATGATAGTTTCTTTTGCTGTACAGAAGCTCTTTAGTTTAATTAGATCCCATTTGTCAATTTTGGCTCTTGTTGCTATTGCTTTTGGTGTTTTAGTCATGAACTCCTTGCCCATGCCTATGTCCTGAATGGTATTGCCTAGGTTTTCTTCTAGGGTTTTTAGGGTTTTGGGTTTTACATTTAAGTCTTTAATCCATATTGAATTAATTTTTGTATAAGGTGTAAAGAAGGGGTCTAGTTTCAGTTTTCTGCATATGGCTAGCCCGTTTTCCCAACACCATTTATTAAATAGGGAATCCTTTCCCATTGCTTGTTTCTGACAGGTTTGTCAAAGATCAGATGTTTGTAGATGGGTGGTGTTATTTCTGAAGCCTCTGTTCTGTTCCTTTGGTCTATATATCTGTTTTGGTACCAGTACCGTGCTGCTTTGGTTACTGTAGCCTTGTAGTGTAGTTTGAAGTCAGGTAGCATGATGCCTCCAGCTTTGTTCTTTTTGCTTAGGATTTTCTTGGCTATATGGGCTCTTTTTTGGTTCCATACGAAATTTAAAGTAGCTTTTTTCTAATTCTGGGAAGAAAGTCACTGGTAGCTTATTGGGAATAGCAATGAATCTATAAATTACTTTGGGCAGCATGACCATCTTCACAATATGGATTCTTCCTATCCATGAGCATGAAATATTTTTCCATTTGTTTTTGTCCTCTCTTATTTCCTTGAGCATTGATTTGTAGTTCTCCTTGAAGAGGTCCTTCACATCCTTTATAATTGTATTCCTGTGTATTTTATTCTCTTCGTAGCAATTGTGAATGGGAGTTCACTCATGATCTGGCTCTCTGTTTGTCTATTATTGGTGTATAGGAATGCTTGTGATTTTTGCACATTGTTTTTGTATCCTGAGACTTTGCTGAAGTTGCTTATTAGTTTAAGGAGTTTTTGGGCTAAGATGATGGGGTTTTCTAAATATACCATCATGTCATCTGCAAACAGAGACAATTTGAGTTCCTTTCTTCCTGTTTGAATACCCTTTATTTCTTTTTCCCGCCTGATTGCCCTGGCCAGAACTTCCAATACTATGTTGAATAGGAGTGGTGAGAGAGGGCATCCTTGTCTTGTGCCAGTTTTCAAAGGGAATGATTCCAGCTTTTGCCTATTCAGTTTGATATTGGCTGTGGATTTGCCATAAATAGCTCTTATTATTTTGAGATATGTTTCATCAATACCTAGTTTATTGATAGTTTTTAGCATGAAGGGATGTTGAATTTTGTCAAAGGCCTTTTCTGCATCTATTGAGATTCTCATGTGGTTTTTGTCATTGGTCCTGTTTATGTAATTGATTATGTTTATTGATTTGTGTGTGTTGAACCAGCCTTGCATCCCAAGGATGAAGCTGGCTTGATTGTGGTGGATAAGCTTTTGATGTACTGCTGGATTCAGTTTGCCTGCATTTTATTGAGGATTTTTGTGTCCATGTTCATCAGGGATATTGGCCTGAAAGTTTCCTTTTTGTGTGTGTGTCTCTGCCAGGTTTTGGTGTCTCCATCCAGTTTTGTGCCCTTGATGGAGAGGAGTTGCGATCATTTGGAGGAGAAGAGGCATTCTGGTTTTTGGAATTTTTAGCGTTTTCATGCTGGTTTTTCCTCATCTTTGTGGATTTATCTACCTTTGATCTTTGAGGTTTATGACCTTTGGATGGGGTTTTTGTGGGGGGGTCTTGTTTGTTGGTGTTGCTGTTCTTGCTGTTTGTTAGTTTTTCTTCTAACAGTCAGGCCCCTCTTCTGCAGGTCTGCTTCAGTTTGTTGGAGGTCCACTTCAGACCCTGTTTCCCTGGGTATTACCAGTGGAGTCTGCAGAACAGCAAAGATTGCTGCCTGCTCTTTCCTCTGGAAGCTTCATCCCAGAAGGGCGCCAGCTTGATTCCAGACGGAGCTCTCCTGTATGAGGTGTCTGTCAACCCCTGTTGGGTGTTCTCTCCCAGTCAGGAGGCACAGGGGTCAGGGACCCACTTGAGGAGGCAGTCTGTCCCTTAGCAGAGCTGGTACACTGTCCTGGGAGAATCACCCTTGTCAGGATCAGCTGCTCTCTTCAGAGTCAGCAGGTACAAAAGATTAAATCCGCTGAAGCTGTGCCCACAGCCACCCCTTCCCCCAGGTGCTCTGTCCCAGGGAGATGAGAGATTTATCTGTAAGCCCCTGACTGGGGCTGCTGCCTTTCCTTCAGCGATGCCCTGCCCAGTGAGGAAGAATCTAGAGAAACAGTCTGGCCACAGTGTCTTTGCTGCACTGTGGTGAATTCGGCCCAGTCCAAACCTCCCAGACCGTTTAGCACTGTCAGGGGAAAACCACCTACTAAAACTCAGTAATGGCGAGTACCCCTCACCCCACCAAGCTTGATTGTCCTAGCTTGACTTCAGATTTCTGTGCTGGCAGTGAGAATTTCAAGCCAGTGGTTCTTAGCTTGCTGAGCTCCATGGGATTGTGACCTGCTGAGAGAGAACACTTGGCCCCCTGGCTTCAGCTCCCTTTCCAGGTCAGTGAATGGTTCTGTCTCACTGGGGTTCCAGGCATCACTGGGGCACAAAATAACTCCTGCAGCTAGCTCAGTGTCTGCCCAAACAACTGCCCAGTTTTGTATTTGAGACCCAGGACCCTAGTGGTGTAGGCACATGAGGGAGTCTCCTGTTCTCAGTTGGAAATGCTGAAATCACGTGCCTTCTGCATTGGTCTGGCTGGGAGCTGCAGACTGGAGCTGTTCCTATTCGGTCATCTTGGACACCTTCTCTGTTACAAAACATTTTTAAGTCTTTTGATACATATAGCCAAATTGCTTTCTGAAAGGTTTTTACAGCTCTTCATATAAATTCTTGCTTTCTTACCCTTACCAGAACTAGGTATTCCCATTAAAGTTTTTCTGGTATATAGAAATATATTCCAATATTTTAGTATGCATATTATTAAATATTGATGAGGTTGAAATTTGAAAAGTATATTTTGTTGATCATTTGAATTTCCTTTGTGAATTTTCCATTCTCTTCCCCCATTCCCTTGACCTTAAGAATGCCTACCTTGCTTTGCTCCATTAGTGAACTAATAATGGCTTTAGGAGTGAATTGTTCAGGGAGGAAGGAAAGGGAAGAAGGAGAGAATGAGTTTTCTATTGTTTTAAAAATGAGAAATAGACCTCATTAGGAGATTTTATAGTATATGTCTCTACTACAGGCACCTGCCACCACGTCCGGCTAACTTTTTGTATTTTTAGTAGAGATGGTGTTTCACCATGTTAGTCAGGCTAGTCTAGAACTCCTGACCTCATGATCCACCCCCCTTGGCCTCCCAAAGTGCTGGGATTACAGACAGGCATGAGCCACCATGCCCGGCTGATTCTTTAAACATTTGGTAGTAATTTTATTTGCCTAATATGAAGACTGGAAATGTGCATATTTACAAATAGCCAACCAATTGTCCAGCTACTACATGTTGAAGTGCTATTTTTCTTTCTCAGTGATTTGTGATCCTTCCTTTATAAAGTTTGTGTGGTGTGTATTTTTCAGCCATTTGTTCTATCCTGATGACATTTACCAGTATTTGTAATTATTGTAATATTTATAATTCGTACTGATGGTGGTGTTAGTTTCCCTTTACATTTCTTACTTTTCAGAGATAACTTTTCAAAACACTATAATTGCCTATTTATTCTTGGGATGGACATCAGAATATTTTTTAAATTGCCCTCTCTAACGGAAAAATCCTATTGATACTTTAATTGGAATTTTGTCAAAATCTACAGTTAGTATCAGAATTGAACTTTGAAAATAGAATTAGGTTTTCCTATCCAGGAATAATATTCTTCTTTCCATTCATTGCAGGGCTTTTTTGGTATGGTTTTGTGGTTTTATAGTTTCTTCATGTGGATGTTTTGTTCAAATTATTTCTTAAGTATTATATTTTGTTGCTATTATAAATTAAATCCTTTTTTAAATCTAGTTTCTTTCTTTTAAATACTACAGTTTAATTACACATGTAATAATTAAAGACATCCCCTGGGTGGGGTGAAGGACCATCGTCACACGTAAGGTTACACCTTTGACTCTCCGTTGTTAATCCTAGCAACAACACCAGAGGTATGTGTAGTAATCACACTTGGTCTTAGCCAAAAGGCCAAGAAGCGTATTGAGTAATCAAATGACCATACAGATTACCATACAGGTATCATCATGCTGTTTCCTATGGATTTATATTGTATACTTACAGAACATATTTAACATGGTGTTGATGGTGGTATTCAGCTGGTGGATGGGACAGTCATGTATCTGGCTCCTTGGTGGAGATGGCTAAAGTCTAGGCTCAGTTGGAACAATTCACCAGAACATATACATGGCTTCTCCAGCACAGTGGTCTCAAATTATTTGACCTCTAACATGGCAGCTCAAAGCTCCCAGAGAGTGTTCCAAAAGGCCCAGAAACTGCAAGTTTTTTTATGACTGGTTTCAGAAGTCCCAGAATGACATATAAGCAATGTTTTGTTGGTTATGTAAGTCACTAAAACTATCCCAGATTCACAGAGATGGGACTGTCAATGAGAGCTGCAGCAAAGAATCTGGGCTATCTTCATTATTCCAGATGGATCATAGTCTTAAAGGTTAAAGGTAA
This sequence comes from Pan paniscus, assembly GCF_029289425.2. NCBI lineage: Eukaryota > Metazoa > Chordata > Mammalia > Primates > Hominidae > Pan > Pan paniscus. The sequence continues at coordinate 76,416,356 of NC_073249.2, forward strand.
AACAAAGCTTTTAGAGGAAAACATGGGAGAAAATCTCCATGATCTTGTAAAAATTTCTTTTGTCTAGTACAACAATTACATGTTAATTTTAAGAAATATGACCTTGTAAAAATTTCTTTTGTCTAGTACAATGATTACATGTCAATTTTAAGAAATAAATAAAAATTTTATAATGAAAAAAACTATAGCCATCACAATTTTTTTGTCTAGTAATTTATTTTTATTATATTTTGCAAATATATAATGAATTGGGGGAAAATGGCCTTTCACCACAGATGGTTTGAGAAACATTGATGCATACCACATTGAAATATAATAAATCCTTGATAGATGTTTATTTTAACACATAAACTAATCATGGTGTGGTTTGGCAGGAAGTTACTTCACAAGTTTTCTTCTAGATCTAAAGTTTTTTTACTTGGAAAAAGTCTTTGTTCTGAAATATCTCTGTATATTCTGTGTTATTGAGGAACTTCTGAGTACAAAGCATTTTAGAAAAAATTGATACAATCTTTTCATCCCATCTAACCAAGTTTATTCCTTTATTATAAATTAATTTATTTAAATACAAGTTACGTATATTTAAGGTAAAAACGATGTTTTGACATATATATCTACAGTGAGATGATCATTAGAGTTAAACTAATTAATATACTTATCTCAAGCATATATGGTCAACTTATTTTTGACAAGGTTGCTAAGCATACACAATGAGGAAGGGTAGTCTTTTGAATAAGCAGTGCTGAGTAAACTGGATATCCACATGTTGAGTAAACTGGATATTGACATGCAAAAGAATGAAATTGGACTTTTGTCCTACATCAGATACAATCAACTCAAAATGGATTAAAGTCTTAAATGCAGGACCTAAAACCATGAAACTACTGGAAAAAACAAGAGAAAAGCTTGACATTGGCCTTGACAATGAGTCTTTTGATATGAAATCAAAAGCTCAGGCAGCAAAAGCAAAAATAAGCAAGTGGGACTACATCAAACTACAAAGCTTCTGCACAGCAAAGGAAAAAATCAACAAAATGAAAAGGCAACCTATAGATTGGAAGAAAATATTTGCAAACTATGTATCTGTTAAGGGGCTAATATCCAAAATATTTAAGGAATTCAAACAACTCAACAGCAACAAAATAAACAATCTGACACAATCTTGATAAGCAATTCAGTGATCAAACTCTAAGTTTAAATTTGCTTATTCCATAAAGTCAGAAGTATCTTTCCTGCTCTTAGAAAATTGCCAAAGATTCCGTTTTCTCACCCACAGTAGCTTCCCTTTAATCACGTGTCCTTACAATTTAGGGTATACTTGAATGGTACATTTTTTTTTGCCTCCACATATGGTTGCAGTATGATTTCATGGGTTTTCTAAATCTTCAGTAGTCTTTTATTGAAGTAGCAGGCTGTGGTTAACATAAATAGACAAAGAACTCCCCTGTGATTTTTTTATCTGATATTCTTTTTTCTTTGATGTCTAGACTTTACCCTTAAAGATGATCAGACTTTTATCCTATAAGGAAATAAATGGAACATCTGATTTATTTAAACAGCTTTTATGGGGATTGAAATAGGGAGGTATTGAAATAGCAGACTGATTTTTAAAATCCTCTTACCATCCATTCTATGCATGTGACTGTAGTGAATTTTATATCTTAATTGACCCAACTCAGCAAGTACTCAGGCTGGCCAGAATTTTTTATTTATCTAAATGTTTGTAATTTCAAATCACAGATGAAGAGCACAGAGAAGACTTAGGTCACACGTAAAAAATGGAAAACAAAATTATTAATCTCTAATGACCTTGTTTTCTGTTTTCATCTCTCATCCTTCCTCATCTTTCTTTGTTATTAGATACTGTTGAAATCTTCCACCACCTTGACCTCTCTCTCCTTTGAGTTTCCACTGTGTTGGCTCACCCTGCTGCCCTTGCCCCAGTTCTCCTACCATTTAACTGTGGACATAGCTAATATTCGGTGCTATGGCCAAACATTATACCCATTGTACTTCACTTGGGAGAGTGTGGCTTTGACTATCAGATGAATGGCTCTTTGAGGGGGTTGGTATCTCCAGCTCTGATGCCATTCAGCACTCTTTCCTCTGTGTCTCTGTCTACAAGTTCAGCATTACATCATGATGCAAAGAAATACTGGAGTTTCCCAATTATCAAATATTCAGTAATTTAGCTGAAATATTTTCTTTTTTCAACAGTGGCTGCATCTCTGTCTTTTGCCTTCCAGGTCCTGTGCCACATACTAGAAAGAAAATAGAGATTACAGAGAAAGTAATTGCTCTTAAGGAGCTCAAATTCCAGTGATGCATGCACAGAATGAAACATGTTAGATAATAGAAGTATGCAAAATGGATGTGCTATGGAAACACAGAGAAGGAAGTTGGACATCATCAAATGGAGGGCACTGAAGGCTGATAGAATAGTGTGAGCAGAGGCCATAGCATATGTAGCCTGCTTGAGGGCTAGCAAGTATTCTCATGGTTTCGTAGGCTGAGAAATGAATCAAAATTAAGAGCTCAAGAATGGGAAGAATGGTGTAAAATAGAAATCATAAGTAGTAAATTGTAGAATTTTTACCGTGATTATAAAACAACAAAATGTATACAGTTGTTCTTAGAAGACAAGATATGTAATGTAAGAAGAAATAGAATAATCACTGGGATCACAAAATTCAATTAGAGGTTTGTGAGACAGGCAAAAGGGAGGTCGCCATATTTCACAGATGGAAATCATATAGATTTTGATTTAGAAATGTGGGTTTAAGTGTATTTATTATAATTTTTATTATGTAAAGATGACAGTAGGATATGTAGAATGTATGACTAATAAATCACTAGAAAAGAAGAAAAACCTAATAAAAGTCAATGCAGCAAAATATATGATTATACATAAGGGAAAAGACAAGAAGTAAAAAAATAGAAAGCATATAATAAAATGATAGTAGTCACATCTGACATATTCAAAATGTCCCTATTATAAGACAAGTATCCCTAGGCTGGGCTCTACACACAAAATTCAAATATTACTATTTACATACAATAAGTATACCTAAACCTAAGTGACTAGACAGTTCCAAATAAGGAATGAGCTTGGCCATTTTATAAAAGTGTGTGTAATATACGAAGAGAGAAGATACACTTTCCATGAGTAATGAAAATTGACAAGTCATTAAGAGAACTATCGATAGTCTATAAAAATATCTTGGATCCTCAGAGAGGTTATCGAAAGGAGTATGCTCCTCTCGAAAAAGAAGAAAAACCGAGAGAAAATCTAAAGCATTGGGAGAATTTCTTGTAAATAAAGTGTCTTGTACTTTTTTGGAGAACAGAGCTATGCAGCATCACTAACATATGAGAGATGATAAAATATACTATTATAATTAAATGTATTACTGCTTAGGATGTGGCAAAATTAAAGGTATTTGTAAATCCGATATTCCAAAAGAGTTCTCAAGCGAAGTAGACACAGCATGCATATAGTTTAAAACAAAACTGAATTGCCTTATTCAATTGAGAATGTTAGGTTTTATTTATGTTCCTAATGAATTCTGTATTATCTTTAAACATTCTATTAAAATGCTAAGTATCTAATATATCCATATAAAACATCACATAAAAACTGGATGGCAAATGATAAATCAGAAGAAAAAAATAAACTGTATAATGGGCAATGACTTGATATCCTTAATGTATCAAGATCTTTTATGTAGGGGGGACCCTTTTCTCCTCCTCCCCGAATCCTGACATTGGTTACTAAGGTAGAATTTTCAACTATTTAGTAGAAAAGTGAAGGGAATATCCACTAGTACATTCTGAAACCTTTGGGGAGATTGAGAGAAAGAATTGTGATGCAGGGCTGCCACTTGCTCAGGGCTGTGCACCTGTCCCTGTAAGTGGGGCTGAAACTCAGCTGAATCTGCAGGCCTTGTGTCCTGGAAAAGAGCTAGTATTTATCTGGAGGAAAGGGTTGATTCCAACAAAGGTGTTGGTGTCTCCAAGCCTCAGGGTCTGGATCCACGTGTAGCAGGTACTTCTTTCTACAAACTTGCCATTTGTGCTGGTTGGGGGCCCTGTGAGCATGTGTGTTTTAGCCTCTTCTGGGTTCTTTTCCATTTTAGATAAGCCCCCACAGCTGGGGTACTCTGGTCTCTTCTTCTCCATATGACAGACTTAACTGTCTTCTGAATTAAGAGGCCCACAGTTTATGCCTGAGCCTGGGGGAGAGGGACTGGTGGTAAGTCTGATTAATTAAGAAGTGAACTTTTAGGAAATCTATTTGGCTTCCTCAACATTATCTTCATTAGTAAGAAAGCTGATAATTTGATTTCTATATTTTGAGTCTTTGTCTATTTTCTCTTTTGGTTTAGGATTTCAGAGAGGAAAAAGGAGGATGTTATTCCATTACTGATCTTAAGCCCCACATTGATCAATAAAAAGAGAGAGACAAGAAATTAAAAAAAGAGGAGAGGACAGGAAATTCACTCAAACACAAATACAACAAAAGGGAACACAGAAAGGCAGTTGTACGAGTAAAAATTCATAATGTCTCAAGCAACTGATGAAATGAAAATTGAAATGCTGATAGATAATTTTCACCAATGCAATGAGAAATTTAGAAAATTTTATCAAGTTATGTCAAGGTGATAAATAGAGGCTCCCGCAGTTGCTAGTGGGTTGTAAATCTGTATATTACTGAAGACAGGAATGGTACTATACAGGACCTTAGAATTTACAACTTTTCTTCTAAGACTTATCTTAAGAAACTCATCATGGATATGCACAAATGTATACTTACCAGATAATTAATACACGTCACAAAAGTAGCATATAAGCCAGAATCAAGTAAATGGAATTAAACTGTTTTAAGGTCCTTGCTCTGTGCCGGAAGAGGTTAAAAGCAACAAGAAATATTAGACATTGCTAATTCAAGGATGCCTATTATAATTTCTAAAGTAACCACCAAAAAGGAGTAAAATAGTAAAAAGCTATCAGAGGATGTGTCCATTACCAATTTGTTGCTCCTCGTCTCCAAATCCACATTTTATTGCCCTGCTTGAGGTACTGATCATTTCTCTCTTGCCAATTGGCATGATGGTAAGTTTCATGAGTAGAGGGCGTGGGAGAGATGCTGGAGGAGGAAGGGGCTCTTCCTGGTTCTGGTCTGCTCTACCTGGTTGACTCTTGTATCCCACAGAACTTCCTCATGGACACCTTACCCTGCCACCCCAGTGTGTGGTTTTCCACACAAAGAAATGCTTCATCTACACCCTAGAGGGTGTCTTCCCACTTCCACCAGTGAGACCTCAGGTCATCTCCACTGTCTAGTGGGCTGTGGTCATGCCCTCTCCAATGAGGTTTGAATCTCAGCCTGGTGAAGGAGAGGGGTCCTTCAGATTTATTCCTTTATTGTTTACTCTCACAGCCCTAGGGTAGTGGCTCCTCCCTTTTATTGGTACTGCATTTTATCTTGTATCTATATCTGACTCCTGTATAATTTAGCATTCTCTTAACTTATTAGCAAATCCCATATTACTTCAATCTTCTGTTATAGTTAATATATCTTTATATTAAACTTTGCCAATTCAAATGGCTGTATGATTTCTGTTTCCTGATTGGACTTTGATGGATACACAGGAAAGAAAGGCAAATAATAAAAAATGGTCAATCCAAATGATGGCAAAAAAGGAGCAATAAAAGAACACAGAAGAAGAATGACAATGAGATAACAAATATTAAGACCCAATCTGATCACTAAGAACATTAAAAGTAAATGGACTAAATGCTTTAATATACACAGAGATTATTAGTTTGGTTTAAAAACTTAAACATATGATGTTTACATGAGATAATATAAAATATAAGAATAAAATATAAAAAATGAGGCTGTGAAAAGATTAAAATTACATGATGGTAAATATCTACCATGTAAACAACCAAAAGAAACCTGATGCAGCTGTATTAGCAAAAGTGAACTTTAAGTCAAAACATTATTAGTGATAAAAAGAGGAAGGCTCAGTAAGTTTCAACTTACCATGAAGAAATAATTTTAAATTTGTATGCACCTAATAACGTAAGTATTAAAATGTAAGACAGAATTAACAAAACTGCAAGGAGAATAGACAAATCCACAGTCTTCATTGGAGGTTTTTAACATATATTTCTCAGTGACTGCTACAATAGCAGACAAAGAAAAAAAAAAGAAAAAGTACAATAAAATTATAGAAAATTTGAAAACTGTATTAAGAAAATATATCTAAAGGACAGCTATATAACACTATACATTCTTTACGAGCCTACACTTTTAAGAATTGACTATATTTTGGGTCCTGAAGCAAGACTTAAGGATTAAAATAATGAGGTGTTCTATAATGACAGTGCAATTAAAGCAAAAAATCAATTACAAAATGTTAAGTTGAAAAATCCCTGTATGTTGTAAATTAAGAAATATATTTCTGAATACCCCTGGGTCAAATATTTAAAAATCACAATGGAAATTAACAAATGTTTTGAATTAAATGATAAAGAAAATACTACATATCAAAACATGTGGTACCCTGCTAAAGCAGTGTTTGGAGGACATTTTTTGCCCTTAAATACATACAGTAGAAAAGAAGACAGTCTCAAAGTAAATAAACTTGTCATCTATCTCAAGAATTTAGAGGAACAACAACAAATTTAAGCTAAAGAAAGTAGAAAGAAGAAAACAAGAAACAGAAACTAGTGAAACAGAAAGCAAAAGAAAGGAGCAAAAAAGTCAAAAGATGTTTTTGTGATTAATAAATTTTGGTGAGACTGATAAAGACAAAAAGAGGGATAACACAAATTTCAATATTGGAAGGAAAAAGGTGACATTAGTACAGAATTGACAGTCATTAAAATCTCATATGAACATTATGAACAACTTATTTTTTATCAATACATTAAAAATGTATATGAAAAGGATACATTATTAACAAAATACAAATACCAAATTTTATGCTAAAATAAATGGAAAACCTGAATAATTCTGTAACCACTAGGAAATTGAGTCCATCATTAAAAATATTTTCATTAAAAAATTTCAGGTCCAAATGGCTTCACTGGTGAGTCCTATTAAATGTTTAAGTAAGAAATAATGCCAGGTTTACATAAACTATTTGAGAGAATAGGAAAGGGAACAATCTCAACTCATTTGATAAGGCTAGCATAACGTTAATAGCAAAGTCTAATAAGGACATTAAAAAAAGGAAAAAAAATCACAAGCTAATCATCTCCTATAAGTGCAATAGGTCTTAAAAAAATCAGCAGGCAAAATTCAGCAATATATAAAAGGGATACTATATCCCCACCAAGTTACGTTTATTTTGGAAATACAAGTTGATTGGTTTTCAAATCAATCAACTAAAAAAGAAAAATTATATAATTGTCTCAATAGTTCCAGAAAAATCTCTGATAAAATTCAGTATCTATCCATGATCTTAAAAAAAAACTCAGTAAACTATGAAAAGGATATTTCTTACTTTTTAAAAAAGTACATAGTTAAAAAAATAGCAAAGATCATTCTTAATAGTGAAATGTTACAGTTTCCCTTTGAGATCAACAATAAAATAAGGATGACTGCATCGCCGTTACTGTTCAAAATTTTACAGGTCCTAGCCAGTGTAATAAGACAAAAAATGCAAATGAAGGGCATGAGGATTAAAAAGAGAAAATAAATGGTCATTCTTTATAAAGGTTATGAACATTCAGATGTAGAACATCTAAAATAATCTATAGATAAATTATTAGAATGAATAAAAGAATTTAATTCACACCTATATATGCCCCACCCCATAAGATCTTCTAGCATGTGACATTGATATTTCTCCATTGAGTGATGGAGTCTATGGTCCTTCTTCTTGAACCTAAGTGGACCTTGGCAATTGCCTCAGTCACTGGAATGCAGTGGAAGGATGCTGTGTGACTTTTGAGGCTATTTTATAAACATTAATACAGCTTCTTAGCTCTCTCTCAGGATACTTGCTTTTGAGATCCAGGTCTTATGAGGATGCCATATGTTAGTCCACAGTCCCAGCTAGGCTCCAAGATGCTAGGCAGCATGAATAACTAGACATATGAATGGGCTAGCCTTCAGATAATTCCGTCCTAGACTTTGATTCTTCTAGCTGAGCCCCCAGATAACATGGAACAGGGATGAGCTGCCCTCATCATGTCTTGTCTGAGTAACTCACCAACAGACATCTTGAAATAAAAAAATTATTATTGTTGTTTTAAGTCACTTAGTTTTGGAGTAGTTTTAGCAGCAACAGATAACTAACATAGGTCAATATAAAAATCAATGCATTTTATAAAACATTCAGAAACAAAAAACAGGATTTTTTTAAAAAAAGTAGTGCTGTGTCTCCATATGGAAAAATAAAAATTATTATCTCCCACCATACACAAACAACAATTCCAGGTAGATTATAGATCTACATGTGAAAGACAAAAGAATAAATATTCTAGAAGACAAAATAGAAAAATGTCTTCAAGACCTTGACACAGGGGAAAAGGTCTCAAAACACACACACACACACACACACACACACACACACACACACACACACACACACACACACAGAGAGAGAGAGAGAGAAAGAGAGAGAGGAGTGGGATGGAGGAAGAGAGAAGGAAGAGAATAAAGTTGACTGCAGTCAAATTGAAAACTTCTGTTTATCAAAAGATACCATTATAAGACTTAAAGGCTAATCACAGAGTAGAAGATATTTGCAACACATATTGCTGACAAAGGGATTGTATTTAGAATAAAGAATTTGTATAAAAAATAAGAAAAAGACAGACAACCCAATTCAAAATGTGCAACAGACTTGAACAAGGCATTTAACTAAAGAGGTTATTCAAAGTCCAGTAACACTGACCAGGTGCTCCACCTTACTAGTAATCAGGGACCTTTCCTTTTCTATATTATGAGCCTAATCATGCATAATTTTGAGGGTTGTAAAAAACATGAGATAATTTTTAAACTTTTATTTTGAAATAATTCAACCTTACAGAAGAATTGCAAGAACTCTCATATATATTTTGCTCAGATTAACCAAGTGTTACTATTTTGTCATATTCTGCACTCCCTTTCCAGATCCAGACTCACGTGTGTGTGTGTGTATGTACCTATTATTTTCTGAACCATTTGAGGGTTTTATATTAGTATATCATGTCCCTTTGTGGCTAAATACTTTAAATACTTTAGTATTTCATGAGAACAAAAGACCTTCTTTACATGACCACAGTATGATTATTGCATTCAGAAAATTTAACATAGATTTGCCACTATTATCTGATATAGAGTTAATATTTCAATTTTCCAATTGTCTTAATAGAAAAACTTTTTTTTTCCAAAACCGGAATCCATTCCAGGATCATGCACTGTATTTAGTTGATGTTTCTTTCATTTTCTTTAATCTGTAATGGTTCCTCAGCCTTTGTCGTTCATGACATTGACACATTTGAAGAATATAAGCTAGTTGTTGTGTACATTGTGTTTGAATTTGGGTTTGACTGCTATTTCTTCATGATTAGATTTAGATTTTGCATTCTTGGCTAGTATAGTACATTAGCAATATTTTGTCCTTCTCAATATATCAATAGTATATAACTTAAAGGACCTGGCATAAATAGATTATCATTATATCTTACCTTACTGTTATTTTTTTTTATTGTGAGCAATTTCTCAGCATTTTTGGGAAAAAGTAGAGAATGAATTGATTTAATAAATAAAGCATTTTATAAAGTATTTTATGTGTGAATATATTTATCTGACAGTTTTATGGTAAAACCTGAAACAGATGAAGTTGCCAAAACTGATCATTCCAAGAAGCAATTAATAAGTAGGATTCTCAGAGTCAATGAAGATGCTTCCAGAGAACCATCTGGAGAATTTGTTATGTGTTCCCTGGAGTTGGAGGGGTGCAGGGACTAGTATCTGACTCAAAGCTGCAAAGTCTAAAGGTGAGAGTTGGAGGCCTGAGCTCTGCTGACTTGGGGCAGAGTCAGGGAAGTTCGAATCCATCATGATTTCTAGCATCTGGCCTGACAAGGAAGCTTGAATTTCCCTTGAGCTTATGAGACCCCACAGGAGGAAGTCATATTGAGTTCTCTTGAATGAGATTCCACTAAAGAGGACTGAGCCCTGTAATGGTTGGGCCACAAGAAACCAGTGGATAAAGGGAATGTGTAAGTGGCCATCTCCGTGGAGGAGGCATAGTGTATGTGAAAGGAAGTGTAGACAAGTGTAGGAAGTGTAGGAAGTGTTCCTAGTGATGGAGGTCATCTGTGAAAAAGCCACAAAACCACTTCAGGAAAGAAACAACTGACATTTGGAATATCCTTTGCAGAGAGAATACCTACACTAGACTATAACCATATGGTGAAATATTACCTTTACTTACCCGTGCCTCTTCCCACCCATCTCACTCCAGTCCCTGAGGGGCCCCAAAGTATCTGCCAGGGAGTGAAGGAGAAGGTGGAATAAGAGCTAGAGATTAATATGATTACCCCCATCTTTTCTCATTATAGGCTTCCAAGCCTGAAGTAGGTCAGAGCTCAGAGAAGAGAGAAGTTTTAAAGTTGATGAGAATAGAATTTTAATTACTATACTTGATTAGAATTTCTAATACTTAGAAAAAGACATTACTAAATTTCATCGAGTCTTCGATGCTATTGATTCTAAGATACTTCATTATTTTTATATACCACTAAGAAAGGGAAAAAATCTCCTTCCAATTATGATTATAAGGTGCCACTGAGATTTGGATTTCAGAGATGAAATGAGATGTTAAAATGGAAAAATATGTTCATGTTGGAGTAGATTAACACATTTTATTATCTGAGAGTGATTAGAAAAGCTATGAGATCCGTGTAAGATTTCATCCAGGGAAGGGTGATGTGGTTTGGCTCTCTGGCCCCACCCAAATCTAATCTTGAATTGTATTTCCCATGTGTTGAGGGAGGGACTTTTAATCCGCACATGTGGAGGGAGGGAGGTGACTGGATCATGGAGGCAGTTTCCTCCATGCTAGTCTCATGATAGTGAGTGAGTTCTCAGGAGATCTAATGGTTTTATGAGTATTCCTTCCACCATGATTGTAAGTTTCCTGAGGCCTCCCCAGCCATGTGAAACTGTGAGTCAATTAAACTTCCCTTTTTTTTTAATAAATTACCCAGTCTCGGGTAGTATCTTTATAGCAGTATAAAAATGGACTAATACAAAGGGTAAGTGAATTAATATAGAGGTTTTAAGTGGGGGAGGCAGTGGGATAAAAAGTAAGAGTGATTCCTGCTTCTTCTCTACATTGTCCAACTGGTTCAAGAAACTGGTTGAATGATCCAATTTCTCAGTCTAATTTCAGGCTAACAACTATACGTGGGCCAAGCCTGCCTTTCACAAATGCTTGAACGGAAAAGTTGATCTGGGGGCTTAAAGGTTCATTTGAAGGTTCATCTCTTCCACTTAAGCGTGTTTCATCCTGCCCAGAAAGAGCTGAATACATTCCCTGAATATTATTTTAGGTGCTAGATTTTCTTGGTAGGAATTAAAACTTGGGGTACATGGAGATACTGAAAAACTTGGAGTGTTCTTATAATTTATGGGAAATAACAGGAAAGATTTTTTCCAAAATTGTGACTGTTTTTGCAAATTGTAGATCTCATGCCCTTTTGGCATGTTTCATAACATATGGAATAGTATAACTAAAATATCATCTGGTCTCCCTGCCTCTTAGGTGTCTGGATAAATTAAGTGGAATCCTCCCAATTCTATGGCCTATGGAAGTCTGAAAAATTCCTGTTCGTTTTTGTGAATTCCTAGGGGATTATGTCCTATGGTTCCTCAGGCTCTGGCTCTTAAGTGCATCAATCTGGGTTTGCAGCCAGACCCCTGTGGTGATTTTACAAAATGTCCACCAATTCTTTAACACTCTTCTCTTCAAGAGATAGCACTTAATTCCTCTCCCCTTGACTGTGAGATGGACTAAATGACTTACTTCTAATGAAAATAATATGGTGGAAGTGACAATGTGTGGCTTCTGACACTAGGTTATGAGGCAAGTGGCTTCCTCTTTGTCCTCTCTCCCAGATTGCTTGCTCTGAGGGAAGCCAGCTTCCATGCCATGAGGGCACTTAAGCAGTCCTGTGGAGAGAGAGGTCCATAAAGTGAGGGCTTGAGGCCTCCAGCCAACAGCCATGTAATTAAGCCATCTCGGAAGTGGAGGTTGGTTTCTTTGTCAATTTACTGAGAGTAAGTAACATTTTAGAAGAAAGGGTCAGAGTTTGTAGTTGTGCTTCTATCAGTAGTGATTATATTAAGGCCCAGAATCATTTTGCCTTAACAATGGTGAACACCTAAAGGACTTTTCCCTCATGAGCAACTGGTTTTCCTTATCCTGGATTTTCCCCTTTCTAAACCATTCTCTCTAGCCAGTGAGATTTTCCTATGTCATTTATGTATCCCCCAGTTAAGAAGTGCATCCATGCCCAACCCAGTCCCCTTGCCTTCAGGATAAAATCCAAATTCTTCTACCTAGTTTATAAGAACTCTCAGCACTGCCATGATATGAGATTGTGGTCACTTCTCTGGCTGTGGGATATTTGTTTTGAATATCGTGCAATAAAGGTTTTATTTTTCACAAGTTCTATGGAAATAAGATACCATAACCTTTACTTGGAGGTTTTTTGTTCTAGAAATGAATACTTATTTTATGTCAATGGTTTTTTTTACATACACAGAATTACTGGACCAAGTGACCAGAGCTTCTGAGAAAGAAAGAAATAACTGTTTTCACACCTTTATAGCAGAAATAATGAAAACTGTGTGGGCAGTTAAAACTGGACAGGAGAATAAAAAGATATTGGTAAAGCAATATATCTTTCTTCTGAAAATGCTGTTGCATTAAAGTCTTAAACACAGAATAAAGATAATTATGATATTTTCACTGTGTAGTCATTGAAAAGTAAAAGGGTAACTTACTTATATATTATTGACCTGGAATCTTGTCTATCATATAGAGTAGAAAAAATGGTTAGAGAACAGTATGTAGAGAATAATCACATAATCATATGTAGAGATTAATAAAATATTTAGTTATGTATGCATACACAAATAGTGTAGAAGGCTCTATATCAAGTTGTTAATGATGATTATCTCTGGGGAAAGGTTTATGAGAGGAGTTTGTGGGATGTTTTTTACGTTATTCACTTCTGAATTAAAAAACGTATAAAAACATCTTTCATAATTTAAAAAGATAGTTCCATTTTATAAAGATCAAGGATCACATAAACTAGGTGATAGAGCAGGAGCACCGTCATCTCGGACAAACACCGCCACTTTAAATTCCACCTCCCATTCTAGCCTCATGCATTTCAAGGAAACCTCTTCTAACTACGGAAAGAGCAGCCAGAAAGAGCAGACAGGAAAACACAGATAAGACAGCTTGGGCACAGAGGGAGGTGGGGGGAAAGTCTCTTGGGTAACTACCAAATTTCACCCTCATACAATGAACCCCAATAAAACAGTGGGCCTTAATAAGCACATTCCTTTCCCTTCAGGGGCACTGAGATAGGTAAGCTAAAAGCAGACTTGGGGGGTATGACTGCAGCTGCAGAAAGATGTGTGGGAACAGACACACAACTCTCCCTCCCAGATAAGCACAACAAAGAGACACAGAAGCAGTCTAAGCCTCTGATAAACTCTCCCACCCTGAATCCTTAAAAACTCTTAGTCTGTAAGAGAGTGTGGCTCTGACCTAACTTGGTCAGAAGGCACCTCTCAGGTTTGTTTTCTCTAAAATAAATCTGTCTTGACTGTCCAGCCGCTTTTCATGTTTCTTTCCTCTTTCTTTAATTGTTACACTAGGAATCCTCAATTAATACCTATACCTCTGTCATCATACAGACCCTCATTTAAATCGTGTTGGAATGATGAATGGTTTGATGTCAGGGTTTAATCACATCTTAAAACTGTTTTTCAAAGGTGTCTTTTATAACGTCATCAGTGGCTAAAACACTACTTGTTATTAAATTATTCCTCATAGCCAATCCTCATGTTATTCCATGTGATTTTCCTCTGGAGCTCAGCTAAAAATGGAAAAAAAAGAAAGAGTTGATGACTTTCTTTGTTTAAAAATGATTAAGTGATTTTTAGTTTTATTTTCATAGCATGTTTATCTTTTTTTAGATATCTTGCCCTTGATCATTTCTTGGAAGCCACATTGTAAAAACAGTATGGGATTGGAAGTTGGAGGAACTGATGTCATACCCTGTTATCTTCACATACCGGTAGTCTACCTGTGGGTCAGTCATTACCTTAAATTGTCTGAACTTTGGTTTTCTCATCTATAAAACGGGAATGAGCGTGTCCTAGAGGATCATGGGAGATGAGGTCAAAGAGTGTGATGAACAATAACATCTTTCACATATGCTGGTTTACCCTTCTCTTTCTCCTGCCCTCTTTCTTTCTCTTCCTTGCTTCTTAGGGATGTCAGAACTCTCTACAATCAGTGTCTTCTTCTGTAAAACAGAAAAAGAAAATAACTCTTTTTCTTCTGTACTTCAGAGAGTCACTTTTGTAAGACTCATTTGGATAAATGAATGTCAAAGTGTGTTTTAAAGAATAGGGTCTTACACAAATGCTAGCTATATTTGTGCTTTGCCATTATGTCAGCCCTATGAATGCATTTGTCCTAGTGGATATCATCCTTCCCATTTTATAGAGAAGAACACGGTTTGAGAGGACCTGCACAGGGTCTCACAGTACTAGAACCCAGGCTTCCAGACTATTAAAGGCCGTTTAAAAAGTTTAATTCTCTTCTGTAAATTAAATGACCTCAATTCTTTTAGCTTTTTTTCTCCCATAAATTCCACACATCAAAATAACTGACAAAGAAAAATGAGTGAATTGTTCAATTAGTTTTTATATTGAATTTTGCTATTAAAGTTGAATCAATTTATGTGAGTGCAGGGAATGAGAAGTGGTAAATGAGAAGACATGATTTCCGCCTTTATGGAATGTATGTTCTGTAGGGTGGGGGTGGGGTGCATGGGTGGTAGCAGAAAATAAGTGAGTAAACAAATAAATGAACAAGATAGTTGTAGGTGGTGATAAGCATTTTTGGATCAAATGAAGCATAGTGATATGAAGGAGTGACAGTGTGGTGGTGTTGGATGAGGAGGTGTGGCCTAGACTGAGTAATTAGAAAAAGGCTTTGGGAGGAGATGACCTGTGGTGTTCAACAGATATTTGCTGAATGAATTAATGAGTGAATAAGTCATTCATGCAAAGAATAGGAGCAATGGCAGAGAGTGTTTGGAAATACTTTTGCTATAATAGTTAATACTAATAGCTGCTTTTGATTTGCTCTTATGTGCCAGGCACTGTGCTTAATTATTTATATTTACCTAAAAGTTGAATCTTCACAACAACCCAAAGAATTAATTAATTAGAATAACTCCATTTTTTAGACAAGAGTTGTAATGACATTTGTGGTAAAAAAAAAATGGAACTTTTTACTTAAAAATCTTTAATGTTCTTATTACTCCTTTAAATCTCAAGCACTTAAAGAACAACATTTGGTTATAAATTAATCAAAGTGCTGGGAAAGGTGGTGGTCTGTCTCATTCACCTAATTTTCTATCAAAATAGATTTGTTAAAGTTCTGTATAAAAATAATAGCTTCTTCATCTGCTCTGTTCATGTGTTACAATTAGATCATAGAAAGTCAGAATGGAAAGCAACCTTGGAATTCAACTAGTCCAGCAGTAGTGTTTTATAAATAGACTTAGGCATAAAGAAATTAATGAATCTTTTTAAAAAAACTGGATTTTTGTAGTGAGCATTTGGAATGCATAAAACTGTAAGAATGGTTATCATTCGTTCACATAAATTACCTGTTTCTTAAACAGTACATTTGTTCTTCATAAAAACTACAATGACATTATAATCCCCACTTTCCTGATAAAGGCACCTAAGTAAACTGCTCAAGATCACATTGACACTAAACAGTAAACCCAGGATTTAAAGTCAGATATGCTCCTCCAATACACTTTGCTTTTACTTTCAAAATAAGATCAACTCATAGTAAAAATCTTTTAGAAATTAATCACAGCAGTTATAATAGTTTGGATTGAATGTTTACTCATTCTAGAACACTGGAAATTATGTTGATTTTGTTTATTTTTTGGGGTGGGGGTGGAGCACTCCACTTGAAAGAAAAAGGTAGAAAAAATTTCATTACTTATGTTTCCATTAATGCCTGTAGCATCGCAAATCCAGTGATCAACAAAATCCAGTACCATTTGGGCAGTGAGATAGTGGCTGTCAACAACTATGGAGAGAGAAACTTGCAGAGACTATTGGGGGAAATCCCTAACCTAAGAAAATCCCTCCTCAGCAACAGAGTGTCCCAGGGACCTTTGAGATTCTACTAAGGGCTGGTAAAGTAAAATGTCAATCCAAGTGGCAGATACTATCTTTCATGTCTTCTCTGAATTACAGGATTTCTCTCCTCCTATACCTTCTCTCCTCCTATTCCTCATAGGAAGTTCCTGGCTGGAGAAACTCCCAATATGGGTAGGCCAAAGAGGAAGGACTCTAGGGCTGCTTGCTCTTCCTTGGGGACTTAAATACCAACTTCTGCTTTTATCTTGTATGTATGTATGTATGTATGTATGTATGTATGTATGTATGTATCAGTCATCTATTTATTATCTATCTATCTATCTATCTATCTACCATCTATTTTGGGGGAAGTAGGGGATTATAATGAGCAGTAATCAAATGACCAATATAGCCTGATTTATTGAACTCATAAAAAATCAGTAAAATATGCCCTTTAGAGATTGAGAGAAATTAGCCTAAAAGTAATTTTTTGGCCATGTGAGCAGTTGACAATGGGTTTAAATACAACTTAATCTTTAGTTGATGAGCCTCTCAGCCTACCCCTGACACTACAAGAAAACTGCTTATAGTTAATGCATGTCTTCCCACATTCCCTGTCCCTTCTTATGTTCCCCCTCCCAACTTTACATGTTGGGGGCAGGTGGAATCCTAATTTATATAGTTACCACAGTCTGAGAAACAGGTGAACTCTGCATTCATGATTACAAATTTAGATTGTTTGCAAAAATAACTCTTATGCATCATCCCATATAAAGCCTTAATTCCAGGCTCATAAATCAAATAGTCAATACAAAAAGCACTTATGAGTTACCTCCTGTGGATCTTTTGCTAAAACACAATGCAATTTAGTAGTTAGAGGTCCTAAACTAGTAGAAAAGTATTTCAAGGAGATTTATTTGAATAACCCGTGGGAGAAGGAAAGAAGTAGGATTGGGTAGAGGGAAGAAGTGAAATGCAAAACAGTCACAAGTCCTCATGCAATCCTCATAGATGCCCTGAGTCTTTAGATAGCCCCTCAGAATCCTAACACCTTGGGGCAAGGGAACTGGGTCTTTATTTCCCATCCACCAGTGATCGGATGCAGGTTGGCCCTGGGAGTGAGCCATTATCTTGGGCAAAGCAGCTTTCATAAGCTTAGGGCAGTTTCCAGAGAATGATGCAGTTGAGAGCTGTCAGCTGCTGTCAATACTCCTAAAAGCAGTGGGGAAAATGAGTGTGCTTCAATTCTGGATGCAGATTAGACATCAGGATTTATGGGCTGTTGAATCTGGCTGTTAAATCTGGCACTGGGTGGCATACCACAGCATCCACTACAATATTTAAAAATTATTGTTAGGTAAAGGACATCATAGCCCAACAATTTCTCAAGTGACTGGTACTTTTTATTTCAAATGTATAATTGGAAAATGTTAACAAACTGGATATATCACTCATACAATCTAAATTTGTAATCATGAATGCAGAGTTCACCTGTTTCTCAGACTGTGGTAACTATATAAATTAGGATTCCATCTGCCCCCAACATGTAAAGTTGGGAGGGGGAACATAAGAAGGAATAGGGAATGTGGGAAGACATGCATTAACTATAAGCAATTTTCTTGTAGTGTCAGGGGTAGGCTGAGAGGCTCATCAACTAAAGATTAAGTTGTATTTAAACCCATTGTCAACTGCTCACATGGCCAGTTGACATGTGACATATTAGTTTAGAGGTGTCATGTTAAGTACTCATTGTTATATAGCTACTAAATTTCTGTATGAATTATATTTTATATATCCTCTTTCATTTATCCAGTGTGATTTGCTTAAAAGAACTCTGAAACTCTTTTATCTCCGAGTTAAAAGACCTGGGTCCTTACCAAAATCTGCCACTTACCATAGAACAAGTCATTTTACTTCCTCATCTGTAAATTAGTGATGATGATATTTTGGCTGACTCTTCCACAGGGTTGTTGTGCGCAGTAACAAACAAAATGCTTGTAAAGGCCTTTTGTAAACTGCTGCTAAAGAAGAGCTCAGAGAAGCTGTAGCTGTGGGAGTCCTGCTCTGGCTAAACAGCCTCAGTTAGCATGAGGAGCCCCTGAAATTTGAGAGTAGTGCAGAGTGAAGTGTGGATGATACAAACAGAGGGAATGAGGCAGGAGATTCCAAAAAAGAAGGGGTGAGGAAGAAAGGTGGAATTTTCCTTGGGTACCAAAGACTATCATTTCCTACTTCACCACTCTAACTCAGGCCAGCTCTAGTAAAGCAAATTGAAAACAGAACAAAACACAAAATAGACAGACAAATCAGCTGACTGAATTACATGTTAACTAAACCATTATGCATCTTAGAGCATGTCTCTTCCTCCCATTCTTACCCTGTTTCCCGCACCAGGTAAACAGCAATCATATTACTGAGAGGAAAGAAAAACCACTGTATTTGTTTAGTTTTGGGGGTTCTTGGCTATAATATAGGATCTGTCACCTCCTTAACACCACTTTGACTCAACCTTTTCATCTGAAAGCAAGTGGGTGTTCATTTCTAAGTCTCTCTTTATTGCTCTCTCTTTTTGTTGTGGTCGTGGTTGCTTTGGTCTCATTTTTAATCTTTCCCCGTGACAGTCCTCTCTCAGCCCCTGTCCTGAAAGTAAGTGATCAGCCTTCAGGTCAGGGTAGAGTTAGCCTGGACTTCCCCAGACTCTACCCACAGCATCGGAAATGTTTCCTTTGAATTCTCAGCTTTTTCAACATTGACGATACAGCCTTGGTTTTGGTTTAAAAAACGAGATAAATGTCATGTGGTCAACTCCAAGGAGGCATAGTTGAATGATTTCTAACCAGAGGCATTTCCCAGTTGGTTGGCCACATTGAGACCAGCTTTCCCTTCTACCCCAGAGGTTTGCTGTAGCATATTCTGCTCCCCTCGCTGTATTCTTCCTTCCAACAACCCATCTATACATCCTCTCATTCATTCATTCATTTATCTATTTCCCTCTCTTTTGGTCAAGAAACCAGTGTGGGCTGCATTGCATATTTCGTATTCTCTCCTGCAGCCTCCTCGCATGGGCCAGATATGGATGAACTCCTCCTTCAACTTCAATTCCTTGCTCCTAGCACCTACTTTTTCTGGTTTGGCCTCCATCTCTGGGAGCTGATGAGTGGCCAGGATAATTTCAACAAAGCAGCAGTGCAGATTGGGGCCAGGTCTGTTTTGTGCTTTCTGTTACTTCAGGATTTATGGGCTATTGAATCTGGCACTCAACCCTGGCTTTGCCAACAGTACATTTGTTTTATCCATAAAGCAAACAGCAATGACTGTGAAACTTGACTTTACTTGGACTGTGACAAATCTGTCTGCCATACCAATGATCTTTTTTTTTCGTGTGTTGCCAGATAACTTCTCCCTTCTTGCCCCCCAAGATTTCTTAAAGGAAACAAGGTCTAACATATCATTAGATGGTGTATGAATATAATGAAAACATTTTTCTCATGGAAGTCTGCCCTGTCTCCCTAAGGATAGGCCGGCTACCTTTCTCTGTACTCCAATGGCACCTTATACTCTTCCCTGTATTTTCTGTATCTTTCTCTCCCACTAGACATCATGAGGACAAAAACTCTCTTGCTCATCATTATGTCTCCAGTCTGGAACCCAGAACTGTCAGTGTATGTTTATTCACTGATGAACTAAACATTATAATGTGTGGGCTTTCTTCCAGTTTCCTGAGAAGGAAGGGAAGTAGTAATATCTGCTTTTCTGGGCACTGTCTACCTGGGACTCCAAGGCCTATTGAGAGGCTGTGCTGAGGGTAAGTTGGATGTTGGGTTCTTACATGTGATTTTGCTTCTCCATTACATCTGTCCATCCATACCATTTTCCTTGCCAGAACATGTCAGGCACAATATTCTGCTATAGGGGAAGCATGATTGGCGATGGCTAAAGGTGATCAGAAGAAAAATAGCCAGAAGAAGCATGCCCTATTTTTCCTGCCTACCCATGTCCAGTAGGAAGTCTGTGCTTGGCAGTGTATCTATGGCTGTCAAGATCCTTTCCCAAGCCTGTAGTCTTTCCTTCTTTTGTCTCCCTACCCCTCACTCAACCCCCTTTGCAGCCTTCTCTCCTGCCAGTTAAAAAAGCCACCACACCTTACATTACTTAGAGTAAATGATCACTTGTGTGTGGCATAGGTGGCTTTTAAAGCTGATTTAGATTACTATGAAAACTCTGTATTTTTTTGTGTGTGTTTAAGCTCTTCCTCTTCAACATATTGTAAGCTCCTTGAAGGCATGACTCATCCTCACACTCTTTTTTTTCTTCCTCTTTGGCTCCAATATGTAGAATAGAATGCCTTCTATATATTAGGACTTTAATAAATATTCGTTGGGTAGAACTGAAATTCACATAATGAGACATCTCATTTGCAATGGGTAGCTGTGCTTGATGACATCACCTTTGGTTTCCAAGGGGTCAGGATTTCTAACCAAGCACATTCTCTTCCTAACTCTTTGGCTAACTCATACTTGTCTCAAAAATCACTTCCTCTGAGGAGCCCTCTAGGATGACAGAAAACTGGGCTAGGTACTCCTTCTGTGTGGTTGCATAACATCTTTTACTTCTCCATTTAATAGGAATGTACTAGGGTTCTTAAAAACATTCATGGAAAATGTGTATTATGAAAAAACTATGCATAGATTTTAATTTTTTTCACCCAAATAAACTTGTACTAACTTGCTATAACATGTCTGAACAGGAGCTAGTTTGAGATACTTAGAAAGATAAGATGTCAGTTTGAAAAAAGACCCTATCAGAGCCATACAAATTCTGCTAAAATTGAAGCAGGAACAAACATCAAATTTATGATGAAGTTTGGGGGGAAGAGTGGTGAAATCAGTGATGCTTTAAGAAAAGTTTATGGGGACAATGCCCCAAATAAATCAGCAGTTTACAAATAGATAGCTCATTTTAAGAAGGGATAAGATGACGTTGAAGATGAAGCTCACAGTGACAGAGCTTCCATGTCAATTTGCAAGGAAAAAATTCATCTTGTTTATGTCAGCTCTCTTCACGCCTGAGGATTAACAGCAGAAACAATAACTAACACCACAGGCATCTCAATTGGTTCTGCTTACACAATTTTGACTGAAAAATTAAAGTTGAGCCAACTTTCCATTTGATGGGTGCCAGTACTGTTGTGTCCAGATCAGGTGAAGACATGAGCAAGAGCTTTCAAAGGAAATTTTAAACAAGTGGGATCAAGATCCTGGGGCACTTCTTTGAACAATGATTAATTCCTTTTTATTATAGGTTAGTATTTTGTGGGATAGATACATCACCATTTGCTTATCCATTTGTTTCATGATGAATTTAGGTTGTTTTCAGCTTTTAGCTATTATGAATAAAACTGTTATGAACATACATGTTTTTGTGTGAAAATGTGTTTGCATTTCTCCTGGGTAATTACTTAGATGTGGAATTGTTGGGTCATATGGTGAATGTATGTTTAACTTTATAAGAAATGGTCCAAGTATTTTAAAAAAGGGTTGTATCATTTTCAGCTTCCACCAGCAGTATATGAGAGTTGCTCATCTATACTTGTTATTGTCAGTCTTTTAAATCCTAGCCATTCTAGTGGGTGTGTAGTGGTATATGACTGTGGTTTTATGTTGCAGTTTTCTGTTGACTAATTATGATGAGCATCTTTTCATGTGTTCATCAGAGATTTGTATAATTTTTGTGATTGACTATTCAAATATTTTGCCCGTTAAAAAACTGGATTGTCTTCTCAGTATTCAGTTGTTAAGAATTTAAAAAATATATATTCTGAATAAAAGTTTTTTCAGTCATATGTACTGCAAATATTTTTCTGCCTGTCTGTGGCTTTTCTCCTAGTCTGCCCTCTGTATCCACAGGTTCCACATTTGTGGATTGTTCTTTTCAAAGTCCAACTTTGAGTTTCACTGATTTTTCTCTATTGTTTGTCCCATTTCAGTGTGATTGACTTCTGTACACATATTTATTATTTTGCCCTTTATTGTTTGGGCTTAATCTGTTCTTCCTTTTTATTTTTTGGGGGGTTTGTTTTGTTTTTACTTTTAAAAAACTTTTATTTTAGGTTCAGGGGTACACTTGCAGGTTTATTACATAAATATATGTTGTGGAGGTTTGGGGTATGAATGATCCCATCACCCAGGTAGTGAGCATAGTACTTGATAGTTTTTGAACCCTCATCTATGATCCTCCCCATTCTAGTAGCCCCGGTGTCTATTGTTCCTATCTCTGTGTCTGAGTGTACTTAATGTTTAACTCCTACTTGTAAGTGAGAATGTGCAGTATTTGGTTTCCTGTTCCTGCGCTAGTTTACTTAGGATGATAGCCTCTGGCTGCATCCATGTTGCTGCAAAGAACATGATTTTGTTATTTCTCATGTTTGTGTAGTATTCTATTTGTATATATACCACATTTTCTTTATCTAGTCTACTGTTGATGGGCATTTAGGTTGATTCTATCTGTCTGCTGTTATGAATGGTCCCATGATGAAACATACGAGTGCATGTATCTTTTAAATAGAATGGTTTATTTTTCTTTGGGTATATACCAGTAATGGGATTGCTGGGTTGAAGGGCAGTTCTGTTTGTAGTTCTTTGAGAAATCTTCAAATTGCTTTCCACAGTGGCTGAACTAATTTACATTCCCACCAGCAGTGCATAAGCATTCCCATTTCTCCATAACCTTGTCAACATCTGACTTTTTAATAATAGCTATTCTGATTGGTGTGAGACAGTATCTCATTGTGGTTTTGATTTGCATTTCTCTGATAGTTAGTGATGTTGAGCATTTTTAAATATATTTGTTGGCTTCATGTGTGTCTTTTTTGAGAAGTGTCCATTCATGTCCTTTACCCATTTTTTCACAGGGTTATTTGTTTTTCTGCTTGATGCATTAAGTTCCTTATAGATTCTGAATATTGACCTTTGTCAGATGCATAGTTTGCAGATATTTTCTCCCATTCTGTAGGTTGCCTGTTGACTCTGTTGATAGTTTCTTTTGCTGTGCAGAAGCTCTTTAGTTTAATTAGGTCCCATGTGTCAATTTTCATTTTTATCGCAATTGCTTTTGGGGACTTAGTCATAAATTCTTTGCTAAGACTAGTGTCCAGAATGGTATTTCCTAGGTTTTCTTCTAGGATTTTTAGAGTTTCAGGTCTTAAATTTAAGTCTTTAATTTATCTTGGGTTGATTTTTGTATAAGGTGAAAGTAGGGGTCCGGTTTCAATCTCCTGCATATGGCTAGCCAGTAATCCCAGCACCATTTATTGAATAGAGTCCTTTCCTCATTGCTTGTTTTTGTCAGCGTTGTTGATGATCAGATGGTTGTAGGTGTGCAGCTTTATTTCAAAGTTTTCTATGCAGTTCCATTGGTCTGTGGGGTCTGTTTTTGTATTAAATACCAATACTATGCTGTTTTGGTTACTGTAGCCTTATAGTATAGTTTGAAGTTGGATAGTATGATGTCTTTGGCTGTGTTCTATTTGCTTAGGATTGCCTTGGCTTTTGGCTCTTTTTTCACTCCATATTCTGTGAAAAATGACATTGGTAGTTTGATATGAATAGTATTAAATCAGTAAATTGCTTTGGGCAGTATGGCCATTTTAACAATACTGATTCTTCCTATCCATGAGCATGGAATATTTCTCCATTTATTTTTGTCACCTCAGATTTCTTTCAGCAGTATTTTGTAATTCTCATTGTAGAGAGCTTTCATTTCCTTGGTTAGCGGTATTTCTTGGTATTTTATTTTTGTGGCTATTTTTAATGGGATTGGACTCTTGGTTTGGCTCTTGGCTTGAACATTATTGTTGAGTAGAAATGTTACTAATTTTTGTACATTGATTTTATATCCTGAAACCTTATTGAAGTAATTTTCAGTTCTAGGACCCTTTTGGCAGAGTCTTTGGGGTTTTCTAAGTATAGAATTCTATTATCTGTGAAGAGCGATAATTTAACTTCTCTTCCTGTTTGGATGCCTTTTATTTCTTTTTTTTTTTCCTGATTGCTCTGGCTTCCAGGACTTCCAGTACTACGTTAAATAGTTGTGGTGAGAATGGACATCTTTGTCATTCCCCACTTCTCAAGGGGAATGCTTCCAGCTTCCAGCTTTTGCCCATTTAGTATAATGTTGGTTGTGGGTCTGTTATAGATGGCTCTTATTATTTTGAGCTGTGTTTCTTTGATGCCTCATTTGTTGTGCATTTTTAACATAAAGGGATGTTGAATTTTATTGAAAGCCTTTTCTGCATCTATTGAGATGATCATATGGTTTTTGTTTTTAATTCTGTTTATGTGGTGAGTCACATTTATTGATTTGCATATGTTGAACTAACCTTGCATTTCAGAAATAAAGTCTACTTGATCATGGTGAATTAACTTTTTGATGTGCTACTGGATATGATTTGCTAGTATTTTGTTGAAGATTTTTGCATCTATGTTTATCAGGGAGATTGGCCTGAAGTTTTTTTTCCTTGTGTTTCTGCATGATTTTGGTATCAGGCTGATGCTGGTTTCATAGAATGAGTTAGAGGGGAGTCCCTCCGCTTCAATTTTTTGGAATAATTTCAGTAGGATTGATACTAGCTCTTCTTTGTACATTTGGTATAATTCAGCTGTGAATTTTTCTGGTTTAGGTGTTTTTTTTGGTTGGTAGATTTTTTTTATTGTTGATTTAATTTTGGAACTGGTTACTGTTCTGTTCAGGGTTTCAATCTTGGGGAGGTTGTGTGTTCAGGAATTTATCTATTTCTTCTGGGTTGTCTAGTTTGTTTAATAGCCTAGGTATTTGTAACAGCCTGTGAGGACTATTTATATTTCTGTGGGGTCTTTTGTAATGTCACCTTTGTCATTTACGTTTGTGTTTATGGGGATCTTTTCTCTTTTTTTCTTTGTTGATCTAGATTTCAGTCTTTTAATCTTGCTTATTCTTTCAAAGAGTTAACTTTTGGTTTCAGTGACCTTTGTATGGATTTTTGCACCTCAGTTTCATTCAGTTCTGCTCTGATTTTGGCTACTTCTTTTCTTAAGCTATGTTTGTGGTTGGTTTGCTCTTATTTTTCTAGTTCCTCTAGGTGTGATGTTAGGTTATTAATTTGAGATCTTCCTACTTTCTTGATGTAGGCACTTTGTGCTATAAACTTTCCTCTTAACATGCTTTAACTGTGTCCCAATGATTCTGGTATGTTGTGTCTGTGTTTTCATTAGTTTCAAAATTTTTTTTGATTTCTGCCTGATAGAGTTTAGATATGTGGCCCTGCCCATATCTCATGTTGAAGTGTAATTCCCAATGTTGGAGGTGGGGCCTTTGGGAGGTGATTGGATCATAAGGGTGGATTTCTTATGAATGATTTAGCACCATCCCCTTGATGCTGTCCTCATGATAGTAAGTGCTCATGAGATCTGGTTGTTTCAAAGTGTGTGGCACCTCCTCCCATCCGCACCCTTGCTCTTGCTTTTACCACGTAAGGTGCTCGCTCCTGTTTTGCCTTCCACTAGGAGTGAAAGCTCTTTAAGGCCTCCCCAGAAGCAGATGCCATTGTGCTTCCTGTATATCCTGCAGAACCATTAGACAAATAAACTGCTTTTCTTTATAAATTACTCAGCCACAGGTATTTCTTTATAGCAATGCATGAATGAACTAATATACTGCCTTAATTTTGTTCTTTATCCAAAAGTCATTCAGGAGCAAGTTGTTTAATTTCCATGTAATTGTATGATTTTGAGAGAGCTTGTTGGTATTACTTTCTTTTTTTTATTGCACTATGGTTTGAGAGTGTGGTTGGTATGATTTTTTCTTTAATTTCTTGAGACTTGCTTTGTGGCCAGGCATGTGGTTGGTCTTCGAGTATGTGCCATGTGCAGATTAGAAGAATGTATATTCTGTTGTTGTTGGGTGGAGTATTCTGTAGAAGTCTATTAGGTCCAATTGGTCAGGTGTCCGGTTTAAGTCTGGAATATCTTTTTAGTTTTCTGTCTCGATGATCTGCTTAACACTGTCAGTGGGGTGTTGAAGTCTCCCACTATTCTTGTGTGGTTATCTAAGTTTCTTCTAAGAATTCGTTTTATGAATCTGGGAGTGTGAATGTTGGGTGCATATATGCTTAAAATGGTTAAGTCTTCTTGTTGAATTGAACTCTTTATCATTATGTAATGCCCTTCTTTATTGTTTTTTATTGTTTTTGATTTAAAGTTTGTTTTATCCAACATAAGAATAGTAACCCCTGCTCTTTTTTTGGTTTTCTTTTTGCATGATAGACCTTTCTTCGTCCCTTGACTTTAAGCCTATGAGCGTTACATGTGAGGTGGATCTCTTGAAGACAGTAGATAGTCGGGTCTTGCTCCCTTATCCAACTTGCCACTTTATGCCTTTTAAGTGGGGCATTTAGCCCATTTACATTCAAGGTTAATATTGATGTGTGAGAATTTGATCCTGCAATCATGTTGTTAGATGGTTGTTATGTAGACTTGATTGTGTAGTTGCTTTATAGTGTCAGTGTGCCGTGTACTTGAGTGTGTTTTTGTGGTGGCAGATATGTTCATGATGTTTTCGTTTTAAGGTAATTTGATTATAATGTACCTGGTCAGGTTTTATTTATTTTTATTCTGCTTGTGGTTCATCAAGATTCTTGGGTCTGTAGGCTTGTAATTTTCACAATACCTTGGAAAATGTTGAACCATTATTTCTTCAAATTTTTTTTTTTAGCCTCAAATATATCTCTTCTCCTTCTGAAACTCCAGTTACACTTCTGTTGGATTTCTTGATATTGCCCTATAGCTCACCGAGGTTTTGTTTATTTTTTTCTATCTTTGTACTTAGGTTTAGGTGGTTTCTATTGCATATCTTAAACCTCACTGATGTATTCTTCTGCAGTTTCTTATTTGCTGTTAATGCCATTCACTGAATTTTTCAATTCAGATACTGCATTTTTCAGTTGTTGAATTCCCATTAATTCTTTTAATCTTCTATTTTTACTCTTATTATGTTCATGTGTTCATTTACACACTTGAGCTTATTGTTTGTTAATTTTGCCATTAGTGTCATTTCTTGGCTGATTTTACTGACTTTCCCCCCTGCTGGCTATGGGTCACATTTCTCTCATATTTGCATGTCTAGTAATTTTAAAAAGTAATTTTTATTATATGCTGGACATTGTGATTGTTACATTGCTGAATGTTTAGATTTGGTTGTCTTTCTTTAAAGAGTGTTGGAAAAATTCTGAGAAGCAGTTAAATTACTTGTGGATCAGTTTATTCATTTTAAAATTGTTTTTAAGCTTTGGGAAATTTCAAGGTAGCATTCATTAACTAAAATATTGCCCCCCCGACCCCTCACTTATGTGAGCGCTGTGTCTCTTACATTTCTATATAAATCTTCATCTTAGAGCTCTCCTGTAATTTTTGGCCTCACGTTATGCCATCTACACAGATGGTTTAGTATTTATCAATGGACTCAAGGGGACCACATTGCATATTTTTAGAGGTTTAGAGCCTTTTCTATGCATAGTTTCCTTTTCTCCAACACTGACTTGAAAAACCTAATCACTTTGGCCTCCCTGTTCCCCTCAACTCACAGAGCTCCTTTCTGTCTCTTAAACTTAGTGAGACAATTGGTCTCTGCTTGGGTTCTCTTTCTCTGCACTGTAGTCTGGAAATTCCTCCACGTGGAAATCAAGAGTAGGCATAGGGGTCTCTTAGTTTATTTTCTTTCTCTTAAAAATTCCATTTACATACTGTGTACAATTTCTTAAAACATAGTTTCATATATTTTTCTAGTTTTACAAAGGAGAAGGAGAAGTATGGTTTCAATTATTCCATCATGTCAAGTGGCAGTCCTGATTGGTAGTGTTTTTATTATTGTTTAGTTTTAAAGATTTTGAAATTTCTATTTTGATTTTATTTTAACCCATGAATTACTCACAATTGTGTTTTACAATTTTGAAAAGATATGAGTTTTAATTTTTTTATTTATTTTGAACTTAGTTTTATTGTACTCTGTGAATGTGTTCTAATATAACAACAAATAACTGAAATTTGTTGGATTTGACTTATTGCTATCTTACAAACATTTCACATGTATATGAGAGAAAAGGGTATTTTTTAATTATTGGGAACCATTTCTATATATGTTCATTAAATCAATCATATTGTGTTTAAATTTTTTATATCTTTGCTAATTTTCTGTTTGCTTGGCTATTTATTTATTTATTTATTTTTGAGACAGGGTCTGGCTCTGTCACCCAGGCTGGAATGCAGTGGCACCACCTCGGCTCACTGCAACCTCTGCCTCCTGGGCTCAAGCAGTCCTCCCGCTTCAGCCCCCCAAGTAACTGGGGCTACAGGTGCATGCCACCACGCCCAGCATAGGGATGCAGTTTTGCCATGTTGCCTAGGCTGGTCTCAAACTCCTGAGATCAAGCGATCCACCCACCTTGGCCTCCCAAAGTGCTGGGATTTGGGATTACAGGTGCAAGCCACCCCGTGCTTGGCTATTTATTGATGAGAGATACATGTTGAAATCTAATACCAGATGGTGAAGTTGTTAACTTCTCTTTATAGTTCTATAAATTTTTGCTTTATGTATTTGGAAACTTTAAAGATATTGAGTATACATTACACATGGTAAAATACACAAATCTTAAATGTCTAGTTCAAAGAATTTTTATACATATGAACATACACACATCCCACTATGTAACTGCCTCATCAAGATGTAGAATATTTCTTCAGCTGCAGAAGCCTCCTTTGTATCTACATTCTGTAAATATCCAAAGGAAACCACTGTTCAAACTTGTACCAATATTGATAAGTTTTGTGTGGTTTTGAACTTTATATAATTAGAAACATAAAATATGTATTTTTTGCTCAGCATTATGGTTTAAGATTTATCTGTGTTGTTTTCTGTATCAGTAGAGTTTTTTTAATGTTATGAAGAATTCCATTGTGTGAATTTTTCTCCGTTCTATTATTGACAGTCATTTCAGTTGTTTCCAGTTTAGGGGTATAATAAATAACTTTTCTGAGAACATCCTTGTACATATCTTTGATGGAGACCATAAACATTTACATTTATTGATAAATGCCCAGTAGTATAATTGCTGAATCATAGAGCAAGCATCTGTTTTGCCTTAGTAGATATCACTGAACGCTTTTGTAAAATAATGGTACCAATTTACTCTTATATCATTACTGTATGAGAATTCCAGTTGCTCAACATGCTGTCAACACTTGGCATTGTCTATATTTTAATTTTGGTAATTCTGGTGGGTGTGTAGTGGTATCCCATTGTGGTTTTTAAAAATTATTTATTTTATTTTTGAGTCAGGGTCTTGCTTTGCAATCCAGGTTGGAGTGCAGTGGCAGAATTACTGCTCACTGCAGCCTCAAACTCCTGGGTTCAAATGATCCTCCTGCTTTAGCCTCCCAAGTAGCTGGGACTACAAGTGCACACCACCATGCCTGGCTAATTAAACATTCTTTTTTTTGTGGAGACGTCAGGGGGCATCGGATCTGGCTGTGTTGCCCAGCCTGGTCTTGAACTCCTGGCCTCAAGCAATCTTCCTGCCTCCACCTCCCAAAGTGTTGGTATTATAGGCATGAGCTGCTGTGCCCAGCTCATTATGGTTTTTAAATTTGCATTTCTCTGATGACTATGGATGCTGGGCACATTTTAATATATTTATTAGTTATTTCAATGTCTTTTTTTATTAAATGACTAGATTTGGCTTTTTTGTCCATTGGATTTTTTTCTCTTTTCCATACCAATTTATAAAATGTTGAAGATATATTCTGAATAATAATTCTTTGTTAGATGTACATATGGAAACTGTCTTATTTTTGTGTTTCTTGCATTTTCATTATCTTAATAGTGTCTTTTGATCAACACATGCTTGATTTTAAGAAAGTCCAATATATTAATCTTTTTTTATGGTTAGTGCTTTTTATGTCCTGTTTAAGAAATCTTTGTCTTTCCCAAGTTCAGAAAGAGATTCTTTTATTTTTTTCTATTAGAATATTTATTGTTTTAACTTTCACGTTTAGGTCTATGGTTCATTTGGAATAAGTTTTTGCATGTAGCACACATTGAGTCTAAAGTTAATTTCAAAAATGGATATCCACTGAATCCATCACTATCTATTGAATTGACTGTACTTTCCTGACTGAATTAGTGTCTTTGACACAAATCAGGTGACTGTATATGTGTAGGTATATTTCTTGCTTAGTAGCTATTCTGTACCATTGCTCCATTCTTGTGCCAATATTACACAGTATCTTAATTTCTTCAGTTTCATAATGGTTTGAAGTCAGACAGTGTATGTCTGCCAGTTTTGTTCTTCTGTTAGATTGTCTTGGCTTTTCTAGGTCTCTTACATTTCTATATACATTTTAGAATTCGCTTTTCAATTTACAAAACAAAACAAAACAAATCTTAGCTGGGTTCTTAAATTGGGATTGAACTGAGTCTATAGAACTATATGGGGTGAAATGACATTGTAACAATTTTGAGTTTTGTAATTCATGAGCATATTATACTCTTCCATTTACTTAAGTTTTCTTTAATTCTCTTGTTATTTTCTGAAGCTACTTTGTTAGGTGTAAAAAAGTTAATTAAAAACATCTTCCAGATAAACTGAATATTTTAACTTTTCTGTGTCTTTTCATATTGGTCAGCGGTCAGCAAACTGTTTTGTAAAGTGTCAGAGTAAGTATTGTCAAGTTTGCAGGTCATGCAGTCTCTGTTGAAATTATAGGCACACCTCAAAGATATGGTAAGTTCAGTTTCAGATTATAGCAACAAGGACAGTCACATGCATTTTTCTGGTTTCCCAGTGCATATAAAAATTATATGTATACTATACTGTAGCCTACTGTGTGCAATAGCATCACGTCTAAAAATAATGTACACAGCTTAATTTAAAAATACTTTATTGCTAAAAAATGTGATCACTTGAGCCTTCATCAAATTGTAATCTTTTTGCTGGTAGAGAAACTTGCCTGGATGTTGATGGCTACTGACTGATCAGGGTGGTGGTTGCTGAATGTTGTGGTGGCAGTGGCAATTTCTTAAAATAAGACAACAATAAAGTTGCCGAACTGATTGACTTTCCTTTCATGAAAAATTTCTCTGTGGCATGAAATGCTGTTTGATTGCATTTTACCCAAGTAGAACTTCTTTCAAAATTGGAATCAATCCTCTCAAACCTTGCTGCTGTTTTACCAACTAAGTTTATGGAATATTCAAAGTCCTTTGTTGTCATTTCAACAATGTTCACAGCATCTTCACCAGAAATAGATCGCATCTCAAAAAAACACCTCATTTGCTCATTCATTCCTATGAATGAGGAAGCAACTCTTTATCCATTCAAATTTTAGCATATAATTGCAGCAATTGAGTCATATGTTTAGGTTCCACTTCTAATTCTAGCTCTCTTGCTATTTCTACCACATCCGTAATACTTCCTCTGGTGAAGTCTTGAACCCTTCACAGTCATTCATGAGGGTTGATATTAAGTTCTTCCAAACTCCTGTTAATGTTGATATTTTAACCTCCAAACAAGAATCAAAAATTAATGTTGTCTAGAATAGTGAATCCTTTCCAGAAAGTTTTCAATGGACTTTGCCCAGATTCATTAGAGGAATTGTTACTTATGGCAGATATAGCCTGACAAAGTGCATTTCTTTAATAGGACTTGAAAGTCAAAATTACTCCTTGATCCATGGACTGCAGAATAAATGTTGTGTTAGCAGGCATGAAAACAACATTTGTCTTCTTGTTTATCTCCATCAGGTATCTTGGGTGATCAGGTGCATTGTTAATGAGTAGTAATGTTTTGAAAGGACTCTTTTTCTGAGGAGTAGGTGTTAATAACGGACTTAAAGATAGTCAGTAAACCATGCTTCAAATGGATGTGCTGTCATTCAGCCTTTGTTGTTCCATTTATAGAGCACATGGAGAGTAGATTTTTACTTAAGGGCCCTAGGATTTTCAGAATGATAAATGAGCATTGGCTTCAACTTAAAGTCATCAGCTACATTAGCCCTTAACAAAAAAGTCAGCCCGTCTTTGGAAGCTTTGAAGCCAGACACTGACTTCTCCTCTCTGGCTATGACAGTTCTAGATGGCATCTCCTTCTAGTAGAAGACAGTTTCATCTACCTTGAAAAACCTGTTGTGTAGTAGAGCCACCTTTATCAGTTGTCTTACCTAGACCTTCTGGATAACTTGCTGCGGCTTCTACATCAGCACTTGCTGCTTTACCTTGCACTTATATGTGATGAAGATGGCTTCCTTCCTTAAACCTCATGAACCTCAAAGACCTGTTTTATCCAGGATCTAGCTACTTTACAGTGGGAGAGTCCTTCAGAGTATGTATCCCACCACATAGGTTAAAGTGGAGGTCTTCAGGAACCATGTTCAGTTGAACTCAGTGCCTGTCACAATGATTCATTGAATGAGTAACTTACCTTCTGGGACTTCTGCTAGCTTCAAACTTTTCTCCTGCAGCTTCCTCACATTTTCCAGCCTTTCTAGAATTAAAAAGAGTTAAAATCTTGCTCCAGATTAGGCATTGGCTTAAGAAACGTTGTGGCTGGTTTGATCTTTCCAGATCACTCAAACTTTTTCTACATCAGCAATAAGGCTATTTTGCTTTCTTATCATTCATGTGTTCACTGGAGTAGTACTTATGATTTCCTTCAAGAACTTTTTTTTTTTTTTTTTGCATTCATAAGTTGACCATCCGTTTGGCACAAGAGGCCTAACTTTCAACCTTTTGACCTATGTACTATTATTGTCATTCCTTTGCTTTGGTCTTTACTTTGTAAAGATCATCTGTCAGTCTGTATTCTTATGGTTTTCTTATAAATAAAATGTTTAGATTTACCTATACGTTTACCATTTTTCTTGCTCATGATTTTTTCAGCATCTTAGACTTCTTTCAGGGAACATTTTCCTACTGACTGAAATATAGTCTTAGAATTTTCTTTAGGGAAGGTTTGTTTGTGGTGACTACCAGCTTTTATTTATCTGGAAATGTTTTTATTTTGCCTTTGTTTTTGTAAGGTAGTTTCAATAGTCTACAATTCTTGGCTGACCATAGATTGAGAGTGCTCTTCTCTAGAGAGGATTTCCAGTTGTTTCTGCTAGCAGCCAAGAGGTTGCCAAACTGAGACCATTTCACCTCTGTCTAGGTTTCTGGCGTACTGTGGGAATCTCTGATTTAGACTACCCTCCTTGGTGCTTAGTTTCTCAGTTATCTGCAATACTGATCAAAACAACTTGAAGAAAATCTTGTCTTTTTCTTGCTTGTTGCCCATTGATGCCCTCTCAGGTTTCAACTCTCTTTTTTGCGGGGGGAAAGGATGGGGTGAGAAAGTTGTTGATTGGTGCCTTCAGAGATATCCCGGAAATATACATTCAAAGGCCTGTTTTATCCAGGATCTAGCTACTTTACAGTTGGAGAGTCCTTCAGAGTATGTATCCCACCACATAGGCTAAAGTGGAGGTCTTCAGGAACCATGTTCAGTTGAACTCAGTGCCTGTCACAATGATTCATTGAATGAGTAACTTACCTTTGACATAGGTAAAGAAGGTAGCTGTCAGTATAGCATGTACTGATAGATCTGGGACAGAATTGGTGCTGAAAAATGCTTTCACATTTGCTCCCAGTTGATGCCTGCATCTTTTCTAAATGAGCTTCTTTTAAGTTAAAGCCGATATTATTTAGTAAATGGAAATGCCTGCCAGGTTGGTCTCTGTATGTAACATATAAAAATTGTCATCAGTCATTTATCATTTATACCTTAGTAAGAATTTATTATATAAACAAAATGAAAGAGTCATCACATGTTTAAGCTAAAGAAACCTTAGACTTTATACATTTAAAAATTTAGGCCCAGCGTGGTAGCTCACGCCTGTAATCCCAGCACTTTGGAAGACCGAGGCGGGTGGATCACAAGGTCAGGAATTCGAGATCAGCCTGACCACCATGGTGAAACCCCATCTCTATTAAAAATACAAAAATTAGCTGGGCATGGTGGCACATGCCTGTAATCCCAGCTACTCAGGAAGCTAAGGCAGGAGAATCACTTGAACCTGGGAGGTGGAGGTTGCAGTGAGCTGAGACAGTGCCACTGCACTCCAGCCTGGGCAACAGAGTGGGACTCTGTCTCAAAAAAAAAAAAAAATTTAGACTGTGAAATTTAACATATTCTATCCATATTATTCATAGACAGTGAGTTTAAATGTCTTATATAAGATCCTATAACAAACTCTACAACCACCAAGAAAACACAGACTTTTATTTCATTTTTTATTGATACATAATAATTGTACATACTTATGGGGTGCATATGATATTTTGGTACATGTATGCAATGTGTAATGATCAGATCAGGGTAATCAGAATATCCATCACCTCAAACATTTATCGTTTCTTTGTTTGGGAACATCCTAAATATTCTCTTCTAGCTATTTTAAAATATACAATAAATTCTTATTAACTATTGTCACCCTACTGTGCAATCAAACGCTAGAACTTACTTCTTCTATCTAACTATATTTTTGTACCCATCAACCAATATCTCTTTACCACCCTCACCATGCTTCCCAGTTTCTAGTAATCATTCTACTCTACCTCCATGAGATCAACTTTGAAAAAACAGATTTTTGATAAGAAGATTGTGTGGAGGTTGTGCATGAAAAGACTGGGAGTTGGACACACCTGGCTTTGCCAGTTAGTAGTGATGTGTGACTGGACAAATTCTTATTCTCTCTGTGTCTTAGTTCATTTTTCACTGAAATAGATAATGTTAATATGTCCCTCATAGGATTGGTTGTGAGTATTAAATGAGATAATGTATTTAAAGCATTTAGCAAATGTCTCATGCATAATGAGTTCAATAATGTTGGCTGAAGATTTGATTACTCCATCCTTCTAGCTGTAGAAGCAAGCCAACACAGAGGAGAACCTTGATCTTGAGAACATTGATCACCTTGAGCCATTAGAAAAATATCTAAATGTTATCTTAAAAAATAGAGCCATTATAGCTTTCTTATGTAAGCATATTTCAGTCATAATATATATTTTTACAATTTAAAGGGATATTCAATAGCTTCCTGAGAAATGCAGTCATACATTAGTGCTTATTCAATTTCTGATGATGACATATAAATGAAATATGTTGTGCACATACCACTCTGCCTGATTCCCATGTTCTTGCTCTCATCTTGAGGAGAATATATTAAAGCTTAGATTTTTGGAACAACTTGCCTAAGGAACTAAAAAGCCAGGTTTCTATACTAAACATCTTTACTAAGTTTGTTAAGCATGGGCTCTTTCCATTCAGAGTGCATGTAATATAATCCTTTACATCTGAATTCTTCCATACATTAAAATCACACTTGGCAAAAATATTCCTTTTTTTTTTCTTTTTTTGTTTGTTTTGTTTCACGTCAGATGGGTAATGTGCCAACAAACTTTGTGTGAGACGTGCCTCCCACAAACTGTTCTAACAATGCGCATCTCATGTACTAGTGTGAAAACCCAATTATCACGCTTATGAACCACAACAGGATTGCAAAAAATATTTCCCCATTTTTTTGAGACTCAACACTGATTTTATCTCTTGACTTTAAAGCCTCTTTTTCAGTATTTCAAGTTTTAAGATTATGTAAGAACTAGTAATAGTTAAATCTAGCAACTGAGAAGTACCCTTACAAAATTGGAAAGTAGGTTATTGCCCGGAAGTTTAAATAATAAAATCCATGTACAATGAATGAGATGAGCCATCTCTAAAGTTAGGCTAAGAGATTATTAATAATCTTTAAACTTCTGACTCATGATTTTTGAAATTCCCCAAGCACCAGTCAATGAGATCTGGGCATAATCTCAGTGAGACAGAATTAGAACGTGATTTTAACATACTAAGTAGAAATAATCAATTGCATTATATTATTTGCTTTAAAGTAAGGTATTGGAAGCAGACAAGCTTCCATAGTGAAAACTAAAAATGAGGGCCGGAGAGAAAGCATTCAAATGTTTATTCAGCCTTATCCAAGGAATAAAAACTAACTTGTCGTTGTTAGGTAGTGATTCATTATCAGGACTCACAACAATGATTTGAATGAGGACGGACCATTAAGACTAATTATTGTGTTTTGTCTTCATGTTCTTCATCTATCCATTCATTCACCCATGCCCCCACCCATTTATTTGACAAATATTTATTGAATCTCTACCATCTGCCAACTACTAGTTAGATTATGAACACATGAAAATGAAGGACACAGACCTTGAACTCAGGGAATTCATAACTTAAAGGAAGAGAAACCAGAAAGACAGATCAACCATGATTAGTGTAATTGGTAAAATGGTACAAACAGGAATGGTATCCAGCCTCCCTTGAGGGGCTGGAGGGAAGAGTAGGTAAGAACAGAGGAAGAGTAGACATGGGAGACAGTGGTGGTTAGGTTATAGTGATGGACATTATGAAAAGAGTGTACAGGGAGGACATCACTAGTTTAAATTTGGAAGGATGTATGGAAGTTTGGTATGCAGAGAAAGGAAGAAAAGACATCCTAGGCAGGGGCACTGTGTATAAAACAGAGGAAAGACTGAAAAAGTGAGGCATTTTCTGAGAAGACCAAGAAGTTTGAAAAGAGATGAGGCTACACTTTGGCAGAAGGCAGTTTATAAAGGGCCTCACAGACAATGGAAAATATTTTATAATTATTCTAAAATAATGAAGAATAATTAAATGATGTTGAGTGAGATTATTATGGATTTGTGTTTTGTTTTTACACATCATTGGTATTGCACTAAATGTTGTCAAGGGTGTTACAAAGGAGACTCAGGGAAACCTGAAAAAAGGTAGTAGCACTGGGAAATGAGAGAAGGAATGGGTATGAGAAATACCTAGGTGACAGGATTTATCTAGATTCATGGTTAAGTTTTTGGAGTGTAGATAAGGAAGGGAAGGCAATTACGATGATTGCCAAGTTTCTGACTTGAATACAAGTTGGCTGGTGCCACGTTTTCTACTACTGTTAGAAAACACAGAGGAGCAGATAATGATGAAGACATGGTGAGTTCAGTTTTGGACCATGATATTTGAGTTTGGCTACTCAAGTGGAGCTTACCAGAGGCAGTTGGATGTGTGAAGCTGCAATTTGGGAGAGAGATCTGGGTTGCATATTTAAATTGGGGTTTTTAACAACATAAAGACAGAATTGAAGCCATGGATAAGAACGAGGACTGAGGACAGAGGCTTGAGTAAATTAACATTTAGGGAGACAAAAAGTAAAGGAAACTCAGAATGTTCAAAGAACTAGAAGAACCAGGTAAGAGTATGGGCTTAAACCATGGAAAGAGAGTTCTGTAAAGAAAAGTGAACAAGAGCATTTAATGTCACAAAAAGATCAAAAGAAAGGTGAGAAATGTAGATGTTCATTTGATTTTGAAATGTAGGGGTGCTCTTAGTCACCATTAAGTCCTTTTTATACAAAATATGAGTTGTGATTATGACCTACAATGTCCTAGGGGAAACTAGCTTGCCAGCTTTTAAAAATCACTTAGTAGTAATTGAGTCAGTGGCCAGGAGAAGTGAGATCTTCCAACAGTAACAATTTATGCCCACTGGACAAGTAGGGCAGCTACTATGTTTCTTGTGGCCTAGTAAAAGTTTTAAATTTTACATGTTTGGATTACAAATATGTTTTTCCTCAAGATATTTTTGTTGACAAGCAATTTGACCCATTTGTGTGCAGCCACTGTGGCTGATCTGACATTCTTATAGGGCTTTGGATGCTTTTACAGGGAATTCTGCCCTTATCTTCCTTCTTGATTAATTGGCTAAATAATATCATCATATCAATTTATTTCGAGAATGCTTCTGGTAGCTGGAACATGTGTTCTGGAAATCTCCTCCCCTTGCTGTGCCTCCCATTCCTTTAATTTTGAAACATCATTTGTGTGGAAAGAAGGTTATTCCATATTTGTATAATCACTTATATGCTAGCTGTGCTCTGAGATCATATTTGATTTGTTAAGATGTAAAGTGCAATTTTTTGAAGACTTTACTTTCCAGTGAAAGTTTCATTGAGCTCTGCCTCATAGATATATAAAAGCTTTTCATGCTGATGTTGGGAATGGCATAAATGATGGTGGTAGGGTTACTTAATGGAGACAACGACAAATATTAAAGTAGTCCATGCCAGTTGGAACCTGAAATGAATGGGCTTGGGAGAAGAAGAAAAAATATTTCTTGTCTATTTCAAGGAGGCTGGAAATAACCAGAAATGCATCATTTTGAAGGAACAATCAGGAGAGTGTAAGAGATATATAAATTCATTCATTCATTAAGAAATAATTGAACACCTACTCTATACCAAGCATTGTGCAAAGTGCTGGCCATGTAGTAGTTACCAAGATAAACAAGATCTCTGGATGCACAAAATGGGAGAATGTAGTATATTTTACATTTCAAGACTTGAAATTGTATTGAATTAAAAGTTGTCAGAAAAGGCTGAGAAAAATGAAAATAAGACTTGGGATCTCCTATTTAAATGATCTGAGAGCATTTGGATACTGTTCTTCTTAGATGAGCAAATCTCGTTGGTTATTGAATTTAGGCCTGACACAAGAAGGATTTGGACCTACACTAAAGGTTTACACTCCCTGGGATTCTTCGTGGTGTCATTCTTCCCTTAGTGTAATCCTCCCTCCTATACCTGTCATGCTATTTCTGCCAGGATCATTTCTGTAGGAACCTTGACCATATAAACACAATGGTTAAAAACATGAGTTTTGTAATCAGACTGACCAGGACTCTCGTTTGTCATTGATGAGCAATGTATAACCATACTTACTTCAATGGACTTCTGTGAGACTAAGTGAAATGAATACCCAAAGCTTTTAGCACCCAATGTGCCTGATACATTGTAAGTGTCCATTATTATTAGCATTGCCCTGGATTCTAATAGTGACCCAGAGATAGTGCTAATGCAGAACTGATAGCAATAAAAGACAAATCCACCTTTGTACTAGCCACTCTTGTGGGTCACACCTGGTAAAAACTATTATATATTAAGTACTTATTATGTCCCAGCTTTATGCTAAGTAACTTACATATGAGTTGACAGTGTCTATTCCTCCTTGCCACTCCTCTCATATTTTTGTTCTTACCGTTGTAGTTCTGAGGACACCCTAGAAATAGGGCATCCCCCCAAAATTGGGGTCAATAGGTTAGAAAGGCTACACAGGTCACAGCAGAACTCTAATCTCTCAGACTCCCAAGTTTAAGACTGCACTTTCCCTCAATGCTGTATTTAGGTCTCTTTCTTTATTTTCCTGGCCAAGTCATCAGAAGCTGGTTGAACAGAACAGATCCTGAATAGTTACCTTAATGACAAATAATAACAGCTACACATTTTCCCATGGTCTTCACCCCAGTCAGGTTTCTGTCTCCTCACTATGGAAGGTGGTAGGGTGAATACTATGAAACCATGTGCTGCTTTCTTTTTTACCACTGGCAGAGTTTCACTCTGGTTGAATGGGTTCAAAGAGAAGGTTTCACTCTAACTGCTGGCCTTACAGACACCTGGAACATCTGAAGCATTATTATTATGGCTGACTTGTTCTGAAGAACTCAGGCTTTTCTCATTTTTAGAAAGTGTAATTTTGTGTACTTGTATGAAGGGAAGAGAAATACTGCCCTCAGAAATGAAAATTCTATCACAGCATCACTGTTAGTTAGATATCATATGTACATCGAGCTGCAGATAATAAAGCAGCCATGTGATGGCTAAAGAGCCTGGTTCTTGGGTTGAAGAGGACAGACACAGGCAAGTTCTCCCCATCATCCTACCTGTGATTAGCCCAGTGGCCTGTTCTAATCTCCCTTTCTAAAATTCAGGCAAATGTTAATTTTCTTCTCAATAGTACTTAGTCAAATTTCTTGCAAATTTGAAATGTCAAATAGAAAACTCCCACAAAGTTGAGCTTGTAAATTAATCATGGCCACAGGAGCTAACCAGCAATGCCACTGGGCTAGACTTCAGCTCCTTTCCTGTGGCTCTAAGGCCTCCAGCTCAGTAGCTCCTTTCTCTACTCATTCTCTCTGCTGCTGTTTAGGTCAGGCTCATTCACTCCCAGCTTAGTGTGCTTTTCCCTTGGACAAGATGACAGAAAGTTGACCTGCCATCATAGTGTTTGAGTCCTTCCCAATCATGGGAAACTGGGAACAACTGTGTACACTCTGAGACTGTGTGGTAGAGGTGGAGAGGAGAAGGAAGAGGGTAGTTAGGAGAAGTCTGAAGCCTATAGCTTAGAGAGTGTCTTCCTCGTGAAAAATTGCACTCACTGGGCAGTGGCACTACAGAAACAGGCTTAATTTGGATTAATCTTTCTGTAAATCTGTATTGAGAATTGTTTCATAAAACAATGTCACCGGTCTTCTCTGTTGTTTGTCTCTCTTTTGCATAGGTTTAACATAATTATCTTTAGTTTTTCATTCTTAGGTATGATGTTGGTTGTCGATATTGATATTCTTTTTTATGTTAAGGAAACATCTATTACACATTTTTAAAGAGTTCATTTAACTAAAGCAATGGTTTTCAATTTGATTGAATTTCTTTTTGATGGCAACCAGTTAAGATGCTTTTATTGTTTTTCTTATTTAATGTAATGGCACTCATACCAACCACACTATTGGGAAGTTTTAAAGGGCTAAATATGTTAAGCTACTAGAATAGTGTCATATAGTGTTAGCTGTTATTATGATACATGATGTGGTATGTTATCTTAATAAATTACAGATAACCCATTCTTACATTCCTGGATTAAACCCCAAAGCCTCTGTCAACCTGGGCTGCTGACTGATGTGTGTCCCATGGTGGGGAAACTCTAAACATTGTAAACAACTTTTTTTCCCTCAGGGGTTCCATGTTTTCCGTTGGGATTATAATTGTGTGAAAGCCGGCATTAACTTCCCTCTCTCCCAGAAAACATTGGTAATAAGAGATCTGCAAGTGCTTACAAATTGAACAGAAGTGGTCTCACCTGCTGTTGGTCAGATTATTTTGAATGGCCAACAGAGTGTTATAATCACAAAAATGTGGAAATGAGAGATGGATTTGTTCAGAGGCAATTCACCTTGGTGTTTTTACACACCTTATGACAGCTTTAGTTCCAGACTATCTTTTCCAGGATGTTTGTATAGAGCACAGAGGCTTGGGAGCTAGAGATGGTATCTCTCTCCAGGTCAGACAGTAGATTTGTTTCTTGAAAAAGATAATATAGTTTCTCTCTGTGGAGCAAAGT
The DNA here is from genome assembly GCF_029289425.2 of Pan paniscus. Taxonomy (NCBI): domain Eukaryota; kingdom Metazoa; phylum Chordata; class Mammalia; order Primates; family Hominidae; genus Pan; species Pan paniscus. The sequence goes on from NC_073249.2 coordinate 76,458,138, forward strand.
TTGGGCAGGTTTGCTTGCAGCCACTTAAAAGATGGGAAGTTTCCTAAGCTCAGGGTTCCTCATCTGGGATGGGACATGGATGTGTGTGCAGGATCTGCCCAGGCCTGTTCTGTGTCGTTCCCTTCCCTGATGGGACTTAGGGACAAAGGGACATATAGAGAACACGGAGCTTGTGCTGCATGCTCTGCCATGAGTAAAAATGGTCCAAATCAGTTTGGGCTTGTTGTTTCCTTTCCAACTAAATTTTGAAAGGGCAGCAAGTCAGCTTAGCACCTATGCTCTTGCTTAGAGATTGCTTAAGCCCTTGACAAGAGTTACACAAATGACGCTATAGCAAAATAGTCAAAGCAAAGTACTGCATGTGAACAGGCAATCAACTCAGGGGAAATCTAACTAAAAACATATGGAAAGTTTCTTGATTTTAGTGAGACATGCAAAATAAAGATACTTTTTATTAAACATGTATCAAAAATAAGGTACTCTTTTTTACTTATCAAATTGACTGAATTTAAAAACATATTTAACATTTGGTGCTGGTGAGAAAATGAATATAGTTACCTCATACAATGCTTTCAAGAGAGTGAATTCTTACTGTATTAATTTTCTATTGCTGTGTAACATTTGAATCTCTGAATTCTTTTTCTGGGATCAGCTGGAGAAAACGCTCTGCTTTTAAAGGGCTTATGTGGTTAGGTAAGAGCCACCTGGATAATGTCCCTATAGTAAGGTAATAGAATCAGGGAATCTATCATATCCACAGTTTTGGGGATTGTGCAGGGTGTGTACACAGTGGGAAGAGGGGGACATCTTAGAATTCTGCTTACCGTGGTTACTACAATCTTGGAAAGTAATCTGGCAATATCTTTTGCAATTATGCATCCATATACATTTTGATTCTGCAACCCAGCTTTTAGAACTCCATTTTTATAGAAGTACAGCAACATATAAGAATAAAAGTTCAAAAATGTTTTCTGCATTGTTTGTAAAGACCTCAAAAGGAGAATGCTTGAATAAGTTATGAAATATCAAAGGCATTCTTATTGTAAATAACTTCGATCTTTATTGATTTGTACAGTGACAAATGCAAGTTGCTGAGCAATATGTGTTTAACAATATGATTCTATTTTGAAAAGAAAAATACAGAAACTATATGTATATACAGTGTGTGTGTGTGTGTGTGTGTGTGTGTGTGTGTGTGAACATGGAGAAGCAGGGACACCAACCTGTTAATTAGATTGCCTCATGGGCTAGAAATGGAAAGAGTTAGATGGGGTGGTGAATGGGGAGACTACTAGGAACTTTATCTTGACACATCTCTGCACTATTTCACTTGCTATAAGTAATATCTCACTTTTGTAATTAGAAATAATAAATATTATAGAAAGCTAAACAAAATGCGTATCCCTTATAGAAAGTTTGCAAAATACAGTCAAGCCTAATGAAGCAAATACAATTATCCATAATCCAAACATCCAGCCACACTTCCTTTTAATATTTTGCTATATTCTATGCACATACATCCAAAAATTCAAAATGCTAATATTACTTTGAATCTTGATCTTTTTCATGTGAATATATTACAGATGAAAGTCTATCTTCATCCTAGGATTATGTACATAGTTATGAATATTTTCTTCCATGGCTATTATGGTCTAATTTTAAATATTTAAATGTGTAATTCCTCTGAAATTTATTTTGGTGTACGGTGCTAAATGACGATCTAATCATCTACATTTTTTCCCAACTGGTTAACTATTATCTCAATAACATTTATCAAATAGCCATCCTCATTGATTAGAAATGCCACTTGTATTATACTAAATTCTTATACAAAGGGTCTTTGAAAAGTTCATAGAAAATGTAGAATATAAAGAAAACTATTTCAAAAATTTTTTGCACCACAATAAACTTATAATAACTTGTGATAAAATATCTGAACAAGATCTAGCTTGAGGCACTAGGAAGAATAAGACATCAGTTTGAAGAAAGTCCCTATCAGGAGCAACACGAATTCTGCTAAAATTGAAGCAAGAACAAACATCAAATTTATGGTGAAGCTTGAGTGGAAGAATGGTGAAACCATCAATCCTTTGTGATAAATTTATAGAGACAATGCCCCAAAGAAATCAATAGTTTACAAATGGATAATTTATTTTAAGAAAGGACAAGATGATATTGAATATGAAGCCCACCGTGGCAGACCATCCACATCAATTTGCAAGGAAAAAATTCATTTTGTTTGTGCCCTAATTGAGGAAGACTGATGATTCACAGCAGAAATAATAGCCTCACAGATGTCTTAACTGATTCCGCTTACACAGTTCTGACTGAAAATTAAAGCTGAGCAACTTTTCACTCAATGGGTTCCAAAATAATTGTTCACAAATCAGCTGCAGAAAAGAGAGCAGAGCTTTCAATGGGAATTTTAAATGAATGAGATCAAGACCTTGAGACATTTCTTTGAAGCACTGTAATAGGAGATGAAACACAGTTTTACCAGTGGGACCCTGAAGACAAAGCCCGATCAAAGCAATGGCTTTCGAGAAGTGGAAGTGGTCCAGTTTGCAGACAGGGCAAGAGCAAAGGTCGTGGCAACATTTTTGGGGAACACTCAGGGTATTTTGCTTGTTGACTTTCTGGAAGGCCAAAGAACAATAACATCTGCTTATTACAAGAATGTTTTGAGAAAGTAGCCAAAACTTGAACAGAAAAACAACCAGGAAAGCTTCACTAGAGAGTCCTTTTTCACCATGACAATGTTCCTGTTCCTTCCTCTCATCAAACAAGGACAATTTCATGAATTTCGATGGGAAATGATTAGGTAACCATCTTGCAGTCCTGATTTGGCTCCTTCTGACTTCTTTTTGTTTCCTAATCTTAAAAAAAATCTCTAATGGGCATGCAATTTTCTTCAGCTAATAATGTAAAAAAAGACTACATTGACATGGTTAAATTCTCAGAATCTCAGTTTTTTTTTATTATTATACTTTAAGTTCTAGGGTACATGTGCACAGCGTGCAGATTTGTTACATACATATACATGTGCCATGTTGGTGTGCTGCACCTATTAACTTGTCATTTACATTAGGTATTTCTCCTAATGCTCTCCGCACCCCCCAACCCCATGACAGGCCCCAGTGTGTGATGTTCCCCACCCTGTGTCCAAGTGTTCTCATTGTTCAATTCCCACCTATGAGTGAGAATATGTGGTGTTTGGTTTTCTGTCCTTGCGATAGTTTGCTCAGAATGATGGTTTCCAGCTTCATCCATGTCCCTACAAAGGACATTAACTAATCCATTTTATGGCTGCATAGTATTCCATGGCATATATGTGCCACATTTTCTTAATCCAGTCTATCATTGATGGACATTTGGGTTGGTTCCAAGTCTTTGCTATTGTGAATAGTGCCACAATAAACATACATGTGCATGTGTCTTTATAGCAGCATGATTTATAATCCTTTGGGTATATACCCAGTAATGGAATGGCTGGGTGAAATGGTATTTCTAGTTCTAGATCCTTGAGGAATCACCACACTGTCTTCCACAATGGTTGAACTAGTTTACAGTCCCACGAACAGTGTAAAAGTGTTCCTATTTCTCCACATCCTCTCCAGCACCTGTTGTTTCCTGCCTTTTTAATGATCACCATTCTAACTGGTGTGAGATGGTATCTCATTGTGGTTTTGATTTGCATTTCTCTGATGGCCAGTGATGATGAGCATTTTTTCATGTGTCTGTTGGCTGCGTAAATGTCTTCTTTTGAGAAGTGCCTGTTCATATCCTTCGCCCACTTTTTGATGGGGTTGTTTGATTTTTTCTTGTAAATTTGTTTAAGTTCTTTATAGATTCTGGATATTAGCCCTTTGTCAGCTGATCTTTGACAAACCTAACAAAAACAAGAAATGGGGAAAGGATCCCCTATTTGATAAATGGTACTGGGAAAACTGCCTAGCCATATGTAGAAAGCTGAAATGGGATCCCTTCCTTTCACCTTGTACAAAAATTCTTTCAAGATGGATTAAAGACTTAAATATTAGACCTAAAACCATAAAAACCCTAGAAAAAAGCCTAGGCAATACCATTCAGGACATAGGCATTGGCAAGAATGACTTCATGACTAAAACACCAAAAGCAATGGCAACAAAAGCCAAAATAAACAAATGGGATCTAATTAAACTAAAGAGCTTCTGCACAGCAAAAGAAACTACCATCAGAGTGAACAGGCAACCTACAGAATGGTAGAAAATTTTTAGAATCTCAGTTCTTTAAGGATGGACTAAATAGTTGGTATCATCACTTACAAAAGTGGCTTAAACTCGATGCAGCTTACGTTGAGAAATAAAGTTTATATTTTATATTTTTATTCCATTTTCTCATGAACTTTCAAAAGTACTCTCATATATATTTCCAAAGATTCAGTTCTACTCCATTGGTATGTATTTCTGAAAATTTGGTTCTACTGCATTGGTCAGATTATGACTCTAGTGCCACCTCATTAAAAAATGTACTATAGCTTTATAATATGCATTCACATCTGGTTGGGAAATCTCCCTGCTACTGTTGTATTTCTAATAGTTTTTGCTTTTTGCTTCCTTTTCTTTAGGCTTAGCTCCCTTGTTACTTGTTTGCTTTAACCACAGGTCTGTATAATTCTGCTCCTTCACAGCCCAACATAATTGGGAAAAAATGTACCACCATGCTGAGTGTCTGACTTTAAATTTATGATTACTCATCTTAAGTATTATGCTCCCCAATAATAGTCCATATTTCCCTATACTATTTACTTTCTCACTCTTCTAGATGATCATTTTGTACCATCTCTTTTCTCTTCAAATCTTTCGTTCCCAATCCTCACCCTCAGTTGTAACCCCTGCTTCCTCCTCAACCTTCTGCTTACTAAGCATTTGAGAGCCCCAGGGTCCTCTTCACTTTTCTATGTACAGTCATTGCCTAGGTGAGCTAATCCAAGCTCATGACTTTAAGTGGCACCTTTACACTAGCAATTCCCAAACTTACAGTCCCAGCCTTGACCTCTTCCTTTAACATCAGTGTCTAGCTGCTACTCATCTTTACTTTGAAGTATAACAGATATGTGAAGCTTATAAGTTCCAAATTGAACTTCTAAATGTTTTCCCCCAAATCTGCTCCTCTCATGGTCTTCCCCATTTTAGTATAGGGCAACTCTATTTTTCCAGTGCCTCAAGTCAAAAGACAATTGAGATTGTTCTTGACTTTGCTCTTTCTTGCATACCACACACCTGCTCTGTTAGCAAATTCTATCACATCTGCTTTCAGAGTATTCTCACAGTCTGACCCCTTCTTAGCATTCCTGCAACCTTCCAGGCTGGAGGCATCATTATCCTTATTGCAATAGCCTCTTGGCTGGTTTCCCTGCTTCTTCCCATCACAGCCCTTCCAATGTGCTCTCAGCAAGTGGCTGCAGTGATAATGTTAAAACATGAATCAAATCATGTCATCTCTTTACTGAACCCCCAAACAGTTGTCCTCTTTTATCTAAACTTTCTGTAGTTTCAGTTACCAGTGGTCAACCATGGCCTGAAAATATTAAATGAAAAATTGCACAAATAAACAATTCATAAGTTTTAAATTTCCACTGCTCTGAGTAGCATGATGAAATATTTCACCATCCCACCCAGGACATTAATCATCCCTTTGTCCAGTGTGTCTATGCTGTCCATGCTACCCGCCTGTTAGTCACTTAATAGCCATCTGGCTTATCAGATCAACTATTGTGGTATTGCAGGGCTTGTATTCAAGGAATCCTTATTTTACTTAATAATGGCCCCAAAGCATGCAAAAATAGTGATGCTGGAAATCTAATTATGCAAATGGAAGCTGTAAAGTGCTTCTTTTAAGTGAAAATGTGAAAGTTCTCAACTTAATAAGGAAAGAAAAAAATTGTATGTTGAGGTTGCTAACACCTATGGTAAGAAAGAATCTCTTATCTGTGAAACTGTGAAGAAGTAAAAAGAATTTCATGCATTGTATACATAGGGTTTATCTATATAAACTATCTGTGGTTTCAGGTATCCACTAGGGGTCTTGAAAAGTATCTTCCTCGGAAGATTGCATTCTGCCATTCTTATTTCATCTACCCCTCTATCTACTCCCTGGACCCTCTTGATTATTACTTTCAATAGAGCTTTTAGAAATTACATTTTGCATTATAAATTATAAATACATGTAAATATTAATTCATTCCACCTTAGTAAGTCACGTGCACATAATGTCTTTTGATAAAAATAGACTATAATGAGGAGAGTAAACGTTGTACTCTATCTGAACCGCATCACTGAGGACATTAAAAATGACTTCGTCACATTTTTTGAGGTTATGTATTTACAACTGTGGTCTTTATCAGCACCACTTAAGATTTCAAATATGGTAGGTGCATAATGTCATTTTGCTATATTCCTTTTTGTCCCTAATAATGTCATTATGTCTGGGTCTACTTTATCTGATAGTAGTATAGTCATTTCTGCTTTTCTTGATTATGCATGATATATCTTTCCCCATCCTTTTACTTTCATCCAACCTATGTCATGTTTGAAGTGAGTTTCATGTAGACAGTATATAGCTGGATTGAGTTTTAAAAATCTACTTTGCCAATCTCTTTCAGTTTGTGTAAGTCTGACATTTTATTATTTGTTTTCTGTCCATTCCCTCTGTTTCTTGTTTTTCTTTATTTCTTGGCTTCCTTTGGGTAACTTACACATTTTTTAAGAGTTTCATTTTTATTTATTTATGACATCTTTGATTGTATCACTTTGTGTAGTTTTCTTAGTGGTTGCTCTAGGTATTTCTGTGTATATACATAACTTACCTTAGCCTACGGGTGTTGCTGTTTTACCACTGTTAGTGGTAACCTAAGTTTAGAAACCCTATTTCCATTTCAGGTCTCTTTAGCTTCTTCTGCTTCTAGATATAATTGTCTTAAATATTTCCTTTACATATATTGAGCATCACATCAGATGGTATTAGAAGTTTTACATCAACTATGAAATGTGATTAATGAACCTCATGAAGTGAAAGATGGTCTATTATATTTGCTGCTGTTTTTTTTCATTCAGTTGCCCTTCTTTTCTGTCTGAAGGCCCCAGCCTTCTCCTGTTACCATTTTTGCTCTGTTTGGAGAGTTTGTAAGCTCTTTAAGTGTAGGTCTACTAGAAACAAATTCTCTTGATTTCCCTTAATCTGAGGATGTCTTTGTTTCTCCTTTGTCCTTGAAAGATAGCTTTGTCAGGTGCAGGATTCAGAGTTAACAGTGTTTTCTCTAAGTACTTGAGAAATCTTTCACCAAATTTTTTTGTGACCTCTATGGTTTCATATGAGAAATCTGCTGTCATTTGCTTTGGTGTTCCTTTACAGGAATACTTCCTCTCCTGTTCCTTCTCTTTCCTCTCCTCTCCTCTCCTCTCCTCTCCTCTCCTCTGCTCTGCTCTGCTCTCCTCTCCTCTCCTCTCCTCTCCTCTCCTCTCCTCTCCTCTCCTCTGCTCTCCTCTCCTCTCCTCTCCTCTCCTCTGCTCTCCTCTCCTCTGCTCTCCTTTCCTTTCCTCTCCTCTCCTTTCTTGTTTCCCTCCACCTCCTCTCTGGAAATTAGTTTCTATTGTACTGGCAATCTGATGAAGGACTGACTAGTGAGTAATCCTGGAAGCAAATCCTCCAGCCTTAATCAAACCTTCAAATGACTGTAGCCCTGGCTGACAGCTTAACTGTAATCTCCCAGGAGACTTTGAGCCAGAACCACCTAGATCATTCATGACCCACAGAAACCACGAACTAATAAATTCTTGTTTTAAACCACTGAGTTTTGTAGTAATTTATTATGCAGGGTAAGATGACTAATGCAAAAATCCCATTAATTAGATCAATGTCCCACAATGGGTAATTACTATCACACATACAATAGAGCAGATATTTCATTTTTATGATTGGATAGACCTACTGGTATGCAAATTGGGAATCAGCATTTATAATATGTGCTGCATATATTTGAGGGAAAAGTGCACAATGGCCTTTTGTTTTGTTCATCACTGAAATCCCAAATTATATGAGAAAATATGTTTTGTTTAGTTGCTGATGATCTCATGAACTTCAATATAGCCTGGCAAAGGTATGTTGGGGCTCCTAATTCCAGGATACTCACTATGTTTGCAGAAAGAACGGGTGTTACTCTGCTAAAGGAGGTTAAGCCCAAGCTCTATTTCACCTTATTTTTTAAAGGAGAATAGTTGATTAATAATACATCTTTCGATCTTAATTTATGATTAAAGGAAATAGTGAGACTTGTGGATACAATCAGATAACAGTCACTGGCTATGCATCTTTTCAGTGCTGTGTAAGTTAATGGAAAGCATGTGAGTATAAGACTGTCTTTTCCACATTGAGAACACTAGATGTCAAGAGGAAAGTTGCTCCTATGAGTTTTAAAAATAACAGCTGGGTTAAAAAGATTTCTTCATGACACCGTGATACTGAGAATGATGATAATAACCATTCAAACAATTTCATATAGTTAGAACTTCCAGTAAGTAGTTCCTGGATCCCCCAAATTTGAGTAAACACTTACCTGACACATGGAAGACATTAAATGACAGTTATCATTTTATTATTTTTTGGATATGTATTATTTTTTGAGTGCTCCCTAAACGTTTGACACTGTAATAAACACGAGGAATATAAAAATAAATGTGACCATCAAGGAGTCTAGAAAAGGGAGAAAGGCACATACACTAATCATGTGAACGCCAGACAGACATTGCTATGCTGGAGGAATTCACAGAGAACATGAAGAAAGGCATCTAGCTCAATTTGGATGGGTGGCTAGAAAGGCTTCCTGTAGGAACAATATTTGAGAAGAATCTTAAAGGAATAGTGACAATAGAGTACGTAATTTGTTGGGGGCTGATTCATGACACATTTCCATATATTTTAGAAGCCAGACAAGCAGGTGTTCATCCTATTTTGAGGTGCTCAACCAGGACTCTCACTTGGTGGGAGGCTATCCCATTTCTCTACAGAGTTGGGCTGTATTTTCATGGTGTAGTATATATATATATGCATACCCTTCTTGCAGTAATTTGCCTTGTTTTCTCAAACTGTATGTTTGCAAAAGCTGTTTCTACTCTCTTTGATATTCTTTACTCATCATCCATTGAACTCATTCACACCCAGCCTTCAAATACATACTCATCCTTCAAATTCTTTCTTTAGAAGTATTTCCCACTACCCTAGGTTGAATTGGTTATTATCTCTCCATCCTTCTTACTCTTGCACACTCTTTACATTCATTGATGATTATCTTTGTGCATGTGATCCGGGATAGTTTTAACTTTTGGAAGACAGGACATATGTCCTATTGTGATGGTTGCATTATTATTCTAGTCAGGTTAAGCACTTATATATCACTCCATAAGCATTAAGGAGTTAAAGTTTAGAGGAAAAGAGTTTTATGATTAGATTTGCCATCTAGAAATATGACTTTTGCAATAGGGAGGATGCAGTATCGGGGAAGCATTAGAGACAGAAAGGCTAGTTAGAAGGCTATTACCACTAATGCAAATTAAAATAATGAATGGGAATAAACAAAACAAACTAGAAAATTTAGTGGGAAAGAATATCATTCCCAGTCGAATTGAAATGAATAGAGATGCAGAAGGGAGTCATGTGGTTGGATTTCAGCTGTCCTTTGAAGAGTGGAAAGGATTTGGATAGACAGAGTGTGTGGGTGAAATCATTCAGGTAGGAAGAAGAAAATATGGGCATATATGGAAATGATTGCTGAAGGGACCAAAAAAGTAACTTTTCTCTAAAAGTTACTGTTCACTTATACAGTCATTGATGTAATGTGGGTTTATGCAGGCTCTCCATTTGCTGTTTTATATATGATCATAAAATAGCCCATCAGAAATTAATCTGGCTAATTTCTATTGAGTCTACAGATCTCAGCTAACTTTCCTTCCCGCTGGACCAGCAGTGTATAAGCTGAGTATGCATACCCCAGAGGATAAGTAGAGCCTTTCCTAGGGGTAGTCACAAGTAGTGTCAAGGAAACACGTTTCCAGACCCTCAACTTCCAAACATATTATTTCTTAAAATTAACTCATGATATTCCACTGCCCGGCTATAGGAATATTCTGGACTCCTTTCTCAGTCCACTTTCATAATTGGTCTCTTTGTCCTTTATAAAATAAATTCACATCTCTCACTCATCTTGAATCTTACTATGCTACATTGGGGAGTAAAAACTTCTGCGGGGTCTAAAAGAAGGGACCATTTGAAATATTGGTATTAGAGAAGTCTCCTCTGGTCAAGGCTCCATAAGGTTTTTTGTTTGTTTTATTTTCTTTGCTTTACACATATTTCCATCAAAAGCAAAGCATGCCATAGAAATGAAGTATTTTGCCTTGTGTTGTGATGGTCTGAATTCAAATTTACTGTAGAGTGGGCAGTGGAATAATGATAATTTTCATTCAATAACCTTGTCCTTCTTCCCTTCTCCAACTAATGTCACTGAATGTAGTGTCCCTGAGGGAGAGTCACTTAAGAACAGTAGAATTTTAGAAAGAAACAGGGAGGGAAGTTGGCCTTACTGCATTCAGCAACAAAATTATAGTAAGTTTCAGTACCCGCTCTCTGTCTTTCTCTTTCTCAGAATTATAATTCAGAAGAAGCTGGTTGTTACAGGAATGCATATTAACATTTTGTTAAAATTGAATAATGTCAGAAAGTTTGTTTGCTTTGCCTGATTGGTTTGGCAATGAAGATTTGCTTTGTTCATTACATTATGTGGCAGACCATTTGCACAAGTAGCCTCTACTAAGTCTGCAGTTTCAAGATTTGGAAGAAAATATACTTTAATGTAAGATTTAGTTAAATATTTCTATATGATGAAATGTTTATATTTTTAAATATAAGAACTCAAGGCCAGGCATGGCGGCTTACACCTGTAATCCCAACACTTTGGGAGGCCAGGAGAATCACGTGGGCCCAGGAGTTTGAGTCCAGCCTGAGCAACATAGAGAGACCACTGTCTCTACAAAAAAAAAAAAAAAAAAGAAGCCAGATGTGGTGGCATGCACCTGTGGTCCCAGCTACTTGGGAGGCTGAGGTGGGAGGATCTCTGGGGCTCAGGAGGTCAAGAGTGCATTGAGCAGTGATCACTCATGCCATTGTACTTCAGCCTGGGTGACAGAATAATACCCTGTCTCAAAAAAAATTCAAAATATTTTTAAAAAATTTTTATTTTAAGTTCAGGGGTACATGTGCAGGTTTATTATATAGGTAAATTTGTATCATTAGGGTTTGTTATACAGATTATTTTGTCACCAGGTACTAAGCCTAGTATCCAATAGTTATTTTTTCTGCTCCTCTCCCTCCTCCCACCTTCCACCCTCAAGTAGGCCCCAATGTCTTCTGTTCCCTTTTGAAAGAATTTTATGGTGGTTTGCTGTGGTGTGTCACCTAGGTCCTCCCTTCAGGATTTCCCCAGTTGCCTGGAATAGTGGCTGCTCACAGCCTTTTCCTCTCTGGAAATTGCCCTCTGCTGAAGGAAACGTCCCTTCCCAAGGCTATGGCTCTCCTTGGGGTCAGCCTACACTCAGTGGTTAATCCCATGCAGATGGCATAAAGACATCCTTTTGCCTCCATTTCGGAACATCTCTGAAGGGCCATCTCATCCCTAGGTCTCAAACTAAAGGAAGTGATTCTCCATGACAGAGTAACAGCCACAATTACTAATTATTTATTAAGTGTTAGTAAGAGCCTTTTGGATTTACTTCCCAGAAAATGAGAAAGTGAATGATTTTGTAATGTCTGGGTAACAAATTCTTTAGCCAGTTAGGTGGTTTCCAATTTTTTGCTTTCAAAAAAATTGCAGGAGGGTCCAATTGAGTTGTGAGTGATGAATATTAAAAATAATTTCTAGAAATAGCTTATCATCTGATTTCCAGATATAACTCAGAAAGAGACCAAAGAAATTGAGTAAATTGAATTGAGTAATTGAAATAGCGTTATGCTTCCAGCTGTGTTCTTTTTGCTTAGGATTGTCTTGGCTATTTGGGCTATTTTTTGGTTCTATATGAATTTTAAAATAGTTTTTTCTAATTCTGTGAAGAATGTCAATGGTAGTTTAATGGGAATAGCATTGAATCTATAAATTACCTTAGGCAGTATGGCCATTTCACCATATTGATTCTTCCTATTCATGAGCATGGAATGTTTTTGCATTTGTTTGTGTCCTCTCTTATTTCCTTGAGCAGTGGTTTGTACTTGTCCTTGAAGAGATCTTTCACTTGTTAGCTGTATTCCTATGTATTTTATTCTTTTTGCAGCAATTGTGAGTGGGAGTTCGTTCATGATTTGGCTCTTGGCTTGTCTGTTGTTGGTGTATAGGAATGGGTAGTGATTTTTGCACATTGATTTTGTATCCTGAGATGTTGCCGAAGTTGTTTATCAGCTTAAGAATCTTTTGGGGGCCGGGCGTGGTGGCTCACGCCTGTAATCCCAGCACTTTAGGAGGCTGAGACGGGCGGATCATGAGGTCAGGAGATTGAAACCATCCTGGCTAACATGGTGAAACCCTGTCTACTAAAAAGACAAAAAATTAGCCAGGCACAGTGGCAGGCGCCTGTAGTCCCAGCTACTCGGGAGGCTGAGGCAGGAGAATGGCATGAACCTGGAAGGCAGAGCTTGCAGTGAGCCGAGATTGCGCCACTGCACTCCAGCCTGGGCGACAGAGCAAGACTCCATCTCAAAAAAAAAAAAAAAAAGAATCTTTTGGGCTGAGATGATTTCTAGATATAGAATCATGTCATCTGCAAACAGAGACAATTTGACTTCCTCTTTTCCTATTTGACTACCCTTTATTTCTTTCTCTCGCCTGATTGCCCTGGCCAGAACTTCCAATACTAGGTTGAATAGGAGTGGTGAGAGAAGGCATCCTTGTCTTGTGCCAGTTTTCAAGGGGAACGCTTCCAGTTTTTGCCCATTCAGTATGATATTGGCTGTGGGTTTGTCATAAATAGCTCTTACTATTTTGAGGTATGTTCCATCAACACCTATTTTATTGAGAATTTTTAACATGAAGGGATGTTGAATTTTAGTGAAAGCCTTTTCTGCATCTATGATGATAATCATGTGGTTTTTGTCATTGGTTCGGTTTATGTGATGGATTATGTTTATTGATTTGCATATGTTGAACCAGCCTTGTATCCCAGGGATGAAGCTGGCTTGATTGTGGTCGATAAGCTCTTTGATGTACTGCTGGATTTGGTTTGCTGGTATTTTATTCAGGATTTTTGCATCAATGTTCATCAGGGATATTGGCTGAAGTTTTCCTTTTTTGTTGTATCTTTGCTAGGTTTTGGTATCAGGATGATGTTGGTCTTATAAAATGAGTTAGGGAGGAGTCCTTCCTTTTCAATTTTTTGAAATAGTTTCAGAAGAAATGGTACCAGCTCCTCTTTGTACCTCTGGTAGAATTCAGCTGTAAATCTGTCTGGTCTTGGGCCTTTTTTTTGGTTGGTAGGTTATTTATTACTGCCTCAATTTCAGAACTTGTTATTGGTCTATTCAGGGATTCAACTTCTTCCTGGTTCAGTCTTGGGAGGATGTATGTGTCCAGGAATTTATCCATTTCTTCTAGATTTTCTAGTTTATGTGCATAGAGGTGTTTATAGTATTCCCTAATGGTTGTTTGTATTTCTGTGGGGTCAGTGGTGATATCCTCTTTATCATTTTTTATTATGTCTATGTGATTCTTCTTTGTTTTCTTTTTTATTAGTGCAGCTAGCAGTCTATATATTTTATTAAGTTTTTCCAAAAACCAGCTGCTGGTTTCATTGATTTTTTTGAAGTGTTTTTCATGTCTCTATCTCCTTCAGTTTCACTCTGATCTTGGTTATTTCTTTTCTTCTGCTAGCTTTGGGGTTTGTTTGCTCTTCATTCTTTCATTCTTTTAGAAGTGATGTTAGGATGTCAATCTGAGATCTTTCTAGCTTTTTGATATGGGCATTTAGTGCTATAAATTTCCCTGTTAACACTACTTTAGCTGTGTCCCAGAGATTTGGTACATTTTCTCTTTGTTCTCATTAGTTTCAAAGAACTTTCTGATTTCTGCCTTAATTTCATTATTTACCCAGGAGTCATTCAGGAGGAGGTTGTTCAATATCTGTGTAGTTGTGTGGTTTCTTAGTCTTGAGTTCTAATTTGATTGCTCTACCTTCTGAGAGACTATTTGTCATAATTTCAGTTCTTCTGGATTTGTTGAGGAGTGTTTTACTTCCAATTATGTGATTGATTTTAGAGTAAGTGCCATGTGGTGCCGAGAAGAAAGTATATTCTGTTGTTCTGGGGTGGAGAGTTCTGTAGCCATCTAACAGGTCCACTTGATCCAGAGCTGAATTCAAGCCCTGAATATCTTTATTAATTTTCTATCTCAATGATCTGTCTAATATTGACAGTGGGGTGTTAAAATGCCCATTATTATTGTGTGGGAATCTAAGTCTCTTTGTAGGTCTCTAACAACTTGTTTTATGAATCTGGGTGCTCCTATATTTGATGCATATATATTTAGGATAGTTAGCACTTCTTGTTTAATTGAATCCTTTACCATTATGTAATGCCCTTCTTTGTCTTTTTTGATCTTAGTTGGTTTAAAGTCTGTTTTGTCAGAAACTGGGATTGTGACCCCTGTTTTTTTGCTTTCCATTTGCTGATAAATATTCGTCCATCCCTTTATTTTGATTCTATGTGTGTCTTTGCATGTGAGATGAGTCTCTTGAATACAGCACACTAATAGGTCTTGATTCTTTATCCAGCTTGCCATTCTATGCCTTTTAATTGGGATATTTAGCCCATTTACATTTAAGGTTAATATTGTTATGTGTGGATTTGATCCTATCATCATGATGCTAGCTGGTTATTTTTCAGCCTTGTTAATGTAGTTTTTTCATAGTGTCATTGGTCTGCCTAGTACAGTGTGTTTTTGTAGTGGCTGGTAATGGTTTTTCCTTTCCATATTTGGTGCTTCCTTTAGGAGCTCTTGCAAGGCAGGCCTTGTGATGACAAATTCCCTCAGCATTTGCTTGTCTAAAAAGGATTTTATTTCTCCTTCACTTACAAAGCTTCGTTTGGTTGGATAAGAAATTCTGGGTTGGAATTTCTTTTCTTTAATAATGTCGAATATTGGCCCCCAAACACTTCTGGCTTGTAGAGTTTCCACTGAGAGGTCTGCTGTTAGTCTGATGGGATTCTCTTTGTAGGTGACCTGTCCTTTCTCTCTGGCTGCCCTTAACATTTTTTCCTTCATTTTGACCTTGGAGAATCTAACGATTATGTGTCTTGGGGTTGATCTTCTCATGGAGTATCTTAGTGGGGTTCTCTGGATTTCCTGAATTTGAATGTTGGTCTGTCTTGCTAGGTTGGGGAAGTTCTTCTGCATGATATCCAGAAGTATGTTTTCCATCTTTGTTCCATTCTCCCTGTCTCTTTCAGGTGCCCCAGTTGTAGGTTTGGTCTTTTTACATAATCCCCTAGTTCTTAGAGGTTTTGTTCATTCCTTTTCATTCTTTTTTCTCTAATCTTATCTGCCTGTCTTATTTCAGCAAGATAGTCTTCAAGCTCTGAGATTCTTTTCTCCGCTTGGTCTATTTGGCTATTGATACTTGTGGTTGTCTTATGAAGTTCTTGTATTGTGTTTTTCAGCTCTGTCAGGTTATTTATGTTTTCTCTAAATTGGTTATTCTGGTTATCATATCCCATATTGTTTTATCATGAATCTTAGCTTCTTTGCATTGGATGAGAACATGCTCCTTTAGCTCAGTGAAGTTCATCATTACCCATCTTCTGAAGCCGACTTCTGTCAGTTTATGCATCTCAGCCTCATCCCAGTTCTGTGCCCTTGCTGGAGAGGCGTTGTGATCATTTGGAGGAGAAGAGGCACTCTGGCTTTTTGAGCTTTCAGCATTTTTGTTAATTCTCATCTTTGTGAGCTTATCTACCTTTGATCTTTGAGGCTGGTGACCTTTGGATGGGGTTTTTTGTGGGGTCTTTTTTGTTGATGTTGTTGTTGTTGCTTTCTGTTTGTTTTTAACAGTCAAGCCCTTCTTCAATAGGGCTGCTGCAATTTGCTGGGGGTCCACTCCAGACCCTATTCACCTGGGTCCCTCCTGCACCTGGAGGTGTCACCAGTGGAGGCTGCAGAACAGCAAAGATGGTAGCCTGCTTCTTCCTCTGGGAGCTCCATCCCAGAGGAGCACCAGCCTGATGCCAGTGGGAATGCTCCTGTATAAGGTGTCTAGTGACCCCTGTTGGATGGGGGTCTCACCCAGTTAGGAAGCATAGGATCGGGGACCTGCTTAATGAAGCAGTCTGGCTGCCCCTTGTTGGAGTGGGTGTGCTGTGCTGAGAATTTCCTGGACTCTTCAGAGCGAGCAGGCAGGAAACACTAAGACTGCTGAACCACAGAGACCATGGCTGCTCCTTCCATCAGGGGCTCCATCTCAGGGAGGTCAGAGTTCTGTCCTCTGTCCATAACCCCCTGACTGGAGTTGCTGAAATTCCTGCAGGGAAACCCTTCCCAGTGAGGAGGGACAGATCTGGGTCCCACCTAAAGAATCAATCTGACCACAATCTGCCACAGCTGCTGTGCTGCCCTGTGGGGAATTCCTTCCATTCCAAACCATCCAGACTCCCTGGCCCTGGTAGGACAGACTGGAGCCACGGTGACAGCAGCTCCTCTCACCCCGGGAACTCAGTCATCTTAGGCAGTTTCCAAACTGCTGCTGCAGGCCACAACCCAAACAGCTGCTGAGTATCTGCACAACTCTGTGCTTGGGACCCAAGGCCCTGGTGGCATGGGCTCACAAGGGGATCTCCTGATCCGCAGGTTGCATAGATCCATGGAAAATGCATGATTTCCTGGTTGGGGTAGCACAATCACTCACTGTCTCCTTTGGCTGGGGATGAGAGCTCCCCTTGCCCTGTGCTACTCTGCTGTCGGGTGGGCCATTTTTCCACCCTGCTTTTCCTTGCTCTTTGTGGGTCGTGCTAACCACCTATTAGTCCCAATGAGAGAACCTGCATACCTCCGTTGAAGGTGCAGACTTCACTTACCATTTTTGTTCTTGGTGGGAGCCTCTGACTGCAGCTTCTTCTAATCAGCTATCTTAGCCCCTCCCCAATCCTGCTTTTTTATTACTGATTCAATGGAAGCCTGCTAGAAGTCTGCTGGAAGCCAAATGGAATTTGGTTGGTCTTTGTCCCTGGTTCCCGGGAGATAACTGCTAACCTCTTGGAATTTCCCAAGTGATATGAGAGTGACTTTATTAATGGTGGGCCCTGATAGTTTACCAAGCTGACTTACTTTGACTCCTGCTAACGAATGACTCAGGATGGGGGGGCTGGCCATGGCTGAAAGATCAACCATGAGATTAGAAAGTTGAGGCTTTGAGCCATTGTGATATCAGTCTGACATCTGGAGGGTGGTGCCAGAAATTGAGTTCAACCACATAGGTGTTGATTCCATCAAAGATCCTATGTAATTAAATCCCAATAAAACTCTGGACGTCAAAGCTTGGGTGAGCCTCTCTAGTTGGCAGTTCTCTGTGTACTGTCCTACATGATGTGCCAGGAGGATAATCTACCCTAATTCTATGGGGAAAGGATAATAGAAGCCTCATGTTTGGAACCCTCCCAGATCTTGCCCTCTGCATGTCTCCCTTTGGCCAGTTCTAATTTGTATCTTTTTGCTTTAATAAAACTTTAAAAATAAATATAGTGCTTTTGTGAGTTCTGCAAATTGTGCTAATAAGTTATCTAACCTGACAGGATAGTGGAAACCCTAAAATTTGTAACCCGTTGGTCAGAAGTGAGGGTGGGCTGGGGACCCCTGCACTTGCAGCTGGCGCCTGAAGTGAGGGCAGCCTTGTAAAGGACTGTACCCTTAACTGTGAAGTTTGGCCCAACTCTGGGTAGTTAGTGTCATAAGTCATTGAAATGTCCATTCCTAATTCTGCCTAAGCCTATTAATAAAGTGTTATCTAAATATACCCCTCTCAGTGTAGACACTAAATAGCTAAAGCCACAATGATGCTGTGAATGGGAGTTAATAAAGAGGGACTAGATTAACATCAGAATCCCCATCATACAATATGGAGTCATCAGTGCATAGGTGTTGTTTAAAGCAGTTAGACTGCATTAAGCCTTGGAGATACGAAAGAGTTTCTTTCTTGGATTTCTGAAGTAGAAGCATTGGATAGTGCCTTCTCCCAGGTGAGAGGGAGATCTGGGCTCATCTAATCTCATCAGCCACATGGGCAATGAGTTCAACAGTAGAGAAGTGATGAAGAAGGAATAGGCATTCAAGAAGATGACTTTAGTCCCTTTGCTTATCCACCCAAATCTTCAATTTGACCCAATTTCATCTTTAGAATCCATTTATATTTAAACCATAATGGAACTTGTGTTTGAAGAGCTATGAATTCAAGAGTAAGGAATATGTTCAAACATTTCAGTGCCCTTTAGAGGTTAAGTAAGAGGTTAAAGATAGAGCAGGAGGCATGGCCTGGCCACTTCAAGGGTCTTCCCCAATAGATAGGGGAGTTTTCTGGTTTTTGGTTGTTGCAAGTCATGTTTCTAAGATAGAGTGGTAGGATAATGCAGTAAGAGATGGGTAGAAGCCTCATGCTGTCTTCATTCTATCCAAGTTTAACTCTTGCCCCTAAGGCCAGAATCTACATCAGGCTGTGAAAGTTTCTCAGTTTGACTGTCTCTCTTCTACCATTGTTATGGACCGAATTGTGTCCCCTTCCCCCAAATTCATGTGTTGAAGCCCTAGCCCCCAGTGTGATGGCTCTTTGGGTATTTTGAGATGGGGCTTTTAGGGGTAATTAGGCTTAGATGAAGTCATGAAGGTGAGGCCTTCGTGAGAAATCAGTGCTCTTATAAGAGACACCAGAGCTGTCTCTCTGCCATGTGAGATCACAGCGAGAAGGTGGCCATCTGCAGGCCAGGAAGAGGGCCCTGGAACCAAATCAGCTGACATCTTGATCTTAAACTTCATAGCCCCCAGAACTGTGAGAATAAATTTCTGTTGTTTAAATCACCCAGGCCGTGGTATTTTGCTTTAGCAGCCCAAGCAGAGTAAGATAATATTTAATGTTAATTATGCACAGAATCTGGTGACTATGTTATTAATATTCTATTTTACCATGTTTTTGTTTGTGAACTCCCTCCAGTCTTCATTGATATGTTTATGGACAATTGGGGCAAAATCAGGCATTGCTGTCTTCCTACTATTTAAACCAAGAAGTTCAGCCTTGGTGCGTTTGGCTTAACTTCCTTTATCTTTTCCAGACATTTTCAAGGAATTGTAAGAACTACCCTCTCTTTTCCACTTCCACCTTTCTCTCTTTCTTTGAATAACACTCAAATAAAAATGATGATGTTATTACAATGGTATCTTGTTAGGACACTAACTGAATCCTGACCTACACCAATCCTCACCTCATTTAGAGATTCTCTGAGGTCTTGGAGGTGGGGGCACAGATAAAAACAGACAGATTGTGACGATGAAGTAAGACAAAGCAAAGCAAAGAGATGGTTATTTCTTAGTTATAAGGTTAGCTCCTAAGCCTAATGCAGAACTCTAAAAAGTTTCAGTGGATCTTGTGAAGAACTCCCTTTTGCTGTGCTAGTATGTGTCTAACTAGTCAACAGTGTAAACTGTCTATTTTTGTTTCACAAACAAAAACCCACATGCAGATCATACCCTCTTTTCCACTCTGTTTGCTAAGAATAAGGGAACCCAAAAGAGGCCACACCCACATTATAACGATTGTTAACTTGGCAATGTGGTAACATTTAATACCAAATAGCCAATAAAATCCTAAACTTAAACCTAAATAATACTTCTCCATAGGGACTGGAAAGAAAGGAGATGGGGAGAAGGAGCCTTGAGCTCCCCCTAGAGGTCAGCGATTACAGTCCCATAAATTAGGTTTTATATTATAAACTGACTTTTGCTTTCTTATATAATTAAATTTTCCTTCACCAATCGTCCTGCCAAAGTCTGTTCAGAACTTTAGGGAGCATTAAAGTAATTAGATAAAAAGAAAGCATAAGTAAAGCACACAGCCTAAAAAAGGCACAAAGACGCATGCTGTAATTGTACACACATTCTTTTTGACCCTTGTTACAAGCATCCTGGTAGGGGCATGAGCGTTGAGGTTTTTGCCTATCTCAATTAGCCACTTCAGTTAGAAATGACCACACAGGTTACTTGAAAAAGAGAAAGACTAGTTTTACCCCCTTTCCCCAGCAACTTCTCAGACCACTAATTCAGAATCTCTAAGGGTGGAACTCAGTGTTTTTAAAAAAACTTCTAAGGTGTCTTTAATGTGCAGCCAAGTTTGAGAACCAGTGCATTGTGGGCAAAGATTTGTTCTTCAAACCTAGCTTCTTCCTTCTGAGCCCCACGTCTTTTCTCTTTTTATAATTTATGATTCCATTTTCTATGATTCCATTTTGTTGCAGGCAGTTCCTCTTTGATCTCTTTTATATTTTAATTTTGTCAATCTTATTTTCTTCACCACTTTCAGTCTCTGTTCAAAAGATGCTTCTAATTTGCAATTATTAATAATAAGCCTAAGATAGTCTAGGTTTACCCCCATCACCCTTGATCTGGTGATTCCTACTCTTCCAGGAGCCTGGACCTTGTTTATGAGAAATAGGTATTAAAAAATTATAGAAGGTCATTTTTTAGACTGAACTTTTACTAAGTCCCAACAGGTGAGAACAAGCCAAAATGGAGTCACTTTGCTAAATGCCACATAGTGAAACTCAAACTTTAAGGGAGCAGACAGAACCCAAAACGGACCATTTTATCCTGAAAACAGGAGATTCCAGTCTACTGGAGTCAGTTGAATAAGGAAGTCCCTTCTGCTTTAACTCTTAGAAAAAAAAAGTGAACTGAAGCAGCCTGATATTAATAATCAGCCATTTTTTTTCCTACTATTTTATTTCCTTGTTCCCACCTTACAAAACCCACTGTATGCCATTGCCTAGTGGGAACTCATATTCTATTTTATAGAATGGAGGCTGACCTGATTAATGAATTGTGAATAAAAACCAGTTAGATTTATAACTAAATTTGTTGTAACTTAGTCTTTGACAAAGGTAAAGATCTCTATCAGGCACAAAGGCCTCAACTAAAGAGTTTGAGTCTTAAGACTTTTCCTGAATTCATCACACTTTGACTGATGGCTACCTTTGCATTGTATTAATTTGTTCAAATTGCTCCCCTTAGAATTCGATTTTTAAATAGAACATCAAAGAGTTTAAGATCTTATACACAAATTCATCCAACCATAACCCTAAATTCAATAGTAGACCTAATGCCTCCATCTCTCCACTTCTGTAACTGTCCTGGAATGTCTTTCAGAAAGCTGGGAAGATAGACTGCTGGCTGCATATTGATTTCTTATCTACTGCATACACGTCCTACAACTAATATTTAGACATGACTAAAGAGAGACAGGGTAACTTTGAAATTTCTAATAGAAAAAAACTCATCTCACTTTAATTTATATGCTTGGTTCAATTTTAGCAGGAAAACCCCACAACGTCAGAGGAGCTTATCCAGCTACCTTCACAGCATTATGTAGTATTCTCTGTCCACAATCCCCACACCAGAGTAGGGCAGAAACTAGACGTTCATATGTCTTGGCTTTATCCCTCTAACCCATAGCTCAGTTCTCTCTTTGTTACCAGGCAAAAATCAAATGAGAAAACAGTTGCCAGGTCCTGATGTTGTTGCCTCAATTTGTCTGTGTTATTAAGGTTGAATTGCAAGGCCTATGTCTTCCTCATTACTCCCCTTCTCCAACTCCCAACTTTACTTTTTTGAATACTCACACTCTTACCAAGTATCTAGGAGAACCCTTTGCCAGCACGGCATGGGGCAGAGTCACTGGTCTACTATGGACCCTGTTCCTCTAGCTTCTGCCGGCTTTCTTCTTTGCCATATGCCTTTTGTATTCTATTCTAAGTTCGTTCACTTATGTTTGAGGATTCTTGCTTTTGACCTCCCTCCCAGATAAATGGGGATACTAGAGCTGAGCTCTTGTGGTTGGAATGGTTATGACTAATATACAAGTATAGGGCTTGAAGAAAAAAAAGCCTGATAGCTGAAAACTGCAGAAGAGTTGCCTATGAGAGAAGGTCTAAAATATCAAGTCCAGATAAACAGGGGAAAAGCAAGACATTGACCAAAATTGAAGAGTCAGCCAAAAATTCTGGTAAGACAGAGTGAATGGATTTAAGAGAAAAAACCTGAAAATATTCCTAAATGCAAGGAAGTACAGGGGATGGGAATCTTTTATAGTTTGACCATGGCTGAGCCCATGGAAGGGAGGCATGTAAGATTTCAAGGAAGTTCTGAAACTTATCCTGCTAGAAGGAAGCTTGTAATCATTTCATCTGCAAACTCTTAAATACATCGTAAGTATAATTTTCACCAGAAATTTCTATGGAAGTTTTCTATTACCAGGGTGTTCTGTGAAAAGTCTGCTGCAGTTCCTTGTTCACTTGGGGAAATTTCTCTTGCTCTCACTCCTGATCAGTGCTCCCCCTGATGTCTGAGTTGCTGCTTTCTATCAGCCTTCAGCATGGGTTCTTCACAGTTATGAACCACACATCCTACTTTGGTGGGAACAGTTGTTCCCTAATTGTAGTCCAAGCCAACCTGCAGTAAATATAGACATTGAGACGTTTCCTATGCAAGGCAAGTAAACGTTCTTCCAACCTAGATTCAGGGCAGAAGTGCAGTGAGTATGTAACCATTTAATATCTAGTATTGCACAGATAATTATCTCAAAGGAAGAGAAAAATGGTGGAAAGGCTCCTTAAGGAATTCCCTATATTTAATTTCAGCAAATAATTATGTATTTTAATAATTTCAACAATCAGAGCTTCACATCTCTGATTAGATTTGTATGAAGATTATATGAAGCTATATCAAGAGATCCAAAATTAAGCTGTTAAGCGTTCTTCTAACATAATTATTAAAAATTGGACTTACCTTGTAAGATAGACTTTCTGGAAGACTTTATTTTTTCCCTCCCTCCTTTCTTTTCTATTTTTCTTTCTATCATGAGAGCTGAGGACTGGAACTATTATAAAAAGTGGAAGAATCAGTATTTTGACAGTATTATCTATTAACATAAAACATTTGATCTAGTTAGCCAACTAAAACCTGCCTAAAATTCAAGCCACACAATAACAGGGCATTTACCTTATTTTCCAATCATAATTCTCTGTCTTCTAGAAAGGACTTCAACAAAGGGCACGTTCCTGTGTTTCTTTCCAGGGAAAATAGGTTGCCACATAGGGTAGGCACAAATCCTTATAATGGCAATTGACACAGGGGCCTTAGTCCTAAGCATTGATTCCTCCACAGTAGTATCATTGTAAAAACCACAAAAATGATCACAATAACCATAAGAACTAACACTTATTGACAATTTCCCAGGTACTCTGCTGTGTCCTTTATATGTATTTTCCCTTTTAATCCTTAGAATACCTCTATGGGATAGAAACTGTTACCATCCCTATTGTACATATAAGGAAAATAACACTTAGATTAAATAACTATTGCAAGGTCACACAGCTGCAAGGGCTAGAACTGGGACTGAAACCATGTCTTCCTCACATACCCTCCCCCTGGCCCCTTTCAGACATCTTGAGGGCCCACCTTGGTCAGCCCTTCCCACATGTGAGATTGCCTCATCTATTCACCAAATAGGTATTGAGTACTATGTGCTAGGCACTGTCATAGAAAATGGGGGTTCAATAATGAACAAGATCAGTCTCTGCTATCAAGGGGCTCAAAGATTAATTCAATTTCCCTTCAATTTTTTCTGTAACAAGATTTCTTTTCAGATTTCTTTCTTGGGCAATTAACAAGAAGTGAAAATTTATTTGCCTGTACAGAACCTGCAGTTAAATGGTGTGAAGTGTGCCAGGCAAAGGTAGAATTCTGGGAGCAAAGCTGTTTTTATTTTGACCAAATGCACACATCTGCCTAGTTTTTGCCATATTAAACACCTGGCGGCTTTATAGTATCTATGGACTGTCTTTGTGCCTTCATTTTCAAACGTTTCCAAACCTAAGTGTTCATCAGAATCACCTGTAGGGCTTAAGACAGACTGCTTAGCCCCATCCCCAGTTTCTGATTCAATAGGTCTTAGGTGGGGCCTCAGAATTTGCATATCTAACAAGTTCCCAGGTGATATGGATGGTGCTGATGTGGGGACTACATTTTGAGAAACATTGTCAGGCCACCTATGCATAATTTTAGTCTTCCTATTATATTAGTTTTATTATTTCTGGTGAGATTCCTAAGGAGTTTAGTCTCTCAATAGACATTTGATCTTAAAAGCCCCAGATCTCATACTACTTCTCTCCCTTCAATCCTCCAAAAAAATATTTATTGAGATCTGTGTTAAGAAACTGGAGAGGCCGGGCGCGGTGGCTCACGCCTGTAATCCCAGCACTTTGGGAGGCCGAGGTGGGCGGATCACGAGGTCAGAAGATCGAGACCATCCTGGCTAACATGGTGAAACCCCGTCTCTACTAAAAATACAAAAAATTAGCCGGGCGTGGTGGCAGTCGCCTGTAGTCCCAGCTACTCGGGAGGCTGAGGCAGGAGAATGGCGTGAACCCGGGAGGCGGAGCTTGCAGTGAGCCAAGATGGCGCCACTGCACTCCAGCCCGGGTGACAGAGCGAGACTCCGTCTCAAAAAAACAAAAAAACAAAAAACGAAACTGGAGATACTGAAATGAATAAGACAGTATGGCTGGTAGCTTTGTACATATAAGACATGATTTTCTGTCTCTTAACCTCTATTTCTATATTCTCTTTCAGTATAATCTGTTAAATTTATTGAAATTTGTTTCAGGGTGATGAGCTAAATTATAAGTTAAACTAAGAATTCACCTACATTTTATTAATGTGTTAAATGGTAAAAATAATGAAAACCTTTAAAAGTTTTCATAGAACAAATAAAAAATAATCAAGTAGATTAAAATAAAGATCTCAATTTAGTCACTAGATGCCGTATATATAGGATAGTTAGCTATCGAATGGCTTCTCAGGGGCACTGACGAACAGGGAGTATGCTCAGCACTAAATTTTCTTTGGAAAAGTACACATTTGAAGATTTAAGAGGTTCAGGAACTTTTTTTTTTAATTTTAAGTTCAGAGATACATTTGCAGAATGTGCAGGTTTGTTACATAGGTAAACATGTGCCATGGGGGGAAATAGAACATATTATTCTTATGAGTTATCAGTATGACTACCATCGATACTGCCAGTATCACCCAATATTTATTAAGTGTTGACTGTGTGTCAAGAACTATGGTTCGTGTTAATGATGCATTATCTCCTCCTGCTCACGAACTCTGTGAAGCAGGTACTATTATTATCTCCATTTTTACTAAGGCTTTAGGCAGATTTAATACTAAGTGTTGGTACTGAGTGTAGTCTTGCTGCTAAAGGCAGGAAGCTGTGGTGTCCTGGCACATGAACTGTTAATATACTGTGTGCTTGGGAATTAGGTAGACTTAGGCTATTTTCCAGAAGTCATGAGTGCCCTGCCCAGGTCCACCCACTGACTTCACAGCCCAGCTGAGTTTTGCCCTTTTCTTGTGTCCTCCCACCCTGTGGTGTACTGGGTGTGGCACTGCTAAAAGAATGACATCACAAGGAACAGAACACTTAGCTCTACCAGAGTGTAGCTTTCTAAGAGACACTAAGAGTATAGCTTTCCCTTGCTATGATATTGTAGAAATTGAATGGACAGTTTTATTTTTGGATAGTTCCCTCAAACTTGCATTTTGTTAATATAAGAGATGTCCTCAGAGACTAACAAAGATCTTTTCCCTGATATCTAGGTCAACTTTTCAGCATTCACAAGTCCTCTTGTTGCTTTAAAATGTATCTCAATTTTGATATGTTCAAAACTGAGCTTACCTCTTTCTGCCTCTGCAAACCTGCTCACTCTCTAGTATTTTCCACCTTGAAGAATGGTCCTGTCATGAATTCAGTTGTCCCAGCCAGAAACTCATCCTTAACTCTGGTCTTCTCCCTATCCCTCCCTTCTACTTAATTAAGTCTTGTCAACTCTACTTCCTAAAAGATCATCCACTGTTTCCCCAACCTGCATATTTACCTTTCTTACCTTCTTTCCTTTAGTTGGCTACTCATTCATCTTTTATTCATGTTGTTGTCAAAGTAAAACTTCTAAAACTTAAATTATTATGTCATGTTCTTACTTAAAATCCCATTAATGAAAACCTTTAAAAGTTTTCATAGAACAAATAAAAAATAATCAAGTAGATTAAAATAAAGAGCTCAATTTAGCCACTAGATGCCGTATATATAGGATAGTTAGCTATCGAATGGCTTCTCAGGTGCACTGACGAACAGGGAGTATGCTCAGCATACTTTGGCAGCTTTCCATTGCTGTTAGCATAAGCTCCAAATTTGTAACATGACTTACAAGATATTTCATGTGTCTGGCTCCCGCCTGCCTCTCTTGTCTTTTCTCTACCCACTTATAATCCCACCATGATTAATTTTCTTTGGCATCTTGAAAAGGTCTCTCTCCCATGTGAAACTTCTTTTTTCTTTTCTTTCTTCCTTTGTTCTTTCTTTCGTGAAATTTTCTTTTCTCCTTCCTTCCTTCTCTTTCTTTCTTTCTTTCCTTCCTTCCTTCCTTCTTTCTTTTTCTTTCTTTCTCCCTCTCTCTTTCTCCTTCTCTCTTTCTTTCTTTCTCCCTCTTTCCCTCCTTCCTTCCTTCCTTCCTTCCTTCCTTCCTTCCTTCTTTCTTCCTTTGTTTTTTTTTGACAGAGTCTCACTCTGTTGTTTAGGCTGGAGTGCAGTGGTGCAATCTGGCTCACTGTAACCTCTGCCTCCCAGGTTCAAGCAATTCTCCTGCCTCAACCTCCTGGGTAGCTGAGACTACAGACGTGTGCCACCAGGCCCAGCTAATTTTTTTTTGCATTTTTCATAGAGACGGGATTTCGAAGTGTTAGCCAGGATGGTCTCAATCTCCTGACCTCATGATCCACATGCCTCGGCCTCCCAAAGTGCTGGGATTACAGGTGCGAGCCACTGCGCCTGGCCTGGAACTTTTCATATGCTGTTCTATCTATCTAGAACACTCACCCCTCAAGTCCTGTTCATCAGCTTAAATATTCATTTCTCCTGGACACTTTCTATTCTTCTTCATTAAGTAAGCTATGAGGCTACAAGGGCTTTGAACTTCTTTAATGTAATACTTGTTCACTTTATTATAAATTCTTGTTTAAAAGTCTTATCATTTCTGCTGGCTTATAAACTCAGAGATGGCAGAGACCATATCCAGCTATTCATAAATGTATCACGAAGCTTGGCACATAGTAGGGACAAATTAAATAGCTTTTTAATTAATTAATCATTTGAATGACAAATAGGATCAAGTTTTCAAATAAACTTGTACTTTCCTACATCACTGAAGACATGTAGACATGTAGCATTTTAATCTCTACCATCTTTTCCTTGTTTTGATGATTTTAAAAAACAAAAAAAATAAAAAAAATGCCAAACTGGGTCAGAGATAACCGAAACTTTGTTTAGCTCTAGGTAAAACTATGAAATAGAGAAAAGATGAATTCAGTGGCCACTATTGTCAACTGGCTGAGGTTTAAGTTTCTCTCCTTTCTGCTCAATGCCCTCAGTTGAGAATCTTGGGTAGGCCCAGTTCCCCCTAGAATTTATAATTTTTCCTATTAATCTTTAAAAAAAATCTCACTAAAACTCAGCTCAGATGTATCTTTTCTCTCCCTCCTCCTTCAGAACATACTCTGTATTCTGCTTTTCCATGGAGCCACAGGTTTGGAGGAAATCTCACACCGTATCTAGTCTAACTCACCCTTCTATGCTTTAACTTCTCTTTTTCATTTTTTATGTTAAGGGTTATCCAGTGCCAGTTGCAGTGATACTCAGTGACAGGGAACTCCTTACCTCCAGAGACAGCCCATACAGATAGTACTAATTGGTCAGAATCCCCTCTTAAAAGGGCACCCATCCCTGAGTAGGAGGACACATTTTGCTTTATTGCCAATATAAACTTTGATAGAGTTTATTCATCTTTTTCTGAGACAAGGTTTGGTAGGGGAGGAGAGGAGACAGTATTTAAGGCATTAGATTCCCTGGGAAAAGAAGGAGGCACTATAGAAATAGGAAAAAAAGGTATAGAAATGAAGATCTAGCCCTTATAGGCAAAGTAGAGATACTGCCAAGTTTGGCAAGTTCTTGTCTTAGACTTGGGAATGTTTGAAAAGCAAAAGAGAGAATATCTGGAGGACAGAAGACCCAGAGAGACTAACACTGATAGGTTGTTTTGGTGGTGGTGTGTGTGGGACCAGGAAGGAATAGAGGTCGCAAGGTTGCATTATTATTTTTTGCACATACTTTATCATAAGTGGCAATTAAGATCTGAGAGGAAAAAAAGATCTTTACATCTAGTACTTTAGTATGTGTGCTAATAAATGGGTAAAAATATTTCACTCATCAGCACTATTGCTGAACATATTCAGCAAATTTATGTTCAGCATTTCTTAGGAAGTTCTCGTTAAAAACCTGTCAGTTTGAAAATAGTATAGAGGTGTATATGTGTCACACTTTGTGTATCCAGTCTATCATTGATGGGCATTTAGGTTGGTTCCAAGTCTTTGCTATGGTAAATAGCTGCAATAAATATATGTGTGCATGTGTCTTTATAGTAGAATGATTTATAATCCTTTGAGTATATACCCAGTAATGGAATTGCTGGGTCAAATGGTTGAACAATGAGAACACATGGACACAGGGAGGGGAACGACACACACTGGAACCTGTTGGGGAGTTGGGGGCAAGGGGATGGAGAACATTAGGAAAAATACCTAATGCATATGGGGCTTAAAACCAAGGTGACCAGTTAATAGGTGCAGCAAACCACCAATACCTATGTAACAAACCTGCACATTCTGCACATGTATCCCAGAACTTAAAGTGAAATAAAAAAAAGTATAGATGTTTCTCAAATTAAAAATAGGACTGCCCTAAATAAGATCCAGCAATTCCCCTACTCAGCATATATCCAATGGAAATGTAGTCAGTATTTGAAATTCCCATGTTTATTGCAACACTATTCACAACAGCCAAGATATGAAATCAACCTAAGTGTCCATTGGTGGATGAATGGGTAAAAAAAATGTAGTACAAAAACTCAATGGAATACTATTCAGCAACAAAATGAATAAAATTCTATCATTCATGGCAACATGGATGAACCTGGAAGACATGTTAAGTGGAATAAACCAGGCACAGAAAGACAGATACCACATAATCTCACTCATATGCGGAATCTAAAAAAGTAGATCTCATAGAAGTACAGAATAAAATATTGGTCAGCAGAGGGGAAGGGGAGAAGAAAGGGGGTCTTAGGGAGATTTTGGTCAACAGGTAAAAAGTTACAGTTAGATAGAAGGAATAGGTTCTGATGCTCTATTGCACAGTAGGGTGACTATGGTTAACAATATTGTATATTTCAAAATAGCTAGAAGAGAGGATTTTGAATTTCCTCACCACAAATAGATGATAAACATATGCAGTAATGGATAAGCTAAATACCCTGACTTAATCATTATGCAATGTATACATGTATGGAAACATCACGCTGTACCCCATAAATATGTATAGTTATTATGTGTCAGTTAAAAGGGACACACAAAACGAAACAAAGCAAATAAAGAGCTTGTCATTTTGCTTGTAGTAACTGAATATTCTGAATGAGGAAGAAAGCAAGGGAACCTGGAATAATCTCTATAAAAGCAAATATTGTCTCAATGAGATATTAAATATTCAAGAAAAATAATAAATACAGTATCAGCAACAGCAAAATATTTTTTATCTATAAAACCACAGATGAGTATCTTTATTGATCACCTAGTCCAGTGGTTTTAAAACATTTTTAAGGCGCATGATCAGTAGCTGCACCACTAGAAAGATGGCGGAGCAAGAGCAAAGAAAAATCCCTTTGGTTCCAGAAAATCTCCTGAAAAAGAGGAAGGCTTATCAAGCCCTCAAAGCCACCCAGGCAAAGCAGGCACTTTTGGCAAAGAAGGAGAAGAAAGGAAAAGGGCTCAGGTTTAAGCGACTGGAATCATTCCTACATGATTCCTGGCGGCAGAAACGTGACAAGGTGCGTCTCAGATGACTAGAAGTGAAACCTCATGCCTTGGAATTGCCAGATAAACATTCCTTGGCCTTTGTTGTACGCATCGAAAGGATTGATGGCATGAGTTTACTGGTGCAGAGAACCATTGCAAGACTTCACCTAAAGAAAATTTTTAGTGGTGTCTTTGTAAAAGTCACCCCCCAGAATCTAAAAATGCTGCGTATAGTGGAACCTTATGTAACCTGGGGATTTCCAAATCTGAAGTCTGTCCGAGAACTCATTTTGAAACGTGGACAAGCCAAGGTCAAGAATAAGACCATCCCTCTGACAGACAACACAGTGATTGAGGAGCACCTGGGGAAGTTTGGCGTCATTTGCTTGGAAGACCTCATTCATGAAATTGCCTTCCCAGGGAAGCATTTCCAGGAGATCTCATGGTTCTTGCGCCCTTTCCACCTCTCAGTGGCCCGTCATGCTACCAAAAATAGAGTGGGCTTCCTCAAGGAGATGGGCACACCTGGCTATCGGGGTGAACGCATCAATCAGCTCATCCGTCAGCTGAACTAGACCCAGGTGAGGCAGGGCTGAAAACTGCCCTTGGGCTGACTTTTGATAGGCCATGCCTTGCCACTTTACAAGTTCTTTTTGCGTTTACTAGTATTTAAGAGTAACCTTGAGATTGGGAGGAATAGAGGAGGCTGGTACAAATCGATGGGGACCTGCTGGGATCAGTGAATGCCTGATTAGGACATGGGGCTATGAGTTATAGGCTTAAAGATGTCGAGTAACTAAAAACTGTATTGCTGGCCGGGCGCGGTGGCTCACGCCTGTAATCCCAGCACTTTGGGAGGCCAAGGCGGGCAGACCATGAGGTCAGGAGATTGAGACCATCCTGGCCAACATGGTGAAACCCTGTCTCTACTAAAAATACAAAAATGAGCTGGGTGTGGTGGCGCGTGCCTGTAGTCCCAGCTACTCGAGAGGCTAAGGCAGGAAAATCGCTTGAACCCAGGAGGCAGAGATTGCAGTGAGCCAAGATTGCACCAGTGCACTCCAGCTGGGCGACAGAGTGAGACTCCATCTCGAAAAAAAAAAAAAAAAACTATTGCTGCAGTCATTCAGATGGAAATGGGGAAAGAATAATATTAATAACTGATTTCAAAAAGGACTTGAAGATGTGAATCATCTATTTTGCTGAAGAAATCTTAACTCTTTGAAATTACTTTTTATTGCTGTTGTCATACTCTTAGGTGCCAAACTGCGGTAAATTTTTTATCAGTGAAGTGGAAGCATGTGTTTTGTTTTGGGAATTTTTATCAAGTATCTTCAGAGAAGATTATTTCCTGCTTTATCTTCAGAAACTGGAAAGGAAGGGTCAAAGAAAAGACAGTAGCTGGCCGGTCGTGGTGGCTCATGCCTGTAATCCCAACACTTTGGGAGGCCGAGGCGGGCAGATCACCTGAGGTTGGGAGTTCGAGACCAGCCTGACCAACATGGAGAAATGCCATCTCTACTAAAAATACAAAAATTAGCCAGGCATGGTGGCACGTGCCTGTAATCCCAGCTACTCAGGAGGCTGAGGCAGGAGAATCGCTTGAACCTGGGAGGTGGAAGTTGCAGTGAGCTGAGATCACACCATTGCACTCCAGCCTGGGCAACAAGCGAAACTCTGTCTCAAAAAAAAAGACAAGACAGTAGCTTATGTTCATGTCAAGCACCTCTCATCACAGTCTAGTTCCAAGGAAAAATTCCAGCGTTTTCTACATTGGGTGCTGTGTCATCTGAAATTGGCACATTCCATGGAGGAAGGAGTCCTGCTTTGTTGCATGTATCCTAGGGTTTAATGTTGGTAAATGAGTCACTCTAGCATTTGTAGAAGGCTCCCTGAGACTCCTGCAGCAGTCGACCAAGCCCAAGGACATAATTGAATCTGGAGAGTCCTGGGGCCTTGTTTTGAAAAAGACTTGAAATACACATAGGAAGAAAGGCATAAAAATAAATGTTCACTTGTCTCTGCAAAAAAAAAAAAAAAAAAACACAAAACATTTTTCAAAGAAGGTAATGTCTACTTTTTGCTATTTTGAAGTGGAATATGCCAAAATCAAAGAGAAAACAACTAAAAGGAAGCTGCTTTGATTGAAGCTGTGGTGGCACCCTCTAAGTTATGTTTACTTGTTTCCTTTTCTCTTCTGTAGAAGTGAAAAATTTAGTTTGAAAACTACTGATCTAGTATAGCCCATACTAGTCATCATATAGATAAAGTTAAGACCACATTAGATAAAATTAAGATTGCATCAGGTTTATCTATCAATGTCCTTCTAAAATAGCATGGGAAAGAAAAGATCCAATTACACAGAAACAGAACTGAGAAGTAACACACTCTATAAGCATGCATTTCTTATAGACACACACACACACATACACAAGCACACAATCTGCAAAAAGTTATTCAGATTATGCTATGCTACATAGTACAAAGTAACTTATTGTGTACGCATATCCAAATATCATTTGCGCGGCTGTGAACATAATGGAAAACTCCATGTGCTACCCCCAATTTTTTTTAATTCGAGGGTTTATGTTTTAATAGTCATCTCTAGCTCAAAGCTTTTGCTTAAATGGAATTAGCTGTATTTAGGAACTGTTGCACTGTCTAGCTGACACTTCCCTCGTTTCTACCATGTCATACCAGACATGGGACTCAGCCCTAAGACATAATACATAATCTATTTCATTTGGAATGTTGTTATTTGATTCTAGTCTTGTAACTCCCAAAATGATAGACTTAATTTTATTCTGTCAAATGCATTGTTTTCAGAGTTTATGTAAACTTCACTCTTTGAATGTTTAATATTGATTCATCAATATGCAAGTATTTACAAGATCAGAAGAAGAAAACGTGGCTATGAAGGGGCTGCTAAAAAGCTTAGTGAACTGACGTAATTTGGAAATTGCAAGAAGCTGCTCCCTGTTCTTGAAAACTCCTTGCAATAATGTATCAAGATACACATTTCCTAGCCTACTCTAAGGTGACAGAGCAATGATTAAAATGGTTGTGAAGTAGATGGGGACAAAACTGAAAGCAGAGACATAAAAGAGGGGACTGCAAAATAGCCTCACCACAAACCCATAATATGGGGAAGACAGGGATATGAGAAGAATGGGCAGGTTTTAGTGTATCCTGGGACT
Organism: Pan paniscus; assembly: GCF_029289425.2. Classification (NCBI taxonomy): domain Eukaryota; kingdom Metazoa; phylum Chordata; class Mammalia; order Primates; family Hominidae; genus Pan; species Pan paniscus. The sequence continues at coordinate 76,491,615 of NC_073249.2, forward strand.
CAGGATCAAAAGAGAGAAGAAGCAGAGATGCCACCACTGCGTGTTGATCAGTAGGCATGAGCAGATAGTGGAGAGGACATATGGCAGGGGGTGATGATATAAAAGTGGAAGAGCTAAGGTTTTTGTCAGGTGGAAGCTGTGACTAGCTTTTTCATGTATTGTTTTGGGGATAGCTAGATGCCTATTTTTATTCTTGCCAAAATTGGACCAACAGGTTCATGTACCCACTGCATAGTAACAGACCAATTACACGGAGACAGCAGGGTTTGCAGTAGAGAAAGAATTTAATAATCACAGGGTGGTGAGTGAGGAGATGGGAAGAGACCCGCAAATCCACTTGCCCAAGGAGTTCTGGGCTGAAGCTCTTAAGAGGACTGTGGAGGGTAAGGGGCTGGAAAATGGGATTATTGATTGGTTGGGATAAGGGGGATTAAATAATCAGGCTGTGGAAACTGCATTCTTTGATGAGTTGGCTTCTGTTGGGTCCTTCAGATCAGCTGGATCAGTAGTTTTATTGATGTGTAGGACGTGGAAGAATATCTCAAATGGAACTTAACAGTTCACAGTGCTTAAGTTGTTGTCTATAGAGTAGTTAAGGGGAACTACCATCTTGTGAGAGGTCTATTTGATCCTGGGGCAATAGGCATTAAGCAACTATGAGCAAGGAGGCCAGAGAGCAAGTTGACCTCATGATTAATGTGGAATGTGCCACAAGCTTGGTTTATATTTGTGCCCCCCCCGCCCCCCCGCCGCCCACCAACTTCTTACCTGGTTAATTTCATAAAGCTTATAGAAACTGTTTCAAAATTAGGGATGTGTCTTAGCTTTCTAATATAACAAAGTACCACAAAATTAGTGGCTTTAAACGACAAACATTTATTATTTTACAGTTTTGTAGATTGGAAGTACATGAGTCTCACAGCAGGGCTGCACTCCTTTGGTAGACTGCAGGGGACACTCTGCTTCCCTGCCTTTGCCAGTCTCTACAGCCTGCTCATGTTCAGTGGCTCATGGTTCCTCCCTCCATCTTCAAAAACCACATCACTCCATCTCTCTCTGACTATTTGCCCATTGTCACATCTACTTCTGGAAAGGTCCTCTGCTTTTAGGGACTCACGTGATTTGATTGGGTCCACCTGGATAATCCCCCCTAATCTTTAAAGTTCCTTAATTTAATCATGCTTGCAAAATCCCTTGACCATGTGAGGTGACATACTCATAGGTCATTATTCCACCCACCACAGGAGAATGAATTCCTTCTCTGATCTCAGTGCTACTCTAATTCTTTTACTCAAAGCAAAATGAACCTACTAGTAGCCAAAGAATTCTGTTCTCTATTTCCTATAAAACTAATTGTCAAGCAATATCCTGTTATTTTCTGTTTCCTCTGTCCTGCCTAAAGAAGGGAGTCTCTAAATAGCTGAATGGTTCGGGGCCCCCATACTGGCTCAGTTTTTTGGTGTTTGGAGGGTGGATTAAAAAGCAGGAATACTTCTGTCATAACCAGATGATCATTTTAAAAGGAGAGTGAGTATTTTGGCCACTCTAACTTTATCCTCGGGAAAATACTGTGGCCTGGAGTGCTATCCACTTATAACACTCTAATCTCCCTCTTCAGGCTGGGAGGGGCACATTTTTCTTCCATATATTTCAAGTCAAGCAAGTATGATTAGTAGAAAAAACAGACTTCTCATTGTGAAACTCTAAGCATTACATATTGTAAGACCTAAAATTCCAAGTGCTTCTTTGACATCTTCAAGACTTGCAGGCCCCCAAAGGCCTGGCTGTAAGTTCCCCTACTCTTGTCAGATGTCACCTGCTCTTAACAGAGTCTCACGCAATGCAAAAGGCTATCCACTTGGGCAGTTCCCGTATCAGCCAGACCAGCTTCACCCTACCTCGTCTTCCACCTAATGGGTTTCACCTTCCTGCAGCCCATGAAATTATTCAAGCAAGCGAATCACATCCTCCCACAGGAAACAAGGGTCACCCCATTCTCTTGTCACTTCTAAGCCTGCCTCCCATAGCCTCTGCTGGCTCACTCTGTTGTCCCTGTGTGGTCCCTCATGGCATGGGTATATTCATTCCCTCAGCCTGTAAGTATATGTGACTAATAAACTGTTGCCAATCTCATCTGGGCAGTTTCAGACATCATGTGCTCAGCCATCCTGTACTCTTTATAAGCTGCAGACTTTCTCCTTTACTAATGCTGTAAATAGAGAGTAGTGCAGACTTTCTCTTTTACTAATGTTGTGGATAGAGAGTAATCAGAACACATGCTTACTTTCCAAATGTATGGTCTATCCTCTGGATAAAAGACAAATGGATGCTCGTAGTCCCTTGCTAAGAACTGCAGGCACCGTCTTCTTCATGCAAAAGGAAAAGAAGTCAATATATATTCAGATCAAGGGGGTCACAGGATTTTTCTAGGGAGTTCCAGTAACATTATTGAAATGTGGCAGAGGACAGAGAATAAGGAAATTGGTTTAACAGGCAGCTCAGTATCTTTACTGGGTGTAAACTGATCTTCTGAAACTACATTAATAGTCTCTGGAATGGGTTGGGGTTGGGGAGAGGTTCCTGGTAAGACTAGGCTCCATTCTATTTCACTTTCCCAACAAAGTTTTTTCTTGACTTTTGTAGAAATAGGAAGTATGTGTGTCATAGCGAGGTCTAAATCTAGAAGAGATAGATGGCTAGAAGGTAAAAGAAACTCCTACAAATCAAGAAAAGATAGTAAATTCAATAGAAAAAATAGGTAAATTATGTGGCTAGACAATTGGCAGAAAGAGAAATCCTGATGGCTAGTAAATACTAAAGAGATGCTAAATCTTAATAGTAATCAAGGAAATGCTGTTCAAAATAACAATACTACTTTACACTCATCATTTGGCAAACATGAGAAAGTCAGATAATATCAAGTGCTGGTGAGGATAGGGGACTGGGTTCCTCATGCTCTGCTGGGGACAGTGTGAACAGGTACAGCTATTCTGCAGTGCACCCTAACATAATTTTTGAAATTAAGCATACTTGTACTCATGACTAGCACCTTTGTTACTAATAATATATCCCAGTGAAGTCATCAAGGAAATGTTTATGAGGGTATTCAGCCAAGTGGTAATTGTGATAGCAAAGAATTGGAAGCAAACTAGATGACGACTGATTGCCAAGGCAATATATAAAGTGTGATTGTATGATCAGATTCTCAGTATCAGTTAAAAATAATAGTTTAAGTTTACATTTAGCAACATGGATAGACCTCAGAAATATAATATTGAATACAAATAACTTGAGAAACAGGATAGCACTTAGATTTAATTGCTTTTATTTAAATTGAAACTCCAACATGAAACATGCCATATATTTTAAAAATATCTCTAAGTAGATGTTTGAAAGGTGGATTGGAAAGAGAATGTCTATGGAGGGGAAAAGGGAAGTGGGATTGTAGATGGGAAATAAAGATGAAAATATAATAAAGTAAGATACAGCCAACAAGAGGCCCTACCTTGACTGATAATGATAGTGTGCCACAAAGTGGGGTTTTATTTAACTCAATTCTGTGTACTTATTCTTAAGAAATAAAAAAGGTAGGGAGGAAGGAATGAGGAAGGAAAGAAAGAAGGAAGGAAGCTAGTTGTTGAATGTGGGGGCCAGGTAGTAGGAAACTGACTTTTGGAGTTTGACTCAACCACTGAGCCAGTTCTCTTTTTTTCTTTTCTTTTTTTGAGACAGAGTCGTGCTCTGTCACCCAGGCTGGAGTACAGTGATGTGATGTCTGCTTACTGCAGCCTACACCTCCCAGTTCAAGTGATTCTCCTGCCTCAGCCTCCCAAGTAGCTGGGATTACAGTTATGTGCTACCACGCCTGGCTAATTGTTTGTGGTTTTAGTAGAGATCAGATTTCATCATGTTGGCCAGGCTAGTCTCGAACTCCTGGACTCAAATGATTCGCCTACTTCAGCCTCCCAAAGTGCTGGGATTATAGGTGTGAGCCACTGTGCCCGGTCCCACTGAGCCAATTCTCTTATTGCCACTTTGGACTCCTCCCAGTGAGGACAAATAGACACTGAGGACATCATGATATGCAGAAAGAAACTTGGAGTGCAAGACAAGAGACCCGCACCTTTCTTTCAGCTCTGTTCCAAGCTGCTTGATCACAGACATCTCTTCTGTTAGATGAGGATAACAGGATCTGCTCTACCTGCCCTGGAGGATCTTTGCAAGAATGAAGTTAGGGGGAAAAAAGTGACAGAACATATTGAAAACTTTTCATAAATATCAGATGCCTTATTTGTTGTGACACTGTGGGTGGACAGATGATTTCAGTTGAGAGAAGAATTAAGATTCCTATGCCCTGCGTTTAACTGGGTCTTGGTTACCCTGAAAGACTGAGAGAGCAAAACCCAAATATATAGGGAGTTTTTCTTAACTGTCCTCCCACCATGGCTTATTTGCTTCCTTCTGAAAGTTCAAAATTGATGCTATTAATTTGGGGTGTCAGCAGTTATTAATGGATCCTTGGGCCAGCAGATTTTTGTTCCTGCTCTGGAGGGCAGGCATAACTCTGATGTGAATTGGACGTGTTGAATACTGGAGTGGATTACTGAAAGAAGGAAGAAAGGGAAAGTTGCATTTCTTGAGTGCCAAGAATGGATATTTGAAACATCATTTAATTATACAGTAGTTCAGTGAGGTAGCAATCACCATCAACATCTTGGAGATAACAGGCTCAGGGAAGCTTAACATGTTCTCAGTGACAGAACATCATACACACAAAGTGGCAGAATTGGAGTTTGAATTAGAATGATGCCAAAGCCAATTATTTTGTTCTCTATCCCCCTGAGGTCTTAGGGCTCATCTAATACCCTTTTTTTGGCCTCTAAAACTTCTCCCTGCATTTTCAGGTGAGAAAACTGAGTTCACTCCACAATGACTGAACTAATCTACACTCCCACCAGCAGTGTATAAGTGTTCCCTTTTCTCTACTACCTCATGAGCATCTGTTATTTTTTGACTTTTTAGTAATAGCCATTCTGACTGGTGTAACATGGGATCTCATTGTGGTTTTGATTTTTATTTCCCTAATGATTAGTGATATTGAGTATTTTTCATGTTTGTTGGCCGCATGTATGTCTTCTTTTGAAAAGTGTCTGTTCATGTCCTTTGCCCACTTTTTAAAGGGGTAGTGTTTTTACTTGTATGTTTGTTTAAGTTTCTTGTACATTCTGGATATTAGACATTTGTCAGATGTAGAGTTTGCAGATATTTTTCTCCCATTCTGTAGGTTGCCTGTTTACTCTGACAGTTTCTTTTGTTGTGAAGAAGCTCATTAGTTCAAGAGCTTCTTTAGGGTCCCATTTGCCAATTTTTGCTTTATTGCAATTGCTTTTGGCATTTTTCTTGTGAAATCTTTGCCATTTTCTATGTCCAGCATGGTATCGCCTAGGTTATCTTCGAGGGTTTTTAAATTTTTAAGTTTTGCATTTAGGTCTTTAATTTATCTTGAGTTGATTTTTCGATATGGTGTAAGGAGATTTTCAATCTGCATATGGCTAGGCTGTTTTCCCAGCACCATTTATTGAATAGGAAATCCTTTTACCATTGCTTGTTTTTGTCAGCTTTGTCAAAGATCAGATGGTTGTAGGTGTGTAGCTTTATTTCTGGGCTCTCTATTCTGTTCCATTGTTCTATGTGTCTGTTTTTATACCAGTACCATGCTGTTTTGGTTACTGTAGCCTTGTAGTACAGTTTGAAGTTGGGCAATGTGATTACCCTAGCTTTGTTCTTTTTGTTTAGGATTGCCTTGGCTATTCTGGCTCATTTTTGGTTCCATATGAATTTTAGAATAGTTTTTTCTAGTTCAGTGAAGAATGTCATTGGTAGTTTGATAGGAATAGCATTGAATCTGTAAATTGCTTTGGGCAGTATGGCCATTTTAATGATATTGATTCTTCCTATCAATGAGCATGAAATATTCTTACATTTGTTTGTGTCATTTCTGATTTCTTTGAGCAGTGTTTTGTAATTTTCATTGTACAGATCTTTCACTTCCCTGATTAGCTGTATTACTAGGCATTTTATCCTTTTTGTGGCAATTGTGAATGGGATTGCATTCCTGAGTTGACTCTTGGCTTGGATGCTATTAGTGTATAAGAATGCTACTGATTTTTGTACATTGATTTTGTATACCAAAACTTTGCTGAACTTGCTTTTCAGCCCAGGGAGCTTTTGGGCTGAGACTATGGGATTTTCTAGATATAGAATCATGTCATCTGCAAGCATGGATAGTTTGACTTCCTCTCTTCCTATTTGCATGCCTTTTGTTTCTTTCTCTTGCCTGATTGCTCTGGCCTGGCTCCTATTATTTTAAAGTATGTTCCTTGGACGTTGAATTTTATCAAAAGCCTTTTCTTCATCTATTGAGATAATCATGTAGTTTTTGTCTTTAGTTCTGTTTATGTGATGATTCACATTTATTGATTTGCATATTGTATTAGTCTGTTCTCACGCTGCTAATAAAGACACACCAGAGACTGGATAATTTATAAAGGAGAGGTTTAATGGACTCACAATTCCACATGGCTGGGGCAGTCTCACAGTCATGGTGGAAAGCAAAGGAGAAAGAAAGGCACATATTACATGACAGCAGGCAAGACAGCTTGTGCAAGACAACTCCTGTTTATAAAACCATCAACTCTCATGAGACTTATTTACTACCATGAGAACAATATGGGGGAAATCACCCCCATGATTCAATTATCTCCATCTGGCTCTACCCTTGACATGTGGGGATTATTACAATTCAAGGTGAGATTTTGGTGGGGGGACACAGCCCAACCATATCATGTATGTTGAATGAACCTTGCATCCAAGTGATATCAAACCTCTTCCTAATTCCCTTTTCCTCCTACCCTTACCAGTCTCTAATATCCTCCATTCATTCTATTTTCTACTCCTGTGAGATCAACTTTTTTTTAGCTTCCACATATGGGTAAAAATATCTGGTGTTTAGTTTTTTGTTCCTGGCTAGTTTCACTTATTATTATGTCCTCCTGTTCCATCCATGGTGCTGTGAATGGCAGGATTTTATTGGTTTTATGGCTAGATAATAGCCCAGTGTGTATATATACCATATTTTCTCCATCCATTCATCTGCTGTTGGAGACCTAGATTGATTCCATATTTTGGCTATTGTGACTAAACAATAAACGTGGGGTTGCTGCAATAAACATGGAGGTATACATGCAAAACATTTCTTAACATCTTTTTTTTCTAACTCTTCTACCCCTTATTTTATCACCAAACCCTGCACTATCTCCTGTTTTTTTTTTTTTTTTTTGAAATAACTGATGCTTGCTTTACAGGAAGCCCCAGAAAACACTGTGCCTTGGAATTCCTAGGCACTTAACTTACAAATATAAGGGAACCAAGGATCAGAAGCTGGATTTGAAGACATTGCAAGGAAGGTGTTTCCTAGAGTAATCTATAGATGGAATTGATTCCGTAGAAAGGTGATAAACCCTGACCATTGAGTGTTGAAGCTAAGATGAGGAGACTACTGGTAGAAATATTCAAAAGTAACTAAAACACATAGGTGCTGGGGATGGATGGTTAGTCAGATTATTGACTCTCATGGCTTGTAATTAGTTTGTGATCTGAATTTAAATTACTTAGGAAAGGAATGGCTTTTCAGCAGAAAAATATATGCATCAATAGCACCTACCAGTCCCAACAAATGATTCTATATATTTTTTTAAGTTGGTGAATTTTATTATATATATTTTGCCACAATTAAAAATAAAAAATAATTTGAAGGGAAATAATTTTAACAAATAAAATAAATGGAGTGGAAGGAAATATGGAGGGTTAGTAATCAACAGGCATTAAGTCCAGCAAGATGAATAAGCTCTAGAGATCTGCTGAACGACATGGTACTTATAGTCAACAATAATTTATTGTACACTTAAAAATTTGTTGAGATCTCACGTTGTGTTCTTGCCACAATACAGTAAAATAAAAATAAGTTTTACACATTTTTTAAAAGGTTATACACCTCATAAAAGTGATAGAGAGGGAGAGAGCCAAATGCTGCCCAGGCCATTGTGCACAGGGAGCTTACCTAAACGTGCCCACAGTGAAAAATTCTGTCCCTTAACACATGCGTAGTATGTGTAGACAAGCTTCTTGGGTTTTCCTACTTTACTGTGCATTACAACTCATGTGTCAAGTTCAAAGACATTCTGTCCCTGAACACATGCATAGTAAGGGAAATAAATCAATATGGAGTGGCTCAGACTAAGGGCCCACCTGTGCACTGGGACAATGGGATGGACCCACCTGGAATCCACGCCTTATAAATTGGGGAGAAGCCTGGCCTTTTCAGCTCATGTGTGGTGGCCTGGTATTCAATCTGTGAGGTGGAAGCCTGTTGAAAGGTCCCCCTTTTTTCTCTGAGAGCTTTCTTTTAATTCTGCTCTCTCTACCTTTCAATGTGTCCACGTACCTAATTTTTCCTGGTTGTGACACAAGAACCAGGATTTTAGCTGAACTAAAGAGCAAAAAATCCTGCATCAAAAGGAGAGCCAAGACTCAAAAAAAGAAATAGTCTTTCGAATTTTTCATTGATTTTAATTCAGTGACTTCTCTGAACAATAAAGTTGCAACTTATTTGAATAAAAACACTCAAAATAAAGGGAACACTAAAACTTACAATTGAATGTGTCATTTGCCTGATTATAGGTCTTTGGGAATCTGCAAGGTAACCTTTATTCCTGCAAGATATAGATCTTAGCTTTTCTTTTTTTAAATTATTATTATTATACTTTAAGTTCTAGGGTCCACGTGCACACAACGTGCAGGTTTGTTACATATGTACACATGTGCCATGTTGGTGTGCTGCACCCATTAACTCGTCATTTACATTGGGTATATCTCCTAATCCTATCCCTCCCCACTCCCTCCACCCCACGACAGGCCCCGGTGTGTGATGTTCCCCTTCCTGTGTCCAGGTGTTCTCATTGTTCAATTCCCACCTATGAGTGAGAACATGCGGTGTTTGGTTTTCTGTCCTTGCGATAGTTTCCTGAGAATGATGGTTTCCAGCTTCATCCATGTCCTACAAAGGACACTAACTCATCCTTTTTTATGGCTGCATAGTATTCCATGGTGTATATGTGCCACATTTTCTTAATCCACTCTATCACTGATGGACATTTGGGTTGGTTCCAAGTCTTTGCTATTGTGAATAGTGCCGCAATGAACATACATGTGCATGTGTCCTTATAGCAGCATGATTTATAATCCTTTGGGTATATACCCAGTAATGGGATGGCTGGGTAAAATGGTATTTCTAGTTCTAGATCCTTGAGGAATCACCACACTGTCTTCCACAATGGTTGAACTAGTTTACAGTCCCACCAACAGTGTAAGAGTGTTCCTATTTCTCCACACCCTCTCCAGCACCTGTTGTTTCCTGCCTTTTTAATGATCACCATCCTAACTGGTGTGAGATCGTATCTCATTGTGGTTTTGATTTGCACTTCTCTGATGGCCAGTGATGATGAGCATTTTTTCATGTGTCTGTTGGCTGCATAAATGTCTTCTTTTGAGAAGTTTCTGTTCATATCCTTCGCCAACTTTTTGATGGGGTTGTTTGATTTTCTCTTGTAAATTTGTTTGAATTCTTTGTAGATTCTGGATATTAGCCCTTTGTCAGATGAGTAGATTGCAAAAATTTTCTCCCATTCTGTAGGTTGCCTGTTCACTCTGATGATAGTTTGTTTTGCTGTGCAGAAGCTCTTTAGTTTAATTAGATCCCATTTGTCAATTTTGGCTTTTGTTGCCATTGCTTTTAGTGTTTTAGACATGAAGTCCTTGCCCATGCCTATGTCCTGAATGGTATTGCCTAGGTTTTCTTCTAGGGTTTTTATGGTTTTAGGTCTAACATGTAAGTCTTTAATCCATCTTGAATTGATTTTTGTATAAGGTGTAAGGAAAGGATCCAGTTTCAGCCAAGACTCAAAAAAAGAAATAGTCTTTCGAATTTTTCATTGATTTTAATTCAGCGACTATTTCCCTGAGCAATAAAGTTGCAACTTATGTGAATAAAAACACTGAAAATAAAGGGAACACTAAAACTTACAATTGAATGCATCATTTGCCTGATTATACATCTTTGAGAATCTGCAAGGTAACCTTTGTTCCTGCAAGGTATAGATTTTAGCTTTGGTGAGTCTGACAATTATGTGTCTTGGAGTTGTTTTTCTCGAGGAGTATCTTTGTGGCATTCTCTGTATTTCCCGAATTTGAATGTTGGCCTGCCTTGCTAGGTTGGGGAAGTTCTCCTGGATAATATCCTGAAGAGTGTTTTCCAACTTGGTTCCATTCTCCCAGTCACTTTCAGGTACACCAATCAGACGTAGATTTGGTCTTTTCACATAGTCCCATATTTCTTGGAGGCTTTGTTCATTTCTTTTTACTGTTTTTTCTCTAAACTTCTCTTCTTGCTTCATTTCATTCATTTGATCTTTAGTCACTGATCGCCTTTCTTCCAGTTCATCGAATCAGCTACTGAAGCTTGTGCATGTGTCATGTAGTTCTCGTGCCATGGTTTTCACCTCCATCAGGTCATTTAAGGTCTTCTCTACACTGGTTATACTAGTTAGCCATTTGTCCAATCTTTTTCTCAAGGTTTTTAGCTTCTTTGCAATGGGTTCGAACATCTTCCTTTAGCTCGGAGAAGTTTGATCATCTGAAGCCTTCTTCTCTCAACTCGTCAAAGTCATTCTCCGTCCAGCTTTGTTCCATTGCTGGTGAGGAGCTGTGTTCCTCAGTTGGAAATTTTAGACCAATATCCCTGATGAACATTGATGCAAAAATCCTCAATAAAATACTGGCAAAACAAATCCAGCAGCACATCAAAGAGCTTATCCAACATGATCAAGTGGGCCTCATCCCTGGGATGCAAGGCCGGTTCAACATACACAAATCAATAAATGTAATCCAGCATATAAACAGAACCAAAGACAAAAACCACATGATTATCTCAATAGATGCAGAAAAGGCCTTCGACAAAATCCAACAGCCCTTCATGCTAAAAACTCTCAATAAATTAGGTATTGATGGAACGTATCTCAAAATAATAATAGCTATCTATGACAAACCCACAGCCAATATCATACTGAATGGGCAAAAACTGGAAGCATTCCCTTTGAAAACTGGCACAAGACAGGGATGCCCTCTCTCACCACTCCTATTCAACATAGTGTTGGAAATTCTGGCTTGGGCAATCAGGCAGGAGAAAGAAATAAAGGGTATTCAATTAGGAAAAGAGGAAGTCAAATTGTCCCTGTTTGCAGATGACATGATTGTATATTTAGAAAATCCCATCGTCTCAGCCCAAAATCTACTTAAGCTGATAAGCAACTTCAGCAAAGTCTCAGGATACAAAATCAATGTACAAAAATCACAAGCATTCTTATACACCAATAACAGACAATCAGAGAGCCAAATCATGAGTGAACTCCCATTCACAATTGCTTCAAAGAGAATAAAATACCTAGGAATCCAACTTACAAGGGACATGAAGGACCTCTTCTAGGAGAACTACAAACCACTGCTCAACGAAATAAAAGAGGACACAAGCAAACGGAAGAACATTCCATCCTCATGGATAGGAAGAATTAGTATCATGAAAATGGCCATACTGCCCAGGGTAATTTATAGATTCAATGCCATCCCCATCAAGCTACCAATGACTTTCTTCACAGAATTGGAAAAAACTACTTTAAAGTTCATATGGAACCAAAAAAGAGCCCGCATCGCCAAGTCAATCCTAAGCCAAAAGAACAAAGCTGGAGGCATCACGCTACCTGACTTCAAACTGTACTACAAGGCTGTGTAACCAACACAGCATGGTACTGGTACCAAAACAGAGATATAGACCAATGGAACAGAACAGAACCCTCAGGAATAATACCACACATCTACAATCATCTGATATTTGACAAACCTGACAAAAACAAGAAATGGGGAAAGGATTCCCTATTTAATAAATGGTGCTGGGAAAACTGGCTAGCCATATGTAGAAAGCTGAAACTGGATCCCTTCCTAACACCTGATACAAAAATGATTCTATATTTTATGTAAGTCTTGTTTCCTCTTAAGGGGCTTGAAGGTGCTATCAAGCAATGGATGATTGTTCTGTTCTCTGTGCCTTAAGGCTGTCGACTCTGCCGTATTATAAAAGGTCTGAAGTTATCCATCCCATCCTTCTTTCTCACTATGCCCCAGTTCAGTGTCTTCTTTCAGGATCACATGACATTCCAGTTACTCTGAAAAAATTTGCCAGGCTGTCTGTCTAATCACAGTAAATAGATGAGATACAAATTCCTGGGGAGTGGAAGTTGCTCTTGAGTAGAGGGGAATGTGAATACAGTCTGGGAAAGACAGTGTGGGTAGGAAACAAATCATCCATTCTCAGGAAGGACAGATAACATTATAGAACAAGGCAGGCTAGGTGAAGAGTTGCAGAAGGAGGATCAATATGGAAAGTTCCATGGCTGGACCCTGAGGGGAGGAGAAGGTGGACCTGGAAGGGGGACATGTGTATACATGAAGGGAGGTTGACTTACAAGGAGGGAGGTGATCAGTGTTTGCTGTTGCACTTGGGAGCTGGCTAGCAGATTTGCAGACATGGACTTTAGCATATTGATTCTGAAATCACTGAGGAATGTTGTGAGTGTAAGTAGGGGTGGTGGTAGGATCAATGGATGGTCAATGTATTCCAATGGGACATATCATAGGAAAAAGTTCTTGTTCAACTTGAAATGCCATGATTCTCTGATTCTAAAAGTAGAAGTTAATGAACAAGTAAAAGTAATAAAGTCCTCTAAAAAAAGTAATACCTCATTCCTCTCTTTGCATTCTTTTCAATAATGTGATGTCTGGAAAAAATGAATTTTGCCACTAAATTATGAGTCTCAAAGCCACTAGGGCTGGAGCACATTCTTACTCATCAACACCTTATGTGAGTCTGTACCTTGAGCTTCTTTTCAAGAGAAGGTGCTTCTACAAGCTTCTCTATAGCTCAGTCTGGAAAAGTTTTCTTCATTTTTAATCAGAAGCCTTTGAAGCCTTCTTTTCTAGACTACTGTCTTCAGTAATGATGGAGTATAAATTTGTTTTTTGCTGAAGATATATTGAAATTTTTATCCTCACAGCTGATTCCACAGAAATAAATGAAGTGCATCTTCATTTTGTGGGCATGATGGAAAGGCACAAAAACTTTTATGTAACAGATCTGATTTTACATCCTAGCTCCACTACTTGCTGGCTGTGTTTCTGCCTCCAGATGGTTGTGCATGCTGTTCCTTTTCTCCAAATCTTTGCCTGAATCTCTCCTTCATATCATGCAGGTCTCCCTTCACTCCTTAGCTTCCACTTACTTCTTTTCTTCATAGTTCTTATAATTACCCATTACATTAGTTGTTTGGCTTTTTTTTTCATTTGAATACTCTTTTATAGTATTTTCCTTAATTAATGTTTGGCTTAGGGCAAGCAGTTGTAAATATTTATTAAATGGATGAATGAATGAAGCACTTAGTGACTTTCAGCAACTTAGTAAATGTAGTTGAGTTTTTTTGTTAAAAAAGATAATTAAATTTCCCTCAAGGGATTGCAGTAAAGATTAAACAACATAATCTTTGACACATCTAGCACAGTGCCTACCACATCAAATGCATTCCGGACGTCTGGATTTTTCTTTCCCTGGAAGTAAAGGATTTGTTTTCAATGTTCATCTAATGGATGCTTTGGGATGTGTACCACTGGCAGATAATCAAGCTTGATGATAGGAAAGGATGAAAAAACTCAAGACTTTTAATGGATTATGTGACAGTAAGAAGAAAAAAACTCAGTGAAAATTGACAAAGAATATTTTGTAAGACGTTATTGCTGGGATAAAGCTTAGAGGTCTATGGTTTTCTGATCTCCTTCTGTTATGGATAAGGCAAGAGAAGGATAGGGAGGTTAAGTCACTTGTCCAGGTAATGAGTAGCAGAGTTGGACTGGAACCCAGATGCCTGAGTCTTTGTTTGTACTCTAACCTCCTACACTTCACTTGCCTCCAAACACAAATTGGTTCAAACCAGTTTCAGAGTTTACAAGCTCAACAGATGGAAAGTATTAATCATTCTGGTTTCAGATTCTTGGCTGTTTTCTGGAGGTTAAGTAGCTTTCTAACTCTAGTTATAAACATCTCTTAACCTTTGTCATAATAACACTTTAATAAAAATAAAGACATTGGAAGACTTTTTTTTTCTTGTTTGCTAAATTAGGTGACCTCTTCACATTTTTTTTGTTTCTAGGCCTAAAATTATAGTACAGAAAATATTTAATAAAGAAGACATATACCAATATGGGAAGTGCATACAAAATGAAAATAGGACAAAATGCTACAATCACTTTAATATCTTTGTCAAAATTAGTATCATATCAAAGACTAATAGTCTGAAAGTGCGAACACTAGTCAGTAAATGTGAAAAGATGAAGTAGTGCTGTAAATATGGCCTGAAAGTGTGGTCAAAAATAAGTTTAATAATTTAAAGAGTATGCTTTAAAATTTTACTTTCAATTTTTAGACATGGTCAATATTCTAAGAAACTTGGTTTGTTTTATAATAAAAAAACTTTGCAAGATTTAAAATAATTAAACATTTGATACTAAATCAGTTTTATGGAAAGTTTAAAATTTTAGTGTGTATTAAACTATCATTCTCATCTAGCTTATTCTGGGTAGAATTGCAGTAGATTTTAAAAAATTTAGTGTGTATTAAACTATCATTCCTATATAGCTTATTCTGGGTAGAATCACAGTAGATCTATTGTATAAACCTAGTTCCTAGGAATGAGTGAAATTTTTGTCTAATGGGCTTCTAATAACTTGATGGTCCAGGTTGCATTTTGATGGGGCTCTCCAAGAACAAACAGTCATTAATTTCTTCTCTTCCTTCTTTTCCTTTCCCTCTAATGTCCCGTCCTCATTTTCTTACCCGTCCATTCTCTCTCACATCTCTCTTCCCCCTTTCCTTCCCGCCTCCTGCTTTTTCACATCCCTCATCCCACACCCTATGCTGCTCTTCCTTCTCATTTTCATAATTTTCTCATTGCCTTTCTTTGTTCCTCTTTCTTTCCTTTTATTGGTTCAAGTAAAGTTGAAAAAAATTATAGAAATAAACAACAGTCTTAATATTTTTGAAAACCACATGAATAATCCTTTCAATTTAAAATACACAGTAATTTTTATTACAGATGGACGTGATCTTAGATATAATTTGTAGTATATTGCATTGATGGCCCTGGTTTTTCCCTGAAACCACATTCTTAGGGAAATTCTACTCTGTGAAAAGGTGGAACTACATGGAAGGATATTTCCCTGCTTTGACTTTGCTTTGGCCATGTGATTTTTTTTAATTTAATTTTTATTTTTTGGTATTTGCATGATGCAATGGGTAAATGTTTGGAAGATCTGGATAACTCAGTGAACCAATATTTTAAAAATGACCAATGTATTATGCTACAAATTTATGTATGGGTAAAAGATCCTTTCAAAATGCAAGATATTAATGGATCTTATTGTGATAGTATCGTAAGTTCATTCACATGGTTTTAGATTCTATCTGGCAACTAACCTTTAAGAAACTACTTCTTGAGTTTTAGTGTGTATTCAAATGATAATATCCAAATTATCTGAAAAGGATATTAAAGTACTTCCCTCATTTCTAACTACACATTTGTAGTCAGTTATAGTATTTTTTCATACACATCAGCCAAAACAGCATGTCACAACAGATTGAATGCAGCAGACATGTAAATCCAGTTGTCTTTTA